>NC_136073.1:443917989-445162989 GCF_964261635.1 Lissotriton helveticus
TTTTCAAGAAGATGCTGTGCTGACAGGCGGTGGTGAGTTGCATCGCCTCAGGCTTCAATTGCTTGGATACTTGTTCCGCTTTTGAAGCGGAGCTCCTCACCCCGACCAAGGCAGGCTGTTGATTTATGAAAGAGCAAATTGCGCAAGCGCTTTGGTGAGGGCTCACCACAGTACCTTGTACCCTCCGGTTTCTGTGTGGCACCCAAACCATGCTTGAAAGCTCCCTCTTTCTGTAAAAGAATGTCCAACGCGTTTCGGGGCCAAAAACCCGCCCCTTCTTCATGGACTGAGAGAGGAGATCGCCAGACTCGACTTGCACTTTTCAAATTCGTTTTATTTTGAACAGGGGCGTCAACCGCCCTGAGTGGGAGGAGTTTCGGACACCAAGACTTCTGGTAGTTGTAGTCTTTACAAGTTGAGTGGTTTGTTAGTACCTTGAGTAGGTTGGCGTCTTCCCTCGTTTATCAATGTCTTTGAAATTCTTTTTTTTTTTTTTTGCGTCCTCTTACATGCCACCAGTAGATGTTCACTCAAGTAGGCTTACTCCAGGCCACCAACACAACCATCCTTTTCCGCCCTTGTGTTGTAGAGAGCCATTAGAGATTGCCCAGAGGTAGGTCGATTCCAATCCAACTCCCAGTTTCGATGTTACTTGCCACTTTGGGAGGATCGGCCCATTCAACCTCTGGCATAATCATTGGACTAGTGGATATCATTTCTCGCACCATATATTTAATGCTGACCACAGTTTTAGTGAATTTACCCCCCCACACAATAAATCTAAGCGGCTTATAGCCATAATATTTCTTAAACAGTCTGCAAATTTTGGAGGGTTTTCAGATTTCCACTCCCTACAGATCTCTCTCCTGGCAATGACAATTACGTAAAAAATAAACTGTGTAGAATAATTATTTATATTATAATCCAATGGGAGGCCAAATAAAACTAATCTGGGGCTGTAGATTATTGGTATTGATAGTACTTCTTCAAGAAACCCGCAAACTTGCCTCCAATAAGTGACTATTTCTGAACATTCCACACACATATGTCCATCATCAGCCGCTGGAGATTTGCATCTTGGGCATAAGTATTCGTCTGTTGCCATTTTAGAAAGTTTCGCAGGTGTCCAATACACCCTATATGATGTAAAGAGATGGTTTCTTCGTAAGTTTGAAGGTTTTATAATCTTTTGAGATAAAGTAAAGGAGTCTTTCCATATTTTTAGCAGATCTCCTTCAATCTGTATATTGGAATTATCCCATAGTTTAATAATTTCAGCTTCCTGATTATCCCTAGATCCCACTAAAGTCCTATACCATAGTGCAGCCTCGCCTTTCCATCCCTTCTCTCTGCTGATTGATTCGAAAATAGGGCTCTCCTCCTCACCAGGCCGGATCTGATTTCCCCACCAGGCAGACAATTGATAGAATTTAAATCTGGTCATAGTTCCCCCTGTTAGATTTGATAGGGATTCCCAACTTAGTAGAGAAGAATTAGTAGATAAATCTCCCCAATTAATAAAACCAGCTCTTTTTAATGAGAGGGCCAGTTGATCCTGCAGGCATTCAGGGGTACCAGGAGAATCCCGTATCGGGGCATAAGAATGGAAATATGGGATACCGAGAATTCTGCGTATTGATTGCCAATTATCTAGGGCTGCCCGTAGAAGCTTTAGACGAACTTTCTTGAAAAACCTCTGATCTCCAAACTTATAGAGAAAAAAATCAGGACCAAATATTAAGTCTGATGTCATCGCCCGAAAGAGTTTACCGTTCGAAGTAGAGTCCAATTTATTAGCCAAGAGTCTGAAATTTTTAAACTGAAAAGCATGACAATAAGAAAGTAAATCTGGAAGAGCCAGCCCCCCCAATTTCAGCCCCCTTCTCAGTTTCTTCCAAGATATTCTTGGAGATTTTGTAGCCCATATAAATGAACCAATCCTCCCTTGCAGGTTAGAAATGTCTTTTTTAACAAACTTTAACGGGATGGAATTAAAAAGGAAGGATACCTTCGGCAATATGATCACTTTTATTAGGTTGACTCTACCATATATGTTAAGAGGCAGAGTATTCCATCTAGCCAAAAGCTTCCTTATTTCCTTAATTACCATTTCCCAGCTAGTTTTGGGAATTTCTTCCAACTTGTTTGTAAGATAAATCCCTAGATACCTGATTTTTGATTTTGCTTCTGGAATATGGGTTAAGTTATTCCAACTCATTATGTCTGTTTTGTCTTCATTTATGCTGTACCCTGAAACTGACCCAAAATTTTTAGCTAACTCAAATAATCTTGGGATGGCTTCAATGGGATTAGATGTATAGAGGAGGAGGTCATCAGCATACAGGGCAGTCTTAAGAACCATATCTCCCATTACAAATGGTTTAATCGTTGGATCCTGTCTCAGGGAGCAGACAAAGGGTTCAATATAGATATCGAAAAGAAGAGGGGATAGGGGACAACCCTGCCTAGTTCCCCTAGAAATGTTGAGCCACTCAGACATACTACCATTAACCAAAACTTTAGCCCTAGGGCCTCTATATAAAGTTTCAATCCCTTTAATAAATATGTCTGGGAATCCGAACTTTGTCATGGTTTTCCATAAAAATTGCCAATTGACTTGATCAAATGCCTTTGCGGCGTCAATGGCTACTATGGTGAGTGGCATCTTTTTTTCAATCGCTACGTCAATTGCGCCAATTACTTGGAATGTCAATTCATTCAACTGACGACCAGGGATGAACCCCCTTTGATCAGGATGGATAATGGACTTAATAATTTTAGCCAATCTAGATGCCAGTATACCAGAGTAGATCTTTAAATCGGAATTTAAAAGAGAGATGGGTCGGTAAGATTCTATCTTTTTTGGATCTTTGTTTGGTTTGGCTATAAGAGAGATTGTGGCCTCTGACCATGAAGTTGGAATGCATTCACCATGTATGAATATTTTATTAAAAAGTCTCAATAGTGTAGCTATTATTTCTTCTATATTATCTTTATAGACTTCAGATGGTAAGCCGTCCGGGCCAGGTGCCTTGTTTCTAGTCATTTTTTGAAATTGAGATCTTACTTCTCCCTCAGCAATCTCAGCGGCTAGAAAACTTCTATCTAACTGACTCAATTGAGAAAGGTCTCTTAAAGCCCACCAGGTTTCTAGCTCTATCGGCCCCTGTCTGCACTTTTCCTGGTATAGCTCTTCCAAAAAGGCTCTCGCCTCTTCTTTTATTTCTATATCCTCAGTTAACGGCAAACCCGTATTCCGCTTTATTAAAAGACTTATGTTATTTCTACTACGGTCTGACCTTGCCTTCCAAGCTAAAATTGAACCGCACTTCTCACCATACTCAAAATTGCGGAGCTTGCTGACTTCCCATCTATCCTTTAATATTTTGTCCGCTCGAGCTTTATATCTTGCCTGTAGATCAAATATGTCTTTCTCAAGAGCCTGTATGCTACTCCTATCATTTAATACAGCCTGTTGCAATAGGAGTTCCTTTGTTTTTATTAAGTTCAACTCCTGAGTATCTCTTTCTTTTCTGAGTTTCCTATTAAAAGCCGTCTGAGAACTGAAGATCCCCCTTAAGTATGATTTAAATGCATCCCATAATATTTGGTCTGAAGTCGTTCCCTCGTTGAACAATATAAATTCCAAAAAACTGGCCTTAATGTTATTTTTAATCTCATTATCTAATAGGATGGTCCTATCCAAGGTCCATCTGTATTGTAAATAACTAGTTTTAAGAGATAGTTTTAGTTCAATCACAGAGTGGTCAGACAAACCTACGGGAATATGTGAAATTGATTTTATGTTAGAAAAGAAGGATTGATCCAACAGAAAGAAATCTATTCTAGAAAACTGGCTGTACTTTTTACTATAAAAGGAATACTCCCTAAGATTACCGTACTTAACTCTCCAAGCATCTTGTAAAGTACAATCTTTCATGATGTTCTTTAGGGCTAATAGGGATTTATTAGGAGTATTATATTTCGCTTTGGAGGTGCGATCTAATTGCGGGTCCAATAAAAGGTTAAAGTCCCCTCCCAGTATAACCGGTACAGTATATTGTAGTAGGTATTGTTCTAATTTTTGAAGAAAACAAGCATTATCCTCATTGGGACCGTAGTAGACAGCACACAAGAAACAAAAACTCCCAATTGAAAGAAGAGCTGCTAACTATCTGCCCGTATGATCTGTTCCCCAGTCATGAATCTTAATTCCTTTATTGGCTCGTAGTATTAAGGCTACCCCTCTGGTTGAACCAGTTTGCTTAGAGCAAAGAATATCCTGTACCCAATTAAATTTCATAAAGACTTTCTTACACTCTTCCGCTTCTAAATGAGTCTCTTGTAAAAAATATATACATGCTTCAGAATGTTTCAAAAAATCACAGACTCTCTGCTGTTTCAGTCCGCTCCCAATGCCATTTAAGTTCCAAGAGAGAATTTTACTATATAAAGCCATATTTACCATATTTGAAATTATGTATTCGTATTTCCGCACATAGTTGTTGTGGTGATCTGTTGTCAAATTTAAGTATAGAAAAGAATAGACTTAAGGCAGTTGAGAACATTTCAATTAGTTTTTCCCCCTCCCGCCTTGGAACCCTCCCTCCCCCCCCCGGGGAACCCAACCCTACTGATTGGCATACTCACGCCATTAGGAGCCTCCGCACCCCTAGACACCTACTATGTGTAGTTTAAACAACAGTGCTTTTCCCGATACATTTTTAAACACAATTGTTTTTTTTTTTTTTTACAATTATCAGTTTTTTTTTCTTTGTTTTTTTTCCCTTCCCCTGTTATTATTGAAAATACTGATTTTCCATTGTACAATGAGACAATTTTAGGGAGATTCGATGGATACCCCTCTCTAAATTACCTACTTCTCATTTTCACTAACAGATCATCAACTTCCTCTGGGAAATGGCAGGTGTACATTTTATTATTCCACATTATCTTCAGTAATGCGGGAAATTTCATCTGGACCTGGGCCCCTAGTGAGCGTAACTCTGGCATCCTAGAGCAGTCTTACCCCCGATATCAGACCTTACTTGGTAAGGATTTGCGCGATAGTGCAGAGAGGTGCGTGCCAAGCACCTCCCAAGAATTAATTCCTTTACACTGTAGGTTTGAAAGTAGACCAGAATCTTCCTAGGTGCCTTACGTTCAGGATGAAGTCTATAAGGGTCTCTATGAACTCGTTGGATTTCTGCTTCCAGGTCAATATCTGGCCTATCCTTCAGTATATCCTCCCGGAATAGCCTACACACAAACCCCTTAATGTCTTCTACTTCTGTCCCTTCTGGAATTTTAAGAATTCTGAGATTGTTTCGTCTTGTCTGCGTTTCCAATCTTTCCAAATCCATTGCAAGTGTTCGGTTTTGAGCCTTAATGATATCTATTTCTTTAGAGTTTCCTGTTGTAACCTCTGAAAGTGCGACAACTTTGCTCTCCAGAGTAGTTGTCCTAGATGTAATCTCCTCTAATTTAGTCTCTAGGATGTCAAATCTATCATGTAGTCCCTTTTGGTTCTTCTCCGAGATCTCGAATTTTCCCCACAGGTCTTCTCTCAGTGATTTGAACAAAGACCCGAGCCTGTCGCTCTCATTTTCATTCCTTGTCACAGTCCCAGTTTCAGGCTCAGTCTGATCTAATCCTTTAACTCCATCAGATTGAAACGACTTACTGCGTGTGTCAGATAATAATTGTGGCTGAATGAAGGACTCGACACAAACAACTTGGGGGGCAAGAGGGGGGGAGCCCCAGCAGAACTAAGTAGTTGCATATTTGGGGCAATATGTAAGGCTGTATGTAGGGCCAAAGCTTCACTCGTCGTGGCACCTGAATGCTCTATATCTACATCCACGTCTGATCTTGGACCTGACTCATTCTCCTGTTCACCCACAGCCGTATGAGCGGTCTGTACTGCCATCCCGTGTTCTCCATTTCCATTTGAGGTGGTTGACTCTAATATAGCGTACTTATTGGAGAGGGGTAATATCTGTGTCGGTGGAAGAGGGAGTAGTGTCTTTAGTGGGGTTTTGTCCGCCTCTTTAGGGCTTAAGTTGATTCCGTCATTGTTTTTTAGGCACTCTTTGGATTTTACTGCATGTTCCATAATGTTAAAGTAACTTTTAAGTGAGGGGGTATTTTTTGGTACTTGCAGCTGTAGATGCTTTGTAACTCTCGTTGTCCCCCCTTTTTTTACCTCCCCCCTCCTTTTTTGTTTACGAGGGGTGACTGGTGTTGGCCCCCCCCTTTCAGTGGTAGCAGCGGAATCCCAGTCCCAGACTCCCTTTTTCTTCAACTCTTGTTTCGATCTTAGCTGATACCGGTTTCTTATCTCTCCCTCTTTATCTTTAATTGAAGACTCAGGTTTGGGGCATTTGAAAATAGAGACCGACACCCCCTCAGCACCCTCCTCTACAGAATCCACTTCAATGGACTTTGGTGAATTACCATTCTCGTTTTGGGAGCTTGGTCCAAGAATAGCTACCTCCATGCACTCTCCCCCTCCAGTAGCCACCATACCACTTTTTAAGATGAGGTAGGCTTCTCTATCTACAGGACCCCTTCTGCGACGGAGTGCCTCCCTGGAGCGAAGCCAGAGTTTCCTGAGGCTTGCGCAGAGCTCCCAGTCGTTGCCGTCGTGCTCAGCGGTCTGATTAACTGCTGTCTTCCGCGCTCCTCGGTTCTCAACCCGGCACAGCTGGCCGGTCTCTACGTCAGTCGCGTAGAGTCTCTCAAGCATTCTGTTGGGTCCGTTGGGGCCTAGCGCCGTATGCCGTTTACCATATTCGGCGGACCTCCAAAGAGAAAACAGGAAATTTCTCTTACAATTCACTTAATAGCAAGTATTAGAAAAATGCTACCCATTCTCACCGCAATATGGGATTCAATCCTTCCTCATTTTTTCAGGAAAAGCCTCGTCTTCGGCGTCTTCGGCGCTTCGGAGTACGGAGCTCCACGGCAGCCGTCAGCCTACCGCCGCCATGTTCCCCTCCAATGTCTTTGAAATTCTTGAGTAGGAAGGGAGGGTAGGTTTCAAACATCGCTCTTTGTTTTCAAGAAGATGCTGTGCTGACAGGCGGTGGTGAGTTGCATCGCCTCAGGCTTCAATTGCTTGGATACTTGTTCCGCTTTTGAAGCGGAGCTCCTCACCCCGACCAAGGCAGCCCGTTGATTTATGAAAGAGCAAATTGCGCAAGCGCTTTGGTGAGGGCTCACCACAGTACCTTGTACCCTCCGGTTTCTGTGTGGCACCCAAACAATGCTTGAAAGCTCCCTCTTTCTTTAAAAGAATGTCCGACGCGTTTCGGGGCCAAAAACCCGCCCCTTCTTCATGGACTGAGAGAGGAGATCGCCAGACTCGACTTGCACTTTTCAAATTCGTTTTATTTTGAACAGGGGCGTCAACCGCCCTGAGTGGGAGGAGTTTCGGACACCAAGACTTCTGGTAGTTGTAGTCTTTACAAGTTGAGTGGTTTGTTAGTACCTTGAGTAGGTTGGCGTCTTCCCTCGTTTATCAATGTCTTTGAAATTCTTGAGTAGGAAGGAAGGGTAGGTTTCAAATATCGCTCTTTGTTTTCAAGAAGATGCTGTGCTGACAGGCGGTGGTGAGTTGCATCGCCTCAGGCTTCAATTGCTTGGATACTTGTTCCGCTTTTGAAGCGGAGCTCCTCACCCCGACCAAGGCAGGCCGTTGATTTATGAAAGAGCAAATTGCGCAAGCGCTTTGGTGAGGGCTCACCACAGTACCTTGTACCCTCCGGTTTCTGTGTGGCACCCAAACAATGCTTGAAAGCCAACCTACTCAACTACCAACCTACTATACTTGGGCTACATCTGGGGGATATTTGTGCTACATTTGGGCTCTTTTGTCTCTGGTGGCCATCTTGGGAGACTGCATGTCAGAATGTTTTAATGAAATAGAAGAGGATTTGAGAAGTCACTCAAAATGTGCCCTAATTTTTCTTTCTGCAGCACTAATCATACTTTCTATGGCAAAATATACCCCCTCATTTTGTTCCTTTATAAATTAAATGTTTTAAGAGTTACCACTTTATTCCAATCAAGATGGCTTCAGGTGTGCCATACCTTTGTAATAAGTAGGACTGTTAGCGCTCTAGTTGTTCTTTAGAACACTCTGGGAAGCTGCAGTAGAACGCAAAGGAATCAACTGACAGTCTCTGTCCTTGTTGGATGTACATATTTTACTGAGAATGTCAGACTTCATTCTCACATGACTGAGAAAGATAATGTGAATTTACAGAAAATATGCTTTCAGTTTAGCTTATAGATCCCCTTCCAAACCACTGTGGGAAAAGCATGAGATAATAGTTTTCTTTCAAACATGATTCATGATATCCCAGCAGAACGCTTTTTCACATGGTAAAATCACCTTAGAACACATCTATTTATGAGTATTAGTTACTACCGCCAAACAGATATAGCAGTAAGTTCAGCAGCACACATGGCAAAACAATGATACTGCAACACCCTAGTTTAGAATGTAATGGAGGTAGGGACTTATTAAGAAATAATGTTAAATTAAATTATTTATTAAAATTAAAAATACAAATACATTTAATTCAATGTTAACGTTCTACAATTACACATATTTAATATTTAAATATGACATTTTTAACAACCCTTTTTTAATTTAAAAATTATAGTAACATTAAAGTTCAATCAAATGAATGCATTCTATACATCAGTTTTAATATTAGTTTCTTACATTTATATAATTATAAATTATAAATAATAATCATAAAAGCATAATAAATAAACTTGCATTTGATTGTTCATAAAAAGAGCCAATTAGTTGCATTTGTCATAAAGGGAATATGCAATAGTTGCACATCTCTAATAAAAACAATATTTCAAAACACTTATTTTCATATCTTAATACACAGTATACACATAAGTCCAGACTGAATAATCTGCCTATTACATTTTATTTATAGTATAATGATTAAGGGTAGAAAGAAGATTAAAAATCAAACTATTTCTATGATGAATTGCAGCAATGATAAAATTCCCCACACCAAGGGGTCAATTACGATGCCGTCTGGAAAGGCTCCGAACGGAATTTGGATTCGGTGACTTTGATTCGGAACTTATGTTTCCGACCGAATCGGACACCTTTCTGGACGATCGATTACGGTGCAAGGAAACCAATCGGGCAGTCCAAATTGGTTCCAAACGGCATTCGGACAGACTGAGTCGTTCGGAGCTGATTCGTCAAGCTCTATGGACACGGTTTCGGAACAAGCGATTACGATGACCGATTCGTACAGTCGTTCCAATTCGGTTTGCCTGAAATGAAACAGCTGTCAGAATCTAATTTTGGGGGCCCGTAGCAGGACCCTCCTTCACACTGAGGTTTCCGTTTGGGGCCCGTGGGGGTACCCATTGGACCCCCCCTGGTAAACCATGCACAGTGTGGCAGACACCATAGGGTGCACATTACAGAGTGCATGGTTTTCCCCAACTAACCCTTTTTTCAATGGGAGCCTGTTTTCTCATTCGGAACACAGGCTCCCATTAAAGTCAATGGGAACCAACCGAACGATGTACGGAAGCATCGTAATCGTTCGGTCGGGCTCACATAACCCGATTAATTCGGAAACGATTCCGAAACTGATTCGGTCGGAAGAGTTTCTTAACGAGATCATTATCAGCCCCATAGACACGCTTTGATTGAGGCCAAGAACTGCAGGAATTTCATGGCTATTATACATCCCCCAAAGCCCTGCCTCTTTAATATGGGTACTAAATATTTGTGGGTAATACTCTTTTTGATCCCACAGAAAAAAAGCAAGTGCAGTAAAGTTTGTGGTGGGTGTTCATTGCGGGGGCACAAACATTTCGGGGCTCATTACGATGGCGGTCGGTGACCCTCCGACCTCTCGTTGGAGGCTCACTGACCAACATCGTAGGTTTATAGTCCAACTGTCTAATTACAATGTAGGCGGTTGGAGTTTAAACCGACCTGTCAGACCGACTGGCTTCCAAAGTGCTCAAGAAGCCCATTGGCCAGTTGTAGGCCGCACATAATTCCCTATGGACTGTGAATTATGATGTTGGTTTCCAACAGGCTTTTCATGTCGGGCTTTCCGGCATAAAAAGCCTGTCATAAAGTGACTGTGGGGGCCCATAGCAGGACCCCATGCCCCTGTAAGCTCCGGCTTGGGGCATGTGGGGTACATTTGATGCCCCCTGCTAATCCCTGCACAATGTCAGTACCGCTTCTTATTTAAAAAAAATGCAGGGGAGACCACCAGGCCTGGCCCTGGGGTAGCTGAAGCCAAAATCGGGCAGGAAGGGGGACCGTGTGGCCCTTCTCAGTTTAATTTATTTAACAAACTTTTATAAAAATGCCAGGCCCCAGGGATGAGGTCCTGAGGGTAGAAATTGGCCAGGGAGTGAGCTGCGCAGCTCCCTCCCTCATTCAGAAAAAGGGCTTGACCCAGGGAATGGGTCCCCGGGGTCCAAAATGACCCAGGGAAGGGGGCTACATGCCATGCCCCCCTCCCCGAATATATATGTATATTATTGAAACGAAGGTGCCCTTCAGCATTGGGAGGTCACTTGACAGAGCCTCGCCATATGGCTCCCTGAGGCAGCCTGCTTTCCTGCTCCTTTATAATTATCTTTGCCAACGTGTTTCGAGGATAAACCCCTTCTTCATGCGCTGCCACCAAATGAAACATCCAAGTCTTACATCCATTTCTTTTTTCAGCTTTATTGGTTTTGATCACTGCCCCTCAGTGGGCGTGGGCTCAGTACAAATCCAAAAGTATGCTGGGACATGGAGTCCTGGGTGCGAGCGTCACTCAACACTTAAAGTAAGTTCAGATGTTCCTTTGCATATTTTCCACAATTTCATCTCCTTTAGTAGGACAGAGCATTTTAGCAGGCTTAAATTAGCATATGAGGCACTGTGCCGATAATGTCTTGATTTAGTGCAAAACAACAGCCTCACCCAGCTGGTGTATGTATTTCTCCTCCAGCCGGCGATGGTGCCCCTCCACACCACCAGGCTGCCGTGTAATAGTATAGAAACAAAGGTGCCCTTCAGCATTGGGAGGTCACTCGACAGAGCCTTGTCATACGGCTCCCTGAGGCAGCCTGCTATCCTGCTCCTTTATAATTATCTTTGCCAACGCGTTTCGAGGATAAACCCCTTCTTTATGGGCTGCCACCAAATGAAACTTCCGAGTCTTGAATCCATTTCTTTTTCCAGCTTTATTGGTTTTGATCACTGCCCCTCAGTGGACGTGTGCTCAGTACAAGTCCTTATGTATGGTAGGACATGGAGTCCTGGGTGCGAGCGTCACTCATCACTTAAAGTAAGTTCAGATGTTCTTTTGCATATTTTCCGCAATTTCATCTCCTTTAGTAGGACAGAGCATTTTAGCAGGCTTAAATTAGCATGTGAGGCACGTACAGTGGGATTGCTGGGAGGTTGTTTAAGGCCATGCCCCCTTTCTCCACCACTCTGCGCACATGCCTCCTGGTGCATTACCAGTTGGGGAAGAAGTTCCCTTGGCTCTTAAGGGTCCTTGGGGGCCAGCTACTTGTCTAGTAAGTCCCACACAGTAGGATTGCTCAGAGGTTGTCAGAGGCCATGCCCCCTTTCTCCAACACTCGCAAACACACCTCCTGGTGCACTGCTCATTTGGGATGAGGTGCACTTCTGGTAGGGAGATATTGTGCCCTCAGCTCTAGAGTGTCCTTGGGTGTCAGCAAGCCGTACTGTTACCTGCAGTGTGTCCTACAGAGCGCAATTGCTGAGTGGACTTTATAGGCTATGCCCCCTTTCTCGACCCTCTGCAAAAGCGCCTCTTGGTGCACTGGTGGTTGAGGGATATATCCTCTTGGATGTTGAGAATTCTTGGGGGTCCAGAAGCCCTCCTGTTACCTACAGTAAGTCTGACATAGCAGGATTCCTGAGAAGTGGTCAGAAGCCCCATCCCCTTTGTCCACCACTCTGCCAACGTGACTACTCGGTAAAAAAAATAGAAATTCACTTAAAGAAAAGCAAATGTTACAAGGACATTATAGTTAGGAAATAGAATTTGAAAAACCTTCAAACTTTACTGAAGAAAGAAAGATTACAGGGACATTATAGTTAGGCTCAGATTTCACACGTACAAAACCAGTGAAATTCGTCAGTTATAGTTACCTGAGCGAACTATAACTTACGCCTCTGCAATGCACTGCTTATGACCTCACATATTACATCACCCATAACATGGTCAGTGACATCACTGATGAGATCTCAAATGACATCACTAATGACATCATCCACATAATCATTCACACACCCTTTCACACACCCATACAACCTCTCATACGCCTATTCCCACTCCCACACAAACACTCACATACCCAATCACAGACCCATACCACTATTCACAGATCTACTCACTCTTCCATAGAGGTACTCACACAGCCATTTACTCACACATACAACTACTCATACAACTAGTAACTCACTCACAGGCACCTGTGCTTGCTTTTAAATACCCCCTCAGGTGGGCCAGGTCCCAGAGGCATACCACAAAAATAGTTTTGTGGGCGCATGGCCCCCCTCCATAGGCTTATGAAAGCCCCGGGACTGCCCCCCCCCCCCACTGAGAATTGCTTTTTATGTATGCGGGGGTGCCACATAGCCCAGGGCACTTAAAAATATGTAAGCAGGTACGCCCCATGGACCGCCCCCTCCCCAGGGCTAGATATCAAATTATTGTGGGGGCCCATGTGGCACCTCCACAGTCCCAGGGACTGCCTTCTCCCTGGGGCAATAAGTTAAAATTAAGGGGCGATCCCCTGCAGCCCTGGTAATCACCACATCCCTGGGGCTAAATACTGCAATGGAGTGTGGTACCCCACCTGGAGCCATAGATGGCCCTCGGGACTGCCACCCCACAGGGCCAGCTCTTCATATGTCCCAGAGTGCCTGCCCCCAGGCTGTTTGTTGTGGCTTGGCTGGAGCTCTAAACGCTCCCATTAAGTCACAGCAAACACTCCGCTTTCAGCAAGCAAGAGCTGCGAAAAGGATCTCACTTGCTGGAAGCTGAGATTTTGTCCGTTTCCCTGCCCACTGTCAAGTGAGCAGGGAATAAGACAAATTGCTTTCACACACCGGGGCTGCATGTTTAACATTTCCCTGTGTGTAAAATCAATGCCTGCTCCTGCAGGAGGCAGGGAGTTGACTGAGACCATGGGAGCCTTCAGGATTTTCCTGCTGTCCCATTGCACACTGTGTGCCCTTGGGTCACCCAGGGCAATATGGCCGGACAACAGGATGAGACCTCTGGGGCAAAAATCGGCCTGGGCAGGGGGGACGCCTGGCCCTCTCCCCTTTTGATAATGTATTTTTAAATGGCAGGCTCCGGGGAATGTGATCCCTGAGCCGAAATCAGCCCGGGGACAGGGGCTATGCTTCCTTCCTCCACTTTTGATAATGTATTTTTAAAGCCAGGCTCCTGGGGATGGGGTCCCCGGGGCAGAAATCAGCCCCGGGAGTCGAACTCCACAGCCCCCACCACATTGGAACATGGCCAGGCCCTGGGTGATTGGGTCCCTGGGGTCAAAATGTGCCCAGGGAGGGGGCTGAGCGGCAACCCCTCGTCTTTTGATAATGTATTTTTAAAGGCCAGGCCATGATGGGATGGGGTCCCCGGGGCAGAAATTGGCCCAGGGAGGGGGGCCACACAGCCGCCCATTGGAAATAAGCTGGGCCCTGGGGAATGGGGTCCCTGATGCCAAAATTGGCCCTGGGAGGGGGCTGTTTGATCCCCTTACCCTATTAAAACTTTTGTAATTTTATATGCTGGGCCTGGGGGATGGGGACCCTGGGGCTGAAATTGGCTAGGGAAGGGGGGCCGCGCACCTCCTCTCCTCCATTGAGATAAGGCTGGGCCCCAGTATATGGGGTTCCCAGGCTGAAAATTGGCCTTGGGAGGAGGGGTGCAACAAGGTCCCCTTTCCCTCTTCAACTATGCCCGGTACCTGGGGATGAGGCCCTTAGGGCCAAAATCAGCCCAGGGGGGGAGACGCACAGCCCCCCACCCTCATTCAAATGTGGCCTGGCCACTCACACACCAACTCACAGACCCCCTCAGCCACTACTAGACACACACAGACACTCACAAACCCACTCACAGACCCACTCAGACACTCATGCACCCACTCACAGACCCACTCAGAGGTTCATGCACCCACTCACAGACCAACTCAGAGACTTACACACCGACTCACTAACCCCCTCAAATGCTTATGCACTCACTCACAGATTCACTTAGACACTCACACATCTACTTACAGACCTACTCAGAGACTCATGCACCAACTCAGATAAGCATGCACTCACAGACCCA
The DNA here is from genome assembly GCF_964261635.1 of Lissotriton helveticus. NCBI lineage: Eukaryota > Metazoa > Chordata > Amphibia > Caudata > Salamandridae > Lissotriton > Lissotriton helveticus. The sequence goes on from NC_136073.1 coordinate 443,932,377, forward strand.
GTCAGACACTCATACAACCACTCACATACCCATTGAGACACCCATGCACTCCCTAACACATCCTCTCTCAAAGGTTAGAAGTTTCAGTTAGAAAATAAAGTTTTATGAATCTTAGAAATTCACTTAAAAAACCAAGGTTACAGGGTGTAATGATTCTGTCCAAAGGCGGGTACTCCTCAGGATTTGCGTGATGCACTAAGGGGTCCACCCCTTGACCTCCCCAAACTCTTACAGTAACTGCACAGAGTATTGGAACAATCAAGTGAGGGAAGGAAAGGATGGGGACAACAGGTAGTAGAATCTGAAATTCAAATAACACAACATGAATTACACAATTGCATGCAACACTTTTCTCATAATGTCTCACTAGTATGACCAATTACCTTGGGTGAATTCACTCAAGCAGACTCTGTCTTCCTTCAGACAACATGGTATGTCCTCATACTGAAGCTAGAAAAGACGAAAATAAGCACGCCGCCATTAGACCACCGGATGCACCTTTAAGCACAACCAAACCGCTTCCACTGATTTCCCTACACACCTGCACTGAGTAATTATAGGCAGAAACATAAGCCAATAAGCAAGACACCCTTGGTAGTTACAGCGCTCCTTTCCTTGAAAAACAAAAAGGTCCCGTAAATTCTCAGCCCTGCCTATAAGATTTCCTCATTGAGAGTTCTTAGGTCATTGCTGGAAAACTCCGGAAAACAATACTGGGTCCGTGAGAGGCCAAATGAATGTCAAATGGCCAAAAGAAATTCTTTTCCTTAGAACACCCACTAGGCTATGGGTTAAAAGGATATTCAATAGACAAATGGGTTATTCTCCCTGGAACGTGAAAGTAAAATAAAATGTCACAGTAAGACACTCACAAACAACCATGGAGTGGGTTCCCAATGAGTTCACAATCCATTCCAATTTCGATTAACCTCACCTCTAGGCAACGAGGAATGAAAGTCCAAGTGGAGATGAGTTAATAGCTCATGGTCCGAGCACGTTAACCTAGAGTTTAATAAACAATCAGAACGGCTCCTACATGAGGGCTCCTCTGCAGAATGCGAGACAAACTCCTTCCTTGGACAAGGGGTTCCGGAACCAGGAGCGCCCTATTAGGTAAAGACGGCAACGGCCGAAGGGGGAGGCTGAAAAAGGAATCTCCGCCTCTCTTCTCCGATGCGGTGCTGGAAAAAAGGCAGGGAGGTGCAAGTTACTGTTCTGAAGGAATCCTCTAGCACGAACCGTGATCCAACGCTTAGAATCCCTCCAAACCCCCTGGGACTCCAAGTACAGGCCCAGGTAACTAAGAATGGCCGGATCGAATCCGGAATCATGCACGACCCGCCGTGCGTTTTACTTCCTCTTATAGGCATGGCTCAGCCTTCACTCTCTGAGCATTCTGGGAGCTGTAGGCCAGGCAGGCGCAACATTTGCTGGTCCTCACACAGGGTTCTTATAGTTAGGAAATAGAATTGAATAAAACCTTAGAAATCCTCTGAAAAAAACAAATATTACAGGGACATCCCTTATTCAAAACCAGAGCAATTCAGCAGTTATGGTTACCTTAGCTAACTATAACTTATGCCCCCACAATGCACTGCTAATGATCTCACATATTACATCACTCATGACATGGTCAGTGATATCACTCATGACTTCACAGATGACATCTCAAATGAATTCCCTGATAACATCTCAAATGACATCACTGAAAACATCACTGATGACATCTTCCACAGAACCATGCATACACCCACTTACATTACTATACAACATCTGATTCACCCACTCCCACAGAACCACTAATATCCCTATTCAAAGATGTATACAAACACACATCTACTTAGTGATCCATAGAGCCACTCACCCATAGAGGCACTAATACAACCAGTAACTCACATATACAGCCACACATGCACCTACTCACTGACCAATACAGGTACTCACACACCCAGTCAAACAAACATATAGACACTTAAATGCCCACTCATACAGCCATTGACACACTTAATCACCCATACAGATATTCACATACCCACTCACTCACCCATACAGTCACTCACACACCCACTCAATCGCTCATGCATTTACTTATACACCCACTCACTTTCTCATATACAGTAACACATATACTCACTCATCTGGGATAACAAATACTCTCCCATACAACTTCTCTCATGCTCACTTACTTACCCACACCATTCACACGCCAATTTACTCTCCAATACAGCCACTGACACACCCAGTCTTTCACCCCTATACTCACTTACACACCCATGCATGCACCCATACAGCTACTCATCTACCCTCTCACTTACCCATACAGACATCTATGTATATGTTCAGTCACCATTACACCCACTCATGCACTCTCTCATTTACGATTTACAATCACTAACACACACATACACCCATGCATACAGTCACTCATTCAGCATCTCATTCACCATTACACCAATTTACACACAAACTCACTCACCCATAGAGATAGACGGCCACTGACGTAGTCATACACCCAGTGACAGAACCATTTCCTTACCCATGCAAAAACTCACACACCCACTTCCTCATGTATACAGTTTCTCACATACCCACTTACTCTTCCATACCCCACTTACACACTCACTCACTAACCCATACAGACACTCCAAAAGCCACTTATCTTATAAATGTTGAACACTCAGTAATTTTTAGCAAACATTCACAACCACTGGATGATGTTTTTAGTGATGTCATTTGAGATGTCATCAGTGATGTCGTTTGAGATGTCATTAGGGATGTCACTGAGCATGTTATGAGTGATGTAATATTCGAGGTCATAAGCAGTCCATTGTAGGGGTTTAATTCATAGTTACCTCAGGTAACTTAAACTGCTGAAATTGTCTGGTTTCGTATGAGTGAAATCTGAGCATAACTATAATGTCCCTGTAATATTTTTTTCTTTTCATCGAATATACATATATATATTTCTTCTGGGAGTTTTTGTTTACATATTATGCGGCAGTTCCAGGCCGCAGAGGGATCGCACTGCCCGAAACTAATAGGCATTAGGAGAGAAGAAGTTTCCTCTTTCCGAAGCTGCAGGGCACCTTTAATGAAGCCGGCAGAGTCTCATCCTAGGCTCAATGGAAGGCCAAGAAAAATTGTCGGTAATTTGCTGCAGCGGAGGTAACCCACTAGAGGGCGTTAATTGGCAAAATGAGACCTCAAATTCCAGCGTGTATTTAAAAATGAACTGCCACGAAAGTAGGAGAACTGAAGCCCTCTATTACGGAAACACGCAGGGGAGATGTGGTAGCCACAAATCACCTCCGCTGACATGGCCTCTGAGGAGATGCAAACAGCGGCATCGATACGCGTCAGTCCATGGACTTCAAAGGGATGTAAAGCTGCCTGCTTGGTTTAAATCGAGTTGTTACTCACCTGCAGTGCTGTGCGACATCAAGCTTCTGGTTACATATTATGCGGCGGTTCCAGGCCGCAGAGGGATCGCACTGCCCGAAACTAATAGGCATTAGGAGAGAGGATGTTTCCTCTTTCCGAAGCAGCAGGGCACCTTTAATGAAGCCGGCAGAGTCTCATCCAAGGCTCATTTGAGATGTCATCAGTGATGTCATTAGTGATGTCACTGACCATGTCATGAATGATGTAATATGCGACGTAATCAGCAGTGCATTGCTGGGGCGCGAGTTGTAGTTAGCTCAAACTAACTATAACGCCGGAATTTCTATTGTTTTGTACGAGTGAAATGTCCAACTAACTATAGAGTGCCTGAAACCTATGGTTTTTTCAGTGAATTTCAAAGGTTTTTTAAATGCTAATTTCTAACTATAACGTCCCTGAAACCTATGGTTTTTTTCAGTGAATTTCGAAGGTTTTTTAAATGCTAATTTCTAATTATAACGTCTGTTAAACCTATATTTTTTCAGTGAATTTCAAAGGTTTTTTTAAGTACTACTTTCTAAGTAAACCCTCCCTGAAACCTACTAATAATAATATTAGCGGGTACTTGTGTTACTAGCTAGGCCATTCCATAAGTACATGACTAGTAACTGGAATAATTACAGTGATGCAAACAAAGTGCATGGTGAATTTATAAGTGCTTAGGTATTGGCCGGATGGGTGATTGGAGAAGTGCATGCCACTAACAGGAGGATTCCTAGACTGCATGGGTAATAACTGGGTATTTACAGAAGTGTATCAATAGTATGTAGCTGGTTAGAGGTCTGCATGGATAGTGCACAGATATTGTAGCTGTATTTGTGTTAGTAGCTAGGCCATTCCATAAGTATGTGACTAGTAACTAGATGATTAGAGGGTGTCGTGCTAGGAGTAGTGTTTTAGGGTTTAGGGTAGTGCAGTGGTGTTTGTGTAGTGTAGGGGGTCGAGCTGGGGATTGTGTTTTAGGGTTTAGGATAGTGCAGTGGTGTTTGTGTAGTGTAGGGGGTCCTGCTGGGGGTAGTGTTTAACACCTTAACTGCGCCGAACGTTCATTTGTGCGGGCTGGGCCGCGACGGCCAACGAACGTGCGCAGCACTCCACAGGTAGTGCACGCGACGGCTGTTGGCCGTCGCCAGCAGCCATGAGGTTATGACAATGCAGTGGTGTTTGGGTAGTGTAGGGGGTCATGCTGGGAGTAGTGTTTTAGTGTTTAGGGTAGTGTAGGTGGTCAGGCTGAGGGTAGTGTTTTAAGGTTTAGGGGATTGCAGTGGTGTTTCGTTAATGTAGGGGATCGTGCTGGGGGTAGTGTTTTAGGATTTAGAGTAGTGCAGTGGTGTTTGTGTAGTGTTCGGAGGTTCATGCTGGGAATAGAGTTTTAGGCTTTAGAGTAGCGCAGTGGTGTTTGTGTGGTAAAGTTACAATAATGACACAGGCTTGGTAATAAATGTGTCATATCATTATATTCGCCTTTATATATTAAGTTGGACCATTTTCTTCTATTTAAAGGCCGTAGTCCATGTAATTTCAAACTTCTCACAATCTAGCCGTGGATCGGCAATGGCAACCCGATGACTTTAAGGGACGAACAATCAAAGAAAGGGTCATTCAACCTGACTAAAAAACAACGAGAGGCAGTGAAAACTTTGGCTGAGGATATGTCAATTATTTGCAAGCCCTCGGACAAGGGGGGCAATATCGTCATCCTGTCTCGGGACCAAAACATAGCGGAGGCTATGCGCCAATTGAGTGAGGCGAATTGCTATGAGCCTTGTACGAAGAAAACTAACCTAGAAAGTCAAGTGAATTTACATCACCTATTAAAAAAGTGGCAAGATAAACAAAGGCTGGATCTGGAGGAGTACCTCTTTTTAAAAACAATGGATCCTATCCTTCCTACATTCTATCACTTACCTAAAGTGCATAAAAATCAAGACAATCCTCCTGGTAGACCAATTATTTCCTCAATTGGTGGTTTGACTGAGAACTTGTCCAAATTTTTGGATCATTATTTATTTGAATTTGTACTTTCTCTAAAATCCTATGTGAGGGACACTTCTGACTTCATTGAGAAGATTGAACATATTGAATGGGACTCTGCATATTGTCTTATGACTCTAGATATAACAAGCCTTTATACATGCATTGAACACTCACAGGGCATTGGGGCTGTAGAGTACTTCTTAAAGAAGCGCCCATTAAATCTGGCATTGCATAATCAAATGCTATTGGAACTAATAGAATTTTGTTTGCGAAATAACATTTTTATATTCCAGGATGACATCTATAGACAAGTATCTGGTACGGCAATGGGCTCCTGCTTCGCCCCCAGCTACGCAAATCTTTTCGTGGGCTGGTGGGAGGAGCAGGTAGCCTGGGCCACAGGGAATGCAGTCTGGACAGAAAAGGCAATCGTCTGGTACAGATACATAGACGATCTGTTCTTAATCTGGAATGGTTCCGTAACAGAGGCAGGAGAGTACATTGGACTGTTAAATGATAACAACTGCAATCTTAGATTCAGTGGTGAGGTCAGTAATGTAACGGTTAACTATTTGGATCTGAAGGTTGAGGTCAGAGATAAGAAAATAGTTACCTCTCTTTATAGGAAACCAACTGCGGGCAATAGCGTTTTACATGCCTCGAGCGGCCATCCTAGGAGGTTAATTAACAGTATCCCCTATGGGGAACTCCTACGAATTCGCCGCAACTGTTCACTTGATAGTGATTTTGAGAAGGCAGCGGACACATGTACCGCAAGATTCATTGAGAGAGGTTACAAACCCAACCTCCACAAGGATGCACGGAATCGAGTTAGCCGTCTACCTAGGAATACATTATTTGAGAAGAAAATGAGAACTGAACAAGCGGGTGGAAGGTTTCGCATCATTACCCCATATTCCTCCAATGCTAACAAATTAAGAATGATCCTAAAAAAACACTGGCACATTCTAAAAACGGACAATATAATTGATATGGACATCCCTAGGGCCCCCATGATCACATTCAAAAAGGCGAGATCCTTAAGGGATCAACTGGTTCATAGCCATTTAGATCCAGTGGTTATAAAAAAGAAGGGAACACTGAAAGATGGCAGAGGATTTTTTCCTTGTGGGCGCTGCAAGGCATGTGCTTTCAGCAAACGTGTCTTGACTTATGATGTTCGAGGTGTCAAGGGAGGCAAAAAACTGACCAAATTCATGTCCTGCCATACTGGATATGCGGTGTATTGTTTAAGTTGCCCATGCAAAATAAGATTTGTAGGTAGTACAATCAATCCAGTCAAATTGCGAATCTTGGAGCATATGAGAGCGATCGCAAATAAAGACTTCTCTTACCCCGTTACTCGTCACTTTGCTATAAAACATCAGAGCAACAGAGATCTCCTACAGTATTTTTGTTTGGACCATGTGCAGGAACACATCAGGGGGGCAATCGACTCCTTAAACTTAGGAGACTGGAGTCACGCTATATTGTTGACTTAGAAACTAAGGCCCGAGAGGTTTTAATATTGGGGAAGAAATGTCTGTACATTTGGGGTAAGATAGAATGTTACATTCCAAGTCTGTTAATATGTAACATTATGGAATTACTGTTATGTGTTGCTGATCTGAATTTTGGTACAACGTTTTCTCTCTTTTTTCTTTTTCTTTTTCTTTCTTTTTTCTGAAAAATGTACCATATGAGCGTGTAAATTGGTTGTGATGATGAGGTGACTCTTGGAATATGTTATTTTATTGTGCGGGAACAATTCAGCTGTACGAGGCATAGTAAATATGATTAGAGTGGTTTTGTATGCGGGCAACCATCAGGTTGCCATTGCCGATCCACGGCTAGATTGTGAGAAGTTTGAAATTACATGGACTATGGCCTTTAAATAGAAGAAAATGGTCCAACTTAATATATAAAGGCGAATATAATTATATGACACATTTATTACCAAGCCTGTGTGATTATTGTAACTTTACCACTCCAATATACTATGCAGTACTATTTGATCAGGAGGACACGTTTATGAGCTGGGACAGAGGGCAACACGATTGAGTGTTGCAATTGCCGATCCACGGCGAGATTTAATTATTTGGGAATTATGCGTAACATTGCTGCCACATACCCTTTAATTTTACAATAGTGCATTATGTAACTATGTTAGACAAACATGTTCTAAGATGGCGCCCGTATGAGAATACGAGGCTTGGTCCCTTGTTTGTGTCAATTCCCGACAACTCTCATGCTTTAAAAATGGTGCCGCAAAAAGCATTTTCTATGACACTGACGAAGGGAGTCTTTCCCGAAACGCGTTTGTTTGAATAAAGTTTGGTGCTCGAAGCTTTGACCCCGCGAGTGCGGCGTGTCTTTTTGGCAGGATTAAGAAGACACGGTCTGGAGCTTGAATATTGGCGCGGTACACCGCCGCGCTGCAGCACCCTCCTTTGGAGTGACTCGCTATCGGTGTAACTTTGGAGCAGGATAGATATATATATATATCTATATATATATATCTATATATATATATATATATAGATATATATATATATAGATATATATATATATATATACATCCAACCAACAGTTGTTCTTTCAGTCGTTAAACAACACGCTGAGGCCCGTGCTCAATCCGTAGTAATTAAATTCGGTAATTTTATTCCGGTACAGTCACCCGACGCGTTTCGCAGCGCCCGCTGCTTGTTCACGGGTACGGGTGCCATATTAACTCAATAAAGTTATATTGAAAAGTAACACCATGTGACATTTCTTTCACAACAAGTGATAACAGACTTTGATATATATAATATGCTCATGATGCGGTTCAAAAATAAATTTTACAAACCAAAGTATATACATTATTATTTCAATGTTGACCATCTCCATGAAGCCAACAATAAAATTCATACTGCCATCATTAAGTTTACATTATCCTGAGCCAAACTCCGTTTTCTGAGTTCAAATATAGAGCGGCACTGCTTTTTATCTCACAGGCATTGCTAGCAACATTCTGCCCTAGTGGGCACATATAGTAAATTCAGATCACACTGCTTTATCTGTAAATTACAGAAAATATAAAACAGCATCGGGGAATCGAACCCTGGTCTTTCAAAATGCGTTCATTGTAAAGACTCGATATATCATGCTCCTACTATAATAGCCATGGAAACACAATATTTGCCAGGAAACAAGGTCCAGTCATTGTTCATACGTGTCTCACGCCCTAGTGGGCAAATCACATAACAGAAAATATTAGTAACTGATCATCAACATCAAATCGATCAAGTTGCAGTGTATCTTATTCAGTCATTCAATTTGCAAACAGCATTTATTGCCGGTTGACAGTATTGCTCTGCAAATCGAGTTAACTACATCATCATGCCCTAGTGGGCCACTATTTCAGATTAATGTTGATCTCCTTTTAAGCTAATTAAATATATAGTTATAACAACGTAAATCAAGCGTTCCAGAAAAAGTTCTTGTAAAAATACTTTGGCTCTTTACCTTTCATTTATACTCTTCATAGGACCACAGAACATCTGAAATTTAAAACAAAGAATGCAACAATTAAAATCTTGTAATAACAGTTATGATTATATGCACACACCAATTATTGGATAACAGAGTGAATCAGCTAAAATCATTAATCATCTCCAAATTTCTTTTCTCATGAATCTCGATAACAAAAGACAGACAGTTACTAATCACATTAACCCAAATGTACGGCCAGTGCCTTATCTTCATTATGGCCAGATGGTTGTAACGTACGGTACTTAATTATCATCTTTGATTCCAGTTGTCGCAATTCCTTTAGCCTGTCACCCATACACATTGATTGGGGGTTGGTAGACCCCGCTGTGGCCCGCCGTTATCGAGTCAGCGCTGGTCTTGTCTTCGCCAAAACTTCTTGTATATATATATATATATATATATTTTTTTTTTTTTCACAAAAGTGCTACTGGAGCTTGAAGGAGCACTCGACAACCGGTAAGTGAACAGCCACTTTATTGCCTGGATAAAGATGTTGTGTCCTCCGTTTTCATAATTATTTTTCCTCAGCCTACGCGTTTCGAAGCTGTCTGCTCCTTCTTCTTGGGCTTTTAGATGAAAAGGCAGATTTGGCAGTTCTGATTAGTTTCCCATGATTCATTGCCCTTCGTTTGGAGAAATTCTTTGCACATTTTAGCGCGGTTACCAGAGACGCGCCTGTGAGGCCCCCGCAGCACAAAGCCGGATTGTTCGCCTCCAAGTTATTGGAATTGCCAAGGCCCACCAGTAGGCTCAGGAGAAATGGAGGCGGTGTAGAAATCAGCCGATTTCACGTCGGGCAAGGAGGATTTTCCACCAAGCCCCCGTCGTAAGTAAACCCTGTGGCTTGAGGATTGCTGCGGTAAGGGGACGCGAGGAGACAGCTTAGACTCGGCAGGATGCACACCTTCTTTCTTTGGGGGCTCGCGAACTTGCTGATACCTGACCCACTCCCGCCATATCCAACCAGCCAGAAACACTGAATTCTGGGACTTGCAGGCATTGTTCTACAGGCAGCCAGCATGAATGGAACTGATTGGCACTTACCGTGGGGGTGGAGCCTGTTATCCAGCCGTAGGATCAGGCAGGACATTTAAACCGCCACAGGTGCCTGAGTCCTGAACATACCCCTGGCGCTGAGGAAGGCGATACAGACGCCAAAATGCATTCGCCATTATTGAGGGTTCTTCTCTGCTGAAATAAAAGTGTCTCCATCAGTTTCCCCGCTTGTGGCCTCACTTCTTCGTTTGGAGAAATTCTCCAGCTGGGCGAGGCTGGAGTAGTGAACATTTACAGGACTCCCTTTGCACAGTGTTCGCTTTAAATTAAGCCTGGTCTCAAACAAACACGACCTACTTAAGGAAAAGAATAATGCATAAAGAAACAAATGAACTCAAACTTACTGAAAGGAAAAAACAATTTTAAACGAAAAACGGACTTCAAGTCCCAGCAAACATGCGGTGGCATTACAACCAACAGTTGACCACTGGGGGGCTTGAAATAAAAAGAGCCGAAAAACAATTTTACGTTTCCCGAGTGATTTGTTTGCAGCCCTGGAAGAAGAGGTATTGCACCTCGAAACGCGTCGGCATTTTATTGAAAGTGGAGTTTGGGAGCAGGCACACAAGCGGCAAGCCGGATGGCAGAACACAGTTGTGTGCTTTCCTAAATGCTCAGGCATCCGCCATTTACCGCAATTAAAAGCCTCCAACTGTTTCCCCTTGGGTCTCTGCTCTTTTTCTTTGGGAAGGAGTTTTTCTGCACATATATATATATATATAGACATACATACATACATATAAATATATGAAAGGGTTTCCTACCCTGAAACGCGTCAGGCAGCAAATATAACCTAAGGTCTCTAACAGGTGGGCGGACAACAAGCACTGGATGGTGGAGGCGCTGTTGAGTGCTCCCCGAAGCTCGTGGGCACTTTGTTATTGAATATATATATATATATATATATATATATATATATATATATATATATATACATATATTTCAGCTCCACAACACCAGCCTGCCGCACTCCGGAGCGGGTGCTCTCGTAACGGGGGTGTACCCGTCAAATGTATCCTGCTCCCAACATCCACAGGCCCATAGCCTGATAAAGAACGCAGCACTCGCGGGGGTGGTTTTCAATCCGATTTTAATAGAAAACCCTCAGCACATCAAGACGCGTTTCAGCATTGGCTTTCGTCAACAACTGACGATGGGCCTGTGGATGTTGGGAGCAGGATATATATAAATATATATATATATATATATATATATATATGTATATATATATATATTACCTACTGGCGGTCGCCAGTAGGTATATATAGTTAGGATTTTTTCTCTATGGGATTTTTCAAAATTCTATGTCTAATAACTTTGGCGTTTGTGGACGGAATTGGCTGAAATTTTCAGGAAAATGGAACATTTTGTTTCTGAGCAGCCACTGAAAATTTGGGGGGGGGTTCGTCAAGGGGGGGCCGAGAAAAAAGGGGGGTCCCAAAACGCGTTTTTCCCATGTTAATTTCCATAGGGCGGTTGGCCTCACTTTTAGCCCGAACGGCTGAATGGATTTGCACGAAACTTGGCAAAATTGTAGGGACTGTTAGCCCGATGTGCCTTTGCTAGGTCTCAATATATGTGCTCCAGTGGATTTTGAGAAATTAAGGTTCAAAAAAAGATATATATCTGTAACAGCGCTCCGGGTAGCGCTCCGGTTCGCGTACTTGACGCGTAACGGAACTTCGCGAAGCGAAGCTGATTGGCTCTCCGGTGTCTGTCAACATTCTAAACAGTCCGGAGCGGCCGCCATCTTGTCTCTCGGTAGGATCAAGAGACAAGAGGAGGCCAAAACAAAGGGGGAAATGACCATAAGGGGGCATAGTAGATCCTCCCTGACCCCCTAGGTTTGATGTGGAGGCTTTAAAAGGGCCTCGCGGGGCAAAAAAAACAAAAGAAAAAATCTTTTTTTTTCGTGGGGTGTGCCCGGTACGCGTAACGGAAAGCGGACTGGGGAGCGTACTACAAGGAAACAAGAATGATTGACTTTTAACTTATTGTATGTTTATAGACTTTTTTTTTTTTTTTTTTTCTGATGAGTGATGTCTCGGCCTATCTCCACGGGATGCAGTCCCTACCATCTCGGCGTTTAAGCCCAGGGGGACCGGTAGTGTGGGAGAGATAACGTCTGTTAACGTTCGATTCGAAGGAAATCAGGAAGTGTTGAAAAACATTGTCTGCGCCATCTTGCCTTTTTTCAAATGCCACACTTTTGTCGTGCACGGCAGCCATTTTAGATGCCTTGACCAGACCCACTCTCTGCACGCTGTCGATCCTTAGCATGGCTCCCCACCCTCGCAAGCATCTCCCCCAGGCACTGGTCACCCCCGCTCTCTGTCTTATGCATGGGCAATAAACCTCCCCCCATCTGCGCTGCTCTTCCTTGAGAATCACACCCTGTGCCCGCCCGACACCTCCCTTTCGCCCTATTCACTACCGCACCCTCTGACACTCCTCTTCCTCTGTGTCCGATTGTCCAGGCCGGTCCCAGGCTATCACCTAGCCTTGCAGATGTAGTTTATGGCCCCAGCTGTAAAGAATCACCCCTCTTCAAAGGGGTTACAGTAGATCAAGGCGCCTACCCGATGAGATCCGTCACACCACACGCGTTCCTACTATCTGAAAACCATCCTGTATTGTGATTGGGGAGGGGACCGAGCCTGAAGCGGAAGATTCCAGGGATGCCTCTTTGTACATCAAAGTTTTTACAATTATGTGTCACATTAAAAATATATAGCACTCCAACAAAGTAGTAGGATTATAAAACTTTAATAACTTATAAATATATACAACGCAACAAAAACAGTAAATACATTTAAACATTTTTTTGAAAAAAGAAGCAACAATGGTCAGTAGCTGTGTTTTGTGCGAATAGTCCCAAGGCAGCACAACGTGATGAGTTCTGGACGGCACCCAGGTGATGTTACCTGGGTGCCGCACTGGTTTTTGGTATCCTACAATGCAGCTCCGAAAAACAGCGTGGGGCGTCCCGGGGGGTGCGGGGGGAGGCCTCGTCAGTAGCGGTCTGTTGTGCAAATAGTCCCAAGGCAGCAGAACGCGCTGAGATGTGGATGGCACCCAGGTGATGTCCAGTAAGTTGCCGCACTGGTTTTGGTATCCTACAATGCTGCTCCGAATAACGGCGTGGGGCGCCCCGGGGGGGGGGGGTGAGGCGGCGTGAACGGGCCTCCCCAGGTGGAGGCTCGTCTGCTGTAGTGGGGCGCCCCTTTACCATTTCAGTTGCCATTCCGCCCGCTTTTGGTACACTGTGCCAAAATCCGCCATTCAGCTGAGTTGCCCCACTCTTGCGGTGCAGCGATAGGCGGCTGCCACAGGACTCTCAAAATGGCGGCAGGCTCTTTCCTTTTTGGGCCTGGTCCACTGAAATGGCCCTGGGACACCTTGGAACTCGGACGCTTGTCTGCTAGGTCTTGGACCCCATTCTCGAAAGCATCCCCTCAGCCTTGAAGATTCTACAAAAGTCTTGGGGGCCCCCGACTCCTGCAGGCTTCCGGTGGGGAGCGGCTGCCATGATTGCTCGCGGAATGACCACGACGGAGCCACAAGATGGTGGTGCTTTCATGCTGACGCCAGCTTCAGTCTGAAACATCCAGAAACAAGGTGGGGCTTTCATCGTTTGGGAAAAAAAATGTTTTAATCCAATGAAAAGTGTTATTTTTAGGTCATATGATCAAGCCTTCCATCATTAGGAAACCAAAAGTAAAATGAACCAATGAAAAGTTTTATAAACAAGTCACATGACCTGTTATGCGGCATAGGGCTATAAAAAGCGTAGAAAATCCGTTGGCACGTGAGGCGGCGTCAGTAGCGGACCGATGTGCGAATAGGCCGAAGGCAGCACAACGCGCCAAGATCCGGATGGCACCGAGGTGGTGTCCAGCAAGTTGCTGCACTGGTGTGGCCATCCTACAATGCTGCGCCGAAAGTCGGCGTGGGGCGCCCCATTGGCCTGTGAGTTCGCGTCAGTCAGTGGGGGCTGTTTGAGGATCTGACTGCATTGGAAAGCAATGTGATGCTGTGCGTCGCCCCCAAGATGGAGGTTCCTCGGCTGCAGTGGGGCGCCCCTTGGTGTTTCACTCGCTATGCAGCTGAGTTGCGTGCGCACTTGCGGCGAATAGGCCGAAGGCAGCACAACGCGCCGAGATCTGGATGGCACCGAGGTGGTGTCCAGCAAGTTGCCGCACTGGTGTGGCCATCCTACAATGCTGCGCCGAAAGTCGGCGTGGGGTGCCCTGTTGGCCTGTGAGGTGGCGTCAGTAGCGGACCGATGTGTGAATAGGCCGGAACCAGCACAAGGCGCCAAGATCCGGATGGCACCGAGGTGGTGTCATAGTTGAGAGTTCTGAGCAGCGCTTGTAACACTGTCTGAAGCTTATTTGCACCTGCTGCAGCTTCACTATTGCCCTGGTGTGGCCTAAGATCGCCCATGACATAGGGGGCCGCCTCCCGGGGTCCGGCGGAACTTTTTTCCTTTTCCTTTGTGCATCTTGTCCCACAATCCGTTTGACCTGAAGACACAACCAGGTCCCTGAATGTGTGCAGGGGGACGCTATTGATTGAATCAAAATGGCGGCTTCACACAAAGCTGACTCAAGCGTTGCTGCTGATGCTATACAGACAAAAACTGGTTTTCAGTTTGTACATTCTTCAGGATTTTTCCATCCAAGGCTGGTTGAGAGTTTGTAGAACAATGGCTTCAGATTTTCAACATACTACTCTTCAACATTCTTCCTAAATGTAACAATGTGAGACTCACTAGGAGAACGGTGTAGTGAGGGCCACAAACGGCTGTTTATCTTTCCTTTCAAAATGCTGCCAACAATATTTTCGAAATGGAAGACACCACAAGGCGCTGAGATTCGGTTGGCACCGAGGTGGTGTCCAGCAAGTTGCCGTACTGGTGTGGCCATCCTACAATGCTGCGCCGAAAGACGGCGTGGGGTGCCCGAAGGGGGGGGGGGAGGCGGCGCAAACGAGCCTCTCCCGCCTCTCCAGGTTGAGGCACTTCATCTGCAGTGGAGCGCCGTCTAGCTGAGTTTCGCCCGCTCTTGCTGCTACAGCGACAGGCGGCTGCAACAGGACTCTCAAAATGGCGGCCTGTTCTTTGGATTTGGGCCTGGTCCACTAAAATGGCCCTGGGACACCTTAGAACTCGGACGCTCAAATTTTTTTTCCTTTCCTCTACATGCAAAAAAGGTAAATGCCCGGTACGTTACCTGCCTCATCTGCCACGATGTACTCTCCAGAAGAACCGAAAAAAAATATAGTTATGGTAATTATACCATGCATCGTCATATGGAGAGGTGGCACCGATTAATTATAGTGCTGCACAAAAGAGAGATTTGGATGACAACCCCCGACCTGCCAGTACATTCACCAAAGAAGTGGCACTGACAGCATCAGAGGCAAGGGAAACGGTCCCAAATATTCAGAAGAACTTTGGAAAGATTAAAATGACCTGTTTAGATTGTGGCAAATTAATTTCATGTGGACAGATGAGTGTTACTCTAATAAATACAGCATATGAACATCATCATAGTCGATGGTTGGTGGAGACATTTTGACTATATCCTGGACCTGCCCGTCCTCGCCCAAAATGGCGCCGGAATAAATGGGACTCGTAACTCCTTGTTGTGTACTGGTTGCACATCCTTGATATCACGAGATACGTATGCAGTTTTGAAGCACATGGCGGGCGGGGACGAGAATTGATTGAATATTTCGACATCCCTATTGATATTAAGTTCTGATGTGTTATTGATTACTGTACTATTGAAAGTTCGAATTAACGTCACCCATGGTACTTGCCCGCAAATGTATATCTAGATAATTTTGTTGTAACTGGCCCTGTCGTATTTTAATTATAAAATGTACGTCCACCGATTCCGCAACTGTTAGACACCTTAGTTCTTGCAACCTAATGGCCCACCCGTTACGTTCCTCTACAGTGTAAATGTCTCCTCATCATATACGATTACAGTTTGCTCCGTGGCCGGCCCACGTGGTCATAGGCCCGTATTTGTATACTGACATTTTCACAATAAAGGTTTTTAAAAGAAAACATGGTAGTAGTATTTACATTGGTAAAGTTTTTAATAATAGTCACTGTTTTCGAATCAGTAAAAGGCAAGTGAAATAAAGCAGTCCAATTACATGAAGGGTAAAAGGTATAATACGCAGGAACGCAGTAAAGATAAATGGTCAAGGGCTGTTGTGTTTTCTACTCCTGCAACATAAAGTGATCGATAAGAATCTGATATTCAGGCGTATCGGCGACTAAGACAGCAGGCCGAGCCTCTTTTGCTCAACGGCTCCGTCATGGGACGAAGAAACGCCCTTTTTCTCGAAAAAGGAATATATTTTACTTGCAGGACAGTTGTAAATTTTCCGGGAAAGTACATTAGCTTGGAACATTATAACATATATGTTTAAGAAAAAATAATGTTCGAAAGTAATAAAAAGTGTAATTTTTAGGTCATATGACCAAGCCTTTCATCATTAGAATAAGAAAAGTAAAATGAACCAATGAAAAGTTTTATTAACAAGTCACATGACCTGTTATGCTTACGTTACGCGCTGCGCTAACGCGGCGCGTCATATGACGCATTACGCGACAACGCAGGTCCAGAATATAGTCAAAATGTCTCCACCAACCAGCGGTCGGAACACAACCCCTTTCAGCAGGCTAAATAGTTCTGTTAAATGACAACAGAAGGGACAGGCAACAAGAACCATCAGTCAAAGAGGGGAGGGCAAGTTCTTCTCTACCGGGTCACGTTGGGGCGCTACCGGAACTGATCGAATTGGTAGTCTACAGTGTTTCTGGATGTTTCAGACTGAAGCTGGCGTCAGCATGAGAGCACCACCATCTCGTAGCTCCGTCGTGGCCATTCCACGAGCAATCATGGCAGCCGCTCCCCACCAGAAGCCTGCGGGAGTCGGGGGCCCCCAAGACTTTTGTAGAATCTTCAAGGCTGAGGGGACGCTTTCGAGAATGGAGCCCAAGCCCTAGCAGACATGCGTCCGAGTTCCAAGGTGTCGCAGGGCCATTTTAGTGGACCACGCCCAAATCTGAAGAGCCGGCCGCCATTTTGAGAGTCCTGTGGCAGCCGCCTATCGCTGCACCGCAAGAGCGGGAGCAACTCAACTACATGGTGAGCGAGACGCTGTAGTCGCAAGAGCGGGCGGTAAACAGCTGAATAGCGGAAGAGGCACAGTGTAGCAAAAGCGGGCAGAATGGCAAGTGAAACGGTAAAGGGGCGCCCCACTACAGCGTGTCTTTAGGTCAAACGGATTGTGGGACAAGGTCAAGAATGGAAGAGTCACCAAAAGGAAAAAAGTTCCGCTTGACCCCGGGAGCCGGCCACCTATGTCGGGGGCGATCCCAGGCCACACCAGGGCAACACGACTTGGGGAGGGGGCCGGAGCCAAGCGCCCCCTCCGAGTCCGCGCCATCACACCGTCCCTCGGGGGCCTCCGTCAAGCGGTTCAGGGAGGCACTGCATCACATTGTTTTCAAATGCAGTCACGTCCTCAAACAGCCCCCACTTACATTGAGAATAGTGAAGCTGTAGCAGGTGCAAATAAGCTTCAGACAGTCTAACAAGCACTCCTCAAAACTTTGAACTATCAGAGTGCATGAGTTTCATGCTCGATCGATTGAGCTAGCCGGATCGGGCAACAAAAAGTATAAAATAGTTATGTAAATAGTTATTTAATAAAATGTTTTACCCTGTTACTTTGCTGGTGTGTTGTATATATTTGTAATATTTGCATAGAGTTTATCGTTATTTTGGGCGAGGTGGGTGGCGGAGCCGAGCTGTCTTGCAGCCATCATGGTGTGGAGCTCAGTTCATCTCACTAGTTTCGTATTTCTCATGAGGGGTTGTTCCTAATGTTTCTATTTTAGCGAGGTCAAAAAGAGATCCCATTAGTAAATGCTTGGATAACAATCAATCAAATGGAGAGAGAAGCAGGCACGACGGATTACAACGGGGGCAAAGGCCTGCGTTAACTACCCTTCACTATCTGCAAAGAGAGAGTACTCCTAATAGAAATGAGGGGGGGGGGCAGCATTCAAAGCAGATCAGTGTGCATAAACACGAAAATGTTTTTACTTACCACGTACTTGACATTCGACAGCTTATGATATTTGCTATTAAAAAAAACATTGAAATTCACTGAAAAAACCATAGGTTAGAGACCATATATAGTTAGGAATTAGCATTTACAAAACCTTGAAAATTCACTGAAAAAACCATAGGTTATAGACCATATATAGTTAGGGATTAGCATTTACAAAACCTTATTTTACTCGCACAAAACCATTGAAATTCGCATATATAGTTAGTTGCGCTAACTATATATCGCGCACCCGCAATCCACTGCTGATGATGTCACATATTACATCATTCATGACATGGTCAGTGACATCACTGATGACATCACTGATGACATCTCAAATGACATCACTGATGACATCTCATTTGACGTCATTCTTGTGCTAATACGATGAACCTCTTCAGACTCTAATATAACCTTAGATACACTCAGTGTATACAGACACTCACACACTGTCACTCATCCATGGAGTTACTCACACACCTAGTCAGTCATGCAAAGAAACAATCTCACCTCCATTTCCTCAACTATACAGTTATACACACCTTACTTATTCAAACATATACTAACACATATTTACTCTCTTATACAATCCCTGATACAAGTTCACAATGATCCATACAGCCACTCACACATTCAGTGGCTCTCATGCACAGTTATTTATATATGCCAACTCTCACATGTACTGTGTTTTACATATGTACTTACTATGACATGTAGCATTGAGATATCCATTCACTCATCAATACACTCATGCACACAGTCAACCGCCCATGTAGCTGTTTCCACATGCACTCTTGAACTCATACACCTAGTGAATCAACTGCTCACACATCTATGCACAGAGTCACACACCTCCCAGCCACCCCCACACAAACTCAATCTCCCATACAAATACTTGGGCAACCAATCAATAACACATATAGCCTCTCGTATAGCTAATGATCAACACATGCAGCAGTTTACACCACAACAGACATACTGATGCACACATTCAGACAGTTTAGTCACTAACCCATGCATTTAGTACGACACATTTATTCACTCACTCATACAGTCAGTCACGCACCTACTAAATCCTTCATCCAGACACTTATACATCCACTCATTCTTCAATATATCAAACATATTTAAACTTTACAGAAACACACAGTCACTGGATGATGTCATCAGTGATGTCATCAGTGATGTCATCAGTGATGTCATCAGTGATGTCATTTGAGATGTCATCAGTGATGTCACTGACCATGTCATGAATGATGTAATATGTGACATCATCAGCAGTGGATTGCGGGTGCGCGATATATAGTTAGCGCAACTAACTATATATGCGAATTTCAATGGTTTTGTGCGAGTAAAATAAGGTTTTGTAAATGCTAATCCCTAACTATATATGGTCTATAACCTATGTTTTTTTCAGTGAATATATATATATATATATATATATATATATATATATATATACCAAATACTCTTCTTTGTTCATAATTCATTAAGGGCTTTCGTCATCAACTGACGATGGTCCTGTGGATGTTGGGAGCAGGAGGGAGCAGGAGATATATATATATATATATATATATATATATATACCAAATACTCTTCTTTGTTCATAATTCATTAAGGGCCAGATGTAGGAAAATCGTAATTACCGATTCATAAATTCCGAATTTTACCGATTCGGTATTTATGAATCGGTAATTATGAAGGAGGGAGAATTAGGAAGATTCGGTAATTGAATTACCGAATCTGTAAAAATCGGTATTTACCGAATCGGTAAATACCGATTCGGGATTGCCCATTGATTCCTATGGGCCTTGAAGCCCATAGGAATCAATGGGCAATACCGAATCGGTATTTACCAATTCGGTAAATACCGATTTCAGCAAGGGTGCAGGGGGTGTCGCTTTGACACCCTCTAGCACCCCAAATACAGGCATGTGTGCCATGTGGCACACAGACATGCCCTAAGGGCATGTCTGTCTGTCACATGGCATAGGTGTGCATGCACACATGTGCACGCCCACCTGGATTCGATATTTTACCACCCAATTGGATTGGGTGGTAAAATACCGAATCTGTAAGGCCTTTGGGACTCAAAAGATTCCCACCTACATAAGGAAATTACCGAATCGGTAAAAATACCGAATCGGTATTTTACCGATTCGGAAAATTTACCGATTCGGTAATTTTACCGAATTGGTAAAATAGGGCCCCTACATAACAAATACCCATTTATCGGTTCGGCCGTTACCGGTCGGTAAATGGCCTCCTACATCTGGCCCAAAATGCTTTAAAATTATGTACATCTTCTACATTGTCTATATTAATCCATATCCAGTTGTGTCATGAATCTGAGTTATAATAGTCATTATTGCCGTCGCTTTAATACCGCCAATGCGTTTCGGACTGCATCCTTCATTAGGGGGTCAATACTCAATAAAATTCAATAGCTGTAAATTAAAATAGAAACTATGATCAAAATTCCGCACCTACTGAGCTCGAGACCAACCAATAATAAAATAATATATCATTAGTATAACTACTTAAAATGAATCAGAAACGGCATCACTTCTGTTTGAGGTGAATTACTATGTTCTCCTCTATGTTAAACATGCGCAGCATTCTAATATTTTTTAAAAAGGCATAACTATTCTGGGCTAAAACAGATGAGTGAAGGTTTTTAAGTGGGGTTTAAAGACATGTAAGTCTATGTAGGAATAGTGTTTCAGAAACATACAAGAAAGTTGGCTTCAAGTTTGTGCGATCAACAGTCTACTTGATCTATAACATGTTTACTTTTTTATGGGAATGACATTACAAGTTTCCTATTGTTTTCCAACTTAGAAAGCCTACTTGTTTGTTATGCAGTTTCTGACTGGTCAGTTGATGCCAAAAATATAGTCTCAGCTAACGCACTAATGGTGTCTAACCATTGTAGCAGACTTCTCAAATTCGCACTTAGTAGCCATTCGCAATCATAGGCTGTTTACTGTGCAAAGCCATCCAACATGTGCAACCATGAAAAAGTAATCTAACACTCTTGATTTTTTTTATCACACACCTTATTGAATCTTTGAGATGTACATTATGCCAGCATATTTTATATATCAGTGCACACTATAGTAGCACATAAGAACTTAATACGCTTAAGGCCAGGGCACATATCGGAGCATATCGGATTACATGGATTAGTAGTACTGGGAAAACAGTTGGGATAGTTTTAAGTGGCAGTCAGTAGGTGGAGAAGAGACAAAGCAAACAAATCACATGCATGGAATGTTTTTCTAAAAAGTCCAGCAATTTCAAAATACTCAATGCCTGGTTTATTAGCCCCTTTGCTGCTAGGCCTTCCCCTCGCCCCCTGTGCTAAGCCTTTTTTGGGCTATTTGGGGTAGTTTGCACTTAGACCCCTGTACATTTTTGACCACATAGGTTAATCATGCCAAATTTTTGTCCTTTTCTTCCAACCTCACGGGGATTGTAAAGGTACCCAGGGTTTGTAGGAGGGGACCCAGAAATTAGCCAAAATACAGCTAAATGTTGTTTTTTGGAATAAGGTGCTGCAAATTAAAGCCTTATACATTTTTGAAAACTAGACACCCAGGGGAATACAGGATGGGTGACTTGTCTAGCTCAGAATCCCTTGCAAACCTCAAAATGTGTCAAATAAACACATTCACCTCACATATCTGTGATGGAAAGTTCTGGAATCTGCATAGATCCACAAAATTCCACCCACCCGCATTCCCCAAAGTCTCCTGAAAAAAATGATACCTCACAATCCTGGGTGGCTAAAGTACCCTCAACAGGCAAGTGCCCAAAACTTATTGTGGAGACATCAAAATTACCTATCAAATAACGATCTACTTTTGCAAGGGGGGGGGTCACATGATTTTTTGGTCCAGGGGTTGGCACCCATCTAGGAAAACCTATCAAACCCTCGCATTTCTGAAAACTAGAGACGGAGGGGAGCTCAGGGATGTATGGCTTGCATGGATCCCACAACCCCTTGTAAACCTCAAATCTTGATGAAAAAATCAAATTTTTCTTAAATTTCTGTGTGGAAAAGTTTCAGGGTCACCAGGCTGACACAAATGTCCTACCACCCAGCATTCCCCCAGGTCTCCGGATAAAAATGGTACCTCACTCTTGTGGGTGGGTCAATTGCCCGTGACAGGCAAGGGCCCAAAACGTATTGTGGAGACATCAAAATTACCTATTCCAAAACAATCTGCTTATGCAAGGGGCGGGTCACATGAGTTTTTGGTCCAGGGCTTGGCGGATATCTAGGGAAAACCTACCAAACCCACACATTTCTGAAAACTAGAGACCCCGGGGGAGTCCAGGGAGGTATGGCTTGCATTGATCCCCAATGTTTTCCTACCCAGAATCCCCTTGAGAAGGCTTTCTTTTTATTGCTCATGTTCTAACAGTTAACAAGAGAGTGGCCCTGGTCATGGCTTGCACAGAGCATTATTTACAAATTGCCTTTTTTCTTTTTGTTTTTCTTTATATCGTCCACCCTTAGCACTCAACAGGCAGATGATCGCAGCACCAATGCGGTGGCAGAGACTGGACACTATACAGCAGTAGTTGCTTGTGGAGGGACTTCCGAAGGGTGGTGGAGCAGGGAGGGGCATGGTGGGGGTAGTAAACTCCAGCTCACGGCCGACCGGAGTAATGTAAAGAAATAAATAAAACACATTTCATTGCGCACACTGAAATGCCAAATGTGTTTCAGCACACGCAATGAAATTATTTTTATTTCTTTATTTCTTTACATTACTCCGGTCAGCTGTGTGCCGAAGTTTACTAACACCCACCCTGCCCCTCCCCCTCTCCACCCCACCGCCCGGCGAAACTCCCTCCATTGGTCGCTACTGTTATCCAGCTGGAATATCGGTGGCTGGTGGACCAGGCGATGAAGAAAAAGAGGCTGAAATAGCCGCTTTTCAGTTGGACCAGTCATCCAAAGCCTCCAGCCTCCCGACAATTCCATCGGTGGCCCCTCCCGAACTGACAGGACATTGTTTCAGCCATCCAGCAGTAGCTGGACCGCTAATGGAGATATATGGAGGGACGGCTGGACCGGACAGAGCTTAGACCAGCTCTGGACTCAAATGGACAATGCCCTCTTTTAGCCCTTTTTCTTATTGTTTGCTTTGCTGAGAGGTACTTGTTGTGGGTGGAGGTGGTGGGAAGGGAGTTGGGAGCGGGCTTTGTTATTTGTTCTACATTTGGACATTGGTTGTGGAATGGAGATGGGTCAATGTGTGAGAAGAGGGGTGGGTCTCTTGTGTGTGGAGAAGGTGGGTTTTAAAAAAATAAATAAAGGGAAAACATTTAATTCTTCATGATTTTTACCTGAGGTAGTTTATTTGCATTTTACTGTTACTTTGCCCTGCTGCCTTTTATGCAGCCTGTTTTTTCTAATCTGCTTATAAAAGTATAAACCGGCAGTTATAGTTAGTTATATACCTCTGTAACTGTCTTGACTGTTAGAGGGGATGATACCATTACCTATGTTGCCTACAACAACTTCGAAAAAGTATTTCTTATGCAGTTGAAGTGACTTGCTTACTTACTAACTGAACTAATTTACTTCACTCCACAGTTCTCTTAGATGAATATAGATGAAGCAATAACAGGGAAGGCATCACAAACTTCACAAAGAGGTTCCACTCCCACCCAGGTGAGCGCCAACTGTAGGATTAATCAGAAGGATTGTCCTTCACAGGCAACTAAATGGAAAAAAACCCTGACATAGTGGGTTATAAACTAAATCATAGCTTTACAAATAATTGAAACTACTACTTGACATAAAAAAAATAACTGATAAAGATAAAATCACAAAAATAGCAAGAGTAACTTATGAGCAATGGGGAGCTGATATTTAATTAAAATTAAAGCAACAAAATCCTCGAGTCATGAAACGTAGACTCAGAGTTTTGAGTGGACAAGGTTAAGGTTTTACACAACACAGGGCTGAATGATTATACTGGTGACTGATGTTCTTCTACATCTAAAGTATGGATCACTTTTATGTGCAGGGGGAAAATGGGGCTGGTGTGGCTATTGCTTTGGTAATAGAAGATCCTGCAGTAAGTTGGTGTCCCTTACACCACATCCGCCCCACCAAGTGTGTGATCCATTTATTGTGTAAATTAGGTCACATCTTAATAAATCACACAGCCGGTGGAAGAGGGTTAGGGGTTTTATGAATGGATGGGAAAGGGGATTTGGGAAAAAATGTGACAAAGACACTACACATGGATATAATTCATCAGGGCGATGAGCAGCACACCATTGTCATCTATTTGTTATGGAAGGAAATGAAGGAAATAGTGTAACACCGTACAGTTAAATGCATTGGAAACAGTCCTTCTCCCCCAGAGACCCATCTTATCAGATAACTAATTGTTCTGTCTTCTAGGTTTGAAAAAAAACGAATTATGGAGGAGTGAACTAACCTAGCTTTTAAAATATGATTGTTAAAATAAGAATGATACTGCATTGCAATATTAGGTGTTGCATACACATTCTGCTCTGGAATATCCACTCTCTCTTGGTTATCTGTCTGGACTGGTCCAGTAGGTAAGCAGGAGTGTTGAGCTCAGCTTTCGCCTTTCGTTCATGCAGGAGACGAGAAGGCCTGTGGATTGTAAAACAGAAGCTGTATTGTAGAGTCAAGGAGAAGGACAGAAGGAAGGTAAGCTTCATGAGGAGTGTACCAAGAAGACTCAGAGACAGAGTAAAAAACAAGAGGACACTGAGTTTCACTTTTGCCCCCAGTGCAACACACACACTCAGCAGCATTTCACAAATCAACACTCCTCCCTCCATTCCACATAGCCTCAGGGTCATAGTATCCCTTTGAAGTCATTAATATCTTTCTTCTTGCTGTTGATAAGGTAGTCCCGCCCTGATTTCTTCCATCCTCCTACAGACTCCGACTAACTTCGCCCTAGTCTTGACCCAAGCTTGATTGATGTGTAGTGCATTGCTTTTGAAGAACAAGTAAAGGATCATAATTGCAGTATGTTTATAGGTTTTTGTTTGTTAACTAACGTGACTAGTCTGGTCTCTGAAGAACCAGAAATAAGGAGAAGACCCTGCAAGTAAATCTGGCTAAGTGTGAAAGGGCCAATCACCTTAAGGAAAAAACTTATCACCCAACATTCAGGCCCCCAAAATTGTAAACCATATACATTAAGTCCCTAAATACTAGTTGAACACCCTACCTCCCTGTCTACCACCACATGAATCATCAATCATCACTCACAATCACTCATTAATATATTACTCATTAGTGCAACTGTTACCTGTTCCAATCCAAGCATGGTGGTAGGTACACAATTGTATCTCCCCTTTGATGCAAGTAACAGTTTAGAATTTGGCAATCTCGTAAATCAAATGAAAGTCTGGGGCAGCCCTTCTAGGTGTTGAAAAAATAAAAGATAGGAGTGGACTGCACACGTTACTTTTCTCTAAATAAGTTTGTAAAGGCCAGTCACCTCAAGAAACACTGATTACCAATCATTCAGGCCCCAAACATAGCAAACTATCTCAATCAAGTTTACACATTACAGTTGAACACTCCCCTCACTGCCTAACACCCCCCTCACTGTCTACCACCACATGCATCATCAATCATCACTCACAATCACTCAATATTATATCACTCATTAGTGCAATGGTTACCTGTTCCAATCCAAGAATGTTGGTAGGTACATAAATGTATCTCTTCTTTGATGCAAGCAACAGACTGAAATTTGGCAGTCTTATGAATCAAATGATCTTCTGGGGCCCTTCTAGGTGATGAGAAAAAGAAGGATCATAGCAATGGACCATGCAGGTTAATTTTCCCTAAGTACGTTTGTAAAGGCCAATCGCCTTCAGGAAAAATTATCACCCATTATTCCGGCCCAAAACATTGTAAATCACCTAAATCAGTTTTACAAATTAGTTGAACACCCTCCCGCACTGTCTGCCACCACATGAATCACCAACCATCTCCCAAAATTGCTCACTCATTGTTGCAATAGTGTAGTTACCTCTTCCAATCTAGGAACGGGTAGGTTAGGTAATTGGTACACAATTGTGTCTTTGACGCAGGCAACAGATTGGATTTAGGTATTGGCACTCTTGTAAATCAGCAATCTTCTGTGGCAGACCTGCTAAGCGATGCAAACAGGAAAGTCATTCTACCGAGGAAGGCATTGTCTCCAATATCATGAGGGACATTTGTAGGCTTCTTCATAGTACACTGGCGCAACTACAATCCAGCCATAGGTGTGACAAAAAATGGTGCGTCATCATAAATCTGACACAAATATAATGTTTCACTAGCTACTTTTTTTTTACAAAGAAAGTTCAGCAAGAAATTATTTAAATATTCTCTGGTAGGACAGGCATACTCAGAAAGGGCAGTAGAGTTTGTGCTCAAACTCAGGTGGTTCACACAGAAGTTGGTCAGCTAATAGACTTGATTCTGACCAATCCTCCTCCGCCTCCTGTGCTGTTTCAGGAACAGAGTAATTGTGTGGTATGAAATGTTGGTTTGTTTTTATCGTAGTCAATCTTTCCATATTTTGAGGCGAAAGACTGGTCTATCTCACTGTAACAAATTGTGGCAGCTGCACTGAACACACACTCAGTAGACACACTGGTAACAGGACAAGCTAGATAATTTATTTCCAGTCTGCTGTGCTCTGGCCATTGGCAGATCTTCCCATACCAATACGTCAATGTTTTGTGATCCACCTAGACCACTTTTGGATCACCTAGATACTCCTGGAACACCCCCTAGATGACCATTTGTGCTGCCACTTTCTCAACCACTTTTTTCATCAACTCCAAACTGGACGTATGCCCTGCTGATTGATACCAATACATTGCAGAGGTTGGGCCTGGTCCTTCTGTCGCTGTTGTTGTCAGTGTTCTGCTTGATTATGTTTTTGGCTGCTGTGAGATAAGACTGCCCTCTCTGGAAGTTGAAGGTCGCACCCCAGAACTGTGGGGTCGGACTCTAAGTTCCAGACATTGTTCTTCCAGGTTTCCAGCTTCCTCAACAACAACCTCTTGTATTTTGAAACATCCCCTGCAGAAAAAGGAATAAAAGTGGGCCCAATTTTTTGTACCATGGATCAGGTAGTGTGGCACAAATGTACTGTTTTGACAAGATGTTGTTGGCTTGCAGTCTTGCATTGGAAGCCAATCAAAAGAGTAAGCTCTCAATCAAGGCATGCGCTTCTATGTTTTCATTCACACCTGCGAGAGCGAACCTTCCAGACACCTTCTTTAGCTGGTCCTGTAGCAGATGCAACAACAGTATCGCCTGGCCCAATGTACTGTCCTCCTTGCTAACTCCCCATGTGAAAACCTCAAAAGGGAGTAGCATCTGTGTCAGGCATTTGACTAAGCCACATTTCTCCGCATCCATGGTCATAGCTTTCCCAATTTCATCACATCCTCTTTGAATTACATAGTCATTGATCTGTTTGTAACGCTCAAACAGATGTTTCAACATGTAATAGGCTGAGTTCAACATGTTGGCACCTCCTGTATCAATACTTTAGCTGGTACTCTATTAGCATATTGAATACTCCACAAGTGCTTCTGGGCTTTAAAAGAATGGCTGAAATGAGTGCAGATTCTTCTGCAGGTGGTCAGTATGCTGCCTAATATGTCTTCTTTTTTTTAGAAAATCTTGCACCACTAGGTTGATGCACTGTGCCAAACACAGGACCGTGAAATAGCCACCATCTGCCATGGCCTTGACTATGTTACTGTCATTGTGCATGGCAACAAATCCAATTCTGAAACCTCTGGGTCGCAACTATTCATACACCTTGCTGTTAAATTCTTCCAAGAGGTTTGCAGCTGTATTTGAATTTTCAATGGTGAACATGACTATTGTTGCTTGCTGCTGAACAGTCTTAAAACTTTCTTCAAGGCCGAATGTCAATACTTTTTGCTTTATCCCCGTAAAGAGATCCAGTGTGCAGTGATGTACATGTAATTAGTCACCTGACAACTGGTCCACATGTCTGTCATCAGGTGGACAGTGTGAGCAACACTTTGCTGCAAAGCTTGTCCAACCAATTGCAGCACATTGTGATGCAGCACTGGAATAGTAACTCTGGCAAAATAGGTCCAACTTGGACTCCTCTATTTCGGGCAGATGGCTGTCACGAGTTCTAAGAATCTCCCTCCTTCCACAAAAGAAAAAGGGAGGAGCTCCAGTGCTAACTTTTTTGCCAGTTTCCCATTGTACAAACGTGCCTTTGGGTGGTTGTGGTTGTAGAGCCCCTCCTACCTAAACATGGCTGTAATATTAGCTGTATTTTTTTCTTCTTTTCTGGGACCACCGACTCAGGCAACATTTGAGAAATAGGTGGTGGTAGACTCAATACGCCTTGCGGTGGGGCAGTCACTGTATGCCATGATGTCTCCATCTCACTCAGAGTCTTATTATGCCATAGTGAAATCGCTGAGGTTGGTGATTCTGCTGGCGCACTGCTATGGACAGGGCTGCTTTGAGTGAGGATGTCACCCTCTCCTTCCTCATCATCACCTCCCATTGTGATTGGACATTTAGCTGATGTCCCCTGACCCTCCTCACCTTCATCATATGACAATATTCAGCAATTATCGGATTGTGTGGTGTTTTTTCACATGGGTCATTTGGCCTCCAGTGCCATAGTGTGAACTTACAATGATTGGGCATTACTTTGTGAATGGGAGAAATCTAATTCTACATCACTGCTCGTCCGCATCGCCATGATTGCACTGGCTGCCTCACTGACAGACTTGGTCTTGGGCTTAGGTTGAGGTGGTGCTGTTGATGTGGGAGTGCTGCTTTCAGCTTGCTCCCTGGAGGCCGGGGTGGCAGGCACACAACGTTGTCAAAAAATGTTTGGTCTGACACGCCACTGGTGGGAAGCTGATTCTTCTCACTGATGACTTCTTTAGAGCATCTTTATTGAGGGCCATCTTAAAGCTTTCATATGGCAGTGGCACTAAGCTGCACAAGCTGAAGAGATTGGGAACTGAAGTCACTGCACAGGCCTTCTGCTTGGCAGTACTGTGGGTGATTTCTCGTTTTCTCTTGTACACCTAAAAACCTAAAAGCAAACAAGCAAGGAAAACATTTAGGTTTCGATTATGTGTCGCCCCATTAGGAGTCAAGCAGTTGGACCGCCACAACCCCACCGTTCTCTGGTAGTGTTGCGGCAGTGTAGAGGCATCCATATGCTCGACAGTACTGCTGTAGTCCTGCCAAGCATATTATGTGTTTCCTCCCTACCAGGGTTTTCATGGTTGTTCCTCCTCCATGAAAACTGTGGTGAAGAGGAAACCTGGTGACACTGCATCCTGTGGATGCACACAGTGGGGGCACAACATGCCCCCCATGTGCATGCACACCAGTTCTTGCATGGCATGGACTTTTCAGTCCATGCCATGCATGAACTGTTTTTGGCGTTCCCTTTTCAGTGTTCGTTTTTAGAGGCACCACAGTGGGAACACTAAAAAAGGCCCGCCAGACAGGAGGAAAACTCCTAATCTGGTGGGTGGCCTGACCACGGTGTTAGTGGTGCAGCAGCGGGGCAGACCAAGTGCTGAACCGCCAAACTATTAATCAGGCCCTTTGTGAAACGTGGCAATGTTGCAGTTTAAATTAGTACAAACAAAGGCAAAGTAGTGTGGTTGGTTACTTATATAATATAACCACTTTAAAGTCAAAGCACACCACCATACAGCAAAATGTAATGCCCCATCAGGATAACACACAATATGCAAATGGAGCTCTTTTCTTAATGTCCATAGATTCCTAAGGAGACACCTGTGGCAGTCGGGGAAATGCATGGGTAAATGGAATCATAATCTTTTTAAAAATGGAGGTTAGTGTGTGCCTGTGGCAGGCATTGTGGTCCAGGGGGAAATGGAATAATCATTAAAAAAATGAATGATGCTGATGTGTCCATTGTTTTCTGTCTCTCCTCAAGCGCGCAGTGTGGCATTTGAAGCCCGCACAGCAGCAGGTTAGTTCAGCAGCAAGTGACTCCTGCACTTGCTGCATTTCTTTTGTTGAAAGGGCACGGCTGCGGGGCAGACTGTAAGGCTTTGCGAAAGTATTTGAGTTAATCACAGCGCCCATCATGCCCCGTAGCCACGCCCTTTCAA
Organism: Lissotriton helveticus; assembly: GCF_964261635.1. Taxonomy (NCBI): domain Eukaryota; kingdom Metazoa; phylum Chordata; class Amphibia; order Caudata; family Salamandridae; genus Lissotriton; species Lissotriton helveticus. Next base: position 443,962,710 of record NC_136073.1, read on the forward strand.
CAAAAGAAATGTAAAGCAGCCTACAATCACGACATGTGCTTTCAGAATCAGAATCACCTGAAAGCACACACCGTGCATGTAGACTAGCTGCATTCCTTTTACAAATGAAATGAGCAAGACTACAAGCTTTGATTTATAGGAAGTTGAGCTGATGTGAGGCTTGAAGCTGCTTTATCAGCTCGAAAGATGGCAACCCTAGCCTTAGGCACAACCGCGCCCACATGTACGGAAGCATTTTCAATATTATATACAATACAATCATAGCTATTGCTTATTTATCTTATGCAATGCACAACCATTAACAAAGCTAGTAACCCAGGCCTGTTGTAGATGTAATGTTACTCATTGTGTTATATATTTATATGTCTGGATGAATGGACAGACACAGCAAAATACCAGTGGGGAAGCACACTATGCTAAGTACAGATTTTTAGCTAAAGTGTTTTAACCCGCTCCCTTAATTACGTTAGCCACACCCCTATGAGAGACCCCCCAGTTTTTCATCCCTCCTACAACCCTGACTACAAGCATGACGTGCTTTGATCTGCCATCCCGTTGTGTCAACAGACTTACTTCATGCCTGTGACTCGCTGCGCCAGAGAGCGGACAGACAGTAACTCCAAACCCAAGGCTTTAAGTGGGCCGGGTCCTGCCGGCGGTGCTCAGCAGGTGCCAAGACGCAGGGGCGCAATTAGACCTGAACTTCGGGGGGGGGATTAACACTCCCAGCCAGGGCTGGTCAAAGCACTGGTCGCACATGGTGCAACAGTCTATTTTGGCCCCCCTCCCCCATTTCCTCCTTCTCCGTGAATTCCCTCACTACCACTCACCAACAATGCATCTCATCTCTCTATATCACCTTTCTGACAAACATTACATTTTTTTATTGTGCTTCTTGTAGTTTACTCACACTCAGTTCTGTGATCTGCATGGTAGACATTCTTTGTAACAGGCACATTAACCCTCTGTGCTGTGTGGATGGCAGGAGTGCCCATGTGAGTATACAGTGAGTGATGTGACAGTGTGAGAGTAGGGTAAGAGGAGTGACTGCAGGGTGAGTGAGGTTACCATATAAATTTGGGTGCGGCTGTAAGTGCAGAGTGGGACTAACGAATGCATGGTTAGTGATGGGCTTGTTTGAGCGAGATTACAGATTGATCAGTGAGGGGGACAGCTGAGTGAAGTGTCACATGAGTGTAGGGTGAGTAGTGTGCTCTGTGACTGCAGGGTGAGGTACAAGGTGAACAGCTACAAGTGCATTGTGAGTCCTGAGTGATCACTGTGAGTGCAGGGTGAACGGGTGAATGGTGTGAGAGCATGGTGATCAGTGTGATCGCTGTGAGTGCAGGGTGAGCATGAAAGTGAAGGGTGAGAATGAGGAGTGAGTTGTCTGAATGCAGGGTGCATTCCCAGACACTTGAAGTAACTCAGCATATTATTGATGGCGGTGCAGGGTTTCAGATATAAGTTAAACTAATGCTATTATGGCATTAATCAGGGATCGAGGGTGGAGGAAATAAATAATGTGCTGATCCTGCAACAAACTCTCACTCTTATGATTAGGGTTGCCAGCTCATTATTTTGATGTCCCAGACAGTACAAAAATAAATAGCCACCTAAAGCCATATTTTCAGCACTTATCGGTGGATACTTTGAACAGTAAATAAGAATGGAAAGCACTTCTAATTGTGTTCAAGGGCTGCCTGAATGATCCATGACTGATAATGAAAGGGAACAAAGACAGAAAAATCACATTCCAAATTAAAACATACTTTTTTATTTATAACCCTGTTTAGTGTCAAGATGAGATCTTTGCAAGCTCCAAATAACACATGGCTGGCATTCTTCTTTAGGCAACCATACTCTATATTCCTTTTCATGAAATGCATTCTCACACTATGGCAGTAAATGTAAAATAGAAATGTAAGGAATAAGCGGAGCGGGGGTCAAGGGGTACTGGAATTGGACAAAAAAACTAAGCCTCGGTAACCAGTTTACAAAGGTATGTAAATATGCAAATGGTCTTTAAAGACCTGTGAAAAACTCGGGAATGCCAGAGATAAGACTCCAGACACTGCCCAGCTGAGACCACAGCCGCTCGAACTGCAGCAGCCTGGGCTGAGGCACACAACAGGTGGGAGGGAGAGCTGAAGCCCCTTTAGATCCATGGGCCCGCCGGGACGGGTCCCTATCGGGCTCTCCATTTTTGCCCTCACCCACGGGGTGAAAAAAAAACATTTTAACTCTGCAGCAGTACCACCCTTCACTGCCTTTTTTGTAACTATAAAGAGACTCGTTATAGATCATTCAGTGTCATTATGTCAGAAGTGAAGCATTTGCAATGTTATAAACAACGAAGGCGTAGTTGGTGCTTATTTATCATATGTAAATAGGAACCATTGACAAAGCCAACAGTCCTGGCTTGTTGTAGGTGTAATGTTACTTGTCGTATTGTAAAGGTCGGAATTTTCTCTAGTGGAAGGTTGTGATGTATTCCTATAGGTTCTGTATCGATCCCCCTATTCCTGACCCTATTCTGGTTAACGAGTTAACTAGCAGCCATCCCATGATGCAGAAACCGTTATCTGATTACGCCAGACCACGGCACAGGAGCGCGTTATCTGATTAGGTCATAACGCTTGCCATCTAATTAGGCAAAGCAATATTCCTCCAGCCCCTGATAAGGCATACGGAGTTCTCAAAACAAATCAAACCTATGACAACCTGGGAAAAACCCTGCGGCCATTGTTTTGATTTCACCGAGAACTTCAGTAAAAGAATGCGCTAACGACCAGCTCGTATGACATCCTTATTGACGTATCTATGTCCATCCTTACGTCAATCTCGGCACCTTACAGGTATAAATATTACCGATATTGCCTTAAGCAAACACACGCGGTGGTGACGAGATCGGAGCAGCGAGACTTCCCGAAGCCCAGCAGAGAGCGAAGCCCACTAGCTGCCCCGCCTTCCTGACGCGCTGAGAACGAGACGCTGCCTTTCTCCTGCCGAGAAATCCAGCTCCGGCGCTTCCGAGCAGCCCTTGCAGGCAGCCTGGAATATCGAGACCAAAGATGAGAGATACCATCCCTCAATCATCCTAGATTCAAGGTACGGAACTGAATAACCCCTTGCAGAGAATTCTTGAATCAGTCACTTGGCAAAACAAACTTAACTTAAACTACTACTTTCTACTCCAGCCCACGTATTAGGCTTAGGTCAGGTACACCGGGGTAGGCGTAGTTAGAAGCACCAGTTGAGTACGATTAGTCAAATGTTTATATGTATGTATCTATTCTGTCCATTTTAAATAACGTATGGCTTAGAAACCATATCAATGTTTTTACAGTATTATTTTATACTTCTGCTTTTATTGTATGCACTTTACTTAACCATACGTATTACAATAATATCGAATCATTTCTCTTGTACGAGAAAAGAGACTGATCAATAAATAACATCTTTTATTGAACACGCCCGTCTCTTCCTTTTCTCTACAATCTGGTGAAACTAAGAATGCACGTACTGACTGAGTAAAATAAGTTGTCTTTTGTTTTCACACGACTCTAGAGATACACTCTTGATTAGGGGAGAGCAAAGTTGTCATGTTCTATGGTTGTCAGAAACTAAATCCCTTCTTGTCTATCCAGGGAGGTTCAACTCCTCCTTGTCTATTCGAGAAAGTTTCTAGTGAACTCTGAGCTAGCTGGCAAACCCAAAACTTTAAGTCTAATATCGACAGTAGAAGACCTAGTTAACGTCTGGTCTAGGTCTATACTATTGGAGGTATTATTCCAATGCGCAGAGCCTATTGGGATAATAGGAACTACACTACATGGCGCCCAACGTGTTTGGATAGGCGATAAAACTAACGCAAGACTTTAGAGTAACTCAGTCGTGCTTTTTCACTCAGACCCCTTTTTCCCATAATACTCCAAAGACGTCTGGAGTGGGTGAGAGGTAAAATCCGCCAAACCTCGCAGGAGGGAACTCCTATGTATGGTTCTTGGTTCAATCAACGTTGAAGGATACACTGTTCCAAAATATTGTGCTTCTCATCTTTGTTTCCACAAGAAACCTGATCTGCAAACAAACAGAATAACCATCCTGACAGTAAAATGCCAGACAGTGATGATGAAAGAGAGAGAGCTAGAGTAGCAGCTGAAGTAATAGCAGCTGATAATACTATGCAAGAAGCAGACCCGGATATAATACTCATCCCGGTCAACATAAGAATATCTATAACGTTAAAACTTATAGAAAATGGACTGACACCAAGAGGTGGTACAGTCATATTCGTAATTGAGGCACACGAATATCGGCAGACAGAGGTATTCTATTCATGGATAAACTTTCCAGCAGCAAATGCTGTAACAAAGGAGTTCCACTGTTATAAAATAGAGGAACCTCCGGATACCTACACTCCTTTCGAGGAAGTGGAAGTACCACTCAAATTCCAAGAGCATCTGCTCTTGTTTAATGGCGCCCTAAAACATAATATTCACATCACCAGGCTCGGTCCACTAGGTAGACCAGGAACAACGTGGCCGGTCCTAGCCGGATACACACCACATCCAGACATCGAAAGAATGTCTGCAGCAGATGTTTTAGTACAACTAAAACAATTAATTAAAATATATAGACAACTAGTCCAATATGTAATGCGGACTTCAACCATCCAACCTGTAGTTAAAATCCCACAGCTGACCCCTCATCAGGGGAACACAAATAAAATTACACCACAGAACATACAGTCCTGCCTAGGTAAAGTACCAGCTAAACGGGAACAAATACCATTCTGGTTAGCACAAAAAATCACCCAAATAGAGGCGGTGTTTCCAGACACCACCCCTGTGGATAAACACAGGATTCTGACTATCTGTCTTCCAATGGGAATCGCACCACACGTGGAGGACTGTGACACTTGGGGTACAGTCTTTGCTTCCATTTACACAAAAACACATGGAGTTCCATCCATGTCAGTAATACCAGATGTGCTAAAACAAATTCAAGACGAATACGGTCCAGAACCCGCTTTAACTCTTGGTATGAAATTACTAAAAGACTTCAAGCAGGTCTCGGCAATATTACTAGCCAACATAAAAGGAGAAGCAGCGAATGTGGCGATCCGCCAGAGGTTAAAAGAGACAGATATAGCAGACCAACCAGCTGAAATTGCCAGAATTATAGAAAAATCCTATGAAGAACTAGGTAGAGATAGTTTGGGTGGAATACCAGTAAAGCCCCAACTAATTGAAAGTCCTGAAAAAATATTTATTAAAAATAATCTAAACAGTCAAAAGAAGAACTGGGATGGAAACAAACAATCCAATCCAAAAGAAAAGAGATTCCAGTCCAGAGGAAGGTCTCCTCGGCGGAGAGAAAGATCTCCGGACCAAGGACCCAAGTCTCCCCAAAGGGAGCCCTCTGTGAAAAAATACAACCTTAGAAATAGGGATAACATAAAGAAACCTGATAGATATCAAGACTTTGATACACGTCCCTCTCAATCTTTTCAGACTTCCTCGCAGAAATCGGAAAGAAGAGGACGATCGGAACCCAGGGAAGGGCACGTCAAGTCCAAAGACAAGGAACCTGCTCATCCAAATAAAAAATTACAGTTTCCAAAAAAGAAGGTAGCCAGTATTAAAGTATTCAACAATGCAGAGAATACTGAGGACACAGCTGAAAAACGGAGAGTGGGCTCAGACAATGCTAGACAGCGCAGCAGAAGTGAGCATAGCACGCAAAGTCCTTATGAATCATCTGGAGACAGTGGACACGAATGAATACATTCAGGTGGAAATTGCAGACACCAGAGTTAGCAAACCTCACAAAATATATGAAATAACTTTACGTATAGAAGGGGATAAGACTAGAAAAATAAGGGGCCTTTTTTGGGATAATCTCTCCAAGGGCTATGACATCCTTCTAGCTGAAAAAGATTGGGCACCAGAGTTCGTCAGGGAGTGCCCACATGGCGAAGAAATAATTATGCCTGCCTTCTCAAATCATATTCCAATTCATAAAAAATATACACTTGCAAGAAAGTGGGCAGTAGCTCAAGCTCCTGCTTTATATAAAAATCATGCAGGATGGGATGAGGACTCTCCTCCTCACAAAATCCAGTTAAAATCACAACCTACTGCACAAAGGCAGTATCCAATCAAGCAAGAAGCTAAAAAACAGGTAAAAGAAATTCTAGATCAACTAGAATACCAGGGGGTGATTGAAACTTGCACCTCACAAATGAACAACCCTTTGTTTCCTGTCTCCAAACCAGACAATTCATATCGTCTAGTTTTGGATTACAGACACCTTAACTCGTGTTGCAAAACTTTTGCAGTACAAAACTCGCATAGTGCTGCACTAATGAATAACATAGTGCGCAAAAAATATAAAACAACATTAGACATCTCTAATGGATTCTTTTGTCAAAATATAGCACCAGAGAGCAGATACTTATCAGCGTTCTCAATAAATGGCGCTCAAAAAGAATTCTGTCGGTTACCCCAGGGGTACAAGAACAGCCCAGGAGTATTCTCAGCGAGGGTAACAGAGTTACTACAAACATATGACGACGAAGCATTATCGTATGTCGACGACATATACCTAACAGACGATGACTTGGATACTCACTTGAAGAGAGTGAACACCATAATACTTGGGTTCGCTGCAGAGGGTTACAAATTCAACTTTAAAAAATCTAGAATTGCCCATCTAACAGTCCTGTTCTTAGGATATGAATTATCAAGTGAAGGCAAAAGCCTGGCTGACAATTTCCTAGAGAAATGTGCCGTACTCCAAGCACCTAGAACACTAAAAAACCTACAGTCAATTCTAGGCTTCCTAAATTTCGGAAGAACATACATTGCAAATTACGCAGAAAGGGTCAAACCCCTTTATGATCTAATAAAACCAGATTTTAAAAAATCAAATTGGACTCAAAAACACACAGAAATTCTGAGATCCTTACAAACAGATATGTTAATTAAAACAAAATTAGAAACACGTGATAACACACGCAACCTTGTGATTCGAGTCATCCCAGGAAGATGCGGATTCACATACCTGACCTCGAATGAGGGAGAAAAGGTACCAATTGCATTCAAATCACACTTGTACACTAAAGCTGAAATGAAATTTAGCCCAACGGAAAAAATTCTTACTGCAACACAGACAGCTATAGCAAAAGAACGAGCCCTTTCACAAGGTAAACGAATAATAATCGTTACACCGATACCAGCCCTAGAGGCTGTAACAAAAGCAAGCATACCGAATGCTAAAGCGCTCCATCCGAGATGGATTCAATGGGCTAATTCTCTTGCAGCAACAGACGTGGCATACGAATTTGATCCTAACTTAAAAACACAAGAGTTTCTCCAATACGAATTCGAATGTCCACCGCCGACCGAAATTCTGCCTCTAGAACATTACGGCTGTATAATATATACAGACGGTTCAGCACAACCCGCAGTAGGAGGTAAACAAGCTTACAGTGCTGCGTGTGCGATTGTAAAAGGTCGCTGGCACGATGGGAAATTCAAACCAGCGGTCACTAAAACACAATCTCTAGGAGATTGTACAGCTCAGCGAGCAGAACTACTAGCATTCAAGATGGCGCTTGAAAATACCGATCGAGAATTCCCCACACTCATAGTGTGTGATTCGTATTATTGCGTTCAGTCTTACAATGAATACTTGCAGATCTGGCTTCAGAATGGTTTTAAGGATGCAAAAGGAGGCACAATCAAGCATAAAATGCTTTGGGAACAAGTAGTTCTTTTACAAAAGGAACTACCAAAGACTCACGTGATACATACACTGAGTCATCAACGTGATGGCGTTCACGTTGCAGGGAATTCATTGGCTGAAGAGGCCGCGAAGGCAGCTGTGCAAACGGCTTCCGTAGCTGCCATCACTCGGTCAAAAACAAAAATAGACAGCGATATATTACAAGCTGTCAGCGCTACAGTAAAAGATGATATAGAAACACTCCCGAAAGTCTTTCCAGTAAAGTACTCATACATAACTGATGCAAATAATGTTCCATTTGCTCGAATCCCTGGAGTGGGGGATAGAGTAATTCCAAACATGGAACATAGGTTAGGACTCATCATAGCGGCACACGAAGGACTTGCTTCTGTACATGCTGGCGTCTCAGCCACAGTATCGTTATTAAAACAGAGATACTGGTGGCCACAAATGAGAAGACAAACCAGGAACTATGTTCTAGAATGTGAAATATGTCAAAAAATGAAAGTATCAACAGTGAGACGACCAGCACAGACGCCCCTTCTAATCTCGGATAAACCATTAGCCTGTGTTTACCTGGACCACTGTGGTCCCTTACATAGGGATGGTAACTATAAATATATCTTGGTCGCAGTGGATTCATGCACGAGATTCATATGGATGTGGCCCCAGCGAACGGCTGACGCCAGAACTGTTATAAAAGATTTGCGAGTCTTTATCGGCACATACGCAATTGGCATGCTGCATTCGGACCAGGGTCCTGCTTTTAGCTCTAGAGCTTATAAGGAGGCCATGGCCAGCATGGGCGTTGCATTGCGGTATTCTTGTCCATTTCATCCCGAGGGAAACGGAATTGTTGAAAGAAAAAACCGTGACATAAAGCAATCTATAACAGCAAAGGTATTAGGTTCGGGAGCTGGGTGGGTCAAACATCTAATAAGTGTCCAACGTAGTCTAAACAACTTGCCAAGAAATTCTCTGAGGGGATTCAGTCCGTACGAATTACTGTTTGGAACTAGGATGCTAGTCTTAGATCTTGACAGTCAGACTTCAGTGGTAAAAGAAAAAAGCTTTGATATCAAAGATCGTTTGGCTATTTTACAGGACTTAAACGAAACAAGAAAAGACCTGAGCAACATAAAGTTGAAACAGCAGCCAACAACCACTGAAGAACCACCACCTGTCCCAGCAAGACCTGTCTGGATTCCAAAAATCGGGGATCTAGTCAGAGAAAAGATCGCGGTAAAGAAGGAATTTGGGCCTTCTTACAGAAAAGCAGTTCCTGTCTTGTCCATCAACGGGACAAGATCAGTTGTACTACCGCCGCTTGCTGGTAAAAAGGAGAACCGAGTTGTATCCATCGACCTGGTAAAACCACAATCATGTGGCCGATAACAAACAGTAGGCCAAGTTGACTCCCGATAAGTAGTAGAACACCGAGGTTTGCTACAAGTACAGAGGTGCTAACTAAAAGGCTAATCACATTCGAAACGCCTACAGAACAACAACAAGGACTATGCAACAATGCAATGGAACTCACACCTCTGAAAACCCAAATAAAAACATTTAGTAGAGACACACCAACCTACAATGAAGTAACAAATGAATATGCTGAAGCTGCAAGAAACAGTAATCCTGAAGCAATTGGAACAATAGACAGAACGGCATCCGGCTACTTCATCAACTTTGAAGATTCTTCTGAAGATCTAAGTGAATCACAGACACAGCCATCAACAAAAACTTTTAAAGATAAAGCTAAGGAAATATGGAAACAGCTGAAAGAAACCTATCTGATTTCTCCATAGATTGAATTTTGGGTGTCCTTGGGTGTATTTATCCTGATACTTTGGCTCATCATGATACTATGTTTGGGACGCTTCATTGAGGGAAAATATGCTAAAATGGACACAGCAAGCCAGAAAATCAACTTGATCCTCAAGCCACACACGTCTTCACACGTCAATAAAAGAGAACTTTCTTCAGTCAATTTCACAGCCAATCCTATACCGGGTGGGGTAGCATGGGACAATACTGACTATGAAATTTATGGTCCGGTTGAGATCCTCAAATATCCACACCAAATCAAGATCTCGTTGAGTGACTTTGTAAAACCAAACTCATTTGCTGATGATTGGGACTTTGAAAGTATCAATGACATGATGTCTGATCTAGTGATGTCTGCTAAATTTACCAAACATGATTATTTGCAGGGTTCGTCTAATTATGATAGTATGTACTGCTACAACCACTATGGTAACCATTTTTTACATAAATCAGCACAACCTAGAAATGTTTTAAATTATAATCAATGGGAACATTGTGCAACCCCTCCAAAAGGAAGCTCAAGAACCTTTTATGACAAATATTCATACTTTTCAGGGTTCAACACAAGTAATGCTGAAACATTTTATTTCAAATTGTCAAATAAGACAGGAACAAAAACCATGCTTACAAACACCAAATTTTTATATAGTCGGACTCATTTTTTGAACAAATGAATACATTTGGTTTTGATTATTGGGACAAAAATGTTGAAGTGAAAAGTGTCTGGGGTACAAAAGAATGGCAAGTACAAGGTATAGAATCATTGTTTAGAGCCTGCATGATCCCAGAACAAATTATATTCTTGAATGAAACTATTCAACAAACTACCTGTCTTGGATTAGCCAAAATCAAAGACTTAAATAAACCGTCTATTCCAAAACCAACAATGAACAGCAATAACTCTGCAGATGAAGAGATAGACGTAAACTATGTATTAAACCAAAACAGAACAAATCCTGATTGGAAACAATGGTTGATCTGGCCCACAGATACTAATAACTGTCAAGACAGATTCCTGAACAAAACACAGGGGTTCAAATTGACCAGGCCAGACCCTAGATATTCCCAAAGACAACACCCAGGGATAATCACCACCTCCAGTGTGGGCAAACTCCGCATTCAATGGCTAAAAACTTCCACACTGACAGAAATTAAGCAACACCTAACTTTACTTACTGATGGTGCTGACTTGCGTGATTTCATTATGGGACCACGCAAACAGCGTCAAAAACGCTTCATAGCAGCCTCTATATATGCAGCTTACAACGAGGCCTGGAAGATAACTCAAATTGAGACAGCAGAAAGTATACGGGAAATTGACCGTATTAATTTGGAAAATTCGCTTTCTGTAGTGGACAATGGGTTAATGACTCTGTCCTCCAGAATCTTTTCATTGGACAGCATTGTGTCTTCAGCAATCGACATAATATCGCAAGACTTACTGTTGTTACAACAAGGTCAGTCTCAATTGCGTTCTATTGTACAGCTTGGCTGGACGTTACAAAATCTGCGTTCAGGCTATGTGCCTTGGCGTTTAATCAACACAACGTCACTATTCCATATCTTTAACCTTACTGATAAACAGATCAGTATGGCACAGAAGGGTGCTGATTATACAATCCTGAGCATTGAGAAACTCGAGAGATTACCATTGACAATGTCAGAACGACCTGTCATTGAATGGATAATACATGGGATAATTAATATTCCAATATCGACTTTCAGGTTTCAATACTGCCAAAAATATATACAGGCTGGCATGTACGAAAAATTGGGTAAAGGGTACATTAAGACAACATGGAACTTGCCCTATTCACATGCATGTGTCAGTAATAAAGGACAGAAAGTGTTTCTTAGTGGCAATAATTGTGCGATGTCACTAAGCGGTACACTTCTGTGTAATGGTATTAGTTTGCATGGAGCCTGTGAAGGGAACTCAAATAACCTTTCATGTCACCAGCTAGGCACACCTGCAACAGAGATAGAACCATTCTTTAAAAGACTCTATAACGGGAGTTACATTCTAATTGTGGATCGCAGATGTTGTAGTCTACTGCCCGGGGTTCCTTATCTCATCAGTACGACTGCGAAGGTCATGTGCTGTGGACGCTTATTGTTCCCCAGCTCATTTCCAGACAGGGAGGCAAGGGCATGGCCTAACTTGAAAATTACTTCTATTCGAGTTGATACTTTAAGCAGAATGAAAACAGTGCTTCTTCAGACGCCGACCAGGCTCACGTCATCAAAAGAAACGTATGATCTCCTAGTCGCAAGGACGACTGCAGAGATTCACTCATTGTTATCAACTAATTCCCCCATACATTTCGCAGAAATCCTGAATGAAATCTTAAATATTTCTGATACCAGTGGAGTCTCAAATGTATTTAAGACAGTATTTTCGATGGCATTAACACCATTCAAAGCCATACTGGGTATTTTTCCAGACTTCGTCCATTCGATTTTTGGAGGAGTTCCCCTCATTTTGGGACTAATTGCAGGAATCCTATTCTTAGTCCTTATATTTTGTTATGGCAAACCATGTCACAGACAAAACACCTGCGACAAGGGAAGAAACAATCCGAGCCATTGGATACCGGGACCGGATATCAAAAATCCTGGGACTAACCCGGCTTAGAGACCTGAACATGACTTGGTTTCTTTCATTTCGGCCGATATGGCAAAGATGTGTTTTACCTGTATTAAGGTGCATGCTGTGCGGAGAAGAATGCGTGTTGGACACCTGTCTGACGCTACAATCGGATGCGCCAATGGATGCAGAAACATTGTTGGGTCCGGTAAAGGCTCATGCATTGTGCTGCCCTCAACGGCTGCCAATCCTGATGACGGCATTCGTGGAAACTTCACCACTACGATTAAGGGGTAGTGAAGATCAAGATGAAAGCAGCATCGATCAGGTACAACCTTCTGTCAGCAATACTAATCAAAACGTCAATGGAGACAATCATGCACATGAATGCATGGTTACATCCTTTTCCGAGTTAGTGGAACTCTCACAGGAAGCTGTTGACAGCTTTTTCAGCAGTCTCAACGATATGATCTTCTCACCAGAGCAGAAATAATGACTCTTGAACAAGCTAGCACACGGCGTTCCCGACACCTTGAATTTGGCCTTCAACTTTAATAATAAAGTAGCAAGATCGACTTTTCCTCCAGTTCACGGACAGCAATTTTTTAGCAGCCACAAAATATTTTTGTTAAATTTTACGGGACACTTTTCTTCTGCTTAAAGTAAGAACTATTCTTAGAGAACTAATTTCTATTTTTAGAAACTTCATAGACATTAGCTGCCCGCTGGTATGTTTATAAATATTTTTGAACTGTGATGAAGTGGTCTCGAACTTTTCTTCTGTATTAAGAGCCATTTCATGTGTAATTCTAATATTCAATTACTAATAATGTATACATATGCGTGATTATTTTAGCATTATTCTACTGCTTGAGTGCATATAGTACATATGACAAGTTTTTTTCCCGTATGTTACATAATTTCAAAATGCATTATGTGTATTTTGGGGTGGTAAGGTATACACGATACTCTACAGTATGTTTTACTATGCCTAGATTCATAAATATGGCCATAGTTAGCGTGGAGTGGGTGTGATGTATTCCTATAGGTTCTGTATCGATCCCCCTATTCCTGACCCTATTCTGGTTAACGAGTTAACTAGCAGCCATCCCATGATGCAGAAACCGTTATCTGATTACGCCAGACCACGGCACAGGAGCGCGTTATCTGATTAGGTCATAATGCTTGCCATCTAATTAGGTAAAGCAATATTCCTCCAGCCCCTGATAAGGCATACGGAGTTCTCAAAACAAATCAAACCTATGACAACCTGGGAAAAACCCTGCGGCCATTGTTTTGATTTCACCGAGAACTTCAGTAAAAGACTGCGCTAACGACCAGCTCGTATGACATCCTTATTGACGTATCTATGTCCATCCTTACGTCAATCTCGGCACCTTACAGGTATAAATATTACCGATATTGCCTTAAGCAAACACACGCGGTGGTGACGAGATCGGAGCAGCGAGACTTCCCGAAGCCCAGCAGAGAGCGAAGCCCACAAGCTGCCCCGCCTTCCTGACGCGCTGAGAACGAGACGCTGCCTTTCTCCTGCCGAGAAATCCAGCTCCGGCGCTTCCGAGCAGCCCTTGCAGGCAGCCTGGAATATTGAGACCAAAGATGAGAGATACCATCCCTCAATCATCCTAGATTCAAGGTACGGAACTGAATAACCCCTTGCAGAGAATTCTTAAATCAGTCACTTGGCAAAACAAACTTAACTTAAACTACTACTTTCTACTCCAGCCCACGTATTAGGCTTAGGTCAGGTACACCGGGGTAGGCGTAGTTAGAAGCACCAGTTGAGTACGATTAGTCAAATGTTTATATGTATGTATCTATTCTGTCCATTTTAAATAACGTATCGCTTAGAAACCATATCAATGTTTTTACAGTATTATTTTATACTTCTGCTTTTATTGTATGCACTTTACTTAACCATAAGTATTACAATAATATCGATTCATTTCTCTTGTACGAGAAAAGAGACTGATCAATAAATAACATCTTTTATTGAACACGCCCGTCTCTTCCTTTTCTCTACAATCTGGTGAAACTAAGAATGCACGTACTGACTGAGTAAAATAAGTTGTCTTTTGTTTTCACACGACTCTAGAGATACACTCTTGATTAGGGGAGAGCAAAGTTGTCATGTTCTATGGTTGTCAGAAACTAAATCCCTTCTTGTCTATCCAGGGAGGTTCAACTCCTCCTTGTCTATTCGAGAAAGTTTCTAGTGAACTCTGAGCTAGCTGGCAAACCCAAAACTTTAAGTCTAATATCGACAGTAGAAGACCTAGTTAACGTCTGGTCTAGGTCTATACTATTGGAGGTATTATTCCAATGCGCAGAGCCTATTGGGATAATAGGAACTACACTACAGGTTTAAGGTAACGCAGAGGGTTAATATGCCTGATGCAAAGAACGTGTACCATGCAGATCACAAAGTGCATAGAATGAAAATTGTTTAGCGGGTTACTACTTTTGTCAGAGAGGTAATTTTGTTACTTGTAGTTTATACTTTAAAATCCTAATATAGAACAGTAACTATTAACTGTCATCAAAGAACGTCGTGCACACTGCAAGGTATAGATTAGAGCTTTATAATTTGTTTCCCCAGCCATTCATTATCTTAATGTTCAAATAGGGTTCATTTGGTTACATAGCAATTCTTATTAAAAAGGAATTCTAACTATGGTGTTACATTTTAAATTCCGAGTTTGCGCCTCTCTGGACAAAGCACTCTTAAACTATACTGCCTATCAGTATGAATGACATGTCATTCCTATACCTTGCAGTCCTCTGTCATATCTAACTTTTCTTTTACACTGATTTACTTACCTATGATTGATTGCCTCTGTTTAATATGAGTGCAATGTAAAGTACACCCTACAATGGTATGAGAGGTGCTATAAAACAAATTAAATGCAGCTCAGAGAGAGTGGTAATGAAGACCTTGATGGGGCACTGTTAAAGGGTAATAGTGAGGGTATCACTGGCTGGGTTCGTCATTGGAGGCCAACAAACATTATCATACAGGGCGCCACCAGCCCTAAGGCCGGCCCTGTGCGTGGCATATTGTGTGCCTCTGAGAAAGCATCCATAGTAATTGCAGAACATAACTGGTGCTGCGATTAACATGAATACTCACACAATCTGCACTGATATTTATCGCTGCACCCCCACGCAAAGTTGGGTTACTGCCACACATAGCCTTGACCTCAGTACACAGAGACCTTACAGTGCTGCACACAGAGGAAAAAATTAGAGGGTACATTGGATGTGTCTGCTGTGCACCACAGTCAGGGTGTCCAGGAGGAAACTGAATGCTGCTGCGCGGCTTTGCGCCTATGATGGATGGATGGCTGGATGTACCAAGGCAAAATAAAAAAACGAATTTTTAAAGAAATTACACAAATATTTTGGGAAATTGAAATCACTTTTTAATAATAATTTTTTTTAATGAAAAATACAAAACATTTAAATTATTTTTTTTACATTAAACTAAACATTTTACAAAAATTATAAAGCTAAAATAGATGTTAAAATTAAAGATTAAAAAAGCAATCAATAATTGTCTATATTTGAATGGGAGAATGAGAAGAAACCTACTTTGAGGCAATGAGGTGCTCAATTTAAAAAAAATCATCTAACATATAAGGACTGTTCATCAAAATCAAATTCTTACTATACATGCTACAAAGATATTCAAGCATATTATTAAACTAATATCACATCTATCCATTCAAGCCTCTGACAAAGGTATGCTGGCTGGATGCCAGCCACATGACCAAACAACAACAGGATGCAAGGAGGCATGGGGAACAAAGAACACATGCAAGCCCATGGCAAAGGCACACTGGCTGGATACACAAAATGACTTCCAGCCAGTGCCACATGATGAAACAACAGTAGAGAGCAAGGAGGCATGGGGAACAAAGAACACATGCAAGCCTATGGATATATACTCCACAAAATGACCCCCAGCCACATGGCATGTATGACAAAGACAAATCAATGGTGGCCTATGGCAAACACACATACACACTGGACAGACAAAGAAGGCATAGTAACACTGTAGAAAAAACTACCATTAATTCAGCAATGCCAAAAACAAAAATGAACTAAGCTATAAAAAATTTACAACAACACACATCCTCCCATGGCATCAAATATTAGCCAACATATGCTCATTGTGTACACCAAAAAATAAGTGAAATAGAAAAACACTCCATATTTTTAATATGATCCAATGCTATCTCAGCCATAAATTATGTTTTAAAATGACATATACCACGGGAAACAGTTGTTGTTTCATGAACCCATGACTAGCAATGGCCTGGGCCTACTGGATGCCCCCTTTGTAGACTAGGCCACATAGTAAAACAAATACATTTTGAAAATTTAACAAACATGAAGAAAATGTACTGAACTGTGCAACATTGTTTCTTTACAAAAGAAGAAAAATTAACTGCAAAAATCTAACTAGGCCCCTACTGAAAATGCAGGCCACCCCCATAATAACTTTGAAGAATTGAATAAAAGTACAAAAAAGGGTACACACATATCAAACAAACAACACACTTCTACAGGACTTTTTCAACTTGAGGTCTCACATACAAAGTCATTACATCAAATGGCATATATGCAGCAAACAAGGAGATTGATCCTTCCACATCAAATCCAAATTAAGGACCAGGAGATGGAAAAAGCACTGGGAGGAGCCTGCGAGACAGGAACAGGAAGTTAGAGTTTCTGGGACACTTCGTTCCTGTTGGAAAAAAAAGTAATAAAAAAGGCTTCACACACAAAAAAAACAGCGCCAATAGTCCGTTGGAGGAAAAAATCCACTCAAAAACCTCTTTACCTGTTTTCGAGCACAAAACTACTCGAGTGATGTGCTCATGACCGCGATAGACACTACATTGGTGCCGTTCCAGCCGGAAGCCCTGCGAGCGGGCTTGAAGTCTTGTGCATGCTTGCAAGCTGCCCAAGTCTATCTTGGCCATCATGAGCAAGCTGCAGAGCAAATCTGGAGCGTACAAATGGAAACAAACTCCACTTTGTGCCCGGAAGGTAGAATTCAAGAACTCCGTGCTCCTCCATGGACCACGGAGAGCTCCAATTTTGCAAACTCCGTGAAAGAAGCGGGGTTTACTGCCTGGGCCTACTTAAAACACAATTCCCAAAAAGTGAGGGGACACAAAAAAGGTTTTCAGGGATGCTCTCTTTTTTATTATAAATATACAGATTATACATTCCTGCCCACATCCCAAAACATTGTAAAACTAGCTGTTCAATAAAGACACCATACATTAGCTTCACAAACTCTCCTACTTTAGCACAAACAACACACAAAAATATCAGGGCCAGATTTATGAATATCTGGCCGCAAAATACTGGTTGCAACCTGTGAGCAGTGTTTTTTCTACCTATAAAGATTTTTTAGAACCAATCTATATCCTAATAGGCCAATTTTCAAAAATTAGAATTGCAGTTCATCAGAATCTGACCTACCTCATGAATTCCAACAAGATAGGTGGGAAATTGTGACTCACAAATTTTGGAAAAAATCACAGGAATTGTGACTTGCTGCGATGAGCAGACCACCATGTCTTTGGTTGCTTTTTGATAAAGCAGACTTTTTTTAAATTCAGCCTGTTTTCGTCAACAGAAATGAGACTGTGTTTAACCTCTTGCGTGCTGCAAGATGGCCGTTGGCCGAGGGGAGCACTACCTCGCTAGTGCTGCCATCGGCCGCCTAATAGAACGCCCGCACCGGGGTGGGAAAACCGCCGTGGTTAAGGCGTTAATAAGAGGAGTTTACTTTTTTGTTTGTTTAACGATTGGCAGTGGTCACCTGAACCATTTCTACTCTTCAATAAATATTTGTATACATTAACAAAGGGGAACAATTCCAAGGGGAGTCCTTTCCTTTTACAAATGCATTACCAACCCCTTTGAAGGTGTTGATAGATTTTTTTTATATTTTTGGGCCCGGATTTTGATCATAAAACACTAATGTATATCATACTGATTCAGTATTTGGAAGGGACTCTTACAACACACCCATTCCTGCTACAACATCTGTACCCATTTGGAATCTCATTTATGGAGTTGGAAAACCTTTTGAGATGCCTAAAATGGAATTATATAGGTGTGTAAGAAAATGAAAAATTTAAGCATTTGTGACTATTAAACTTTTTTGTACATCTGGTCCCAAATACTCTCCCCACACATGTTCAACAGAAAATTAACAAATGCACACTAAACTGCACAATACAAAACAAAACTGCTACTCTAACTCTGAACCTACAGCACTTGAAAAACTTCAACAATACCCACCCAATTTTTAAGCTAAATAAAACATGTAAAAGATAGTATTACCTTCTCTGAAGAACTGGGACCTGCTGCTATGTCCTTGATGTCCGCTGGGAGAAGAAATTTAAAAGATATGTGAGGTAAAATTATTATTTGAAAAAAATGTGGAGAAAAAATTGGCTAAAACTACTATGCAGACATTTTTAAAATTGTGCCTTTATGTTTAATATAAAATATTAAATGCTTTAAAATTATTTAATCAGTAAACGTATTCTGTAATGTGTTTAAAACAATGTAAAGATAGTTTTGTAATTGAAAAAAATATATTTTTAAGACATTTGTTAGGAAAATTGTTTTTTAATAAATGTGTTAACAAATTGATAACTAATTACAATTAATTATGTCTTTCTTTTTAAATGAATATATAAAAAATATAATGTACTTGCTTGATTTTCTGTTTTTTTAATTATACACAATGTGGAGAGTCATTACATTTTACTTACATTACTTAAATAACTACATATGTATATGTTCTTAACTATATAATTGTTAACTACTTAGTTTATATTGTTATAAATTTTTTTATTTTATTTAACAATGAAAATAGTAAAACCTTTTATTTTTCCAACTATATTGATGGGAAATTAAGTAACTGATCATTGCTTAGTTTTTGATGTTTAATTAATACTTTTACATTTCAAACTGCTCATTATTAGTTACAAACATATTGTTTTAACCCCTTCACGGCTAGGCCTCCCCCCTCCTGACCCCCCCCCCCCCCACTGTGCTAAGCCTTTTTTTGGGCTATTTGGGGTAGTTTGCGCTTAGGCCCCTGTCTGTACCTTTTTGACCACATAAGGTATCCAAGACAAAAATGTCATTCTTTTTTTCGAACATCATTAGGATTCTATAGGTACCCAGGGTTTTTGGATTCCCTTGGAAAGGACCCAGAAATTAGCCAAAATACAGCTACATTTTGGAATTTTTTTTTTAATTGGAAAAAAGGGATCCAGGTGAAAAGCTTCTGGTTTTTTCATTGCAAATGGTATAAAAAAAGAAGTTGTAGTGCTGCAATCACCATCGTCCAAGCTTTCAGGGACAAGCAGACTTTGTCAGAAAACCTAAATTTTTGACACAGTTTTGGCGTTTATCTGGAACATAGCCTATTTTTACTATTTGTTGTGCTTTCAACCTCTTTCCAGTTAATGGTAAAAATGGGTATGAAAGCAATAATGGATACTGGAAGGCTATACATTTTAGAAAAGTAGACAAAATTATGAATTCAGCAAGGGGTAATTTGTGTAGATTCTTCAAGGTTTCTTTATAGAAACTACCCGTTGAATATAGAAAGAATTGAAAATTAGTTGAAAAGAACAGCAATTTGTGTCAACGTTTTACCAGTAACTAATTATGATAGCTGTTTGAATGCAATATACCATTAAATCTGCTGGACAGTTCTGGTTGTAGGGATATATAGGACTTGCAGGTTCACCAAGTACCCGACGAATTCAGAGCCAATAACTGAGCAGCGTCTTGCAATGGTTTTTTATTATGTACCGGGAATATAGCAATTCATTAGGGAAAATATATACATGGAAAAATCGGTATGAAAGACACCTATGTATTTCTGAAATTGGAACAAAATATAGAGTTTAGAAATAGTAGATATTTGCACAATTCCCAAATTGTGAGTACCCATACTAGCATGCGAATTACAGGTCATTTTTCAAAATGACTTCTTTTTTACACATTGCCTTTCATTTGGAAGGCAGAAATGTATCGCAATTCAATAGGTAATAACAGTTGCTCTGCAATTCTGTGTTACCCTAAGTCTCTCAACAAAAATGGTACCTGAATGGTGTAGGTAGGCCTAATGCACGCAACAGGAAACGGCCCAAAACTCAACATGGACACCCAGTGAAAACTGAAACTTTTTTTGTAAAGTGCCTAGCTGGAGATTTTGAACCCTAGCTCTGCTGGCACCTTGGGAAACCTAGCACACCTATACATTTTTTAATACTAGACACCCAGGGGAATCCAGGATGGGGTGACGTGACTGGCTCTCGCCAGGTTCGATTACCCAGAATATCTTGCAAACCTATAAGTTTGTTTAAAAAAAATAAATTTTCCTCACATTTCTGTGGTGGAAAGTTCTGGAATCTGCGTGGATCCACAAAATTCCTCCCACCCCGCATCCCCCAAAGTCTTCAGAGAAAAATGGTACCTCACTTGTGTGGTTAGCCCTAGGACCCACGACCGGAAACGCCCAAAACGCAACGTGGACACACCACATTTTCACAGTGAAAACTGACCCTTTTGTGCAAAGTGCATAGCTCTAGATTTTGAACCCTAACTCTGCCAGCACTTAGAGAAACCTAGCAAACCTATACCATTTTGAAAACTAGACACCCATGGGAATCCATGATGGGGTGACTTGTCTGATTCTCACCAGGTTCTGTTATCCAGAATCCCTCCCAAACCTAAAAATGTGTAAACATTTTTGTGGTGGAAAGTTCTGGAATCTGCATGGATCCACAAAATTCCACATACCTCGCATTGCCCAAAGTCTTCCGATAAAAATGGTAACTCACTAGTGTGGGTAGGCCTAGTGCCTGTGACAGGAAACGGCCCAAAACACAATGTGGACACACCACATTTTCACAATGAAACAGACCCTTTTTTAGCTGTATATTTTGAACCCTGGCTCTGCTGGCACCTATGTAAACCTAGCAAACCTATACATTTTTCAAAACTAGACACCCTGGGGAATCCAGGATGGGATGATTTGCTGGCTCCCACAAGGTTCTGTTACCCAGAATCCCTTGCAAACCTCAAACTTTGTCCAAAAAAACATTTTCTTCACAAATTAGTGGTGGAAATTTCTGGAATCTGCGTGGATCCACACAATTCCACCCACCTTGTGTTCCCAAAAGTCTTCCGAGTAAAATGGTGCCTCACTTTTGTGGGTGCAAAAACAACAGGTGATGGACAGAATGCAGAACAATGTCATACATTCACCCCAGTACAGAGATCTGGGCCTAAATCTCTTGTTTTTTTGCTCACCATGCCTTTCCAGTTTGAACCCAGCCATATGCAAATCAGTCTTGACCCTGTGCCCCATGGGAACAGTCCAGCCCGAACTGCCAAGCCTGGTCCTCCCTGGCCCGGAAACAAGCATTCAAGGAACGGTTTCAGGATTTCAGCCCTCATCAGCCTGGATAGCTTGAGTCCAGTGGCATGGAGAGCACGGCACTCATGTCTGAGCATACCCGTCCCACTCGGGATGACAAATGCAAAAACAACAGGTGATGGACAGAATGCAGAACAATGTCATTCATTCACCCCAGTACAGAGATCTGGGCCTAAATCCATCGTTTTTTTGCTCACCATGCCTTTCCAGTTTAAACCCAGCCGTATGCAAATCAGTCTTGAACCTGTGCCCCATGGGAACAGTCCAGCCCGAACTGCCAAGCCAGATCCTCCCTGGACTGGAAACAAGCATCCAAGGACCGGTGTTGGGCTTTCAGCCCTCATCAGCCTGGATAGCTGGATTCCAGTGGCATGGAGAGCCCGGGACTCACGTCTGAGCATACCCGTCCCACTCGAGGTGACAAATGCAAAAACAACAGGTGCATTCTGTCCATCAACTGTTGTTTTTGCATTTGTCACCCCAAGTGGGACGGGTATGCTCAGACGTGAGTCCCGTGCTCTCACACCACTGGAGTCAAGCTAACCTGGCTGATGCGGCTGATAGCCAGAAACCGGTCCTAGGATGCTTGATTCTGGTCCAGGGAAGACATGGCTTGGCAGTTCGGGCTGGACTGTTCCCATGAGGCACAGGCTCAAGGCTGATTTGCATATGGCCATGTCTGAACTGGGGTGGTATGGTGGGCAAAAAAACGATGGATTTAGGCCCAGATCTCTGTACTGGGGTGAATGTATGACATTATTCTGCATTCTGTCCATCAACTGTTGTTTTTTCACTTGTGTGGGTAGGCATGATGCCCGCTACAGGAAACGGCCCAAAACGCAACGTGGACACAACACATTTTCGTAGTTAAAACAGACCCTTTTTCTGCAAAGTGCCTTGCTGTAGATTTTGAACCCTAGCTCTGCTGGCACCTAGGGAAACCTAGCAAACCTATTTATTTTTTAAAGCTAGACACCCAGGGGAATCCAGGATGGTGTGACTTGTCTGGCTCGCACCAGGTTCTGTTACCCAGAATCCCTTGCAAACCTCAAAGTTGGTAAAACAAAACTAATTTTCCTCACATTTCTGTGGTGGAAAGTTCTGGAATCTGTGTGGATTCACAAAATTCCTTCCAAGAAAAATGGCACCTCACTTGTGTGGGTGGGTCAAGTATCTGCGACAAGCAAGGGCCAAAAACCTATTGAGGCGCCTTTAAAATTACCCATCACAAAACAATCTGGTTTTGCAAGGGGGGTCCCATGAGTTTTTGGCCCCGGGCTCGGCGGCCATCTAGGGAAACCTACCACAAATTTCTGAAAACTAGACACCCTGGGGAGTCAAGCAAGGTACGGATTGCATGGGTCCGCCAAAAGTTCCCTACCGAGAATCCCCTGCAAACGTCAAATTTAGCTGAAAAAAGCACTTTTTTCTCAGATTTCTGTGTGGGAAAGTTCTGGAATCTTCGTGGATCCACAAATTTCCTTCTACACAGCATTCCCCCACGTCTCTCGCTAAAAATGGTACACCACTCGCATGGGTAGGTCAGGTACCCGCGACAGGCAAGGGCCCCAAACCTATTGAGGCAACATCAAAATGACCTATCACAAAACAACCTGGTTTTGCAAGGGGTTCCTATGAGTGTTTGGCCAGGGGCTCAGTGGCCACCTAGTGAAACCTACCAAACCCACACATTTCGGAATACTAGACACCTGGGGGAATCCAGCAAGGTATGTCTTGCGTGGGTACCCCAATATTTCCCTACCCAGAATCCCCTGCAAATCTAAAATTGTGTTGAAAAAATCTATTCTATCTAATATTTGTGTGTGGGAAAGTAGTAGAATGTAAATGTAAATGTAGTGTGTATTTTGTAGGCTCAGTGGCCACCTAGTGAAACCTACCAAACCCACACATTTCTGAAAACTAGACACCTGGGGGAATCCAGCAAGGTATGTCTTGCGTGGGTACCCCAATATTTCCCTACCCAGAATCCCCTGCAAATCTAAAATTGTGTTGAAAAAATCTATTCTATCTAATATTTGTGTGTGGGAAAGTAGTAGAATGTAAATGTAAATGTAAATGTAGTGTGTATTTTGTAAAGCGCACAGCTGCCCCAACTGGGTGTCCTGGCGCTGTATAACGCTGTGGAACCCGTCTTGGCTCTCCCTGTGAGAAGCCCCTCCTGGGCACCCCAAGGTGAAGCCAGGCATCCCAGTGTTGTAGGGGCCGTTGTGGAGATTAATCAAGCTATTGCCCAGAGTTGCAGCGTGGGACCCATGATTAGAGTAAGCGTTGAGGCGAGAATTATCGAGTCCGCGGACATTGAGCTCAAGACCCTGCCGCGTCGGGACTTGAACCCTGGTCCCGGGCCTGATCTCTGCTTCAGAGTCTGCCGCTCTAACCAGTGAGCCACACTTCTCCAAATCACCAGGCTGACACACATTTCCTGCTACCCAGCGTTCTCCCAGATCTCCTGATTAAAATGGTACATCACTTATGTTGGTAGGCATAGTGGCTGCAACAGGAAATGGCCCAAATCGTACTCTGGAGATTTTAAAATTACCTATAACAAAACTACCTGGTTTGGGGGGCACCTAGGGTTTTGACCCTGGGCTCGCTGCCATGTAGGGAACGCTACCAAACCCACACATTTCTGAAAACCAGACAACCTGGGGAGTCCAACGTGGTATGGCTTGCGTGGATCCCCCAACGTTTCCCTACCCAGTATCCCCTGCAAACCTCCAATTTAGCTGAAAAAAAACACATTTAACACATATTTTTGTGTGGAATCACCATGGTGACACACATGTCCTACCCCACCGTGTTCTCCTTAGTGTCCTAAGTAAAATTATTCCTCAATTGTGTGGGTTGTCCAATGCAGAATTGGCTAAAACATATATTTTTTTAACTATAGCGCTTAGAATTCTTTGTTCTATACCCTTAATCCCTATGTTTTGGGCTCTTCCCAGTCACAGGCCCTTGCACCACCCACACAAGTGAGGTATCATTTTACTTGGGAGACTGAGGGGAACGCTGTAGGGTAGGACATTTTTTCAGCTACATTTGTGGTTTGCAGGGCATTCTGGGTAGGAACACTTTGGGGGATCCACGCAAGCCATGCCTCGCTGGACTCCCCCTGGTGTCTAGTTTTCAGAAATGTGTGGGTTTGGTAGTTTTCCAAGATGGCCGCTGAGCACGGGGCCAAAAACCTAGGTGACCCTTCTTGCAAAACCAGGTTGTTTTGTGATAGGTCATTTTGATGTCACCTCAATATGTTTTGGGCCCTTGCCTGTCGCGGGTACTTGACCCAACCACGCAAGTGAGGTATCATTTTTATCAGGATACATAGGGGAATGCTGGGTGGTAGGAAATTTGTGGATCTACATAGATTCCAGAACTTTCCCACACAGAAATTTGAGAAAAAAGTTATTTTTTTCAGCTAAATTTCGGGTTTGCAGGGCATTCTGGGTAGGAAAACTTTGGGAGACCCATGCAAGCCACACCTCACTAGACTCCGCCGCGTGTCTAGATTTCAGAAATGTGTGGGTTTTGTAGTTTTCGAAGATGATCACCGAGCCCAGTGCCAAAAACCCAGGTGACCCTCCTTGCAAAACCAGGTTGTTCTGTGATAGGACATTTTGATGTCTCCTCAACACGTTTTGGGCCCTTGCCTGTCGTGGGTATTTGACCCACCCACGCGAGTGAGGTATAATTTTTATCAAGAGACCTAGGGGAACACTGGGTGGTAGGAAATTTGTGGATCCACCTAGATTCCAGAACTTTCCCACACAGAAATTTGAAAAAAAAGTGATTTTTTTTCATAAAAATTTGAGGTTTGCAGGGTTTTCTGGGTAGGAAAACTTTAGGGGACCCATGCAAGCAATACCTCCCTGGACTCCCCTGGGTCTCTAGTTTTCAGAAATGTGTGGCACTAGGGAAGGGTACCATTGGAAAGGGGAGATTATTCCTTTTCCAATGATACCTCTCCCATGTTTTTCGGTGCTCGGGGGGGACTGAGATAGCTTCACAAGCACCGAAACTGTAAAACTGAAACTAAGTTTCAGTTTTGGTTTCATTGTAATGATGACAGTACGCCATGTGTGCGATCGTCATTACAATGAAAACACCTAGATGCTTTGGGAGGTTGGGGAAGCTCTTCCCACCTCCGAAAGCAAAAACAAATAATGGGCAATCCCTCTGCTGTTTATAATATGTGCTCATGACGGAATGGTTCCGTCATGAGCACGCTGGCACTTATGCTCATGACGGAACCAATCCGTCATGAACATAGAAGGGGTTAACTGTTTTATACTATTGTCATAATAAATTCATTATTAAATTGTTAATTTACAACTTAAAGCAAAATATATGAATTATACTACTACAAATGCTTTAAACACTAATTTAACAGCACAATCATACAAAATATGTATTAGTAACTATATATTATTTATTATTACAAATCCAATCCTACAAATATGGGTGATTTGATATATTTTAAATGGTTTTGTTTACTATTTTAACTCCAGTCTCACAAACATTTGGGAAAGTGTTTCTATTGGTTGTGGGGGGGGGGGGTCAAAGTTACTATTCTAATTCTCCAATCCAATAAACATTACATAAAGTATATTGTGGAGGTGGCCAGATGTACTGCTAATGCCAGTCACACAAACAGTGGGGAAACTGCATATATTCCCTCAAATATTCTGGAACAGCATTTATTTAGCAGATCAAAGGTAACATTCCATCTCCTTTCAGACAAACATTGGGCAACGCACACATCTGAGAGTTTAATATTCACTATTTCAATTCCAATGTCGCAACTATTAGTGAAAGTGCATATATTAGAGTGGTTGTTTTAGATTTAGCTTCCATTGCACATACATTTAAAATACATATGTCAGAAGTAGTCATATTCTAAATAAACATTAGGGAAAGTGAATAAATTAGAGAAAGCTATATTTACTATTATGCCTCCAATTCGACAAACATTAGAGAAAGTGGATGTATTGCAAGGGTATTTCAAATGTGCTACTCGAACTCCAATCTCACATACATTGAGAGAAACACATGTACTAGAGGCTGTATTACTGTTCCACGTTAATACCAAAAAACATTTGGGAAAGTGCACATATTCTGGGAGGTCATATGAAATAAGTCATATACCACAAATTATTGGTGGTCTGGTTCACTGGTTTAAGTCCAAACTCACCAATATTATGAAAAGATAATATATTTTGGGGAGTAAAATGTAATATTTAAATTGTGGAAAGTGCAAATATTATAGGATGTCTGATTTACTATTCTGGCCCAAGCCCTACAAACACTAGGGAAATTATATATGCAGGGGAGAATCATATTTACTAGTCTAACTTCTAGCCATTAAACATTGGGGAAAGTACATACATTAAAGAGTGTCTGATAAAGATTTAGGCATTTGTGAGACTTAAAGTATATCCTTAAATATAAAGGGGTATTGTTAGGGATTGTTCCAACCATTGCCAGATAGTGGGGGTGGAGGTGTGATCACCCACTATAGTAGTCCAAATCTATTTAAGGGTAAAAGCTGAATAATATGTTATAAAGTTGGCAAAGTTAACACCACCAGAGATTTTACGTTGTTGAAGCTTATGTAACAATATGCGTTGTTTTTATTATACCACAAAAACGTTCTCAATTCAATATTTATTGTTTTTAAAAAATACTGAGGAACTTTCAATGGAAGCATAGAGGGATAAAAATTAATAACGGGTAACATCATAATTTTAATGGTTTTGAACCAACAAAATCATGATAAAAATAAAGGTGACTATTTCTCAGAGAAGTTAAGTAATTTCCACTTAATTTTGTCTATGTTAACAGAAATAATATTAGATAATACCTAAACAATTAATTTGTTTAAAATTCCAAGTAAAGCTGGAATTATGAAACATCACATTAAGACAGTGTTTATTAAGGAGTAAATTGTTTGATTTATCAAAATTCGTGTCCGGAATATAAAGTCTCCTGCCCGGTGACGCTCAATAGCGTTAAGGAATTTTTCATAATACGTCTCATCCATATATTGGGAGGTGAGACTCTTGTGATATCTATTGGTTACTGAAACTAGAAGTCTAAATCTTGTTTTGAAGACTGTGTGGTTCATGTTAATCGACCTGTGATAGGTGCGACATCTGTATCTGTCTGAACGAGGTTTTTGTATATTTTGCTGAATTGATCGCTTGCACATCTCTTTATGTAGATCTTGACGTGGAGGTATTAATCCATATAAACTGCGCTTGGTAGCCTCATTTATCACCAGGCTTGTTTCTCTAGGTGAGTGTGAGGTATTACTTCTTTTGCAATTGATGCTCCCTTGCAGTTAGACTCTCTTTATGTAATGTTAATGAATATGATTGAGCAATATGTTCTTTTGGGTGGCCACAGACAGATTGGGCCCGGTAATAAGAATAGTCCAAAGAAAGGGGATGACAACTCCCACGTCTTCCCCTAACTGTGGTCTATATTCTCTATTCATTTTCTCATTTTCTTGACCTTTTGACTTTTCTACTTCTACTATTATGTATTTCTTCTTTCTCTCTTTTTCTGTAGCTTATAGATATCTCTCCCTAACTAGTTACTTTGAGATCACAATCTGATTGTTACTTATTCTCTTTTTTTTTCCTCTCCTCCTTTTTTTAGGACTTCTTATCCCGGTTTAATTGTATGGATACTGTTTGTACAATAATGTAATACTAGATGTTTTTCAGACTTGTATATTTTTATGTCTATGTAAATATTTTGTATATATTTGTGTATATATATATATGACTATGTTATGTCTTTGTATGTCCATATACTGAGTGGTTTTATTTGTGCCCTTACAGCCCTGACGAAGTTCATATGGGAACGAAACGCGTTGGCTGATGGCCTTTTTAAAGATTGACAATAATAAAGGACTTTTTTGAAAAATTCAACAGCCTGTTTGGACTACTAAATTCTGGTGCACCATCCTTTGCTTTAAAATTTTGATTTCTGTCTTGACAGTGGAGCTCTTTGTGGCCAGCTCCGGATGTTAATGTGCACAACGTCATACTGACTTCCCAAACATTGAAATTTATAGTGCGAAACCTTGGTCAGCCACAGTTGCGTTGTCAATCTTGAAAATTCTATTTATATCCAGAAGCAGCTGAGTATTCTGCTAGTAAACGAAAAATGATTGTATAGTGTGCTGAGGTTCAGGTATAAAAAGTAGGACGTCATCTGCGTAAGCTGTCAATTTGAAATCAATGTCCTTGTATTTGTAACCTGAAAATGTGCAGGATCTACAGATCTTTTCCAAAAAAGAAAACAAAAAGGGAGATAATGGACAGCCTTGTCGCGTACCTCTGCACAGCTGAAAATAAGGTGTTTATAATCCATACACAAAAATAGGGGTTGTGGGTAAGGAATAAAACAGGCAAATATATTTTTTTATGTTTAGGACAGAAGAAATGCTATTTCAGAGACCTTATCCTAAAATTCTAATGAATCCAATCAAATCCTTTTTTGGCATCAATTGATATGGCTGCAATGGGAGCGTTGTTTTTGGATGCTGAGTGTATGATGTCCAGAAAAGTTCTAGAATTGGCAGTAATATATCTGCCACTTACAAAACCTGATTGTTCTAAGTCAGTTAAATCGGGAATAATGTGACTTTGGAAAGATGAACATGTTGGAGTATTAGAAATAATTTTGGGACTAGAATCTTAAAAATTGAGAGCAATATTCTTCAGAGAAACCACCTGGGAATGGGGCTTTATCTTTAGGTAGGTTATTGATAGCTGCCTGCTCGCAACATCCAATTTGTCTTTTTGTAGTGAGGAAAGGTCAACAATTTTTTTTTTTAGGAACAGAACTAAATATTTCCTTTTCTGCATCTTCTGATGGAGTGCAGAGTTTGTTATAATAATCCAGATAATTGTCCAAAATTCCTGAATCAGTATAAAGTTTGTTGGCATGTTTATCAGTGATGACATTTTATTTAGATTTTTTTTTAACATTGAGCTAATTTGCTTATAATTTGATGGTTGTGTTGCACCCCCCCCCAAAATACTTTGCATTAACTTTTAAGAGAGGGCCACAGGAACTTTCAAAAAATGATCTGTTAAACTCTAATTTAGCCTCAGTTAAATGGACTAATTAATATTTTTGGTTAGAGGAAAAGGACTCATGTTCGAGGTCTTTGAAACATTTCAGGGCAAAAGATTCTTGGAGTATTCTCTTTTTCTTTCTTGCAACATAATCAATGATAAAGCTTCAACCTGTTGCCTTAAAAGCATCCCAAACAAAGTTCATGTCAGCTACGGTATTTAGATAATTATCAAGCAAATCAGTGGAAAATTGTTGCCTTTTTTTTACAAATGCTTTATATTGTAAAAATGCATAATTGAACATCCATCTGTTGGGATGTGTAGTTTTTGGCAGTAAGGGCCAGATTACGATGTCATTTGGAAAGCATTCTGACCATCTCGGTTTCGGAATGGCTTTTGACTGAATCGGATAAGGGGTGTCCGTCCGACCGATTACGATGTTTCCGGACACAGTTCGGGTGGACTCCCATTGACTTCAATGGGAGCCTGTGTTGTGACCGAATACATAGGCTCCCATTGAAAAAAGGGGGGGGGAATCGTGCATGCTGTGGCGGGCACCCCATAGGCGTACCCCAAAGGGCCCCATTCGGAAGGTTCCAGTTGAAGGAGGGCCTGCTACTGGCCCCCAAACTCAGAATCCGTCAGCCGATCCATGTTGGTATAAGCGATTTGGAGGGCTGTCCGAATCTGACATCGTAATTCGTTGGTCAGAAACACGCTGCGTAGACCTGTACGAGTCAGCTCTAAATGACTCGGTTACTCACAATGCCGTTCGGAACCGAGTCAGGCAGTCCGAATGGTTTCTGACTATTGTAATTGGTCATTCGGAAGGCTTTACGAATCTGTCAGAAAGACTGGTTCAGAATCCGATTTGAATGGTCTCAATGCAATTTGGAGCCTTTTTGGACTGCATCGTAATCGACCCCTAAATCTTTCTCAACTATGACTGGGCGTGAAACAAAATGAGAATAGAACAAATTTAAGCGTGTACCATGGATTTCAGAATATCCCAGATCTAGAGTGGTGCATTGGAGAATAATATGTGAATCCCATAACATCAGGATTTAAAGTTGTCCAAGAATCATTAATCCCCATTGAAAATATTGTTTGTTTAAAGTTTTTTATTACTTGATTATAGTCCCCGACACCAGTAAAATTATCACTCGAACAAAACCGTATTAAAAGTAAAAAACTTTCCCTAAATTGAACATTTTCACCGGCGGGGGCATCAATGTCACATATGCGGTGTAATATTTATCTTAAGGTTCAGGATAAATCATCCACCATTTGAATCTTAGACTTCAGTGTCAATACCAATATGCAAAGATTTATGGAAGGGAATAATTACACCATTTTGTCATGTAAAATAGGGAAAAAAACATGGCCAACCCAATTTTTCTTTAAGGAATACATATATATTTCCATAAAATGAGTTTCTTGCAAGAAAGCAATCATACATTTTAGACTGGATAAATTAGTGAAAACTCTTTGTTTTTAAGGTCATTACAAAGACAGGAGATAATACAAAGATTGCTTATGAGAGACGTTCAAGAGAAAAGATAGCCACAAAATGAATACAGAAACATGAACTATACAGATTGGGAACACTTGAAGTTGATCATGATCTGAACAATCAAAGTGACAAAACATTAATGCAATGAATGAAGGGTTTAAAAGGGGCTGGGAAAGGAGGAGTAGTCAAGTCAAGTCAAAAGATCTTTATTCGGAGTAAAAGAACATCCATAAAAGTACAAACAGAAAAAACACAATACATTTTTAAACATTCATCAGTAATTGCAATTGGAGAATTATCCGGGGACAAACGAGCAAAATCGGAATCCATTTACAATGTCCCAGCTATACAACATATGTCCCTTCGTGATAGTAAATCATTTAATTATTTATAAAAGAAGAGAATATCTTACAATATTATTTAAAAACACTGTATAAAAACATTATTAAAAATCATTAAAACCAATATTAAACCGTTATAAAAAGAGTATCAAAATAGAAAGTGCAGTGTGCAGTAGTTAAACATCAATATTAAGGGTGATTCTCGATCTAACAGCAGCTTTCAGAAAACAACTTATCCTAAAAATGACTTCATCTGATCCCAATACCAAAAAGGACCGGAGTGCCAATTTAAAATTGGTTAATCCGTTTTTCTTGCAGTAGGGCATAAGAAAATGTGCAGTGAATTTTTTATAAAAACCACAAAAGAACAAGAAATGCATAAGACTTTGCTTCAGGTCAGGGTTACAGGGGCAATTTAAGGTTTCGAGATGTTTATTATAACCCATCGGGAAGTTCAATAGATTGACTATACTCCCGTCTCGGAAGCGAAACAGTAAACCCCTTGCCCATCTACCAAGATGCAAACACAAGTATCTATACGGTGGGCCAGGTTTTTTAACGTGTGGTTCAGAATAGGCCAGATATTTTACAACCGTGCATTTAATCAGGTTCTTCCTGTCACGCTCTTCTCTATATAAGTCATACAATGCCCTTGAGATGATGGTTTTATGGGAGCGGTTTATTAGGTTTGGTGATGTGAACAGAGAAGCCAAACCCACACTTGCAAGGCTCTCGTTTACTGCTTTCAGCCATGGTATATGGTGTCCCCTATCACACTTTAAACAATCCAAAATAATTTCACGGGTTAATGCAGCAGCCGTGTTATTCCAGATCTTTATCCAGAATAGAGCTGGTCTGGACTTCACGAAATCTTCAATGTAAGGGATATTTAATTCATTATGGCATACATAGGTTGAAGAACAGATAACCCCCCCCAATACCTTACGACAAAATCTATTCTCTTCTATTTGAATAGGGGAGCAGTTGGTATAACCCCAAACCTCAGCGCCGTAAGTGCCAGTTGGCATACATTGGGTTTGGTATATCTTGACCAGGGAAGTTATTACATCAGCTTGGTTGGGCTGTCTCAGAGAGGTTACACAATTAATAGACTTGCCCAACTTGTTCCTGGCATAAGAAACATGTGCATGCCACGTACCACTATTTGAAAATAGCAACCCTAAATAGGGAAAAGTGCTAGTGCTTTTTAAAACATTTGACCCTGAAATGATCTGGGGAATTTTGTGATTTTTTGGGCCACAGCTCATGATTAAAGATTTTTTTAAATTAGTTGTTAGGCCTAAATCGGCCATAAAAAGGACAAAGCCTGAGATTAAAATACGGAGTGCCTTGGGAGTGCGGCCCATCAGGACCGCATCATCCGCATAAAGAAGTGTGGGTATAGGGACTCCATTAATGTAAGGCACATCACTAGTTAAGGTGCTCAAAGTGCTGCTTAGCTTATTGATATACAAAATAAACAGGAGAGGGGCCAGCACACACCCTTGTCTGACCCCCCTTCCAATGCTAATATCATCAGAAACTTCACCCATTTGATTCACACGTACACAGGCTTTAAGATCATGATGTAAAAAGGCTAAAAAATGTACCAGATGGGCATCTAAACCATATTCAAGAAGGGTAAACCAAAGCCGGGAACGATTAACAAAATCAAAAGCCGAGCTCAGGTCCATAAAACCAAAATATAAAGGGGATTTCTTCGCGATATTGTATTTTGCCATGATCAGGTTCAAATTCAGACATTGCTCCACCGTTCCGACACTGCTACGGAACCCGAACTGGCTCGGATGGAGGATGTTATTCTCATCGGTCCATGTTCTTATCCTTTTAAATAAAATCCGCCCCAATACCTTTAAAGTGTTATCTATTAAAGAAATTGGGCGGTAACACCCAGGGTCCAGCCTATCGCCCTTTTTAAAAATAGGAACAATAATACTACGTGACCATGTTTCTGGGATCTCCCCTTCAGTTAAATTGTTAAAAACATTGCACAGCAATGGAGCCCAAAAATCTGGCTCGCATTTTAACTGGTCTATAGAGAGCCCATCGGATCCAGGCGCTTTATTCCCGGCACTTTCTAAAATGGCATCAAATACCTCAGATATAGAAATAGACATTGAGTGTGGGGGGGGTAACAATAAAGGAGGATTGTCTGGTGTTGCATAGATTTTACCAAAATGTGCAACCCAGATGGGACCAGTAATATTACAATTAATTTCGGTCAAAGTCGAACCGATAGATCTTATTTCCTTTACCTCCTTCCAGAACCCAGTGGTATCTTTTAGGTTAGCAGATCGTACCAGGGAATCCCAGTGGGTTTTCAGTAGATCGTTTGATCTAGTACGTAAAGCACGCTTATACTCTGCTCTGAGCAACCTTACCAGTGGTATATCCCTCGGTTCAGCTTTTAAGGCAGCTCTAAGCATCCTATTTGCTTTAGAGCATGGGCCATCAAACCATCTAGGTGAATCCACAGCCTTACTAGAGGCTGGTCTGGAAATTTCGCCTTTAATTGTGGTGCAGAGTTCAGAGAACGCTTTAACCACGTCGGTCCCATGGTCCTCTGTGCTTAGACAATCTTTGATCAAACTTGGGTATTTTTTACATACCCCTGCCAGGATTCCCTTATTGTCCGCTCCCTTCCAGATTACCCTTAACTTATCTGTAGAAACTTCCAAACCCCTTGCGCCTATTTCACGTCTTGGGCATTTACCCTTCGGTAATGATAAATAGATGGCAATTGGATAGTGGTCACTGTGAATTTCACACACTACCTCAGCCCTTTTTAGTGAATTTGCAATGGCATGTGAAACGAAAACATAATCAATTGTGGTTCCACCCCCATGTCCAATAAAAGTAGGGAATGGGGATGCATAGTCTTCCATACCTACATGTTCCATGCAATTGACAAGTTCACTAGTAGCAAGGAAATCTAACAGTTCTTTTCCTCTTTTACATGGGGGATTCCTTAGATGTACATGTGCATTAAAATCCCCCCCTAAACAAATGCCATCAAATTTCCCATATGCCTGTCCATCCATGATTTCATTAATAAAATCAAATAAGAGAATAAAATTTCGATTAGGTTGAGACAAAAAATCATTATTATAGAAATTGATTAAACACAGTTTTATCCGCTTGGTATACGAGAGTGCCATAAAACTAGGGCAATTTGTTTGTAGCGCGTCAATTTTAGTCCCAGCACATATTTTTATCCAAATGGACAATCCACCACTAGGACGACCAACCAAAGGAACCGGGACAGTCCTGTTATGACAACTATACCCCTCAAGCAATAGATCCTCCACACACCAAGTTTCTTGAAACATCAATATATCATAACAATTGACACAATCCCTCCATGAAACAATTCCCAACTTGGACTTCAGGCCCGCAATATTCCAACTGAGGATACTTAAGTTATTGTCTTTATTGTTCCTCGGACTGAGACCCTGGTAAGTACTTGAAGCGGATTTAGATGTGACATGTCCCTGTTGAACACATAATGGACTAGATGGAGAAATCTCCTGTGTTAACGGTTCCGCTTCACGAGATGGTTCCTTTAACTGGACTGCCTCAGGGCACACGGAAAGTAGTTTGGTCTTTTTAGTGGGCAGTCAGTCCAATGTATCCAGGTCCTGGAAAATTCCAAACCTATTCTGCAATGGGAAAACAGGAGAGGGTTGCATCATCTTGTGTGGAGGAAGGTAGAAATATTTTAATGGTAGTGGTGTCACCACAGTAGATGGGCCGTGTCGACCAGGATTATAGTTCAGCAGAAATTTTGCAGTGCCCGGATTTCTAAAATTGATTACAATACAGTCCCCGTTGATATTTTTGTAAAGGGGACCGATCCAGGTTACACGCCGTGTGGTTATGATTTCTTTTGAGATATCATACCCCACTCCCTTGTGCTTCGTTAACCAGTCTATACACTTATTGTGGAGTTGAACCCATGATTCTCCTTGATCTTCCTTAAGCGGTGGGATACCAGCCAGAACTAAGACATAAGGACAGGCCTCAGGTGGAAGATGTAGGGCCGGGCCTTGATGTTTATTAGGTCTATTGTCCTCATGCGTGATCTTTCTATCGTGCTGGCTGGAATTAACAGAACCCTTCTGTACTAATGTGGTCTGTTTCACTGTAATGCCCTTTTTTGTGGAATTAATAAATACTCCGCTTGCATCATTAGTGGAGACAGAGGGTTTAGATAAAGTGACGTTCCCATGTATAGAGTTACATGGTAATAAGGGAATGTTGGTTTGACAATCAGGCGGATTACTGCCAGTTGTACCCCTATTGTTGGACGCCTTAGGTGTAACAGACTGTGTGGGATTAGAAGTGGGTTGTTGTTCCACTGTCCTGATATTACCATGGTCACCAGTGGTGGTGACACGAGTAGTGGATTCAAGGTCTTTTAACAGACGTTCTACTCTCAACTTGTCCAAGTTTGCTATGCCTTTTCTCCTTGCATCCTCGTTTTTAATTAGATTCTCCAATTTATCAAGTCTTTTAAAAATATTATTAAATTGTTTGATCATTTGACCTTCCAAATTTTTAAAAATTGTCTCTGCAATAGTCTCAATAAGGTTCCCCTCTGATTTAGCATAATGACTAGGTTTGTCAGTTCCATGGGGAGGCTCAGTCTGGGTGGAGATAGATATATGATTTGACCCTTCATTATTTATAATAACCATATCACCCAGATACGGTTGATCCTGTGTAGGTGCTATATATTGGACCAACTTCTGTCTCTTCCCCTTATTCCACATGCTTTGTGGAGTTGGTTGGTTGACAGTCCTTAGTGACTGCTTCCGTTTATTATAGGTTGTTTTAGCAGGGCCCCTCTTTCTCTTTGCTGCGACATTACCAGATACCTTATTAGCAGCCTCAATAGATGGTATTTCTGGGGCATGGCCAAGAGTCACCTCTGGTGCTATATACGTAACGGTATCCTCATCATCTAAGACAATTGGTATTTCAACAATAGGATGTGAGGATTTTACAACGATTATCTCAGGATTTATATGGGTATGGGTATTGCCATTGATACTGCTCACGGCATGTGGTTGATTTGTGCTCAATGGACCCATAGAAAATCTCCTTTCAGTCTCAACAATCTCGTTGAAAGCAGTGTCTATCAATGCCTCAAACGACGTTAACAATGTTACCGGGGACTCTGCATCTTGAGTAGGAATGTCAACATTTATGCATGTAGCAGTGCAGTCAGCCATTATGGGAGACCTATTTAAGGACTAACCTTTATCAAAAATGTTGGTGGGGTGGCCCGCCCGACCACTTCGACCTCTGAGGGCCTCAGAGGGCCCGCCCTTTGCCCGGGCTTAGCCCGGCGACGTCCGCGCGCGTCCGCGACGCGGAGGGAGCGTCCTGCTGAAGTAGCGCCTCCAGGCGCGCAGCGGCAGGAAGTGGCCGGAAGTGGTCGCACTGCCCTCTGGGAGCTGTAGTCTCCAGCCGCCACCAGCCGCGAGGAATGGAGAACGCGGCGGCGGCGAGACCCACAGCGTCAGGAACCCAGGGGCAGGAAGGCAGAAGAGCGTCTATCCGGTAAGCTTCCTGGCGGCAATATGGCTCGTTTTCCCCGCTCCACCGAGGGAGCGTCCTGCTGAAGTAGCGCCTCCAGGCGCGCAGCGGCAGGAAGTGGCCGGAAGTGGTCGCACTGCCCTCTGGGAGCTGTAGTCTCCAGCCGCCACCAGCCGCGAGGAATGGAGAACGCGGCGGCGGCGAGACCCACAGCGTCAGGAACCCAGGGGCAGGAAGGCAGAAGAGCGTCTATCCGGTAAGCTTCCTGGCGGCAATATGGCTCGTTTTCCCCGCTCCACCGAGGGAGCGTCCTGCTGAAGTAGCGCCTCCAGGCGCGCAGCGGCAGGAAGTGGCCGGAAGTGGTCGCACTGCCCTCTGGGAGCTGTAGTCTCCAGCCGCCACCAGCCGCGAGGAATGGAGAACGCGGCGGCGGCGAGACCCACAGCGTCAGGAACCCAGGGGCAGGAAGGCAGAAGAGCGTCTATCCGGTAAGCTTCCTGGCGGCAATATGGCTCGTTTTCCCCGCTCCACCGAGGGAGCGTCCTGCTGAAGTAGCGCCTCCAGGCGCGCAGCGGCAGGAAGTGGCCGGAAGTGGTCGCACTGCCCTCTGGGAGCTGTAGTCTCCAGCCGCCACCAGCCGCGAGGAATGGAGAACGCGGCGGCGGCGAGACCCACAGCGTCAGGAACCCAGGGGCAGGAAGGCAGAAGAGCGTCTATCCGGTAAGCTTCCTGGCGGCAATATGGCTCGTTTTCCCCGCTCCACCGAGGGAGCGTCCTGCTGAAGTAGCGCCTCCAGGCGCGCAGCGGCAGGAAGTGGCCGGAAGTGGTCGCACTGCCCTCTGGGAGCTGTAGTCTCCAGCCGCCACCAGCCGCGAGGAATGGAGAACGCGGCGGCGGCGAGACCCACAGCGTCAGGAACCCAGGGGCAGGAAGGCAGAAGAGCGTCTATCCGGTAAGCTTCCTGGCGGCAATATGGCTCGTTTTCCCCGCTCCACCGAGGGAGCGTCCTGCTGAAGTAGCGCCTCCAGGCGCGCAGCGGCAGGAAGTGGCCGGAAGTGGTCGCACTGCCCTCTGGGAGCTGTAGTCTCCAGCCGCCACCAGCCGCGAGGAATGGAGAACGCGGCGGCGGCGAGACCCACAGCGTCAGGAACCCAGGGGCAGGAAGGCAGAAGAGCGTCTATCCGGTAAGCTTCCTGGCGGCAATATGGCTCGGAGGAGTAAATGAGGAAAAGAAGAAAAAATAGAGGGGATGCATTGAATCCCCCCATGGTAAATGAAGACGAAATGTCAATAAGCAAAAATACTTTGACCATATGAGTCAGTGAATGACAGTAAAAAAACAACGTAAGCTGTAGGAGGTGGAGTGAGAAATCGATGACCACCAAATGTCCGCCCCCCTGGAGAAAAAGAACAAAGATATGTATGAAGGACACACATGTACAGAAATACTATAGATACCCTGTATATGAAATAAAAATAGAAAAGCTTACACAAGATGGAAACACTTACTGAAATTATAAATAAGAAAAAAACAATGATGAGTTCATATATGGTAAAACAAGTAGACACAGGAACATGGGACACATCAATTAAAACATCATGGACTTATGTCTGTAAAGGAAAAATATTAGGAACAATGAGTATTACTGTGAAAAGCATAACAACAAACAATAATGCATGATGAAGCATTACATCAAGCTATCCAGAGATCCATCAGCTCTCCTTTATCTAAATAAATTAACTTTTTTTTAGTTCAACCGGATTATCAAATGCTGACGTATGATTCTTGAAATTGACCATGAAAAGACAAATGTAAATTGAACATTCATCAATCTTAAGGCCAGGAGTAAATCAAGGAATTATTTTTGTCTGTTAACTGGTGATCTAGCAACATCTTGGGAGAAGAAAATCTTCTGACCCGGCCATACCATTTGCTTCTGTTGTTTGCCAGCTGAGAGAATCTTCATAAGATCTGAATATTGCAGAAAATACATGATAATACCTCTTGTTTGAGCAGAGATTTTGTTGATGTATGAGATACAACAAGATTAGATATCTGTATGTTAAGGACTGGACTATCCTTTGGGCTGACAATTTCAGGAAAACTAAGTTGAAGCAGATCATATCCATTACTTCTGAACCCTCCGAAATGCCATAAATTCTCAAATTGGTATGCCTTCTACCATTTTCTTAACTCTTCGATGTGCTTTTTGAGCAGAAGAATTTATTTTGGCAATCAGTCCACCTTAGCCACTACATACCTGCTTTTTGGCTATAATATTAGCAATTCTATTAATTTTTAAGCGTCAAACACATTCATATTGGTTATGTGCTGCTGTGCTGTAAAGCAAATACATTATTGTGGTTGCTCAATGGGTGCATGAGGTCTGTTATGATACCTAGAATGATGTGTACAGGCCAACTTCCATTGTTAATTTTCTTTTTTCTTTGTTTCACTCTATATTCAGTCAAGTTGCTCTTTTAAACTAATTTAACATGTTTTATGATGAAGATAAACAACTTCAAAAATAAACATTACCATTGAAATATAGTGAAACAGCGACATTAGAATTATCACATTCTTTGGTTTTAGTGAATCCGCCTAAAAATGGATTCCTGCTTGTGCCACATAAGCACCGTTTGCATCATAATTTATACATATCAATAAAAAAATCTGCATTCCAGCATATCAATCGCTACTAAACCAATCATTGCTCATGATGCCATGCCTAAAGTGACAGGCCCTTTGCAAACTTTAACCTTGCAACCTTTTTCAGTGTTCATTGCTGTAGTGAGGTGTTAAATTAGCACCAAAGAGGTGAATGCTGACCCGGAGAATAATAACGTGCCTTGAAACGAGAAAATACTCAAATACTGCGACAGAATGTGCCGCATTATGCGCATAATTTGCCTTTATTTGTGCATAACTGCGTCAGCGCGGCTAATTATTTGGTCCTGTGCTGCGCACAGTGCCCTGATTATAAGGGCTTTGTTTTCTTGGACTTCAAGAATTCCAAGAGGCTGAAGACTAGACACTCCTCAGGTGTTACGTATTTACGCGCCTTCAAGGTTGCAATTTGAGAGCATACTCCTCAGTAGTGCAACTGCCCCGTAACACCCATTGCGGCTCTATAGTAAAGACCAGGGGCAGTTTTACAAGTCCCTTGCGCCACTTTTGCGTCATTTTTAACATGGGAAAAGTGACACAAAAGTGGCGCAAGAGGCTTGTAAATATGCCCCCCCCCACACCTCCAGGTCACAAGTAATCCACAGCTGTGACTCTGAAGGGGTGCTTGGAAGCCCCTGAAAGCTCGCGGCTGGCAGTGGCCAGGGTGGGCGATTCATTTGACTGTATAGCCAAGGGGTCTTGGAGTGAATAAGAACAAGAAATGCAATACTGGCAGCGCCGCGGGAGTGGCATTGTTGACATGTCTCTCTCAGGGCATGATTTTTGTAAAGTATACGCAGGCTTTATTTCAGACTGGTGGTGCCAGTGGTGATTTAGCGAAAACCCGCGCTCTTTGGGGCTTCTTCAAGCACCCCTGTTTTATGCATCACTCAGACTGTTTGTATATGATTTTGAAAATTGTTACAGTGCACAACTGCCTTGCACCTGTGTTAGCCCCACAGGTGTCCTGCAAGCAGTATTAGACAGGTGCGTGTATGTATGTGTGTTTGTACGTATGGTGTATATGCATGTGTTTTCTAAATATAAAGTCTATTCGCAGTGTATATAACGTGTACCGTCAATGTTTATTGCATGTGCATGTGATAAACTGGATGTGTTTAATTTTCATGTGCTGCAATGTGCGTGTGTGGTATGTGGGTGCGCGTATTATGTGTGGAGGATGTGTAGAGTGAGTATGAAAGTATGTGAGAGGAAGCAGTGCGTCCGAACTTTGTGTGCGGTGTACAATCTTTGTGTAGTGAATACGCGCAGTATGTTCCGTGCTCTCTCTGTGAGCTCGCTTTGCGCTCTCGTGTATGTTTTACGGGTGCTGCTGGCCCTTTATTGAAAACCAGGTGATTTAATGACTCAAAGTGTACCGTAAAGTGCAGTGGCCGCCACAGGCGTTGCGCCTGTTTAATGCATTGTGCCCCTGTGACAGGGAGCCGAACGCTGTCCCTCCCCATTA
Source organism: Lissotriton helveticus (assembly GCF_964261635.1). Lineage (NCBI taxonomy): Eukaryota > Metazoa > Chordata > Amphibia > Caudata > Salamandridae > Lissotriton > Lissotriton helveticus. The sequence continues at coordinate 444,004,047 of NC_136073.1, forward strand.
AGGGTGAAAGCGTCCAGCCAGGACCCTTCATTAAGTCAGGTTAGCTGTAATCCAATTGCAAGCTTTTACCTTTAGGGGGGCATACTTTACATTCTCCAGATTGCCCACTATTTCCCATTTAAAAGAAAGTACATAGCCAAGATCTACACAGACAGGGAACTACTTCTGCTGCTGCTCCTTTCGGAGACAGAGGGTCCCCTGCGCCCCCTCCTCCAGCAGCACCCCTCCTGGAGTCTGCGTGGGCGCCGTAGAGGGATCGCCGGCGTCACATCTTGTCTGCCATTCAGAGCGCACGAAAGTGTGGAGGGTTTACGACTCTGGGGATCACGTGCAGTGAGTGGAGTCTGATTTAAAAACAACTCTATCTTCCACAGTCATCTGCGGGAGCTTATCACCGAAGTGCAGGGGGTCGGGGACACTTTGAAGTGCCCATATAAGAGGCAGGCGCAGGACGCGCTCAGGGGACCGAACCCAGAATCGGAGCACCTGTCCGTGAAGTGGCAGCACGCGCGGGGTCCTGGGATACAAGCCGCTCGAGAGATCCAGAGGGCGGGATCTCCCTGAACCGTAGCCAGGTAAGCAACCAGGTCTCTAGCATGGCATGGGTCGGGTGGGCTGCGAAGGAACCCTGACATGCCCGTTTGTGTGCGCACAAGGAAGGGTTAGTTATAATATCTAAGTGCGCACTGAGTCTACTGTGTAGGCATGGCTCTTCTAAAGAAGTACTACCCTGCACGGAAGTCCTTAAGACTTTATGTGCACATACGATTGTGATATGCCCCCCTAAGTGACCGCATACCTGCCGAGACTTGAACGCCGCGCCCGCGCGCTCTTAGGGCAGCTGGAATGTAGCAAATGGGGCACCTGTGCACCCTGCGTTTGGAAGGGCACGCACGTGCGCGCGAGGCTCTGGAGAGCTGTGAAGTGTACAGGTGCGCAGTTGCGCACCACGTTCTAATTGCGCGCCCTGCCCCTGAGCTCTCCTGGGGCGTGAAAGTTTCTCCTGCGAGCGCTGAGGTTTGAAAGGCGCGCGCGTGGGCGCTGTGGTCAGCTGACTTTTTTGAAGGTGCTTCTGTCTGCGCTACGGACTGCTGGATTTCGAGAGAGGGGTGATTGTGGCGAGATTACTTGCTCGTGTTCCTGGAGAGCGTGTCCCTCTTCAGTGTGCTCTCTTGGAGGCTTCCCATCCCGGGCAAGCCAGCTTCTCCTATGCGTGGTGCCGGCCTCCCTTCCCTCGCGCACAGGTCTATAGACCACGAATGCAGGGTTCCCAGGCAAGCATGGCCCTGGGCTCTGCTGCATGCTTCAGGTGACAGGGCTGCCTCCCTCCTCAGCTGAGCTCACGCGCTGCCACTGCCTGTTGCTGCTTCATGTGGGTCTTGGGTTTTTCTTTCCGCAGTTGAGGCGCGAGGAAGGCAACAAACAGAAGCGACACTCATATGCCTCCTACCCGGCCAGCGCCCGCCGCGGTCTCCTGGGTCCCACGCCGTTAGAGCGGACTGGCTAGGAGTTTGCTGCCCGAGCGCATCTGGATGAGAAAAGTCAGGATGACCAAGCAGGGACAGACGGAGCACAAGCTCTCGGCTGTGGCCCCCATCAGGGAGGGACCGGCCGAGAAGAAGGACGTGGAGCTCATTCTGGTGAAGGAGCAGAACGGCGTGCAGTACACCAGCAGCACTCTCTTGGCGGGGACCTCGGCCACTTCACCCCGCTATACTGCGGCCCCTTCCAGCCCCGAAGAGCCCGCCAGGGAGACCTGGGGCAAGAAGATCGACTTCCTGCTCTCCGTCATCGGCTTCTCGGTGGATCTTGCCAACGTCTGGAGGTTCCCCTACCTCTGCTACAAGAACGGAGGAGGTAAGGGAAGCGTCGAGACCTCTGTGATTTCAGTTCACCAGGGGAAACATACACAATGTGTAACTTTAAAAAAAAATCGTGAAAAAAGTTGTATAAAGAAATGCATCGTCCCGACAGACGAAGCCGTCCACATAGTGAATCTGAGATGTAATACTAAATATTGGTGCCTCAGAAAGGGTAGGGCACAGTCAGTCCCGTATCACGTAAGTTTGCAGGGCTGGGGTTGAGTCTGTGGCGTGCCAGGCTGAGCTGACACGCAGGCAGTGACGGGTTAAGGGTTGACATGCCCAGCCAGTCACACAGTCATTTGCACATCAACCAGCCTGCAAGTCAGAATCCAGGTCTTCTGTCCCGTGTTTAGGACTGAACTCTGCTTTGAATCTTACACTGCTCCCCCGCTTCTAAGCTCCAGTGTTTGTCTGTCTTACACTTTACGACTAATGTAGTTGGCTAAAAATTGCTTTGAGAACTGTCTGGCATCCTTTAAAAAAAGTTTAGGACTCGTCCCTGTGCACGTTCTATTTCAGCAGGTGTGGGACGGGGTAGATGCTGCGACCACGACATCTCACCTGGAAGGTGTCTCAGCTGCCTGCAAGCCGATTCTTGTGGTGTCTTGCCAGGCATCATTAGTGCATGAACAAACGTGAGGCACTGTGAGTACAGTTGTGTATGGGTTTGGGAGGTGTACGGAGGTAACTTAAGTTTAACTCCTAGAATATCTAGAATAACGTAACCACTCATTTGGCAATCGGGAATGATAGAACACGATCGAAGGGGATAGCTAACCAGTTTGTATGGGTGGGGCAGTTTCTATACCACTGAATGTGCAGCTGGGTGGTGCAGTTTCTATACCACTGGATGTGCAGATGAGTGGTGCAGCATATTGGTATATCACTGGCTAGGCATCTGTGTGATACAGTTTGCCGGTGTGTTGCTGGGTGTGCATTTGTGTTGTACAGTTTGCCGGTGTGTTGCTGGATGTGCATCTGGGCTGTACAGTCGTCTGGTTTATTACTAAATGTGTAACTGGGTGACACCGTCTGTCGATGTACCACTAGATGTGCAGCTAGTAGTATAGTATGTCGGAATATCAGTCGATGTGAATGGTGCAGTCGTCCTGTATATTCCTGGATGTGCAGGTGTCCGGAACAGTATGTCAGTATACTACCTGATATGCATTTGGGTGGTACAGTCTGCCAGCATGTAATTAGACGTGCAGCTGCGAAGTAGATTGTGCTGTTGCATCACTGGATGTACAGCTGGCTGGTACAGACTGCTGGTATATCACTAAATGTGCCACAGCTGGGTAGCAAAGTCTGGCGGCATACCACTGGTTTGCAGTTTGATGGTAGAGTCTGCCAGGATATCATTGGATGTGCAGCTGGGTGGTACAATGTGCAGAGAGATCACTGGCTATGCAGCTGGGTGGTAAAGTGTGCCGGTATATCAGTGGATGTGCAGCTGGGTGGTACAGTGTGCAGGTATATCACTGGATGTGCAGCTGGGTGGTATAATATGGCAGTATATTATTGGATGTGCATCTGGGTGCTACAGTGGGGAGGTATATCACTGGATGTGCAGCTGGGTGGTGTAGTATGCTGGTATGTCTCTGGATGTGCAGCTGGGTGGTACAGTGTGCAGGTATATCACTGGCTGTTCAGCTGGGTGGTAATCAGACAGTATATAATTGTATATTCAGCTGGGTTGTACAGTCTGCAGGTATATCACTGGATGTGCAGCTGGGTGGTACAGTGTGCAGGTATATCACAGGCTGTGCAGCTGGGTGGTAGTCAGACACTATACAATTGTATATGCAGTTGGGTGGAACAGTGTGCCGGTATAGCACTGGATCTACAGCTGGGTGGTACAGTCTGCTGTGTGGTGCGGTCTGATTGTGTATCCGAAAGACAACAAGGACCCTCATTCAGGCGCTGAGAAGGTGCTCAGATGTTACACCGTATACATATTGAAGACACCGTGTGGCAGCGGGATGATGGATAGCTTAAAAAGGATCCCAGCCTGCGCATCTATTTATATGTTGTTGTGGCTGTTGCTTGGTAACAAAAGCTAATGGTTTAGGCTCCTGACATATTTTATTCATGAAAACTTTGCTTTAATGACAACTCACTTCTTTTGGGTGGCATCTTCCCCTGCGTGAAAAGCACAGGTTGTGCCCTGTGCCATGTGTACACACAGCCACCGTCCAGGCTTCAGAGCGCAGCGCTTGAACTGGACACAGCGGCTACTCACACAAGACAACGACCCGATGACTTCCGGTCTCTGTACAGGATCTCCATTGGCGCCCGCAGTAGCTACACTTTCCTGGGCCGCGGATGCTGCGAGCAGAGCCGCAGTGTTATCAATTACAATTATAATTGCCAAAGACACAGAATAATACGTCCTGGTCAATATTACGAACGAGGACGGAGGGTAGAATTGAAACCACAAAATTCAGCACAATCCCAGGCCATCCATGCCCTGACATTGTCTCAGCTCAATGTTGCTGATTATGTATAACAGAAATTTAAGGTGGGGGTTATTTTGCGTGTCAGCGCTCTCAGTTTTGGCAAATAAATGCAAGGAGGTAAACTTGGTTTTCAGAGGATCACACAATTTGGCCACTTGTGGAAGCTAGGATCAGGGCTCGAGTCAGTGCATCTTTCTCTCGCTGGGGGTCGTGTGTTCATTGCTATTTCCTGTTTCAAACATTACATGGAAGGACTTTAATCTGAGAAAATATTTAAGAACTATGATACAACAGTTGCCGTTGGAACTCTTGCATGAATAAATGTAAGGCAGAGTTTCACCAACTTATCTTGTCTCGTACAACACTTTACCAAAGTTTTTAGGACATCAAACACAAGCATGCAATATTTGAGAAACATACCTCAAAACAATTATAAGTACATTCAAAGTTAGAATCTTACCACTATTCTTTCAAGTTTTAGAACTCTGGCACCATATATGTAACAATGACTTAGGTACCAGCAAAGTGCTGGAAAGGATAACACGCTTATTTATGAAGATCTATAAACCACAAGCCACAAACAGAAAAATAAAACTTGTTGCAGAGTCTGATCTAGGTGAAGGGCTTGTAGCTTAGTAGAAAATGTAATTTCTCTATTATTCTTGCCCACTTATCTTATAATTCATTGTAAACGAGAATATGAAATGCAGTAAAGGCGAAATTGTGCATTTCTCCTGTGAAATCCCATTAAAAATCACAAAATTATGGTAAATTATGCTTTCAGACCTAAAAGGGGATTTGAGAACATCTTGTGTGACTTATATCAAACGGCACTAAAAAAACGGCTTGCAAAATACTGTCTGGAAAATGGTTTAAGCAATAAAATTCTCTCGCCAATACATTTGCAGTGCAAGACAGTCTTCCACTAGGAACTTGTGAGAATTATTTATGCAAGATGTGCGTTCGCGTACCAAAGTAATTCAAAATTGTGTAGTAAGTAATTTCAAGAAATTTTGCATTTTTCCTTTAAGATAAAATTCAGGAATTTTGCAAGTTTTACTAGCATCATTAAAAGTTAGCCCAGACTTAATGTGAATGAATTTAATTAGCTGTAAGGTACACACAGTAACCAGAACAGGCAATTCCCACATTCCAGTATTGAGACAGCCAGATATGATTTGGCTGTAGCAAGTCTGCTGGCTCTGTAACTAAGATAAATTAGCTGTCTTGACAACTAGGATTCTTGGGCAATCTCTCAAGATGAGAATGGAAGTTCTAAAGTCTGCACCTTTTTTCTAGCAATCATACAATGTAGAAGAAGATTGGCTCCACATCACTGGCACAGGTGCCATCCATACATAATCTTGTAGCCAACTTCACTAAAATACACATGCTATGAAGAAGACATGGCAATGATTTGGAGCCTACTAGAACTGGACTGTATATTTGGGGACCCATGTAAACTTTCTGGTTCTTGGAGAGTTAAGGGGTTTCTTTCATGGCTGGTTTGTGTGGTGGAACCTCATTCCATCCAATCCTGAAACAGCACACACTTTTCTTGAGGGCACATAAATAATTTGCTTGTGCTGCAACACAGTGCTTCTGGTTAAGGTGCGGACACTATAGTATCAGTCCTTAATGTGTAAAAAAAATGCAGTGGCTCTTGCTCTGGAGTCCACTGCAGCTTGCACCACCCATAGCCTCTGCTAATCCTTCCAGTTACAGTACCAACACAACTACTGACGATCACACTCCTACAAGTGTGCCAATTCAGACTACTCCAGGATCCTATAGCTATAAAAATGACTTGGATGGCAGGTAGTAGCCATTTCTAATGTATATTAATAAACAACCATTGTTGTGCTCATGTCTAAATTAGATAAAGAGCACCACCATGTGTCAGAGTGTCATAAGGGCTTGTGTTAAAATGTAAGATACAGGGCAGAGCACCAGAAACTACCAGCTCAAATTGAGCACTGTCAAGTATTGAAATATGCCCTGAGGTTCTCTTCAGGACTTCCTATACAAGCTGAGCTGTGGCGTTATAGCTAATGTATTAGCACATTTGCAATAACATGTTTACATTCATTGCAATGTAAAAAATTAATTCTTAATGAGAAATCCTAACCCCCTTGTCTTCCTCAAGCCCCTCTGTAGCATGTCAGACATGCTCAATACACTTGCCGGATTATCTTATTATGGATAGGGATTTAGCTACCAGCAGTGCAGCAGGTTTAGTGGCATGGGGGCCCACGGTTGTGTAGGGCCCACTGCACCTCAATTAGAGCTTTTTTCTACAACCCCACTATGGGATGAGGGGTAATTTTGCTTGCTGACATTAGGACCCCTGGCATTTTTTCTATGCTACTGAGCATGGAGCTGGTCTTGAAACCTTTTCATGAGCAGCTATAAATATGCTGTTGGCTCCCAGTCCATCCCCGAACTGAACACCACGTTCGACTGTTTGTCACAAATGTCAACACTTCTTCACATCACCTCACGGAAACCTCTGAGGATCAACCTCTTTGGATCAGGTGTTGTTGCATAAACCAGTTTGCTAAGGTGTTTGATGAGATTGCTAGTCACCGTCAAAAGTAGCATTTGGGAAATGTGCAGCTTTTGCCTTTACCTAGATTCCATAGTACTCCATATACAAGTTGATGGTGTTTTCATATATTTCCCGAACATCATTGTCATTTATTTCCCCAGGGCATGATTGTCCACTTCCAAAGTGAAAGGTAACATATTTGTAACATCCCACTTCACAGTTGATAAAGTGGCACCTCGCCACCTGTAGATGAAAAACTCATGTCCTTCCTCGTAAAAGATCTTCTTGAGAAGAAGGGGGACAACATTTGACTTCCAAGATTAACTTAGCAGATTGGTTTCTCAATATGCTTGTCATCTCTAGGCCACTAAGTTTATTAGTTCAACAGAAGTGCGTTAATGAATATTTACAGTGCTTATTTGGTAAAAAAAAAAAAGTTGAGATGCCCAAAGTGTTTCTTAATACCTGTGGTTGTCAAAAATCAAAGTTGCCCAGTCTTGATGCCACCTCTTGTCCCTTTCTTCTGCCTGCTCTCTGTCTCCTTAGCTCTCTCTTGTAGGCTATTTTTCATACCTGCTTGCTCTCCCTTTATTACTGTTTTCCTACCTTCCGCTTCCTCTTTTCTCCTTGGACTGCATTCTCTCTCTTTATATGGGACAAAGTCTGATGAAGAAAAGTAAGTTAATCCACACAAAAAGAGTGGAGAGGTTGCATTCCTACACGACCCCCCCAGTCAAAATATAATTCACACATGAGAGGTAGGAATGTGTACTATGGTTCAGTATTGGCCTGTGCTCTGTGAAAAAGACTGCTCACAAATTTGTGAGTGAGGGCAGTCTTTTTTCACAGAGCACATGCCACTAATGAACCATAGAAGAATAGAATAAGGAGAAGAATTTTATTGTACAGTTAATAAAAACTCACAGTATTAAAAACTTCCATTATTAAAAAAACATTTAAACATTATTTACATTTGTGGTGTAAGAATTAGAAAATAAGGTGTTTTACACTCTATAATGTCATAAAAGTCTCAATTGCATTTTGGTATGGACTGAACCATAGTACACATTCCTACCTCTCTGTTGTGTGAATTAATGGAAAGTAAGTATCAGTCCACCAAAAATGAATACTGGTGCCCATCTCATGTAACCATTGCCACAAATGAATCACTGAACATGATTTTGTTGCCTTGTATTATACATACATTAATATGATTTGCGAAAACGAATCATCCCAAGTCATCATGTTTTTGGAATTAGTCATCAGGGCGATATAATGCCTCCCTTTAACCCGTTGCATGCTTGTGACGGAACCGTTCGGTCACGAGCCTCGGGTGGGCTGTGCTGGTGACGGAACGGTTCCGTCATGGCCCGCTCGCCACGCCTGCGCGGCGTGAATTCCATGCCTGCGCTGAGCGTTCTAAAGAGCGGGCGGGGCCGTGACGGAACCGTTCCGTCACAAGCACAGCTCACCCGAGGGCCGTGACGGAACGGTTCCGTCATGAGTACGGGAGCACCGCGCGGCCCCACCTTCCCCTTAGCTCTGCGGCGGAATAGCCGCCGCAGCTAAGGGGTTAAACACAATAGGAAGACTTGCTTCGCATATGGAGACATAGGAATTTTTTATTTTGATTACCTAATATCTAATATATTTTAAATTCTGCATATGTCTCTTTAACAAATTGTGTTTTTTAATGAGCTTCCCAAAAGATTCCAGTTCTCAAATCAGTTCAGATAGCAACACGACTTTATTCCATGAATCCAGTATATCTTAATTATTCATTTTCCCTAAAATTGATAGTAACAAAGCTGTCCTGGCAAAGGAGGCACACACATGTGGATAGAAAAACGAATCCTAGTAATTTGAATGTAGCTATTTTCAAATGTAACAGCGAGCAAAATATTTTTAACTTCCATGAATTTCACTGATGCCAAACCTGCAGAAGTGATTGTGTACCATGATTTACGGAACCCTTTGTTCATCACACAGTTAATAATAATAATAATCTTTATTCAGCAGTAGTCCCCACCATAAAAGAAACCACAATTAAAATCAACATCAAATTCATGTGTATCAGCAAATAACAAAAATGTATTAATCAGACACATCTAGAATTACTTGACCTAAGTGCAGCTCTTTAACCGCTTCCGTGCGGCGCGTTAGCCGCGCCCTGTGCTGGACATTCCAGAACAGGGCGCGGTCGTGACGGAACCGTTCCGTCATCAGCACAGCTCAGCCGTAACTGATGACGGAACGGTTCCGTCACCAGCATCGAAGGGGTTAAAAGTTAATAACACTAAAAATCGTGCGGATATTAGGCAGGAGATACAAATACAGTAGAACTGCACGGGTACGCAGTAGTCACAGCCCTAGAAGAAACCACAATTAAAACCAACATCAAATTAATTTATAACAGCATGTCACAAAAGTCTGCAATACAGTAAATATCCTTACAGTCATCAATCACAGCTAGAGTTTCTTGACCTTAGTGCAGCTCTTAAAAAGTTAATAACACTAAAAAGCATGCGAACATTAGGCACACGTTGCAAATACAATAGAGCTACATGGGCATGCCTAAATCTTAGTTCCTTTAAAAGCAGTTTAAGAAACAATCGCCTAGGATGCGTAACATATTTTCATAGGAAAACAAAGTGTAGGGTATCCTGTGGAGATCTATTGTCGCAGCCATAGGGACCTCTCGCTTCTACGTGTAATACAAAACCAGGAGGAGATGCCAATAAACGGTGGAACAAGTTTGATCTAAAACAGGTAATTACAAATATGTCATGAACACTTGTTAAAATAGATAGGTAAGGCTCCATGCCCTGCAAAGACTTAACCAGGACTTGCCCCATTACCATGGGTTTCCTAAGATCCTTTTCCTCCCGGGAAGCTGTGAGATATTTAAAATAAACTCTTTAACAATATTCTTGTCCTGTGGCTTCACTGCATCATATCTCGTGAAAATATCTGCTCTACCTAGAGCTGTGAGGGTTTCCTTAATATATCTTAAACATGGGATTTTAAGGACATGGTTGAGTGAGAGGCAGTCCTTAATTACTAATCAGTTAAAACCTGCTTCCTCACTAGACCAAATCTTTACCCAGCACAACAGAGGTTTAACCACCATCAAGTCTATTCTGTACTTAGAGCCTAATTCTTTTTGTACACAATACGAGGGGGTACCCTGAGGGACTTTCAAAATTTGTCTAAAATATTTATTTTCTGCAATTTGTTGACCACCGTGTACCCATACCTCACTTCCATATAAAGCCTTGACAATACAGAAGGAATGATATAACTTTAAAATCACCCCCGGGGACCATGTGCCTTGTCTAGTGGCATAGTTTGCAATAGCTCCCAATGACTTTTTCATGTCCAATAGCTTTCACTCATGCAAGTGTGTCCAAATACGTTTCTCATCAAATAAGATTCCTAAGTAAAAGAAAGCCAAGACCTTCGATCAACTATGTGTACCTACTTTGTAAGTGTTGCGTCTAGGGGACTGCTAACCGAATTCCATTATATACGATTTACTTAAATTTGGTGACAGGTCCATCCTGTTAATAAAAAGACACAACCACGTCTAGTTGGACCTGCAAACCCTTGATGTTTGTGCTAGCAATACCGCGTCATCCGGACACAACAAGATTGCGACTGGTCTCCTGCCTACCCTGGGGGTATCAGTCTATAAAGAAATCAAGGATGATTCTAGTCCATTAATATATAACGTAAATAAAAAAGGAGCTAGTATACAACATTGTCTGACCCCCTCTAGAGCATTTAAAATGATCAGTGATGTCCCCTTCCTAAGTATATCTGACTACAGCAGTAGTGTTAACATGAAGGGTCATTAAAACACTTATAATCGACGGGTCGACCCCTAGGTCACCAAGTAGAGTCCACAGTTCACTGTGGTTCGCCTGGTCAAATGCAGAGGTGAGGTCCATAAAACCCAGGAAGAGAGCTCCGGGTTTGGCTATCGTATATTTAGAAAAAATAAAATATGAATATTAAGCCACTGGTCTGTTGTTGAGTTTCCTGTGAGGAATCCATATGCAACCTCCGAAATAATTCAATTATTTTCAGCCCAATTAGCAAGCCTATTTAATATGTCCTTGCCAAGAACTTTAACAGTAGTGCCAATAAGGTATATAGGATGGTAACAACAAGGATTGTCCCTATCGCCTTTCCTGAGAATTGGGACAAAGGTGGCAGTTGACCACGAAGGAGGCATTACTGTCATTACTGTGGCATTTAGTACCCTGGTTAAAACCGGGACCCAAACATCGGTATTGTCACAGAAAAGGTCCGGAGGGATCCCGTCGGGTCCGGGGGCTTTGTTCCGGGACAATGCCACAATACACAACCTGACCTCGTCAAGAGTAAAGGTATTTGATACATCACTAAATGGGGCATTTAAGACGTTAATGAGTTCCTCACTTTGTCCATAGTTATTGACTCCCTCAAAATGGGGAACATGAAATTGTCCCCAGAAGCAGCTGACTGTCGGCTGTTTCTGTCTGAAGACATATGGAAATAAAACAAGAGAAACCATATCTATTTTAAAGAATTTATGCTTACTCTGTGCATGCACTGCAATTTATGAGACACTCTTTTATGTGTGCTGGGGACAGTTTCATGTTTGCAATTTTTTACTGGCCTAGGCCACAAAGTTTTTGAGGAGGCGGGTGGTTCTCCTCACCCTGCTAGCACCATCACCTGGATACTCATCCCAGTATATAATTTAGTGCCATTCTCCTAGCGGTGCCTAGACGCCTATAGAAAATATACCACTGTCTTGATTCTTTCCCTCAAAATGGGCCTTCCATTGCTCCAAGGTAATATTATGACGTAGTCCCGGTTTTTCCGGCTCTGAGAAACAGGGGCTATTAAGAACCTCCAGAAAAGGGTGCAGTCCCTCTGTTCACTTGCTTCTATTAACTCCTCCCAGGCTTGTTTTTGTAGAAAGCGCTTTTGTCCCTTAATTGCCCCCTTGTACTTACTACGACAACTGGCCACTCAGGTTCTGTCACATGGTATCTGTTTCAGGGCCATCTTGAGTTGCCACAGAGCCTGGGAGCCCTTGCTATCACACCATCTCAGATATTCAGAGGGAGGGGTAACTACCGGGACAATTAGTAAGCTGGTGACTGAATGAGCAATTGCAATGAATGCAGGTATGGTTTCTTTTCCAGGAGCTAAGAAGTCTAAACACTTTAAAATCTCCTGTTGTCTCATTCTAAAAAGAGAATGATTAAAAGCATTGGTGTCCAACTTTGGCCACCTTTTAAACACCGCCCATATTACGGGACACACTCTGGTTGCCCGGCACTTCACTCACCAAAGTCAAAGGGTTATGATCACTAAAAGGACTATGTTGAATTTTAAAAGAAGATATAAACCGTCCCAAAGAAAAAGAAACTAAAATAAAATCAATAATTGTTGCGCATCCCCTCCCTTTGTAGGTCGGAGACACAGGAGAGTTAGAGTGATTAGCAATCAGATCCAGGGTATATATTAAGCCATATGTATTTAGGAGAGCATTCAATTCATGACCTTCTAAGGAATGCTCCAGATGTAATCCCTCCCTGGTCAGAAATGTGGACTAGTCTAGCAGATTCTGTGCTAGGTCTGGACATAAATGACAATTAAAATCTCCTAATAAAATAAAATTCTCCTGCGGTAGGCCTTCACCCTGTAATGACTGAAGGTGACCACTTAATTCCACAAGACTTGAGGGCCCATGGTTCTGTTTCGCATTCTAAAAATTGATTAGTGTGAACCGAAGCGATATGCCGACCACTAATTTGAGGCCTTGTGCTACTTTGAAATCCCAGTTCAGGTACTTCAAGGATCCACAGATCCCGAGGGCTATGAAGATGAGTAAGCCACCCCTTCCTCTTCCTGTTCTTGAACCCTCTTCCGGGCAGAAAAACTTTTTCTAACCCTCGAGAAAATAATTTGTATCATTCTCCCAGGACTCCTGAATGCAAAGTATATTAAAGCATCTAACAAATTGGAACCACTTATCATCAGCTAATTTGGCGGATAAACCTGCCACATGCCAGGAAATAACATTTTAATTTCCTCCATACCCTGGATATAATTTAAAAGAAGCGCAGTGAAACCCGCCGTTGGTCTACTGGTCCCAGTACTGCTTGAGCGACTAGAAAAGTGGCCTCCGTTTACACCAGACACTATCTCCCTGTTCTCCAGTCTCTGTATCAGTGATTCCACAGGCATGACACTGACATTGCTTTTACCATTGCACTCTTGCTGTCAATCTGGGTCATTAAGGCCCCTCAAGGGAGTATAAGGGTTAAGAGTTGTATGAATTCCCCCTGTGGAAATAGAGGCCCTATCCTGAGATAAAATATGACTATTACTTATGGTGTTATAGGTGGGCCTATAAAAAAAACCCAATGGTAGAGACTTAATACTATACTCATAGAAGAGGTGGAAGGTCTGTAGCAAAATATTTCATGCCAGTTCTGGAAATTTAAATGTGACTATCACACTAGCTCCCGCAAATGTTTTTCTAGACCGTCCTATCCATGAAACCTTCCTAGCCATCAGAATGGACCTGTGGCCTTCCACCTTAAATCTAGCATGTCTGAATAACCAGTGAGTCACTTTCTTAATTAGTTGGTCAGTGGGTTCATCCCTTCGAAAACCAAGACCTGGCACACCTACTAGGACCAGCAGGCTGGGGGAAGATCAGTTATTGGTAAACCTTGACTATTGTCGGCAGATAGGTTGTCTGTTACTACTTCTCGTTGCTGTGTCAGTGGGCACACTGATAGGTAGAGTCCGAACAGCATGGACGGAAGTTGAGCGGTCAAAGCCGACTACCCAAAAGGTCAGGCTCACGGTTCTCAACTCCTGTTACCCTAGAATTAGTAATGAGGGGCTGGGTACTGCTCCGCATATCTGGAGGAGAATTTCCAGTTTGTACCGTCTGTGGCTGTGAGTTAGTGGTCAGGGTACTTGATTAATAGAGGCTAACGCACTTTCAACTCTACCTATTGTGTGTCTAGAGTCTGACATTACTTTGGTGAGTTTGTTACAAAACTTAGTCATTACTTCGGTAACATTTTGCTTTAAGGGAGCCCAGAGCTCTTCTACGCCCTTCAAGTTGCTATTTGCGGTACCCCTCCCCTTTATTAGCAGTCTTGTTGTTCTTGTTGACTCACCGCAATCTCTTGAGAGCTTGGGAGCCCCCCCAAGTCCACACTCTGATCAGAAGCTATGAACTCGTTGTTGATGAACCCGGGAGGGGGGTTACTAGGGCTAGTGGGATCTAAAGCCACCAGGACGGCCCAATGCTCCTTCCGGAGATTTTTGTTTAGCCATGTTTGATAATACACCAAGCAAAGGGAGAGAGGGGCCACCCGGATCCAACGAGAGCCTCCTCTCTGCCCCATCTATTTCTTTCACCAAGAAATAATCAATAGTTGCACGTTTCATGCCAGAAAAGGTACCCACAGGGGCTGCCTTTCTCTTTCACATTATGTCCAAGTTAAAAAGGGTCTCCAAATGCCAAACAGCAGGGCAAAGACCAAACCACACTGATAGGCAAATACTCACTATAGGGGCATCTTTCGCACCCTGTGACTCATGTGGTGTCCATAAGAGTGAGAGGGCTCTTCAGGACTAATATAGTTGCATGAGACCTTCTGTGCCGCCCAAGAGAATAGGCCCAGCCTCGAACGGCAGCAGATGGGCGCAGACATGCCTGCCCTTTGCCCAGGCACGACAGCACATGTTCTCCGCTGCGGGAGTCCTGAGCAGCTGATGAAGCGTATCCGGGCGCGGAAATTACAGGGTCTCCGTGTGGTGGCAGCTGCAAGCGTTGCTAGAGCTTGGAGTCTCCTGCCCCCTCCTCTGGCAATCCCAGGTTTTGCGCACTGCAGGAGCACCGAGCAGCTGATGAAGTGCTTCCAGGCACAGAAATAATGGTGTCTCCATGTGGTGGCAGCCACAAGTGTTGCTGGAGCACGGAGTCTCTTGCCCCTTCACTGGCAATTCCGTGCTTCCCGTGCTGTGGGAGCCCCGAGCAGCTAATGAAGCGCCTCCTGGCACAGAAATGATGGTGTATCTGTGTGGCAGAAGCAGCAAGCGTTGCTGGGGCTTGAAATATCCTGCCCCTGCACTGGCAATTCCTGGCTTCACACAGTTATATTTCACTCACCTTAGAATATCTAGCTCCCTATTGGAGATTTCGTGGATAACTCTTTTTGATTACGCTCCTCCAAGTCATCATGATTTTAATCATAGCCCACATTAAGATAGGGAAGGACTCTATTACATTTTCCTAATCAACTCCTGAGGTGCTGTAGACATAGCACACATTAACACTAAAAAACTCCTGTTTAATACTGTTGGGTGCCAATATTGAGATGAAAGTGATTATTATACTCCTAGGCAGACCCTGATCCAATTTGTTCATTACACAGAAGGGGGCATTATTTACTACAGGATCACAACTGCCTTCTTATTCTTCTCTCCTGTCAGTGTCTAAAATTGTTGAGTGGCATTCTGTCTGTATAGTCTGCTCTGATCAGCCAATGAGGTCTCTGGCAGGTAACTCATGGCTCCATCAATATAGGGTAAGAGCTTTCAAATTCTACTGATTTTGTTCCATCCTTTCAGTTCCTCAGAAACTG
Source organism: Lissotriton helveticus (assembly GCF_964261635.1). Taxonomy (NCBI): domain Eukaryota; kingdom Metazoa; phylum Chordata; class Amphibia; order Caudata; family Salamandridae; genus Lissotriton; species Lissotriton helveticus. The sequence goes on from NC_136073.1 coordinate 444,019,588, forward strand.
AAACAGGCAAGTGGACAATTCACTGAAGACTCTAAAGTTGCAAGTGGTTTTGGGAATATACAATTTGTCAGACAAGAGGCTGTATGGGATATGCACATTGTAATTTCCCTAAGCTTCCAGTACACCCCCAAACAATTCCTGCTCCATGGGAGCAGTGTTTCTAACTATGTGTGCGTGTCAGTGTAATGGGAGATACCAAGATTTTACATCACAAGACAAGTCCTCCTTTGGCACCTCTGCCCCCACACTTCCCATGTACGGCATGTACATAAGAAAACGTATCCCATTCTCTAGACTTTCCTCTCCTCTTATCTCCACAGCCTACAACTCATCAAGAAATCTTTTCTGATTTGCTTCTCCCTCTACAGAGAGTGCTAGAATCTGTTCTCTTACTTCTGGATAAATGTACATTAATTTTTGATCAATCGTTGGACGCAGTAACACAAATCTTGAGATTTTTAGTTACCTGTAAAACGAAACAATCTAATTCTTTACTATCGATCTCTAAAGAAAATGATATAGGTGGACCATATGGAAAACCTGAACAGTGTCTAAAATTGTTGAGTGGCATTCTGTCTGTATAGTCTGCTCTGATCAGCCAATGAGGTCTCTGGCAGGTAACTCATGGCTCCATCAATATAGGGTAAGAGCTTTCAAATTCTACTGATTTTGTTCCATCCTTTCAGTTCCTCAGAAACTGAAACAAGCAAGTGGACAATTCACTGAAGACTCTAAAGTTGCAAGTGGTTTTGGGAATATACAATTTGTCAGACAAGAGGCTGTATGGGATATGCACATTGTAATTTCCCTAAGCTTCCAGTACACCCCCAAACAATTCCTGCTCCATGGGAGCAGTGTTTCTAACTATGTGTGCGTGTCAGTGTAATGGGAGATACCAAGATTTTACATCACAAGACAAGTCCTCCTTTGGCACCTCTGCCCCCACACTTCCCATGTACGGCATGTACATAAGAAAACGTATCCCATTCTCTAGACTTTCCTCTCCTCTTATCTCCACAGCCTACAACTCATCAAGAAATCTTTTCTGATTTGCTTCTCCCTCTACAGAGAGTGCTAGAATCTGTTCTCTTACTTCTGGATAAATGTACATTAATTTTTGATCAATCGTTGGACACAGTAACACAAATCTTGAGATTTTTAGTTACCTGTAAAACGAAACAATCTAATTCTTTACTATCGATCTCTAAAGAAAATGATATAGGTGGACCATATGGAAAACCTGAACAAAGAGAAATGCAGGAGGGAATAAGATTTTCATGTAATGAGAAAAGTTCAATTCCAATGCAGACTTAAAATATAGATGAAAAGAATGAGGGAAAAACTGTAGGAAAGGGAGAAAATATATATTTGCTTTGTAAATTGTTTCAAGACACTGAAGATGTGAGCGCACAAAATCCATCACTTCCAAACTGTCCTATATTTAACCAAATAAAGATGCGCCATCAAACTATTTCTTTAGTTTCCACTTCTACAAATAAAAGTCCAAAGTTGAAAGTGTGGATTGCACAAAAATCCCTGAAAAAACATAAACCGGTCCACACATAAGCACCAGCAAAGAAAGTAAATAGAAAAAAAGAAGATTCATGAAATTGAGATCTTAAAAAATAAAGTTCCCACAATTAGATTCCCAGGAATTCGCTCAACAAGAAGAAAACAAATCTTTGAAAACTGTACAAAACCTTAACTAGGAAAAAGACTTATTACAAAAACCTCTGGATGAGAATGTTTTTCCAAATTTGAACCAGCGTGCTGAAAACTTTATAAGCCAAATATTTCCCGAAAATAATCTTTCAGTGAATCAACAATTCTCAGTCGTGAATACCATTGATTCACAAATAGAAAACACAGCTCCTCAGAATATGTCTTGCACTTTAGAGTTTAAAGACTTATTTTCAACAGGCACGGATCCTATGAACTGCTGACGGATCCTGAACCTCTTTCAGAGACTCACTTCCCTCCACTCTCTTTCATTTCAGGAAATAGAATTAGTCTCTTTTTCAGACATGTCAAATATGGCAATAGCAAGAGTGAAATTCTGGTCAAATGTAATACCATCGACATTGATAAAAAAAAGTGAAAGGCTCTATAAAAAGGATTCAATGTTATTGAATTAAATTCCAAAAAAACAGTCTAAGTATTGTAGCAGGACCCAGGGGTAGGCCATCCAGCTTTAAAGTCAATACCAGAAGCCATCCTCAGATACTGTATCAGTAGAAATCTGACAAGCTGCCTAGAAGATGGCAATAGGACAATCAGGAACAACAAACAATCACAGCTAGAGGATTCAACAAGTAAAAATTGCTGGACCTGGGTCGCGAGCACCCTAAATCGTAATAGGAAGGGAAGAGGTTTCAAACTTCCTTTTTAGTAATATAAATAGCATTGCCTCCTGGAATAGGGCAGGTCTAGAACCCAAAAAATGATCTGAATTATTATCAGCATCACCAGCAATTGCCTTTCTGCAAGAGACCTGGGCTGTAAAAGAGTTTGATCAAACAGGCTACTACATTTTTGAGTAACATGCAACGAAAGTGAGACAAGGACACAGAAAAGGAGGCCTAGTCATCTTGATATCCCCAAAAATCAAGTGGGACTATGAAATTATTCAGTTAACAAGTAAAAATCTCCAATGTTTCAAGCTAAAAGGAGAATTCCACCTCCATAGAAATACTTCTCTTATTCAACATCTACGTTCCCCCGGGCACAGAACATGATACCAATTTAGCATACAACTGGGAGCTAATCGATTCTATATTAGATCTAGAATGTAACCCGCAATTCCTATTAATAGGAGATTATAATGTGAAAGTTTCAAATAGTTCAATGGCAGCTCTCAACAAAAACGATCTAGGTGCCTATTGGTCTCTTCCAAACCCAGTTTTTCCAGAGTGTATACCAGGTAATAAACAAGGGAAAATAATATTATCCCTAGTGGAAGGAATTAATGGTATAATCTTAAATGGCAGGGTAGAAGGAGATGGCCCTGGGAAATTTACAAGGGGAGTCACTGGTCAATCCATCTGAGACTACATTGTTTGTAGCTACAGCATTTTTCAGAGAATACAACACATGATCACGTATTTTATACAAACAAGTGATCACGCAATTTTGTCATTAAAAATGGACCAGTTTCACCACTGTTCCTCTTCCTGTTTTCTAACACAAATGAATGGACATTCCCTTATAGCCCATGAAAAGGGCAGAATTATCTGGAATACTTCATGTATGAAGACGTTGAATAGTTTGATTAATTCACAACAGCTGTTTCAGTTTAAAATGGAAAATAATCCAGTCTTGAATTTTGAATTGACTCTTTTGGCAGTAGTTCTGGCCACACAAAACTCTTTGAAACCAGTAAAAAATCTAAAATATTTAAATAAGCTGCGAAATTCTACAGCTCACATTACAAGAAGATTAAATAGTTTAATAAGACAGCAACTCATAAGCTTTTTTGACTATAAGAAAAAAGAAATCTCTAAGCTATGGAAAATAAAAGAAAATAATTACCAATAGGAAAAAAAAATTTATGGACAAAAACTGGATTGACGTGCAGATAGCAAGTTCTCAAAAACATAAGCAACCGTTCTGTTGACTAATAGCAAAAGCGACCGGAGCTCAAAATCCCCCAACAGCAAACCTAGTCTCTCAAAATGACTGGGGAAAGTATCTTCTAGAGCTTTATAAGGCAAATTTAAAAGAACTCTGTCAAAAGATCTCGTGGAAATTTTCAAACGGCCGAGAAGAAGAAGATGGTATAAGTGCTCCGACAGAAGAACAAATTGTATTATCTATCAGAAGGTTTAGATCATCATCAGCGATGGGTCCAATTTGGATCCCAGTCACTGTCCTAAAAAGTAATCCCAAAGCCTGGAGTAAACTTCTGGAACCACTCTTCTGCTACATATATAAAACTGGTCAAATACCAAAATCATGGACCGGGAGTATTGTCATTCCCCCTTTTGAAGAAAGGCTCAAGTTTTTCTCTGAACAATTAAAGGCAGATAGCCATGTTGGATATAACTGAAAACATCTTTGCTGCAAGCATCCTGGACCATATGAAGGAATGGGCCTTCTCTAAGGGGGTGATTCCAATGGCTCAGGCTGGGTTCCATCCAAAGCATTCAGTGATTGATGACAAGGGTCTGCTACAATCAATAATTGATAAATCTGTAGTAATGAAGTCACAGATTGTATATAGTGTATTTGTGGACTCCTCTACAGCCTTTGACAAGGTCGATAGACCTTGCCTATGGAGGAATCTGATGAAAATGGGAATTCCTGGTGTTTTATTAAGAATGATTGTGACCCTACATACTAAAACGTGGTGTAGAGTACAGATGGGAGGAGAAAAGGGTCTAACTGATAGGGATTCCTACTTTGAACGGCCTTAAACAAGGCTGTTTGTTGGCACACCTACTTTTTTCCTTATATGCAAGCAATGTACCTGAATGTCTAGTAGGTATACAAAAATTCCCACAAAAATAGCCTCACATGAAATACATACCCTAATGTTCGCTGACAACGTTGTCATCCTAGATCAAACCCGATCGGCCTACAACATAATTTAGATGGCCTCTTTGCCTACACTGAAAATAACTGTTTGAAAATAAATATTTTAGAGGCAAATGTGGTTCCTTTTAGGGGAAAGAAGCACCATATCCATTTCATTTGAAATTAGGTGCTAAGCCAGTGGAAACAGCAAAGGAGTATGTCTACTTAGGGTGCATATTTTCACAGACACTGAAAAGAATTTCTGCGGAAAATAACATTTATTCAGGTCACTGCAGTTCTGGCTCTTTGCCTAGAAACATCTTTGACAAGTGAGTATACAATCGCCCCTGGCCAATATATTCAGGTGGGCATATAACATGCTACATGCAGAAAAAGGTACAGTAAGAGCCTTATTAAAACTTGAAACTGTTGAGGGTTTGTACTCTCTGTAATGGTGGGGAACAAAACCTAGCTGACATGATATATATGTGTCCAAACAGAGAGATAGTAGAGGCTTGACATCATTGTTTAAATCCTATACATTCAAAGAATAACATCCTTACAGGGAAGGAAATGATGGCTATTATAAATTCCCCGCCAAACAAATTTGTTTGTAATAACGTATATACATTTTAAAATCCTTTTTACCATTTTACTAGCAATTGAAGAACTCAAGAACTAATAACACTTATTCTAGGGAAAATGTATTTATGATGAAGGTGTTGATGCTTCTCATACATTTTCCGCTAAATGAATTTGTAATAGTATATATAAATGTTTCAAAATTACCATAGTAATAACAGCAGGGATAAAAAAAAAGCACCAGCACTTCATTAGAAGATGATAACAGCCAACTGCTTCATTTCAAATCCATCGAAAAACTTGACCAAGTACCAATGCAACAAACACAGGCTGTGGATAAGGTTTAAAATAACTTTTATATTCAAAACTGTCTTTAAAAATACTTGACCAAGTACTGATGCATGGTGCACGAACTGTGAATAAGGCTTTTAGATCTTTTATATTCAAAAGTGTGTTTAAATTTGATTGTCTTTCAGTTTTTAACATTTTTCTAATGATTTTAAGTAATCACACAAATATACTAATTCATTCATTCATTCAGAACAAGGCACAAGTTCATTGCCATGCATTTCTTAGAATCTCGCCATACCATCGCACAATTACAATTCATCGTCTTGGAAATTGACAATAACAAACTGCTTCTCAAAAGAGAACTGGAATGGATGTTCCGCTTACAGACATTGAAACCTTTCGGTCTTAACGATCGCACCGAATATAGCTGCTATCTATAACATGTTGTATCATTTTACTGTACATTGCTCTTATATGTCCCATCATTTCCCCACACTGTAACTTCCCTTGCTTTTTCACACCGTTTCAATATGGCCCCCACGCTGTCATCGCACACCTTTACCCTTTCTAGTCCTTCGTTTATTTTCCCCAGTCCTTCGTCCATCTCGATTCCCCTCAGCCTCCATCACTCTTTCCCCGTTCACTCTACTGTAGCGTTCTCGCTAGACGCCAGACTTTGTGAAGTAGCGCGCTGCGTTACTATGGAATAGAAGTAAGTCATGCAGTTGATTTGCGTTTCGCTTTACCCTGGCCATCTTCCCACGTCCATTTATCTTTATGGGCACGTACTTTCTAGTTCACGAATCGGCACTTTCATATGCACACTATGTCCATTTTTTTAAACAGCACAGAGCACTTATTGATCGGCACTTAACTAATACATTCAGCGCATCTCATTATCCCCATCCTCACTCCTTTCCGTCTTCCTTACAGCACTCCTCGAGAAAGGGCCCGAAATGCATCGGAGTTGTTCACCTTGATAATCCTTCTTGTGAAAAATATACACGATAGACATTTGTTTGATATGAAAGCAATATCAATTCAATACTCGTGATGAACTTTGTTTGAATAAATCTCAACATCTGAATAACCAACCTTTGAATCATTATTTGAGCCCGGAGTGCCTCACCTGGGGATGTATTTTGCATCGCGCATGCATACACAACTATTTATGACAAGTTCATAGTCAGCATCCTAATGATCTGGGATCAAATATCTTCCTCTTTGGATGCTTGCCATCAAATAATGTAAAAATATAGTATTCACACATGCTGGAGCCCAAAGGGACTCTCCTCGATGATTCAGACCTTTACATACACCCACTTACAAATGGCACCATGGGGAATCCTCCAGGCTGCCGAGAAGTCAATGGACCTTTTCTACCATATGGAGATTTAGAGCTCCCTAAGGATTAAAGTCATTAAAACACCATGAAAAATGACGAGAGGTTAATGTATTTAAAAAGCTTTATTTTTTTTATCTTTAAGGTTAGAGTCTCATATCTTTATTCAGTTTAGTAATTTACAGAAATAAAAGAGGTTAGAAATCAGCAAAAAACATCTGTTCCATAAAGAAACCCAGTAAACTAGCTAAGGGGCCCATTCTAAGTTCAATTGGATAAGAGCAGTAAATAGGGAAAAAACTTCTCATGAAGAATAGTTCTGCAAAACTCAGATGAGCAACTTTATTTAGAACAGCGAGCTGTGCAGTAACATCGATCACAAATTGATAAAGACAAAATCACCTCTAGAATATCTAAAAGGGATCAACTCTCCATAAAGAAGAGTCTTGGGTAGAGGAGAAATCCAGCTGCAGGGCCACCAGACGCTTAAAGGGAGTGTAGAGTTGTGCTGTTTAACTAACTAGGAACACTCGTTATTATAACTTTCTAATACATGTATCAATCTTTGACGACGTCTTTACTCGATGTCAAATCAGAACAACATGTAAGGTGGTGTTGTTAGTCCTACAATGCATCTTCTCTTGATTCCCACAGTCTGCACTCTCCTCATCAGGGTTGATACAGTTTTCAAGTATAATTTGTTATAATAGGAAAGGTTCCCATGAGAACCGTCTTGCCTAAGCTAAAAGATGCACTATAAGTTTTAAAACTGAAACAAAGCTGGTCAGCAAATGTGAAGACATATATGAAGTTAAATTGAATTAAATTAAATTGAAGTAACATTTACACGTCTATGTTACTATTTGTTCTTTACCGTTTTAATTCTTAGTGGAAGTGATCTAACATGGGGTGAAAGGAACTACATAAATATGATATTAGAGTTAGCAAATTTTTAGGATGACATCAATGCTAGGGTTTCGCACAGAATACTTTACTTTGAGCAAAGGTCGAAAAGAAAGCTTTGGGCCTAGACACTGCATAGGCTAAAATGTAGTTTCATGGTGCAAAAGTTTAAAAATACACGCAATTGCAAATGATGCATTTCTAATAATATCTTTTCACTACTACATTTGTCATAGTCAGTATTTTAAATTTATTTATTTGCTCTACTAAGATATATTCATACATTTTTCATTTTTAAAGCAGCATTTTATTTGCATTTAAATGTTTTCTAAATAGCTTTTTTAACATATTAAATAAGTTGATTTTCTGAATACGTGGTAATTTCTCCCACACACAACACCATGAAGAGAATAATTCTTGTTTGCACTCCTTTGACACCCGATTCCTTTGAAGTTATTGCAGCTGCATTAGTTTCCCAAAACTTGTTATAATTTACATTTTTGGAATTCTTCTTTTCCATTCATCTACTTAAATTCAATACCCTACAGGAAGATTCACATATGTCGATAACCATACATAGGTTTGATGTACAGAATCTTCAGTGCCTGCAAGGGGCCATCATCAAGATCCCATGGTTGTTCTGGTCGAAAGTATCTGTGGGTTTGGATCACACACATCTTTAACTTGCTTGCATGGTGTTTATATTCCCCATAATTGTGTAGGCCTCCAGCAGTGAAGTATTGTAAGAGATAGAGGTACAGCTTATGATTCTCAGTAAGCAGGCAGATTCGAGCAGCGGTGCAGATCTCATTAAGGTATTTCTTATGAACATGGTCTACTTAGCTAGTTATTGTTTTTCGTTGTCCAACCTGATATTTTGTGCAAAATGTATGGTCCGGAGTAGGCACGGCTGGAGAGAGAAGGGGCGGAGAGATCTGTTGCATTTTACTTAGTTACTATTATCCAGTATCTGAAATCATTGTGAGATGTAAAGAAGAAATCTTTGTGTTTAGCCAGTTGGGATCTGCAGTGGTGGATGAATGAATGTAAAGGATTAAACAGAATATTAAAACATTGGAATGTTGGGAGCTCCATTGAAAACAATGGAGTGCTCTGGGCTTCTAATGGCCAGTAGAAGCCCAGAGCATCAACATTCCAATGTTTAACAAAGACCTCAAGGAGCCTGAGGGGATTTCAAACCCATAGGGCTCTGTGAGGCCTTTGTTTGACAAATTAGAACATTCTTCCTTCTAGGGGCGGAATGTTCTAATAGTCTAAGGCCATTAGAACATTCCATTGAAGGCAATGAGGTGCTCCAGGCATCTAATGGCTAGTAAAAGCCTGGCGCTCGAACATTCAAATGTTTGCCATTCACAGCTGTTGCTGTGAACAAAGGCCTCATGGAGCCCAAGTGAATTTAAATCCCCTCAGGCTCACTGAGGCCTTTGATTAATTTGTTAGAACATTCTGCCCTCTAGTGGTGGAATGTTCGAATAGCCTGATAGCCCACCGTAACTGGGCTATACCGGCAATTAAAGACCAGCTCCTTTGTTAAAGGCCCGAGCCTTTAATGCTGGGGTGGGTCTTTAATGGCCGGTATAGGCCTCTACGGCAGGATATAAGGGTATAATGGAATCCTGTATGAGCTACAGTTGGCAGGTGACTGGGAGAGAGAGGTCTCTCCCTTTGTTCAGGATACAGCAACAAATGTTTTGGCATCTAGGGAGGAGAAGGTGGCATTGGGGCATTTGGTGTTTACGGCTGCTGTGGAAATAAACTCTGGAAAGTGTCCATCATCTTCTTCAGTGGCATAGCCATGATGCTACAGGGACCTGCATCATAGTATGGTCCTAGTGTGGATGTCATGGTTAAGGCTGATCTTTACTGCTTGGATGGCTTGCAAAGGTTTGAGGCTGATAGCCATATTGCTGTTGACATTCTTCTTCCTTTGAGTTTCTCCTCAAACTCATTAATGTAGCATACATTCAACTGTGCAGGACTGTAGGCTGTGCCTGATGCCCGTTACAGATTGCTGTCATTGGCTTCCAGTTGGTCCCCTTTGCCATCTACAACATTTACAAAGGTATCATGACCAGCATCCCCTTTGTCTTGCGGTAAGGCTCACCATCTCTAGTGGTGCTCAACACACCTGCAGCTAGGCAACAATTAGACTGGAGACTAAGCAGTCAAAAAAAGATAAAAAAACAAGCCAGCAAGCCTTTTCTATCCATGCACCAAGGATCTAGAACAATACTCCCGGTATCCATATGGACTGCCCCAATGCTGCTGTGATTTAGGACAGAGTTGAAGACACATCCTAATAAAGAACACTACATCACAAATAAGTAACAATCCCATAACCATCTACCTCTCCTTCCATTTGCTGACTTTATGCTTGACTTTGACCTTGTAAAGTGTTTTAATGTCTGTTTGGCTAGGTTAACACTATACCAGTGCATCGGACATACATACACATAGTTTTGAAGTGGTTGTGGCTGGACATCCAATATGTTATAACTCAGTTTGAAAGGGCTTGTCTAATAATCCTTAAAAATCTGAGGTAGAAGAACCCTGAGCTGTAATGGGCACTCCCTCTGGTAATCCAGCATGCTCACCTGGGGCATGTAGAGTGCTGTACTCCATCAGCAAAGAGGACTGAATGGAGTGAAAAAAAGGCAGCTTGGCAGCATGATTTGCATATGGCTGTGTCCAAACTGGGGTGGGGTGGTGAGCAAAAACACGATTAATTAAATCCAGATCTGTGACTGGGGGTGAATGTTTGATTTTTTAAGCATTCCGTCCATCATTTGTTCTTTTTGCTTTTGCCGCTCTAAGTGGGAAGGGTATACCAAGATGTGGGTCCCGTGCTCACTGTGTCACTGGATTCAAGCTAGCCTGGCTGATGAGGGGTGATACCTCGAAACTGGTTCCAGGATGCCGGTTTCTGGTCCAGGGAGAACCAGACCTGGCAGTTCAGGCTGGACTGCTCCCATAGGGAGCAAGGTCAAGACTGATTTGCATATGGCTGGGTCCAAACTGGGGTGGCGTGGTGAGCAAAAAAACAATGGATTAAACCCAGATCTGTCTTTGGGGGTTAATGCTTGATTTCTTCAACATTCCGTGCATCATTTGTTCTTTTTGCTTTTGTCGCACTAAGTGGAAAAGGTATCCCCAAACATGGGTCCCGTGCTCACTGTGTCACTGGATTCAAGCTGGCCTGGCTGATAATAGGTAATACCCCAAAACTGGTCCTAGGATGCTTGTTTGAGGTCCAGGGAGAACCAGGCCTGGCAGTTCGGGCTGGACTGTTCCCATGGGGAGCAGGGTCAAGACCGATTTACATATGGCTGGGTCCAAACTGCGGTGGGGTGGCGTGGTGAGCAAATAAACAATGGATTAAACCCATATCTGTCTCTAGGGGGGAATGCTTGATTTCTTTAGCATTCCATCCATCATGTGTTCTTTTTGCTTTTGTCGCACTAAGTGGCAAGGGTATACCCAAACGTGTTGTGCTTCAAAATGGGGAACCAGTTGTGAGGTGCTATTTGGAAGATACCCAGTTCCTACCTCTTCCTGATGGTAAAAGTACCCCCCCAGGGATATGACTTACAAACTGTGGACCCTCTGCTGAGTGGTCATGGTGGAACCAGTTGTAGAGGCACCCACTTGCACATTGAAGTAGATTGATAATACAGTGGTGGGCAAAGTCCCCCCTCTCTTCAAAAGACTTATGTGGCTCCTGTGGGGGTGACCAGGTTCAGAGGCATTCACTCTCCTGCTCCACAAGTCAAAAGAAAACACAGCACTAGTTAACTTGAGGGTGGGTGAGGAGGAAGCAACAGTGCTTGAGCGCAGAGAAATGGCCAGAGACCAGGAACTGGGAACTCCTTCTTTTAATGGTGAACATAATGCAAGTTACAATTAACTGAGCTGAAAATCCCTTCTCAGAAGTGTCAAACAAGTCAGCACAGCTAAGGATCATCCTCGAAATATGGTTGCAGTGTGGCACCCCCATACTTGATAGTTGTACCGAACGATTGATGTTTGTGCTACAAGAGACCTCGTCTCTCTAGCCACCCAAGCAAAACAACTCATAAGAATTGACAGCTGCAAAAGTCTGACCTTAAATAGATAGCAGTTTGTGCCAGTCCCAGGACACAAAAGGTTCCCGGGATACACATGTGGGTGTTTAGCAGGAAGGTTACAACTATATTCAGCATAGGATTGGATACCTTACATTGTCCAATAGCCTCCCTCTGTTGACAACCAACACAATTTTCTTCAGCCTAAATGCGCAGAATAAGGACAACCAAATCCCTGCAACATCTATAGAAAAGTAAGAAACTGGAAATGGCTCAGTGTGCAAGCCCTCAAGCTGTTCACATTGTAAAGTCACATCCAGATGGGATAGACTAATTGACAGTCAAACTGGACCGGATTTTGACAGGAATAGGTGACACTAGAATAGCGTTGGAAGCTAACATTGATGCTGTGGCAATTGAGCTGAACTTGGTGCTTGAAGACCAATGCAAACTCAGACAAAAGGTTTGGCATAATGAAACAGTATTGACAGACGTACTTCTGCAGACCACAATATGGCAAAGCAGACAAAGGAGCTTAGAATTAGGGTATACTATTTGGAAGGCTGAGCTGAGTGATTCATACGGGTCTGTCAGGTGTAATGTATATCAAGAACTTAAAGGGAACCCTGAACCTAATAAAAGGATACGGGGGAACAACCCTCCAGGGAGTTCAATAATAATAACAACATGTACGGGAAGTTCCCATTACTCAAAAGGACCAAAAGATTCCAGTATACACCATTGCCCACAGAGACGCTGCTTGGTATTAAATCATTTTATTCTCATATATATATTTTTTTATTTTTTTAGATAAAAAAGAGAGAGACTTCATTTTTTCAGAAATTTTGACATACAAAGTTCATATAAAGTAAGCCCAGAACAACAGATCTCAATAGAACCATTATATACAATAATCACTCATACCCTCAGGCATACACACATCTAACCATCTACAAGTACATCTGAATATAAAAAGCTACAAACACATTTAACCCCTTCAGCGCTAATGACAAGGGTAACTCGTCATGGACTTTCCATTGATTTCAATGGAAAGTCAATGGAGCTCATCGAACACCCTTAGCAGCCAAGTGGTTAAAGACAACAGACAGGGGAAAGCGCCGACGCGCGTTTCGGAACCAGTACAAACATAGAGAATTCCTTCATCAGGGCGCAAGTTGGTTTTAAACGTTCAATTCCAAATTTTTCTGGGCAACAAACAGCATATCGTAGCGTATCTGTGGGCAAGAGACAAAAGGTATAAATCCAAGTCAAGGAGAACGGAATGGTCAACAGACATAACTCCATTCATACGTTAAAAGAATTACATACACTCCAACTTCTAACAAATCAATGTAGAGTACTAAACAAAGAATACACAGGAAAAGTAAACAGGGGGTAGTGTATTTAGGAAAATCTACGTGAGATAGAGAGGAAAACCTTGTTAAAAACTGAGGTTGTCATCAGACAGCTAAACAGAGGATAACCTGGATACATTATCGTGATACCCCCTCCCATACAAAGGGGCAGCAGTTAGATCTTCTAAGCTGTAAACACCAGGTCACTTAGATTAGAACCGCTCACATGTGGTAGGATAATAAATGGACACACTCTGGTAACTATATATGCAAAATATCTACAATTACTATAATTCAGTAAACATTGCTCACCTATACATTTCCAAATACAGTTATTAAACGGGAAGACAGAGGTGTCGACATCCTGGTCCACGTGAACTCGTGAACACGTACAATAATAGAAATACTGTGAGGGATGAAAAGGAAAGCAACTTAAACCAACACATATATAAATGCACATGCTTTCAAAAGCGTCTAGGTCGAATTCAAAAAAGGGGGGGTAGTGAGCCAAAGCCATTTACCATTAATTAAACCTCAATATAGATGAAACAGACAAAAGGTGTCTGTATCGAGAATATCACGGCAGTTAACTAAATAAAAGATCTGAAAATAAGTTACCTCCAGAAGCTTCAAAATCTTTCTGAGTGTGTTCAAGAGCAGACTGATACGGATAACACACATTGAAGCAGGATAGATGAAGTATGTGATCTCAATGCAGGAATATATTCTGCAAAAATACAGAGCGCTCAATTTAGAGTCCCGTGTATATAGAGGAACAAAGGAGACACTTGTATCTAGAAAGCGAATTCCTAACATATCCATGACTTACTGGTATAGAATAGCGGAGCTCTTTAGAACGTCTTCGAGGGCAGCAGACCGATAAAAGGTAACATATACCGGAACAGGCTGGGTGAAGTCTGTAGTCGAGCTACAAGTAATTATGCTGCAGAAATACAGAGCGCATAGTTAACTTCAAAGCAGGACAGATGAAGTATGTGATCTCAATGCACGAATATATTCTGCAAAAATACAGAGCGCATAATACAGTGACCCGAGTATACGGAGGAACAGAGGAGACACTTGTATCTAAAAAGCGAGTTCCTAACATATACAGGACTTACTGGTATAGAATGGCGGAGCTCTTTAGAACGTCTTCGAGGGCAGCAGACCGATAAAAGATTACATATACCGGAACAGGCTGGGTGAAGTCTGTAGTCGTGCTGCAAGTATTTATGCTGCAGAAATACAGAGCGCATAATTAACTTCAAAAATTGTAACAGAAATTGCAGAACATACACTTGTTTCTAAATGGCAAACTCCTAGCATGGAAGAAACTTACTAGTAAGGAATCGCGAAACTCTCATAGATGTCTGCGGCCCTCTGTTTCCGGAAGGAAGAACTAACCCTGGAAGGCGGACCGAATATATACTCGTGCATTGAGATCACATACTTCATCTATCCTGCTTTGAAGTTAACTATGCGCTCTGTATTTCTGCAGCATAATTACTTGTAGCACGACTACAGACTTCACCCAGCCTGTTCCGGTATATGTTACCTTTTATCGGTCTGCTGCCCTCGAAGACGTTCTAAAGAGCTCCGCTATTCTATACCAGTAAGTCATGGATATGTTAGGAATTCGCTTTCTAGATACAAGTGTCTCCTTTGTTCCTCTATATACACGGGACTCTAAATGAAGCGCTCTGTATTTTTGCAGAATATATTCGTGCATTGAGATCACATACTTCATCTATCCTGATTCAATGTGTGTTATCCGTATCAGTCTGCTCTTGAACACACTCAGATAGATTTTGAAGCTTCTGGAGGTAACTTGTTTTCATATCTTTTATTTAGTTAACTGCCGTGATATTCTCGATACAGACACCTTTTGTCTGTTTCATCTTTATTGAGGTTTAATTAATGGTAAATGGCTTTGGCTCACTACCCCCCTTTTTTGAATTCGACCTAGACGCTTTTGAAAGCATGTGCATTTATATATGTGTTGGTTTAAGTTGCTTTCCTTTTCATCCCTCACAGTATTTCTATTATTGTACGTGTTCACGAGTTCACGTGGACCAGGATGTCGACACCTCTGTCTTCCCGTTTAATAACTGTATTTGGAAATGTATAGGTGAGCAATGTTTACTGAATTATAGTAATTGTAGATATTTTGTATATATAGTTACCAGAGTGTGTCCATTTATTATTCTACCACATGTCAGCGGTTCTAATCTAAGTGACCTGGTGTTTACAGCTTAGAAGATCTAACTGTTGCCCCTTTGTATGGGAGGGGGTATCACGATAATGTATCCAGGTTATCCTCTGTTTAGCTGTCTGATGGCAACCTCAGTTTTTAACAAGGTTTTCCTCTCTATCTCACGTAGATTTTCCTAAATACACTACCCCCTGTTTACTTTTCCTG
Organism: Lissotriton helveticus; assembly: GCF_964261635.1. Lineage (NCBI taxonomy): Eukaryota > Metazoa > Chordata > Amphibia > Caudata > Salamandridae > Lissotriton > Lissotriton helveticus. Next base: position 444,035,074 of record NC_136073.1, read on the forward strand.
TGTATTCTTTGTTTAGTACTCTACATTGATTTGTTAGAAATTGGAGTGTATGTAATTCTTTTAATGTATGAATGGAGTTATGTCTGTTGACCATTCCGTTCTCCTTGACTTGGATTTATACCTTTTGTCTCTTGCCCACAGATACGCTACGATATGCTGTTTGTTGCCCAGAAAAATTTGGAATTGAACGTTTAAAACCAACTTGCGCCCTGATGAAGGAATTCTCTATGTTTGTACTGGTTCCGAAACGCGCGTCGGCGCTTTCCCCTGTCTGTTGTCTTTAAATGTGTTTGTAGCTTTTTATATTCAGATGTACTTGTAGATGGTTGGATGTGTGTATGCCTGAGGGTATGAGTGATTATTGTATATAATGGTTCTATTGAGATCTGTTGTTCTGGGCTTACTTTATATGAACTTTGTATGTCAAAATTTCTGAAAAAATGAAGTCTCTCTCTTTTTTATCTAAAAAAATTAAAAAATATATATATGAGAATAAAATGATTTAATACCAAGCAGCGTCTCTGTGGGCAATGGTGTATACTGGAATCTTTTGGTCCTTTTGAGTAATGGGAACTTCCCGTACATGTTGTTATTATTAGTGTCAGGTGTAATGACCTATGAATAGTGGGTATGTCCCAAATTGAAGAAGTCCCCAGTGAAAGTGTAGTCCCGCTCCCCTCGCGGGTGGGAACAACAAGATGGCACCCGCTACTAGACATCCGGAACAGAAACTAGGCAGTGTAGTTCTCCCGCAGACAGACTCGTCAGTCCGGCGAGAGGAGGATCAAGTAGTAGTGGGGAAGGAAGACGTCAAGAGAGGTGGAGCTTTGTTTTTCGGTGCTCCCGAGGACCACAGTTTTGGAGGCTGGAGAGTACCCCTGTTGCAGGAAGAAGACGCCGCTGAGAAGGCTGAGATCCCACCACCACAAGAACCGCCCATTGACAACGCTCAAGAGTCCAGCCGCCCCCACCCCCTTTTTATGAGCTTTGAAGCACAACCCTAGTTGTGGGTGATGGTGGCGGTGGACAAACCGACCCAAACCCAGGACTGAAACCCAAAGAGCATTCTTATTACTTTTTCTAGTGACTTTATTCCCCCCCTGTCTTGGAGCCCACACAACCTATATGCTGCCCATACCAACAGGTCAATAAAGTAGTCACCAACCCTCGCTCCTGACTCTTTGCTCTGTATACCTGGGAGATCACAGCAACTCAAAACATAGAAAATGTAATCCAGAATAAAGTAGCTCAGTCGACTTTTTTGACAGTAGAGCGAACCCACTGGGTGTCCACCAAGAGACTGCCTTCCGGAGCACCTAGGCTGGTTCTAGCAAGGATTTTAAATTACTACGACTGTGACACAAGGCTAAAATAAAAAAAAAGTTTGGACAAATCAGTCATTGCTGATGGGACCTTCCAAAGTGATGATTTTTCCTGACTTTACGCTGGCTGTTCAACATCATAGAACCTCAGTTTCAAGTGGCACAAGAAAGTCAGAGAACTGGGTATCTAATATGCGCTCCTCCTCCTGGCCAGACTGATAGTGGATGCAGGTCAGCAAACTATATTCTGCACAAGGCCAGAAGATTATGAGCTAGGATAGACTAGTATCAGGAGAAGAAGATGGACAGACAGTGCAGATCGATGGAAAAATTGCCACGCAATGGGGTAATTTTTTCAGCGATGATGGATACCCAGATGCTGCACCTTATAAGCCTCACTTTCTGGTTGCAGGCTCAGGGGGGCTGCAGCGTGGCTCTTTAGACTGTAGAGGCTTTACATGAGACTGTCAGGTACCCATCGAGTGAGGACACTGAACAGGAACCTGTGGGTACAAACCCGAGCGATGTTCAGGCCAGGCCTTGCATACAAACCCATTCTGCATACGGCTGAAAGGGTATGGTGCTCACAGGGGATTGGATGCATGTGGCATGGGGATGCTTTCCGGCGAGTGTTTGGACTTAGGGTCTGGCTGCCATGATCAGCATGGGGTTGGCTATACATATGGTAATAAGATATAACTTTACATTAAAAACAGACCTAGAAATTCACTGGAAAGAAACAAAGGTTAAAATCACAGTATATTTACGTATTGTAATTATATCCTACCTTAAAAAAAGTTAGAACTTCACTGGAAAAAGGTTAAAGTAACATAATAGTAAGGTGAAAGGTTTAGGGCCAATTTATTGTTTTCAAACTCAAAATACCTCGGAAATTCACCAGTTATAGTTAACTCGGGAAACTATGTCATGCCCTAAAGTAACTATACCTTGCACCCTTGCCATGCACTGCTTATTACCTTGCCTATTAGAACACTCATAACGTGTTTAGTGACAACATTGATAGCATTACTAATGACAAGCAAACTGACATCATTGAGGACAGCACTGTGCATGGTGGGGGTGTGAATTATAGTTACTTTAGGGCACGAGTTATATTTATTTGAACTACCGATAACTGGTGAATTTCAGTGTTTTTCTTTTGTTTAAAATGCTAAGTTGTCACTGACATTTTCCCCTAACTACACCTACCAATACATGCTTACCTTCACAATATTTCTATTGTCGACAATCTGACTATGATATTTTGGCAGCACAATATTTATAACTTGATATTTTGGTAGGTTTCCTTCTTCTTAACTTTGTGTCAGTGTAGCAGGATATCATGTGAGTTAATAAGCAGTACTGCCCTGCTTCTTTTCCCATTCTACCACAGGTTCACACATCATATTCATAATGGAATCCTTCCGTAAGAACTTTATCTGTCGAATCCTTAGTTGCATGAAATTGGGGCCTGGCAGAACAAATGAACAGATCAAAAGCATAAGATCCATTGCACTAGAATTTACTTCGTATCCATCTCTTCTATTCTGTTTAAACAACCCGGATCTAAAATGATTTTACTTTCCTAGTTAGTGCCATCTTCTGACATTTCTCATCTTGAATTCCTGTTTCATCGCCAGTCAGAAGCAGTTTGGAGAACACAGGCCAATATGGGGTTACTGGGTTCCAATTGCGGAGATTGGAGACTTTTAGTGTTGAAGTCCAAGGCCAGCAGACTATGAACTCTGAAAACTCAGCACCAAGTTAACCCATTTAGCACTTGATTCTCAGGGTAGTGTGAATAGCAGTCCAAGGCTTACACAGGCAGGTGTGGGATTAGAGTCTCAGAAATCAATAGCTCACAAAATAATTCTCAGTGGTTTGATTGTTCGGTCAGTGATTTAAATTGATGATGACAAAGTACTTTTTTCTACCAGTAACACACTAATACGTACACCAACCAGGACAATCACTGAAATTAATAGCCAGTACAGGAATAAACATGCAGCGCTTTACTGTACAGCCAGTGATCTGACATCTGTCTTTGTATGCGACTCTGTGGTCTGCCTCTAATGTCGCTTGTGCCAAGATTAATTCCTAAAATGCTGTTAGAGCAGTTTTGGCTATGCCCCAGATATGCCCCTCAATGTCACTGGCAGTCCCAAAGGGATTGTTACGTCGTGATCACTGCTGATTGCAGTTGCCCGACCACAGCATCCTTGCTGCTTGGCTCTGCACTCTCCAAAGCTTCTCTACAGATGGTAAAGTGCTCACCATCATGACAATGAGAGGTCACAGCCTCAACCAAAACTGTTCACCCAAACAAGAGTCTACAAATTCAGGTGAAATAAAAACCCCTGCTTGGTGAATGTTCTATGAAATTAGATGGGGGCATAGTTGCAGTCCAGCAAGGCCACGCCAAAATTAAGAAGTTGAAAGTGGAATGCAATCTAACAAAGTTCATACATTTGTGAAGTGAAAAAAATCTGTTAAAATAGATAATCATTCCTATTTGAAAAGCGCAAAAATATCTCGTCCTTTTAAGGTTTCTAAGCACTGGAGATTGTCGGGAAAATGAAGTGAGCTTTTGTCCAGAGTTATATAATGCTGAGCTGATCTGCCACTGGCGATCGAACCGTGAGCCTGAGCTCCGGAGTCAGCTACTCTGGCTGCTGCGCCACAAAAAAGATGCTATATATACACTTTTACCTCTGATAGGAAATCACAGGTTCAAGAGAATATTCTCCCAGTCCATGTCATGAAGAGAACCGTCTAATCCAATTCATGTGAGTAAAATGCTTCAGACTATAATTTTTTTTTATATTGGTAGGATGAAAGATCTCTTTGGCTGTCATGAATTCCCTTCTTTCCTTTAAAAGGATGAGTCTTTTCTTTGTATTGGACAAAACAATTCAATTCCTAATCCTTTCTACACATTTAACTTTGTGGACTATAAAACACATGATCGGTGAACCCTGTATGTTCTTTGTACACTTAAAAAAAAAAGAAATTCTTTCATATCTTTGTATGTTGGTAACAATCATGACCATATTTCCATATTTTTTTATTTATTTGATTCAGACCTCGACTGAGAACAATACATATAAGGTAAAATGTTTATTAATGAATTAAGCTAACATTTTTAAAACTCTTTCTAAGATGGAAAAATTACAATGTGTTGCGGACCGCTTATACAGCATTTGATTGTACAAGTATATTAAAATTATGCATTTTACCTTTAAAACAGCTTTAAAAAACTTTTAAAAAACTTAAACAGGTTATAACATACAAATTCATAAACCGGAGAATTACACAGCAAGATTAATTAATTTGATAAAATAGCATTATACTTTAATTGAATTGGAGTTATATATCGTCGTCGAGCCTCTACCATACTTGGATTAGGAGAAATTAATAAAAGTGGAGCAAATCATGTTGTCCACCGTGATACAGTTCACATATGCCTTTAGGGTTATTTGTACTGTACCAACTAGCTAAGACAGTTGCTAACGGGAGTATGCCCATACGTAAGAGTAGAAACAGTGCCTTACCCCATGTTCTAATTGAAATCCTAGATAGGGAGTTTGGGTTTTAAATTCTATATTTTCTGCGAACAGTTTGTAATGTTTTAACTGGCTGCAATATTCTTTGTCCTTTTTGTAACTGATTCTAGGGAACAGATGTTTTAAAAAGAGCTTCAGGTGCGCTCATGACCACTCCTGTAACAGTGTTACTGTGCACTGTGAAATTTCAAAAGCTTTTATCAAATTCCTATTAAAAGTATACCCAGATAATTCCTCTCTAAAAGTTTCCAATTTTAATAAGTGTCTTAATGTATTTGGATCTGCATGTAGGAGATTATACGCCCACCTTATAATGTTAGAGATTACACGGGCGAAAATTCCCGTTAAAGATAACTCAAGGCGAAGAGCTTGAACTAGCACCGAATGAGACACGTTTACCAGTTTTCGGAGTACGATACCCTCCTTTACTTTTAAGTCTTGCCATGTTTTAATTTATGTATATTCCATGGCGTATGATAGAATTGGTGGAATTTTCATACCATAGATTTCCAGCACCGATATAAAATGTCTGTTTCCCGTAGAGCGATACAGATGTTTTAAAGCTCCAACATGGGAGTCTGCCTTCCGACTTAAATGTTGGAGGTGGGCTGCATGTTGTAGATTATACGTAAAGATGCGGCTCAGATAGACATACTCTTTTACTGTCTCTATTGGTTTGCCTCCTAATGACCAAACAAAAGATAGAGGTTTCCTTCTGCCACTAAAAGAAAGAGCTTTAGTTTTAGAAATATTTGGCACCAGAAAATGTTCAGTTACATATTGATTTAGTTCATTCAAGTTTCTTTGCAAGCCTATTGGGGTTCAATCAAAAATCACAATATCATCAGCATACATTAAACAGTGTATGTCAATTTGAGGTAATTTTGGTGGATAGTTTTTAATTTGGAAGAAGCGCCCTAGTAAATCACTAATATAAATGGAGAATAATAAAGGAGCTAACAGACATCCTTGTTTGAAGCCATTCTTCATGGAGAATGGATTGGTTAGACCCTTTTCTCCCCCCATTTGTACTCTACACCATTTTGCAGTATGGAGGGAGAGTATTATTAATAAAAGATCTGTAGAAATCCCCAGATCCTCCAGCTTTCTCCATAAAATTGATCTATCTACACTGTCAAATGCAGTTGAAAAGTCTATAAATACACAATACAGAATTTGAGCTTTAGTCCTAACATATTTGTCAAGAACTGTTTGAAGCACAGCGATGTTGTCCAATGTTGAATGCTTTGGACGAAACCCAGCCTGAGATATAGGAATAACTTTATTCGAAAAAGACCAGTCTCTTAAATATTCCAGGACACAAGCTTCAGAAATCTTGCCAGTGGCATCCAGAAGCGCTATTTGTCTGTAATTGGCAGGATTTGCTCTTGAGACTTTTTTCAGGAGAGGGACAACCACACTCCCGCCAAGATTCTGGTATTTCCTCACTCTTCAGACAATATTGAAAGAGTGGGGCTAAGAATTTTCCCCAGTCGTCGGCATTATTTTGTAGGACTTTCATTGGGATTCTATCCGGGCCCATTGCTGCAGAAGACCTAGCAGAGGATATGAAAGCTGATATTTGCGTGGCTGTAAGTTTCGTTAACTCCTGATCGCCTTGGCTCTTCTGTACATTTCGCTGTCTAGGAATGGTCTGGTTCTGGTAATTAGGTTTATAAAGCCTGAGAATATGCTTTTCCCAGTCAGTTGATGTTACTGGTGTGGCTTGAATTGATTTTCGCATCCCCATTTGTTCAGAAATTATTTTCCAGAACATTTTAGTTTTCCTATGTTTTACTGCAAATTGAATGTCGATCCACACACGATCCCTTAGAACTTTACTTTCTCTTACTTTTCTCCGTTGGTATTGTTTTTTCAATTTCCTGATTTCCCCTTGTCTTATAGCACAAAAGGAACAAAATTGATTTCTAATCAATTTATTTAGTTCTCGAGAATTAAAATCAGCTTGTTTTCCCTTTTGATGTATTCTACCGTTTACTCGTCTTGCTAAATTGGCTTGAAGAGATGCAACAATAGACTTTATTGTAGCTTCAAATCTGTTTATTGGATTGTCTTCTCTATTTGCGGTTGTTAACAATACTTGAGAGATCGTGTGGTTTATTTTACTAATTGCTTTAGAATTCCAATGGACCTTTCCTGTTTTATGATTTACACATGCCCGACCCTCCAAAGAGCGTAGGGACCATGAAGATGTATCCTGTGTAAATACATCTATTTCTATAAAAACAGTAATACGTGGTCACTTTCATGTGTAGATTGAGTGGAAAATGATTGGACCTTTGAAAACAGATCAAGACTACAGATGATATAATCTATGATTGAAGGCTTGTTGGGACCCAGTCTAGTGTATGCCGCCGGTATGTCTCAGTCGATTCTCCCGTTTAAGATAATGCCGTTAATTTCTGCGATAGCTGACGGGAGCATTTTCCCTCTTTTATCTGCTTTTATCTTATCGGTAAATACTGCAGTTGAAATAGAGCAAACTTCTTTTTGAAGAGGTTTTCCAATGTTGTTAACGAAAGCATTAGAAATGTTTCCATTAAAATCTCCAGCTATTATCATCATTGGATATCCCTTTGCTTCTATTATAAATTCAATTTTCTTAAACGCTTTTGTCAAGAGATGATCTTTTGAGGGTCCTGGCGGGAAGTAAACATGAAAAAGAAAGATATTTGAAAGTGGTTCCAATCTTTCCATCCGGCACCTAATATTTATACATTGAATATTTGGCAGAGAAAGCTCAATTTCCTCTAGATCCCAATCTATCTCTTCTCCTAGAAGGATTGCTAGGCCGCCTTTTGCCTGGCCTCTTCTAGAGGCCTCTGCTGCCTTGACGAATACGAAATATCGCTAAAAAGGCAGCTTCAATTCCTTGTCAGAATTATTCCTGTTCAGAGATCCCACGACCCATGCCCAGGAATTTACATCCAATAATGACATATTCCACTTGTCTGAGCCATTCCAAATTCGCCGAGTTCCATCTTTTATCGAAATCAATAGAGGGCTATCTTGCACGAATTTCCTTGTTTCACCTCCCGGGCCCTGCTGGTTAAGGTAGGCAAAATTGGCCCTGCCTTCTTCATCATCTTTTGGTTGATTACGAGTTGGGCTGGCCTGTTTAACTATTCCGATGTCAAATCCGGTTTTATGGAGAATGTCTTGTTCTTTAACTATTATAGCTGGAACTACGTTTGACCAGAACTCCACTTGAGCCACCGAGCAGAGCAATTTATTAGGAAAAGAAACTAGTTTTATTTCTTCTGTAGTTAATGATTGAAGGGGTCTAGTTTTGCGTACTAAATCAACTATTCTCCCGCGGTTTAATGGATAATTACAGCTGGGAAAAATGTCAATAAATTCTAGGGTGCTTGAGTCTGTACATTCCAGGCCACTCTGATGTTCTTGGTTAGCATGTTGAGCTTGAACATTACATTCCTTAATTTTTAAAGGTTTTATTGAAAAATGTTGTGCTAAAGGATTCAAATCTTTTGTGGCTTTTACTTCGACTTGAGGTGCTATTACAAGCTGCTGCTGAGTAGTATTTGAGTCTTCATTTCTGCTTTTCTGACCTGGATTAGTTTCTTCCGTTTCTTGCCCTGAAAGGCTTGTCTGGAGAAATATTACTTTTTGCGAGGCTCTTTTTGTTATTCTACGTTTAGTTCTTTTCTTTGACGTTTTCTTCTTGTTAATTTGCCCATTCTTGTGAATCTCCTTTTTATGTGACATTGTCTCAGAATCAAGTTGTGGCGTTTTTATTCGGAGTGAGGACTTCCTCTGACCCTCTTCCGATTATCGATCGTGAAATAGATAGATTAATTTTTCAGTCTTTTACTTGAAAATTTGATAAAGAGGTATGGGGTTTTGAGTGGCATTTCCCTTTATATTCACTGGGCAAAGGGCTTTAAAGAGTGATCGAAGGGAATACATTTCATCACTAGTGGCACAATTAGATTTTTGATTCCGTTTAGATTGGGTTCTCCCCGTCTGGGTCGCCTTCTGCTCTACCCACTTTCCGTGTATCGGAGAATTGCTAGAAACTGGGTATTTTATGCACTTGTCATCTCTGTCTATGTCAAGCTGTAAATTTAATGGCTGCAATTGAGCTATTTGAACAGGTTGAATGAGTTGAGTCAGTTGTTTTTTCCTTTTTTATCAGCCAGTTATTGCCAGATTCCTGTTTGGGTTTCTAATATCTGGTCCGTATTTTCCAGGTTCTTTTCTAGAAGTGTTAACATAGAGTCCATAATTCTCTGCATTGATAGTATGGTACCTGAGACAGGGTCTTGCCTATTTACAGTTTGGGCGCAATATAAGACGGAAACTCAGAGGAATATGAGAAATCATGTTTCATCTCGACCAGATTACTCGGAGTACTAGATATAGAATATGCACTGACTGTTTTTTTCAAATCTTTTGTATCGGAGCAGCGAGGCGACATCACATTGATGTCTGGAAGAGTGAAATCAATCAAATTTACTTTATTTGGTTTTTAAAATGTAGAAAATCCATAAAAGTTCAGTAAGAATACGCGGTTATATAAAAATAGTAAACCATTTACATTTGTGATGTAATAAATACATTTAAAAAGTAAAACATGATTAATATTTACCAATTGCTAAAGGGACCATTTCATATCACAGGGGTGCAAATATACAAGAAGTCCAATTTCAAGGTTAGATCAAACATAGTAATTAAATAAAGAAGATACACAGAGGATATACTAATTTATGTAACATACAATTACTTCAGTGCATCAATTCTAAATTTGGTCTATGTTTTATGCAGAGTTTCAGAAATCTAGCCATACTCTTTGCAAAACACTCTGTTTCCAAGTATTGAATTGCCAGAAAAGCTGGACGACATTGTCGCAGCCCTATGATCTTTAATATTGGTGTAACCCACTGCATCCTTGCTTCCTGGTGAAATTTACAAAACATAACCACATGAAATGTGGACTGAGGAAATACGGTATGTAAGAGGATGCACAGCTTTAAGTTTGACCAAAAACGTAGAAAAGTTCAGTGAGATAGGGTGCTCTCACAGGAAGCGTGTCCGTCCTAAACGCTATCAAATACAAAGAAAGTTGTGCATACATACATATGAATGCATCCCTGTATTGAGGCACTCCACTGGGTTCATCAAGGACTCCCAAAACAATGTTCATTAAATGTTGAAAAGTTTATATGTTTATTTGTCCATAACATTTGATATTTTCAGCATATCATGTGTACGACACAGTCATCATGGCATCATTCTAGATGATTGTATATATTTCCTTTAACTCCAATGCATTTCGGGCTGGTGGGCCCTTTTTCAAGGAGTTCTATAAAAAATGAAGAAGATATGGCTATCAGAACAAAAAATATTCCATACTAACTAAGTGACTAAAGCATTTAGTGCATTGCAATCAAAGAATACATATGTGGTAATCAAAGCAAAAATATTACATGCTAACTGGGTTAATAATGCATTGCGTGCATTACGGTTAAAGAATTTATGCAGCCGAGTGAAGTGATTAGTGAAAAAAACATACGAGCTGAAGTCTCGCTGTGGACATAAGTGATGCAAGGAAAGTGGTATAATGAAGAAAAACCAACGATCACCAGAAATATATGGTATAGAAGTGAAAGCCAAAAACGGGTCCCAAGTGTTCAGAGGTGGGTGAAAGACGTAAACAGAGTCTAAAGGTATAAGAGCTACTTACAGATCCGCAGTTATTGGGAAAAATGTCGGTACACTGTGAGGGTAAACGAAATAATATGAGGTGCTGTACAAAGTGAGACCAAAGTCTCATAATACTCATTACTTTACGAGGTAGTGCGGGGCGACTTCCTGAAAAGTTAAATGAGCGTGTTCGTTCAACTGGTCTGTCAGAAACAGCATCCTACGCAAATGCCGCAAACACGGTGATGTGCCGGTTTATGAGTTAGGTGATTGGTGAGGTTAGTCACGTGTCATTAGTGAAAGTGAATGACGGACTGTTGCGGCAGCCATCTTGGGTGGGTTGAGGTACGACGGTGGACATAGTGAACATAGGACAATAAACACGAAGTATGTGATGAGGTGACTGAGTGAAAATGTGGAAAAATGGCATAAACTGTTATACATTAAAAGTAATGAAGGTAAAAAGAAGATGAAAAGAAGATGAGGACTAAACCGAGCTGGTATGAACAAAAATACACTGCTGGACGATCAATCATACTAAATTCAGACAAACGACATGATAAACAAGCCACAGTAAAGAACAGTATCAGGAGACCACATTATGTGGTTAAATGGCCAGTAGATGGTATATCTGACCATAAGTTATAGGTAACAACTGAATTCAGTTCTATCATTTAACCCAAAGGGTTTAATTGATTGTAGACGATAGATCCATATCATCTCGCGTTGCAATAGAAATTTACGGTTGTCTCTGCCCTCTATTTTCCGAATGGTTTCAAGTACCATGAATTTTAATTGAGCAACAGTATGTTTATGTTCATTGAAGTGCGCAGCAACAGTGGATTTCTCATTTCTGGTTCTAATGTTAGATTTGTGTTCATTTATGCGCACTTTGATTTTTCTCTCAGTTTTCCCCACATAGATTTTACCACAGGGGCATTTTAATGAGTAGATGAGATTAGTGGACTAACACGTGGCGTTTACTTGCAACTTGATATTGTTACCTTTCATCGGATGAGTGATGGTATTCCCTTGAATGATATTATTACAGTTGTTGCAATTCATGCAAGGCCGTGTGCCTTTATTTTCAGTAGTAGTCATGGGTTGTTTGTCTAGAATTTCTTTAATGTTGTTACTTCGCATGTAAGCGAATACAGGAGGATCCTTAAACATGTCTTTAAAATCTGGCACTAGTTCCAAAATCGGCCAGTGTTTTAAGATGATTTTTTCGTACGTAGTACTCATGGTTGAAAATTTGGATACTAGTACCATTCTGGTGTCTTTTGGTTTAATGGTTTTTTTGAGAGCTTCTTGTCTGCTGATCCCTTGGACTCGTGTTTTTGCATTCTCTAATATTATTTTAGGGTATCCTCTTTCTGAAAATCGATTGCTCATTTCGTTGATGCGTTGTTCGGCCAACTGTTCATCAGATGTGATGCGTTTAGCTCGCAACATTTGCGAGAATGGCAGGTGTCTTTTCAGTGATCCCTGGTGAAAGCTGGAGTAGTGAAGAGTGAAGAGTGGAACTAGAGCCAGACTTTAAAGACATGTTTAAGGATCCTCCTATATTCGCTTACACGCGAAGTAACAACATTAAAGAAATTCTGGACAAACAACACATGACAACTACTGAAAATAAAGGCACACGGCCTTGCATGAATTGCAACAACTGTAATAATATCATTCAAGGGAATACCATCACTCATCCGATGAAAGGTAACAATATCAAGTTGCAAGTAAACGCCACATGTTATTCCACTAATCTCATCTACTCATTAAAATGCCCCTGTGGTAAAATCTATGTGGGGAAAACTGAGAGAAAAATCAAAGTGCGCATAAATGAACACAAATCTAACATAAGAACCAGAAATGAGAAATCCACCGTTGCTGCGCACTTCAATGAACATAAACATACTGTTGCTCAATTAAAATGTATGGTACTTCAAACCATTCGGAAAATAGAGGGCAGAGACAACCGTAAATTTCTATTGCAACGCGAGATGATATGGATCTATCGTCTACAATAAATGAAACCCTTTGGTTTAATTGATAGAACTGAATTCAGTTGTTACCTATAACGTATGATCAGATATACCATCTACTGGCCATTTAACCACATAATGTGGTTTCCTGATACTGTTCTTTGCTGTGGCTTGTTTATCATGTCGTTTATCTGAATTTAGTATGATTGATCGTCCAGCAGTTCATTTTTGTTTATACCAGCTCGGTTTAGTCCTCATCTTCTTTTTATCTTCTTTTTACCTTCATTACTTTTTATGTATAACAGTGTATGCCATTTTTCCACATTTTCACTCAGTCACCTCATCACACACTTTGTGTTTATTCTCCTATGTTTACTATGTCCACCGTCGTACCTTAACCCACCCAAGATGGCTACCGCAACAGTCCGTCATTCACTTTCACTAATGACACGTGACTAACCTCACCAATCACCTAACTCATAAACCGACACATCACCGCGTTTGCGGCGTTCGCATAGGATGTTGTTTCCGACTGACCCGTTGAACGAACACGCTGATTTAACTTTTCAGTAAGTCGCCCCGCACCACCTCGTAAAGTAATGAGTATTATGAGACTTTTGTCTCACTTTGTACAGCACCTCATATTATTTCGTTTACCCTTACAGTGTACCGACATTTTTCCCAATAACTGCGGAGCTGTAAATAGCTCTTATACCTTTATACTCTGTTTACGTCTTTCACCCACCTCTGAACACTTTGGACCCGTTTTTGGCTTTCACTTCTATACCATATATTTCTGGTGATCGTTGGTTTTTCTTCATTATACCGCTTTCCTTGCATCACTTATGTCCACAGCGAGACTTCAACTCGTATGTTTTTTTCACTAATCACTTCACGCAGCTGCATAAATTCTTTACCGTAATGCACGCAATGCATTATTAACCCAGTTAGCATGTAATATTTTTGCTTTGACTACCACATATGTATTCTTTGATTGCAGCGCACTAAATGCTTTAGTCACTTAGTTAGTATGGAATATTTTTTGTTCTGATAGCCATATCTTCTTCATTTTTTATAGAACTCCTTGAAAAAGGGCCCACCAGCCCGAAATACATTGGAGTTAAAGGAAATATATACAATCATCTAGAATGATGCCATGATGACTGTGTCGTACACATGATATGCTGAAAATATCAAATGTTATGGACAAATAAACATATAAACTTTTCAACATTTAATGAACATTGTTTTGGGAGTCCTTGATTAACCCAGTGGAGTGCGTCAATACAGGGATGCATTCATATGTATGTATGCACAACTTTCTTTGTATTTGATAGCGTTTAGGATGGAAACGCTTCCTGTGAGAGCACCCTATCTCACTGAACTTTTCTACGTTTTTGGTCAAACTTAAAGCTGTGCATCCTCTTACATACCGTTTTGAATATACCCTAACCGCCCTGGAGGGTAGTACGCATTGAATTTCCATCATGCAATTTGATGAAATCACAAAATCTACTGAAGCAAAAGCAAGCATACTCGCTTACAGCGATGATGAAAGAACACGCATTTACTCTTTAATTGAAGAAGATATAGCCCACGCCACACCAAGCCGCAACAAAGGCCAATGTATCAGACAACTTCCATATTTACCTAAACGCCAAATAAACCTAATACTCCATGCAAGTACACTTTTAAAATACCATAGAGCGTACAGAATCCCACGTGGACTACGGATAGCCTTGAAGCCCTCGCTGTGTAAAAATTCTAAATCCTTCAAAGAAAAATGGAATGCTATCCTTAATAAATGTAGCCTCGACCTGATCCTTCTTATTGTGGAAGAGTTATCTTACTTACTGGCGGATCTAGAAAAGGAAATCAAAGAAATAGAAAATGAATGAGAGGATTCTATAACAGCAGAAGAATGGTCTAAAACCATAGAAGACATAAAAGTACAACTAGAAAGCACACCAAGGAAATTAATGAGAGGAAAATGAGGAAATACAGAAGAGATACTCTTGATTACAAATTGGACGAGGTATACACGTGGGCTGAAGTGTATGCCCAAAGACGTAGAAACAAACCATACAGCAATCAAACCGACACATCATCGTCTGGTAGTGACTCTTCAACTCGTCCATTTAGAAAAACTAACACTCTCATTAGACAAAATCAACAACAAGAGACAACTGAAACCACTGAAATTCCTTCCTCTATAGATGATCCATCTACCTCGGTACATTTTTTAGAATCCGGCCAGGACGAAAGAGAAGACCCAGGAGGAGTAAAAACAAAGGAAAAAGAAAAGGGGCATCCGAATACACGAAGCACAATCTGGGCAAAGGACAACAAACCCAAAAAGAACACCTAGTGATCAATATTTCTGATACAAAGCTGACACTACATGAAATGAAATTGCTTGAAAAAGGTACATCTTTCATTCCTACAACTCATACCAATCTATTGGAACTAGAAGTGAGTACATTCAAATTCACTTGCAAATTAAGGTTACGTCATTTCTTTGATAATGTTCTAACACCCACTACCGAGGTCAAGCCGGGTCAACTCATGGGGTCACGCCAACATAGCACATATCAAGCACCGTGTACTCACAAATGCATTGATTTATTTGAAAATCTTGTTAAACGTGATCTCACACAAATCAACTTCAAAAGAAAATTTAACAAAAATATAACACAAAAAGATCAAGATACTTTAAGAAAGATTGCTCACAACAAAGACATCAAATGCTTGAAAGCAGATAAAGGCGGTGCCTTAGTCATCATCAATACAGGAATGTATATCAGCAAAATAACTGAACGCATTTCGGATGAAAACACATATATGAAACTGCAAACCAACTCCACTATCAAATTCAAAGAAATACTTCAAACTATTGTCATTAAAGCTTATGAGTCTGGAACCATTGATGATCGCACTAAAAAGTTTTTGCTTCAAGAATACCCAAAAAGTCCGTCAATACACATGACACCAAAAATTCACAAGAACATTGAAAACCCGCCATTCAGGCCGATTGTGTCTACGAAAGGATCTCTACACGAACCCGTGGGGAAGTTCTTAGACAGATACCTTCAGCCCCTAGTTACCAACATAAAAAGCTACGTGAAGGACACAACCGACTTCTTGCAAAAACTATCGGAAGTTCCCATTCAGACTGATGAACACCTAGTGTTATGCACGGCAGATGTCAGTGCATTATACACTTCTATCCCGCATGGCGGCGGCATTGAAGCAATTGAAAAGGCCATCCTCAACAGCAACATTGACCCGCAGATGCAACAATTTTTGATGGAACTCATGATCTTCACACTATACCACAGCTACTTTGAACATAATGAAACCTGGTACCTTCAACTATCAGGAATGTCCATGGGGAATTGTGTGGCGCCTATGTGCGCGAACTTATACATGAAAGAATATGAAGAGACACATATCTATGGAGACAACAACTGGAACAGCAAAATCAAGTTATTTATTAGATACATAGACAATCTATTCATCTTGTGGAAAGATTCCAAAGACAATTTGCAACTTGCACTCACTGATTTGAACACCAAAAACGAAAGAATTCAACTCTCTTGGCAAATGAGGGAGGAATCCATACATTTTTTAGATGTAGTCATCACCAGAAAACCTGATGGATTTAAAAACGATTTGTATCGCAAACCAATGGACCGAAATAACACTCTTCACTACTCCAGCTTTCACCAGGGATCACTGAAAAGACACCTGCCATTCTAGCAAATGTTGCGAGCTAAACGCATCACATCTGATGAACAGTTGGCCGAACAACGCATCAACGAAATGAGCAATCGATTTTCAGAAAGAGGATACCCTAAAATAATATTGGAGAATGCAAAAACACGAGTCCAAGGGATCAGCTGACAAGAAGCTCTCAAAAAAACCATTAAACCAAAAGACACCAGAATGGTACTAGTATCCAAATTTTCAACCATGAGTACTACGTACAAAAAAATCATCTAAAAACACTGGCCGATTTCGGAACTAGAGCCAGGCTTTAAAGACATGTTTAAGGATCCTCCTATATTCGCTTACACGCGAAGTAACAACATTAAAGAAATTCTGGACAAACAACCCATGACCTCTACTGAAAATAAAGGCACACGGCCTTGCATGAATTGCAACAACTGTAATAATATCATTCAAGGGAATACCATCACTCATCCGAAGAAAGGTAACAATATCAAGTTGCAAGTAAACGCCACGTGTGATTCCAGTAATCTTATCTACTCATTAAAATGCCCCTGTGGTAAAATCTATGTGGGGAAAACTGAGCGAAAAATCAAAGTGTGCATAAATGAACACAAATCTAACATAAGAACCAGAAATGAGAAATCCACCGTTGCTGCGCACTTCAATGAACATAAACATACTGTTGCTCAATTAAAATTCATGGTACTTGAAACCATTCGGAAAACAGAGGGCAGAGACAACCGTAAATTTCTATTGCAATGCGAGATGATATGGATCTATCGTCTACAATCAATGAAACCCTTTGGGTTAAATGATAGAACTGAATTCAGTTGTTACCTATAACTCATGGTCAGATATACCATCTACTGGCCATTTAACCACATAATGTGGTCTCCTGATGCTGTTCTTTGCTGTGGCTTGTTTATCATGTCGTTTATCTGAATTTAGTATGATTGATCATCCAGCAGTGTATTTTTGTTTATACCAGCTCGGTTTGATCCTCATCTTCTTTTTATCTTCTTTTTACCTTTATTACTTTTAATGTATAACAGTTTATGCAATTTTTCCACATTTTCACTCAATCACCTCATCACACACTTCGTGTTTATTCTCCTATGTTTACTATGTCCACCGTCGTACCTTAACCCACCCAAAATGGCTGCCGCAACAGCCCGTCATTCACTTTCACTAATGACACGTGACTAACCTCACCAATCACCTAACTCATAAACCGACACATCACCGCGTTTGCGGCGTTCGCGTAGGATGTTGTTTCCGATGGACCCGTTGAACGAACACACTGAGTTAACTTTTCAGTAATTCGCCCCGCACTACCTCGTAAAGTAATGAGTATTATGAGACTTTTGTCTCACTTTGTACAGCACCTCATGTTATTTCGTTTACCCTCATAGTGTACCAACATTTTTCTCAATAACTGCGGAGCTGTAAGTAGCTCTTATACCTTTATACTCTGTTTACGTCTTTCACCCACCTCTGAACACTTGGGACCCGTTTTTGGCTTTCACTTCTATACCATATATTTCTGGTGATCGTTGGTTTTTCTTCATTATACCACTTTCTTGCATCACTTATGTCCACAGCGAGACTTCAGCTCGTATGTTTTTTTCACTAATCACTTCACGCGGCTGCATAAATTCTTTAACCGTAATGCACGCAATGCATTATTAACCCAGTTAGCATGTAATATTTTTGCTTTGATTACCACATATGTATTCTTTGATTGCAACACACTAAATGCTTTAGTCACTTAGTTAGTATGCAATATTTTTTGTTCTGATAGCCATATCTTCTTCATTTTTTATAGAACTCCTTGAAAAAGGGCCCACCAGCCCGAAATGCATTGAAGTTAAAGGAAATATATACAATCATCTAGAATGATGCCATGATGACTGTGTCGTACACATGATATGCTGAAAATATCAAAAGTTATGGACAAATAAACATATAAACTTTTCAACATTTAATTAACATTGTTTTGGGAGTTCTTGATGAACCCAGTGGAGTGCCTCAATACAGGGATGCATTCATATGTATGTATGCACGACTTTCTTTGGATTGGGGAAATACACCATTAAAGAGGCAGGGAAGCAATGAATTTGACCAGTCATTGACCTTGGGGAATATAAGCAGTCGATGAAATGTGTTCATTCTGAAACGGATGAGGACAAACCTATCAAATCCATTCAATTTAAAGGTCAAATAAGGCTGGATAGTCAGTGTAGTTTGAACCAATAGGATGTGTTGGGCTGAACTTTTAACAGACTCCGTAGCCAGTCGTAATTCCGCCATATGTACCAGACATAGTTTCTTTAAAAAAATTCTGGGGATCTTAGTAATCAGTAGCGGATTATAATAATACCGTGTTAAACCTAGATCTGTCAAAAAGTTTTTAATATATACAAGCCAAGCTACTTTATGTGCATTATCAAGAGCAAGGCAATCACTCATAAATTCCCTATTAAGAGCTAATTTTGCGAGGACCATATTCGATGCCACAGAAGAAGCGGTTGCAGTTTGATTAAATCTGTAACATATGGCAAGCCCAATTCCGTGTGGCAGCTAAAGGTAGAGGTGCTATGAGAAACTGCTAGGAGGAACCTTAAGAAACTATTCTCCACCTTTTGGAGGGCCTCCACTCTTCTATGGCCCCAAACTCCTGCTCCATAAGTCGCCACACTAAGACATTGTGCCTGATAAATCTGTATCATTTCTACAGGTGATCTTTTACCAAGCCTGTGGGCGAAATTGACTAGGGCACTAGTAGACCTGATAAACAACAATTTCCTTGCCTCTATTGCCTGCTTCCAGGAGCACTTGTTATCTATTAAAATACCGAGATAGGGGTGCGCAGTAGTAGTTTCCAATTTAACTTGTTCTATATAAATACTACGTGTTTTCTTCTTTCGGACCCCTGCCATCATGACAAAAGTTTTTTAAATTTATTAACCTTTAGATCTAATTTGGCCATGTAGGTATAATATCTATCAACCGCGTGTTGAAGTTCTAGGGGGGTTTGGGCTATAATTACGGCGTCGTCTGCGTAGATTAGGGTGGGGATTGGTCTTTTTCTTATGCAGGGTAGGTCCTGGGACCCCTCCAGCATTGCCAGGTCTAGCCCGTTGGTATAGATCGAAAACAGGAAGGGGGCCAGGACACAACCCTGCCTTACCCCTCTTTCCACTCTGAACGACGCCGTAAGATCACCCCCTGTTCCATACCTAACCCTGGCCGTAGCATATGAATATAATTCTCTCAGAAAATTTAATAAGGGCGGATCTACTCCCAATTTGCCCAAAACCTTCCACAATTTGGAATGGCTTACGCAGTCGAAAGCTGCTGACAAATCTACATAGGCCATATAAAAACCACCCCCTTTAGCGTTAGTATATTTGGCCATCATTAGGGCCAGGTTATGGGCTTGTTCTGTTGTGCCCATACCTTCCCTGAACCCAAACTGGAGGTCAGAGAAAATATTATTATCCTCTGACCATTGGGTTAGGCGATCGAGAATGATTCGTCCCACTACCTTTCCCAAGGAGTCTAAAAGAGATATTGGCCGATAGGAGGTCGGGCTCTGCCGATCACCCTTTTTAAATATTGGGACCAATATGGATTTAAACCAGAACTCGATGAGGCCAACTTCGCATGAAGCTAACAGGACCTTTGTGAGTATTGGGGTCCAGAGGTCCATATTATACTTAAATAGGTCCACGGGGACCCCATCGGGCCCTGGCGCCTTTCCCCCCTTACTGGCCTTTAACGCAATTTCTACTTCTTGTATGGTAATATCAAGGGGAATAGGAAAAGATGTGAGGTTGAGCGTTTGAATTATCATATCTCTTTCACCTAATGGGGTTCCTTCCTCGGTCGTTATTTTAAAAATCTGAGAGAAGTGATCTATCCATGTTGTTTCGTCTATGGCTACTTCTATCTTGGGGATCTCCCTATCTTCATTTAGAAAAGGCATTTTAACAATTTTCCAAAAGGACGTACTGTCCTTTTCAGAACAGCTCTTATGTAATTGATCCCAAACCTCATTTTTTATTTTGAGTTTCCCTATTCTTATGGCCTTATTATATGCTTTCCTCAAGAGCGCTATTTCATTTTTGTTTCTTCTTGATTTATGTATGGAATGCTTTAAGTCAGAATATACCTTTGTACAAGTGCATTTAAACCATCCCTTGGATGTTCTCGGTTGTTTCTATTGTGCAGACAGGGAATCTTTTATTGCTCATACTATGGCTTCAAAGCTTGTTAAAATCTCCGTATGAGAAGAAGAATCATTCAAACAGACCTCTATCGGATCAAGGGAATTTTTTACCACTGTCTCTGTTATGAGGAATGGATTAATTTTATCCCATTTGAGGGAGTATCCATTTAGCCTATCTAGCATCAATTTATCTTGTGTTAGTGCTCGAGACTTGAGCTTCTGTTTGCATGCATTCAGAGTGATTAGTTTTATACTGTTCGGGAAATGGTCACTGATCGCATTAGTATGAGTTTTAAAATTTCGAATGCTGGACACTGCATTTCTAGATACATATATAAAATCGATTATAGTACTTGCCCCTCTTCCGTTGAACTTCTGGGTCAGCGGAACCTGGGGTACTACTAAGTCATTAGCTATTGTAAGTTCTAATAAAAAGAGAAATTCATTTAGACAATTTCCAATTATTGTTTGGGGGAAATGAGTTAAATTATTCCCATCCGCATCAACCAGGCCACAAGCTAGACCATTAGTACCACCACACGGGGATAGGTTGAAGTCACTGCCCCAAATTATGGACACGTTTTTAGCGCTCTTATATTTGAAATCCAGCAAAGTGGACCTAATCTCTTTTAAAACGGGAATCAGCTGTACATTATAGATGTTATTATAGAAATTAACCAGGAGATAATACTCTTGTTTGCTGGTTCCCAAAGAAATTATTTGGAAATTTGGCTCTAATTTAAGAGAAACTATATCTTTGAAATCTAGCAGGTTAGATATGAACGTTATCAGACCGCCTTTAGCTCTCTCAGATGTAGTAAGAATAGCAGGAGAGAAGTAGGTTTTATATCCCTCCAGGTGCATAGGAGAGGTGATCCAGGTTTCCTGCAAACAAAGCACCGAAAATGTACTAATAAATTTGAGCCATACATCGTTGTCAATTTTGGTTCGGAGTCCCGCTACGTTCCAAAATACGACATCGAATCCTGACCTAACCCAGGGTCCTCTCTCATATGGCCCCGAGTTATCGATGCTCCTAGGCTGCACAATATTATCCTGTTGTACCACAACCCCCGTACCCATCTGTTCCTGTAGAACATGCTTACATAGCGTGGAGACTTTACTATCTGCCGAGTGCGGAAGATGGTTATACTGGGGTTTAGAACTCTCTATGACAGTGAGAGGTTGCAAAATGTAAGAAGAGGGCGTCGTAACTAGAGGGCCCTGTACACCCTGTCCCTTAGTTTTTTCTTGTGGATCGATTTTCATTTTATTAAGTCAATCGGTATCCTCCAGACCCGATAAAGCACTAAACCTGTTGGTTAATTGAAAATGATGACGATTTCCAAAACGGGGACTGTAGATACTAGTGTTTATATTTGTATCGATGCTATTAATGCCATCAACCCTGGTACAAGGTGGATAAAAAAATCCTAGCGGCAGGACATTAATTTCACCCAAAGCTAGTGGTTTACTGCTTTCTGCCCATAGTATATTCTTCACTAGTTTTGGGGTTTTGAATGTAAGGACTATGCAGTCGCCATGGAAGGTCTTACAGCGAGACCCAACCCATTGAATCCTTCTAGCCATCTTAATCTCACTAAACAGTTGGTGCATTAGTCCCGTCCTCTCACCCAACCAATAAAGTGATTTGTTCCTCAATGAATCCCAGTTTTTTTTTGCAATGGGGCTAATTTTGGGACATTTGTTAAGACAACTACATACGGGGTCGCTTCCGGTGGCAAGTGTAGGTGCTGATCTATTTTAAACTTGTCCAGATGTTCTCTATAAGGGGTGTGTCCAGAGATTGAATTAGCCTTTGGTTGTTGGAGAGGAAGATTGGTTCTATTAGTAAATCCTATTATTGTGTTGGCCCTATTCTCATTCTTTAACTCTGAATTAGTAGATAAAGAATTTAAAGTACTCTTTTGTAAATGTAAATCTTTTACTATCCGGTGTGTACTATTTAACGAGTTAGGATGCTTCGGTGGATTTGTTATTCTGTGATCAATATCTATAGAATGTAGATGGCTAATTGGTATGTTATTATCTGTATTTACTGGGCCCGGATCAGGGATTACCAAATCTCTGTGATTAGCATAATCAGGGTTTCTTGGGATACTTTGTTCGATTCGATCTAGTCTATCGCCCAATTGGTCTAATCTGACTCTTAAGTAGAGATCCAATCTTTCCACCAGGGTCGTAAAGTTTCTTATTTTGATTGAGTTATTTTCACTCTTTCTATTGGTATCTTCCTTCCCTTTATAAGAGCCTTTTCTTGTTCCCAATCTCTTCTTCCCTTGGTGGCCCTGTTTTGTGACTAGCAACGAGGTAGACTTCTGAGGTTTCTGGGATATTTTGGTACCCTCTTCCTGGCCCTGAACACCCATTTTTCCCACACCCAGTACCGGGTTCTTCTGTTTCTTCTGGGGGGACTGCGTCGGGGAATCCGGATCACTCGATACAATCACATTAGAAAGGAGCCCCCCGAGGATTCAGTTACCTTAGGTTGAGCCGGGGCCAAGGCAGAACCTGCTTCCAGTGATTCAACAACAGATGATACTTGCTTGTCTATTGTGCCCATAGCCCCTGTAAGATAACTTAATAATGTTTTCTGCGTGTCACCCGATGTTCGCGCCAACCCCCCCTGTCTTGGGGCTAGGCATCTTCCTCTTACCCATAACCCTTGTGGAAAGTCAAAT
The DNA here is from genome assembly GCF_964261635.1 of Lissotriton helveticus. Classification (NCBI taxonomy): domain Eukaryota; kingdom Metazoa; phylum Chordata; class Amphibia; order Caudata; family Salamandridae; genus Lissotriton; species Lissotriton helveticus. Next base: position 444,058,291 of record NC_136073.1, read on the forward strand.
CAATCAGCAGGATCTATTAAATACAAATTAGGTATATGCTTCCAGTAACCCTCAGCTATCACTCCCTGAACAAGCCCGCAATATTTAGCTGATTAATTAAGGGGATCTTGATTAGTGAGATAAAGTAATCTACACGCGCAACTTTAGCGCAACAATAATTTCAAAATGTGCACAGTCACGATTTAGTCAATCAGGTAAACGGAGAAAGCAAGTGTTCCTTTCTGTCAGTTCTTCTTCAGTATAGTCCTGCAAGGGGCTCAGAGAGCGGGCCCAGCCCAGCCTCAACCAACCACTGATGGGCGCGGACGGGCCCTCCCTTGGCCCGGGCTTGGCCCGGGCAGAGCCCTGGCACGCCCGCGCGCATCCCATGCCGCGTGGGGGCTCCGGTGTTTTTGAGCACCTCCAGGCGTTCCCAATGACGCGCTAATCCTGCGCCCAGAAGGGTTCTTGGTAATGTAGTCCCGGAACAAAGGACGATGAAAATCACGATGTGGCCGCGTTTGTAGCAGCGGTCTCCTTTGGGCCACAAAAATCACCTCTGGGGCAGCAGTAGCAGATCCTGTAAGTGGCAGCAAGTAGGAATAATATGACAGTGCGTCCCACGCCGCGTGAGGGCTCCGGTGTTTTTGAGCACCTCCCGGCACTCCCAATGACGTGCTAATCCTGCGCCCAGAAGGGTTCTGGGTAATGTAGTCCCAGAACAAAGGACAATGAAAATCACGTTGTGGCCGCGTTTGTAGCAGCGGTCTCCTTTGGGCCACAACAATCACCTCTGGGGCAGCAGTAGCAGATCCGCTACGAAAACCACTATGACTGGAGAGCTGCAATGCCCTCTCTGGGCAATTCCACCGATCCCAGGCAAACTGGTATTTGCACTCCTCAATGCCACTCTTTGCCCCAGCTGCCACGCTGCTGGAGTAGATCAAATAAACCTCTCTCACTAACGGGAACTGCAAAAAGACTGTCCCTCTTATTCCTTATCTGGGCACTTCTATTCCTATTGAGTCGCGATAAATTGAAAAATCTATTTCCTCTGTCCTCCACCCAAACGATCGTGTGAAATCAATTACTGCTATTTGTCTAGGACCCTCCTGTGTCTCTATTTTAGCTTTATGCCCTGATAGATCTTTCCTAGTCCGAAGTTCCGCCATCTTTTTGAACTTAGTCTCTTGGGATGTAGCTGAATATTGGGCTTTCCAGGGGTCCATTGTTTGAATACTTTCATGCGCAACATCCTTGTGTAGTGAGAAATTAGGCTCTGAGCTCTCTTGTCTTTCATCTACTTTGCCTTTATCTATGGTAACAGATTTCTCCTGCTGATCCTTTTGAGGTTGTTGTTATAGGTGAAAAAAAGTTTGTTATTATAATATTCTCTGTGGGCGCTCCAATCTGGGATATTTTACAAATGCTCCTATTATTAACTGATGCTCATGCAGTTTCCACTTTTTTCATATGAACTGTGCGGGATCGCAACCTTTTATAGGCCATGTTGTTTTTAGCTGAAGCTGAACGGAGTAATGTAATCACAGAGATGGATCAAACTTTACAAACGCAATGCAGACACTCTTGCGTCCTAGCAGTTAGTAACCATCTTTTATGATGTATGAAATATAATTCAAGCTTCATCAATTGTCCCCTTGCGTTTTGGCTTGTTTGAAGACGTCAATATGTCCTTGTATCAAGAGAGATACTCAGATTCCTGTGAAAAGTGGGAGCACTTAAGTCAAGTCCTGAGCGGGAGCACCCAGGAGCGCTGTAAGCCGGGCAGGGCCGCTTCCGCGGTAGCTCCTAACAAGCTCTCTGCAACTATGAATGTTGGTAACAATCTTGAGATCATGAGTGGTGGTGGTTACAACAAAGAATATTGACATAACTATTAATCTGTGTTATTTTCACTGACAGTACCAATAACCTATACCAAAACATTATATGCACTGTAAAATTGATGTTTAGTATAGATGCCTGTGAACACCGAGAATTTATAATGAATAAAATTAACACACAGCTAGGAAGTTGTCTGTCAGAGACACCAGCTCGGGATCACAGAAGTCTCTTCAACATCTGATGGGTAATGCCTCGGCACCGACCAATGAGAAGTCCTGGGGCACTCACTTGGTTTTTCAGTCCTGTTCTAGTACAATTATTGCAGACAGTTTGTGGATTCTTTAGGCACTGTTCTGAGTCAAATGTCAAATGTCAAAGGCTTTTATATAGCGCAACAAATCACCAAAAGAGGTCTCAGGGCGCTTGGCAAAAAGAAGGCAACAACCCTGAGGGAAAAATAGACCGTGATGAAGCATTATTTAGGGAAGAGCCAGGTCTTCAAGCTCCTACGGAAAGCTTGGTGATTGGAGAGAGACCAGAGATGCGCAGGTAACTTATTCCACAGTTGCGGGGCTAAATACGAAAAAGCCCTGCAACCATTTCTGGAAGTGCGAGCTTTAGGCTGGGAAATTAGAGACTTTGAGCTGGAGCGCAAGGTTCTGGCAGGTCTATACCAGACTAGTTTTTTTGCAAGGTATAAAGGGCCTGTGCCATGAAGAAGTTTATGAGTGAGCCTCAGGATCTTAAATTGGCATCTCAGGCGCACAGGAAGCCAGTGCAATTTTTTGAGAGTAGGAATGGATGCAGAGCGTGGAGGTAGGCCCAGTACCAGCCTTGCGGCCGCGTTCTGAACAATTTGTAGTTTGTTCAATAGGCCCTCATTAATCGAAACGAACATAGCGTTTCCATAGTCTAAACGGCTAATGATAAGACCCTGAACCAAAGGCTTTCTTGTCTCCAGAGGAAGCCATTTGAAGATTTTGCGTAACTGTCTAAGAATACCATAACAGATTCCAGAAACTTGATTGACATGAGCTTTCATAGAGAGAGCGCTGTCAAGCATAATGCCCAAATCACGTGTCACTTCTTTAGGTTCTGGGCACAGGCCCAGTTCCTGAGGCCACCATTCTTGAGACCAGATAGTTTTGGCCTTACCAAATAGCAAAATTTCGGTCTTGCTATAATTGAGTTGGAGCTTATTATCACTCATCCAATAACTAATGTGAATCATGCACTGCTTGAACCTTACACAGGTGTAAAAAAACTGAGAACTGCAGGTGATTAACACCTGCGTATCATCAGCATATGACACTGTAGAAAAGCCATAAGATTTTATAATATTGGGGTCAAATACAAGTTGAACAACAGGGGGCTGAGAATCGACCCCTGAGGCACCCCCACGGTAAGAGGGATGTTCTTGGATACCAGGGTGTTCATCTTGAGATAGGTATAACGTCCAGTAAGATAATCCCTGAACCAGGCTAGGGCGTTGCCCCTGACACCAATCTCCCACAGCCGATGTATCAAAATGCTGTGGGAGATGGTGTCAAAGGCCGCCGATAGATCCAACAGGACCAGAATGGCAGACTCCCCTCTATCCAGGGAGAGCCAGACGTTATCAACTACCTCAATTACTGCGGTCTCCGTTCCATGGGCGGCCCGAAACCCCGACTGTGAAGAATCAAACAGTGCATGTGTTTCAACATAGGTGGAGACACGTTTGTTTACTAGATGTTCAAGTACTTTCCCAAAATAGGGTAAAAGAGATATAGGTCTGTAATTGGATGGGATAGACGGATCACTGTTAGGTTTTTTAAGGATAGGTTTAACCTGGGACAGCTTCCAGCTACTAGGAATGGAAGCACTCTCAAAAGAATTGTTGAAGATGTTAGTCAGTGTGTCAGCCAAAAGCGGGAGTATCACACTACATCTACGTGGAGATAGTATATCGGTGGGGAAACCTGATTTAATTTTCTTAAGGGCCTCTAATACTTCACCTGTGTTAGTAGGCTCGAATACAGTTAAGGAAGGAATGGGCGAAAATTCAGTGGGGGACACTGTGTCTAAAGATACAGCACCCAATAATGGCGCATCCTGGCCGGAGACTGGAAACGAGGAATAAATGAGTTTAATTTTATTATCGAAGTGGGAGGACAATGAGTTCACCCATTCTATAGTAGGGATGAATGCAGAGCACTCCACCAGCGGGGTGGTGAACTCCTTCACAATTTTGTACAGTTCTTTACTCGAACGGGCCGACTTGTTTATTCTCTGTGAAAGATAGAGCGTTTTGGCTCTCTTTATATTTTTTAAATAATTAGAATGAATAAGTTTGTAACTATCGCGGTTTTCTTGCATTCTATATTTCCGCCATCGCCTTTCTGCAGATCTGCTGTTCGCTTTCTCCAGCTTCAAATCCTCCGAAAACCAAGGTGAAGCAATACTCTTAGTATTGACCGAGCTTTCCGGGATAGTTACATCCAAAGTATTTTTAATGGATTGTTCCAGTTGGGATACCATTATTTCAATATTATCATGATTATTTTTTGGGGGTACAAAATGAGCCAGAAAAGCCTCAGGTGTTAGTTTATGCTAAGGTCGGATAAAAACAGGTTCTTTCTGATTTTCTTCTTGGCCCTAAGGGTTTAGGGAATTTAAAATTGACCAAGAAGTGATCAGTCCAGATCATAGGTGTCGGTAGTTCACAATTTAAGTTAGCCATATTAGTAAAAATTAAGTCAAGAGAGTGACCGGCCTGATGAGTGGGGCCAAGTGCCCTTTGCACGAGACCCAAGGTTTCCAATGCAGCTATTAGGTTACAAGAGTGGTTATCGTGTGTTAGCTCCGCATGATAATTAAAATCCCCTAATAGGATAAAATTGTCAGTTGCCAATACATGGGATGCTAGTATATCTAGTAGACTGTTAGTGAATTGGGATTTTTCTCCAGGGGGCCTATAAACCAAAGCTTCCCTTCCAAAGGAATTAGCATTGAATTTCATGTTAATTATTAGAATTTCAAGCCTCTCGCTTGAGAGGGACTCCAACTTAGTAATTTCCAGGGGAGCCTTAGCCGCAATTGCAATGCCACCACCTCTCCTCCCTATTCTGTCGTGCCTAATATTCTGATATTCATGAGGAAAGGCAGTTGCTATATCAGGAGAGGCCTGGCTGTGAAGCCAGGTTTCGGTGAAAAAACAGATGTCAGGTTTTTTATTGTCCAGTAGGCACCAGAGTTCAAGAGCATGCTTAGGAATGGACCTGGTGTTGAGATACAGCGCTGAAAAGGTGTTACGATCTTCATTAGTACTGGTGTTTCTTGTTGTTTGAGGGTTGGCAGATGCGCTCATATGCGGACTCCTCAAATTTACATTTACGTCTACAATGGAGGATGCAAAGGTTGAATAGATTACATCAGGACAAACTGAGTGATTATTGATGACCTACACAGATTAAATGATAGAAGTTCCTGCCGACTATAGCAAATCATGATTGCAGCACAAGAAACAAGTAGCCTACTGGCAATAACAAATAAAATTATGAACTTACCAGGGGTTAGGGCGGGAGGCGGCGTCCAGGCGCGGACGGGCGCAGACGGGTTTGCCTTTGGCGCGCCGCTGCGCGCGTCCGCGCCAGTGACAGGAATATGTAGGGAAAGAGGGCGGGGCAGCTGTGATGATGCTGCAAGGTGTACTGCTACTTCCTGTCCCTCCGCGCAATCGGCACAAGCCGTGGCGGAACGGGGACCAGCAGTAATAGAAGCAGTAAGGTAAACAATTGCAGTAGTAGTCACCGCAAACAGAGTTTAAAAACAGATATGACAAATGAACAAATAATGATTTTTAAAATTATCACGAAGCAGTGAAAACATATGCAGCCCACGAGTTGCCAACAGATATGAGTTTCCCCTAAATCACCCTCACACACGGGAGCAGTTCTAACACCACAGCAAGGGTGCCAATCTCGCTGCGCGCGTCCGCGCCAGTGACAGGAATATGTAGGGAAAGAGGGAGGGGCAGCTGTGATGACGCTGCAAGGTGTACTGCTACTTCCAGTCCATCCGCGCAATTGGCAAAAGCCGCGGCGGAACGGGGACCAGCAGTAATAGAAGCAGTAAGGTAAACAATTGCAGTTCTGGTTCTGGTTCTAGGCAGGTCTACCTCTCTATATATAGTGGTGTGACAAAACTTGAGGGTGCCTCTCTGCAAGGTACACCTAGGGGGTCCCACTTTACTGGTCCACTGTCTACCATTTGTGCTGAGGGGGCCCCTGGAGCTTTGGGTTTCCTCTCACAGCGGGGGTTGGGGGAGCTTTATGTTAATGCCACTGCCTAAATATCCCTCCACAGATTTTGTCTTCAAATGTCAGCAGGAAAGCGAGGTGGGGTAGGGAGCTTGCAGATCAAAAAACCCAAAACACAGGCAGATATAGGAGAAAAAAGCCCTCACACACTACCCCTTGCAACATGTTGGTGTAACAACCCTGGGGGAGCAAAGGGGCAGGGCATGAGCAAAGTCCAACTAAATTTAGAAATAAATATTGCCAAATATACTAAGGTGAAAAGGGGCCCTCTCTACCTGGTCTTTGTGGATTTATCCGCGGCCTTCGACTGTGTCATCCATAAAAAACTATGGCCGATTTTGGAGAGGTTGGGCATGGAACCATCCCTGGTCTCATTAATGAGACAATTTTATATTGGGGCCGGGGCCTGATTCGGGACAGGGGGTGAGTGCACAGATTCCTTTACTGTCACAAGAGGAGGTAGGCAGGGCTGTGTCCTGGCACCCTTTCTTTTTACCTTGTATATTAATAACTTAGACCGGCTTCTGAGAGATGAGTGCCAGGACCTCCTGGTGGTAGTGAAGCGCTCACTTCCTGTGCTCATGTATGTGGATGACGCAGTGCTTATGGCCTGCACTCCGAATAGCCTCAGAAGGTATTATCTAGTTTTGTGAACTTTATGACCAACTTGGGCCTTACAGTAAACGCATCCAAAACATTCATTTTAAAATGTGGCCCGGAGAGCAAAAAGTGTTGCATGTTCTTCTTAGAAAAGAATTGTCTAGACAGCGCTAATACCTTTTCATACTTGGGGGTCTTATTTGATCGTACTGGCACGTGGACACAGGCTGTTAATTTAAGGAGACTGTTATTCTCAAAGTCACTGGCAGCCCTGGTTAATTTTAGCATGAAATTGGGCAGACACCCTCCCTCAGAACTGCTTCAAATTTACAATGCTAAATGTGTCGCAATAGCAACCTATGGAATGTGTATTTGGGGACATGTAGATGTGACATCTCTACAGAGGGCCAAAAACAGATTTCTTAGATGCATGCTTGCTGTCCTGGTTAGTGTCTCTACTTTCAATTGCCACTTGGAGTTAGGAAAATCTTATATAGCGGATGTCATTGGCATCCAACCAATTCTCCTCTGGCATCATATTTGGACTTCAGAGAAGACTGTTTTAAATCGACAAATGATTATTGATTGCTGTGGGTTAGATGGGGTATCACATATAAAGTGGCTCAGGTATGTCAAGGAATTCTTTTGTAAATTAGGACATCAATAATATTTTCATGACCCCAATATCTTGACTAAATTAAATAGGAAAGTTTTTTACCTTAGCTGTTTGCAGTATCTAGAAAACATTAGATTAAATGCAGAGATATTAAAAATCTCTGTTCTTGCCCACCAAAACGTCCTGACTACTTTTAAGATGCAGTCGTATTTAACTTTTGTATCCTTTGACTTTGAAAGATTTTTATTAACACGTTTCAGGATGGGATTTGTCCATAGGTCGCTTAGTTTTCCAGCAATTAACGCTTGGTCTAGGCAGCTGTCTAATTGCCCATGCGACGATTTGTCAGCACAGTCCACCATGTATGTTTTATTTTTCTGTAAATGTTTGACAGTCCAGAGGAAAAGGTGGATGCTCCCGCTGCTTAGAACACCAGGCCTGCGACAATCCCGTCCTGCATTCATAGTCATGCAATCCCTTGGGGAAGAATTTGTAATTTTATCTATTTTGTTGTTTATAAAGTCTGTTTTTCAGTGTAGAAAATCCATTCTGATGTAAGATTATTCACTGTATAACTTATTCCATAATGTTGTTGTTAGAACTGGGATTTCTGGTTGGCTAAGGCTTGCGCCAAAGCCAGGCAGAAACCACCATTCTAGTCAGGGCAAGGGAGTCACACGCCAAGATAACCCCTGCTCACCCCCTTGGTAGCTTGGCACGAGCAGACAGGCTTATCCCGGAGGCAATGTGTAAAGCGTTTGTGCCCACACACAGCAACAACATCCCAGGCACAATACAAAAGGAACTCCACACAAGGTTATATAAAAATAACTTTTGTATTATCAAAAACACATCAGATAGTATCACACAATATACATTGTGCCAACTGGCACGGGCAATATTTACACGGGATTATTTACATAGGACAGTGCCACGTGGGCCACTGTCGGGAACAAGCACTTGTTAGAACTAGTACTTAGAACAGTTGTAGCACAAACTGACAATTGTAGAACACCACCAGTAACCACTGGTAAAGGTAGGTACACACTACGCAATACTAATAACCCTAGGCCTAGATCATGCAGGGACCCAAGCTCACTAGTATAACATACTAGGCAAAGTAAACTTCTAAGCATGAGCACCTTTAGAAGTATACCATAAGCATAAAGGCAAAGCACATTACGCAGCAATCACATTTAGGCCTAAACAGTATAAATACAGTAGGCAATCTCCTCACTAGTCTAAACACATTAGACCCTACCCCCTAAGCATAACTCACATTTAGGGCTGTAAATCACAGTGAAGTAAAATCTCACTAACACCAACCTCCATAGGTAAAAACATCTCTAGAGGTATCATCACAGGGTGCGTAAAACATACTAGATGCATTACATTTCCTAGCACCACATTTAAAGCACATGAATCACATTAGGCAATTATCGTCACAAACCTAGTAAGTAATCACATTGTGCAAAAATCACATTAGGGCCTTGCGCCCTATCCACATACCAGCCCCCCCAGGCCAACTGGCCATCTCAAGAAGGGGCTCAAATGCCCTGTGTCCAGAATGTCAGGGTGCGCTGCCAACGCAGCGCCAGTCAGGGGTGCGCCACCGGCGCAAGCCTAAATGTTGCAGCTGCCCACTACTTGCTGGGCAGCTGAGAACAACAGGGCCTAAACGTTGCAGCTGGCACTAAGTGCTGCGCAGCTGTAGAAGGCCTGGCACCTCTGTGCCACTTCTGTCCCTCTCAATTGCGCCTAAACGGTGCAGCTGCCCACTACTTGCTGGGCAGCTGTAGAATAAAAAACTGCGACATGGGCTCTCACTAGCACTGGAGCAAAAGACTGCGCCAAAACGTTGGAGCCCTCTGGCTCTGGAACAATACTGCGCAGAACGATGGAGCCCTCTGGCACTAGAAAGAAACATGGCCCATTGAGCCCACTAGCTCCTTCAAGAATAAGGCCACTCCCGGAAACAAATTTGTCCCCCAACAAGGAAGCTTGGGCCCCTCTGGGCCAGGGTAAGCATGTATTGTCAAACATTGGAGCCCTCTAGGCTCTAAAGTCATTAAGACCCCCACACACTAGCACTTTAAAATGAGGCCAGGTTAGAGCCACACAGACTCTCTCAACAAATCATGCCCCCTGTTGTTGGGGCGGCCCTCTCTCCAGCGGGGCTGCCTAGGTGCCGACCATGCGCCTCACTATGGCCCCAGACACGGGGACCTCGGGAAAAAGGAGTATTGGCGATAACCATGCCCACGAGGGGCAACGAGAAGCAATGCGGCCAGACTGGAGCCCTCTCTGGCTCTAAACAATGGAGGCCAGACGCCGGAGCCGGCAGGCTCTGGAAATAATCATATCCCTGATCGTTGGAGCGGTCCACTGCCCTCCGGGGCCGCTCTGGACTGCCGTCAGGGTAGGAACGTGTCCCCAAGCCCCACAGGGGCCCATAACCTGATGCACACTATCCCCCCTCTTTGGAGCGGCCTGCAACGGCGGGTACGCTCAAGGGAACAAATAAGGTACTCTTCAGCCCCCCTCTTACCGGGCTCTCTGTGCGTGTCCTGCTGCAGGCGCCGGCTCGATCTCCTGGGCAGCTACACCCGCGATGATTTAAATAATAAATATGGGCGAAGTCGCGGGGTAGGCACCCGCGCACTAAAGTATAAAAATAAGGGGGCAAATGGTGATCAAAGCACCCCGAGCGCTAACGGGACTGCACTCATAATTACAGGAGAGTGCAGGACCTCCAAAAAAGAGGGGGGGCAACTCCTCCCAAGGCTGCTGCAGCACAGCGCTGCGAAGAGAAGGCAAAGCGCTCCCCAGGCTGGCATCAAAACTGTCCAGCAAAGCTCTGTCATGAAAAAAAACGTCCTGGGGCAAAGAAATGGAGCAAGCAGCTCCTCAGCAAAGGGAAGTCCCTCAGGCATCCAGGGGCTGGGCAGGGCGCAGGGAGGCAAGCCTTCCCATGGGCCCGAGCAGCAGCACGCCCCTGGTAGTTTCAAGTGGAACACAAGAACATTGAACATGAGGTCACAGCCTCATTTTATACACAAAAATCCCTTTGTCTCTAGGGTGCAGGGTGGGGGAAAAACCAGACGCAGCTGGTTTTGGAGCACTCTGCTATGCTCAGCCCCTCTCACTATTCACTGGCCAGGCTAGGGTCATCAGTCGCACCACAGGGGGCGGAGCCAGCATTGTGGAGGGAAAGCCCAGCCTTATTCAGGTCCCAGGTGCACTCCTCCCCAGCCATCAACATGCATAGCTCCCATTCACCACCGGGGCAGACCCATTCTGACTCCTGGAGCCAGGGTCACCAACCAGCTCCAGCCAATCACAAGCCGGCACATTCACTGCACAGACACACCAACTTCTAGAAGTGGCACTTCCACACTAGATAAAAAAAGCCGCACACATCATCGCGCATCATTCAATCTCACGAGTTCACACACACCAAACTCGACCCTGCACACCCCACACATCAGGAACTACCATGGTCACACATATTCCCCATGCATTCCTATGGGAGGGCAGGTCACTTTCACCACACATACACAGAGAGCTCACGCACTTCACACTGGACCACAGTGAAAAAGTGCGCAGAGGCCTAAAATCACCAACACCAGGTTACAGAAATAGGCTAGGAAAAAGCAAAAAGTTTGGGGTGAACCTGCCAAAAGGACCAGGTCCAACAGTTGTGGTTTCCTACCTTTCTGTAACGTGTAATTTTATTGTTTTATAAATATGCGTTTATGATTATTTACTGACTGATCCTGGTTCTAGGCAGGTTTACCTCTCTATATACAGTGGCATAACAAAACTTGAGGGGGTCTCTCTGCAAGCTACACCTAGGGCGTCCCACTTTACTGGCCCACTATCTACCATTTGTGCTCAGGGGGGCCCTGGAGCTTGGGGTCCCTTCTCACTGCGGGGGCTGGGAGGGAGGTTATGTTACGCCACTGCCTAAATATCACTCCACAGATTTTGTCTCCAAGTGTCAGCAGGAAAGCGAGGTAGGGTAGGGAGCTTGCAGATCAAAGAAACCCAAAAAACAGGCAGATATATGAGAAAAAAGCCTTAACACATTACCCCTTGCAACATGTTGGTGTAACACCCCTGGGGCAGGGCATTAGCAAAGTCTAACTCTGTACATCTCAAGGAACTGCTGTATCCTATTTTGCCTTACTCTAGAATTTGGCTGCTAATAAAGACATAAGGAATGCCTTGAAGGAGCCCTGCAATATAAACTATTCATCTGCCAGGCTACCCATGCTCTACATTGTGTACCATATTCTCACAGTGGAAATCCACAATGGATTCTGCTGTGCCCACAGTGAACCATGATACACTCTACCACTTCAATGTGCCACACTCACGCACATTGTGTACAGGTAAATGTTCCATCCACATACACACCTGGACGTTGCACAGGACTGACATCATTTAAATTGGAGAAGCATAGGTCACCAGTAAAAAGATCTGTTCTGTTAATCAAGCACATCACTGCCACCACTGTCAATACAATTCAGCCCAGCAAGCTGACAGTGATTACACTTGTCAAAAAGAGGGGGTACTTGGTGTATCCTTCCAAATGACAGCGCCTAGCTCGGAGTCCCAAATTGTTAAACAGCTGGCCATCAGCAGAACTGCATGATTTTCATGTGTGCTAAGGCAAGACTCAAGGGAGAAATGCACACTCAAAAAATCGGTGAAAGACATTTCCACACAACTTGTATGATAGTCTTACGTTTTTTTTAGATGTTCATTGTCTTCCCATCTCTATTTTGGTGCCTGGAATTGTGCTGACTCATGATCATGTACTTGAAAACTTACCTTTTGGTCAATATTGGTCTTGATCCTAATTCCCCTAAATCCAGCTATTCAATAGAAAAGCATATATTGTTAATGATCTAAGTTGAGAATCTTGTGGCCACATCTTGGTGCTACAGCCAGTGCTTGCCTTAGCAACTTCAATTCTCTGGAAGAGTCCCTTTTCCCCAGACCAACATTATTCTCAGCTGTGCTTTCTATTTTATCCACTAAAGGGTAGTTTTAACCTGCTTATTTTAATTGATATATTTGTTGGAAAGATGGACCAAGTGAAAAATTGCCTCGAAAACAATTATTATATGCTGTTAAAATATGTTTATTTCCAACAATTAAAAAACCTTTAGCATTTAATACATCACTGAAAATATTCCTCAATATAAGCAAAAACAAAATGTAACAATTTGTATGTCAATTAATTCCTGTTAAGTATATTTCATACTATTTCCTACTGCTATTTAGTTTGAATACCATCTCATTTTGCAATCGTTTTAACATACTGTTATTACTTTCCAGCGTTGATCACAATGTTAATATAGTCAGTGTTTTTTGTGAAATGCACAAAATCTAACTAATTTGAGTGTTTTTCTATTTTTCCAATACGATTTGTTTTGTTTTATGTAAAGAATAGGAGGATGTGAAAAAATAAATGTCGGCCCTGTCCATAAGAGGCACCTGTGTACATTACCAGGAGGCGCCATCTGTTATTCCACAATATCCTTGGTGCTTTTCTTTGTGGGCTTTATTAATGCTTGCTTTTCAGTTACATCATGGACCATCACATATTGTTGTTTATTTTTACTTCGTAGCTTATGCATTTTTTCTCAAGTCAGCGCAAACACATAGAAAACTAGAAACCAAGGGTGTGACTAACATTAAATTTATGTGTAGAATAAATGGCCTATTGGCTTTTGGATCAAACTGATTTCATTCATTAAAAAAAAAAATATGATAACGAACATCACGAAGTTATGATTAACTTTACTGCACAATACCCAGGAAGTATTTTTTAAACGTTCAACTTAAAAAGTGAATTAACCATGTAACTAGGTCAGAGCAAAAAGCATAGTGCTATACTGTACCTCCCCCCTGTTTGATTTGTTAATGGCTCTCATTGTATTAAGCATTATTAGTCTCTGCTTATGCCATTATCATCAGTTTGCACCCTCTGCTGAGGGCATTAAAATGTGTTAATTTCTCACCTTACACTTATGGGACTGAGCTAAAGAAAACCGCTCATAATGAGGAGAATAAACAATGTGCAGCTTGTGATGTCTGAGAGCACGTGGGCAACAAAGTTATTATTCAAACTCGCAAAGACAATTGAGTTTTTAAATGCTTTTTTCTGTAGAATTAGTACTTAATCTAGAGAATATATTGGCAGTGATCCATTAAATTTGGCGGAACTAAAAGTTTCTTTGAAATGTGAATAGTGCTATCATATTTGCATTGAAGGCAGCACGTGGGCACTGGATATACATACCTTAAGAGCCGTGGCATTTTATAGACATTTTTGCAACACTTGTATCGTCAGTTCCTGTCATGCAAGTACGTTGATGCAAAGGGGGCTTGTACTGTATGAGTTGGGCACCTTCATATTTGGCCTCTTTTGAGCGTGGGTTGGAAAAGGATCAAAGGGACTTCAATGTATGAGTGGTAGAAATAAGCACAATTGTAAAAGGATATCAGCAAAATATTTATTTGTGTACGGATTTGCGTTCTGAAATTAGGCAGTTAGCAACATTGGCCACATAGCTTTCTTAAACTTCAATGGTCGCTTTTATCAGCATGTATTTTATTTTACTTACAAGGAAATGCAAGAGGGTTCTGTGTTTTTATCTTTCTGGAGTGCAAAATATTCCCACGTGTTCTGGGGGCTCTGAAGTATAATTAACGCAGGGTTGAGGTTCCATCAATTGCGTTTCAAAATGCTTTACTGTTCTGATAAATAAAAACCATATGGCATGCATTAAAAGAACACCGTCAAATTGTCTGAGTGGGGAAAATGCCTTAGAAGACAGAAACAAATCAATGAATCACTTGGCACATAGAAAAAAACTCACAACTGCTAGATACACGTCCAACCATTTTTCTTCTAATAAAGGTCTCATTACTTGACATCTGTCAATCACTTGGTAATTTTGTGGCATGAGCGCTATAAGTGAGTATCTTAGCCACTGAGACTTTGCACAAAAGAACATGTTTAAGGCCATCTCAGTGTACAAACACATTCGCAGGCATTAGAAAGATTGTCAAATTTTTACCAAAAACCTTGTGACCTAAACTATTGAATCGAGCTAGTGAGCATAGTAGGACATTTCTTGATATCAACCTGGATTATTAACAGATAGGGTTGTAATTCTACAAATCACGGACTAAGTCTTGTTTTTGGGACATGCAGTCACTCTGTGAAATCTTGTTTGCTGTTTCTTTTTAAAAACAGCTCCTTGATATGATCTGCCATGACAGCGAAGCTGTAGCCAGATAATTATGTTAGTATCAATAGAAAAGAGTTTTGGCTCCGCCCATATGTTGGGAGCCAGGAGTACATGTTTTGATGGAGTAGACATTGTATGATTCCACAAAAAGTTCTTGCCCTCCACACAACTGTGATCATTTTGTTTATTGATCCCACTGCCTAAGCTTGCACTTTCTAGGGCACACACATAGCATTGTAATGTTATATAATTTATGATGTTTTGCTCTGGCAGCAGCGCAGATGGAAGGGGGCAGTCAACCTACATGGATGTTTGCCCTAGTTTGACAGTGCAACTGTGACCCACCTTTTAACCCACACCATTATTATTTTACAGTTATTTTCTTCCAAACAAATAGATATCAATTTCCATGCTATCTGCTTGTAATGCGTAATATTACAAAACAACATTCATTTAAAGGCAAACCAATTGGCATTGCCAATGGTTGTTCTTGAATGTTTTTATTGTGATTTGTTATTTTTATTGCTTTCTTCATATTCAGTTGGAGTGTTAGAATACATTATATCCTATGATTTGTTTACTGATTATGTTTAAACCCGTGCTTCACAGAGCTAATTTTTGGTGGATCAGGAAAGTCCAAGCAATAAATAAAGAAGCCTTTAAATATGTCATTAATCTTGTCACCTTTGCTACACTTCAAAGACTAAGGTCAAATGTCAGGCTATGTCCTTTGCTGCTCATTTTTAGGTCAAGCCTAGCGTTGCAGCGCATGCGCTGCTGGCTTTGCGGGGCATGCAGTATTCAGTATAGCGTGGAAGCCCATTTTTTTTCATTGGCTGAGTTCCTAAATGCTGTCTTCTGATTGGTTTTAGGTTTATTAGTCCCTTCTCAGGATGGCCATGTCGTCATTTGTATCCTTCCATGGCTACTGGCCCCGTTACTTCGAGCACTATTTTCATCCCGTGCCTCCCCCACCAGTCTGTGCCATCTCGGCCCCCGCACCTACAGCACGTCTCGACTCTTTTCTATGTCTTGATTTGCTGCGTGTGAGACCACTCTGTTGCCCTTGACTCCACCCAGTTCCTCGCCCCGTCTCCTCTCTGAGGAGATGTCATTCCTTATCAGCAGAGAGTTTCGCTCCTGCTCCCTGGTGTCGCCCCTCTTTCCCGGCATGTGATGCTGACCGACTACGAGAGGACTACTAGTGGCGGCTGGAGAGAGAGCATGCGGCCGTGGCTGTTGGAGTGGGCACAGTGAGCACACGCGGGCCAGCAGGTGAGGGAAGCAGCTTGCACGCAGCGCCGGGTTTGACTCCGCAGCCTCGAGTTCAAGTATGGCGGAGGAGGCAGCGCTGGAGAGCCGGCCGCAGAAGGGAGCTACCGCCTCCAATTCCTCTGGCGGGGAACCTGGGGCAGCTCCTCTTCCAGAGGGGCCCAGCCGGTGGGCTTTTGCAGCCAGGGGCTGGCAGTCCTTACTCTCTTTCACCATCCTCTTCTTGGCCTGGCTGGCCGGATTCAGCTCCAGGTCTCTACGCTGTCATATGCTTCGAGAGCATCATCCATGAATTTGACCCTTAGTGATTGTGGGATGGTCTGTCTAATGGATCAGGGTTTGTGGAGCAAGAGGGAGGGGAGCTTTAAGGCTCAAGGGAGTGAGTCTGATAACTCTGTCATGGACAGGAGAAGAGACTTTTTTTGGTGAATTCTGGCATGATCTGCACAAATCCCCCTCCAACCAGTCCCTACTGGACCAATTAATTAATTCTACTCAGGATGAGCATGGCCTGTGTTACAACCCTGTGCCGCCCCACCTGCCGGTTTCAATCCAGAAGTACATGGAGGAAGTGAGGTACGTCGTGAAACCGAAGGAGGCCTTTGCTTTGTATGCAGCTTTAATGGGACAAACTTGGGCAGTTCCACAGCTTTGCTGCATAAGACATGCATGAGACTTCAAACTTGCAGCATACTCGCCCTTGGGCTTAATTATAACTTACAAGGAAATAGCAAGCAGATGCAAATAGAGGTACTAATTTGAAGCACTGTGCATTCATTATAGGGAGCCAAACTGTGATTTACACACCACGTTTTAGGGAGCACTTACATTTTGGATTTTAGAGATCGAACTGTTGCAGTCATTTGCTCGTGGCAGTTGAGCTGCTAATAGCGATCAAAATAGTGACTTGACTGCGTTATCAAGCTATCTACGCAGGTGGCTGTGGCCTGGATAGACCGCTGATGATATTAACTCATAGTATACAGTCTGACAATAATGTACCCTGGAAATAGTACCCTGGAAGACCGAGTGGCAGTTTCACTGCTTCCAGTAGAGCTACCTCCCAACTTTCTAAACTCTACACAAGGTGAGTTGGGGCGATTTTAAGGTAGTTCCATTTGAATGCAATATAAACAGACATTTTTATTTATTTGAGCAGCAAAATAAGTTTTTTTTTTAGGTTGAGGTATTTCGGTTGGAGGTTGAACTAAGACACAGAGTGACAGAATCCAAATAATGGTTTATGTAAAGATACAAAAACACACATACGAAAACGTCGAATGCAAATAACGATAACTTGACAACGCAGTGTGCTGACCGTTTGGTTAGCTTTTGGGTACTTCATTTATTTACTTTTATTGCTGGTGGATATAGACCTTCTTGGCAACATGATGTATTCGATCATCGTGATTATAAAAAAATAAAAAAGGGGCATATTTTGCCTTAGAAAATAGTTCAGGTTCCCAGTAACATTTTTTGGTAGGCAATGTCGATGTTGCCTCGAAATGTTTTGGGCCCTTGCCTCTCGTGGTTCCTCCCACACAAGTGAGGCACCATTTTTATCGGGAGACCTGGGGGAACGCTGGGTGGTAGGAAAGTTGTGTGAGCCCAATGAAGCCACGCTTTCCCACACAAAAATGTGTGAAAAACAGATTTTGCAGCTAAAATTGAAGTTTGGAAGGAATTCTGGGCAAGGGAACGTTGGAGGATCCATGCAAGCCATACCTCCTTGGAAGCCCCCGGGTGTATACTTTTCAGAAATGTGTGGGTTTGGTAGGTTTCCCTAGATGGCCGCCGAGCACAGCACCAAAAACCCAGGTGACCTCCCCTGCAAAACCAAATTGTTTTGACTTAATTATGTGTTCAGTTCTACAGCATGAGATTTTTGGGACAATATTGCATGGAATTTGTGACATTTTCAAGTTTGGAGGACAATGAGGATAAAAAAATAACTTGGAATTCACAAGAGAGACATCACTATGTACTCCCATGGGTTAACAATATTATCTACATCTAGTAGGTTATTCTTAGATGGAATGTACACCTTAACAGAGACACTCAAAAGACAAACATTCCAGCACATCTATCTATTCCTCAAACACACACATACTGGTTGGACTTGGCATGAGGGCGAGTGATGGTTCAGTACATAAAATTTTATTAACAAGAGATTTGACACAAATAAAATGCTCTGTCGGTAATTAAATGCATAAAAACCAAAGCAGTGACTCGCAACTCGTGAGCTGTAAAGCCACGCCAAGGCACCAACCGTTTTATAGGCCATTCACAGACCTTTCCTACCTGGTACACACAAGACCATTCACATCAGCCAGGAGCAAAAGCAACACATTACAACATTCACAAAAAGGGACAAGGTACACCCTGCTTCAGAAGGAGAAAAAAGACAAATATTACTGCACGGCCATCTAATCCTCAAGCACACACACCTACTGGTTGGATATGGCACGAGGGTGAGTGATGATTCAGTATATACAATTGTATTAGCAAGTCATTTCACAAAAATGAAATGCATGGTTAATATTTGAAAGGATGAGAAACTGAACCATTGACTCACAGCTCGTGAGCTGTAAAGCCAAGTCAAGGTACCAACCTCTTTACAGGCCATTCATACACCTTTCATACGTGTGAGACATGCAAAACATAACACCGCCAGCCGCAGGCCCATCACGTTACAACACTCACACCAGCAGACAGCGCCATTCAAGGGCCCATCACTTTCACATGCCCACATTCCTGACACAGCAACTACACAAAGTGATGGACGGCGTGGAGTGGTGCTCAGCTAGCAGTGTGTGTAGTGACCAACAGAAAGTAACTGCTCACACACCGCCAGCCAAGCGCCAGTCCACCCACACCACCATCCAATCACCAGGCCATGCACATCGTCAGCCTTATTCCAATCCACGCACTCCGCCAGCCAAGCGCCAGTCCACCCACACCACCAGCCAAGCACCACTCCACGCACACCGCCAGCCAAGCTCCACTCCACGCACACCGCCAGCCAAGCGCCACTTCACGCACACCGCCAGCCAAGCGCCACTCCACGCACACCGCCAGCCAAGTGCCACTCCACACACTCTGCCAGCCAAGCGCCACTCCTTGCACACCACCAGCCAAGCACCAATCCACGCACACCGCCAGCCAAGTACCAATCCACGCACACCGCCAGGCAAGCGCCAATCTACGCACACCGCCAGCCAAGCGCCAGTCCACCCACACCGCCAGCCAAGCACCAGCCTACACACACCGCCATCACATTTTGAATTTTATTTACAAAACAAACACTAACAAATTGCAAATAGATACAAATCTACTAACACAAAATCTGATACTAAACACATTGCACTAATGTCAACCTTAAAAAAGAATACAAATTTTGAACAATACAGACCAGGCAGTTCATTTTACCACTCAAGGGGACTCCCAAAAGATATTTTGTGTGTGGTAAGTTCTATAACAAGCAGGCACACACAGCCCAGGGTTAGAAGGATACCCAGGGCAGAAAAGGCGAGTCTCCTTCCGCAAACCTCTTCGCCAACAGACTCTACATCTCCTAGTGGGAAAGTCTTTTGTAGATGTGGGAGGAATCTAATCAGGAAAGTGGCAATCTTTCAATCGAGCCACATCCTCCAACACTCCAAATCTAGGAACACTTACCTGTTCCACAACAACAAGGCTACTATCACAGAGTGCTGAAACTGAAGAAATGTCAACTTTGACGCAGGAGAACACTCCTTGAACACAATCAAAGCATTGAAAGTTGTTAAGTTGAAAAAACTGGATGGCCAACTTCTTACATCAAACATAAGCCTTCCGAATAGCAGTGTAAGGTTCCAACCTCTGATCTACTCTGTCAACACCACCCATGTGCTTATTGTAGTCCTTAATGCACACAGATTTGTGTACTTCAGCACCCTGACCCCAAACAGGCACAGGTGAAGTACTCTCATCATGGATGGTAGTCAGCATGTACACATCCCTCCTGTCCACACATTTCACTGCTAGTAGTTCTTCACTACGCAAGGAACTGCACTGACCCCTCTCAAGTTTTTTGCAAACAAGCTCTTTCGGAAAGCCTTTGCGGTTAGAGCGGATTGTGCCACATGCAAAAGTGTGCACTTTAAACATCCTTACACAATTGCACAGCAGTGTAGAAGTTATCAAGGTACGAATGGTGGCCTCTGTTGAACAGTCTTCTAGCAAGATCCCACACAATTTCCTCTGAAACTCCAAAAGTGGACGACAACCAGGGGGGTCAATAGAAGAATCTCTACCAGTGTACACACGAAAATTAAAAACATATCCTGTCTTACTCTCAGACAACATATACAGTTTAATTCCATAGCATGCCCTCTTGCTAGGGATGTACTGCCTAAAAACCAAACGACCCTTGAAGAAAACCAAAGACTCATCATTAGATATTTCTTTACCTGGAATGTAAATCTCTGAAAATTGATCAACAAAGTGATCAAGAACAGGCCGAATCTTAAAAAGACGGTCACAGTCAGGGTGACTACGTGGCAACGCCAAAGAATTATCCACAAAATGCAGCATGCGTAGCAAAAGTAAATATCGATCAGGAGTCATAACTGCTGGAAATATGGCTGTTGCCATCAAGGGACTGGAAGACCAATATGAAGCCAGCTTTGGCGTCCTTACCAAGCCCATCAATAAAGTCAAACCCAAAAAATTATTTCGCTCTTCCAGATTTGTGGGACTCCACCGGGTAGCTCTAGAGTGGGGCCTAAATTTGTCGCTGTTGTCCCTCAAAAACTGTTCAGCATACAAATTAGTCTGCTCAACAATCTCACCCAAAAATAAATCATCCATAAATAACTGAAAATACTTTATAAGCAAAAACTTTTCACAACTAAAGGCGGGCAACACCGGCTGCACCATGTTTGGATCAACCCAGAGTCCAGCACTTCCAGTAGGAAGCCTAGCAGCCTCAGGCTGCAAACCAGATGCCTCTTGCACCATCGCCACATCAGTATCCTCCTCTAAAACAGGCACTTCCTCTGCACTGAGAGAATCTTCATCATCCGATGATTTCATGTGGAGAGAAAACTCACTGCCAGAATCTTCCCCTCCCTCTTCACCTTCAGACGCACTGTCAGTGTCATAATCCGGCTCCAAGGAAGATTCAAGAAGGATACCAACCACCTGCTGAGCAGTCATTCTAGGGCTAGCCATAATGATTACTAATAAAGGTAACTTGTCACACAAGTCAACAACAACAAACACTATGTAAAATAAGCAATGAACAAAATTCACCTCTATCAAAAATACCTACACACTCCAAGACAATACCACTCACTTGCCAGAAGCAGCTAAACTCACCACCACGTACTCTGTACAGACACAGTATGGATCAACAATATCCCACTAAAAAGGAAAGAGAAAAGAAAATTACACATAAGACAATGCAAAACACATCACAAAGATTTTCATGCTCAAAACACTAACTAAATGCCACAATGACACCACTTACAAAAACAATAAGTCATACATTGCAATATTACTCATTTGAAGTACATACAAAAAAAATGTTTTTCTTACCTAAAAAATGCAACTACACAAAACTGCAGAACAACCACTGTCGAAACCGCAAACAGGAATCAAAAGCTTTACACTAGATTTAAAAAGAAGAAAAAAACATTAGAATCACATATACAAAATATGCACCAGTCCACCTGCCAAGTTAAGGGGTAGGTGGGCCTAACAGTATAAAATCAATAGGGGAGCAACCCTTGCCCTTGAGGCCACCCCCACCAAAACAATAATTTTAAAAACTCTGGTGTCTAGTGGCTTCTGCCCCCCTTGGGGACAGATGGGCCTAAACACATACTGCTACTCTGCCACTCAAAGAGGGCAGAAAAGACCACAATCATCCTGCCATAAAGGGGAACGACCCATGTCCAAGGGGCGGATTCCCAACAAAAAAATAAACCCTGGTGCCCTAGTGGCCCTACAAAAAAAAACAGCAGAACTGCCCTTCAAGGTGATACCAAAGGGGATGATGGACGGAGTGCTTGAGCAAATCTAACACTCACCCCCAGTCAACTGATCTTGGTTTAATACATGATCATTGGATCGCTCACTTCACCACCCCAGTTCAGACATGGCCATATGCAAATCAGACTGACCCTGTGCGCTTTGATTGCCCTAAGTTGGCAGACGTGGGTCCCATGCTCACTTTGCCACTGGACTCAAACTCACCTGGCTGATGACGGCTGATTAGCCAGTAACCGATCCCAGTATGGTTGTTTCCGGGCCAGGGAAGATATGGCTTGGCAGTTTGGGCTGGACTGTTCCCATGAGGCATAGGGTCAGACTAATTTGCATATGGCCATATCTGAACTGGGGTGCTGGAGGGAGCTACACCAACTAAAACCTAACATTATGGGCATACCAAAATGGCAAGGCAAAATATATGCACCAAAAAAGGGGAGTGACCCTTGCCCAAGGGGCCACTACCCACTACATTTACTCAGTTGGCACAGTGTGTCAAATATATTTTTTAAAGTTTTAATCTGCCCCCTCAGGGGGGCAAACAAAGCAAAAAGGATGGCCCCCAAAAGGGGAGCGACCCTTACCTAAGGGATCGCTACCCAAAACAAAACATGTGGGCTTCCTAAAACGGCCCCCAAGGGGAGTGACCCTTGCCCAAGGGGCCACTCCCCAGCACACCCTAAAATTTACAATAAATTTGCCCCCCCAGGGGGCAGACAAAGCCTTCCTAATTGCCCCCAAGAGGGGAGTGACCCTTGTCTAAGGGGTCGCTCCCCTAGACAAAAAAAAACATTGTGGACTTCCTAAAATGGCCCCCAAGGGGAGTGACCCTTGCCCAAAGGGCCACTCCCCAGCACATCCTAAATTTACCAAAAATGTGCCCCCCCCAAGGGGGGCAGCCAAAGCCTTCCTAATTGCCCCCAAGAGGGGAGCTACCCTTGTCTAAGGGTTCGCTCCCCTAGACAAAAAAAAAACATTGTGGACTTCCTAAAATGGCCCCCAAGGGGAGTGACCCTTGCCCAAGGGGCCACTCCCCAGCACATCCTAAAATTTACCAAAAATGTGGCCCACCAAAGCCTTCCTAATTGCCCCCAAAAGGGGAGCGACCCTTGTCCAAGGGGTCGCTCACCAAAACAAAAAAAACAGCTGCGTGAAATGGCCCCCCCAAAGGAGGCACTCCCCTCGTGATTGGGTCTCATGACGAGCTCTGCTTGTCATGAGCACCCGAGGACTGTATGCCATGATGAGCTCAGCTCGTCATGAGCATACAAGAGGTTAATATGCTGATTGTAGACCTCGGTGTATGGCAAAATCAATTAAAAAATTAACTTGAAACTTCATTGTGACAAGCATAGAAAACCTGAGGATTAGTGCAAGTTGAGGACCTCTGCTAGTTGAAAGTTTCCTTATGTGAAAAAAAGGGCACTACAGAGACAGGGATGCTGGTCTTGAGTGAGCTGGGGGAACAAGAAGAGAGCAGCAAGTGGGAGCTTTGTGGGTCCTCCTAAGTGTGCCATTTGATTAATAGGAAAAGGCTTGAGGGACATATCATGTGGCGTATTGTGTTTTATTTAAGTTGGTGTAGGCGTTTAGTTGAGGAGGAGTGACAAGGGAAGTGCTACTGGCTGTGTGTGTACTCGGGCTAAAAGTTGGGCTACTGTGAGGCTTGTTTGTGTGATGCTCTGTGTAAGGCTCATCCGAGTCAGTGTACGAGCAGGGGGTGGAGACATTTTTGGAACTCCATGCAAATCATGCAGTTTGGTGCTTATTTTCCCTCCATGTTAAAGAACAGTAGATCTTCAGCACACAGGCTAATACGCTTCATAGCTAAATACATATAAGGTCCCAAAGGAGAGACCGATTGCATTGCAAATGCTTGTTTTAACATGCGGAACAGTGCTTACAAACTCCTCCCAATTTGCAGTCAGGGAAAGAAAAGTAAAGTGAAATATGTGACAACCTTCTGGGGGTACATGAAGTGTGAATGGTAAGGCTGTAGAGTGTCATTTTTTTTGTAACACAACAAAATGTAAATACCTGTAAATGAATTGTACACATTCATCAAATATGAACATTCTCTGGTCATTCTGAAGTGTAATGGAAACAAAAATTTTGAGAGGATCAGAACAAAACAATACATTTTACTTATCGATGTACAAGCAATAAATAGTTACTGAAACCCGATTTCCAAAAATTATTATCTGTGAATAGCATAGTTTTTAAGTAAAAACTGTATGTCCGTGCAAATTTAGGAGTCAGTGAAATAGGAAATGTGCTGTCTGTAAATGACAGTGCACTAACATACAAAGCTTTACTAACAATTACTTACATTAAAAAATCGCCCGCCCGATGCCTATTAAAGCTAGGTGGATCACGAAGTACTAAAGAGTGGTTCGTAGTTTTAAAAAGTTTGGAAAGCTGTGCTTTCATACTGCAAATTGCTTATGATGCAATTGCTTGTATATTTCACACTATTTAATTACAATAAATTAACAATAATCCATGTGCATTGGGCATGTACTATTTTTTCAAGCTGCTTTTCAGAAAGCTAGCTTAATAAATAAAATAAAAAATACCACAGCATCAGGGATGGTGTGATTTACATGCAACAATCATTGCCGAAGTTTTCCACCTATGTCATGCCTGGGCAGATGAAATATTGTCTAATAGGAGGTTTGCATGTCTAAAGTACGATGTTTTCTGCCGCCCACTCCCTTTAGAAACTTAATACTTGACACTTGCATCTTTGGTATTTCAAACCAGATGTTTCTCAAGTAAACTTGTTTCCTCCTGTGCGAGCCTTAGGGTTGAAGTGCCTACCTGTTCATTCTAAACTTTTCTCCTGTCTATCTGTCGTTCATGAAATTATCAAATGCTATAAAATGTCAATTGAGTAATTGTTGAAGTATATAAAAGTTCAATTGAGATTAATTATATGTCTGTGAACATCCTTTTATAGGAGGTAATTTAATTGTGGAAAGTTCAGATAAGATTTACGATAAACGTTTGTGGTTTTTATCATTTGTTCTTTGTGTTGTTTTGATAAAGGAATTGCCCCAGATAGTTTCACAATGGATTGCGTAATAAAAGTTAAGTCACAGCTTGTAAAGTTTCTTATAAAACAGACACAGAGCCAAGAAGCTGCTGCCTTTAAGTGGAGCAGAGCATGTGTCTAGGCTCAAGGAGATAGGAGATGTTTGCAATTGTTCAAGAGTATCATGAGATCAGAACAGATCCCATCTCCTGTAACAGACAAGAAAGGTACAATTCTCTGACGACGTTGTACAAAGAGTTATGGCTGATAAAACCCGAGTCAACATGAAATCTGCTATCATTGTTCAATGAAGATATTTTTCGAAGTCAGTTATGCGTCATTCTGAAAGATGCGCTTCTAAACATCACAGGCAGAAAGTGCAGGTTGGGTAAGGTAGATTCTGGCATTGCACTTTTCCCCCACAATGGTAGTGAAGTCTGCCTGGATAGTCACAATAATCAACGCGGGTGTCTTTATCCATAGTGCTCTTGCAGACTAGTCAAAACCGTACAATATTTTCTTTCAAAGGAACACTTCTTGGTAGTCTACCATTGTGGGGCTGAATCTGAGTTGTTCAGAGCGGTATCCTGGGAGGCATAGTGCCCTGTCTGATAATGAGTACAAGGGGTGTAGACATTCACAACTGGATTTGATTCTGTTTAAAGCAGGAGAAATTCCTGTACAGAAAACAGCCCATTAAACAAGCATTTGCAATGCAATTGGTCTCGCATTTGGGACCTCATATGTATTTAGATATGCAGCACATTAGCCTGGGTGCTGAAACATCTACTGTTCTTTAACATGGAGGGAAAGTAAGCACCAAACTGCGTGACACACCAGGTATGGGAACACATGGAGAGAAATATATGAGTGGGAAATGGTAAAGTCCAAAGCTCTGTTTTTAATATAAAAATCAGGCCCTTTGGTGGTCATATCAATGAAAATACAAGATTTGAAAAAAATATAAATGTCTACGGGTGCTCGTTGAACACACTTTCTATGGACTGGAATCTAGAGAATGCTAAAGTGGTTCTGGTATCTTACTGACCTCTGCTGGTCGTTTCTATCAAGAGAGTTAAATAGAGGCAGTTGCAAGAAAAATAAAAAAAATAAAAAACGTCCCTTAGCAGAAAGCAATTCTGGTATTTTACTGAAGTCTACTGGTCGTTTTCTATCAAGACAGTTAAATAGAGGCAGTTGAACAGAAAAAAAGTCACTAAGCGGAAGCAGACAAGTCCTAAGGCTGATCTCCAGAGCCAATGATCGAATGAATGAAATTAGTTTTGTATTGCGCAGAACTTTGCCCAGAGGCATCAAGGCGCATAAGATGGAAAAGCTGGGAGCAGTGCAAAATCAAAAGGGGAATCTACAGGTAAGCTTTAGTGAAGAGCCAGGTCTTTAAGGCTTTGCGGAATTGATCAGGTGATGCAAGGCCCTTGAGCTTATCAGGGAGGAGGTTACAAAGCTTCGGGGCAAGAGCAGAGAAGGCCTTCCCTCCCCATCTGGCCTTCTTCATCCGGGGAGTGGACAGAAGGTTCTTGTTGGCAGAGCGCAAGACCCTGCCAGGGGTATAAAGGGATACAAGAGACCTGATGTCCTCTGCACCGGATTCATGAAGGGCACAGTGGGTTAGATATAGAACCTTAAAATCTATCCTGGACAGCATCGGGAGCCAATGGAGATGTTTTCTTATGGCCGAGCCAGAGGACCGTCTAGGGGCGTTGACAAAGTACCTAGCTGCAGCGTTCTCCACAACTTGTAGGCGTTGAACCAGACTCTTGTTTATACCCAGATAAAGTGCATTACAATAATCTAGGCGTGAAGAGATAAAGGCCACCGCAAGTTGTTTTCTGGAGTCCAAGGAAAGATAGTTTGACTGTTTATGGAGGATCCTTAGAACCCCGCAACAGGTGGAAACGGTTCTATTTACTTGTCTGTCGAGGGAAAGTGAGGTGTCAAGTATAACTCCTAGATTTCGAGCTGCGAGGGTGGGCGTGGGGCATACTCCAAGGGCCGATGGCCACCAGTCAGCCGACCAGATCTCGTGTTTGCCTCCGAAGACAAGAACCTCCGTGTTTTCCCCATTTAATTTTAGGAAATTTTTGGTCATCCATCCTGCTACAGCTTCCATACAGTTCCTGAAGTTGGATGCCTCGGTCTCCACAGATTGATTGAGGGAGACCATAATCTGGGTGTCATCGGCATACCATAGTACTTCCAAACCAAATGATCTTACAAGCCTGGCAAGGGGGGCCACATAAATGTTGAAGAGGGTGGGGCTCAAGGATGAGCCCCGCGGGACCCCACATTGCACAGGCTTGGCAGGAGAGAGGAAGTCACCCAGTTTAACCCTCTGCATGCGTTGGTTGAGGGTTGAAGGCCCATCCACTCCCATCTTGCTGAGGCGAGCAATCAGAATAGAGGGGGACAGGGTGTTGAATGCAGCTGTAAGGTCGAGCAGGATCAGAAGAGTAGTTTGACCGCTGTCGACCTTAGCGCGGATGTTGTTTACCACCACTGTGAGAGCTGACTCTGTGCTGTGCGCCTTCCGGAAGCCATGCTGAGAGGAATCTAGCAGGCAGAATTTATCCAGGAAGGCGCTGAGATGGGAGTTAAGGTGGGCCTCTAGTAGCTTGGCAGGAGCAGGTAGCAGGGATATCGGGTGGAGGTTTTTTAAGATGGTGGGGTCTAGGGAGGCTTTTTGAGGAGTGGCTTGACTATGGCCATTTTCCAAGGTGCTGGGAAAGCGCCCTTGGAGATAGCTTGATTCATGATGTCAAGAAGTGGGGGCAACAGAACCTCTTTACCCTCCTTCAGGATTTTTAAGGGACAGGGGTCAAGGGGGGAACCAGACTTAAGTTTATCAAGGAGTTGGTAGAGGAGCTCCAAAGTCAGAGGGGGGAAATTTATCATACTGCCACGAGGTAGAGGCATCAGGTCTTGAGGGGAGGGAGTTGTGGGAAGGTGGGCAATACTGGTGTTAAGGTTGCAATCTTCTAGAGATGTGTATATATCCTTGATTTTAGTGTAGAAAAAAGTGGAAATCTGATTACACAACTCTTGGGATGGCACAATAGGGTCAGGGAGGAGAGCCATGGATAGATTATCCACGATTTTAAATAGCTCTCGGGTGATCTGAGGGTGGTCATGAGGTTAGTGAAGTATGACATTTTTTCCGCTAGAACTGCGGCCTTATATCTTTTGAGCATGTCCTTATGTTTAGTTCTTTCGTATGGATCGAGATGGGACCTCCAGAGTCTTTCTTGCTTCCTACAGTCCTGTCTGAGCAGTCTGAGGGCGTCGGTGTACCAGGGGGCCGAGGGGCGCTTTCTGGCAGAATAGTAAAATTTAGCCGGAGCCAGAGTATCAATGGCCTTTGCAATGGAGTTGGAGAGCTGGAGGGAAGCTATATCTATATCTGACGTAGATGAAAGATTAAGATTGGCGATAAGAGGGCCTAGGGCTTCGTTATTAAGGCCCCTATAGTTCCTTTTGGAAGCCCACAAAGTACATACACATAAATATATACTAAAGTATATACAAGAAGTCTCGAATTGCTCTACCTAAAAATGGGCCAGTAATCTCAGTCTGCACATACTAGTTCCCAATCCAGAATGGTGTGGTGCTGGGGCAGAATTACTTACCAGCATATTTATTTTATTTAATTCTAACCACCTGCTCATGCATTGCCCTAGTTGTTTTTAATTCTTTTTTTACCATTCCATATAGCGACCTAAAGGTATTGGAGCATTTTACATGAGCACCTGTTATATTACACAAGGACACATTCATTTTTTGTAGACACAAGAAGATTAAAAGATTTTCCCAGAATCACACGATGTTGAGCCCACACTGAGACTCAAATCTGGTTCCCCAATTCTAAAGTCAAAAGCTCTTGCGGTTATGCCATTTCATCTCCTCTGTAAACCGCCCCTTTGTGACCTGCACTTTTCAGCTAGACAAGCTATTGTGAGAGGGATGGACAGGGAATCTCAGGAATGGAAGCATCACCTAGCTGTTACCGTAGTCTCCAGGGATTAGCAGTTGGCTCTAGTAAAAGGCTAGCCAACCCATCTGATCTACATAAAATGCTCTCTCACATGACTCTGCCCTCCTATGATATCACCATTTATTTGCTGAACGGCATAAACCCTAAGGAGGCAACCAAAAAGACTGATGAAACTGACCCCATACATACTGCAACTAGGAATTCAATGAATGGAAATGAGGGAACCCCCTTGTTGCTTCTTCTTCATGCCGGCACATGACCCTTTTTCTAAATGAGGGTATTATGCTTGGGCAGCTGCACACTTGCATGACATTGCCATCTTTTTCCAATGGGAGTATTAGTCAATAAAATCCCCAGGAAAGTTTCAAACCTGTTCAGTAGTGAACTTCAGAGAATAGTCGAAGAATCCTTGGCCCCACCATGACCAATGTGCAGACATTTTAAATTCCATGGCTTTTGGTCCTTCGTTATGTCATGCACCTCTCGTCTGTGACTGCCAAATGCCCTGCTTCCAGCTTTCCAAATTTTGTTCACATTTCAAATTAACAGCCTTCACGTGAACAGTGCTTAAGATCAGGCTGATTTTTGATTGATTTGAGCTTTTCAAGACAATTAGCCATTTGCATGGTACATCTACATATATGTTTAGTATGTTTAGCTGCCTGCTTTCTACAGTTATCATTCCAACCAATTTTATTTTTATTCTCACTTTGTTTACTTCCGGTGCTCTAGTCTTATCTTTGTTATTTGTCACTCCTGTAGCAGAAAAATGTATGAGCAGTGAAGGTGTGTACTCTGCACCTCTTGACTAGCTTAATACGTGAATCAAGAGCATCTCCTGTGTTATATTCATAGAGCACTTAGTATCTCTAATGAGGCTGCACATCACTCTGATTTACATTATCATTTCTTTAAAACTGCATGGATGATTAAATGTTGGGAGCTGTATGGCCAGTATGGGGAGTGTTGTGTGATGGTGTGAAGATCAAGGACAAGCTTTGCTTTTAAGATGGTGTGGCAAGCATTGCTCCAAATACAACTGAGGTGTTGCGGGGAGAGGGATGATAGACCTGCTAATTTAGGATCAGACAGTACTCTAAAGTTCAGAAATGTGTTGTCGGAACTATTTTGGGTTTTCAGGGCAGAGGTGTTCTAGTGGCTCCCATCCTTGATGGTTGCTGTTCTTATCCCCTGGTGTGCTGTGACCCACCATACTATGGCTCAGCCAACTGGGCCAGGGACACTTCACTCTGCACTTGACACTCAGGATAGCGAGTGCAAGCAGTAGAGACTTCTCAGGGGGCATTAGCTCAGACCTTAATGTGCCAATAGACAAAATATTAGCAATGTTCAGCTCAGTGCTTGGCTTTGTAGAAGAGAAAATACTTTCTAATCCCATTGAATTGTTGAATTCTCCACAGATTAATACAACAGGCAGGTCTGTGATCTTGGTCAAAACCAATTTACTGTGCTACACTCCTAATATCCCTTGGTTCTGTCTACCACCAAGGTGGCCCTTAACAAACCTGCCTCTTCAGTAATTATGGCAAAAGCATGGGTAAAGCTTAGGTGCAGATGACTTCTTACCCCTGGTGGTAAAGTTGGTAGGGATTCAGTTCATAGTCCCTCAAGATTGGCTGACACAAATACACCATGACTTGACTTCACTCCACTATCTAACTTTGCTCTTCAACTGTCTGCTTTCTCTGGCTGTCCCTTAGTCAGGAATATTCTGGGCTCATCCCCCTGCACAGTCTTTCCTCTTCAGGGTACAGGATCCGTCTATCAGCAGGCAGACAGGCATCTAGGCATCAGGCAAACCCTCATGTCTTCTGGCAGAAAGTGCATACTTCAGGCGATGAACCCTTACTGTTGCTAACACAGCAGTCCTTTAAGTACTCTGCAGAGCACTCCATACATTGGTCATGAAGAACCTGGACTTTAAAACAAAGTGAGTTGGTTTGAGTCTCACTTTTATTCACACTTTCTAGGCAGCATGTGTTGATCCCTTGATTCACACTTCAGAACCGATTTGGGGTGGTTGTATGTCAATTTCCTTCCCTGGCAGCAATCCAGACATAACCTTTGTGTAAATTGATTCTTATGAAAGCAGGTATCAATGGGGATGTCTCTAAACTGGAGCATCTACAACATGAGCAAACGGAATTGTGAAGATTCTCTTGTGGCTGCCACCAGGCTCTCTGAAGCATTATTCAGGTGAAGAGAAAAAGGCAGACCTGACACAGAAACTTCCTCACATTGAACAACACACCTAAACCCTTCACTCCTACCATCCACCAAATGCAGTGCCCAGGTCATTGCTTACAAAGTCTTCTTGGAATTTCAAAAGGTAGCCCTGTATCTATCCTATCCGACTCTCCAAACTATTGCT
The DNA here is from genome assembly GCF_964261635.1 of Lissotriton helveticus. Classification (NCBI taxonomy): domain Eukaryota; kingdom Metazoa; phylum Chordata; class Amphibia; order Caudata; family Salamandridae; genus Lissotriton; species Lissotriton helveticus. Next base: position 444,089,640 of record NC_136073.1, read on the forward strand.
GGGAGAATGCAGGTAATCCAATGACACTCTCTGGAGAAACTGTCCTCATCTTATATCTTTTGCCATGTCAAACCAGTGTCATCGAAAATTGATACAATGTGTTTCAGCACTCAGACACACACACATAGGTACTCAACATTCACACAGGATATCACCGCAAGGATATGGGCATTCTCATAATAGCAGAACATTACATGTGATGGCCAGTAGACCACACTCTACCTGACTCAGAGAAAATGTCCAGGTACACTAGCATTTTCAAAACATGGTATGCTGCCTTCACCTCTTTATGTGCCATACATAAGGCAGGGACAGTAGTCCTCTGTCCGCTATGCGGAAACACTTGGTGCCCCCTGCAGGACAGAGGACAGGTACTAGACCACACACTATTAAGGATAGGCCTAAGCCTCTGTGCAACCTCTAGATTATTCTGATTCCAGGGACAAAAGAGAAGCCAAGATACCAAATACACTTGCAGCTGTGCACTCAGGACTGGGAAACATGCCAGTGTAAGATGCAGGGGACATTCCCATCCCAAAGGTCTTCAAGTGCATAATATGTGCAGTTCCTCTGTCAGCCAATAACGCTGCCCACGTGCCCCATTTCTAATGGGGCTTCCGCTTTTCCAAGAAGGCCTCCTCAAATAATGGAAGATTGATGAATAAAGTGACAGCCATTGATATGGGCTATAAACACACATTCTAAGCACTGAGATAACATCAACATGCCGTTTTCACTTTTCAGATTGAGACTTTGCTATTTTTATACTCATACTCTTTTCTTGATGAAAAATTTACAAATTACATTTCAATTCTCTGATCTGGCTGTTTTCCCCAATGGAAACTGGGGTATAATTGTGTTTCTATTTTTTTTAATTCATTCGAACATCAAGTGCATCAGTGTAATTATCATTAATATTACAGTTCCTCAATACATTAGCTTCATATTCAAACAGTAAATCTTTAGAATGCTTGCTTCCTTCTAAGTCAGTGGTGAACAGGTAAATCTATAAATATAGTTCACACTTGGTTTGATGTAAGCCTAAGTGTAGCAAGTACTGAACGTATATTATATTCATCAGTTTCTGATTTATCAGCAGTAGGTGTACATCCCTTCTATAGTGGAGTGTACTACAGATTTGATGCCGCGAGAACAGTGTGTCAGAAAGTTGGAGGAAGTTCGATAATTTGCCCTATAAAATACACTAGTGAACTGAAATGTAATGCTTCTTAGAACTAGCAGTGCAAAGTCACAACTTGTCCAAGTATGTTAATCTTTTCTAATGTCCAGTTTTGCTTTTCCAGCAGTGCTTAGTATGTTCTGGTGGTGTCAATGAGTAGTTTCTTAATGTCCAAGAATAGTAGTTGTCAATGATCTATATGGGTCATGAACATGAAGTCACCCATTACAAGTATAGTGGAGCTAACCCTGGGGTGATAACACCCTGCCATACTATGAGTGCGCTAGTGCTTCTTCATCTGATATTAACTGGTTTGAAAGTTCCAGACCCCTTTTTAAATGACAATTATTTTTAGACCACACATAACATTTCTAACTGTTTCCAAACTAACCTTATCACTTATTAAATATAAGGTAACCCAGTCTAATCGTATGGGAAATGTAGGCCTCATAGTAGTGAAAAGCGAATTTGAGGATTTTCACTTCCTGCACATGTAAAACATAAACTGCATGCCCAACGTTTTAAATATACTGCACACTGCACTATGGGCTGGTTAGGGCCTACCTTAGGAGTGATTTATATGTATTAAAAAGTGAGGGTCAGGCCTGACTAAAGGTCACGTTAAATTGGTGTTTTAAAAATGTACACAGGCTGCAATGGCAGGCCTGAGACAAATCTTAAAGAGCTACTTAAGTGGTTGGCACTATAAGTGGTACTATTTAATTTACATGCTCTGGGTACATATTATACCAATTTGCAGCAACTAATAAGCACATTAACTGTGCAAATCAGAAGAACTTTATCATGTTTTAATGAGTGAGCAAAAGTATTTTAGCACTGGTTAGCAGCGGTAAAGTGTACAAAGACCTACAGTCAACAAAAACAAACTTCAGCTACAGTATGTTAGTTGGCAAAAAGTTTAGAGGGAAAATCACCCTAAAGGGTGTCAGGTCTGACTTCTGAAAGTATGGAGAACTATTCATCCTCTTAGGAGTTCTCATTATTAAGGTGAAAGAACCTGGATAGGCCATGCGCACTTGAGTGTTATGACCCAGGGCGGCGTACAACCATAAAGTCCATTCCCTGTAAGGAGCGGGACCACCTCAACAGTTTGGAATTCTCATCCTCCTCTGTACGAGTCACCTGAGGGGCCTGTGGTCTATCTGAACTCATAAGTCAGTCCCAAACAGGTATGGTCTGTAGGAGAGTAGGATCTGCTTCTTATAGTTACTCCCACTTTTTGCTGAAGTTTCACTGTTTTCGACTTAGGCTGTCTGAGATCCTGCTACCCAGGACCCTAGCCTAGCTGCTTTCTCCTCTAAATTGATTGCATGTACTTTAGGTACACTCCAGATTGGATACTGGGGCACCCTTATAAGTCCCTATTATATAGTGCACTATGTACCCAGGGCATAGGTACCCCAGAGGCCTACCAGGGCTGCAGCATGTATTATGCCACCCCTGAGAGACCATCCAAACTGACACCACAGGTCTGCTCCTCCCCTGAAACAGACCCATCGATCGACTCACCTGTCATATCGATCGCTGCTGCTGCCTGTCCTTGATGCTACGAACCGAGGCCCTCGGCTCCTCTTTTTGTGTGAGTCCCCCCATGCCTGACCTCAAGATGGCCCCCTCAGTGAGACCCTCCTCGATGCTCTATCTCTCCTGGTCCAAAATCATTGGTCATCGTCCTGATCTTGATCAGCCCTCATCCGACCCTGTTCCTGCTCACCCACCATGACATTTAATTCTGAGAACTTTCCCTCGACAGCTGAGACCTAACCATTTTGACTGATGCCTTGCGGAGCTACCTCGCGAACTAAAGGGGAGACGGGCTATGGATTCCCTCCTTGACCAGCACCTACCCAGCTGCTCTTTGGGCAAACTCTCCTGCGTCTCTCCTGACCTTTTCTCCCTCCTCCCCCTTCACCCTACCCCTCTCCTCTCCACTCTTCTCCTCTTTCCAGCTATTGACCTCTGCCCTCACCCGTCCATGCTCATAGTTCCCGCCCTGTTTATCCACTGGACTTTGTTCTGTGAACTTTCCCTCGTCAGTTGAGACCTAGCTATTTGACTGATGCCCGATGGAGCTACCTTGTTTAGCTATAGGGGAGACGGGCTGTGGATTTCCTCCTTGGATGTCACCTACCTAGTCGGTCTTTAGGCAGACATCCTTTCGTCTCTCCTGCAGTCTTTTCCCTCATCCTCCCCCTTCACACTTCCCCCTACCCCCCTCCGCTCTATTTGTCTCACTTTTCTTTCCTCTCTCAATGTGTTGCTTATTTTTGATGTAATGTGTAATTGTTATCTTTTTCTGTAACATTGTGTAACCTAATGTAAAGCGCTCTGATACCTACGGGACTAGCCAGCGCTATATAAAACTCATTAAATAAAAAATAGAAAAAAACATCTCCCCTAAATCACTGCACACATAAACCTATCAGTCACCCCTATGGCAGGCCTTATCAATCCTGAAGGCAGGGTGCTGGGTTTTATGTGAGAGGGTGCCCATGCATGAGTAGAGCCCCTCTGCAGCCTTCGGAACCTATTTTCCGGGGTTGTTTGTGATGCAGCCAATCACATATATTTAAGTGCATTATAACCTCGCAGTAAATGCTAATTGTAAAACGGCTGCTTGCATATATGTCATATTTGGTGTCAAACACCTTGGAATCATACCTCCTCGCCAGTAACTGGCGGGGGACGTATGATTCCACCCTGCTGAAGGTACATATGCGACACTGGTACACCCGGTACCAGCTTTCTCGACCTGGGCATCACAAAATGGATGCTGCCAGCCACAGACACAAGTCTGCCCTCCTGCTGCTGAGGCAAGCTCAAGCAGGGAAAGGCTTTACAATAGGTTTCCTATCATAGGGAGGTGTGACCACCTCCCAGACAGGATTTAGTGTATTGGGGCTGGGTGGGTGCACTCTGAGAGTGTTTGAAGTCTGCACTGGGGGCACATTTGGTGTCCCTGTGCATAGTCCAGTTCAAACCAGTTGCAGGAGCCATAGGCTCCTGCTCTGGTGCGAATCTGTACAAACGACATGGGTGTAACCACCCCTCTGTCCTGACCCTCCCATAGGTGGACCTCAGAGTTTGTCCTACCGCTCCCTTGGGTATGAAGTAGGAACCCTGACTACAGGACTTTAGATTTTACTTGGACTAAACTTTGGAAGCAGAAACCAAGTACTTTGATAATCTACACTACGCTGGATGACTGAAGAATCTCCCTTGGAGTAAAGGAGTTACTCCCTGTGAAGCAGGCACCCTTAACACATCTGACGGGTTTGCATCTCCCGAGCACCTGAGGACTCTGAAGATTTCTGCAACACAGGAGGTGGGTTCCTGAGCTTCTCTGAGGTTGATCTGCCCTCTCAGCAATTCTGAGACTAGTAGCCCTAATGGGGACCGTGCAACCTGCACCCCTGTGCACCATGTATTTTTTACAGCAGCTGCATATGCTTTTTTGCAATCCCTGAGGTTGCGTTTTGGGCTATGTGTAGTCCTGACCCCAAGCAGTAATTGCACCAAAGATTTCCAGCCTACACTCACGAGTGTTCCGTGGGCTGGTATTTTGTGATTCAGCTTGAGGTCCCTTCGCGATTCCTGGTCCGTTGGCTTCTGAGTCCCTGTGAAGGTAACTTTGATTTCTCTTGGGCTTTCCTGGTTGCTCCAGATATGCTGTGCCTCCCCATAGCTTGTAGAGTCTCCTGGACCTTACAACCAAACCAGGCCTGCTTTCCTCTCCCCGCATGGGTTGCATTTGCCAAGGCTTGGTGGTGTTCAATTCGGACACTGACCCCTCAGCACTCGACATCCTTTGTGGGACAGCTCACCTCTGGACTTTGGTTGTCATAAACATCTCCTGGTCCCTGTGGCTACAGAGTCAAGCCCCCCACCAGCTCACCTGAAGCACCCAAAATCTGTGGGCATTCGTCTACCGAGCCCCTGGTTACGCTGAAGTGACCCAGACCCTCTGCTTTCAGGTTCTTCTCACTTTGGATCCAGGCTTGGATTCCACCGGGCACTTTTCATCTTCCCGGCAGCAGCACTTCTTTGAGTCACGCCATTGAAAATGACAAAGGCTTCTGACATCACTTGACACCTATGCACCCGGCTCCCCTGGGATAGGTAACACGGGTACTCCAGTACTCACAAAGGTGTTGGCCTTAGAACCTTCTATGTTCCAAAGGGTTTACTTGAAGTCCTCTCTGAAGTGTCCTTAATCATTAATTTTCCAACTGCGACTTTCCCATAGAGTTGTAGGGAGCTCGTGTCTGTGTTCTCACACTGCACCCATCCTCCATGGGTCCCCTGTGTCACTACTTTGGGTGGTTCCTTGGGGTCCCAGCGATTCTCCGTGCTCTAGGCACTGTGTCTAGTTAAGTCGTGGTTGGTATACCACTTTCTTAGTATATGGTTTGGTCTCCTCCTGGAGCCCACTGTGTATTGTGCTATTTACTGTTGTTCTAGTAATTTAATATTGTGTGCTTTGTGCTCTAATGTCATAAAGAGGTTAGTAGAGAGTGTTTGGTAATAAATACATATATTTTATATATATTTCTTGTGTGGTTCTCCTTTCATTTGGTTATTCAGGAGGTTATAATCTGGTAAAACAGGCTGCTTTACATTCCTTCGAGACTTAGCCTGAAGGCTGCTCTCCACAGCTACCACTAGGATAACTTTCTCTAAAGGTTGTCTTTGACCAAATCATCAATAAGGGTCATTTGGACTGGTGCAAGGTGCCCACTTTAATTAGTGGACAGCATATACCAGGCCAACTTCTCACATTGGTGTGCAGCAGTTGGGATTCGAGCTTGCTACTGTTTTACCAAATAATCTTATTGGATAATTAACCGAAAACCACTAAAGGTATTTAGGTACATATAAATCAAGAATAGAATAAGTACATTCTACTGAACCTGGAGTTGGGTACTCAAGGGTTTAGCACACCCTTTCTCCAACTCAAGAGAGTTTAGTTCCCAGTAGTTTAGGTAGGTGCCTACCCCACTTAACACTACTATGTCCTCTAAAGGAGAAGCCAGTGGCTCTCTGCCTACTAGGTATGACTTGATCTCATTCCAAGAATTTAGAAATATGTGTACATCCAGGAAGCTGAGGACAGGGAGAGGACCCAGCACTCAACGCCTAATAGAAATCTTAATGCTTGATGATCACAGAAAGACTTCAGGGTCTGATGAATTAGGTAGAGGGGCTGGGGCAGTGGATGAGGACAGAGCGGGAAGTGAACACTTATTTGATCTGGACTCAGCCACTGGCCAGGATGAACAAGATGATTATAACCTGGAAAATCCAACTTTGCCCTTGAGTGGAGGAGAAGGCATTGTGGGCCTTCTCTTTACTCCCCCAGGTAGGGTGAACAATTTACGTAGAAGATCTAGATCTCCCTCCAGGGAACCCACTCATTCAGGTACTTCTGTAGGGACCTCCGCTAAAGAGAATCCTCTTTTGATAAGAGAATCATAAAAGAGAATCCTCTTATGATATGAAGTGCCAACTGCTTGAGTTTGAAAGAGCGAAGCTCTGAATCAAGAGAGAGCAATGGGCCTTAGACCGGGAATCCCTAGAGCTCAGAGAGCTTCCAGAAGGTTGGGGCGAGATCCCCATGGTGGCAGCAATAGTGTCCCTTGACCTAGAGAGTATACTCATGATTATAGGAACCTGAACAAGATAGTCCCTCCCTATGAGAGTGGGGATGACATCCACAAATGGATACCTGCACTAGAGAGGGCCTGTAAATTACAAAGGGTCCCTCGAGAGCAGTGGGCAGCTATCTTGTGGCTGTCCTTTGCATAACAAAGGTAGAGACAAGCTGATGGGTTTGGCTTAACCACTGAACAATCAGGGTTAAGATCAGAGACACCCAGAAGGCACAGACTCGGGACTGGGTTGACTTTGTAGATTGTGCTACTAATTCTCTGGAAGGCTGGTTACTTGGCAGTAAAGTGTGTGATTTTGAAGGATTGTACAATTTAATTATGAGGGAGCAGATCCTTAATAATTGTCAAAACCAGTTGTTTCATCAGTACCTGGTGGACTTTGATCTGACCTCTCCCCAAGAATTGGGAAAGAAAGCAGACAAATGGGTCATAACCAGGGTGAAGCAGAAAGCTCAGAATCAAGGTGATGACTCTAAGAAGCAGGATTCTAAAACCCCAGATAAGGGTGGGAAGAAAGATAAAGACCAGAAGTCTTCACAAGGGCCCCACAAGTCTTCATCTGGTGGGGAGTCACAATCTAACAAGAATAAATGCAAGAAAAAACCTTGGTGTCACATCTGTAAACAGAAGACACATTGGACACATGATTGTACCAAGTTCAAGGAATCTACTCCAGCCACCACCGCCCCTAAGGCAACTGTTCCCCCTAGTTCAGTGCAAAGTGGTGGTACTCAGAATAAGGGTGTAGTAGGGTTGCGTCTGGGATTTGAGATGGATTCTGGCCTAGCCAGAATTCCAACTCAGGCTGTGTTAGTCTGTGATGGAGGCATGGATATTGCCTCCTTATTTGTCAGTCCCAGTAATCTGGGCAAATACAGACAACAGCCTTTGATAATAACAAGGAGGCCATGGCACTTAGGGACACAGATGCAAGTGTCACCATGGTGACAAATGATCCTGTGGCCCCTGAGCAAATGATGCTTGGTGAAATATACCAAGTGACCAAAGCAAGCAATGTCAGGACAGGCCATTCCTTGGCAGTTGTGAATTTCACATGAGGAGGGGTAACTTGCCCTAAAAAGGTGGTGGTAGGTAAGTGCAGACCTCCCTGTTGAATGGTTGTTGGGCAATGATTGAGAAACTTCAGCTTGGGCTGAAGTGGAGCTCAGGACTCATGCAGAAATGTTGGGCAACCCTTCAGATGTGTTTGCTATGACTAGGTCATAGCACAGTGAACAGGCCCTGGATCCTGGAATAATTGACCAGGTGCCTTCCAAGAGAAGGGCCAGTAAGGGAAAGGCAGTGACTTACCTCGTGCCTCAGAATACAGATCAGTCTCTGGAGGGAGATGATCTTAGTCCTGAAGAAGGAACTGTCCCAGAGGAGCTTGAACCTGATCAGGTTGAGTTCTTGGGGACAGGGAGCCCTTCCAGGGCAGATTTGAGCCAGGAGCAGCTGAGCTGCCCTCTCTCTTGAACCCCTCAGACAGCAAGCTGCTGCTGAGGCTGCTGGGAGTGCCAGTGGATCCCATAGGATCTATTGGGATAATGGACTCTTATTCTCAGAGAGTAGAGCCCCCAAGCCTGGTGCTACCAGGAGGTTGGTTATACCTCTGACGTTTAGGGGCTTCCTATTGACACTGGCACATGATATCCCTTTAGCAGGTCACTTAGACCAAAACAAGACTTGGGACAGGCTTCCCTCACTTTCATTGGCACCATAAGTCAGAGGATACAAAGGAGTTTTTGTCGCTCCTGTGTCACTTGCCAAGCCAGTGGTAAGGCAGGTCGTACTACAAAGCCCCCCCGATACCACTACCTGTGGTGGGGGTTCCCTTTGAGAGGGTTGGAATTTACATTGTTTGTCCCATGGATCCTCAAACTGCATCTGGGCACAGATTTATACTAGTGGTAGTGGACCATGTCACTAGGTAGCCAGAGACAATCCCTCTTAGGGCGCCTGTTGTGGCTAGAGCTCTCCTGGGAATCTTTTCCAGAGCGGGTTTTCCTAAAGAGGTAGTATCAGACAGAGGACAAACTTTATGTCTGGTTACTTGACTGCTATGTGGAAGGAGCGTGGAGTAAATTACAAATTTACCACCCCTTATCACCCACAATGCAATGGGTTAGTTGAGAGATTCAACAAAACCCTAAAGGGAAAGATTAAATGTCTCCCTGAAAAGCTCCGGTGTAGATGAGACATACTTTTGCCCTGCCTTCTCTTTGCCTACAAAGAGGTTCCTCAGAAGGGTTTTGGTTACAACCCTTTTGAACTTCAGTTTGGACATCCAGTTAGGGGTTGTATATGTCTAGTGAAGGAGGGATGGGAGCTTCCTCACAAGCCCCCTAAACATGATATTGTGGACTATGTACTTTGTCTCCACTCCAGGATGGCTGAGTACATGAAGAAGGCATCTAGAAATCTTGAGGCTAGCCAGGAATTGCAAACGGCCTGGCATGACCAAAAGGCTGTGTTGACTGTTTATCAGCCAGGACAGAAAGTATGGGTGTTGGAGCCTGTGGCCCCAGCAGCCCTCCAAGACAAGTGGAGGGGCCCCTTACAATCATTGAGCTAAAGGGAGAGGTTAGCTACCTGGTGGACCTTGGAACTCCCAGGAGCCCCGATAGGGGTGATCCAAGTGAACAGGCTCAAACCATATGTGAGGGTGAATGTTTGACAATGTTCAACATTCCGTCCATCATCTTTTTGTGTTGCATTTTCACCCTAAGTTGGAAGGGTATGCGCAGACGTGGTTCCCGTGCTCACTACGCCACTAGAGTCAAGCTATCCTGGCTGATGAGGGCTGAAAGCCCAAAACCGGTCCTAGGATGCTTGATTCTGGTTCAGAGAAGACATGGCCTGGCAGTTCGGTCTGGACTGTTCCCTTGAGGCACAGGGTCAAGACTGATTTGCACACGGCTATGTCTGACCTGGGATGGGGTGGGGAGCAAAACAACAATGGATTAAACCCAGATCTGTGACTGGGGGTGAATGTTTTACAATGTTCAACATTCCGTCCATCACCTTTTTGTGTTGCATTTTCACCCTAAGTGGGAAGGGTATGCCCAGACGTGGGTCCCGTGCTCACTACGCCACTGGGGTCAAGCTATCCTGGCTGATGACGGCTGAAAGCCTGAAACCGGTACTAGGATACTTGATTCTGGTTCAGGGAAGGCATGGCCTGGCAGTTCGGTCTGGACTGTTCCCTTGAGGCACAGGGTCAAGACTGATTTGCACACGGCTATATCTGAACTGGGGTGGCATGGTGAGCAAAATAACGATGGATTAAACCCAGATCTGTGACTGTGGGTGAATGTTTGACAATGTTCAACATTCCGTCCATCATCTTTTTGTGTTGCATTTTCACCCTAAGTGGGAAGGGTATGACCAGAGGTGGTTCCCGTGCTCACTATGCCACTGGAGTCAAGCTATCCTGGCTGATGAGGGCTGAAAGCCCGAAACCGGTCCTAGGATGCTTGATTCCGATTCAGGGAAGACATGGCCAGGCAGTTCGGTCTGGACTGTTCCCTTGAGGCACAGGGTCAAGACTGATTTGCACGCGGCTATGTCTGAACTGGGTGGCATGGTGAGCAAAATAACGATGGATTAAACCCAGATCTGTGACTGGGGGTGAATGTTTTACAATGTTCAACATTCCGTCCATCACCTTTTTGTGTTGCATTTTCACCCTAAATGGGAAGGGTATACCCAGACGTGGGTCCCGTGCTCACTACGCCACTGGAGTCAAGCTCTCCTGGCTGATGAGGGCTGAAAGCCTGAAACCGGTCCTACGATGATTGATTCTGGTCAAGGGAAGACATTGCCTGGCAGTTCGGTGTGGACTGTTCCCATGAGGCACAGGGTCAAGACTGATTTGCATACGGCTATGTCTGAACTGGGGTGGTGTGGTGAGCAAAACAACGATGGATTTAACCCAGATCTGTGACTGGGGGTGAATGTTTAACAATGTTCAACATTCCGTCCAACATCTTTTTCTTTTTATCTTTTTGTGTTGCACAATCAAACCATATGTTGACAGGGCAGACATGGGCTTGCTCATGGCTACTGATGAGGGACAGGAGGAAGAAAGTGATCCACTCCCTGACCTGCTCTCACAAAACCCTGATGATGGTTCAGTTGATGGTGTAGCCTTGGCAGGCAGCCTCACTAGCCAGCAGCAAACTGATTGTAGGCAAGTCCTGAATTAGTTCAGACATATGTTCTCACTGACGCCAAATCAGAAAAGTGAAGTAGTGTGGCTCACTGGTTAGAGGCAGCAGACCCGAGAGCAGAGGACGGCCCGGGACCAGGGTTCGATTCCCGGCGCGGCAGGTTTCTGGACCAGGGTCAGCGGACTCGATAATTCTCTCGCCTCGGTGCCCACTCTGATCAGCGATCACACTCGGCAACTCTGGGCATTAGCTTGCCTCATCTTCACTAACGGCCCCACCAGACCGCCGGGGATGCCTGGTCTCACCCTGGAGATACCCATTAAGGGACCATCTCTCAGGGAAGCCAGGAAGGGTTTCGCAGCGGTCGAAGCGCCTTGGGACCCTACGGGTAAGTAGTGCGCTATATAAATGCCTATACATACATACATACATACAATACCTGGTGCACTCATGAAGGGGACACCGGTGACAGTCTGCCGGTTAAAAACATGATTTATAGGCAACCTGACCATGTCAGGGACTGCATCAGGACTGAAGACCAGGATATGTTGGATTTGGGAGTAATTGAGCCCTCATATAGCCCTTGGGGTAGCCCAGTAGTCTTGGTACCAAAACCTCCCACCCAGAATGGCAAGAGAGAGATGAGGTTCTGTGTTGACTACAGGGTTCTCAATGCAGTCACTAGGACTGATGCCCATCCAATACCAGGGCAGATGAGTTTTTAGATACTTTGGCCTCAGCCAAGTTTCTGAGCACATTTGACCTGACAGCTGGCTGCTGGCAAATCAGATTAGCTGAGGATGCAAAGCCAAAAACAGCATTCTCAACCCCCTAGTGGGCACTACCAATTTGTGGTGATCCCCTTTGGTTTGAAGAATGCACCTATGAAAGTGTTGTCAACCTGCACACCTTACTTGTATGTGTATGCCTACATTATTGCTCTGTAATTCATTTAACGGTGCGTGCTGCTGTGATGAGACCCTGCCACTGACCCTACCTTGGAAATCTATGAATTTGGGAGACCAAGAAGCTCTGTACCACATCACAACGCACAGCTATGTCCCTAAGGTTTTTTCAAATGTTTAAAACTTTTTTTAGGTTTTAATCCCAAATCAAAAACCATACTCAATATTCATTGAATCAATTATTATTTCATTGGTTCAACAATATTTTTTTCAACAATATTTTGAAATAATGCAAACAATATATGTTTAAGTGTCTTAATGTTTACACATTTGTGCATATTGTACAACAGTGATTCAGTTTAGTAGTTGTACCCCTAACATCAAGTGCTAATATGTTTATAATCAAAAACAAGCTTGATTGACCCCAATGCATTTCGGGTTAAAACAACCCTTCTTCAGGGGGAAAGAACATTTTATTTCAGGAATACAATGATTCTAAAGTGCTTTTTCCAGAATGCTTTTTCAGAAGCCTCCTGCAGGAACAAAAACCAAAGGAATACATGTCAATCGTTTTTATCATGCTTCTTCTATTTACATAAAGATCAACCTATTTTATCTGTGTGCGCAATAATCATAATGTCGTGTACATAAACCATAGACATCTAAATCTTCATACAGAACAATATGTGAAATGTGCTTGCTTCATATGGTGGCACATCACCCCTGTTCAATACCATTATGTGTGACCAAGTGAACGCTGCGAGTCGCGACCATCGGCACTTAAAAAGTGACTTTCATGCTTCGGTGTGATAAAAACTGAAAACGTGTATGGTACCTTGGATTCTCGGTGTGAAGACCCACCGATCACTGCAATCACAATAAACAACAGCATTCTGAATAACAGACGACAATCTACGTGGAAAGGAGGAGCTACGTAAGTTAACTTCAAACTGTTGTGCGAATAGCCATAATCTGTGCAACCAAGTGTGAGTGCTTACACTCTTGGGTCGATGTATGAGGCTCAAGTCGCTATGATCTCTACAAAGGAATACATAAGTGCATTAGATAATAACGTGTGCGTGTCCTGCACTACACAAGTGCCACCAACTGCATAAGCAATTCATTGCTCGTTATTCAAAGGTTCTTACCTCCTGATGCTTTTAAGCACGGTGTGACAACGCGTATCTGCAAAACATTATTAAGGAGCCCATAAATGTCCGTGATGTTATCTTTACATGAACATTCCCAATGATAACTTCATGAGTATGTTCCCACTCACCGGTGCTTCACCTGAATCGCGCCCATAACTTCCTGACTTCCTGTATGCGTAATGACCTCATAGCGTAACATAGTATTTGTACGCCGCTGGTCTCCCTAGGGATACGCCCCTTAGAAACCTTGTTGAAAATCTGTCAAACTTTATTTCTAATATGCTCATAGTGGACACACTGGAATCATGTGATATCCAGTCTCCCTCTAGTATATGTATGTATATATGAAAAATAGTAAAAATTAACGACCCAAATCTAACTGTTTAAGACGAGCTATGCTTTCAGTATACCAGTTTGCTTCACTGTGCATAAATACCCGAGTAAAGTGGTAGGGTGTGCATGTACTATCATTGGAAAAACCCTGAGTGCATCGCTTCATAAAGTAGAGTGAGAGTAGCAAAACTAACATTCGTGAGTTGTCACAATACAATTTGGGATGCCATAGTTCAGTCCTAATACCACGTGTGAAACAGTGAGAAAGTGCATCTTTCGACTGCGTGTGATGATCAGTGCTGTGTTTAATACGATGGTTATGCGGACATAGATTCACAACCTTGTGACATTTCTTGTACCATGCATAACAATACGAGACTGCTGGTTAAAGGAAATATGTCATTTCACAATGATCATTTAAACCCTTGGGAATTAAGGTTCCCACATTTTTTATTCAAAATGTTTCTCTCTCAGCCAATAGAGTTTGTGATTCAATCCCTGGTCTATTGTAAATTTTTTGTGCAGATCATGCTTTTGTGTTCCACTATTCTTACTTTGATTTTCCTTGCTGTTCTGCCTACATACGTGAGTCTGCAAAGACATTGAATAGCGTAAATTATTCCTTCTGTGTTGCAATTTGACGAGACAAATATTTTAAGGTGATCTTTTTTCTTGTGCGTGGGTGACTAAAAGTATTTCCAGTCATGACGTTACGGCACTGGCAGCAATTCCAGAATTTCATCATTTCTTTAAATGTTTGGGATGTATTCAGTGAGATCGTCTTGAGTATTTCTTTCATATTTCTGGATCTTGTATGAGCAAATAACGGTTTATTCGGGAAAACCATTTTAAAATCTGTCTCTTGCTCAATGATCTCCCATCTTTTCAAGATCGTCTTTTTTATGTGGGTTGATTGTTGTGAATATTTTAAAACAAAGACCTTCCCGCTTATTGCTTTTTGTAGGGCTTCTTGACAGTAGCTCATGTCATTGTTTTGAACTCACAGATTGATGTGCAGATTGTAAGATGTCATGGGGATATCTTCGTTGGGTGTACCTAATGAATTTTTCTCTAATTTGTAGGTTGGCTTGTTGATCGTCAGATGAAATTCTCTTAATCCTTATAAATTAGGATACAGGCAAGTGTTTCTCTAAAGCCGGAGGATGGAAGCTCTCATGGTTGAGTTGATTGTTCTTGTCCGTAGGTTTGATGTTCTCAACTCCCCCCCCCTCCCCAATCTGGTTCTGGACTTTCCTCCCTCCACTGCCCAAGGTTCAACACATCTAGCGGGACAAAGGACCGGTGTCAAGTTCTTATCGAGTGTGCTAAGGCAGCCCTTTTGTAAGTCTGGGATTTGCTCCGCCCCTCCCATTCTGGCAGGATGGCCAATCCTGCCAATATCTACTCTCCTTTGTTTTACTGTCTGAGAGATATACACAAAGGCCAGCTTCCGCTCTTTGTACAGTCATGTGACCCAGGATACAGTCTGCGAGCACCAAATTGCTAGGACACGAAAATGCAACCCTTCTAAAATTGACATTGTCTGAATTGTGACTTAAAATCTGACTGTACTATTAAAGAACATTTTTAAAAATTGCATTTTTACCTGTTCCTAAACAAAAGTTATCACATTAAAAGTAATAAGGTAACCCTATGGGAGAGTTAGGCCTCACAGTTGAGAAAATAATTTGAGAGTTTATTATAGCATTGACATCAAACAGTTCAAATGGTCACCCTCCATCCTCAGTCCGCTCCAACTAAGTTGGCCCCATAAATAAGGTCCACACTCACATGGCCTCTCCAGAATATCATGCACATACTCCGCAAGGAGAAACAGCATTGACCATCAGGAAATTCAGACTCCTAGTACCTGTGCGTGAAAAAAAGAAAAAAAGAAAAAAATTAAAAAAATAAAAAAATTAAAATAAATTGGATCTCAGGAAGTATGCTAGAATAACAAAATAAGTTAAGCGATGGAAGCACTGGATATCATGCATCTTGAAAAAATGAGGCATAGGAATAGGCAGTAACGACTCTTTCTTTATCAAATTAACAGTTCTAGGACCGACACATATTTGAGGTGTAAACTACAATTCCCATCGCGCCTTGGTTCCAAGTCGTGTAATGACACAAATTATTTCCAGCACGAATCTGGACCATTATACCAACAATTTGGTCATTGTATGAAATCAAATATGTCTGCATAAAAAAGACAAATGGATTTATTTTTTACAATAACTGGGCAGCACGACTGGGAATGTGCATATAACTATTATATAAAGATCGACACCCAACCACACTACACCTCCCATGATCCTTTGCGGACTAGGAAGTGAATGCGACTGAGACGCATCGTTCAAGATAGTAAGAAGACGATCTTGTTTTACCGCAGCGTGCCTCGTCCCGTCAAAGTAAGCAACGATGATAAAACAACATCAGGCAGGGATTTTGTGTTAACCTGATGGACAATCTTCTCAAACATGATCTTAATTGATTTCAGATAGCGCCGGCGGGGTCACGGAAATAATTTGTCTTACCAGCCTGAGCCTCGCCTTAAGATAAGCACTGCTTGGCAGTCGCTATGTACATAGACACCATTACTTCAAAACCTTGAGCCCGACTTACTTGGTCACTCCTTTTCCTTCCTTAGAATACAGAGAATCAGGTAGTTCACACAGGAATCAGTACACCAAAATCCACCTACAAGCAAGTGATGGCAGATGTGCATGTTGATAAAGACTCGTGTGATATGGCCAGAAATTGGGTTTTGACTATGAATTTTTTCACAATAGATTGTAGTTGGACGTCGCGGACATCTCAACCTCCTCTAAACTCTAAAGAGCGAGAGGTAAGGTCTGGAGGCTAGCAGTAGTGGGGAGGGTAGCAGCTAGACACTAATTCATATTCTTAAGAAAGCTTTTGTTCTTTATTACAGATTATGGTCCTGATGAGAACTCACAATTGACGCGAGTTCGAAACGCGTGAACTTTTAAAAAAAAGCCAAAAATTAAAAAGTGATAGGAGTCAGTAAACCACAGATTTATGTTTAATATAAAAAACAGTCATTGGCTTTGGTTGTGAATACTTTGATTCTAGCACGCATTGAATCATTGATCTATTTCTGTTTTGTCTGTTTTTGTTAAAAAATTCTTTTGTATTGGTATGATTGTTGGATGACTGATGTTTGAATGATGAAATGTTAGAAATGCAGTATTGTAAATAGGAATGTCTTTTTGATAATAAGAATGTGGTTTCTGTTGTGTACATAAGTTTTTTTTAAACTGTACGCCAAATTTGATAAAGTATATGATCAAATACAAGAGCATTAAATAAAATAAGAAGTAAATAAAATAATTGGAATTCAATCCAGTAAACATAGCGTTTTTGTTGTATGTGGTGACTAAAAAGATGTCAGGATAACTTGGTAGCGGCACGTGTATTTATTCTGTTTATTATATACTTTCTAAAATTGGCGCAGGCACTTTAGCACTGGTTAGTTTTGTTAAATTGCACAGAGTCCTAAAGCCAACAAAAATTACAGGTCTCAGGGTATTGAGTAATCAGCTTGCTCCAAATTCCCATTACTGTGACTAAACCTAGATCCTCATTCCTCCCACGACACCTGAGGCGGAAGCCGGGTGCGGGCGAGTGGATGTAATTGCGCTGAATACGAGCAAATTTTAAAAACTGTTGTATTTTATTTGTTGCATTTTACTTGCTGACTACTAGCATGCATTCTATCTGCTGCTGACTACTAGTGTGCATTCTAGGCTGATTACTAGCGTTTTTACTGTGTCTTCATTCGTTGCACATTGCACTTTGCTGCTCTTCAGAGTTACCTGAGGCGGATAGCCGGGTGACTTCTAGATCTTCTTTCCACTATTTTTATTTTTCATTTATCACTCACCCTACTTCGCGCTGCTCTGCTTACACTGTCCCTCACCCATTCAGCCGATGAGGCAGGCCCGTGGGGCGGCAGACTAGTTGTGCTGCATCTCGCCGGCGGCGCCTTAAAACTGAGTGCCCTCCCTCCGCGCAGCGGATGCGAGCAGCGGACGTGCCTCCTACGCGCCTAAGGAGCGCCAAAGAAAAGCCCGTCTGCGCCCGGAGGCGTCCCGGAGGCGGACGGGTGCGAGCAGGGTCGGGTTACAGGTTAGAATGATAACATACTCCCAGGATGAGCTGCTAGCTCTTAGGGACCGCAAGAACAACTGCCGTACGGTCTTTCCTAAACAACCCAAAGGTAATAGACGTTGCCCTGGGTGCAGCTGGCTACCAGGCAATGGCGCCATTTCTACTTCTAAGCCCTTACCCACTAAGTGTAACTGTCTATTACTAAACACCAGATCCTTAGGGAAGCACGCACTGGATGTTTTTAATCTGTTGACAGATATAAAGCCCACCTGTCTTTTTCTGACTGAAACGTTCTACGTCATCCTCAGGAAAGACAGAGCCAGTGGCCGGGTGGCGGGGTCGCCATGGTGGTGGACAAGCGCTTTGCTTGTTCAATTATAAACACGGATGATATTCAGGGATGCGAGACTCTGGGATTCTCGCTCTCCCTGTTCCCACACCAATCGTGCTCAGGTTTCCTTGTTTATAGACCCCCTGGCCCGATGGGCTCCTTTCACGAGGAGCTCTACTCCGCAATCTCAGCGCTATGCCTTAGATCTAAACACTGCTTGCTCCTAGGTGATTTTAATATTCATATGAACACAGCGGACGACACAGATAATATTAAGTTGAGTGATACTACTTCCTCACTGGGGCTCCTCCCTTATCTTTCGGCCCCCACTCATTGCAAAGGTCACATACTTGACCAAGTGTTTTCCACCATCCCGATTGATATCTCCACTCCCGTACCAGTTCTCTGGTCGGACCACTACTTAGTGGATTTTCAGATCACTTTTTCTGAAAAATCTCTTCCAATGGGCAGGCCTGCCAAGCTCAAAATGTCAGAGCTTTCCATTGTGTCCTGACATGCTGGCGCAGGCCTTATTTATCCACCCATGCCAGCGGACAGGCGTTCTGGACACGGATCTAGAGCACCTGCAGACCTGGCTCCACCAGGAATCTGATGATCTGGCCCCTCCTCTAGTACATCGTAAACACTCTTCTCGAACATCTGCCCCTTGGTTTTCCTCTGCTCTGACTGAAAAACGGAGGCAATATAAAAAAGCAGAAAGAGCATGGCGCAGATAGTATGACTCTCTATCCAAGGAGGCATACAGAGACTCGATCAGAGAATACCATCATGACATCATTGCAGAGAAAAAATCATACTTTGCTAAAAGAATCGAGGCAGTCGCCAACTCTTGCAAAGAAATATTTAGGATAGTTAATGATTTTACCTCTCCCTCTTGGTGCGCCCCCAAAAGCGTGCACTCCGAGCATTGGATTACTGAGCTAGCCAATTTTTTTGCCAACAAAATCAAATCCATCCAGGCCTCTTTTTCAGTTGTCGGGGCGGCCACTGCACAGGAAGCGCCTTTATCCTTACCAGCTTTAAACGCCGACGGTCCTCTCCTTTTGGACTTTCCGCCTCTTACTTCTCCGGCCTCTTTGGACCTTTTGATGAAATTAAAATCAGGCTCCCCTTTAGACCCCTGCCCTGCTAAATTTCTCGCCAAAGTTGCTCATGTGATTAACTCCTTAGTGAATCCGGTGCTTAATCTTTCCCTTAGCACAGGGAGGGTGCCACAGCCCTGGAAACAGGCACTCATTCTGCCACTTTCAAAAAAATCGAATCTAGATCCCACGGTGTACGCAAACTATAGAGCTATCTCCCTTTTGACAGCATTTGCGAAAATTGTGGAGAAGCTTGTCCATCTAACGCTTGCCAATTTTCTGGAGACGAATAATATTCTTCACCAGTCGCTGTCAGGTTTCCAAACTAACATGAGCAATGAGACAGCTCTGTTAAAAGTCACTGAGGCCATCAAAGAAACCTTGGACTCTGGGGGCAAAGCGATGTTGGTGATGCTGGATCTCTCGGCGGCCTTCGACACCGTCCCCCATGGTCGCCTCCTTTCTAGACTCTGGGAGATTGGCCTGAGGGGGGCGGTGTACAGTTGGTTTGAGGCTTTTCTAGCTGACCGCCAACAAACGGTCTGGGCCCCCCCCGTTCTCCGCCACAATGCCGCCACTGGAGGTGGGAGTTCCTCAGGGCTCAATTTTGAGTCCAACTCTTTTTAACATCTATTTGGCCCCTTTGGCGGCACTGGCGGAGGCCCATGGAGCTCAGATCGTGTCATATGCCGATGACACCCAGCTCCTCTTCTTTTGTAACAGAGGCTCCAACTTTGATGGTGAGAGCATTAGGGGCTGCCTGGAGGCTGTTTTTGACTGGTTTCAGCGGAACAGCCTCAAGTGCAACTCCGATAAATCAGAGGTGTTGTTCTTTGGCTGCCCTCTGGACCCCAGGTGGAAGTCATGGTGGCCGGCGGCGATGTTTCCCCCCTCCAGCGACTCAGCGGTCGCAAAAAATCTCAGAGTACAGGTTGACAATGGCCTCTCTTTTAAACCTCAGGTTGTGGGTCTTGTGGGCAAATGTTTTGGTCTCTTAAAGATGATCAGGAAATTTTTGCCCCTACTGTCGTTGGACCACAGAAGAGTCATTGTGCAGGCGCTGGTTGGCTCTCGCCTGGACTATGCCAATGTTTTGTATTTGGGCCTCCCGGAATTCCTTCTTACGCGCTTGCAAATTGTCCAGAATTCTGCTGCTCGTGCTATTTTTGGCCTCAATCGGAGAGCCAGTGCCAGCCATCTTCTTAACACTCTTCACTGGCTCCCAATCAGAAAGCGCATTGTTTTCAAGGCACTGACGATGGCTTTTAAGGCACTTCATGGCACAGGTTCCGTGTGCATCCAGAAGCGGGTGATGTTTTACCAGCCATCTAGAGCACTTAGGTCTTCCACTCTGGCCTTGGCTGCTGTACCAGCGATTCGGCGTACCCGGTGCGGCGGACGCTCTTTCAAACGCCTAGCGCCTCAGTTATGGAACGCTCTGCCTTCGTCTCTTAGGACCAATGGTAATCTTTTGGCTTTTAGGAAGGATCTTGAAACTCTGCTCTTTGTTCAGTAGATGCTCTATTGCTCCCTGTCTCCTGTACCGCCGAGGGTTTTAAGCGCCGGGACACTCCACGGAGTAGCTGAGCGCTATATAAATCTCTCCTTAACATAACATTAACATAACATAAACCACCTCACATGTGTCCAAATTACATTCAAGTTATTCTTATCAGGAACTTTGCTGTTCATGTTTCTGCAATCCAGCCTATTTACATGTGTCTGCTCTGAGTGTCTTCTCTGTAACCACTGCACAGACCAGCTTTCCCATTTCTATACTTTTGACCTTATCAGTCTGTTTAGCTACGATATTGTGCACAGGAAACTGAACAAGAGTAGGCCACATTATAGCTACTTCAGAAATGGTAGGATATACTCACTGTGTCTTGATGCTTGACTTTCTATGCAATGGTTTTATGGATTTGTTCTCACTAAGCCTCAGCAGTGGTTGCTAGACTTCCATGAGTCACGCCATATATGCATTCTTATCAAGAGACCCCCTTTAGCCATCATCTTCTGCAAACTATTGCTTTTGGATAAGCTATGGATTCCTTAATTAGAAGAGAAGCAAGAATAACACATGGAGTTTGGTATGTTGACTTTGAGCCTCCCGACCAGACCATATGGAAGCCAATAAAAAGGTTAAAAATAGTTTTTTACTGCACTTTGAGTTCCTTGTGTGTTTGGGAGAAGGTGAAATTCACCTAGTAGGATCCACTTACCCAGTGCGACACACCCACCTAGTGTGACCCACCCACAAGGAGATAGATGGTCACCATCAAACTAATTTCACATATTTCATCCAACAGCCACCAGACATGAATGTTCTTTGTTTATTGTCAGTGTGGATTGGTCTGGGAAACAATGACCAGGGGGTGGGAAGCAGCCTCATCTTGGCTGGAAAGTGATCCCAGTACAAAAAATAAGTGTCACAAGTGAGACTAAAGGACAGTTGTACATAAAACGTTTGTGTTTGCAAACCCTACAGTTCACAAAATCACAGGGCTAGTAACTGAAAAACTCTGCCTCTAAGCAGTAAATGTGCCTTGCAAGTTGAAAAATCTTTCAAATTTTCTCCGAACCTTTTGCATCTCATTATAAAAAATAGAGAGACCCTGGACTGGCAGTCTCACACCTGAGATTTGAAATAAAATCTATCAAGGATTTGGAACACCGACACCTGACATAAGGTGGTATCTGATTTGCAAAGTGAAGCTGTACCTTTGGGACAGCGTCCACCTTGTGAATAGTGGCTGCTGTCCTTGATGGGAACAGACAGAGGTCCAGGGGACCACAGCATGGTACCCTGATGTTATTTGCTGTATGATAACTTTTATTTTCAAAGGGTGCTCCCATCCATTTAGGAAGCTGGATCTGCAAAAAACAAAAATCAGCATGGAGGGGATGTAAAAGCAGTCTTCCTCCACTACCTTTACATTCCCTCCATGCTGATTTTGGAAGACTGCTGTTCCTCGTGGGCCTGTATATCTGGATTTGTAGTGATTGAGAGGGCGTCACATCATGCCTTCTGTCTTATACTAATTAAGAAGGGAGGTGTTTGTGCCACAGCAAGTGCGCCTCCCGTGCTCGGAAGGTGCGCCAAAGGCAAGCCTGTCTGCGCCCGGCCGGGGCTAGGGGCCAGAACCCCTGTCTGTTTGGGGGTAAATCAGCACCTAATATACTTGATATCCGTAAGCACAATCTACTCATGGATACAGCGCCTCTGAATTGCACCGACTGCACCCATAAAACCATTGCTTGTAAGGTATGACCGGGGGCAAGGCATAAGATTAAATTAATGCTCATTAATTGCAGGTCTTTTAGCAAACACAAGATCGAAATCCACGATTGTATTCTAGATAACCATCTTGATGTATTATTCCTCAAAGCAACTTGGTTGAATGAGGACTCTGCTCCTGAGATATTGGAAGCCCTCCCTCAGGATTATGGCATCCTTAGATTGGATCGCCTGATTAAACGCAGGGGAGGAATAGCCATTGTCTATAAATTATCTTTACAATGCAACCTGAAGTCTGGAGATTATATTGCCGTATGTAGGGCAGCTTTTTGAGCTCTTCTTCTCTGATGGTATAGTCCCAAAATCTTGGAAGCGGGCAGTTGTCCTCCCCCTACAGAAAAAGCCTGGAGCAGACTCGAGTCAGTTGGAGAACCTGCGTCCTATTTCACTTCTGCCCTATTTCTCCAAAATAGCAGAAAAGGGGGTGAATATACAATTAGTCACGCACATTTAGCAGCAAAATGTACTCCACCGCAAACAATCGGGCTTTGGAGCTAAGTACTCCATGGAGTTAGCATTGCTCCTTGCAACTAAGACAATACGAAGACGTGTGGATGTAGGTCAAATCGTGGCCTTGGTCCTACTGGACCTAAGTGCTGCCTTTGTTATGGTATCCCACCAACTGCTTTTCCAACATCTCATATTAGGAAGGCGGGATGATGTCACACTTAAATGGATGGCTTCCTTTCTGCAGGATTGGAGCTTCCAGGTGGCACAACATCCACATATTTCCAAAAGTATAGCTCTGCCTCAAGGGGTCCCTCAGGGCTCCATTTTGAGCCCTACTCTTTTTAATCTTTATATTGCACCCCTGGCAAAGATTGTGGAACGACAGGGCATCACTATTGTGTCATTTGCGGATGACACGCAATTGGTGGTGTCACTATAACACACCTATGACGGAGCATCCATGGAGTTCTCCTCTTGCCTTAAGGACTTGGCCTCCTGGATGACAAACAACTGACTTATAATGAATGGCAGTAAAACAGAGATTTTAGTGGTAGGAAAATCCCCCTCCATTTGGTCATCGACATGGTGGCCACAGATATTGGGCCCTACACCTATTCCAAATAAACAGGTTAAAAATGTATAAATGTGGCTGGACGCCACTCTGTCATTTGAGGCACAGACCCGTAAGGTGGCAAAGAAGTGCTTCGGAATTTTAAGAATCTTCCTGAAACTTCTGGACGTTCTTCCTACCCCAGCTTGGAAAACCCTAGTCCACGCCTTGGTAACATCTCAATTGGACTATCGAAACACTTGTGATGTATTCCTATAGGTTCTGAATCGATCCCCCTATTCCTGACCCTATTCTGGTTAACAAACCAACAAGTTAACTAGCAGTCAGCCCATGAGGCAGCAAACCCCCATGATGCAGATACCGTTATCTGACGAAGCCACACTACGGCACAGGAACGTGTTATCTGATTAGGTCATAACGCTTGCGATCTAATTAGACAAGCGATATTCCTCCAGCCCCTGATAAGGCATACGGAGTTCTCATAACAAATCAAACCTATGACAACCTGGGAAAAACCCCTGTGGCCATTGTTTTGATTTCACCAAGAACTTCAGCAAAAGAATGTGCTAACGACCTGGTCGTATGACATCCTTATTGACGTATCTATGTCCATCCTTACGTCAATCTCGGCACCTTAAAGGTATAAATATTACCGATATTGCCCTATGCAAACACACGCGGTGGTGACGAGACGGAGCAGCCATACTTGCCGAAGCCCAGAGCAGAGCAGACCCCGCTGGCACAGCCCCGCCTTCCTGACGCGCTGAGAACGAGACGCGCTGCTTTCTCCTGCCGAGAAATCCAGCACCGGCGTTTCCGGGTAGCCCTCGCAGGCAGCCTGGAATATCGAGAGCATAGAGAGAGATACCATCCCTCATTCATCCTAACTTCCAGGTACAGAACTGAATAACCCCTCACAGAGAATTCTTTAGTCAGTCACTTGGCAAAAACAAACTTAACTTAAACTGTAACTTTCTATTCCCGCCCACGTATTAGGCTCAGGTCAGGTACACGGGGTAGGCGTATCTAGAAACACCAGTTGAGTACGTTTAGTCAAATGTATATGTGTATGTAATATATTTTATTCATTTTAAACCTTCATATGGCTTAGAAACCATATCAATGTTTTTACAGTATTATTTTATACTTCTGCTTTTAATGTATGCACTTTACTTAACGATAAGTATTGCAATAATATCGGTCCATTTCTCTTGTACGAGAAAAGAGACTGATCAATAAATAACATCTTTTATTGAACACGCCCGTCTCTTCCTTTTCTCTACAATCTGATGAGACTAAGAATGCACGTACTGACTGAGTAAAATAAATTGCCTTTTGTTCACACGACTCTCGAGATACACTCTTGATTAGGGGAGAGCAAAGTTGTCATGTTCTATGGTTGTCAGAAACTAAATCCCTTCTTGTCTAATCAGGGAAGTTAATTCCTTCCTGAACATTCGAGAAAGTTTCTAGTGAACTCTGAGCTAGCTGGCAAACCCAAAACTTTAAGTCTAATATCGACAGTAGTAGACCTAGTTAACGTCTGGTCTAGGCCTATACTATTGAAGGTATTATTCCAATGCGCAGAGCCTATTGGGATAATAGGAACTACACTACATGGCGCCCAACGCGTTTGGAAAGGGCGATAAAACTAACGTAAGACATTTAAAGTAACTCAGTCGTGCTTTCTCACTCAGACCCCTTTTTCCCATAATACTCCAAAGACGTCTGGAGTGGGTGAAAGGTAATATCCGCCAAACATCGCAGGAGGAAACTCCTATGTATGGTACTTGGTTTAGTCAACGTTGAAGGATAAACCGTTCCAAAATATTGTGCATCTAATCTTTGTTTCCATAAGAAACCTGATCTGCAAACAAACAAAGTAACCATCCTGTCGGTAAAATGGTAGACAGTGATGATGAAAGAGAGGCAGTTAGATTAGCAACTGAACTCGCAGCAGCTGATACTGCACTGCAAGACGCAGACCCGGATATAATACTCATCCCGGTCATTAAAAGGAAATCTATAACTTTAAAACTTATAGAAAATGGACTGACACCTAGAGGTGGTACAGTCATATTCGTAATTGAGGCACACGAACATCGGCAGACAGAGGTATACTATTCATGGATAAATTTTCCTGCAGCAAATGCTGTAACAAAGTACTTCCACTATTACAAAATAGAGGAACTTCCTGAAACGTACACTCCTTTCGAGGAGGTGGAAGTACCACTCAAATTTCAAGAGCACCTGCTCTTATTTGATGGCGCCCTAAAACATAATAATCACATCACCAGGCTCGGTCCCTTAGGTAGACCAGGAGCAACGTGGCCGGTCCTAGCCGGATACACACCACATCCAGACATCGACGGGATGTCTGCAGCAAACCTTTTAACACAGCTAAAACAATTAATAAAAATACATAGACAATTAGTCCAGTATGTGATGCGGACTTCTACAATTCAGCCAGCAATTAAAATTCCACAGCTGACCCCTCACCAGGGGAACACAAATAAAATTACACCACAGAACATACAGTCCTTCCTAGGTAAAGTACCAGCTAAACGGGAACAAATACCATTCTGGTTGGCACAGAAAATAACCCAAATAGAGGCGGTGTTTCCTGACACCACCCCGTTAGAAAAACACAGGATTCTGACTATCTGTCTTCCAATGGGAATCGCACCACACATTGAGGACTGTGACACTTGGGGTACAGTCTTTGCTTCCATTTACACAAAAACGCACGGTGTTCCATCCATTTCGGTAATACCAGATGTGCTAAAACAAATTCAAGACGAATATGGTCCAGAAC
This sequence comes from Lissotriton helveticus, assembly GCF_964261635.1. Lineage (NCBI taxonomy): Eukaryota > Metazoa > Chordata > Amphibia > Caudata > Salamandridae > Lissotriton > Lissotriton helveticus. The sequence continues at coordinate 444,115,773 of NC_136073.1, forward strand.
CCGCTTTAACTCTTGGTATGAAATTACTAAAAGACTTCAAGCAGGTCTCAGCTATATTATTAGCCAACATAAAGGGAGAAGCAGCAAACGTGGCGATCCGCCAGAGGTTAAAGGAGACAGATATAGCAGACCAACCAGCTGAAATTGCCAGAATCATAGAAAAATCCTATGAGGAACTAGGTAGAGATAGTTTAGGTGGAATACCAGTAAAACCACAACTGATTGAAAGTCCTGAAAAAATATTTTTTAATAATAATTCAACATCACAGAAAAAGAGCTGGGATGAAAACAAACAATCCAATCCTAAAGAAAAGGAATTCCAGTCCAGAGGCAGGTCTCCAAGGCGAAGAGAAAAATCTCCGAAACAAAGACACAGGTCACCCCAGAGTGACCCCTCTGGGAAAAGATATAACCTTAGAAATAGGGATAATATAAAAAAGCCTGATAGATATCAAGACATTGATACACGTCCCTCTCAATCATTTCAGACTTCCTCGCAGAAATCGGAAAGAAGAGGACGATCAGAACAAAGAGAAGAGCACGCCAAGTCCAAAGACAAGGAACCTGCTCAGCTAAAAAAGAAATTACAATTTCCAAAAAAGAAGGTAGCCAGTATCAAGGTAGTTAACAATGCCGAGAATACTGAGGACACAACTGAAAAACGGAGAATGGGCTCAGACAATGCTAGACAGCGCAGCAGAAGTGAGCATAGCTCGCAAAGTCCTTATGAATCATCTGGAGACAGTGGACACGAATGAATATCTTCAAGTGGAAACTGCAGACACCAGAGTTAGCAAACCTCACACAATATACGAAATAACATTACGTATAGAGGGAGATAAGACTAGAAAAATAAGGGGACTATTTTGGGATAATCTCTCTAAGGGCTATGACATCCTTCTAGCTGAAAAAGACTGGCCACCAGAATTTGTCAGGCAGTGCCCTCATGGCGAAGAAGTAATTATGCCTGCCTTCTCAAACCACATCCCAATTCATAAAAAATACACACTTGCTAGAAAGTGGGCAGTAGCTCTAGCTCCTGCTTTATATAAAAATCACGTAGGATGGGATGAGGACTCTCCTCCTCACAAAATCCAGTTAAAATCACAACCTACTGCACAAAGGCAGTACCCAATGAAGCAAGAAGCAAAAAAACAGGTAAAAGAAATTCTAGATCAGCTAGAATACCAGGGGGTGATTGAAACTTGCACCTCACAAATGAACAACCCTTTGTTTCCGGTCTCCAAACCAGACAATTCATACCGTCTAGTTTTGGATTACCGACACCTTAACTCATGTTGCAAAACTTTTGCAGTGCAAAACTCACATAGTGCTGCACTAATGAATAACATAGTGCGCAAAAAATACAAAACAACCTTAGACATCTCTAATGGATTCTTTTGTCAAAACATAGCACCAGAGAGCAGATATTTGTCTGCGTTCTCAATAAATGGCACTCAAAAACAATTCTGTCGGTTAGCCCAGGGGTACAAGAACAGCCCGGGAGTATTCTCAGCGAGAGTAACAGAATTACTACAAATATATGACGACGAAGCATTATCATATGTCGACGACATATACTTAACAGATGATGACTTGGAGACTCACTTGAAGAGAGTGAACACCATAATACTTGGGTTCGCAGCAGAGGGTTACAAATTCAACTTTAAAAAATCCAGAATTGCCCATCTGACAGTCCTGTTCTTAGGATATGAATTATCAAGTGAAGGCAAAAGCCTGGCTGACAATTTTCTAGAAAAATGTGCCGTACTCCAAGCACCTAGAACACTAAAAAACCTACAGTCAATTCTAGGCTTCCTAAATTTCGGAAGAACATATATTGCAAATTACGCAGAAAGGGTCAAACCCCTTTATGATCTAATAAAACCAGATTTTAAAAGATCTAATTGGACTCAAATACACACAGAAATATTGAGATCCTTACAAACAGACATGCTAATTAAAACAAAATTAGAAACACGTGATAACACACGCAATCTTGTGATCCGAGTCATCCCAGGGAGATGCGGATTCACATACCTGACCTCTAATGAGGGAGAAAAGGTACCAATTGCATTTAAATCACACTTGTACACTAAGGCTGAAATGAAATTTAGCCCAACGGAAAAAATTCTTACCGCAACACAGACAGCTATAGCAAAAGAACGAGCCCTGGCACAAGGTAAACGAATAATAATCGTGACACCGATACCAGCCCTAGAGGCTGTAACAAAAGCAAGCATTCCAAATGCTAAAGCTCTCCATCCGAGATGGATACAATGGGCTAATTCTCTTGCTGCAACAGACGTGGCGTACGAATTTGATCCTTACTTTAAAACACAAGAATTTCTCCAATATGAATTTGAATGTCCTCAGCCGACCGAAATTCTGCCTCTAGAACACTACGGCTGTATAATATATACAGACGGATCAGCACAACCCGCAGTGGGGGGTAAGCAAGCTTACAGTGCTGCGTGTGCGATCGTTAAAGGTCGCTGGCACGAAGGAAAATTTAAACCAGCAATCACTAAAACACAATCTCTAGGAGATTGTACAGCTCAGCGAGCTGAACTACTGGCGTTCAAGATGGCGCTTGAAAATACCGATCGAGAATTCCCCACACTCATAGTGTGCGATTCGTATTATTGCGTTCAGTCTTACAATGAATACTTGCAGATCTGGCTTCAGAATGGTTTCAAGGATGCGAAAGGTGGCACAATCAAGCATAAAATGCTCTGGGAACAAGTAGTTCTTTTACAAAAAGAACTACCAAAGACTCACGTGATACATACGCTGAGTCATCAACGTGATGGCGTTCACGTTGCAGGGAATTCATTGGCTGATGAGGCCGCGAAGGCAGCTGTGCAAACGGCTTCCGTAGCTGCCATCACCCGGTCAAAAACAAAAATAGACAGCGAAATATTACAAGCTGTCAGCGCTTCAGAAAAGGATTCGATAGAAACACTCCCGAAAGGCTTTCCAGTAAAATATTCATACATAACTGATGCAAACAATGTTCCTTTTGCTCGAATCCCTGGAGTGGGGGATAGGGCAATTCCAAACATGGAACATAGGTTAGGACTAATATTAGCGGCACACGAAGGGCTTGCTTCTATACATGCTGGCGTCTCAGCCACAGTATCATTATTAAAACAGAGATACTGGTGGCCACAAATGAGAAAACAAACAAGGAACTATGTTCTAGAATGTGAAATATGTCAAAGAATGAAAGTATCAACGGTGAGACGTCCAGCGCAGACGCCCCTTCTAATCTCGGATAAACCATTAGCCTGTGTTTACCTAGACCACTGTGGTCCCTTACAAAGGGATGGTAACTATAAATATATCTTGGTTGCAGTGGACTCATGTACGAGATTCATATGGATGTGGCCCCAGCGAACGGCTGACGCCAGAACTGTTATAAAAGATTTGCGAGTCTTTATCGGCACATACGCGATTGGCATGCTGCATTCGGACCACGGTCCTGCTTTTAGCTCTAGAGCTTATAAGGAGGCCATGGTCAGCATGGGCGTGACATTGCGGTACTCTTGTCCATTTCACCCTGAGGGGAACGGAATTGTTGAAAGAAAAAACCGTGACATAAAGCAATCTATAACGGCAAAGGTATTAGGTTCGGGAGCTGGGTGGGTCAAACATCTAATAAGTGTCCAACGTAGTCTAAATAACTTGCCAAGAAATTCTCTGAAGGGATTCAGTCCGTACGAATTATTATTTGGAACTAGGATGTTGATCTCTGACCTTGATAGTCAGACTTCAGTGGTAAAAGAAAAAAGCTTTGATATCAAAGACCGTTTGGCTATTTTGCAGGACTTAAACAAAACAAGAAAAGACCTGAGCAACATAAAGTTGAAACAACAGCCAACAACCACTGAAGAACCACCACCTGTCCCAGCAAGACCTGTCTGGATTCCAAAAGTCGGGGATCTGGTCAGAGAAAAGATCGCAGTAAAGAAGGAATTTGGGCCTTCTTACAGAAAAGCAGTTCCTGTCTTGTCTGTCAACGGGACAAGATCAGTTGTACTACCGCCGCTTGCTGGTAAAAAGGAGAACCGAGTTGTATCTATCGACCTTGTAAAACCGCAATCATGTGGCCGATAACAAATAGTAGGCCAAGTGGACTCCCAATAAGTAGCAGAACACCAAGGTTTGCTACCAGTACAGAGGTCCTAACTAAGAGGCTTATTACATTCGAAACGCCTACAAAAGAACAACAAGGACTATGCAACAATGCAATGGAACTTAGACCTCTGAAAACCCAAATAAAAACATTTAGCAGAGACACACCAATCTATAATGAAGAACCAAGTGCAAATGCAAGAAACTGTGATCCTGAACCAATTGGAACAATTGACAGAACTGCATCCGGCTACTTCATAAACTTCGATGATTCCTCTGAAGGCTTCAGTGAATCAAAGACACAGCCATCATCAAATACCTTTAAAGATAAAGCTAAAGAACTTTTGAAACAACTGAAAGAAACATATCTGGTTTCTCCATGGCTTGAATTTTGGGTGGGTTTTGGTGCATTTATCCTCATACTTTGGCTCATCATGGTACTAACTTTGGGACGCTTCATTGAGGGAAAATATGCTAAAATGGACATAGCAAGTCAGAAAATCAACTTGATCCTCAAACCACACACATCTTCACTAACCCTGGGCGTAGTTCGCGTAGCCGCACTCCGCGAGGCTACGCGAAGACGCACTTGCACTCCGCGAGCTACACGTAGCTCCGCGGACATGCGTAGTTGCTTGCTAGACCCGTTCGCGCGCCGTTTTTCGTCTTCGGGAGCGCGGTGCGCGTGTTCGGGGCGCTGCCTGCATGCTCGAGATAGCTAGCGCGCTAAGTTACTCCAGAGGTTTGTCCCGCCCGCTTGCGTTCCCTTATTTCCTGTTCCGGGTCACAAGTAACGTGTTCGCGTTGTGTTAGACATGTTCGGTAACTCATCTTCTCGTTCGCACTGCCAAAGTGCGTGATCGCGTCAAATATCGCGCGAACCTACCCAGGCTGTCGCGACGGGCCAAGGTAAGCCATTGCCGCGCACACGATAATGTTATTCAGCGCGCGAGAACTACGCTACGCACCGGATCGCGGTGTAATCGACAGCTTCGCGTTCTCCGTAGAACGCGGAGTTGCCGAAACTCCGCAAGCTCTGCGAACGGAGCGTAGTTCTTCGCCCAGGGTTAATCTTCACACGTCGATAAAAGAGAACTTTCTTCAGCCAATTTCACAGCCAATCCTATACCGGGTGGGGTAGCATGGGATAACACTGACTATGAAATTTATGGTCCGGTCGAAATCCTGAAATATCCACACCAAATTAAGATCTCATTGAGTGACTTTGTAAAATCGAGCTCATTTGCTGATGATTGGGACTTCGAAAGCATTAATAATATGATGTCTGACTTAGTAATGTCTGCTAAATTTACCAAACATGATTATTTGCAGGGTTCTACAAATTATGATAGTATGTACTGTTATAACCACTATGGTAATCATTTTCTACATAGATCTGAACAACCTAGAAATGTTTTAAATTATAATCAATGGGAACATTGTGCAACCCCTCCAAAAGGAAGCTCAAGAACCGTTTACGACAAATATTCATATTTTTCAGGTTTTAACATAAGTAATGCTGAAACATTTTATTTCAAATTGTCAAATAAGACAGGGATGAAGACCATGATAACCAACACGAAATTGATATATTCAGACTCATTCTTTGAACAAATGAATACTTTTGGTTTTGATTATTGGGACAAAAATGTTGAATTGAAAAGTGTTTGGGGTACAAAAGAATGGCAAGTACAGGGTATAGAATCTTTGTTTAGAGCCTGCATGATCCCAGAACAAATTATATTTTTAAATGACACTGTTCAACAAACCACCTGTCTTGGCCTAGCCAAAATCAAAGACTTAAATAAACCGTCTATTCCAAAACCAACAATGAACAGCAATAGTTCTACAGAAGAAGAGATAGACGTAAATTATGTATTAAACCAAAACAGAACACATCCAGATTGGAAACAGTGGTTGATCTGGCCCACAGATACTAATAACTGTCAAGACAGATTCCTGAACAAAACACAGGGGTTCAAAGTGACCAGGCCAGACCCTAGATATCCTCAAAGACATCACCCAGGGATAGTAACCACCTACAGTGTGGGCAAATTATGCCTTCAATGGCTACAAACTTCCACACTGGCATAAATTAAGCAACACCTAACTTTACTTACTGATGGTGCTGACTTGCGTGATTTCACTATGGGACCACGCAAACAGCGTCAAAAGCGTTTCATAGCAGCCTCTGTATATGCAGCATACAATGAGGCCTGGAAGGTTACTCAAATTGAAACAGCAGAGAGAATACGGGAAATTGACCGTATTAATTTGGAAAAATCACTTTCTGTAGTGGACAATGGGTTAATGACTCTGTCCTCCAGAATTTTTTCTTTGGACAGCATTGTGTCTTCAGCAATCGACATATTATCGCAAGACTTACTGTTATTACAACACGGTCAGTCCCAATTGCGTTCTATTGTACAGCTTGGCTGGACGTTACAAAATCTGCGTTCAGGCTATGTGCCTTGGCGTTTAATCAACACAACGTCACTATTCTATATCTTTAACCTTACTGATAGACAAATCAGTATGGCCCAAAAGGGAGCTGATTATACAATCCTGAGCATTGAGAAACTTGAGAGATTACCAGTGACAATGTCAGAACGACCTGTCAGTGAATGGATAATACATGGGATAATAAATATTCCAATTTCAACCTTCAGGTTTCAATACTGCCAAAAATATATACAGGCTGGCATGTACGAGAAATTGGGAAAGGGGTACATTAAAACAACATGGGACCTGCCCTATTCACATGCATGTGTCAGTAATAAAGGACAGAAAGTGTTTCTTAGTGGCAATAATTGTGCAATGTCACTAAGCGGTACACTTCTGTGTAACGGAATTAGTTTGCACGGAGCCTGTGAAGGGAACTCAAATAACCTTTCATGTCACCAGCAAGGCGCACCTGCAACAGAGATAGAACCATTCTTTCAAAGACTCTATAATGGGAGTTACGTTCTAATTGTGGACCGCAGATGTTGTAGTCTTATGCCCGGGACTCCTTATCTCGTAACTACGACTGCGAAGGTCAAGTGCTGTGGACACTCATTGTTCCCCAGCTCCTTTCCAGACAGGGAGGCAAGGGCATGGCCCAACTTGAAAATTGTCATGCCTGTCGTGTAAACAATGCAGGTTGTCAAGATTCGGTCCGCGATGCAGGAAGTGGTCGGTGGTTGGCGTTGGTTGGCAAAAGCCGTGGAGAGCAGAATGCGCATGCGCCGGAGAGTAGCGTTGGAGATATAAACCCGCCCTAAACGCACAGGAAATTGCTTCGCGTTTAGCTAGCCTGAGTTTGTCGTTCCGGGTTCGTTGGCGTCCGAGGAGAGAGGAGTTAGGAGACTGGCGTGCAGGTATCGTGCGGCGCCTTGCTTGAAGTAACGAAGCGTCTGGCTTCGGAATCCTTCGTTCTGTTGTTTTGTTTCCCATTTGAACTTTCGTTTACCCGCGGCTTGCGGTTGCCTTCTTGGTTGGTTATTGAGCATTCCTTTTGTTTGATATCGTCCGGGTTCTTTATTATCCTCCCTTGATTCCGGACTTGACATTGGATTTATTTTGGTGCACCTATTCGGTGCTCAGGGTGAGTGTGTAATTCTAGGCAGGAAGTAAGAGCATTACACACTGGAAGTAATAGCATCTAAAGAGTGTTGTTTTGTATTCAAGGGTGCAGACACTAAGCCTACAGTCAGCGCAGTACAGAGTTCCTGTTATTTCTTTTCTTATGATACACAGTTCGTTGTTCTGCCACAAGGTATTACAGAGAATCATTATCTGAAATTCAGAGCAGACACGGGGAGGGGCTGGTTTTCATTATTGTTTGTTTTATATTTCTGCAGTGCCATAGCAGAGGAGTATACTTATCCAGCGCTAAAGAAGACTGTGGTGTGTCTGTCTTATCTTCCCCCCTCCTACCCTTGTTTTGTTCCCCTGTGTTCCCTGGGTTACGCTTTGGGCGTTAGTGTTTTGTCCTGACGCCCGGAGGGTGATCAGGGGAAGCAGGGTGTTTAGCATCGTGGATCCAGGACTCTTCTGAGACATAAGGTGCGTGCATGACAAAAATTACTTCTATTCGAATAGATACTTTAAGCAGAATGAAAACAGTGCTTCTTCAGACGCCGACCAGGCTCACGTCATCAAAAGAAACATATGATCTACAAGTCGCAAGGACGACTGCAGAGATACATTCATTGTTATCAACTAATTCCCCCATATATTTCGCAGAAATCCTGAATGAAATCTTAAATATTTCTGATACCAGTGGGGTCTCACAAGTATTTAAGACAGTATTTTCGATGGCATTAACACCATTCAAAGCCATACTGGGTATTTTTCCAGACTTCGTCCATTCGATTTTTGGCGGACTTCCCCTCATTTTAGGACTGATTGCAGGAATCCTATTCCTAGTCCTTATTTTTCGTTATGGCAAACCATGTCACAGACAAAACACCTGCGACAAGGGAAGAAACAATCCTAGCCATTGGATACCGGGACCGGATATCAAGAATCCTGGGACTATCCCGGCTTAGAGACCTGAACATGACTTGGTTTCTATCCTTTCGACCTATGTGGCAACGATGTGTTTTACCTGTATTAAGGTGCCTGCTATGCGGAGAAGAATGCGTGTTAGACACCTGTCTGACGCTACAATCGGATGCGCCAATGGATGCAGAAACATTGTTGAGTCCGATCAAGGCTCATGCTTTGTGCTGCCCTCAAAGGCTACCAATCCTGATGACGGCATTCGTGGAAGCTTCACCACTACGATTAAGGGGTAGTGAAGTACAAGATGAAAGCAGCATCGATCAGGTACAACCTTCTGTCAGCAATCCAAATCAGAATGTCAATGGAGACAATCATGCACATGAATGCATGGTTACACCTATTTCCGAGTTAATGGAACTCTCCCAGGAAGCTGTTGACAACTTTTTCGAAAGCCTAAATGATATGATGTTCTCACCAGAACAGAAATAGGGACTTTTGAACAAACTCGTACACGGCGTTCCCTGAATTTGGCCTTCAACTTTAATAACAAAGTCACATGAACAGCTTTCCCTCCAGTTCACGGACAGCAATTTTTTCAGCAGCCCCAAATTATTTTTTACAATTTTTCGGGTCACTTATCTTCTGCTTAAAGTAAGAGACTATTCCTAGAGAACTAAGATTTCTATTTTTAGATAGCTTATAGACATTAGCTGCCCGCTGGTATGTTTATTGTATTATATTCTGTGATGAAGTGGTCTCAAACTTTTTTCTGTATTAAGAGCCATTTCATGTGTAAATCTCATATACCAAATAGCATTAATGTATACAAACGCGTTATTACTTTAGCATTATTCTACAGCTTGAGTGCATACTATACATATGACTGCATTTCTTCCGTATATTTGAAAATTTCAAAATGCATATATGTATTTTGGGGTGGTAAGGTATACACAATACTCTATAAATATATTGTACTATGTTTTACTATGCATAGATTAGTAAATATGACCATAGTTAGCGTGGAGTGGGTGTGATGTATTCCTATAGGTTCTGAATCGATCCCCCTATTCCTGACCCTATTCTGGTTAACAAACCAACAAGTTAACTATCAGTCAGCCCATGAGGCAGCAAACCCCCATGATGCAGATACCGTTATCTGACGAAGCCACACTACGGCACAGGAACGTGTTATCTGATTAGGTCATAACGCTTGCGATCTAATTAGACAAGCGATATTCCTCCAGCCCCTGATAAGGCATACGGAGTTCTCATAACAAATCAAACCTATGACAACCTGGGAAAAACCCCTGCGGCCATTGTTTTGATTTCACCAAGAACTTCAGCAAAAGAATGTGCTAACGACCTGGTCGTATGACATCCTTATTGACGTATCTATGTCCATCCTTACGTCAATCTCGGCACCTTAAAGGTATAAATATTACCGATATTGCCCTATGCAAACACACGCGGTGGTGACGAGACGGAGCAGCCATACTTGCCGAAGCCCAGAGCAGAGCAGACCCCGCTGGCACAGCCCCGCCTTCCTGACGCGCTGAGAACGAGACGCGCTGCTTTCTCCTGCCGAGAAATCCAGCACCGGCGTTTCCGGGTAGCCCTCGCAGGCAGCCTGGAATATCGAGAGCCGAGAGAGAGATTCCATCCCTCATTCATCCTAACTTCCAGGTACAGAACTGAATAACCCCTCACAGAGAATTCTTTAGTCAGTCACTTGGCAAAAACAAACTTAACTTAAACTGTAACTTTCTATTCCCGCCCACGTATTAGGCTCAGGTCAGGTACACGGGGTAGGCGTATCTAGAAACACCAGTTGAGTACGTTTAGTCAAATGTATATGTGTATGTAATATATTTTATTCATTTTAAACCTTCATATGGCTTAGAAACCATATCAATGTTTTTACAGTATTATTTTATACTTCTGCTTTTAATGTATGCACTTTACTTAACGATAAGTATTGCAATAATATCGATCCATTTCTCTTGTACGAGAAAAGAGACTGATCAATAAATAACATCTTTTATTGAACACGCCCGTCTCTTCCTTTTCTCTACAATCTGATGAGACTAAGAATGCACGTACTGACTGAGTAAAATAAATTGCCTTTTGTTCACACGACTCTCGAGATACACTCTTGATTAGGGGAGAGCAAAGTTGTCATGTTCTATGGTTGTCAGAAACTAAATCCCTTCTTGTCTAATCAGGGAAGTTAATTCCTTCCTGAACATTCGAGAAAGTTTCTAGTGAACTCTGAGCTAGCTGGCAAACCCAAAACTTTAAGTCTAATATCGACAGTAGTAGACCTAGTTAACGTCTGGTCTAGGCCTATACTATTGAAGGTATTATTCCAATGCGCAGAGCCTATTGGGATAATAGGAACTACACTACACACTCTTTACTTAGGAGTAACAAAAAAATGCCTTCATAGGCTTCAATGTATACAGAACATGGCAGCCCGCCTAGTTCTAAAGCTTCCCAGGAGAGCCTCTACGTAGAAGGCTCTCGATGACCTGCACTGGCTGCCGGTTGCAAAAAAAGTCCTTTTTTAAAGCTTTATGCATTAGTCACTGTAGCTTACAGGACAAAGGTCCGAGTTATCTGCATGGCTTATTTACTCCATATAATCCTACTCGCCATCTCACATCAACCGGGACCTATCTGGTCAAAGTCCCTAAAGTACAAAAAGCTAGAATGGGGGAGCGTTCATTCACCTATTTGGCAGCCAAAAGTTGGAATGCTCTTCCTCTTTCTCTCTGCACGGAATCATCGTGGGTTCTCTTCTGGAAAAAACTGAAAACATGGCTTTTCCAGGTATAGGTCCTTCACTCTGTCTTTTTTCCCTGTAGAGTTTTGCCTTAGCGCGGGGACACACCAGTTGGTGTAACCATGCGCTTTACAAGTGATATTACTATTAAACCAGTTAGTGTGCAAAATCACTGATTGGTTTACGGCATCTCCTTTGTACATCAGACACTGCATATGGTGGAAAATTACTATGGATTTTTTTAAAAAAAGAGAAACTTGATAGATGGTCTATTTGCTCCATTGAGTTCCTGTCTAATTCTTAGGGTTACGTGCCCAGGCACACGATGCCTCGTCAGGGGTTGTATGTATTATATAAATGCAATTTAAACCTTCATGGCCTGCTCCCCCTTGCTCTTGATTTCCACTGGTGTATTGGTGTTTGTGTATTTTGAGCTCTGGTGATGACCTTTAAGATACAGACCACACGTAGGTTGTTAGACAGTGTGTGCTTATAACTTCTACCCATTTCACCGCATCACTGAAAGCATAGAAAGCAAACGACTCCTGTCAGACATTACTCAGCCCAGAGAAATGCAGATACCAACCACATAAACTTAAGCAGATGCAGGCATTCAGCTCGTGCAGAAATATGTCTAGGTGCTGTGATCTTTGGGGCTGTAAATTGTAAGAGGCTATTTAAGAGAGTAATTTGAGGCTCCAGGAAGGTAAGCCTCGTAAAAATAACATTGACTGTCAAAGACTGCTCAGTTTTTCTTTCAAAACACAAGGTGGAGTAATAAAACTTTCCATATATATAATAAATGCACATTCCAACGCGATTCACAAGTTTTTGCATTTATTATCTTGTTGTAGATTTACATGAGAGGCTTCCTTTTTATTTTCAGGTATTTTTTTTAACGTGCATCTATTTATAATGGCAGCAAAAAGGGGTCAGATGTTCGAAGTTCTGGTCGCAAAATGCAGGCCACCATTTGCGACCACTGTGCTATTTTGTGAACCGACCTATGTAATAATAGTTCAGTTCGAAAAAATACAGATTCCTGGTGGGTAGCAATTCACTTTACCTCATGAATATTAATGATGTATTTGGCAAATTGCGACCGACTAGGAGTCGCTGCCATCATAGGAATGGTGGTCTCAGATGCCCACCATGTCTGTGATTGTTTTTAAATGAAGTATTTTTTGCAAAAATGCAGCCTCTTTTTTCCCTAAAACAGGCTGAAAACAAGGTGAGTATTTTTAAGTGTTACTAACATATTTCAAGAGTAGGCATTGGCCTACTCTTAAAAAAAAATTTTTTAGCATCCACAAAGGTAAAGGGGTCCCCTGTGGCCCTCTTCTTGTTTGTGAATGGCTTACCACTACATGTTTAAAGTCGATAAATATTAATGATGTGTGATCGGATTTTGGTCCAAATCATTAATGCATACCAATCCGATTAGCTATTTGAAAAGGCACCCGATTTGGTGACGTACTACCGTTACACAATTTAGTTTTTACATAAAAATGGCATTTTGTGGTCACAAATGACCCTATTCTGGGAATCTGACACCTTCCGAACACAAAAAAGCTTCATACATCTGGCCTATGATGTTTTCACAAACGGCCAAGAAAGACAGCATCAATAAGTTAAGTGCAAGTTATACATTTCTATTTGCATTGGCTCTCAGCTGTCATAACAAAAAGCAATTGCCAAATGAGAGTCATTGAAAGGCATATTCAATAGCTGTTCGTTTCCAGCGACAAAGCAAGAGCATTTCTGACGAATAATGAATATAAAATGAAAAATTTCCAACATGCTCAATAAAAATGACTAACTTTGCTTATGGTATAGCAGATTTGCAATGTGCATTTTAGTATTTAGTTGTATATCTTATGTAGGTGTATTTTGAACGTTAAGTTATCTGCCATGTCACATCAATGCAGATTATTCGGCGGGAAACGAGTACGGTAAACAGAAATCTGGATGTCAGGTCAGGACAAATGGAAAGCTTCAGTTCAACCAGTCCTCTATAAATTAAGTGCAGTGCTCAAAATAATTTGCCACCAGCTATCAAAGCTAGTTCCTAGATTCAGGAAATGCACTCCCAGAACCTATGACTTACACATACATTTGACTTATTAACTGAAGCAACTTCATTGCTCTTTACGTGCTTTGCTCAGACTTGTTCTGGAAGAAATAGCGTTTTCCCCAAAATTTTACTGTGAGAAATCGGTATTAGTTTTCATCTTTACATTTCAGTGGCACATAAACTACCACATCCCGGAGTGCAACTGCAGACACACAAAATATTCACAAGCAGGTATTTTTATGGCCGATATAAATAATGAGCTACATCTTTTAGTGATGGTAATAGATATGCACCAAGGCCCGGGGGCGCAACGGGGATTTGCCCCCGCTTTGCATGCCCCTATTGTAGAAGGGGGCACAGATGCTTGTGCGTCCCCTTCACTGATACCGATGGCGTTGGCGCAGTTAACGTCGATACCGATGGCGTTGGCGCAGTTAACGTCCCAGCGCTACCTTCAGAGAGTGTCTCCTCAATTGCATCGGGCGTGCCCTATGCAAATGAGGGAATACCTTTGACTCTGCGCCTGCGCCATATTTAAAGACACAGGCCTTATTTATGAAGGCCTTGCGCCACGGGTGCGTCACTTTTTCCCATGTTAAAAGTGACGCACCGGTGGGAGGCGCAAGGCCTTCATAAATAAGGCCCACGGGGCGCAGAGGCAAAGAAGCCCTCAGGAGGCACGCTGACAGTGCGCCATTTAAAAGGCGGTGCACTGTAAGTGCGCCTCCTGAGAGCAGCCCTCTGCAGGTGGTAAAGGGGTCCCATGGACCCCTCAGACATCCACTTGCAGGCGGGTGCAGTCACTGACTGCACTCGCCTGCAAGGGGATCACTATTCCCTTGTAAAAGTGCAGGCGGGTGCTGCTTGCACTGTGAAAACACGGAGCAGCTGCTCTGTGTTTTCACATGACAGCGCGAGTTCGTGGCTGCCCTGGGGCTAGTGCATACATTCTAATGGGGCGAATTGTCATTCTTTGAGCCTGGCGTACCTTTAAAAGGTGCGCTGGGCGCAAACAATGACAATGCGTAATATGGCCCCAGGTTGTTACTCCTTTGGTTAATATTACAAACTGTATTGTCTGGGGAGAGGCCCTGCACATCTAATTTGTTTATTTAAAGGGGAAGTGTCACCATTCTTCCTCAAGTCAGCCAAGTACAACTAGGAGGCAAAATGCTAAGATTCTGTTTTCGTAACTTTGTCAAAATGTGTCCTTCTGGACTGACTTTGCCTATTATGGCTCTAACGTTGGTACTGCTGATTAAGCGACTTACTGTGTGACCTGTGCTTATTTGTTTTCACCTCTCAATGGGAGTTGTCCGCATGTAATACATCTGCAACAACCTCTAACTGATAATGACTGGCACACCAAGCCAAGTATAGAAAACGGGATTCCATGATTGTGCAAAAGGATTGTGGGCATACAGAAGTCATACAATTGAGTGTCATACTTGATTATTGAATTCAATTCACATTTTATTCAAGGTGGAACTCAGATGAAAACAGAATTGCACATATCAATAAAACAATCACATTAATATACATTTTAAAAAAGCATTAAAAAAAATGTAAAAACAATTTGACAATTGATTTCATTCTGAGGAGAGAAAAGCAATTGCCGAGCTACTGCTTCTTTCTTAATATTACAATTTAGAAACATGGAAAGTGCAATGCATGGCAAACGAATACATGATTAAAGTCGTGGATACCCACATTACATAAATTGTAGTAAGTTCATTCATACTAATATCCAAAAGCGGCGGATTCCGTGTTCTAGGTTCCACCGCAGATATTTTTGGGTCACCTATAACCGGCAGTAGGCGATTATACCTCGCATTTACTCTTTGATTTACAATATTTTACGTCCAACCATTTACTTATTACACCCGATGAGTGCTTTAAAAACCTTTTGAGTTGAGTATAAGAAAGGGGTCCAGCATATCCTGCTTTAGAACAAAATTGGTTTATAGCCTATTTAAAATTTAAAAAACAAACTATATTTCCCTAACTCATAGCCAACATTTTCTAGGCACAAAAAGCCCCTCAGTGAATCTCCATTACCCTTCATGAGCTGGTGGCCCCATCAGATCGCACTTCCCAGGCCTTGTACATGACAACTTATTAAGCCAAGTTCAAGTCTTAAAGCGAGAACAGAATTGGACGAGTTGAAACTGCACAACGTCTGCAAAATTTGACCTTCCATTCCCTTTAAAAAACTCCCGCTTAGACTGGTTAATTGACTCAATGGCATACAGTAGTGTTGGGGGACCTTAAGTTTATATACTGACAGTGGTAGTAGTGGGAGGGATCGGAAGGGCACTGCATGCCCCTTCTTAAAAAAAAAATTTCAGTGCGTTTTCCTACTTCTGTCTTTCAAAAAAGCATCCCGGGACGGCAAGAATAGTTCTACTTTAAAACGATAACTTTTTCATTCAGATTCCAGGGGTGGCTCCCCCTTCTCTTGAACTCCAGAGGCTGCAGCAGCCCCTCCCTGAGCTCACACAGGCTGTGGGCTGGCCCATTGTCATTCCGATTAAGGCTGATTACCCCCTTTCGAATGACAATGCACCCACCCTCTGCCTTTAGCATGTCATGTGCCAGTGAGATCGTAGGTAGTGATTACAGAGGAGTTTCTTCAAACAGAGTACTGTGGGGAACTTGCCCCATTGTGTAATTTGTCAATGTTGTACACAGAGTGAATAGGGCAGGAGCAGTGACGAGACAGAAGAGGTGACAGGAAATTAGAGGTGCTGGGGCAGGAGAGGTGACCGGGCAGAAGAAGTGACGGGACAGGAGAAGTGACGGGGCAGGAGAAGTGACGGAGCAGGAGAAGTGACGGGGCAGGAGCAGTGATGGGACAGGAGCAGTGACAGGGCAAAAGAGGAGACAGGAAAGGAGAAGTGATGGTGCAGGAGAGGTGACTGGGCAAAAGAAGTGACGGGGCAGGAGAAGTGACGGGGAAGGAGAAGTGATGGGGCAGGAGAAGTGACGGGGCAGGAGCTGTGACGGGGCATGAGCAGTGACGGGGCAGAAGATGCAACAGGAAAGGAGAGGTGATGGGGCTGGGGCTGGAGAGGTGACCGGGCAAGAGAAGTAACAGGCAGGAGATGTGATGGGCAGGAAAAGTGAGAGGGTTAGAGAGATGACGGGGCAAGAGAGGTGACCGGGCAGGAGCAGTGAAGGGACAGGAGAGGTGACAGGAAAGGAGAGGTGACAGGAAAGGAGAGGTGATGGGGCAGGAGAGGTGACCAGGCAGTAGAAGTAATGGGCATGAGAAGTGACGGGGCAGGAGAAGTGACGGGGCAGGAGCAATGAAGGGACAGGTGGGGTGACAGGAAAGGAGAGGTGACGGGGCAGGAGAAGTGATGGGCCAGGAGATGTGACGGGGCAGGCGAGGCAACAGGAAAGTAGAGGTGACTGGACAGGAGAGGTGACTGGGCAGGAGAGGTGACTGGGCAGGAGTGGTGACCAGGCAGGAGAAGTGACGGGGCAGGAGAAGTGACGGGGCAGGAGAGGTGACGGGGCAGGAGAGGTGACGGGGCAGAAGCAGTGATTAGGCATGAGCAGGAGCAGTGGACCGACAGGAGCAGTGAACGGACAGGAGCGGTGAATGGACAGGAGTGGTAAACGGACAGGAGCGGTGTTCTCCATGCCACTGGAATCAAGCTATCCTGGCTGATGAGAGCTGAAAGCCCGAAACTGGTCCTAGGATGCTTGTTTCCAGTCCAGGGAGGACCTGGCCTGGCAGTTCGGATTGGACGGTTCCCGTTGGGCGCAGGATCAAGAATGATTTGCATATGGCTGGGTCCAAACTGGAATGGCATAGTGAGTAAAAAAACAATGGATTTAAGCCCAGATCTCTGTACTGGGGTGAATGTATGACATTGTTCTGCATTCTGTACACCAGTTATTCTTTTTTCTATAATATGATTGAGCAGCTAGTTGGCTGACATGAATATGAAGAAGCCTTTGTGGGTTTCCGTGAGTATAGATTCTCCTGAAGAGTCCCTTTCTCTTATGATCCCTGCTTAACACATGTGTACAGGAGGAGCCCTGTATTCATGTCCTCAGTGTTTGAGACAAAAATACTCATGGATTTCTGAACAATGAGAGTAAAAGCATTAAGGTAACATGTTGTTCCTGCTTATATTTTGAACGCTTTACATAAACCTGTATTCCCTATCAGTGTTTGCTTTTTTCTGAATTAAACCACAAATAAACATGTTTATCCATTCTTTGAAATAAATAACGTTATAAGCTGTAACTGATCAGTGAAATGCTAAACGTACTAAAACTTGGTATGTTTTGCTATTTCTAGACACACCCCTGACTCCGCCCATTGATCCAATCTTCGGTTATTACCGCCCCCTGATTCTCCACCCACAGTTCCCCTACTTTTTTATCCCCACTTCCACCACTGTATACTGACAACAGGTGTAAACGGTGCTTCCCACCCGTTGCATAATAGAATGCTTTTAGACAATTGGCATGAGATAAGGCCTCGGCGGAACAATTTTATGTTCCTTTTCAGTCAAGCTGCTCAACATATTTTTCCTGGGGTATGCTTTTACAACCTCCAATGTTTCTGTACCTACGTACCAGCCATAACTGCCAGGCTTCCTACTTTTTCTATCCTTATAGATCAATGCTTTACCTTTTGAAATATTGATTCACAGAAAATCCTGAGAAGCAAACTGCTGAAATGAGGCTAACTGGTTATTAAGGCACTGGCGGGTAAGGTCCATTATAACGATATCATCAGCATAGATCAGGCTGGGAAAGATTGCCCTTGCTGCTTTTTCTTGAATCAGCCTTTTAAATAATCTCAGTTTTATTCAAGAAGTTTGGAGCAAATAGAGCAGCACTTTGATGTATCACTGCCCTGATTGGAAAAGAAGCCTGCCTATATATTACTTCCTTGAATATGTAGTAGAATGTAATGTAATGTAATGTAAAGTGAATTTGTAAAGCGCAGCAGCTGCTCAAACAGGAGCTTCTAGGCATTAAATACCAGTGGTTACCAATTCAAGGGTTTGAGGAGAAAATATAGAAGTAAAGTCTAAGGGCCATATGTACAAAGAATAGGAATTGTGATTTCCTTATTGCTATTCTTATCAAAACGCAATTAGGAAATCACAATTCTTAATGTACAACTGATTTCCTATAGAATGATTCCCAATTGGTTCACAAATCGGCCTATCTGATCAATAATATTGAGGTAGGTTGCAATTTGCGGCCCATTAGGAATCGCAGCCATCACGGGGATGGTGGCCTGCTGAGATCAGTAGACCACCATGTCTATGATTGCTTTTTAAATGCTGTGGGCACGTTTAAAAATATAAAAATGAAACTTTGAAGTTTCACTTTTTAAGAGTAGGCAGTGTTCCTTGGGACCAATGCCTAATCTTAAAAAATATTTGTTTTGACATTCACAAACGGAAGGGGGACCTTTGGGGATCCCTTCCCTTTTGCAGATGGTTACCACCTCCTTTGAGGTGTTGGTAAAATATGAATGTTTTGCAACCATAATTCATTTGCAAAATATCCATACATACCACTGTGATTTTGTGTTTGGAAGGGATGCCCTTAACAAGCCCCTTCCAAATACCAAACCGTAACCACAAATTGCTTTTTGGTATTGTGTTTCTAAATCACAATATGTGATTTGTCCATATATAAAAGCATTTTTTTGCAGTTGGTAAAAAGCCCAGATTCTGCAAATTGTGACGTTTTCAACTGCAAAAATAATTTCTAAATATGGCCCTAGGTTTGTTTAAAAAAACTCAGACTTTCAGATATTTTAAGAATCGTGCATGGTCCTGGGTGGTACGAAGCTCGTGAGGAAGTTTTGTCCATAATTTAGCACCAATAACAGCCAAAGAGCTGCCACCTCCCCTAGATCTACAAAATTTGGGTGAAGGCATGTAGAAAGAGTTGGATGATCTCAAAGATCGGGCCAGAGAGTAAAGATGAAACGGTTTTGAATACTTTGAAAAACATAGCCCAGTCCTTTTTTTTGAAAGGTTATGACTTGTGCTGTAAATGATTTATCACCACATCCTACTTGTACATGTATTATTAGGGCATGCACAACTTATTATGATAGCTTGAAGTTAACAGTTACAAATGTTCCTGTTAATCCCACTGACTAGGTAAATCGAGTTACCACCACCAAGAAGAGAACCCACGAGTAAGGTCTCTAGCTATTATTTATCAACCTCCTATTGTTGAGTTTTGAAGCTGTTTTTAAGGTCATGTGACCGAGTGAAGAAGAAATATTACATTGGCAAAGGAAAACATTAAGCAACTAAGATGTGGTGCTTTTTGGTGGTTGCCTGGTTGGACTGAACAACCTTATCATTATATTTTTCCAGGAGATCCTCTTAATTTCTATCAATATTATAATTTGCATTTCTATTGGTTTCTCCAGCATGACATTAGGTACTCATTTTCAGTTGAAATGACGAATGCTTGATGGACCACAAGCTATACAGAGCAGAAGTATGGGAATCCAAAAGGATTTGCTTCTCCTTCCTCTTCACTAATATTACATGCCCCTTAAAGAAACTCTTCAGAATAATCTCAGATTTTAGAAACTCAGCAGGATGCACCCTTTCAACAGCCCTCTGACTAACTGGCCAACTATCTCAAAGGAAAATTCTAAACATATATACCCACATTGCAGCCAAGAAATCGCCATCTCCATTCTAACTCTCCTCTTATGCAAAGCACTACTATATTTCAAAATATCTCTGGATATTGCTGAAAATCCGAGGTTTCACAAGCCCTATTGCACTGGCACATTTCCTGGATACTGTAAACCCCAGTTTGGCAGTACTTACCAAAGCAGTGCTCTGCTCATCATTTTAATCAGGAAACTTTCCCAAAGTCCTTAAAGTCTCCTACATGAAATATTTCTTGACGAAGATA
The DNA here is from genome assembly GCF_964261635.1 of Lissotriton helveticus. Classification (NCBI taxonomy): domain Eukaryota; kingdom Metazoa; phylum Chordata; class Amphibia; order Caudata; family Salamandridae; genus Lissotriton; species Lissotriton helveticus. Next base: position 444,136,181 of record NC_136073.1, read on the forward strand.
GTGTTTGACAACAATGACCCTGCCAATTATAGACCCATCCACAAGTGACACTTCAAGCAAAACAAATTGAGAAAGTAGCAAACCTTAAGCTAATGGTGTTTATGAAAAACAGAAACTGCTAGTCCACGGCCGAGTAAACTTTCTTCACTGGAAATATTCATCTCTCCTTGCTACTGTGGTGTGACTAAAATTAAAGCGAAAGAACTACTGCAGCTGCGCTTATACATTTTGGACCTGTCAGCATTCTTATATACAGTGTGTTAGAATTGGGGGTCTCTAGTTGGCACAGGTAGGTATTTGTGACAAATAGGGACCCTCTCCTCTAGTCAGGGTAAGGGGGTACACTCCTAAAATAACCCCTAGTCACACCCTTGGTAGCTTGGCACGATCAGACAGGCTTATCTCAGAGGCAGTGTGTAAAGCATTTGTGAACATATACAGTAATCAAGTGACAACACTACAAATGGACGCCACACTGGTTGTATATTTATAAACATAAGTATCTTTTATATAGATTTACCACAAGACCATAACTGCCAAAAATAACCCACAATACTATTACAAATTAAGAGTTCTTGTTAAAGGCAATGCTTAAATCAGAGTTCTGCGTGAGTCGGTAACCCTGTCCAGCTACAGCGTTGATGAAATAACACAGAGTCTATCAATTCCAGCGGACCGCATCGATACGGGCCCACTCAAGTGTAGACAGATTCGGTCACAATACCTTTACTTGATGCGGCAGGCACGGGCGCGCGTGCCGGGTTCGACGTTCAGCATGTTGCATAAAATAATGCGTTGCAGGACTCATTGTCCCTCGAAACGGTGCAGGCAGCGGCCCGTTAACGGAGTTGGTGGGTCCGAGGCGTGCGTTGCAGGGCGAGGCGGTGCTTCGTTGCTGTGCTTGCAGCTTGGGTTGCGGCGACAGAGCCAGAGTTCGGGAGCTGGCGTCGATCAGTCCGGACAGCGGAACGAGTCGGACGGTGCGTCGCAAAGCGTGCGCGCGGTGCCCAACTGTGATGCCTTCACAGGACTCAAAGTCAGCAACAGTGACTGCGTCGGACAGGCAAGTACGAGTCGGTGTAGCGAGGCGTTGCACGTAATGGTGTCCACAGGTTACGCTGCAGTCCACGGCTCGGTGACGGCGTCAGGACAGCTCCCTGCCTCTGTAGCCACTGAAACAGCGTTCCCAAGAGCAATCCACAAAGGCTGGCGAAGTCTACTGGTCCTGAGAGTTCGGTCAGGGAGCAAGCTCTCTTCCAAGCCCACGGAGATCCTTCACAAGTCAAATAAAGTACACACAAAGTCCTTTCTCCTTTCATTGGCAGTCAGGTAACCACTGCAGGCCAATCCCCGAAGCAGCACTTCAGCTTAGGGTTAGTCTCTCCTCAGTTTCTTCAGGTTCCTCTCCTCAGCAAAGGTTTCTTCTTGTAGTCCAAAAGTGATCTAATTTCTTGGGATCAGGCTCCTAATATTTATACCCCAAAATCCTTTGTCCTCTGAGGGCAGAGGGGCCTTTGCCAAGTCCAAATCAGTTCTGGAGCACTCTGTTTACATGACTCCTTCTTTCCTTTCACAGTGCTGGGCAGAAACATCAGACGCCCCACAGGAGGTGCAGCCAGCATTGTGGAGGAAAGACACTGCCTGGAGCACTCTGTTGACATGATTCCTTCTCTCCTTTCACAGTGCAGGGCAGAGACATCAGACGCACACCAGGGGGTGGAGCCGGCATTGTGGAGGGAAGGCACAGCCCTATTCAGGTCCCAGGTGCAACTCCTCCCTCCCATTTAGATGCAGATGTCTCTATTCACCACTGGGCTGACTCATCCTGTCTCTTGGAATCCCCCAGCCCTGTCACTCAAGCTCCAGTCAAGGAATACACAACCTAGCAGAGGCAGGCCTGGATAGTTAGACAAGAAAATACCTACTTTCTAAAAGTGGTATTTTCAAACACAGAATGTTAAAACCAACTTCACTAAAAGATGCATTTTATCATTTTGAGTTCAGGCATACTAAACTCGAATTTCTACTGTGTTCCCTGAGTCAGTTAGGATTATAAAATGTAATATTCTAACTGCCCATTCTGGTCTATGGAGAACAGGTAGCCTTGCAATAGTGAAAACGGAAATGGCTGTAATTCACTATTAGGACATGCCACACACACCAGGGCTTGTCCTACCTTATTCTTACAATGCACCCTGCCCTTGGGCCTACCATAGGGGTATCTGACATGAAGAAAAGGAAATGTTTAGGGACTGGCGAGTGGGCGCACTTGCCCAGTCAGCATGGCAGTACCAGACTGCACACAGGCTCTGCAGTTCTCTCTTTTTTATATTAGTATGGATATGTTGATATTTTATGTCTTGAGAATTTAGCTTATTTATATATTTATACATCTGCCTATACCTAATGTCAGCTACTGTTTCAACTTACTTATGTATTGTATTTATAAAAGGCTAATAAAACATGTAAACACAAAATATTTACAAAAACGAGCATTATACCTTTGGTATTTAATCGGAGAAATAATGATTGGTGTTTGTTGAAGTGCAGATAAACTGTGCGTTTTGCATAATGGCAAATCACAACAATAAACGCACTCGGTTTCATTAATTTGCACCATCACCCCTTGTAGTATATGTTCACAGTGTATTCTTCATCACCAGGAGAGTAACCTTAAACCGGAGAAACCTATTTTCGCCTTTTTTTCCACAGATATCCAGTCCTTACATTCGCTCAGAACTGCAATCGGTAGTCTCGTGTGGTAGGTTGAATAACAAGCATATATACTGTATTTGCAGGCACATTGATTCGTTTTCATCCCTGAGTTCACTTAAGCTAAAACGCAGGCATTACATCCTCACACACAAACATCTTGAATCTGTACAGTGTGTGTACAGTATACATAGCAGGCAAGATAGCTACAGAGCAATTCCCACTGATTATGTGCGCTTGCCGTGGGTTGCAGGCCATATTTTAATCATTTCCCTTGATTACATTTCGAAAGTTCATTCCTTTCCTTCATATTCAAAGCTTGTATAAAGTGCAGCTTCCAGTCGTTCCTTTCTCTGATTTAAGAGTAAGATTTGCGACAGAATTTGAAAAGGGGGGGCCCTCGGCCCCCCCGCAGGCGTGGCGGCGCGGCGACCGTCGCCCCCACTCTCTCCTTTGTCGCCATTCGGCGGTGGGGGCGTGCCCTGGGGGGCGCGGCCCACCGCCGATTGGCTGGCGGCCTCCCTGACCCGGATCCTGGGAAGTGGGTCCGGGTCAGGGGGGGCGGGCTATAGGAGGGGCCACCTGGCCCCTCGAGAATAAAGAGATAGGGAGCGCCCAGGAGACCCCCTTGTCCCTGGACGCTCCCTCGCCGAAACGGTGTGCCCCGCGCTCGGGGCTTCTTTGTTTTATAATTTCTCTCTGCTTTCTTTTTCAGGCACTCCGGAGCGAGAATCCGCGGGATTTCAAGTTTGTGCCGGAACGTGGTGATTCTCCTTTTTTCCGCTCGCAGGTTTGGACGTCCAGAGTTCCAGCCGCGTGGGGGCCGGTGGCATCGGAGGAGCGGAGAGCCTTGTCCGGGAGCATCGCCGAGGAGCGGAGAACCGTCGTGAGCAGCGCCTCGCCGGTGACGGACTAGCAAGGGCGCGGAGTCGACGGGGAGAGCGCGGTACGGGTCGCTTAAGGCCCCGTAAGGTATTGTGTTGGTCGGGGGACTTGAGAGCGGGGGTATGTTCTTAGGTCTGGCTAGCACGCTCGCATGTGGCTCGCAGAGCAGTCCTGAGCCTGAGGGCCTGTGATCTCCCCTTTGCCGCCGAGTCCTTGGAAAAGTAAAACGCACAATTTTTTAAGTACGCTGCTGAGATACGCCGGGAGCGGCGGTAGAAATACGGGGGATTGTGTTCCTTACAACAGTGGATTATTATATGCCCGTCATTTTAAAAACGGTTTAGAGCGCACTTCCTTAAACGGCAATCGGGCCGGGGGGAGCAGGTTACGATAAATCGTGCAGGGAAGCGAAGCAGGGTCGACCAGGGCAGCACCTGGATGGGAGACCCCTAGAATACCGTGCAATTACAAGGAGAAAACTAGGATTCACATACCGTTTTTCAGGAATGTTGTGGAAGAAAGGGAGAAGTAACATTCAGTAACTGTGTTATAAGTGTATTGCATTGCCTAATCTAATCTTGTAATTGCCTAATCTGATAATTACCTTATATGTTCTGAATTATCCTTACCCGTGAGCGAGAGTTATTTGTGAATATTGCTCATATAGTGTGTTTTTAGTGGCGCACAGCTACAGTGAGGTTTAACAGGGAGGGTTCAATAGTCCTCTGTATTAAAACCAGGTTTCTCCTAAATCTGCTCCTACTTTCTTTACACGGTGTTAATACATTTCTCAATTCCAGGCAATTTTACAACATTATTGGTGCAAGTCACTCGCAGACAGGACGTGAGGGCATTCAGCACGCAACGTGGTGTGGGGCGTGAATGCAGACCATTATCGCCGGCGAGGACACGGGACTGATCGGTAAGAGGGGTACGGGGGGCTAGCACTCATCGCTCCTGGTGGCCGCCGGGTGGGTCTACATTAGGTTTACTCACCCCTTACATAAGCGGACAAGCCGCTAGTGTTGCGGTCGCCGTTGCATGGTGCTGAAAGCCCACTGGCGACCCTCCATCTGAAAGGTACATATAGTTGACCTGTTGGGATATTAAGAGAGTAGGCTGCGGTTGTTTTTGGGGTAGCATCATGCCAGGTCCACGGGGTGGAAAAAGGGGGTCCAACATGGAGGCTATGATGCGGGCCATGATGCGGGAGATGAGTGACATTAAGCAACAGCTAGGGAAAGTTAATGAGCTGGAAGCACGGTTGAATGAGAGGGATGGTGATGCCCCGGGCCCATCCGGGAGGCCGATCCGCAAGAGGGTGGCACCAGTGCCAAGGGGGGATTTTGTCACCCCGCCCGGGAAATCTAGGTCCAAAAGACCCAGGGATGCGGCCCCCACCCCAGGTCCAGTAGATCCGTTACCTGCCGCGCCGCCGGCGGTCGTCCCACCCCCGCATGTGCCTACACCCATTGCCCCCGTGGTGCCGGTGCCGGCAGGTCAACCAGTAGACGCTGGGTCTGCTCCCTCACCGGTGCCCACAATCCCGGGTACAGGCTGGCCACACCCGGCACCCGCCCTGCCAGCTGTGCCAGGACCACAGGGCATAACCCCAGTGGTACCTGTTGTCCCGGGGGGTAATGTAGATTCAATGCCCCCCGAATTGTTATCTCAGTTAACGGCCATGATGCCATGGCTCCAAAAAGGGGGAGCCTTCCCGAATTCTGCAGACCATGCGGCAGAGGCGGCGAGGTTTGTGGAGAAAATCAGATCGGCAGCGGTCGCCGACAGTGTTGCATTGCCAATATCTTCTCCCCTTGCAGGTCCAAGTGTTCCCCAGCCGGACGGAGTTAAAGGGCAGCCGCCCCCAGTGCCCGCACTTGGTAAGGAAGTGGCATTGCCGCTCTTGGGGGACGGTGTTTTACCTTCCAGGAGCGAAAATCTGGCTCAGCATGTGTCATTAGCTGTGAAAGAGATGATTTGGGCGGATAAATATGTGTACATTTATTCTTTGTTGTTAGATAACAGGGAAATGGAGCAGGCGAAATCACTAAAAGAGTGGATGCTCCCAAGCGAATGGAGGGCGCAGTGTACTAGATTTAGGGTTGAGGAAACTCTCAACAATTGGATGAAAGCATGGGCTGTATTCACTGCAATTAAAGCTGAGCGTCCCCCAGATTTACAGGCAGCATTGGCATGCTACTCGAGCAGGATTGTGGGGTGGAGTGAACAGTATTCTGGGGAGGCATGGAAGGGGTATGATGTCAATTTCAGGAAGGCATTGGAATTCAATAGATCATTGCCATGGGACACGGTAGATTCCATGGCTTGGCACAAACAGTTCTCTGATACTGCACCTCCCCCTCAGTTCGGTGCGGTCAAGGTGTTCACTAGACCACAACAGCCCTTTCGGCCCCCCCAAACGAGTGAGGTACCTGGGAAGTTTAAGGCAAGTGGGCCAGAGAAAAAAGGGGTGTGCTGGGATTTTAATAGGCGCACCTGCACAAGGGCCGCGTGTAAGTTTAGACATGCATGTTCCTCCTGTGGGCACCCCTCTCATCCAGAAACTGCCTGTAGGTCCAAGCAGGGAAACACAGGTCAGAGGGGCAGGGGAAAGCCACTATAAGATAGACAGGTTAGGCCCCCCCACTCCAGTGGATGTGGTGGCAATGATTCCATGGTTGAACAGATACCCGGACCACACATCGGCCACCCTACTCCAGGAAGGTTTTTCTAAAGGCTTTAGGATCCCGGCCGCGGGATACACTGGCAGCGCACATTGTAGAAATCAACTGTCAGTCAAGCACAATCCGGCTGTGGTGGCCGCAAAAATTGACAAGGAGCTATCATTAGGCAGGATAGCGGGCCCTTTTACTGAAGTGCCAGTACCCAATTTCGTGTGTTCCCCATTAGGAGTTGTCCCCAAAAAAGAGAAAGGGCAATTCAGATTAATCCATAACTTGTCAGCACCAAAGGGGACGTCACTGAATGATGCCATCGACGAGGGTATCTGTAGTGTTAAGTACGCCTCTTTTGATCAGGCTGTTCACTTATTACAGACCACGGGACCCGGGTCGCTGATGGCGAAATCAGACATAGAATCAGCCTTTCGCCTCCTCCCGGTCCACCCAGCCGATCAGCATCTATTAGGCTTCACCTTTGGGGATATGTTCTACATGGACAAATGCATGCCCATGGGTTGTTCGATATCTTGCGCTTACTTCGAAATGTTTAGCTCTTTTCTTGAATGGGCCATGAGACAAGTGACGGGCCATCAGCGGGTCATGCATTATTTAGATGATTTCCTCTTCCTCGGTACAGCGGGATCTCAGGAGTGTGCACTGGCATTGCAGGAGTTTTGCGTGCTCATGCGGGCTTTTGGGGTTCCGCTTGCGCCCGGGAAGACGGTGGGCCCAACCACCTGCTTAGAATTCCTCGGCATTGAGATTGACTCACTTGAAGGATGTTTTAGATTACCTAGGGACAAAGTGGACAAATTCAGGACAGCGCTGCATCTATGCCTCCGCAAGGAGAAGGTCACTCTGCAGCAATTACAGGAGGTGGTAGGGCAATTGAATTTCGCATTGAGAATCATCCCCATGGCTCGCCCTTTCTCTCGCTCCATCGCTCACGCGATGAAGGGGCTGAGGGAAAAGCACCACCGCGCTCGCCTATCGTCTGAAATTCGCCAGGATATGCTTATTTGGATGGCATTCCTGGAGGATTTTAACGGTAGGGTGGTCTGGCCCGGCCCGCCCACAACATCAGCGGAGTTGGGCCTATGGACTGATGCGGCCGGTAGTGTGGGCTTTGGCGCCATCCTAGGGAACAGGTGGGTCGCTCAACAGTGGCCGGATGAATGGAAGACATGGGGTCTGACCAGCAACATTGGCTTCCTTGAACTCTTCCCAATATGGGTGGCACTGATGGTCTGGCCCGAACACCTATGTAACCAATCAGTGGTGTTTTGGTCAGATAACATGACGGTGGTAGAATGTATCAACCAGCAGGGGGCGCGGTGTCCTTTCATACTTCGTCTGATCAAAGAAATTGTACTGCGGTGCCTTAAACTGAATGCTAATTTTAGGGCCAAACATGTCCCTGGTGTTCTAAACAATGCAGCTGACTCCCTCTCTCGCTTCAAAATGCAGGTTTTCAGGGAGCATCTTCCCACAGCAGACCCCTCGCCAGCACACTTCCCAGCAGTACTTTGGCAGATTGGTGCCCCAGATTACAGGACCTCGTGGTCGCTAGCCTAGCCCCCAGGACCAAGACGGCTTACGAAGGGGCGTTTCTGTCTTATTGTTCTTTTTTGGGGCAACAATGGGAAGCGCTTTGGGCGGAGGAGGATGGCTTTGCAGCCTATTTAGAATGGATGCATAAGGAGGGGCGCTCGGTGGCAGCTGCGAACAGACATAGGGCAGCGGTGTCATTCTTCGCTCAAGCTAGGGGCTTCCGGGATCCCACTAATACCTTTATGATACGTAAGGCTTTAAGGGGATGGCGCCGTATTCAGGGACATCAGAAGGATAAGAGAAAGCCCATCGGATTGGCCCGGCTGACAGCCTTACTGGGCACGCTGGAGACTGTTTGTAGCTCGGAGTGGGAGGTGCTTCTTTTTAGGGCGGCATTCTCTTTGGCATTCTATGGGGCGCTGAGAATTAGCGAACTTGTGGCAGGTTCTAAGTCAGACCTACTGGGCGGCTTACAAAGGGCTAGTGTGACGATTAGGGAGGACACCATGTGGGTGATTATCCAGAAGTCAAAAACCGACCAGGAGGCTAGGGGTCACACCATAGTTCTGCAACGGGCCCCCGCCAACCCGTGCTGCCCGGTGAGGCACGTGGAATCATTCCACAGACTGTTGGTAGGCTCAGCGGACAGGGCATTGCTCTGTCACGCCGACGGGAGCCCCTTGACCAGGTATCAATTCAGGAAAGTATTAGAGATGGGGGTTAGGAAAGCAGGTCTTGACCCTAAAGAGTTTGGCTCTCATTCCTTCAGGATTGGGGCAGCAACTGAGGCGGTGGCAGGGGGCCTCCCAGTGGAAAGAGTGAAGACAATTGGGAGATGGTCTTCAGAATGCTATAAACGGTATGTTCGGATTGACATGCTATGATTACATGTCACTCACGCTTGGTTTCTTTCCGCTCTCTTACAGTTTCTCAGACCTGTTACGCAGGGGAGGAATTTGTCGTCGGGCACCGGCAACATACATCAGCACGGAGCGGCGACCAGGAAACAATGAAGAACAGTGTTTGGATTGTGGGTCATTCATATGTGAAGCGAGCAGAATGTGTCTTTATGTCAGGTGACAAGAGGAAAAGGGCGGCACAACTAGGGTTGGACATCACGTTCTTTGGCAGAGGGGGTTTGTGTCTGCACGAGTTTAGGGGATTCTTCCAAGGGCTTTTAGCACGCCAGCAATCTCCACCCTCAGTGGTGATACTTCACCTCGGGGAGAATGATTTGGCAACACTGGGTAGGCGCATTCTGATTGAGGAGATTATCTCAACGGCGGGTTGGTTGGCCAGGACCTGCCCCGGTTGCACACTAGTATGGTCACAACTCATACCCCGACTACAGTGGCGGGGGGGACATTCGGTCAGGGCGTTGAATCATTCGGTAAAGAGGATCAACACACGGTTGGATAGGTTGTTTCGAGCCCCCCTGTTGCAGTCTATACCTCACGGGTGCATCTGGGGCGACAAGTATTACTTAAAGGACGGAGTTCATTTAACAGAGGAGGGTAATGTCTTGTGGTCTGACAATATCTGGGCCTGGCTAGAGGGTTTGGAAAGTAGGAGGGTTTCCTTAGGTAGGGGCTAGAGGGGGGAGGCCAGATCGTCGGTTAACAATGCTGGCCTGTGGCGGTAAGGTCATTATCGGTGAGCACATATTTGAGGTCTGAGGGGGCGGGCATCATCCTATGGAGGTTCCCGCCCAGGGGGAGGGGCCTGTGGGCCACTCCCAGAACTCCAGGGGCAAGGTAATAGGCAAAGGAGCGCGGGTAGGAGTAGTTCACGCTTTCCTTAGGCTGGTAGCCACCCCGCGCGCGTGGACTCATGACGCCACCGGCGCAGAGTAAGGGCCCTCCTTTAGTGGGTAAATGGAGTTCAGGGCGTAGACCGGGCAATTCCCGGGGTAACACTGCGCATGCGCACATCCAGAGGGGAGGCGCAGCTTGTAGGACCTGACACCGGTAGTGACCCTGCCATATGGCCAGAAATGTACAAAAATTCTAGATGAGGATGTTTAGTCTAAGTTAGGAAACAACATGTATTAGAGTTTTGTTAAAGTCAGGCTCTCAAACTTGTTGCTAAGAATTATGTACCTAAATGTCCTGCTGAATTTTTGTATAAATTGTTGATTATGCAATTAAAACCTGTTTTAATTTCATACTTTAATAAATACGGCCGGGCGACTAGCGCCCGCCTTCCAAAAAGTAAAGACGTCTCGTGTCCACGTTCCTGGGTATTGGGTGCCGGATTGGGGGGGAGGCGGCAGCTAGTCGCTGACCATGTGAAAAGGGGGGGCCCTCGGCCCCCCCACACGCATGGCGGCGCGGCGACCGTCGCCCCCACTCTCTCCTTTGTCGCCATTCGGCGGTGGGGGCGTGCCCTGGGGGGCGCGGCCCACCGCCGATTGGCTGGCGGCCTCCCTGACCCGGATCCTGGGAAGTGGGTCCGGGTCAGGGGGGGCGGGCTATAGGAGGGGCCACCTGGCCCCTCGAGAATAAAGAGATAGGGAGCGCCCAGGAGACCCCCTTGTCCCTGGATGCTCCCTCGCCGAAACGGTGTGCCCCGCGCTCGGGGCTTCTTTGTTTTCCCACCCACCATCCCTTGGAACAAAAGTTTTGTAGCAATTTTTATGTCTGGTTGAATGGTAAGTTTTGAAGGTACGGTCCACGGGTCTCACAGGATAATAGAGATGGAACTGTTGGTATATTATTGATGCTTTTGTCTAGGAATTTTTTCCCCTTTTAGCAAGTCATGTGTGAAGTGAATTGTAATTGATGCTAAGTGTCTTTAGGCCTTTTTTCCCTTTGTAGCTATACGTTGATACTGTTATTTATTAGCCAGTGTAACTGTCCTTTAGAATTTTTTCCCATAGGTCGTCGTATTTATTAGGTATGGGGCATGCGGTAAGGTCATTATCGGTGAGCACATATTTGAGGTCTGAGGGGGCGGGCATCATCCTATGGAGGTTCCCGCCCAGGGGGAGGGGCCTGCGGGCCACTCCCAGAACTCCAGGGGCAAGGTAATAGGCAAAGGAGCGCGGGTAGGAGTAGTTCACGCTTTCCTTAGGCTGGTAGCCACCCCGCGCGCGTGGACTCATGACGCCTTCGGCGCAGAGTAAGGGCCCTCCTTTAGTGGGTAAATGGAGTTCAGGGCGTAGACCGGGCAATTCCCGGGGTAACACTGCGCATGCGCACATCCAGAGGGGAGGCGCAGCTTGTAGGACCTGACACCGGTAGTGACCCTGCCATATGGCCAGAAATGTACAAAAATTCTAGATGAGGATGTTTAGTCTAAGTTAGGAAACAACATGTATTAGAGTTTTGTTAAAGTCAGGCTCTCAAACTTGTTGCTAAGAATTATGTACCTAAATGTCCTGCTGAATTTTTGTATAAATTGTTGATTATGCAATTAAAACCTTTTTTAATTTCATACTTTAATAAATACGGCCGGGCGACTAGCGCCCGCCTTCCAAAAAGTAAAGACGTCTCGTGTCCACGTTCCTGGGTATTGGGTGCCGGATTGGGGGGGAGGCGGCAGCTAGTCGCTGACCATGTATGACAAGAATTTAATGGGTTGGATTCACACAGGCATGTGAAACGTGTTCTACTGTAGTACTCGTTCACTCTTACAGGCTTTGTAATTTGGATACGAAACATCTAAACTAAAAGTACAATAAGAATATTCATGGGGCATGTATACAGAATTAGTACAAATAGAAATGCATGCGCTCTCTTAGCACTTTCACTAATGGGAATTTGGACATGTTGGGTCGATTAACAAAGGCATATAGAAGTATGCACAAGAGAACTCTTGGAAGACTACATCCGGTACTCATAAATGCATTTTTTGGACTTGCCTCATAATACACTACATTGGCTGCTCATATCTGAAGACATTTCCCCTAATTCAGGAAGTGGTGGAATACTCACAGGTGAGGGATTAAGATATTCCCAGGCAAAAGTAACATTGCAGACACAGACAATGAAATAGCAGGACATCTGACTTCACGTGAAACAGGGCATTCTTTTTTTTGCATGTTTTCTTTACCTTTGCATCGCTGAATAACAGTTTGATGTTGTGGGGTAGCCCTTGGTACCCCTTAAATTATCTGAAAAATCTAAATGAATGCTAAAACGCGTACTAATTAATGCTGCACAGGCCTATTTTAATGTCTCTTCCTGGCTTCACTTACACACTATCTGATACAGATATTTATATAATGTTCTACAACTGCTTGCTAGAGATATTGCACTGCACTTGTATCATAGAGAGAGAGTATTGGGCTGCAGCAGGAGTCAAGGAGGAAATCCGGCTATTATTGGATGGGGTATGCAGGTTCATGTTAACAGAACGCATGCTGAAATATAATACTATGTGCAGTTTAAAAAAGATTTTGCATAGGCACTTGCTATTAACCTGAGCAGGTGAAAATACGATTATAGCTAAGATTGTATTTACTAATTCTAATACAATCTAACTATGGAAAGTAGATGATAAGCTTTGGTGTCCTTTTCCGCAGATATTGGGGGTTCTTAGGGTTATCCAGTATTTGGGTGTCTTTCATAGATTCACATGCCTGAATCATTCCCCGTCGTCGAGACGGGAGCCTCCGGTATATAAGAAAGTAATGTCCTAGAGACATACATAGAAAAGAATGGGCCCAAAGGTCTCACCTTAGTAGCCTATCCACGTCCTTTTGCAGGAAGGACCAAACAGAGCAGGCCCCAAGGGTCCCACTTTGGTGGCCTATCTGGGTCCTTTTGTAAAAAGGACCAAATAAAGTAAAACAGCCAATCAGCTACTACCTCCTTCTAGAACCTTCCTGCCAGGAGCCCAAGTCTCTCAGATTTTCTACCGCACGTTGTGCTAGGGAGTCTCCACCTGAGTTCTCCTCAGGAATTTCTCTTTTTTCTTCAAAGAACGAATTTAATTGTCTTCTACAGTTATGTCTGATAGTCAGAAGAAGGGTCTTTTCAGAGCTTGTTCCTCCTGCAGCAAGAAAAGACTTCATATTGAGGATAAGCATGACAAATGTTTATATTGCCTCTACCCTCACCACCAGGCAAAGGACTGCAAAATATGTCGAACCTTCTCCAACAAGACCCTCAAGGACCGAGAAGGTCGACTTCTGCTGTGGCTCAACAGGCTCAAAACCAAGACTGATGACTTGGTGTCCGAAGGTGAGAGTGTGTCTGGCGCGTCGCATTTTTCCTTGAAGAGGCCAAGGGTTTCTTCCCCTAGCCCCACAGACACCCCTCCTATGAAGACTTCTAAACAGTCCTCAGAGGGCAAGCCATCTGTGTCTGGCAAGGACCTTCCTGTCCCCAGGAAGCAGCCGCTGGTCCCGACGACGACGACAGCGTCGATGATGCATTCAGCGCAGAAAACTGTCTCGACGTCGACGACGACAGTGTCGACGACGACGGCATCGTCGGCTTCCTCCTCGATGACGAGGACGATGCCTTCATCTTCGGCGAGTAGACCTACGCCGTCGACCATCCCGGTCACTCCATCGACGACGAAGATATCGTCCTCGACGACGAGACCCTCGTCGAAGACACCGACGACGACGCCGTCGACGAAAACAACGTCGTCAACGAAGTCTTCTTCGTCGACGAGGATCATCCCGTCGACGGTGGGAAAGCCGTCGACGACGAGTACACCGTCGACGGTGGAGACCTTACCATCGACGAAAATGACGTCGATGAAAACACCGTCGTCGCAACCACCGTCGACGACGAGTAAATTACCGTCGACGAAAATACCTGCCATGACACCGTCGACTCCAGCGTCGACGTCTACAGGACCCTGGAAGGAGTCTGCACTCCTATCCCACGCCATGGATGATTTTCCCCCGCAAGTGAGCCATGTCATGGTGAAAATTACTCAACGGCCTATTACGCCGTGTCATACATCGCCCGGTAGGATACAACAACTACCTCCGCCCTGTCTACTACAAGGTCAGGAGTCGGACGAGGACTCCTTTACGCAGGCTACTAGTCCATCAGAACTAGTACTGAAGTGCCAAACCACAGACGAGGAGCAGGAAGAGGAAGTAGACCTTCTACAACAACAGGTCCAACCTCCATCCCACCCACAGGTTACTCCTATGGTGTGTCTCCCCGCATCCATCGTCTCGGACCTACAATTCCTCATAAAGGATTATAAGGAAAGGTTCCCGGAGAAACCTTCTGCGCCTGCACTTCCAGCTGCACAGGCGCCAGCTCCTTCATCTCGCCATAGACCAACTCCCCTGGTCATTGAAAGGACACAGGTACCAATTCAGGACGCTCCCTCATCTGACGAAGAAGAGAGGGAACAGGAGGAAGGGGAAGTCGATGACGACCAGTCGGACCCGGATGCAGACCAGGACTATGTGGCACATTCTCCAGCCTCTCCGGATCCACAGACCTCGGAGTCTCCACCCGCAGACATCGGTGGATTCCACAACATCATTGAGCGGGCAGCCAAGAGGTTCCATATGTCCATGGAAACTCAGGAAACTGAATGCTTCCTTTATGACTTCAAGGAGCCCACTAGGAAGACCACAAGGTCAATCCCAATTATTGACTACATCTGGAAGCAGGGCAAACAAATCATGCAAACTCCTGCTTCTATACAGGTGGTGGTGCCCAGGCTTGATAAGAAATACAAGGCCACTTCATCGGCACCGGCATGCCTGACAGGTCACCCCAAAGCAGATTCCGTGGTGACTCAAGCGGCACAGAAGAACTCACGAAATCCAGCCTCGCCTCTGTCGACGCCACCTGACAAGGAGGGCAGGAAACTGGATGCCGTTGGCAAACGCTTCACTACCACGTCGGCCATGACAGTGAAAGTGGCGAATTCAATTGCCCTACTGGGCCGTTACAATCGCCAACTCTGGGCGGACATTGCACCCTATCTTTCCAATCTGCCGGAGGATCTGAGAGAGGAAGCACATTCACTTCTCTTAGAAGGCCAGACCTCTGCTTCAGAACTCATCGATTGTGCCATTGATGCCGCCATGACTGGTTTCCGGCAACTGGCAGGGGCTTCAGTCCTGAGGCGACAGGGTTGGCTCAAGGCCACCACTTTCCGCCAGGAGGTGCAAACCAGGATATTAGATATGCCTTACGATGGCCAGCACCTGTTTGGTGAACAGATTGACGCGGCCCTCACCACCATTAAAAAGGACACGGACACCGCCAAGGCCCTGGGTACTCTACAATTCCGGACCCAGTCCTTTCGTGGCAACAGGGGAAGAGGCCAACCTACGTACAAAGGTTCCTATCAAAATCGGTCTTCGTACTCATATTCACAGTCCAAGCCGCAATTTCATCAGCGACAACCTCAACAGGGACGACAGTCTTCCTACGGCAAATCCAATTACCGAGGAAAGGGCCAAAAACGACCTGCTGGCAACAGACAATGACTTGTCTCCCCGTCTAGCCCCTCCACCACTACATTCTTTAAGACTTGGAGGGAAACTGAAATATTTCCTACAAAATTGGCAAGCTATAACAACAGATCGGTGGGTACTCCAACTCATTCGATTTGGACATTCCCTAGAATTCACCTCTATTCCCCCAACAACACCACCGGGCCAACGATCTCACAGGCACCTACGATTACTTCTTCAGGAAATAGCTTCCATGCTGCAGAAGGGAGCGATCGAGAGAGTTCCACGGGTCCACAAGGGACAAGGTTTCTACTCTCACTTCTTCCTAATCCACCAAAAAGGAAAGAAGTGGCGACCAATCCTGGATCTCAGGGCTCTCAACGTCTTCCTAAAGAAACAATCGTTTTGTATGGTGACTCTGCAAGAAATCCTCGGTCTTCTGGAGAAAGGGGACTACATGATGTCCTTAGACCTTCAGGACGCCTACTACCATATACATATTCTCAAAGGGCACAGGAAGTTCCTCAGGTTTGCGGTGGCAGGACAGCACTACCAATTTCGTGTCCTTCCATTTGGCCTCAAATCGGCCCCGAGGATATTTACCAAATGCCTATCACCCGTGGCAGCATTTCTTCGTCAGCAAGGCCACCAGGTGTTTCCATACCTGGACGACTGGTTGGTGAAGGCACCAACAGCGGCCGCCGCAGCCTCATCCTCCAGCGCCTGTCTGGATATTTTCCACCGCCTGGGACTGACCCTCAACACCGCAAAGTCGACTCTGGAACCCACCAAGGTCATCACGTTCCTTGGAGCGACTCTGGACATGGAGCGTGTCAAGGCTTTCCCCTCTCAGGAGAGAAAAAACAAACTCATCTCTTTGGCCAAGGCAGTGGCTTCGCGGAAGACTCTTCCGGTCCGCACGTTCAAGTCCCTCCTGGGCATGTTGTCTTCATGCATACTGCTCATTCCCCACTGCCGCCTGAAAATGCGTCCACTCCAGGAGGCACTGACAAAGCAATGGACCCAAGCCACAGGATCTTTCGAGGACCGCATACGAGTCACTCGACCCATTATCAACCACTTGCAATGGTGGACATCACTCCACCATCTGTCAAAGGGTCTACCGTTCCTGCTCCCAGCAGAGCCACACGTAATAACTACGGATGCGTCCCTGGAAGGTTGGGGAGCAGTCCTCCAGGAACTCCAGATCAACGGCAAATTGACGACACAGGAAACCAAGCTCCATATCAATCTGTTGGAGTTACGAGCGGTTTTCCTGGCTCTACAGGTGTTTCTTCCACGCATTCGTCACTTCCCAGTGCTCGTCAGGACGGACAACACCACGACGATGCACTACCTGAACAAACAGGGGGGGACGCGTTCGATCTCGTTATCTCGAGAATCGCAAAAAATCTGGAATTGGCTTCTGGAACATGGAATAGCGTTGAAAGCAGAGTACGTCCCGGGCAAGGACAACGTCTTGGCGGACGCACTGAGCAGGGAGAGGTCTCCTTCCCACGAATGGGAACTGGACATGGAGGTGCTGGACCATATCTTCGAGGAGTGGGGCACCCCGACCATAGACCTCTTTGCCACCAGAGAGAACGCCAAATGCCCAAGCTTCGCAAGCAGGCATCACCACTCAGGAACCCTCGGGAATGCATTTTCCATCTCATGGCGCAACGTCTTTGCGTACGCCTTTCCACCATTCCCACTGATACCCAGGGTTCTCAGGAAGATGAAAGCGGAACCCTGCACTCTGATCCTCATTGCTCCGTCCTGGCCGAGGCAGCACTGGTTCACGGAGCTTCATCGCCTCTCTGCCCGGCCCCCTCTTCGCCTGCAGCAGTTTCCGGCCTTGATCTCGATGTCCCAAGGGCAGGTTCTACACCCGAACCTGAGCTCTCTGAAGTTGTCAGCCTGGCTCCTGAATACCGCAAATTCAGCCACCTGAACATCCCGCAGGATTGCAGAGATGTCCTTGCGAAAGCTAGAGCTGTCAGCACTAACAAAACCTACTCACTAAAATGGAAGCGTTTCTGTTCCTGGTGTGTGGATCATGGCTTGCACCCCTTCCAAGCCACTCCACAGCAGCTGCTGCCATACTTGTTGCATCTTGCGCAATAAGGCCTTGCACATGCATCCATCAAAGTGCATCTAGCGGCGATTTCAAGGTTCACAAGGACGGCTACGGGACCATCTTTGTGGGCGGACAGGCTCATCAAACAATTCCTAAAAGGCCTATTCAGGTCCTTTCCACGACCACGACCAATTCCTCCATCGTGGCACCTCAATGTGGTTCTTCATCAACTAATGAAGCATCCCTTCGAACCCATCCATAAGGCAGAGATCAAGTTCCTCTCTTGGAAAACGGCCCTCCTCCTGGCGCTAACCTCTGCCAGAAGGGTCAGTGAATTGCAGGCTCCATCCATCCAGGATCCTTTTCTTCAATTCAGGGAGGACAGAGTCATTCTGCGGACTAACCCTCGCTTCATTCCAAAAGTCCCCTCGGACTTTCGTCTTAACGAACCAGTGGTGCTTCGATCGTTCTTTCCGAATCCTACCACGGCAGCCGAAAGAACTCTACATTCTCTAGATCTAAAGAGATGTCTCAAATTCTACATCGATAAGACACAACATTTTCGAAAGTCATCCCAGCTCTTTATTGCCTTTAGTAGACCTCGGCTGGGCATGCCCCTGACAAAGCAGAGTATCTCAAGATGGATCTCTTCTGCGATCACCTTTTGTCACGACAAGGCCGGACGGCCTTTAGACTCACGAGTCAAAGCTCATTCGACTAGAGCCATGTCCACGTCTGCGGCGCTATTCGCTGGAGTGCCGATATTGGACATCTGCAGAGCGGCGACATGGAAGTCCCCGCACACCTTCACCAGGCACTACTGCCTGGATACTGAGCTGATGAAGGATGCAGCAGTGGGCCGAGCAGTGCTTCGCCATCTATTCCAGTGAGGTGAACCCTACTACATCCCTCCATCCTTTACTGGTATGCACATTCTCTTACTGTATTTATGTCATTGCATTTGTGCTTTATAGTCATGTGATATGTATTATCTACATAATCATACCTGATATTCATACAGAATGTGCATAATGTATTGCTCGCTACACTGATTCAGGCATGTGAATCTATGAAAGACACCCAAATACTGGATAAGAAATGCGTTACTTACCTGTAACTGCAGTTATCCAGTATTAGTGTCTTTCATAGAATCACATGCACCCTCCCGCCTCCCCTGGCAGGGCTCACCTTTCTCTCCAATGAGTTTACGCCTAACTAGCTTGGTGCGTACGAAAATCTGAGAGACTTGGGCTCCTGGCAGGAAGGTTCTAGAAGGAGGTAGTAGCTGATTGGCTGTTTTACTTTATTTGGTCCTTTTTACAAAAGGACCCAGATAGGCCACCAAAGTGGGACCCTTGGGGCCTGCTCTGTTTGGTCCTTCCTGCAAAAGGACGTGGATAGGCTACTAAGGTGAGACCTTTGGGCCTATTCTTTTCTATGTATGTCTCTAGGACATTACTTTTTTATATACCGGAGGCTCCCGTCTCGACGACGGGGAATGATTCAGGCATGTGAATCTATGAAAGACACTAATACTGGATAACTGCAGTTACAGGTAAGTAACACATTTCTTTCCAGGGTTTGGGGTTTCCCATGTATGGTGCAGAGAAAACAGTCAAAACGTAGCAATTTATTTTTGGAAAAATGTGAAAAGTGTGCTGTGCATGAAAGTATGCATTTGTTTCTAAGAGTGGCATAAACAAAGCTATGGTGTGCTAAGATCACCCTCCAACCATTTTTCAAGAGGAGACATGAGGAGATAGAGCTGTAAAATTGTATGTTTTACCAGAGTTTTTGCAAATTTATAAGTGGTAGTCAATTATTCCAGTTTTATGGTTTCTACCTATTTGCAGTTTGTGGCATGTGCAAGTATGAAACCCATGGGTGAACTTCGAAAACTATACATTCTGAATTCCGCAAGGGATCATTTGTGTAGATAGCGCATGGTTTTCTAAAAGAAACAAATTGCTCTAAATTAAAAGCTAATTAAAAAACTAGGAAAAAATGTAAATAGGTTACAATATTTTGAGCTGCAATTTTTGCTCTGATGGGCGATCTGCAAAAGTGATATCCTGTTGCTTCCATTTGACTTGTGTGTCAAAAAGATATATACTGTTTGGTGGTTGTCCAAAGCACGCAATACCTATGCCATCAACTGAACTGCTTCTTACAACTATTTTCATTGTATACAGACCACACATCAATTGAAACAATAACATCTAATTAATGGAAAATGAGTATGAAGGGAACCTAAGCATTTATTACATATGTCCAAGATACTGAGTTTAGTAGTAGCGGTTAACGGTACAAATCTGAATTTGAGCTTGCCCATAAAATCGTGTTTTAGGGCATCTTTCAAAATGTGTTTTTTCTTGCACACCTGTTTGTTTACGATATGGGGATTTATTCAGTTAAGCACCCTAGAGGCTGGAATCTGTGAAACAGAAAGCAAGAGAAGATACCTCTAGGACCATAGATTCAATGTATTTATCAAGATCTAGGCTTAATTATTTTGCCTACGTCAATTTTCTATAAATTAAAACACAATACTTTTAACAATTTGACATATAGGGTAGATAGACATCAACTCACCTCTCTGCTTTTGTGACAATGATCAGCACAACAAATAAATACTTCTACGTATTCTTTTGAAGGTAGAATTTACTTCATATTCTTGCAATTGTTAAAACAAGTGTACAAATCTTTTTACAGTGTTTATTTTCACATGATTTTGTACATACTCTCCTATAAGACCATTTTTCCATGAGAGTTAGACAAATATAGCAGGGGGCTGCTCCACATTTTAATACATTTTTGGGAGTATATACATTAGAGGTGTTCTTGGATTCTGATTAAGAAGAAATTTTGCTTCATGTTTGGATAGCCATCCGTTTTCTTCACCAGTTTGAATAAGTGTCACCAGTTTATCTGTGATCAACCTCTCGATGTCTTGATCGACTTTCCTGCAGTGCTCTTCGTTTTCAAGTTGACATCAAATTTCAGCCTCGTAGTCTTCTCTTTCCATCAGTACAACCCCTCTGCCTTTATCGGCTGGCTTTATTATGATGTCCTGGTTATTTTTTGGATCTTCGAGTGCCTTCTGTTCTATCTGGTGTATTTTCGTTTGTTATCCAGTATGTTCAAGTCTTTGGACATACTTGCACACCAGCATACAATTGGAATTCAACAATAGAGAGAAATTCAATTCCTAACATCAAATGTTATACTCTTCTGCATTCCCACACTTCTCCCAATAGAAAAAGCATCTGACTTGTGTGGATGGGCCCGTCACCCCTAACAGGAAAGGCCTTGTTAGAAATGGAGGTCTCTAGTTGGCAGAGGTAGGTACCTTTGTCCAAATAGGGACCCATGCTTCTAGTCTTCAGTGAAAGAGGTGTGGCGCAGCGGCCAGGTGCCTGACTCCAGACCACAGGGTTCATGGTTTGATTCCTAGGCCTGGCGGCAGGTTTGCCCAGCACAATGTGACTCTGGGCAATAGCTTGCTTAATCTTCCCAAGGGACCCCAGCACCGGGACACCTCTCCGAGGTAGCTGTGCACTTTCCAAATGCTGGTATTTCATTTAATTTCATAGTCAGGGAAAGGGGATGCACTCCTAAAATAACCCCTGCTCACCCCCTTGGTAGCTTTTCACGAGCAGACAGGCTTATCTCAGAGGCAGTGTGTAAAGCATTTGTGAAAACATACAGTAACACAATGAAACATTATAAATGGATACCACGCCAGTTTAGAAAAATAAGTAATCTTTATCTAAACAAGACCAATTGACAAAAATCCACAATACAGTATTAAAATAGGTTCTTCGATGGTAGAAATAGTTCAGTTCAATGAAGGTTGTAAATGCAACACTTTTCCAACAAAGTACCTTAGATGCGTCACGCAAAACAACAAAATGGTCACAGGGAAGGTGATGCGTCAGTTACTTGCTTCGCGGGAGGCGCTGCGTCTGTTCCCCACTGCAGCGCAGGGGAGGTGATGTGTCTGTTTCTTACCGGAGAGGAGGCGAAGCGTCGGTTTCTTACTGTGTTCCGGTTACGATGTGACAAGATGGCGCCTTGATGCAATGCGATGATCCAGTGCTATGCGACAAAATGGCGACTCCTTGCGATGTGATGATCCAGTCCGATTTGTGTACTTTTGCAGCCGCACAGAAGGTACTCCAAAGATGTTCTCGGTGATGCACCGGGACTCGGTGTAGATGTGGCACGCTTCTTCCAGTTGCTCGGCGATGCATCAGGTCTCGGTGCGGATGCGACACGCTTCTTCGACGTTATGTCGTGCTTCCAGCTCCCAGCGACAAAGAGCCTCTAGAGGTCCTAAACAGCTGCAGGCACCTCTCTGTATGTTAAAATTCCCAGCAAGGAAAATCAGCGGGAGCTGGTGGTGAAGTCTTTGTGTCCCTGAGACTTCAGACAGGAGGCAAGCTCAATTTCAAGCCCTTGGAAATCTTCCTCAAGATGACAAAGCAAAAAGCAAAGTCCTTTTCTCCTTTCCTTGGCAACAAGTAACCACTGCAGGCCAACCCCAAACAGCAAATGCACAGGGGCAGTACTCCTCATTCAGCTACTCTGGTTTCTTCTCCTTGGCAAAGTTCCTCTTGATTTCCAAGAAGTGATCTGAAGTTCTGGGGTCTGGGTCCCCCTTTTAATACACACAAATCCTGTCTCTGAAGGCAGAGAGTGTCTGTACCTAGCTAAAACCAGTTCTGTCCTCCCTGGCGCAGCTTCCTGGCAGGAGGTGGAGACAGCATTGTTGAAAGCGGACCTGGCCCAGGTAGCTGAAAGGAAATCTCCTCCCCCTACTCTCTATTCTATGAAGGCTCTGCAAGTGAAAGGAAATCTCCTCCCCCTACTCTCTATTCAATGCAGGTCCTATTCAGCCCAGCCCTGACTCATCAGACTGCTGGAACCGCAGACCTCTCCCAGCTCCTGTCACTCACAAGCCAGACATGCAACACATAAACCTAGCAGAGGCAGACTAGATAGTTAGGCAAGAAAATACCTACTTTCTAAAAGTGGTATTTTCAAACACAGACTGTTAAAATCACCCACACTAAAAGATGCACTTTGACATTCTGAGTTCAGGCTATCTTGTTCCTTGGGTCAGTTATATTTATAAGATGTTATAAACTAACTGCCCATTCTGGCCTATGAGAACAGTTAGCCTCGCAATAGTGAAAAACGAAATTGGCAGTAATTCACTATCAGGACATGCTACACACATCAGAGCGTGTCCTACCTTTCCCATACAATGCACCCTGCCCACAGGGGTACCTTAGGCCTACCTTAAGGGTAACTAACATGTAGAAAAGGGAAGTTTTAGGTACTGGCAAGTGTGTGCATTTGCCAAGTTGATGTGACAGTCCCAGACAGCACACAGGCTCCACAACGGCAGGCCTGAGCCACATTTTACAAGCTGCTTCTGTGGGTGGCACAATCAGTGCTGCAAGCCCACCAGCAGCTTTCCATTTACAGGCCCTGGGCACACATGGTGCACTGTATTAGGGTCTGACAAGTAAATCAAATAACCAATCATGGAATCACTAATCCATTACATCACTTTACAATAGGGAGCACTTGTACTTTGGCACTCAACAGCAGTGGCAAAGTGCCCAAAGCATCTAGACAAACAAAAACAGATGAGGCAACAGCAAAACATGGAAGGGAGACTCACGCCAATGGTGCCAAGTCTACCAGCCCCTAATTTAAACAAGGGGACATCAAGATTGATGAATGGATGAGTGGATCGATGTGTGAGTAATGCAGGAGTTAGTGTATTGAAGGTTGAATGGGTAGGTTGATGAGTGACTGAACGGATGAATGGGCTATCCGTCCTCTTAGTCCTCACACAGGCATTCTGTCCTCTACCTCATCACAGTATCATTCACCCATCTATGCCTCTATGTATTCACTCATGGTCTTGCACTGATCCAGTCATGCATGTTTCTACTCACACTGGGACTTCCTTTTACACCTGAATGCAGTTCCCTTCCACTTGTGTGTGTGGGAGCTTGCCTTTACACATGAGAATGTATGTGTGACTGCATGTCTTTATGTTTGCATTTGTCCCTCTTTGTGTGCTACTTCTACGTAGAAGAGCGTTTGTATCTTTAGTTATAGTTCTGAACCTAAGTGCTCATGCTTTTTGTGTGTCTGTGGGTGTCTATCTTGTCCATCTATGCTTGTGTGCCTCTTTTTCTTTGTGCTGAGGTGCCTTTAAGTATGTCTGCATGTGTGTGTATGGATACCTGTGCTTTTCTGCTCTGCCTTTGCATGTGATTACAAATAGGAGTGCACCTTCTTACATTTATATTTGTTGATGTGTGTGGACATCAGTGAGTGAAAGTGTATTTTTTGTGTACCCAGTGGTGCCAAAGTGGTGGGGGGAACTAATATGTGGCGTGTGTCCATTTCTGCATCCTTGTGTGTTGATCTGTGTGGTTTTTGGATGCTTACTGTTGTTATCCCAAGAATAATGACGACAGCTTTATGCCTGTCTTTCACATTCCCTATGATAGTCCATCCCAGGGGCTTCACTCAACGTAGAGAGGCACAAAAGTTATGGCAGGCAGGCCTCTCCTGCACTGTGTTTCTTTTGGTTAGTTTTCCATAATCAGTAACACAAACAAAATGTCATTAAGAAACTCCAGGTTCAGTTATTTTTTTTTAAACTGTTTTTATTGATAATAAAGTGCATCTGTGCAAGCAATATTCATTCGCATTGAGATGTACACTGAAGAAACAAGACATTGGCAGCAACAGATTCCAAACAGTGAGCAAAGATTACATCCATTCGCAACCCCTACCGGGGGCCCCGCACATATATATACAAAACATATCAGGACCAGAACTGAACATACCGTTCTAGAATGCTTTATCTGGGTCATGTACCCACCCACATGTCATATCGCTGGTGGAGGTGACTCAGCGGTCCTTGCCTCTCAAGCCGTAATTCCACTGTTGGGTAGATGCAGATGTCCCCCCGGTGTGTGTTCCACTTTCCCCATTTGTGATCCGATTTCCTGGGGCATCCCCGTCCCTTGAAGATCCGTTTTCTCAGCTATCATCACACAATCCATACCTTCTGCCCAGTCTATTACCGGTGAGCTATCGTCTTGTCCCTAATTCTGTGCTATGCTACGCTTCGCAATCATCCACCCCATTGCAGCCCACGCCTGCTCCATCTGGGAGAGGTCGGTCACCTCCCATATGTTGAGGAGACAGAGTTTGGGAGAGGTTTGCAGGGGCTTGCCACATGCCCTGGCCATTTGGCGTGTTACCCTTTCCTAATAGGTTTGTATGTGCGGACATTCCCACTGTATGTGTGTGAAAGTACTAACTTGGTTGCAATGTCGAAGACAGAGCGGATCTGGTCACCTCCTCAGTCGAAACAGTAGCTTAGTATCAAAATGTACTTTGTGAAGTATTTTAAGCTGAATGAGGCGGAGACGCATGGGGATTGCTACTTCTCTGGGAGAGGTGAGAGCCTCTCTCCAGTCCTCATCGTCTATAGCGCCCAAATCAGACTCCCAGTTCCTATGCAGTTTCTGCATAGGATCACTGCGATTATTCACCAATTTTTTATACATTAGGGAAATAGCTTTGTGATCCATTAGGTCTAATAACAAACTATCCTATAATGGAGATGAGTCAGGGAGAGTGGTCTCCCGTGGTAGGGCAGTGGAGATAGCATGACTGATTTGAAGATATTGAAATGTCTCCGAGGGCGCAAGGCGGTATTTAGTCTGGAAGTTGGGGAATGTGGCCAGTTTCCCCCTCACTGACATGTCCCCCACGGTAGAGATCCCGATGGTGTCTCACTTATCAAACCCGGGGCATTGACTAAGATGACCCAGAATATTGGGTTCCCATAGTGGAGTTGCTTTCGTTAGACGGCTATGCCACCCCAGTCTTCTCATAATTCTGTGCCATATTTCAACGGTGCAGGCCGTGGGACCTGTTAAGCTAAGTTTACATGGGTTGGTATACAACGTCCTATTATAGCCATCTCGTCCAATGAGCCAGTGGTCGGTTCGGAAATTGGGATCGTCATGTGGGCCAAATACCCATCTATTAATTGCCGTCAGGTGGGATCCCTGGTAGTAAAGACGTATGTCAGGCAATCCAATCCCCCCGTCGTACCATCCCATGGTGAGCTTATTCATAGCGATCCAAGGCAGGCGGTCAACCCACAGTAATCCCTGCACCACACTGTCGATATGGGCAAAGTATGAGTCTGGGATTGGGTATGGAGTATTTTGGAGTGCATAAAGGAATTGTGGGAGCGCGAGCATCTTAAATAGTGATGCACGTCCCAGTAGGGTGAGAGGGAGAGAATGCCAGTGCCTGGCATCCGATTTTAAACATTGGAGAGGTTCCAGTAGATTTCGTTCGAAGAAAGTATTAGTATCGGCAGTTACAAACACTCCTAAATATCGAAAGCCAAGAGTGGCAACTGGTATCTCGTAACCACGCGGGCTGGGTGGGGGTTCGCCCCACAGTGCAGACATCTGGGACTTGGACCAATTCATCCGGTATCCTGAATGAGCCCCGAATTTATGAAGTATATGGAGTACCCACCGCAGCGAACGTGCAGGAGAAGTTAAATAGAGGAGGATATTGTCCGCGTATAAGGAAATGCGGTCTTCATGATCGTTAGTCTATTTGAATCCCAGGCACCTCAGGGTCCCTCCTGATCCAGACGACAAATGGGTCTAATACTAGGGCAAAGAGGAATGGGGACCGTGGGCAGCCTTGTCTTGTGCCCCTTTGGAGGGGAAAAGTGGCAGAGCAATGGTTATTAACAGTAACGTACGCAGTGGGTTGTGGATATAGAAGCCTAATCCAACCAATCAGCTGGGGACTGAATCCTATGCGGTTCAATACGGCATAGAGAAAGTCCCATTCAGTGGTATCAAATGCCACGGTTGTATCCAGGACTAGCAGGATTGCTTCTTCTTCAATAGTATCAAGCCTACCCATCGCCCCCATGCACCCGTCACAGATTTCTGACCGTGTTCCTACCCGGCATAAAGCCTGATTGGTCTGGGTGAATTAGATTGGTGATATAAGGGAGGAGTTGATTAGCCAGGAGCTTGGCGAGGATTTTCGCTTCCATAGTGAGTAAGGATATAGGGTGGTGCGATTTGCAGTCTTCGACTGGTTTGTTGGGCTTATGTACAACTACTATAGCTGCAAGGCGGATATCGGCTGGGAGGAGCCCTAATTGGTAGCTCTCCCTATATAAGCCCATATGCCTGGTACTCCCCCAAATCCCCTTTTTTACCTTGGGTATCCACGGCCAGCCCTTGCCCGGATGGGGTCTCCCTCCCTCCTTCAAGGCAAGTATTGAGACCACACCAATTTTTGGATTAGGGGGGGTAACCCCCGGACATAATTATTTATTACAAAATTAAAAAAACATTATTTATTAACATTATGTAATTACTCAGAAAGGCTAATGACGCAGAAAGGCCAGATACATTGTTAGACTGATGATGTCACATGGCTAACCTTAACTCTAATACACACGACATGCCTACTGTAAATCTAACAATGCATATATACACTTTCTGCATGTCCCCTCTAGAGCCTATGGCAAGGTCAATGACTGGCAGCCTCCTGATCCCAGCAACTAGGAGAAATTACTCCACAAGAGTCGGCTTGCGCAGGGGGTACAGCTTATCGGACGGATACTTTCCACCGCGCCCCCTCTACGCCCTGTGCCTTAAACTCCATAACCGGGGCTGCAGAAATTTTGCATACTTGCACCCTGATGCACATGCGTGTGTGGGGGTGGCCCACTGGGAAGAATGATGCCCCGGCCCCCCGACAGCCTACCTACCGGCTGTCACTGCCCCTGGAGTTACATGTTTCTGACCGCTAAGGACCGAAGACTATGCTTACCAATCATGACCTTACCGCCTGACCGGAGACACACACAACTAAATAGGTTATTATTACCT
The DNA here is from genome assembly GCF_964261635.1 of Lissotriton helveticus. Classification (NCBI taxonomy): domain Eukaryota; kingdom Metazoa; phylum Chordata; class Amphibia; order Caudata; family Salamandridae; genus Lissotriton; species Lissotriton helveticus. The sequence continues at coordinate 444,163,463 of NC_136073.1, forward strand.
GAAATCAAATAACATGTCCTGACATTTATTCAACATTACACACTTCAAGTACATAACTCTGTATTACCCAATCCTGTACTTGACAAGCTTACAAATATTGACACTTTTATTATAAATTCACCAAAACATTATATTTACATTAACTATCTCCTGAGATACCTGCAATAAAGTAAAAGAACAAAGCAAACACATTACTGCCAAACACCTTTAAATTGTACCGAATCATCAAATGTACATTATTTCTATCTCCCGAGATACCTGCAATAAAAGTAAAAGAACAAAGCAGATACATTACTGACAAAACACATTTAAAATGTACCAATCGTCAACTTTACATCATTCTATCTCCTGAGATACCTGCAATGAATGTAAACGAACAAAGTAAATAAATTACTGAAAAACACATCTAAAAATGTACTGAACAATCCAATTTACATTACTTCTATCTCCTGAGATACCTGCAATAAAATTAAAAGAACATAACTATTACATTACTGACTGACATCCTTAAAGTATATCCACTCATCAAGCTTACATTAATGCTATCTATTGAGATACCTGTAATGAAAAAACTTTAAAGAAACATCAAAATACATTGCTGACCAACACATTTAAATTGCCAGCCTTAGGGCATGGTGGGTGGGGAAAAGAAATTACGGGCCGCTGGTGGCCCGGGTGCTGTGCCCGTGGGGAGCATAGGAACAAGAGAACGTTCTGCTCCCACATCCCCTTTTAAAAGGTGGGGGCAGAGGCCGGTCTAAACAGGTCGGACCCCGCCTGCTGGGTGTCCGTGTCAAGCGGAAGGACTAAAGTGCTTCCGCTTCACGCCCCACAGTAACCCGCCTACTGGACGCTTATGGGGGAGGTGGGAGTGCTCCCACCTCCTCTTTTACCCCGGGGACAGGTTCGACCGTCATAAGGGCGGCGCGCGCTCGGCCTTGTCCATATGGCCTGGTACTCCCCCAAGTCCCCTTTTTTACCTTGGGTACCCACGGCCAGTGCTTGCCCGGATGTGATCACCGTCCCTCCTGCAAGGCAAGTATTGAGACCACACCAATTTTTGGATTGGGGTGTAACCCCCAGGCCGTATTTATTTATTACAAAAATGTAAAAACATCATTTATTAACATTATGTACAATTACGCAGAAAGGCCAGATACATTGTTGATGTCACATGGCTAACCTTAACTCTAATACACACGACACTCCTACTGTAAATCTAACAATGCATATATACACTGAGAAATTACTCCACCGGAGTCGGCTTGCGCAGGGGGTACAGCTTACCGGACGGATACTTTACCTCGGGCCCCCCTTACGCCCTGTGCCTTAAACTCCATAACGGGGGCTGCAGAAATTCTGCATAATTGCGCCCTGATGCGCATGCGGGGGTGGCCACAGGCCCACTGGGAAGAATGACTCCCCCGGCCCCCGCACCCTGACCGCCTACCTACCGGCTGTCACTGCCCCTGGAGTTACATGTTTCTGACCGCTAAGGACCGAAGACTATGCTTACCAATTATGACCTTACCGCCACAGGACAGCATAGTTGCCCGACTATCTGTTCTCTCCCTCAGCCCACTAGGAAGGTCATGCCCTCTAATTCACCTGCCCCTGGACTCAGCAACAACCCTTCCTCCCAGGCGAGCTGGGTCATTACCCCCTAGGTGTATGTCTACGTAACTATGCTCTCGTTTCCAAATCATACACCATGGCCTCGGGAAACTGCAGAAGAAAATGAAATTAGCACATCCGTCAGTGTATTGCCCTACTGACAGCCTAAAAACTTACACTACTGTAAATGATACTATGTAACAGTGTACTGATGCAAACTTCTCACTGAGTCACAGGGTAAAGAAGCTTGCAATTTACCTGAAACAGAACCAATGGGCTATAGCATGCGCAGCCGCACATAGTGCTTACAGCACAAATGGTTAGTGCTCCTAGCCTTTGGATAAGGGGTGAGGTTTGTATGCCAGGCCTATTGCATATCTCATGAGACTGCACCCCTCTTGTTCCGCCCACACCCTCAGCCCAGGCTGCATATATATGATACTGTGTGCCAACACATATGCGTCTAGTGCGTAAAAAGTGTCCAAACCAAGGTGCTTAGGTATTGTATGTTACGACCTAGGCATCTAATGCCAGAACGCGCCCAAGCATAGGTACCGTGACACAAAACATGGACATCCACTGCGTAAGTGTTACCAGGGCACTGAGGTACTGTGTAGCAAAATACCTTAATAGTATAAGTGTAGGAGCACAAAGGGGGTGACTCACCCCAGGCATATAAAGCTTGGTTGCACAAGCACAAAAGGTGCATAGCTACCATGCGACACGACAAGGACATATCCATGCTTCAGCATTCAGGCACAAGAATGACGAGATATTGTGTGCTACAATATATAACTCAAACATGGTGTATGAGCACAAAGGGTGCATTGGTACAGTGTGACAATCCACAGGCATAACTGCGTATGCGTACCAGCACACAGGTGCAGAGCTATAGGATGACATAGCTAGCATCCAATGCATACGTATACCTGTGATGGGTGCATGGATGCTACTTAACAGACTCCTAAAACGTATTCATATTTGTAACAACACCCGCATGCCTATGGCACTCTCGAAGGTGTGACAACGAGGCCTGGTATGTAGTGACATCATAAGTACTGACACTGTATGTATGTGACCACAGAGGTAGGCGCCTCTCGAGGCTGACATCAAAGACTTGTAGTATATTGACGTGACATCACACTGGTTTGAAATGTCTTGATGTAATGCTCATAGTAAGCAGTCAAGCTTTAACCTGAAAACGTCAATGGTTTGACCATCCCGTGGCAAAATAATGGACCCTCCATGGAAGCGCAGCATTGTGCTCCTCGCGCCTCAGATTGACCAGACACATTCGTACCTCACGAGTACGTTCTAACCACAAAATGTGGCATGAAATTAGAGCGAGCTATCCAGGCTGTCTTTGCGCTTTAACCAGCCGGGGTATGCTCGCATTCGCTAGGCTTTTTTTGTGGAATTACAAGAATAACGGGTAATATACCGTATATATACCTTGCTGGTAACCTGTAGCAGAGCTTTTTAACTTTACATTGACATCAGACTTTCAATTCTGACCGCTTAGCATAGCCTCAGTTCCATTACATAAGGAACACTGCATGTGACTTTCAATGAGAGCGCCTAGCATAGCGCCATTTGCATTAAGTGAGGAACATTGAAAATCATATTACCAATTACGAGCCCCTAGCATAGTACCAGTTGTATTTAGCTGAGGAACCTCGAAATCAGACTATCAATGGGAGCGCCTAGCATAGCACCAGCACCGGTATGTGAGGAACACTGAAATTAAACCAATTAGGAGCGCCTAGCATATCCAGTTGTAGTCCATGAAGTACATTGAAATCAGATTTCCAGAGAAACTTTGAGAGCGCTAAGCATAGAACCAGTTTCATTACATGAGGAACATTGACATCGCATTTTCAAATGAGAGCGCTTAGCGTAGTACTAGTTGCCTTAACTGCGGAACATTGAAATCAGTTTTTCAAATGAGAGCGCTTAGCATAGCACCAGTTGCGTTAGCTGCTGAACATTGAAATTTAGCCAAGCAGGCTGAAGTCCACTCGCGCCCTATGCAAACTGGGGCCAGATCACAAGATCTGCGCCGAATCGCACAGTGTGCCTTCTGACTGCTACCTTGTACCTTATTATTTGTCCAGTAAACATATCCTCATTAAAGTCAGTCAGACAACTTGGTCACGAAATAGCTTCCCATATATCGGAACCTCAGTTTGCTATGCATTATCACCAGCGATTTATGACAACCATCTAGCCGGGTGAAATTCGAATTTCCATATCTTTGTTATTAGTTACTCTCGGCGTTACGAATAGTATAAGAGTGTAACAGCTCATGTCAACCCGAAGCTGAGGGACTTGGTGCGTTTTTTGAGAAAATTAACATAGTTGAAAGAAGACATTATGTTGGGAGCATTTAACTTAGCCCTATCCCCTCATATGAGGACATATTCAAGTTTGTTAGGCGCAGGGAGATTAAGTGATCAGGTAGATTAAGTGATCTTCTGCCTTACTCCTGCGTATCATACGATGCAGTCGTACTACGATAGACATGATAATATGTAGTAAACCAAGCTGGAATACTCGTCTGAGTCAGAGGGAACTGATACTTAATGACTTACTTGGCAACGTAATGGCAGGTTTGCATTTGGATTGCCTGAAACAGACAATGAGGTTGAAATAGGGCTGCCTGAGTTTGTTGCTGCTATATATTTTCCTCCAAATTCAAATTCCAAAGGCAGTGTGTCTCGTAAAAAGCTGCAGACAATGCACTACATAATTGAATGCATAGCCATTAAAATATATGTGTATATATATATATCTATGAACTTTATATATCTACAGTGCATAACCAATAGGGGTCAAAATGTCGGAAGAGCGGGAACGGGAGGAGGCGTTCGGCCAACTGTTTCTAAATTTGCCAACAGTAAGACAGAGTGGTAATGGCAATAAAAACAAAAATTCTGCAGTGGATAAAGACAGTGATGTCAAGAAATTACTTAAAGAGCTAGAAAAGCACATGAGGAGCGAACTAACAAAGTGGTGGGAAATCCGCTCATTGGAAAAATACCACGAAGTGGGTAGGGTCCCAAGAGGCTTAAGGATTATGCTGGTGCCATGTTTCGAGAATCCGAACCCCCTACTATTGAAGGAGTGGGCTGAGAGCAACCTGGAGGCATCCATGAGGTTGCTATGCCTTCTAGTCAAGTATGCCAAAATTGATCGTGATAAGGACCTCATGGAAATAATCCGCATTAATGAGGAACTCACCAAAGAACATTTCTCAAAAGATAAAGTTTTGATCGAGCAAACACGCAAAGACATAAAAGAACGTCTAAGCAAGCATGAAAACACAATCAAAACGAGAAAAGTATATAAATTTGCCCGTGATGAACAGGACTATAAATTGGGGCAAATTTACACGTTTGCACGAAAATACGATCATTTACGAAAACAACGGGTACCTGGAAGCAACATACCTAAACAAGCACCAATTCAACCACAAGCCCAGTCCACATCAGGTGGTCTATGTGATTCCATCGCCTCAAGCTCCAATGAGAGCTTAGTGCCGAGTAGTGAAGAATCTGATGGCGGAGCCCTAGGTGCAGAGGAAGGGGATATGGGCCAACTAACTCTGCGAGAAGAATTGGAATTTATGAGATTACAAAGGAAGAGCACTTTACGCTCCAGAAACGCGCAAACAAACAACGCAGGAATGCAAGGCGGAGGGAACGCAGGAAATGCGCCAAGAGGAAGGGGGCGACAACAGAAAAAGAAAAACTGGGGGAACAAAAAACAATAAATGATAACACCATCATTAACCTCACTGACATTGAACTAGACCAGGCTGAAAAACAACTGCTTGCTTTGGGACTTTCCTACTGCCCGGAGAGTAATTTCAACTATGGAAACACCAGAGTAGATGTGTTCAAATTTATCAGAAGATTGAAATTGCGAAAATATTATGCCATCAAGGGTGGCCTAGCAACAACAAAAAAATCTGCAACTACTGCCCCTACTCCAAAGAGGAGTGGGTTACAGGCTAAGGATGTACCTTTAATGAAAACGTTGCACACATTGCGCAATGAGAACACATCCAGCTCAATTACCCAAGACATTGCCCATGAGGATGATATCGACATAGGGCAAACAGTGACAAGCTCCTTCAAACCACCGTCAACCTTTATCCCATCAATGCCTAAAGACTCCATAGATATCTATGCGGAGCTTTTAATTGATGGCTTAAAAAAACTGCACACCCAAGTCAAAAAACAACAAGGTTCTACTAATGTCAGCATGAGGCCTTACAATGATTTGATGAAAAAGCTGAAAACTAACCAAACAATAATCATCAATCAGTCTGATAAGGGGGGGAATGTGGTGCTATGGAGTAAGTCACAATACATGGAAGAAGCTTTCAGGCATTTAAACGACACTGTCTGCTATGCCCAGATTGACCTAAGGACTGTCAAATCCATCCAACAAGCATACTATAAAGAATTAAATGGGTGGAAGCGAGAAGGCCTTTTGTCTAGGGATGAGATGAAGTTTTTGTACAAAGACCATCCCGTGTTGCCCAACATATATTTCATCCCTAAGGTTCATAAAGGAGTGATACCCGTTCCGGGGAGACCGATAGTCTCGGCAATCAACAGTTTGTTCGAAAATACCTCCAAATATATAGACCATCATTTACAAGACTTTGTCACCACCCTACCTGCCTACATTAAAGATACAACGGAATTCCTGAGGAACATTAATCAATGTGTGTGGTCAGCGGATTTTTTGCTGATCACTATGGACATTGCTAGTCTTTATACTAGTATTTCACATGCGGATGGCCTCAAAGCTATTAAGTTCTACTTAGACAAGAGACCGGTGGAACTTTATAAGCATAACTCCATGTTGATCACCATGGTGGATCGTTGTCTGAACAATAACGTTTTTTTGTTTGATAACAAGGTTTTCAGGCAACTAAGGGGTGTGGCCATGGGGGCATGTTTCTCCCCCAGCTACGCGGGGCTCCACGTGGGCTGGTGGGAGGAACATGTCCTCAGGGTTCAACACTCGGAGGCTTGGAACAACAACATTGTGAAATACATGAGGTATATTGACGATATATTTATCATTTGGAGAGGGAATCTGGCAGAGGCACAACATTTTGTGGAAGCCATTAATGGTAATGAGTCTAACCTGACATTTAGTGCTGAAATAAGTAAAGAGAAGATCAGCTTTTTGGATGTGCAGGTACAAGTAGTGAATAACACACTCACTACGAGCCTGTTTAGAAAGAGCACGGCAGGAAATTCTATCCTGTATGCACGAAGCTTTCACCCTGAACACACTATCAGATCAATACCATATGGGGAATTCCTTAGAATCCATAGGACTTGCAGCATAGTGGAACTTAGGGATCAACACCAAAATGAAGCAAAAGAACGGTTAGAAGCTAGAGGCTATAAATCCAGTGCCCTTAACAAAGCAAGATTAAGAGCCAATATGTTAGATCGGCACAGTCTATTGAATGCTCCCATTCCAGATTCCCAAACGATCAATTCCAATGAGAACAGCAATACCATACGACTGATCACAGGTTACAGCCGCCAAGCGCGCCAAATCTCCAATTTGGTCAGAGGACAGTGGCCCGTTATTCTAACGGATCCTGTACTTAAAGACATTTTGCCTAACAAGCCCACTGTGACCTATAGGAGGTCATTTAGCATGCGCAATGAGTTAGTTTCAAGCTCTCCGGAGACACCTAAAAACGATGATTGGTTGTCACCTCGTAAAGGTTTTTTCCGCTGCATTTCATGCCGCGCCTGTAAATTTGGCGTAAATACCAAATCCTATCAGACCCCTTTTGACTCTAAGCCCGTTACCATCAAGGCCCACTATACGTGCAAAACGGAGCTAGCAGTATATGTACTCACCTGTACCTGCAATATGCGTTACGTTGGAAGCACTAAACTTCCGGTGCACCAACGTATCCTTCAGCACCTTAGAGCCATAGTGAACTGCGACCAGAGTTACCCAGTAGCTCGGCACTTCGACCAACATCACAATAGAAATTTGGCCCATCTTAATTACTTTCTGATTGATGCCGTGAGAACGTCCAAGAAGGGTGGTGATTATGAAAAGCAGTTAAGGCAATTAGAGTCAATGTACATTGTTCGATTGAACAGTAAAACCCCGGGAGGTTTGAACATGGGGGAAGATTTGAGTAATTTTCTGTAATTTGTCTCCCTATTCTTTTGAACAGAAGGTCACTAGTTAGATTTACTTTATGTGAGCTTAATAATCTACAATGTTTGCAGGATCCCAAGACCCTTCCCCATATTTCCAGCTCTTACTATATCCCGCAGATAATCTAAAAACATAACCATACATAGGCCGGTGGCAGCGGCTATTTTTTGTTAAGTTTATTAAATGTCCAATCCACTTTGTCATATACTGTAGCAAATTAAGATGTGAAATAACATCTTAAGACTAAGATTTAGTGTTATTAGTGTCAATCTAAGAAAGTTTAAATTTTACTTTTACTTTTGGTCTGTTTCACCCATTCACTCCTTCACTATTAATTTTGTGTATGATTATCATAAACAATGGACTTATATATTCACTACTTAATAGCACAACACATTCATTTGGTGAGTCTTGATCTGCATATTATGCGCATTAGCCCTGTCTGGAAGGCCATGATATAAACTATAAGCATTGGGGCTATTTTTCTAGAACTTTAATTTGGGTACTTGTGATCACGAACAATTTACTATGGGCATTTCCTTTTAAGTGAAGATTGCATGTTTGTCTTATGATCCATTTTGATCCATCATGTATTTGAACAGATATTATTTCAACAATTGATGTATTTGTAGAAAATGGATAACGCGGCACTTTTGCAATTTACTTATAAAGGTGAAATTTGCATTGACTATACATGTTTACTACCAGTATTTGCACTTTACAATGTAAGATGACAAAAATTATATTCAATGTATAGCGATTAGTATCCATACTCATGTACAATCCATGTTTGCAACATGATATTTGGGACCACTTTAACCATTCCAAGATGGCCCCCATAGAAGTTATTTGGACTATGTTGAGTTTTGGCCTAAGTCCTTCATCTATATCGATGTACTTAATTTGCATTGGGCGCGCTTTTTCAAATTTACTGTGTGCTATTTATATGTGAACGAGTCCATTCTCCCGCTGACAGTGAGCAAGGGCGTTCACGCCCGAAACGCGTCTGTTCGACGTTTTCTTTGCACCCCTGCACTTTATGTTTGAAGAATAAAAGAAACATAACTTGAAGACTGGCTTTGGACGTTCTTATCATTGTCTGCGTATTGGTGAACGTGCATGAGGCGTTGTTTTGCACAGTGACCAGTTGGAGTTACATATATATATCTATATCTATATCTCTCTCTCTATATATATATATATATATATTCACTGAAAAAACCATAGGTTTTACACACGTTATAGTTAGGAAGTAGCATTTAAAAAACCTATGAAATTCACCGAAAAAACCATAGGTTTTACACCAGTTATAGTTAGCTGGAAGTTTTACTCGCATAAAACCATTGAAATTCCCACGTTATAGTTAGTTGGACTCACTATAACTTGCGCGTGCAATGCACTGCTGATGACGTCACATATTACATCACTCATGACATGGTCAGTGACATCACTCATGACATCACTGATGACACCATCCAGTGAATGTGTGTCTTTCTGAAAAATAAATATTAGTGAGTAATGTTTAAATATTTAAATATATGTATTATTGTTTCACTTTCTGTATAAGTGGCTGCATGGGTTGGTGAGTAGGTACATGTGTATGTATATGGGTTATTAGATGTTTTTCTTAGTATTAGTCGGAGTGTTTGTATGGTTTGGTGGGGGTATTACTTAGCACATAGATGCATGAATTACTGACTCTCTCTTTGTATGTGTTTTGAAGACAGCATATGTGCAGGACTGTATGGGTGGATGAGTGTGTATATGTGTGTGTTAGTGAGTGAATGACTGTCTCACTAGTGTCTTTATCAGTAACTACATATATTTTAATCTAGTATATGTGAATATTGATGTATATAAGTGAGTATATGTGAGAGTGAGGGATTCTAAGAGTTCCTGTTTAAATTAGTATGTGTTTCTATAAGTGATTGTTTAAGAGAGTAAGTATGTGTAAGTTTCCTTAGAAGTAAAGTGGTAGTGTGTGTATAGCTATATATGCAAATGAATAGATGTTCAATAGTTTATTTGCATGTGTGAGTATGTGTGTGAGTAACTTTTGGATGCCTGTCAGTGTGTAACAGGATGTATAGGTGTATCACTACATATGATGAGTGAGTATATGTATGAGTGACTATATAGAACTGTTGGTGAATGAGTGGATGTATATATAGATGGTGGAATTATTGAATTGGTTGTTGTAACTGGTATGGGTATCTCATTTTGTTTGAACATTTTAGTTTTTATTTTTGAATATGTGTTTCAAGGGTTACATTACAGTGAAAGGAGGTCTGTCACTCTGTCACAATGATGGTGTCATCAGTGATGTCATGAGTGATGTCACTGACCATGTCATGAGTGATGTAATATGTGACGTCATCAGCAGTGCATTGCACGCGCAAGTTATAGTGAGTCAAACTAACTATAATGTAGGAATTTCAATGGTTTTATGCGAGTAAAACTTCCAGCTAACTATAACTGGTGTAAAACCTATGGTTTTTTCGGTGAATTTCATAGGTTTTTTAAATGCTACTTCCTAACTATAACGTGTGTAAAACCTATGTTTTTTTCAGTGAATTTCATAGGTTTTTTAAATGCTACTTCCTAACTATAACGTGTGTAAAACCTATGGTTTTTTCAGTGAATTTCATAGGTTTTTTAAAGGCTACTCCTTAACTATAAACTGTTTATAAGTTATATTTTTTCATTATATTTCTTAGCTTTTATTAATTGCGAAATATAAAATATTTTTTTAATGTATTCTATAGTTTTATTATAGATTTTCGAGAAATGCTTTCATACTATTACAAGTTTTCTTCACTGTCAGAATTGCTTATGAAGTCCTTGCAAGTCTCAAAAGCTTTACAAAGTCTTTACCTTACGTTCATTTCACCGTTTACAGACTTGTCAGATGTTAAAAAACGTACCGAGGTGCGCGACAGAGTGCGCGCACCCCGGTGTATTGAAACAATAAAAAAAGTTTCATATTTTATCGGCATTGTTCTGTGACCCCATATGAAGGTATTTAATATTTGAGAATGTATACCTTTCCTCCTTTTCACATTTTAAAACTTCATTAAATTAGACCGATACTTCTAATTCACGTACGTGTCCGGATTCCGTCACCGCGTATACGTCCTAATACGCGCATGTCAAATCATGTGACTTGAAAAGAACACTTCCTATTGGTTCATAGTAGTTTCTATTCCGTGATTTTCCAGAAACCACCAACTTCCCTCACTATCTATTTGGCGCTGAAGGGAGAAAAACCTTTTTCATATTTCCGGACACTTTGCTGAAATGGCGGCCGCAGGCAATTCTTCTTCGGAATCTGAAGGAAATGGTTATCTTCCTTTAAAAAAAAAAAAGGAATCTTTTATTTGGCAATTTTTTACCTTTCCAGAAGGTCAAAAAAAAGTAAATGCTCCGAAAGTAACGTGCACAATTTGTGGCTCCGTACTGTCCAGAGGAAATCCAACCAAAAAATATTCTTTTTCAATTCATACTATGAAGAGGCATATGAGCCAAGTCCACCCTGTTCAATATGCACAGGCAGCGACAAGAGCTCAGGCCACAGAACTGCCACCATCTCAGGCCAGTACTTCATCGACCAGACGACCTACATCTCCATCGACTGAACAGGTGGAGTTGAAACCATGTTTAAAGAAAGTGCATATAAAATGCAACAAGTGCAAAGGATTAATTGTGTACGGGGAGCAAAGCCTCATTCTTATTGAAAGAAGATTTAATCAGCATAAAATGTTCGAATGCATCTAATTTTTTAACAACTTCAAATGTTCCTGTTTTACAGTTCAAAAATTTGGTTCCTGTTTCACAAATTTTAAAGAATGAAAAACTTTTTTAAAAAAAAACAGTTCTTTTCAGAACTAACTCATTGTACCAAAAAGAGCTCTATTCATAAGCTAAATTATTGCCGCATTTTAGGAACAATAATTAAAGATTGCGGCAATACTTGGGACATATTATGAAGAAGATGTGATAATTTCACTTCGCTTTAATCGGCATAACGCTGTTAAAAAAGCGCCGATAATCGCCTTCATAATATGAGCCATAATATCAAGGATGGACGATACAATATCGCCGTTTCTATCGACAGGAAACTGACGATAAACCAGCGATAATGGACTTGATAATATGCTGTATGAAATTCCTAGCGTAGCCCATATTACATGTTTTCGCATCTAACATGGGCTTTGATAGGATTTCCATAGGGCAAATTATGAAACCCATTATCGCCGCTTTATCGCCAATTTCCTGTCGATAAAAGCGGCGAAAATGTATCGACTGTCCATTATAATATGCCCCCATCTTGTTCAAAATTCAAATTAAAACGTATGTTATATGCCTTTATATCTAACATGACGTTCGACTGCAATTTATGAAGCATATTATGGACGCCGTTTTCGCCCCTATATCGGCAACTTCCTGCCGTTCAATGCAGCGTTAAACTCTTTTCAATCTTTGTAAATATTCTTGAACATCTTTATGAGAACATGAAAACACCGCCTGCGGTAAAAGCACTTTGCATTTGTGCCGCACAGACAGTTAATGACATGCATAGTAGGTGTATGTTAAACTTCAAGCAAAACCTGTTTAAAGGCGAAAATACTATCTCGTACACGGCTCCTGTTAGGAAAACAGTTTAAATAAACTTGTTTATCGTACGAGTGCCACGGGCAGCTGTGATGAAGCGTTTGGCAGCGTTAACGTGGAGGTGTGGAAAATAAAACTAAATCAACCCCCTCTTGTATTTACAAAGCACACATTAGTGCATAAAAACAACGCTTGTTTTCACGCGGTAATTTTAAGTGCCGCAGACTGTTACAGGGGTACTATCACATATGTATTCAAATTACGTTAAGACTGCCTCTTTTGTAATTCTCTACTAACATGCACTCTCATCACTAGAAGTGAAATCATAGTCCTTCTTCTATTTTCATTTTATGTCCCGTTTTTTGCCTTTAGCAATCTACTTACCGTATACAACTAGCAAAAATTATCACTATGTTGGCTTACTTCCAATAATTTTTCGTAGACCAGCAGGGATCTATAACGCTTAGGAGTGATACAATTATCAAAGTTTAATTCTAAAACTAGTGATTTCCAAACTGTACACCGCGGCTCCCCAGTCCGCCATAATGAGGTGCCAAAAGCACGGCGCACACTAGGATGCCTAACCGTCTGTAAATTCCACATACGTCACTACCCGGTTATGTGTAACTGTATCCATCTCAGAAAGCTGCGCGCTCCTCCCCTGTGATAACGCTGACAGTCCATCCTGAAACGGCCTTGAATTATACTGCAGCAGGAGTACCCGTCCCACGCATTGCAATTCTCAATGGAGCTTTCTGCCTCAATAAACAGAAGACATTGTTTTTAAAAAAAAAAGTAAAACTACCATCAAGGCTTATTATGAAACAGTTTCTTTAAAAAAGTTTGTAAAAGTTAATTATTAAATCTCATTAACGTTCTTTCATTATCTCATAAACTTTAAACAGCAGTCTTTGTATTAACATATTCAACAATACCATGGTTACTGCTTAAGTAGATAAAGAAAGTAGCACCTAAGCTCAAAGGCAATAGTCTTTGCTTGTTATTTGTGTGAAGGTATTTGCTAAACTACATATCTGCATGCAGTAAGACATACAACATACCTCCACTCGACCACCACACTATACTACACGCATATTTGTAGTTTAGGTGCTTTAATCTGCCTACAGAATAACATCCAACACCTCCTTTAAAAAGACTCCTTTCTTTTTTAAAATAGTGCTGAAAGTCAGGGGCGGATTACCAAGGCGGACATTCAGGCATGGCCCGAAAGGCCAGTGCCTCATTGCCCTCGGTGGGCCGTTTTTTGGTCCCCTGCCCGAGTCCACACAGAGTGCACTTGGAAAGGGGAGAAAAAAAAGCCGACCCACAGAGTACACGGAGACAGACAGCGAAAATAAAAGCAGCCTCTCTCTGCGGCTGAACACCCCTGCCCTACCAAGCAATGAAGCTAAGGCTGGGCTGGGGAGGGGTGATTGTTTCCAAGAATCGATCTCCCTGGGGACTAGGTGTTTCTCAGGCCTTTGAGCCATTTTCACCTCAGCCCCCCTGGGGCCCATGCAGCTCATGCAGCAAGTATCTAAAGTAAACAAAAGTAAAAGGTAGCATACAGTGTGATACCAACAAAAAGTGAAGTGTGCAAGTAACAAAAGAGTACCATACACAGGTACAAGGATAATACTACAGTAAATGGTAAACACTTAATCTGCCAGAACACACTGGGATGTCATTTCCCATGCACCAGCTTCACCTCAACCTTCCCCTGCCTACCTGGCTGTGTTTTGTGCTCCCCTGCTAGGACATTTTCCCGAGGCCTGTAGGACTGATTAATTACCTAATTGCAGGGCCTTACCTCTCTTCAAGTGCTCCTAAGCTTAAGGCCTGGGAAGGACTAAGTAGGTTAGTAATAGCAGCGGCTATTCTGCTTTTCCACTGCTCCTGTGCTGAACGGCTGAAATAATTTTGAGACAGAAAGGGGCCTTCCTATTTTTTTTAGTTGCTCAGCATGTTCCCATTAGCACCTTGGCCCTGTGTCCTATAGAAGAACAGTGTCCTCCCACTTTCATGCTTTGTATGTGCAAATCATGTTTCTTGAAAGGGCACGCCCCTTGAACGTGGACCACACCCATTAAATATGGACCACGCCTCTTGAATGTGGACCACTTTTTTTGCTCAGGTGCAACTATTTCATTTTGATCATTTTCAAATATAGCACAAATATGTTCCAAAGTGGGTAAAAACAGATAGTAAAGTTAGCAACTGTTTGCAGTCACTTACATCTTGCAATATTAACTTAGTATGTCAATTATATTAAATTTCACAGACAAACAAAGCAAATCCCAATATACTCATTATCTACCATTAGTTCTCACTAACTGCTGTTAGCATCAGCTACATACTAATAAGACAATTTTATCTCCACTATCTTGCCTTTTAAAATCAAAAATGCAGAATAAAACTCCCTTGATAATTTGCTGAAAAGTTCTGCAACACATATCCTTTACCTGCAATATTTTCACACATCCGCATTAGTGAACTGACTGACTGAAATGTTGTTGATTTCTTACATTAATTTTTTAGACACTCCTTCTGACCGTGCAGCCAATCCTCCGTGGAAATGTTTATATAAAACACAACACTAATATGACCAGGATACTCAAAGAAATAACACAGGGTGTAAAAAGTATTTTTATTATTTATACTTACCTAAGAAATAGTAATAAAGAAAATATTGAAATTTTTTAAAAACATGGTATCTGTGAAAGAAAAGTAAAAATATGGTTATAGTGTTATTTCTTTAAACAAAACAAAGTAGAAGTGATTGAAACAGAAAGTGAAAGAAAAGAAGACTGAGGGACAGAAAGAGACCAAGACAGAATATTTTGAAAGAAATAAAAGCACTCAAACAATGACAGTCTAAAGGAAAGTAAAGTGACAGCCAAAATGAGAGTATGATCAGTGATAATACACAAAACAAATAGTCTCTGAAATAAACAGACTAAGAGTACCTAAATATCTTAAAGAGATAGATAAAATAAAGAACCAACACTAAGAGAAAAAGAGTCAAAAAGGTAGAGTAACAGAAGATGAATAAAATACAAACAGACATGGAGTATAAGAGAGACATATAAACAAGAATAAAGTAGGGTGAGAAAACTAAACTATAGATTTTAGATTGGAAATTGTTCATAAATAAAGAAAGCAGAGTAAGGGAACAAATTGTAAGGTACAGTAAGACAAAGAAATTAAGATTCAGGAAACAAAGCCAATAAAAGATCAATGAAAGTGACTCTCTGTAAAGCAACGTAAGTAAGAAACTGAAGACTACGAAAGACTGAATAGAATACTAACAAAAAAGATGTAAAAGTAAAAGCATGAGTTAAAGAAAATAACCATATCTAAACACCATTATCATAGGAAGAGGATGAAAAAAATTAGAGTAAGAGATAGGTACACGAAACTTTCAGATATGATTAGTTGTTCTTACCTTAAAAATATAATATCTGTGGAAGACAATAAGGAAATCTGTTATAATACATACTTCTAAATCCAATATAACAAAATATCTTAAACAACATATTTACTGGTTTATTTTTGCTGTCTTCAGATAAATTGATTTTCACTATAAACAGTGATTTCAATAGTAATCATCATGTAACAGCGGGGAAAAAAAACCCACAATCAAAATGATTGTATTTAAAAAACCCATAAAAGATCTCTATACATACTATAAATACCTAGAAAAAAACATGTCTTAAATGTTTTTCTCTAATTCGCAATTTCTTGAGTAAGCACACCACATATTCCACAATTATAAACTAACTAAAGTATACCAGTTACTTTTAAATACCGCTCCACAAATAACCGTGCAACTATGTTCTTAAAACATTCATCTCAAATCAACATTTTGATATCTCATTTTTTTCCACATGGCCAAATACTATGAGATAAGTCCTCATTTTTTTGAGTACCTGTCAACAAACTCGCGAGTAAGTATGTTCTAGAAACATTTATCTGTATTCCACATTTAGATATCTCATACATTTCCGCAAGGCCAAATGGTATGAGTTAATTCTTTTTTTTTGAGTACCTCTCCTCAAACTTCCAAGTAAGTATACTGTAAATACATTTATCGTAAGTCAACATTTCCATATCTCATTGTTTTCCGTGTTGCCAAATAGTATAAGTTAATTCCAACATGTCCTGTACCAGAAACATTAAGGAAACCTTACCTGATGCTATCACTTTGGCACATAATAGTCTCATTTCCATATTTCAACACCCTTAATCACATCATATTTTTAAAGAACACATTTTTATATCTTTACAGTATTATTCTGACTCAACCAAGTAATTTCACTGAAATTTTGGTTGCAAAAATATCAGATAATAATTTCTTAAGTCAGAAGGCAAACATTTCTTAAAACTTCATTGACTATCATTGCACAGCGTCCAACCAGTTGGACTCTTCAAATAAGCTATGTAATGTCCTGATGATATAGATGACCCTTCATGAAAAATAATTGCTACAGTTACAAAAGTTCTTCTAGAAATAGATATTTGAGAAGCCACATAATTTTTAATTAAAGTTGACAATTTACTTCCATCAGCTCTGCATCGTTGAAGCATTAAAATAACATACTGTCCATATCTATGGATAAATAAGGTAGATAACATTTCTGAATTACATTGAGAACAGACCATGTTCTGATATGCATCTTTAACTAGTTCATTAAAGGACACTGTTTTACAATCTGGTAATGTTAAATATATAAATCTTTCTGTGTGTATGTCAGTACTACTTGTAAATGAGCAATTATCACAAATATGTTCCCATTTATAAGAAAGGCCAAATAGACTATCAATACCTACACCTTCTTCTTCCAAAACTGTAAGCATATACATAATAAATTCCTGACAATCTTGCTCAATATTCTGAGAAAATTGATTTAGTTCTGCACATATGTCTAAAACATTCCTTACTTCTGAAACACTTGCTACTTCACTATTACCACTAGTACATTTCTCAAACACAGAATTTAAAGAACAACAAAATGTTCGCTCCTGATTTTCTCTAATCTGTTCCTGTAACTTTTTTAGAAAAAAAAACACATTAACCACTACATTTGCATAGCAGTTGACACCAGACCTATTTTCAAATTTAAATCCAACCATCTCTGTAGAACTAACGTTTTTCTGACTCTTATCAATGACAGTCTCATCTTTTTTTCTTCGTTTCTCTAATACTTCACTACATTGTTTCTCATTTCTCATTTTCTGACCAACTATACTCTTTTTAATTAAAGGATATTGAGGTAAATGTGGAGTGTATTCTCTTCTTAACCTATTATACTCCTGTACACATTTTAAATCTGCACTGATCTTTGTCTCATCAAAATCAATTAGATAAAGCCCAGATAAAGTTCTAACTCGTGATAAAGCAACATATCCCATACCCTCTTTGAATACACTATTTCCAATATTTACCAAAGCACAATCTACACTTAAACCTTGCGATTTGTGAATAGTCACTGCATATGCCAAACAAATTGGAAATTGTTTCCGACGGACATACAAGTCTTTTACAAGTAAAACACGACTTGAGCAGCGACTGATTACTTGAACTTCCTCAATTTCATCAAATTTTATTCGTAAAAATTCAATCTCATCTCTATTTGGGTAATTTACAAAACTAACAACATTACCCATTGCTCCATTCACCAGACCTCTTTCTACAAGTAAATTTTTCCGTAAAATAATCCGACAATTTAAACATACATACAGATTCTTCTCTAAACCAGCAGTTTTAGATGTAGATGTCTGTAGACTATCCAATTTTAACTTTAATTTATCAGACAAAACAATAGTACTTCCTTCATACTCTATTTTATCTTTTGCGTCCAGTTTCTTAATTTCTTGATTTTCCAACTTCAACATTTTCTCATTGAAAACTGAGCATTCTCTTAGAGTTGGCATCAAGCATATAACTGACTTATCTTTTACCTCTTTACTATATATTTTCTCAGGTACATTATCTTCATTGGGAAACAACTTATATATTAATCGAGTTTGTAGAGCTTCTTTTGCATCTTCAGTTAGTCTTCCAATCCTTATATCTTGAAGAATCTCTCCATATTTAGTATCCTTTGCCTGACGCATATTTTAAATCAGTTCAGTATATTTGAAATGTGACCATATATTTACATTTCCAATACTGCCAAGGCACTTTCTGGTGTCTTCATGTGTCACAGTTTCAAATACAGATTGTCCTTTTACAGGAGTTAGTTGCAGTAGATCTCCAAAAACTATGACATGTTTCCCTCCAAATAAAACATCATAGTCAGTTTTAAGTATCTGCTGCATTCTTAAATGTACAAAAGCAAGCATTAAATTGGATACCATGCTTACCTCATCAATAATAAGAAGTTTCATTTCTTTCAGAACTCTTGAAACTTCATAACAAGCATCTCCAGATAGCTTGTGATATTGTAATTTGTTTTCATGTTCAACTGGCAGCATCAATAAACAATGTAAAGTAATACCTTTAATATTATGTGCTGCCAATCCAGTTGGAGCTGTCACAACACAAGACAATGGTGACTGAGTTTTTTGCTGTAGATATGCAGTAATTCCTTTTATAAGAGAACTTTTCCCTGTACCAGCTTCTTCACTTACATATAGTCGAATAGGTTGAAATGACATACATGAGCATTCTTTGTTCTCATGACGAAAACCATGCTCAATGTGCTCTGTCACTTCCACATATATTTGTCTTTGCTCAAGATTAAATTCCTTCTCCAATTCTTCTAAGTTTATTATTTCCTCTTGAGCTTGCTCCATTACTCTTTCCACCTCATCCATGGCAGTGGCTGCTTCATTTCGGATAATTGGTTCTCCCAGTGGATCCTGACTCAACGATGCTGAACTTTGTGTATCTTGTGAACTTTCTCTAGCAATCTCCGCTGCAATTGTTGCTTCTTGCTCTATTTCGTCGTTCAACATTTTCAGATAATTACTAAAAGCAGGACATTCTATACTACCTTTAGATGCGTTAAAAGAATCTTCATAACTTATAAACTCTCCAAGTAGTTCTTCTTCGGTACGCCATGGTTTAAAGAGTTGCAAATGAGCTAAATAGTAAAATTCTCTTTTGTCTGGATTTTCGCAACTCAGTTTTCGGTGATTAATCAAATGTCCTTTTGTTTGTTTCACCAGACATCCTTCCTGTCCAATTACAGCGTACATACCTTTTTCTACATTCTCTCTAACATTCCTTTTAAAAGTGTATTTTTCAAGAATTTCATACAGACAAATATTTTCTAGCACAGTACTTCTGTTTGGATAGTATGTATCCAACATATTTGTTTTCAAAATGTCTGTACTGTTTGGTTCTTTCTGTGCTAAATATTCAATTTCTTGCACAGTTTTCAAAACACGGTTTCGTGTTCCTGCTAGACCTAAACTCACCCACAGGATACTTCGAGATTTCGCATAAAGACTTGCTGATGATAATCGATCACAGCATTCATATGCTCCAATTTCTCGATGTGATAACATCTTCAAACTGTATGTATACAATTTCTTGCTTAGGCTCTTTTCATGAGAAATATCTTCCCACATCTCCTTCAGTTCCGTCTTTTCAGATTTTGTGATGTAAGACGTTACATATCGAGCCACAGCAATAGAGTTGTCCGCAACATATTGTATATCCATGTTAGCATTCCACATGGACAAAATGACAGGGTTGTAGTCATTTATATATTTGGACTCTTCTCCTCTTCTTAAATTATAAGTATTTTTGGGTGATCTTCTAGTGATGGTATGTCGCAAAGATGACATCAAATTATTCACTCTTCCTTTTGAAAGCACTGGTCGTGCAAATCCAAAACGACATTTTGTATAGAACTTATCCTTTGTTTTGAATTTTCGCAGACAATATTTTCCACAACGATGTCGTTGAAACCGTAACACTTTTGCTCTTAAGTCTTTATCACTTGTACTGTTAGGTATGTCACAAGTGGCATATTCCTCAATAAAAGACAGTACAGTTTCATCGGAGTCTTTTCCAAATTTGGGAGCATCCTTGATCCATAGTAACATATGAATATGTGGAGCACCTCTAGCTTGATACTCTTTTCTCCAGAAGAAATCCAAAACCTCACCAAGCGGTGGATTCTTCTTGTTTGATAGAAACGACATCATTGCTTCAAATCGATGATTAAAATATCGGCAAACATTAACCGATCCAACGAACACAATTCTCCTGGTGTCTTGTAGTTTATATTTTCAATATTTACATTCGCCTCTCGAAGATATTCAAGTAAATCTTCCCAGGCGTACTCTGCACAGCTTAGAGTTACAAACCATGTTGGTGCTCCCAAGTTTCGTAGCATGCATTTTAAATCTCCATGAAGACGGTACCAATATTCATTAGTACCACGCTGACTTGCCATTAAATTAATTAGATGAGAATCCAAAACACTATCTTTCTGTTGCACTTTTTCCATGAAATCCTTTGCTGAAACATTATGCAGATGCACTCCACTTTTTAAGACATGGTTTACTGCATAAGAAAGACCAGATAAGTCACTCTCAAAGAGAAGATGAAACAAGTATGGAATACAGTGACGAAATCTGGGATCTTCTGCATATAACCTTGTTGTCCGGTACTCAGATGCAGGAATCTGCATAGGTCGATCATCATATCGCGCACCTTCACCTGTTGGGAATAAGTGTGGGAAACAACGACCTTCCAAACTTTTTTCCCACACACTAATAGGACTTCCTTCTGCTTTTTTCATCTGAAATAACTCAATCGCATTCCCCATTGCTTCTTTGGAATGCAGTGGATGAACACTGTAATGTTCATAAATTTCTTCACTTCTAGACATGTCGACTCTTTCAATTTGTCCAATAGACAAATCGTTATTCTCTTCATCACTTACATCTTCTTGTTCTACATACACATTTTTATAGTATTTATTATTTTTAACTAAATACAACATTGCCTTCTTCACTTTCCTAACATCCACTAATTCTTGCCAGATTTTCTTAATCTTTGTAGGTACACCATTAACTAGAATAACAAGAGGTTCCTCTTCTACATTTTCAATACCAATTGTCTCTATATTTTTTTTTTAAATCAAGTGGCAAATATACAACTCTACCCTTTAATCCTCTTTGTAAATCTGTAGGATTTAATTTCCCAGTCTTAGGCTCCATACGAACAATAGCCTGAAAAGGATGTACACATTGAATCAAAATAGTCTCATAAGTATTTAAATCCTTCAGTTCTGATGGAATATTTATCAACTCAAGATTATTATGAACAGCTCTAGCAGGCATTTTATTTTCATTCAATTTATTATAACAATATTTACAAATACGTTGTTCAAAACCCAAATCAAAATAGTTTTCTACCAGCAAATAAGTTGCAAACTCTCTCCACTGAGTATTATCTTCATCTTCACTTTTTAAATACAAATCAACTAACCTAGTTTGACTTTTGTAATGAATGCGTCGACAACACACACAAGTTAAATTTGTTTTTTCACCTGCAATGACCTTAAATTTTGTTATTTCCTGTTCAAATTCTTCAGTATTAAAATGTCCAACATTTTCTAACACATTTCCTTCTATAACTATATCAGTTTCTACATTCTCTTCATCTCGACCAAAATAACTTACCTCAATTTCTGCACAAATACTCTTCACATCTAATACACATCCATGCAAAAGAGCAGTATTTAACTCTTTAAGTTTAAGTGCTGGACTTTTTGCATAATACATATTTCTGACTAATTTTCTCATTTTGGTATGATGCACTGCTAACATCCTAAAGTGATGAAAAACACTCTGGCATACTTTTTTTGAAAGACAAGCCAAAGAATGTCCTGACAAACCTATTTTTTCTCTCACTCCGCAACGATCTAATTCTTGCAACAGTACAATTGTTTTTTTAAACTTTCCTTAGTGTACTTACGTAAGAAATTGCGAAAGAAATCAATTGAATCCTGTCGCACACTGCAAATACTGCTACAATTCCAACTATAAACAGGAGCATGAACACGTCCCTGTAAAACTTCTCCACCTATTTCCCCTTCTGTATTTCTGACCTCAATTTTCTCTTTCTCAATAGGACAGCCATCCTTCACTTCATACGCTCGACCACTGGTGTCAACTGCATGCAACAAATCGTTACTTTGAAAGTAACTCTCTTCATTAAAAAATGGCTCAGAATTTGAAGTATGCATCCATTTACCAGAAAAGATTTTACAAAAATTAGTTCTATTTATGTGTCTCTTCCATTTACTCTTAGCTTTTAAAACTCTGATTGCCTTATTTAGTGTGTTTATTCTTTTAAGCACTAAAATAAACAATTTTTTTTTCGTCTCGAACGCATCATCCACAACTTCCTCTATATATATTTTTTTCTTATAAAAAGCAGATTTCCTGTTAGAAACTTTTTCCTTTTGTAATAAATTCATAACAACTCTCTTATGAAACATACGTTTCCTTATTTCCGCAAACTGATTTGTACGTCTTTTACTGTACATATTTTCCTCACCTCTCTTTTCCAACACAGATTTCTTTTTTCGTCCATTTCTCCTTGTAGATCCTGAAAACTGTTTTTCCTTTGCAATATTATCCAAATGACTTTTCCTCTGACATAATTTTTTTAAAAATTCCTTACTGCTCTTACCAGGAGCACTCTTGTTTTTCTCCGTCCTTTGTTGATTACGTAAATCTTGTCCCTCTTTTCTGTTCAAATGGTATGTCTTTTTATACAGCTTTCTTTTTTCATTTCTCGTCGGCATACTGATTGATGTTTCTGATAGTAATGATAACCTGTTTAGAAAAAAGTTAAAAAATATTATAGACCCCTACTACCATATACCATACAAATTATAACCAATGCTTGATTTTATAACTTGAATAAAGACAAAGAAACAGTCTCTGGTCAGAGTAGGAAATCCTATAGTGAATATTGTTTCTAAATTTGTGACACTCAATATCTATGTTATCCTTACACATGTATTGTATGACTGTAATTTTTGAGACATATAAGTACTATTCTAACTTTCAAGCATTGTCGATGTTTCTAATGTTTTTTATTTTTATAACTTTAATCTTTTATCCACCTTATCACAACTTTTACTTTCATTCTTAAAAAAGAGAATACTGATTAACGGTACAACAATAATATTTTCCAATTTTTTTTATTTAATCAAAAATAATTTTATTCATTTAATAATTCATATTCCAGAATCACATTTAGCATAATTTCATCTGATAATTCATTACTATTCTGCTCTTCCAAATTCTCTTCTTCCACCATCTCTAAGTATGCACTATCAAAAGTGCTGTCCAAAAAGTCCTCATTTTCAAATGAAATTTCATCCTCAAATACTCCTTCAATTAATTCTTCTAGGACTTCTTTTGCCATTTCAAAATTGATATTCTCATTTTCACTGTAATCTTCCATGTTTTTATTAATTTTCTATCTTCTCTCTCCTTTTAAAAAAATATAAAGACTAAATTATATTTTTTTTATTATTAGTTAACCAATGATTACCTTGAGTAATCTTTTAACTACATACTCTTTCATACTTTTAAAGACATTAACTACATTGATTATTATAAGACCTTCCTCTTTATTTTTTTTTAAAACCGATGCTTCCATCCTAGACATTAACAGTTTCCTATTTAATTTTTTTAATTAAAATTGTGCTATAAAAACACATTTCACTGTGAAATTTGCTTTCTGCATTTCGTGCTGTAGAACTATTTATACACTTTCTAATTTTATTGTAGAGATCTATTTTCTAACTTCACCACTATAAACTGTGATTCAAACTGTATGCAAACTAAATGAATAACTCACAATATACCAATTAAACATTCACTAAACCGATTGCTACTTCCCACAGAGGCAGTTGCTTTTACCTTTAACAGCATACTCATCATGTAAATTTCATGTAATGTAAAACATTTCATCATAGTCATATGAAACCAGAATGAGCCGCAACTCGTGGAGACAATTATGGTGCGACAGGGAGACAAGGAGGGGAAGATCTTTGCTGGAGGGACCTAAAATCCAGGATACAGATAATTTGTAGTAAATACATAATTTAATTATTTAAATGAATTTTACAGTGTGCACTACATTCCAAAATGCGATGCTGTGTACACTGAAAAAATGATATTATTAATTAAAATATATACTTTCCTACATTTATCTATATACCATATTTTAGATCTCTCTACCCTACACCTCCCCCTCCCTCCCTCCCTGCCCTACCATTACTCACTTGATGGCGTCCGACTGACCTCATCATAATACACCTGTGCAAATGCATATAATAGAATGCAAATAGATAGTACTGTCACAAAAATGCATCCGAAATGTCCATCACGCCAACAGCCATGTCATAATATACCTCTATAATTTCTCAAAAATTACTGTACACAAATGATACAGCATAAAGTTGAGAGATAATGATGACTTAGCAAAAATTAACCAAGGTAAACAGCAAACTCTTACAGTCAAAGAATAGATGAACCCAAACTATATACAAAATAACACATGAACCCGGCCCATCAAAAGATTCCAACAATTAACAATAAAACCATATTTCAAAATACATATGTACTACAAGCATGTTCAGACATGTTTAAAGTACAAATTAAAACCCTCATGTATAAGAGAAGCAGTGTTAATTTTTTTTTTAAAAACATGCATATTATGATAATCTTCTCAAAAATAAATTATCATTTTAAATTTATCAACTCACCTGTAAAAAAGGATTTTCTGTTTGTATACTCTCACGTTCAACCTCAGGTTGTTGCTTTTCAGCACCAAACACTTTTTAAAAAAAAAACAAAACTGAATTTTAGTTAACATAATACACACATATGTATTACACAACATACACCCATTTTACCAAATATCATGCCTACCATATACATTCCCTAATTTTCTATCCAATATATATCGTAAAGCCTAAGTTTAAGGGGCCTTATTTATGAAATCCTTGCGCCACCGGTGCGTCACTTTTTCCCATGTTAAAAGTGACGCACCGGCGGCGCAAGGCCTTCATAAATGAGGCCCAAGATGTCTTTGTGAACCACATTTATTTATCAAATTTTTCCCCCTTAATTTTTTTTAACTCAATCATTATATACAATATAATCTACCATACATTACCAGGATACTACATGCAATATTTTTCATATGCACTACTACACAACCTTACTTTCTATATTTATTACGTAAATACATATACATTATATGCAGGGAGTTTTTTAACATAATGGCGCTCAACACTTTCTGAATTCCCCCAAATTGGGCAAACTATCAAGGGAATTTATCTCCATTTTTTTGCCTTCAAGAGCCAACAAACCGAAGATAAAATTATCTCCCTATTACGTAGCTGTCGCTAACACCAGTTAGCGACAGCTAGTAGCAGATAGCAACCATCTACTGCGCCACTTTGCATGTCAGTAATAATTATCACTAATGATATCCTAAAGTGGGCGTGGCAAGATGATAGCAACTGGAAACAGTCACTAACATCACTATCGCCTATTACCAATTTTGAAAATATTCGCGCTAAGCGTCAATATCTCCAAAAGCTAACATCTGCCCTGAGCAGTTTTTAGTCATATTATCCAATGGGACCTAGATAACATGGCTAAGAGCATTACCTAGGTATTGCATGAATATCGCTGACTTTTTAACAATATACATGCATTGCAGCCGTTATGTATAGCATTTATTATAATTAGCTGCTCAACCTCTGTCAACATTCCATTCAGAGGAAATAAGGAAGTGTTGCCCCCATTTTGTTAATACGACTGCATATATTCTACCGAACAAACGGTCAGAACATGGAAAGAGAAAAAGGTACACATTATCTAAGCGAGTACGTTTTCTCAGGGAGTGCACTATAGACCCTGAACGCCAGAACAACATTTTTTTTTCCAGAAAAAAGTTACGGGGTGCGTGCACTCGATCGCGCATCCCTATTTACAAGACTGTGATTCACATGCTTTATAAGTAAAATTTAATGGTGCAAATGCAGACGACACTTGAAGATTGTTTCAGATCTTTAACTGTACTTATTTTGCCTATTGTTTAAAATTACAAAAATATACAGTTTATAGAATTCTCATTTGCTGTTAAACATCTGTTAACATTAGAAGCAGTGGAAATCAGAAAGTGTTGGCCGCCATTTTGTAACTGCGAGTGAATATATTATACTGATCAAAGGGTTAAAACATGAAAAGGACAAAAGGTACAGATTATGTAACCGAATATCTCCAAAAGCTAACATCTGCCCTGAGCAGTTTTTAGTCATGTTATCCAATGGGACCTAGATAACATGGCTAAGAGCATTACCTCGGTATTGCATGAATATCGCTGACTTTTTAATAATATACATGCATTGCAGCCGTTATGTATAGCATTTATTATAATTAGCTGCTCAACCTCTGTCAACATTCCATTCGGAGGAAATAAGGAAGTGTTGCCGCCATTTTGTTAATACGACTGCATATATTCTACCGAACAAACTGTGAGAACATGGAAAGAGAAAAAGGTACACATTATCTAAGCGAGTACGTTTTCTCAGGGAGTGCACTATAGACCCTGAACGCCAGAACAACATTTTTTTTTCCAGAAAAAAGTTACGGGGTGCGTGCACTCGATCGCGCATCCCTATTTACAAGACTGTGATTCACATGCTTTATAAGTAAAATGTAATGGTGCAAATGCAGACGACACTTGAAGATCGTTTCTGATCTTTAAGTTTACTTTTGTTGCCTATTGTTTAAAATTACAAAAATATACAGTTTATAGAATTCTCATTTGCTGTTAAACATCTGTTAACATTAGAATCAGTGGAAATCAGAAAGTGTTGGCCGCCATTTTGTAACTGCGAGTAAATATATTATAGTGATCAAACGGTTAAATCATGAAAAGGACAAAAGGGTCAGATTATGTAACCCAGTACGTTTTCTCAGGAAGTCCAGTATAGACCCTGAACGTGAATGAAACTTTTTTTTCTCCGTAAAAAGTTACGTGGTGCGCGCATTGGATCGCGCACCCCTATTTACAAGACTGTGGACTATTACCTTTTCTCACAGATTATTAGCTGCACATATTAAATACACCATAATTTACTTATTTCACTAATCTTTATCAAACTTCAACTAACAGATCCGCTAAAACTGTAACAATATTCTCATACGTTAGTTTGTGAAAAAAATAAAAACTATTCCATACTAAATGTAACTCTCTTTAAAGGTTTTCCGTTCCGTAACTACACTACACTCACCTAACATCATTTCATTGCGTCACTTTTCCACTAGTCTTTAGTACACAGAGCCTTATTTATGAAGCCCTTGCGCCGCCGGTGTGTCACTTTTAACATGGGAAAAAGTAACGCATCTATGGTGCAAAATTTTCATACATGAGGCCCACAGTGTCAAAAATATCAATGCCGCACATAATCGTTCACATCCAGGCACTACCAATTGCATAACTTGTTTAACATGAAGCGCTGTAATGTTGCATGTGTCTGCAAAGGTACACCGGTATCTCCTATAATGCCTAATTTTACCATAACACTCAGCAGTAATTATTTATTTTCAAGCAATGTTAATTACTATGACTTTTTAATAAACGACAAGCTTTAGTCTGAAATAGGCACTCTGCAAATGTTTCTCTGTAAAAATGAACTTCATCCACCCACGCATGGGAACCTTCATGTTTGCATCTGGCCGCGAAATACGGCCTTGAACTCAAAGTTCCATCCCAAGACTTGAACAACAGCCTTATTGTCCCAAAATCAAGCTTCCCGAGCATCTGTTCACAAACATATCTCATTCACTTAGCTAACAGTCGCAGAAAACTGCATATCTTATTAAATAGTGACCTTCCTTTACAATTTTCTAAGGTGACTCTCATAATCTTTAACGCTCCTCCACTTCCCAGCTGCACTATTTTTTTTATAACTACTAAGCAATGGTTTGCTTCTTTTTTTGCACCAAATCATTTAAAGGCATTCAGCTACTCTCACTCCATACTCTCTGATCTATCTTTCTGGACATCCTCATCTATTACCAGCAGCTGCAACCTTTCCATTCCTATTTTCGTTATTACAAAATGGAGGTCCGTACCGCCTTCGGAAACGAGCTGGAACACTTAGAACTATTTCGCCACAGGATGCTTGACCAGTATGGCATTCTGCCACTCGCGACTTTGAGTGCATCATATGGATTATCATTTCGATTTACCTATTTCACCTGTGTGCAGCCTGTATTTCATTGCCTGAGCTGTGATTTCATGTGGCCCTGGACTTATGTCTCTGCAACTCAGTACCTCCTGAAGTGAATTACAATCATCTCATGAATCCGTTACTTGATCATGAACAGCTTTGTTCCGACGGAGGGATTATGGCCTTTGCAGCGATACATGGAGTTCTGGGTCATTGGAATATATTCGCAGCGGCGCAAGATTTCTTGGCACACAGCTACATTGAAAATTCACCGAGTTCTCCTCTGATGCTACTAGAGGCTCCGGTGATTAATGACCATGTATGTTCATTTCCTCTTTTCAACTGGATGGCTGACTTGTTTTCGGATGATAACAATGACTTTCTTTTAGAAGCAGTTGCCACTTACTTTGCCTATTCAATGGAAGGATAGCTGTTCTGCAAACCATTGACATCTTGACTGTTTTTCCCTTCCTAATTTTTCTTATTTTTTTTTGTATTATTATATTTTATATAAACTGACCTATTGGCTTTACTAACATTGGACATTGTAATTTCCTGCTGGTGTGAATTTTTTAAGTTATGTGGAGTTCATTTTTTTTCCACACCTCCTCGATTTTGTTAAAAACATTTCATGATGCTCTAATTTCAACAAATCACTACCTTATGTTATCTTTTCTGATTTAAAATATTCTCGAACCAAGGCTGCGTAAAATATGGTTAAATGTGCCCTGAGAAATCTGTATAGTTACAATGACTTTTTATATGATTTTTTATGCTTTATCACCATTCTCCCTTTCTACTCCTTATTTCCGCCTCACACAAATGTGCTGCTTTTAATTTATGCCTATTGAAAGATTTTTGATTCATAAATAAAAAGTTTATGATTACCCTGATATTACCCTTGCTTATCAACCTGTATGAGACATTGTGTACTGAAACCTTTCAAAAAATTATATCAATACAATAGTTGTTCTGAATACTGATTTTCGAACGTCCCTGCAGATAACATACATGCACCTCGAGCCAAATTCTCCCTTTTGGCGCGTTTTTCATTTCCTTAAACAAAATACCATACAACAAGCTTGTTACTGCTTCGTATGCTGAAAACTAACTGTTAATGAAGTGATGTTTCACCATTACTATTTTCATATATGATTACTGAACTTAAAATCAAAACACACCTTCTTGCATGCAATATAATTAAATATATTTCATTGCGGGGCTGTACAATGTTTTTTAAACGATATTCATTTTGCTTCATACTACATTTCCATCACTTGTGTTGTATGAACTAGTAACTATACCCACTATTTTCTTTAGATTATGTTTACTTGTATTAAATTAAAAACTTTCTCTCAATACACTTCATCTTTGAATAAAAATTTGAAATATATACGTTCCCTCTTTTAACCCACATTCACAACTGAAATAATTTATACTAAAACTGTATTCATGTGTTTCACGTAATCTCAGCTGCACTCAATTCATGTTTTCTTATGTCAACCTGAATTTTTCATACTTCAACCCGCTGGCCTGCGACGGTCAGTCAACCCTTTCTTTAGGAGTTGTGAACTATAGCTTCAATCGTACCTCTGGCAAAAAAATTATTTATTACTGTAACAAAACTCCGCCGCAGTTGTGCTTCACTCAGAGTATTAATCACTGCTCCCTCGCTTCCACAGAGCACACGCTATATCCTATTTCAGTACTTATCACCCTTTCATCTCCACTATAACAACTGTGTCTGCCTGCAGAATAAACTTCCTCAGCTCAGACTGAACGCACACACACACACATACACACACTAACATAACACAAAGCAACTTATATAGAAAGCAGGAGTGAGATGAAAATGGAGTCACACTGTGGTACACAGGAACCTCTATATATATTTGCTCTTCTACATCAATTTATAAAAGGCATATACTCCACAAACCTGTCTACAACCTCATGGTCACAATTTTTCATTTGATTGTACTGGGACACCTTTCCTTCTCACCCCACCCCCACCACTGCATCCCTCGGCCGCAAACCACACTGTAATTTTTTCCTCAAACTTAAAGTTTAACATACCTAAAGCATTACCACTTTTTTTCACATTTAATCAACTATTTTTCTCTCTACCTGCATTACCTGTACTCTACCAATTCCTTTTTTTTGATCTGTAACCAACTTTACAAATTATGTGCAAACGCTCCCAAATGTTTATTCACTTCTGTCTATTTCATTACATTTTATTTTCTATTTATTCAGTTTTCCACAAATACATTCAAAACTATCATTCAGACTTGAAAGAAAATAAGGAAACGGCGCACAACCCCCATTAACTTAACAGAACTTCAGCCCCCCCCCTTTCACGTCTGCTGTGGAAGCCCAAGATAACACACATCCCAGATACACACAGAGCCGCACCTGAACGTTTCACATCTCTATAAAGATACATTTCAATATTAATTAGGCCTTGCTCTTGTTTTACCCATTGTAACAGCCCCTCCACCTTTACTCTATCTACTGATTACACGTTCATGTCCCCCTACAAAAAATCATTTTTTATCGTCCTTCCCCCCCCAAATTTCGTTGCAGATCCGTCTCTAAGTAACATTTAATTCATAGACCTAACAGTAGCTCATAACTTCAAAACATAACTGAACTCCACTATCCTTAATCAAATTAATTAATCGTAATTTTAAACTAATAATTACAAAGAAACAATGTTCCAAAACATTGATGTAATAAAATGGAACATTAGTTGAAAACATATCAAACTGTATCAAAGTCAAAAATCTGCTTCCTTAGACACAGTAACTCACATAATCAAATATAGTGATCAAACCACATTTAACGGTACATCATAAAACAAACAGTTATACACTCACCTTTACCAATGCTTTATCAGATGTAGAACAATGATAGTTGTAAAACGATAGCCGTTTGACGCAGCTCTCAATAATACTTCTATCACTGCAACCAAAGAATATTGGCATAGATTTTCTGTCAATACACACTCATATATGTCTCTTCAACCAATCATATTTGTTCCCGCACAATTTCATATTCAAATTAACATTTCAGTTGGTTATCCTTTCAATATTTTCAAAGTCACATAACGGTCACCCTTCACCCTCAGCCTTCTCTGGCTGTTACCATGGTAACAGCTCAATCTGCACCTGGCTGAAGGCACAGGTCAAAAGTTCATATCTCAACGTTCTAAATCCAAGCAAAAAAGAATAATTTCCCTCCAAACACACCTGCCTATCCACTCTTGTTTTACATTTCTTTTTTTTCCACGACCAATAGAAGATTTGTTTGTAATAAAACTATAACATACAGCGTAGTCTTCAATGTTGAAGTATATCAATTAACCAATCATGTTCAGTTTTTCATTAACACCAATCCTCACACACTTTTTTTATCGTGACTTTCACCATCTACTTGCCATTCCACTTCCAGAACCCATCGGAGTACTACTGCATCTACCTTGAAAATGAAGGTTTGGCTTGTAGGACACAGTTATATTCACTGGAGTGAAAAATATGCTCCAAACAGACAAATTTCTAACCTTGATTTACCAAATGTGCAGATTACGTGGATTGGCCAAAGAGGATTAAGATGTCACCAATTGATACCATTGGTGAAAACTTTTACGCATCTCCCTGAACCTAACCTGATAATTGTGCACTGTGGTGGGAATGATCTAGGCACATTAACAGGTGTAGGTCTAGAAATGCTTCTAAAAGACACCTTTCATCAATTGATGACACTTTTTCCTCGAACTGTCTTGGTGTATTCAAATATATGCCAAAGACAAAAATGGAATTGTTCCAATGAACGTTGTCCACAGATTGAGAAAGCAAGGAAACATGTAAATAAATCTGTTTCTGCTTTCCTCAGAGAATATAACATGGGTTCTATATACAACAACAACCTACGTTTCAACATGGAAGGCATCTATCGGAGAGATGGTGTTCATTTCACGGATGAGGGAAATAGAATTTTCCTCTGTAACATGAGACTCTGCATCGGAACTTACTTATAAGTTCAGCAAAAACTCTATTAACACAAGGGCTCTTTTAAGAGCCACCTTAGATCTAAACACTCAAACTTGTAATTTATCTCCATCTTTCTTTATGTTTTTTGATCGCCGTGCGCGACCGATTGCGCGCACCTCGTAACTTATTTGCGAAAAAAAGCTACTTTTAGACTTTCGTCATCCTTAATAAACCCCTCAAGAAACCTACGAAATCAAACACTCTCCACCCTGCTCCCTTTCCATTCTCACCACTATAGTTTTTCACAGTCTTGTAAATAGGGGTGCAAGACCGAATGCATGCACCCCGCAAATGTTTTCTCCCAAAAAAATGGTCTTTTCGCGTTCAGGGTCCATACTGTACCCCCTTAGAAAACATACCTAGACAGACAATCTCTACCTTCTCCCCTTTCCATGTACTAACCCTTTGTTCTATATTATATATTCACTTGCACTAACAAAATGGCGGACAACACTTCCTGATTTCCTCCGAATCGAATGTTGACAGACGTTAAACAGCAAATCACAATGCCGCTCGCGCACACCCGCATAGGTGCGCGCACCCGTGCTCGCTTACAGATATATAACTGATTACAACTTTAATTTTCTCAGCAACTACTGAACGGATTTACACCATTTAAACAAAAGGGTGATCTGCGACCCACACTCTACCTTTCTACCAAATTTCTTATAAATCCATTCAGCCGTTCGAGCTGTAGCCGTGTCTAAACGTCCTATGGAAAATAACATGGGAAAAACACGTTTTGGGACCCCCCTTTTATCTCAGCCCCCACTTCACCAATCCCCCCAAAACTTTCACAGAATGAGCGCAGCAGACCTAGCCATCTTCTTTGAGAAATTCGCAAACATTCGTCCACCAGGGCCAAAGTTATTCCCAATAGAATGTTGCGGATTTCCTATGGAAACTAGGTCCTAACTATAACTACCTACTGGCGACCGCCAGTAGGTAATATATATATATATACACACACATCATTCACTTGTGGTGCGCCTCGTGCCCCACCACTGGGTCTGCTTATCTTTTCAGTAAGTGCTTGGCGTCATACAGCCTTGAAATACTTGGCCTCAACAGAGTCCTTCACCTGTGAGCGTGGCCCAGCAGGAGAAACTGGCACTTGGCTCATCAGAAGTATCTTCCTCATACGGCCTCCCCTTTCTGCACACGCTGGGTGCATTTTATTGCACCCAAGTCATTCTAACACGGATAACACCTGCAAACAAGGTTTGTTTCCATACTATTCTTGGCCGAGCGTCCCCTGACAGCATTAGAACCTTCTACCCAGCCCGGTAAGTAAACTGATTCTGAAATGCCCATGCTTCAAATAATAGTACACGCAAGCGTGCACACATAAAAACGTACGTACGCACAGAAAGAAGTGCACGTTTTCTCATTCTAGCCCCAATAAGCAATGTATTCCTATTTCCTGTGTACGTTCACCTCGGTTCAAGACAATGGCGCACATACGTACCAAAAAGGGGGTTATCAGCTGAACTGGTATGCATAAAAATTACACAGCTGTTCTCCGCACCAGTGTAGGAGCTCAGGAGGGAAACCACAAGGCAATTGCATGCCAAAAACAGTTGGGAGTGTAGCATTTCAAGACTTACACGATTCCGTGGAGCCCGGACTTCTGCCCAAACAAAATGGCCCTACATTGAGTAAAAACCTTCTTAAGCGAACACCTAGCCTTTCAAGGAAGCCCCCCTTGAATAATACGTAGCATCCCAGGGACTGTTGTTGCACCCAGATATAGTCACATGTTCTCCTGAAAACCAACACTGGCTGGTTCAAAATCAGATCCTGGATGTTACACTCACTATAGCTAATTATGAAAAAACAAAACATGCACGTATTTGTGAACAGAAGTATCGTTTAATTTTATAAAAACTACTATCCTTGTATATAACTGGGCATACTTCTTACATTCCTTAATTGTATCAAGTCCCACAATTCGCAATTTAACATACTGCTAAATATGCCTTAGCTTATAAATAAATCAATAAAACAGACGTATTTAAAATACAAAACGCGTATCAGAAACACACAACTAATGCCGAATGGCTCACCAAAGGACCTCCTTGCTCGTGAGATCACCGTGATGTGAGTTGAGGGTGCTTGTTACCCAGTGGGAGCATTGGATATTTTAGCCATATACATTACTTATTCAAGTAAATTAATACATGATTTGCATACTGTGAGAAGTGGTAACGATGGTTTCTGGTTTCACTGTGCTGTAGGGTAATCCAAACATATTCCGCAAATCAGAAAAAAATTGCTTTAATTAACATGTTGCCATAAGCTTGGCAGCATATTATACGTACTTCCTAACTTCATACCACTCCGTTCAACTGAATGGTGCTTTTTAAAATCACCATCCAGATGGAAAATAAAATGCACTCGTACCCTAGGATATTTGATTAAAGATTCACTATAACCAAGCCATGAGTCTCAGCTTTAAGCACATTTTCTCGAATGCCACCTGGCACATTTAGCAGGTCCACACATCGCTCCTACTTTTCGGGAAGAAGCAGCGTGTCCAGATTGCTCTACCATCTTTTAAGCCTCAATGAATTTGACTGCGCCTCTTGGTGAAAACCCCTTTATTCTCCACGGTACTTAACATAAAATAAAGAGCAGGTTTAAAAACAGTCAGAAAATTGAAGTTCTCCAAAACCTTTTTCCTAAGCCGTAGGTTCCACAAAGCCAACCGAGTTGCATCTTGGTTGCGCTCGTTACGCCTAACTAAGGAGCAATACATTTTTATGTTATTTGCTGACTTTTTCTTTTTAAAAGAATGATGTGTTTGCTGGACTTTCACCCTTCAAGTATAAATTATATGCTGCGGTCCCTACCGCGGGGACGTTCTGCCCCAGTAAAATGAAAATGCTACAAGTGCACGCCAGCTGAATGCACATATTCCAAATCTCCCGCGTGAATATTGTGCGCTGTACACATAGCAGTATCTCGTTCTGACTGAAAATAACAGTAAAGAAGAGGCAATACAGAAATCACTACACAACGATGGCGCTCATGTTGCCAAGCATTCTGGGAGTCCGGTCTCACATTTTAAAGGGCCCGAGACCATTACTTACCGGCTCCCCTCTGAGAAATGCGTCTCAAAAACAGAGCTTCGTTACCCGCACACGTCAGCAGCTGGAAGCTGCAGCCTGGTGCCACACACGCGCTTACCGGCTGAAGACCCCGGACCACGATCGGCTTCTCCTAGACGCGCAGCAACCTCCGCTGAATGGCTCCACGAGTCGACGCTGAGTCGATGCCTCCATGAATCCGCCACTCCCTCTTCCGATCCAAAAACAGCTGATCGGACCTGAAACGAGAAAAGGAAAATACATTACGGGCCGCTGGTGGCCCGGGTGCTGTGCCCCTGGGGAGCGTAGGAACAGCAGACTGTTCTGCTCCCCACACCCCCTTATAAAAGGTGGGGCACGGGCCGGTCTAAACAGGTCAGACCCCCGCCTGCTGGGTGTCCGTGTGAAGCGGAAGCACTTTGGTTCACGCCCCGCAGTAACCCGCCTACTGGACGCTTATGGGGGAGGTGTGAGTGCTCCCACCTCCTCCTTTCCCCAGGGGACAAGTTCGACCGCCATAAGGACGGCGCACGCTATTTTAGCGCTCGGCCTTGTCCAAGAGATGGGGTGCTAATTTAGCAACCAAGTTCAGTTTTGAAATTAATTTTACCTGCATCATGTCTAAATCAAATAGAGATCCCAATGTTTTATATTTCTGTTTGTTAGAAAGGAATATAGGTAATTACCATGATAGATTGATGTGAAAAGCTGCCACATGGCCTCACGCATTACTCTATCTTACAGCACTAGAAACTTCAGTTTCACTTTTTGTGGTACAAGTATAGCAGAGGACACCCTCGAAGGGGGCCTTGTGCGCCGGTGCCATAATTGCTGCCAGGGACCTGGAAGAAACGGTTTGTGTAGCTGGAGGGTGCCCAACAACAAAGGGGAATTCTACCCCTCCCCCGGGAAATAACACACACCAAAGGTGGTGCGAAAATACCTAGCCAATAGGTGGCCTGGTGATGTTTTTGAACCCCCCCTCCCAATGGGGAGATGCAGCTGCATGCAAGAGGGGACAACAATGGGGGGCTATATGCACACCACTACCCAGGACATGTCACTTTTAGCCTGATCAACCCAGGGTGCCCTGAGCTTTACGCCTAGGTGGGTGTTCAGCTTATGGATGAAGGGCCGAAAGTTCCCCTGGCCAACCTATGGTCAGCCATGGCACTGACAGTCTGCAACATTTTTTTTTAAAACACACAAAAAACAAAAAGACAGGGGAATCGACAAAGAGGATAGGGGAGCTGCAGGGAAGCGGAACCCTCCCTTGCGGTGTGGCGGCCTAAGAAGGGGTACATTTGTTGGTAAGTAGGCCTTACTGCAGGATAAGTAGGCAGGAAGGGGGGAGTAGTGGAGACCGCACTCGCAGCCCAGACCCGCCAAATATCAGGGCACAAAATGAACAAACAAGATAGCGAGCTGGGGCCTAACTCCCGAGAGAGGCTAACCCCCCCCACCCCGCAATCAGCGTGAAAACCAACATGGAACTTTATAACCCCATGAAACGGCATGTATGATGGCCTGAACAAACTAAGAGGTGCCACAACTATGGCAGGCAGATAACAGAACTTGATTGTGATATGTCAGAAATGATTTATGACTTTGAGGTGGAGTGATTACTGAACTGTCATGTCTATGATTTATGAGGTTGTCAAACTGATTTATGACATCCTGTGACGTTGGGTCATGACTGGTCATATGACCACGGTACTGTAACGCAAAAATAATTCATACATGTTATGCAAAATAAACTGCAGCCAACATCTACCACAGGAAATAGACACACTCGTGTTGGCAATCTGTATTGGAAAATATATGTGAAGAATGTCATGCATGGCAGTTTGGGAGTGGGCCAAAGTGCTGGAGTTATGTTTTAGAAAGCCCCGTTTTGCCAAGTACTGCAGGCTGAAGTGTCTGACAGGAGGTGCCTGAAATTGTCTTGTGGAATGGATCCGCTGTGTGACTATGCATGCGTCTCCACACCATATTCCACTCCAAGACACACATTTTGATATGCTTTTTTTTAATCTTTGTTGTACGTGAGCTGTTGACCGTCATACAACATTCTCTTCCATCAAACATTTCATTTTGAGTTGTCACTTGTTAGGCATAAGCAGGGCTGGCTTTAACGCTGGTGGAGCCCAGTGTCACAGTGCTTGTTGGCGACCCACTGACCAGTTCTGCTACGGATTCCCTATCTATCACCCTTTAACAGTGCCCCTCAAGTCTTCATCACTCTCTCTCTTGGATGCATTTAATTAGTTTTATAGCGTCACTCATACCAGTGTAGGGTTTCAGAGGACTTTACATCACACACACATTACACAGAGACATTCAATCATAGATGTGTAAATCAGTGTATCAGAAATGTTACACAAGACAGAAGACTACAAGGTGCAGGAGTCGCATGACATCCATACTGGTAGGCAGTATAGTTTAAGAGTGCTTGGCCTGGAGAAGCACAAACTCAGAATTTAAAAAGTAACTCCATAGTTGGACATTCTACCCTTTTTGCAAAATTGGGATAATGAAAGATGGGAAACCCCTAATCTATACTTTGCAGTTTGTTTGCAGCTCTTGGATGACAGTTAATAGTTCACTGTTCTATGTTAGGATTTTAACTTATAAACTGAAAGTAACAAAAGAATCTCAGACAAAAGCAGTAACCCACTGACCTATTTACATTATATGAACATTGTGATCTGCATGGTACAAATTATATCCATTAGGCACATTAACCCTCTGAGCTACCTTATGATGAGTCAAAACTTCCACTAGACAAAACTCCGATTGTTGCCTGAAAATTGCTGGAGGCCAGGAACGTGGCAGCAGGTACTTTAAAAAAAATAATATACTTGCAAATAGGGCGCCCCCATCCGAAGTCAGAACCTGGTGCTGTGGCCCCGGTCACACCGCCCTAGAGCCGGTCCTAAGCATAAGTATCTGATCAACTCTCTGTTCTCTTTGCGCTCTGTGTTTGGTTATAGCCCTGAAATTATCACAAAAAAATACAAAATTACAAGAAGAAACTAAGAGCCTGATTTAGATCTTGGTGAACGAGTTACTCCATCTCAACAGTGACTGATATCCCGTCTGCCAAAATGTAAATCCCATAGGATATACTGGGATTTTTATTTAGGTGGATGCAATAGCGCCCACTGTTGTGACGGAGTAACCCGTCCTCCAAGATCTGAATCAGGCCTTAATACTGTGTAAGCCACCAATGACTGACTGGTGGATGGCAAATCTAAAGCTCCAAGCAAAAGAAAATGTACAAACAAAGGAAACAACATAAAACCGAAAAGCTTGTCATTTTGATATCTAACTAGTCTTCTCAGTCTATACAATGTCTTTTCTAAATTGCCTCTGCAATTGTGGTTCCTCTGTTTTCAGAGTAGCTGACAATTTGTAGTCCTATGAATTTTTACCAAGTGTCTATTTTAGATTTTGAATATCTAGTCACCCTATGCCTCTATCTCCCGTGCCTTGGAGATTGGACGATACACTTTACATAAGAGGTGTTGCATCTTAACATGACCCACCTCGTTTGAAGTGGCAGCGCCTGGCACTGAGCACGTGTTTTATTACTAGCAGAGTGAGGCAGCAGGATGGTTTGAGCATGTGGCAGGCAGTTTGCCCAAGGTATCACTGTTCCCTGACTATTTCTGCAGCATATGAACAATGCTAGATGTGAAATTGATTTGTGGTAGACCCAGACCGCCTGGATTCCTATCAGTCACAAGTATGTGACTATGAACTTACAGCTAGATTCATGAAGCCAAATTGCGATCGCAATAGCTGCGAATTCGCAATTGCAAGCGCAATTTGACGGAAAGGAATTCAAGAAACAGAAAATACCAAAATTGCGTATTCGCAAAATAAAAATTGCGAGTTCGCAATTAAATTCGCATAATCCTGGAGGAAGGGCAATTGCGAATCTGAAATAGCGAAAATCCATGGATTCTGCGAATTCAATTGCGAACTCGCAAATCACTCGCAATCGGCATTCTTGAAAAATCGCTATTAGCGAAAAACGATAAAATCGCTAATAGCGACGCGCAAATTAAGAAGAACTCAAATCAGGTGGTAATCAGTAGCGAAAAAAATATATTTTTGAAAAACAGTTAGGTTAGTCCCAACAGGTGCAGGGATGACCAAACACATTT
This sequence comes from Lissotriton helveticus, assembly GCF_964261635.1. Lineage (NCBI taxonomy): Eukaryota > Metazoa > Chordata > Amphibia > Caudata > Salamandridae > Lissotriton > Lissotriton helveticus. The sequence continues at coordinate 444,203,449 of NC_136073.1, forward strand.
AAGGACATGCAGCTGGAGCCTGGGGATTCCCACAATGCCTGGACTCTACATGCTGGTGAGGCGGCGTAGGCTGCAGCGAGCTGCACGCAACAGACGGAGGATACAGGACCGGATTTTCCACCAGCGGGTCACCCTTCTGGGCCAAACCAGGGAGCAAATCTATGCAAAGTACCGCCTGAGTGGAGCTATGATTATCAAGCTCATCCGGGACCTAGACCCCCTGATGCAGCACCATACAAGGAGGACCAATGCCGTGCCCACACATGTGCAGGTATTGTGCTGCCTGCACCTCCTGGCCTCCGGTAGCTTCCAGGGGATGGTCGCTGTTGCAGGGGGGATATCCCAGCCCACCATGTCCCGCTGCCTAAGTAGTTTCCTGGAGGCAATGCTGACCCGGCTACACCACTATATATCATTCCCCACCAGCCAACAGGACCTCAATGAGACCAAGCTGCAATTTTACAATGTAGCGCAATTCCCACACGTCATTGGATGTATTGACTGTACACACATCCATATTTGCCCACCTGCTGAAACTGAGTACATGTACCGCAACCGGAAAAGCTACCACTCCCTCCACATCCAGATGGTGTGCTATGCAAAAACAATCATCACGGACATAGTGGCACAGTACCCGGGGAGCACACATGACTCCTTCATCTTCAGGCACAGCGGCATCCACACACGACTGGCCAGGGGAGACTTTGGGGAAGGACACCTACTAGGTAAGTACACATGCCCTAAAATTGTACACTGTGATCATGTAGCTGAGCAGAACAGGCACTCACCCTCTGCTCCTTTCATTCAGGTGACAGCGGCTATGCTCTCCGTGAGTACCTCCTCACCCCATACCTCAACCCTGCAACACCACAGCAACGGCGATTTAATGCATCACACATACGCACAAGGAATTGTATTGAGAGGACATTTGGCCTGTTGAAAAGCAGGTTCCGCATACTGCACAAGACAGGTGGGGCCATGAAATACGATCCTGAGGTCTGCTGCCGCATCGTGGCCGTGTGTGCCATCCTTCACAACATTGCTACCAAGCGCAGGATCCCTGTTGACATATCTGGCAGTGAGTCGGAAGGGGACAACCAACCACCTGCTCATATGCGTCACGCACGTGGGGAGAATCCTGCTGAGGGACACAGGCGCCGTAACGCAATCTGCATGAACCATTTCTAATGCACCCACTCCCCACACCCCCTACTTGACTCATGCATGAGGACATTAATAATGACATGAGTCAGATTAAGGTAGTCAGAACATTTTTATTTGTTAAAGCACAATAAACTTGGCATTCTGCTAACTTGTACATAAAAGACATATTGCGCCATATGTCTGTCCTCCAGGAGGGCATGCTTGTAACAGCAGCATGGCCCCTCATGTCAATGTCAATGCTCAATGCCGCCTCTGGGCAGATGCTCCCAGCCTCCTTTCCACATCTTCCTCCTGAGTAGGCCGTGAGGCAGCAGAGGGCCTGCTGCTGCAGCGGGGTGCTACCACCGGAGGGATGGACTGGCTGCTATGGCTGGATGTAGCCTCACTTGTGTCATCGCCCCCCCCCCCCGGCCATAGTTGGCAGCCTGCATGGCCTGGACTGCAGTGGCCACATGCTCCAGTGCTGTCGCAACGTCCTGGCAGCACTGGACCATTTGGACCTGCATTGCCAAGGAGTGTCGCGAGAGCTGGGAGGTAGCGTTACCTATTATATAGTTCGACCGCGTGTACGCCGAGAGGCGGGTCAGTAGTTGGCGGTGTCTGCGTCGATTGAGTGCACGCTGCCTGTTAATGGCCTGTGTGTTGGCCTCCATAGCAGCTGTCATCCGCTCAGACATTACTGCAACATTTCGGGCGGTCTTGTCCAGTTGCAGGTGGATGGCCCTAAGATGACGCGCCTGTGTCTGATGCACATGGAGCATCCTGCGCTCGATGGATAGCCCACCTGCTTGCACATTTTGCCCCCTACCAGCACGGGAAATGTTTGTGCGCTGAACCCTCACCAGTCCGCTGGACTGGCTCCTCACAGCCGCAGGGCGGCGGGTTGGTTGGCGAACTGGAGCTGGTGTGTAGCATGTCCCACTGGGGACTGTGTGACGGGCAGTGCTACAGCAGCGCATGCTGGCACAGGGGTGACACTGGCCACAGGGGCAGGTGGTGTGATGAGCGCTGGTGCGTCTGCTTGCACAGACGGTCCGGGCTGTGGGGAGAGATTTATGTATCCCTCTGTGTCCTCCGTGATGTCCATGACCAGGCCATCGCTGTCTGTGCTTGGGACTTCTACGCCACCTGTGATGTAAAGTGGACGTTGATTAGTGACATGTTTCTTACACAGTTAGGCTTCCTACATGCATGCAGACTACCATTCCCTGAGTCGCTACAGGATTGACTCTCACTAAACATGTCTGGCTTAATGGGTCAAGATGGTAATTGTGGTCAGACTACATGTCCCACAATGCAATAGCACTTTAGTGGTGTGCTTTGGCTGCATGACTGGGGTTTGATATGGGGGCTCTGGAGTCATGGACATTGTTAGGGGACAGGGGGTCGCAGTCGCATGGCACTTACCTGGTGTGTCTTGTGTGGGTCGGGAGGAGTCAAGCTGTGTCACGCCCACGCATGCCTGTGGATTAATTGTGTCTTCCACTCGGTCCTCTAGTGGTGTATTCGGTGGGACAGTGGGCTCCCATCCACCTGTCGCCACACGCTCCCCCAGCCTCTCCGCTATCTTCTCCTTTGACCTCCCTTTGAGGTCATACCAGCGTTTTTTAAGTTCGTCCACGGAGCGCTGAGTCACCCCTACAGAGTTAACTTTTGCACTGATGCGCAACCATAGCCTCTTATCCGCCTCGGGCACCCTCCTCGAATCTTTGACAAACAGGCGATTGTAGTCCTTGCAGGCAAAAGGAAAATTAAATCAGGAACTCTAGCTCCTGCTCCGAAAATTTCATTTTCATTTTGCGCCCACTAGCAGATCCAGCTGCAGCTTCCTCAGTCATGCTTGCCACTGGGGTGTATCCTGCACAACTCCTGTAGGCACACTGGAGGGGACCTCTGAATGTGATGCTTCCTGTACAGGCTCTCACTGCTGAATGAGGGTGGAACCTGCCTACTTCCTGGTTGTGATGTCATCACTGTGCTCAAAAAGCGACTTCCTGTTTTTGCGATCTCGCACTTAGCGAGATCGCAATTTGCGATCTCGCTATTTGCGATCTCGCTATTTGCGAGATCGCAAAATCTACCCGGGTATCGGCCGATTATGCGAATATTTACCGATTTTCTGAAACTCGCAATCAGCGATTGCGGCCAAATGCGAATCGCTATTTTTTCGCGCAAATATTCATGAATGCCAATCTGTGATTCCTTAATTGCGATTCGCTTTTTTTCGCAATTTAGGATTCGCAGATTGGGACATTGATGAATCTAGCTATTAGTGCTTGAGAAAGGGCATAGCTTGCCTCGAGTTCCATGCTCATGGGGTGGTCTCTTACACAGACTGAATATATAGGCAGGTGTGCCAAGTCAAAGGTTCCCATTCAGTAATCCAAGCCTGCTGACCATTAAGCAGCTATAATGAATGTGAGGCGTTGGCACTGGATACCATGAGCCTTTTGTTGTCTGTTACGTTTTTGTGTAAGGGAATATGGCATAGCCCCTTGTTATAATACTAGGGTAATTTGACGAACCTCCTAGGATCTGCTTGAGAGCATAGAGTTGTCTTAGTCCTGAGTGAGGTGTTAAGACATCAGGAAAGAGTAGCACCTCAGTTCAAGGTACATAAAGACTACCAGGGCAGGGCATGATTGTGAAAATAAATAATTTCCTCAATGTATATGACTTGTGTATGTGGCCAGGATATCCAGGAGGCTGTTGAATATTGCCTGTGATCTTTTTGAATAAATCCTCTACTTCTGGCCAGTGATATGTTTCTTGTATCTCCTTCTCTGTTTCAGGAATAAGTAAATAAAAGACACCTTTCTGACACTTAACCAACTATTTCTGGGCCCTTAATCTGAACTACCAACTGTGTTCCAGCACTGACATAATAATACCTGGAGGCACAGAGTTGCTATGCTCACTAGAAAAAAGGACAAGTGTAGCGGAGCACGAACAAGAGGATACAGACGCATGCACATATCACTCTTCAAAGTACTAAGGCTTAGGCCATCAACTTGCTTGTCTTACATTAGTCATATCAGCATCACACAAAACACCGTGTAGGAAGGACCACAGGATTATAAATACTTTCAGTTACATTGGGAATACCAACTACATGTTATGTTATGTTAATATTTTTTATACAGCGCACAGCTGCCCCAGCAAAGGGGCGTCCTGGCGCTTGAACAAGTACAAAAACATAACACGCAGAAAGAGGGAGAGACGGCTAACCAAGTACAGCAAACAGAAAAGTTTTGATAGCACGCCTAAAAACGGACAGATTATCCAGGGCTCGAATGTGCACCGGGAGAGAGTTCCATAACCCAGCTGCAAGCACTCGGTAGGAGCGGCCACCCATCCTGCTGAGTTTAAAACGGGGGCAAACCGCGAGATGAAGAGCCTCCGATCTCAAGGACCTTAAAGGAACATAGGGGGTGAGCAAGTCAGCAAGTGTAGGCGGCAAGGAAACCGTCAAAATTTTAAAGGCCAGACAAAGCGCTTTAAACTTAATTCTTTGCCTAACCGGCAGCCAATGAAGAGCAGAAATAGTGCTGGAGACCGAGCAATGCCTAGGGAGACCAACAATGGTTCGCGCCGCAGCATTCTGTACCCTTTGTAGCCTAGATGCCTCAGCCTGGTTTACTCCCAGCATCAGTGCACTACCGTAGTCCAGCCGAGACAGAACTGAGGCTTGGACCACGAGCTGCCGGGTGGGGGGGTAAAAAAACTTGAGGATTGGCCTTAATCCTCGCAGGATTCCGTACATCATACTGCTAAACAGTGTAGGAAGCCTTTGGGATATAAATTAAGAGGAAATAAGCTCTGCATATTCTATAACATTTATTTTGTATAAGAAATATTGTAAAATATATAAAGCAAATTGTAGGAGGAACCATGTCAACACCACCTCGTCCTTTTTTATTTCTCAGCAGTCTGTTGTCCAAAAACATTGCTTCCAATATACATAGAGGGGCTCTGGTTCAGCCCCTTGCTTGTTGCTGGGTGGCTTTGTTGTCTATCACAGCTGTCTTAGCTTTCTGGCTTTCTTTCCTCTTCTAATATTTGTACTGCCCTATTTTGGTCTCTCAATGTTCCGGTTGGTTGATTTATGTTCTTCCCTCATAGCGTTACTTGATGGAAACTAACCTTTTTTCCTCTCTTAAGTACTCTATTGGAATGCATGTGTTTTCTTTCTCTTTTTCCCACCCAGTGCTCTTCCATTGGTCTCAGATCCATCCCACTTGCTGGCCCATCACAGCCCCATAATCAATTAACTTTTTTTGTGAAATGTTTTTGCAAGCTGAGCTATCAGTGGGTGTCCATTTTAAATTGGATCTTTTTGGCCATTTTATGATGGATGACTGTGAGTGTGCATGCACATACATGTATGGTGAGCACCCAGAAATTGTTTGTATTTGATGAAAAAATTCATTCAAAGATGGCCAGCTTTGAATAGATGTGTTTAAAGATTACAACTGCATCCACAGACGGCCACCATGGAGCATGTTCATCCACTTTGGCCATCTGTGAATGGGTTTGTTCAGCTATTACAAATATATGTAAATATGGCGGCCGGGGAGCACATGCACCCATGGCAGCTATCTAACTAAAAGCAGGCAACGGCAAAACCAATGCTTCGTTGCTGAGACCGAATTGTTTTGCAAATGCTTGATCAATATTATAATACATCAAGTGCAAGGTTTGTTCAATTTCCAAGACCATAACAAGCGTTATAAACAGGTACATGGAGATAATGTATGCCCTCCTACTTATTGGACATTAAGGATAACTAGCAAGAAGCCCCCTCCACTCAGGAGTAAAGGAGACTGTGATATTACCTGAGCATTAGCTACTAATACATACGCTTTAACTTTAGTGCAAGTGTAACACAGAGGCATAGACCAGGTGGGAACAGGAGGCATGGGTGTCTTGTGTGGGGGTTAAAATTAGGATTTGATGATGCAGTCTTAATTTCCACATTAAGTCAGGCTTTAGCACGTTCACTGTACATATTGTCTTTGTAAGCCCTTTCATTCGGGTAGGGCCCATAATACCAGGGTGGAAAATTAAAGGCTCTTGTCACCTTCAACACGGTGCATATTGGCTTAAATAATGTGCAAAGCGTGTTCATTTAGTCTCCATGGTAAATAAAAGAAAAATTCTTGCAGGCACTGAAAACAGAAAGATGAGGAGTGTAATTGCATAAAGAATGCTGACAAATCGGAAGATGAGTGTATTCAAGCGAGAGCAAAAGAAACAGAACTACTTTTTCAATGCACATTAATATGCATTTCAAAGAAGCTATTTACAACGCAGCTTATTAAAATCCGTAACAGCAGAGAGCGCAGTTTGAATTAATTCCAGGGTTTTAATTGAATGGATTTTGCCATACCATTATTTATGTTCATGCGAAGTGACTTTATCCAGCTCCTTAAAATTAAATTGTATTGTGCAATGAGACATGTGTATAGTAATAGTTTTTGCTAATGCCTATTCTGTGTGGCCATTCATAAAACAAATGCAAAGTGGTTACTAAGTGATCCAAAGCAGTTTCATGATTTATTTCATGATGATTGCTAGAAGGTTTTAGTGTTTCTTTGTGAAATTCAGTGGACAAAGAGGCCCTGTTCTGTGGTCCCCAGTCTCAAAGCCATATGCCCGTCTAAATTGATCGCTTGGCGGAAAGACTTGAGTTACTAGTGTAAATTCACATTAGGTAAATCAGAATTTATAGTCACAAATTGATTTATTCACATTAAAAACCACAGCTTATCACCACTAATATGTCAACATACAGTGCACGGCTAAACAGAACAATAAGTGGTATTTCTGAAGCAGCGGGCAAAGCCATTGAGGCAGACATTGGTAAGTGACACTGGAAGGAGTGTACCACGAGCAGTTGGAAGTGAGAGACTTCCAGGAGCCCTGTGTTGTGCAACACCATGTAATACTGTTAGCTTATTAAGAAAAACAGCAAAGAAGTCTTCGCCCAGAATGCAGCAAGGTGGCAAAAATGGACAATAAAAAAATATGCATTCAACCCCAAAAAAGTGAAGTTTATCAGGTTCACAGGACCAGATTGAAAACCAGGGGAACATATGTCTAATATTGTATAAAGCAAAGTGAAAATGTCATGGCAGAAGGGAAACCCAGAAGCCAAGTTAAAATAATTCCGATCAGCACAGAGGGAAGAAGACTAAGCAGGATCAATCCACCAGTGGAAATCAGCATTATCAAGCAATGAGGAACTAGGCATCACCGCTTTCCTTTTCAAGAGCTACTTGCTTCCTGAAGTGCTCACTGGTAGTTTTGGTGTTCTCTGAGTGAAAGTCTAGGAAAGATAGTTGATGACACAGAACGTTAATGCCAGTGTGGCCACAGATTGACAAAAATGTTACCTCCATGCTACCGACAGGTACTCAGGACAAGAGATACACAGCCCCAGGAAATGTCAAATGTTGTGTGGGAGAGAGCTGTGTTTACTGAGGGTAGAAATGGCCCCCTATCTGAAATAACATGAGCATGTTTGGTTTGTTGGATAGATCAACGATCAATTCCTTACAAAATACAGCTGTGGTAATGTTGCACACATTCAGTACCTCCCCAACCTTCTGCATGGAAGTTCAAATAACATTCATTACAGAGTGATATACTCTTTCCAGCTGACATAAGAGTAACTTATTGGCAGATTTCACAAAGCACGGTACAAAGGTTTGGGAGCTCATATCAATGCGATACAGGTAATAGAACTTCATCCCAGCCAACGTATGTGCTTTAGACTCGTGGATGTCATTGTCTCTCTTACACCTTTTGCACACAGCCAGGCATGGGACTCAGAGCGACACATATTATGGCTTTAACAAGTATTTCATTGAGGTCTCTTGATATACTGTTGTTCCTGGACACCTGAAACTATCGTTCTGCCACACTGGGTTTCGCAGGCAGACAGTAGCCCACAGCACTGAAAGTAATCAGCTGTCTCTGCGAGTACTTAAATAAACCTTACATGTATAGATTGATGAGGAAAAGCCAATCTATACTCTAGAGAAATAGTTTCATTAAGCAAGAAATGCCATAACCCACTCTTCGAATCATGCCACGGTAAGTGCCTCATTAGGCATGCTACTCCTCTCCCTGTGACAGCATCAACAGGGCTGGAACTTGGGAAATATTGTAAACTCTAAATTTTAAAAAACAGGATTGGATTTTTAATAGTTAGAAGTTAAAACTGTTTTAGGGATACCCCTACAATTCTGGTGCTTTATTTGCGAGCTCTCCAAAAAGGACTAACGATTATCAATGGATTGTCTCTGGTCATTATCACCCTACCATCCCTCCAATTTCTGTCAGCATAATTCGGCCAACATTGATATGCGTCTCAGTGTCAGTGACCTTCATCAGGACTGTAAGATCCCTCTACCTATCTACTATCTGTTTTTTTAATTAAAATTTTATTGAGCAGAGCATAGGAAATACAAATTCATGATTAAGTTTCAGAATAAAGAAAAACGGGTGGAGAGAATGGCCAGAATAAACTCCATGAATACATTGAAACAGAAATACCCTATTCTTTACCTCATTATGCAGTATAGTTAAAATATTGCAAAGACGAAATCAATCATTTAAACAACGTTCTCTGCAAAGAAACCCCAGATCGCAGAATTTTTTTTAGTGCCCCCCCAAACGTTTAGCATAAGCGTATTCAAATTTTTTAGTACGGCGCATTTTATTTAACCATTTCTCATAAAGCGAAGCCTCCGGCAATTTCCAATTTTGTAAAATTAAAGAGCGAGCGACTAACATAGAAATAGCTAAAAAATACCCCTCAAATCGAGACACCATGAACCCCCCCGGTTTGTTATCCCAAGCGTAGGCCGCCCTACCTATCTACTCTCCTAGTGAGTCAGATGTGTATTCGGTCAAAAAGCAGAGTGTTGGTCAATACCTGACTGTGGTTATGTGCAATCTATGAATGCGTTTTTCTCTGTGAAAACAAGAATAATGTTCATCAGAAACATACTTCTTACTAAAATGTAGATAAAACAGACCACTCAAAAGATGTGGCCTGCTTTTCATTGTCCAGATATTATACTTTTTTCAATTTAAAATAGGTGAATCGTGAAACAATGCAAATCGGGATAAACAGCACACAATAGGTGCAGCACTCCGTGGGAAAACACACAGAGCATGTAGTGAATATCAAGGGTAACCTTGACCCTACTCATTCGCAGTGGTGGCTGGCGATTATTGAAAGTGATGAGCCATAATCCTCACCCTGAATTCCACTGAGTGACTAAGGCCTGCAAGACCAAATTTTACAAGAAGGGTTCCAGGAATGGAAGTCTCCTCTGAAAAAACATGTGAAAAACGTGGAGTAGAAGAACAATTTCCCCAAAAATGTGCTGATAAGCCAAGGGCAGCCATTAAACATTCAAATACTTTCACGCTGTGATAAGCCAATAGGGTCTGCTGACCCCATCTTTTCAGGTTTCAAACCTCTGAAACCTTTCGTTAGCGTCACTACGTCTCTTTGTCCCTTCCCTGGAGAGTGGCCAAAGTACTTTTGTCCTTCCAATCTTGTGTTGTGGAAGCTGCTATGTCTTTGCACGTTGTCCAAGTCGCATGTTATTTTTTATATACAGTCGGTATCAAAATATTGACATCGCACTCTATGCATTTGCTATTTTTTTAATCATTTTCTTTTTATGCGTCCCCTTCATATCCGCTTCCTTTATTTCTGTTATTTTTAAGCCCGCACGAGAACTCCAAATTTTCTCTGATACTGTATGTCTTTGTGAGACGTGTTAGCCACGTGCTTTTCGTTTACATGCAATCGATGACGAATGATTATTATAAATGACAAGTGGGAAATGAGAGGTAATTCTTGCCCGGTTTTTGCCAGTAAAGGATTTGGGCCGATTTGAACAGACGTGCGAAGCTAGTTTATAGAGTTGTGGTTTACAGAGTCCTCAGACTTGGGGTGTGTGCTACATGTGTACTGCCATAGTCGAGGTTGCTCAGTAAGTGAGGGTACATGCTGTGGAGGGCTGTGTGCAAACAATAGGCCACAGATCCGAATACCAGCGAAATTTTCATCCATTTACTTCCGGGGCCGGACAATAAAAGCTACATACAACCGCGTGCTGCGGTTGGATTTGCTATCATGATAACATTAATGACAGCCGCGGGCCTTGGAGGGAGTTACGGTGCGGCAGGGAGGCGGGGAGGGGGAGGGGCGGGGTGGAGGGTGCTAAAAACAGGCATACGGATCATTGCAGGTAAGTACACACTTTAATTAATAAAACGAAATTCGTAGCGCGCACAGCATTGCTTTTTGCCATGCAGTGCGCACTACGAATTTCGTTTCATTAATTAAATTGTGTACTTACCTGCAATGATCCATATGCCTGTTTTTAGCACCCTCCACCCCGCCCCTCCCCCTCCCCGCCTCCCTGCCCCACCGTAACTCCCTCCACGGCCCGCGGCTGATTAATGACTGTTCAAAAGTTGACGAAGCAACCAAGCATAGCTATTTTTTGTAAGTATGGCACAAACTCAGCGCAAGGACATTGGTCTGGAGCGCCTTGCATGAGCACCAATTAACTTACACATGGTTCTATTCTTTCTTTTTTAGGCATTCGAAGATTACATGATTTGCCCTGCATCACAGGCTGTTCAACCCACCCCCAGTTACAAAATGACGTAACGCCACATGACATCATCATACTGAAAATGTAAGACTTTGACTCACCTACCTTTAAGGAGAAAGTATGTACACTGTGGTGATCCTGGAGCTGTTTGGACAAAGCTCTGTTCATGATGGGAACAAACATGCGCTGATGTTTTCGAGCGCTGTGTAGTGTTGTGTTGGACACGATCTAGTGTCTCACCAGACACTTAGTTGGTTAGCCACTCCCTTATGGGAGTGGACACACATGCACCCCATACCCATCCATCACAGGCGTCAAGAGTGACGTGACCCTGCTAATAAAAGAGACCGTGTGCACATGCTTGAGCTCAGTTACCTGGACCCTACTAATCTGTCAGAGAGTCTCACTAATCAGCATGTGGACAACACCACACGCGGAGCCGCAGCTTTTGCTTTCCACCTGTCCATCCAATCTCGATGCTGATCTTTAAAATAAAGAGCAAAACATTTTTTCAACAGTGTATGGAACGGCCTCGGGACTGGCTGGACATGGCACCTCAGCGCTCCATCTGAGAATGGAAGCTGCCGTCACTGTCCACCTGGCTCTCTAATACAGTGCCAGTTAGAGTCTTCAAAGTGCGCATGTGTTTTTGGCCATGCCACATTACTGCTCAGCCTGACATGCGCACATTCTAAGAGCAGCCCCTGTCACTCACTGAACAGTGCGTAAAGGAGGGCTTCATTTCCTGCACTACATGACGACAAAGTTGCAGCTCTGACTTGGGCTAAAGTAAATATTTTGGTCATTTATTGCTGATACTTTACAGTGTCTTTCACAGGTCTCAGGTGGCAGGCTTGCCCTGTGGTTACACACTGTGTGCTTAATTGAAAATGGGTGTTACTTATATCTTGCTATCATCTTTTCATAGTTTTTATGACATGTAAAAGCCGACCATGACCACTATATGCAGGTCTTTTTGGTTTCTTTTTCGTGAGCATTTGACCTATAAGGTACAATTTCATTTATAATTATTAACTATGTGAATTAGCCTGTGATTATCAGCTGGGTGTACTCCAGTAAACACCATGTCAGTCCTTTCCTGTTGTGCTATTTCTGGGAGGATAGTAATCAATATCAAAACCCAATGACTTCGTCAAGGGCCCAACGACACTAAGTTTACCGTTCCGGACAGTCTGCCGATTCTGCCATTTGCCCAAACAGCAAATATGAGCAGATTGAGGGGGCACACAGGGACGACGAATGTCATGACACCAGCGCGTCCTTCCCTGAGTGTACTACACTATCAGCTTCTGTGTCCTTGAAATCAAGTCACGAAACACGCAGTTGTACATTGTGATAGCTGCCATGTGATCTTTTTCAATCCTTTTGTTACTTTTTATTTTTTTCTACAAAGTGACATATTGGTAGCAAAAAATCATGAAGATTGTTGTCATAGAGTGCACTAGAGTACTACTTTACATTGTATCACCTGTTATGAGGGCCTTCCCAAGAGTTCTGGTTTTTATTCTCTTATTCTAAAAGAATTTGCTTGTTAGTGCTTTTTAGTGCTCAGATTGTTACGGTAATTATGCGGGGCCAGAACCTATTGTATCTAGCCATGGCGGCAACAACTTTGCAAATTGAAAAATACTTTTCAAAGGTGTACAAATGCACCCTATTGTCAGGTGTTTGTTAAAGTGCCAAATCCCTGATTGGAGGCTGTTCAGTTGACGGCTCGGGATGTCATCATTTAACCCGCTCATATGGCTTTCCTTACTGTATATACAATGTTGTTCACACTTAAAATTAAACTGTGAGGTGTCTTTCAAGTTTGTTGGTATGTTTGGTTCGACCACTGCCACCCATGATAAATCATTGGTTGTATGGTTGTGTTCCAAGACTGAGTAGCTAGTTTCAGTAGTTAGTTTCATTAGTGTTTTTTTAAAATATGTCATTACTTCTGTGTCCCATTATCCTTACTTTAATCTTCCTAATGATCGTAACTACATATAGGAGGTTTGAAGGACATGTGATTAAGTGTATTCCATTTTCTGAATAGCTTGTTGTGTGTTTTGTAAGAATCCAAGGATATCTAAGACCAGAAGCGTTGCTAGAGCCCGTGGTGCCCAGGGCCATCCCACAGACTGCCGCCCATGGCATCCGCAGCCCCATGACCGTGCGAGGCCAAGTCTCGACTCGAATTTCGAATCTCACCCCACTGTCAAACCTCAGGCACACATATTTCTCACATGTATCACCGGAATGCCAGCTCCACACTGGTCCACTAACCAGTGCAAGCAAGTGCCAACCATCTGAACTCGCAGCCGCAGAGGTATCCCGGGGCCACTCGCCCAACCATACCAGTATGATTCTTCCTAATACCTCCGAACATATCCGTCAGCCTGGCTGACTGTGATCGACATGCACGTCCCACATGCTCTCCTGAGGCCCGCCCAGCAACCATGCTCAAGTCTCCATTACCACACTCTTTCTCAGATGCATTTAATTTGATTTACAGCGCGACTCATACCAGTGTATGGTGTCAGAGCACTTTACATCACACACACTACACAGAGACAATCATTTATACATGTGTAAATCACTGTATAGGAAATGTTACATAAGACAAAGGACTACAAGGTGTAGAAGCGACAAGAAAATCATACTAGTAGGCAGTATAGTTTAATAGCTCACTGTTCTATGTTAGGATTTTAACTTATAACAAGTAACAAAAGGATCTCTCTGACAAAAGCAGTAACCTACTAACCTAGTTTACATTATGTGCACTTTGTGATCTGCATGGTACACGTTCTTTGCAGCAGGCACATTAACCCTCTGTGCTACTTTCCCGGGAGTCAACCCTTCCACTAGACAAAACTCCGATCTCTCTCTAGGAAGAACATTAATCACCAAAGTTATCATGACATTTTTATTGTTGCTGAAAATTGCTGGAGGCCAGGAAGGAGGCAGCAAGTTTTTTTTATACCATAGTATACTTGCAAACACTCCGCACCCACCCAAAATAGGTACCCAGTGCAGTCACATCGTTCTCACCGCCCTAACCGGCTCAAGGTTCATGTGACTTCGGTGACAGAGTCACAGTGACGGGATTACTGTTGCTCTAGGGTGTGCTGCTTCGTAGACCTGCCCGCAAGACTGGAGATGAACTATAGTATGGATTGTGGTGGACAGGCCTTCACAGTTAACCCACAATTAACACCACTAGGGTACACCTGCTTGTGCTAATACATCAGGCCTTCTAAGGTCTAGTGGGGCCTTCTAAGGTCTAGCATGGGAATATGCTCCCTCAGTAGAGTGGTCTGGTGGACTGGTCATGAAGGCTGAACCCAGTTCTCCAGTTCAAAATTTGACAGCTCTGGCCATAGTGCCACATCCTCTCCCCCACTGAATACCATACTGCCCCACTGAGGGAAACTCACACTGCCTTCAGCTACAACCTAATTGTGCCTGCTATAAACACTTGGATGTGGCTCAATTCAAATGATGCACTTGATAAGAGTAATATGCTGCCTAAAAAAAAAATTTCAAGCAAACACTCATAGGGAATGCAAGATCAAATAAAGCATTTGAAATGTAAGCAGAAACAACATGTTTACCTTAATGATCTCTCACTCACTATTCAGAAATCAGCGAGTGGTTTTACCTGAAAAGTTAAGGACATGACTTCAGGGCCCTGAAGGTAACCGTTTCAATGTCCATTGCTAATATTCTTACAAAACGTAAGCAGTTTTCCAATCTACCCATCAACCAGGTATTGCAATACATCCAGGAATGGTGCACTTCCCCACCTGGGGACAACAATGCTGTTTAAGTTTGTAAAGTGAGGCTGATGTGTTTGGATGAGAATAAAACCAATCAGGCCACTTTGCATCCACTCTGTCTTGCTTTATTTAGTTATGTATTTATCTTTCATATTTAAAACCGTTTATTTCTCTCCATCCTGAGGCTGCACTTTGGAATAGAAAAATGACAGAAAAAGGGCATTTCCCGCAAGATGGTTTTTCTTTTTTGGATCCATTTCACAGGGAAGCAACTAAATGAAAGAAGAAAAGAGTTTGTGAACCGTTTCTTCAAGTCACGGTTTTCAGTGAGTGAGGAGCAAGACAGAAAGAGAGGGAATCAGAGGCGTAGCTAGACTGACTGACAGTAGTGTCAGTGAATGTCCCGGTCCCCAAATAAACTAAAAAGGCCGCCGCCCCAAAAATAGTGCCGCCTGGGGCGGACCGCCCCCACTGCCCCCCTAGCTACGCCACTGTTTAAGACTCAAATCAAGACATTGTGTGCTTTTTATAAGATGGAATACATTGCATGAAGCACAGGCAAAGTGCCCAATTACTGGTGGTAGGTTCCAGATTCTGCGTCCTAATGGGACACTGTTATCTACTGGTCTAGTATGCACCAGCATGTCTCTAATACTGTGCTCTCTGTGGTAAACATGATAAGATTTGTCTACACCTGTTTGGCATATTTAATTTACCTGTCAGTCCCTTGTAAGCAACACCATCCACTCCGGCTCCCCTTCAGACCCCTGCCCACACCACATCTTCAACAAGGCCAGCGCAGCCATCGCACTCCATCTCCGCAAAGCCATCAACATCTCCATGGAGACGCGACCTTCCCAGAGAGCTGGAAGCACGCAGAGATCAACGCCTTGCTCAAGAAACCCAAGGCAGACAAGAGGGACCTCAAGAACTTCCGGCCCATCTCCCTGCTCCCGTTCCCGGTGAAGGCCATCAAGACTGAAACAGCCCTCATTGCCGCCACCGATGACATCAGGGCCCTGCTGGAGAATGGCGAGACCACGGCCCTCATCCACCTGGATCTATTAGCCGCCTGTGACATGGTCTGCTACCGCACCCTATGCACACGCCTCCACAATGCCTCCACAACGCAGGCATCCGAGACAAAGCACTGGACTGAACCACCTCCTTCCTCTCCGGCAAAACCCAAAGCGTCCACCTCCCCCTTTTCGATCCGAAGCCTCTAAGATCTTCTGCGGCGTACCCCAAGGATCATCCCTCAGCGCGACATTGTTCAACATCTACATGGCCCCGCTTGCCCACGTCGCCAGACTACACGACCTCAACATCATCTCCATGCTGACCACACACAGCTTATCCTCTTCCCCACCAAGGACCCACTCATCCCCAAAACCAACTTCTTCCAAGGAATGAAAGCCATCGCTGAATGGATGAAGAACAGCCATCTGAAGCTGAACTCGGACAAGGCAGACATCCTCATCCTCGGCTCGACCCCCTCAGCCTGGAATGACTCCTGGTGGCCGACCGCCCTGGGAGCAGCACCAACACCCACGACCACGCTCGCAACCTGGGGTTCATCCTCAACTCAACACTCTCTATGACCAAGGAAGTCAACTCCATCTCATCCTCCTGCTTCAACACCCTCCGCATGCGCCGCAATCCCTACGGGGGGATCCCCACCGACACAAGAAGAATGGTCACCCAGGCCCTCGTCAGCAGCAGGCTGGACTACGGAAACACCCTCTATGCAGGAGCCCGGCCAAACTGCTGAAACAACTGATACACATACAGAATGCCTCTGCCAGCATGATCCTCGACATACCTCGACACAGCCACATCACACCCCACCTGAGAGACCTGCACTGGCTGCCCATGAACAAAAGAATCACTTTCAAGCTCCTCACCCACACACACAAGGCACTCCACAACACCGGCACAGCATACCTCAACAGACGACTCACCTTCTACACACCGAACCGCCAGCTCTGCTCTGCCAACCGTGCCCTAGCTACCGTCTGTCGCATCCGAGCGACCTACGGCAGCAGATCGTTCTCCTACCTCGCCGCAAAGACTTAGAACACCCTCCCCATTCTTCTACAGCAGACCCAAGACCTACTACCCTTCAGGAGGCTACTCGAGACCTGGCTATTTGAGCAGTAGCAGCACCCACCATCCCCAGCGCCTTGAGACCATTACGGGTGAGTAATGCGCTCTGCAAATTTCCTGATTGATTGATTGCTTGATTGTATCTCAGATACCCAGGGAAATGTAAATTAAATGCTACTGGTGGGCTTGCTGCGCTATTTGTGCCACCCACCAAAGTAGCCTTTCAAACCAGTCTCAGGCCTCTGCCATTGAAGGGCCTGTGAGCGCAGTTTACTGCCGCTGTGACGTGACACCTAAAGTGTGTGACACGTCTGTGACCCCCCTTTTTACTGCATGTCAGTCACCCCTAAGGTAGGCCCTAGCTGGCCCTATGGTCAGGGTGCATTGTAGGTAAAAGGTAGGACTTGTACCTTAAGTGTGTGACATGTCCTGGTAGTGACAAACAGCCATTTTCATGTCTCACTGCTGTGAGGCTTCCCTCTCATAGGAATGCACTGGTGATTCTCTGATAAGTGTTTCAGTGGTAATTACTGATATGAGAGGAGCAGCTTGGTACATTTTGGTATGTTTGGAATAGTGATAATAAATGTTGCGTAATGGTGTGCGCAGATTTATGATCACTATTTTAGAAATGCCCCTTTTAGAAGTTGGCGTTTCTGTGTGCTATGTGTCTTTGCCTGCCTACTGTGTATTGCATGTCCGGCTCTAGAGTGACAGGGGCTGGTGAGGTGTGTGGCTCCAGAGGGGCAGAGTGAGTCAGCTCTAGGCTGAATAGACAGATCTGCATTTGGAGTAGTGGGAGGAGTAGCCCCTGACCCTGAATAGGTCTGTGTGTGCTTTGTTCAATGCTGGCTCTGCCCCCTGTGGTGTTTCTGAGGACGAAGCCCACCCTGACAAAGGAGGGTGTGAGCACTGTAAACAAAGTGCTTCAGTACCCCCCAGAACCAGTTGGGACTGGTTCCCCAAGCCCTGTGCCATGGCAGAACAAAGACGAATATAGTATGTATATTGGGGCTGTGACCCCATGTAAGATGTGCTGCTTTGGGTGCTGCTGTACCTGCTGGGCCCCAGGAGGAACTGCCACTCTGATGAAGGGCCCTGTGAGCTGGCCTGCCTGGGTCCAGCATTGCCCAGCCTTGCCTCTGGATTTGGACTCTGCTCCTCGTGAGCGCTACCTTTTGGGCTCCAAGGACGAGTGAGGAGTGTTGCTATGCTGTATTCCAGTGCCCCTAAGGAAAGGGGCTCCCACTTACTCATAGTGCCTCATGGGCGCTTCTGGTGCCGTTCCCTGAGGGAGAAAGCAGCAGTGGCACCGGAGACTTCGCTCCTTGAAGCCAGGGCGTCCCAGAAGTCAGGTGGACTGCTTGGATGTTTGCGGGACCTTGCCGAGAAACGAGAAGGAGACTTCGCTCCAGATGCATGGGTGGGCCTGGCTGGAAGGAGCGCAGCCGGAAAGGAAGTCAGGCATCACCAGCCTAGTTGATGGCGGGGCTCCTGCGTGACCGAAGAGAGCCCTGCCTGTGGTGACGGCGATCGGGGCGGCCCGTAGGAGGACCTGAGCCTCGCGGGCTCCCTGCCGAAGTCAACTGTGTCCCAGAGGGTGTCGTAGAAGGTCCCGGTGAGTGGGGACTGTGCCGGGCACTGCAGGTGCCTATCGGAGGCTGCTAGAAGGAGCTGTGAGCACCGACCCGCCGTGAGGTGGCCAGACTGCAGCCAAAGGAGACGAGCCCCAGTGGGGGCTGATAGAGTGCACCAGCAGGAGCCCAGTCAATGGGGCTCCCTAGGCACGGTTGGTGCCAGTGCTCTGTCTTCCCCGCTGCACCGTAAGAGCGCAGGCAGCTGCAACAAGGGGGCATTGTTTTAAAAGTCCTGGAGTGGGGCTTCAGAGGCACAGTAGTGCCAAGGCTAATTTTCACAGCTGCACAGCAAGAGCGCAGACAGCAGCCACAATGGGGGCATTCCTACTTGGATGGCGAGGAAGAGGTGAGATGCACCCGCCCCCCTGTGTATCACGCCCATATTTCTGCTGCATTGGCAGCCGGAGGGCCCGGTAGATGGCCCAATGATTATTGTGCCCTGACTCTTGGAAAGAGGGCTTTTGGGACAGCCCAGACAGGCCACAACGAAGGCCAGTTGGCCTGGGGTAATTCTTATGGTGTTGGTAGGGCGCAAGGCCCTAAAAGGATGCATAATATCTTTATGCCTGAGGTGATGTATGCTCCTAGGGAGTGTTACTACAGTGCAGTTCTAAATGTGAGTTATGCCTAATGTGTTTATGCATAATATGTTTCCACTCAGTGCAGTATTTTACCAGTAGTGGCTGGTTGGTTTATATTTGCTACTTGTGCTTTCTCATGGTTCTGACAGTGGCCCGATTGGTCCTGTTATGTATATAATCCCCTGTAGTTGGCACAGTGTATATGTGTGATTATGATCTAAGGTGTTTATGAGTAATACAAAGGATATTTTTACATAACCTTGTGTGGAGTTTCTTTTGTGGTGTGCCTAGTGTGTCACTGCTGTGTGTGTGTGTTGCGCAAACACTTTACACATTGCCTCTGGAATAAGCCTGACTGCTCGTGCCAAGCTACCAAGGGGGTGAGCAGGGGTTATCTTCAGCCTGTAACTCCCTTGCCCTGACTAGAGTGAGAGTTTCTGCCTGGCATAGGTGCATGCCCCAGCCAACCAGTAATCCCATTTCTAACAGAAGTGTTTGCATACCTAATCAAAACTTTGAAAAGGGTCACAGAATGTCAATAAATAATATGTTTTTTTCAGGGACATACATCATAAAACACACAAATAAGCATACAGTATTAAAACAAATATATTACACATTATATTATACAAGCTTAATTTTTACAAACTTTTTACAGTAAGAACACCTGCCATTTCCTTAAAAGCCACACCGTGTATAAAAACTTACTTAGACCCCAAATAATGGCCATGCTTGTGTCAGTCTTAAAATCTCTTAATGCATTAAGATATGGGCTGACTCCCAGGTTGAGGCTGAGTCAGAGTGGTCCTGTTCACTTTCTTCTTGCATGTTTGTTGGTCAGACAGATTGTGTCGATATTTTCAACTGCATTACACTACAATCCTCATTTGAGCGACTAAATCCCCAATGGTAGGTACAGAATGTCAGTACATGAAGCTTTAAAAGAGTCCTAGGGAAGTGAATGTAGAAAGCAATCCTCAAATGAGTGAAATTTCAGATCCTAATAGAAGTGCATGCACTTCCATTCATTAGTCAACTTTGATAGGTAGTGTTGACACCTTTGTTGTTAGGACACTGGGGACTCTAACACTGAGGCAGCATGATTAGGAATAAAAAAGAACAATAATTTACCCTGTCTATAAAAGGGCAAGAGAGACCACATTTATAAGCATAAAATTACCTAGAGGCAGCCAGAAACTTTATTATGTTTGCCAAACAGTAGATTTAAAGCAACATGGGGGTATTATACCCTATAATCAGGCCAGCATGTTTCAGGCCCCTTAAAAGAGGACTATACATTTCATCAGGACCAATACTTCTGCCTTAGCTCATGTGAGTTGCACCCTCTGTTGAAAATTGAGTCCATATGATTATACGCCTACAGGGCACCACATGGCACGACCAAACTTGAAGCAATTTAACACTGGTTGATTGTTGCACTTCTTCAGGGCAAGAATTGATTTTCCCCAGTTGCGGCTGGTCTCGTGGCAGAGTGGCGAGGCAGGACAAGGCAGGGGTATTGGGTGGAGGGACTGACGGATGACAAAATAAAAAAAGAAAATAACTTACCGGCTCCTTGCTGATCGCCGCTCTTGTCCTCCCTGTTGTGTAGTGCTGAGGCTCCCAGACTTCCTACAGCCAATCCCAGCACTTCTCTCATGCAATTCTTACATTTATCAGCGTACTTTAACACTTGCATCTGATAAAAACATAATTCACTTTTACAAAACAAATCCTTAAGTTTGAATTAAAGTTTAGTATTGTACAATGCAATTTTCCAATACAACGTTTCCATGTGTTACATTTCCCGTCTCAGTCGGTGCATAGCTTTCAACTGGCCCATAGATGTCACAAAGCCCGAAGCTCAATGCATTTCGGGACTCACAGGTCCCTTCCTCAGGGGCAGTATTTTGGAAACAAAGGAACTGTCAATGTATATATTACACCTAAAGCCTTATGTTCAACACGGTTAAAATATGCGGAGAGTCCCATGTCCAACAGAACAGGAAAAGAACAAGAAAATAAAAATACTAAACTCTATTTCAAAATTAAGGATTTGTTTTGTGAAAGTGAATTATGTTGTTATCAGATGCAAGCGTAAAAGTACGCTGATAAATGTAAGAATTGCCTTACACTTCATGATTTATTGTTTAATAATACGGTTTTAAAAAACAGAATATTGATTGAGAATGTTTCTATATTGAAAATAATAAGTTTATCATTAGAGAGCGTCTTCTCAGCAGGAACAGTGCTCACTACAATCAGGGTCCACCCTGTAAGGTCTTCAGTTTTATTAGAGTGTGTCGTCAACACACAATAGTAGTGGAGCACCCTTGGCTTAAAATTATTTTCGTAGAGTAACTTTGATATCTGGAGTGTGCCTCTATTCACACAGATAGGTTACCCCTTCCAGAAGGGAACATAAATAACCCCAGACTTGTTTCCGTCTATTTAGGCCTCTTCAGTAGGGTGCCGCTCGAATCCAATGGAACAGTGACCACTCGACCCACGTCTGTGCAACACTGCCACATTAAGGGCATGAACTGCAACAAATAACAAGATGAATGATGGAATGCTTGAAGTAATTGCAGCCACTGGCAATTGCTGGGGTTTGTTACTTTGTAGCCGGCGTGTGTTTTGCTGAAATATGAAATGCACATGCACTCTGGGGCCTTATATTGAAGAGCTGTACTGGCTCAGGGCAGAGCTGTGCACCATTTTTTGCATTTGAGGTGGTTAAAGTTAATGCGTATAACTTAGAAATTCCCTGGGTTAATACAGGAACATTACACAGCACAACCAGCAGAACAAGAGAGTGGCAAACCCTGCTCACTGTTTCCAACTTGTGCTTTCTGTATTTCATGTATTAATACAGAGAAATATCAAGTTAAGTGTAGTAACCTTAGACACATCAAATGCACAAATACAGGTGCATGGCTCTGTGCTGAACTAGCACACCTGTTCATGATATGGCCCAGGTCAATACATCTTCTGAGACCAGGGGCTGTATAATTAGCATTGCAAAGCTGAATCCCTGTGCTTCTGCACTTGCACTGTCTAAAGTGCATTTGTTTAATCCAATATTTCTCTTAGTGAGTACATGATTTTGAGACAACACAGTTTAGAAGATAAAGAAGCAAAATCTGCTCACTGTTTTCAGGCTGTGGCATTTTAAAATAATGCTCTTACTTAAAGGTTTGGTACTTTTTCCTTTGATATTTTAGTTTGTCTTACCTTTGCTTTGTTGTATTGGAGTTAGAATATCTAACAATATTGGTTGTAAAAAAAAAAATATATATATATATATATATATATATATGTGTACATTACCTACTGGTGGTCGCAGTAGGTAGTTATATTTAGGACCTGGTTTCCAATAGGAAAAGTGTTTTTTGTTTTACCAATAACTTTGGTGCCTTTGACGAATTTTCATAAAATGTTCAAAACTAGTATGACTGTCGGTTCAGCTCATGTTTTGAAAGTTTTCGGTGGTCATCAAGTAGGGGCTGAGAAAAAGTGGGGGGTCCAAAACGTGTTTTCCCCACACAATTTTCAATAGGGATTTTAGACACAACTACAGTCCAAGCCGCTGGATAGAATTACATCAAAGTTTGCAGAAAGGTAGCTTTTTTTTCCAGAAAGCGACTTTTTTGTGAATTGGTGTTAATCTGTTCAGTAATTTTTTAGATTTTTTTTGAAAATCCTAATTTGTATATATAGGGATGTGAAGGCTTTGCGAACCCTTCCGATCTCGTGGCGAGATCTGATTGACTGCTAACACTTCAACCAGGAAGTGTTGGCACTCTTCTTCGGACTCGTCTTCAGCTGAGTCCCACAAAAAACGTATTAGAAAAAGAAAAGGGGGCACAGTAGGTATATCCTAACCCCTTACCTTGGGTCATGGGGTCTCAGAGGGACCCCAACAGGGCCAAAAGGGACTAAAATATTGCGGTGACATAACAGACCCGTGAATCCAAGGCTAAAATGAAAAAAATGACAAGAGCGGACACCTGCGCTTGTTCTGAATACAGCCCCCATGTGGGCCAGATCCTGGGGCATTTTTTTTTCAAAAGAGGGTGGGCTCATGGGGTCCCCTCCTGAGGCTCATTGAGCTCCAGGGGACCACCACCACCTCCCCGGGGCTAAATAATACCCACAAGTAAGTCCCCCACAGTGGTTATGCTCAGACCTCATTGGAGGCCCTGCCCCCTTTCTCAACCACTATGCAAAGGGGACCCCTAGTTCACTACTGGTTGGGTGAATGATGTCCACTTAGCTGCTGAGGGTCGTTGGGGGCCAAGAACCCCTATTGCTGCCAGAAGTAAGTCCCCCACAGTGAAATTGCTCAGGCATCCTCGGTGGTCCCACCCACTTTCTCAACCACTAGGCAAAGGGGCCTCCTGGAGCACTACTGATTGGGTGAATGAAGTTCCCTTAGCTGCTGAGTGTCATTGGGGGTCAAGAACCCCTACTGCTGCCACAAGTAAGTTTCCCACGGTGGGATCACTGAGTCCTCGTCGGAGGCCCCGTCCCCTTTCTCATCCACTCAGCAAGGGGTCCTGCTGGTCAATACTGGTTGGGGGATGAAGTCCCCACGGCTGCTGAGGGTCGTTTGGGGCCAAGAACCCCCATTGTTACAACAAGTAAATCCCCCACAGCAGGATCACTCAGACCTCATTGATACCCTGTCCCCTTTGTCAACCACTCTACAAAGGGCCTCCTAGCACACTACTTTTTGGGGAATTAAATCCCTTTGCCTGCTCAGGGTTGCTGGGGCCAAGAAGCTAATTATTGCCACAAGTAGGTCCCCCACAGTGGAATTGCTTAGACCTTGTTGGAGGCCTGCCCCCTTTTTCAAGCACTGTTGAAAAGGGTGTCCTGGTGAACTATTGGTTGGGGCATGAAGTTGGGGGGCGAGTGTGCCGTAAAACTCCGCTCCACTGGCAGTTGGCGGAGTTTTTTGCTTACTCCGTGTTCCAAGCAGGGAATGGAGTGGCAAAACTCCTTAAACTCCTCCAGAGGAACGGAGTTTACTTCTCCCCATATCAGAGACTCACACACCCACTCACAGACACAGCCAGGCACTCATATACGCAATTTCAGCCCCACTCATACTCTCTCAGATCCACTGAAAAACCTACTCAGACTCTCATACACCCGCTGAGACAAACATGTACTCAGTCACACATTTAGTGTGAAACCTTAGTGGTTAAAGGTAGGAAATAACACTTAAAAAAAACTTACAAATTCAGTAAAAAAATGAAGCTTTCAGGGACGTTATAATTAGGAAATAAAATGTGAAAAAACTTAGAAATTCACTGAAAAAAACAAAGGTTACAGGAGCAGTACAGTTAGGAAATAGAATAAAGTAAAAACGTAGAAATTCACTGAAAAAAACAAAGGTTACAGGGACTTTATAGTAAGGCTCAGATTTCACTTGTACAAAACCAGTGAAATTCAGCAGTTATTCTTACCTAAGCTAACTGTAACTTATATCCCCCCAATGCATTGCTTATGACCTCGCATATTACATCACTCATGACACGATCAGTGACATCACTGTGACAGTAGCATGATTTCAAGCACATTCGGTTGTAGAGAGATGCAGTCAAACTTAAGAAACTCACGAGCAGACTGTTTATTGTGCTGCGAACTAGCACTAGTAGGGAGTTCTATCTGCTATACAGAGCTAATCAATGGGAAAGGGCTCTACTGCAAGGTTTTGACATGGTACTTTTCGGAGTCTGCCCTGTTTTCCCCAGAGACAGTGTAGAGTTGGTTTCCCTCCATGTCCATTCTCCGCCAATAAATCATTACATCTTTTTATGTAAATTTTATTTTAGGTATTCCAGGATTTTTTTTTTTACCTGTATCGAAAAGCGCAAAATGGTAGACTCTGTAGACAAGCCCTTGTTTTCCTTCAGGCATTACAAGTACCTACCATATGTGCTGCAGTTAGATAATTTTTAAAATGTACCGTATGATATCGGAATAGTATGCATTTTTAATGTATTTTTTATGTATTTTATTGTAGTCTTATTGGTTTTATGTCTCATTGTGGACTTTTTATTAATAATTTTACTTAATCGAATAAAGCATTATTTGGCTGATTGATTTGATTGAGTTACAATCAACCACATAATTTTAAGAAAGAGAAGACCTGTTGATCAGTCTGGAAAAACGTAAGCCCTTTGTGAAGCCGAAAACACTTGCAAGACATGACATTATTTTTGCACGGTAATTGGAGAACATTGCCCTAGCACACATGCTTCCCTCCTCCTCGTCCCCTCCCAGCCAGCAACACTGTAGTCACGAGCTAGTAGCAGAATACATTTTTTAGATTTCTTGTTCAAAATGTGTTAATTTCATTCTAAAGTAAACTAACATTTGTGTAACACTATTTCTTTATATCAAGTTTAACGCTATGTCATTGTAATTTTTAAAATTTTTATGATACATTCTGATAACTTTCCATTTATCACACATGCAACACCTCTATACCAATAATTCAAAATGGGTTATTAGACTACATATTTAGAATCATTGCCTCATAAATTGATCTCATATCTATCTTCTTTTTGATAAAATAAATTCATCTGTTTTGCTTTATTTGTGTAACTCCTTTGTATAATCTTTCCTGTTTAACCCTTTCTATGCGCATGACGGAACCATGCCGTCATGAGCCACGGGCGGCGTGTGCTCATGATGGAGTGGTTCCGTCATGCTGTGGCCGCTCTGCCCACGCGGCACTGATTCCCCGCCTGTGCGGGCGAATTAATGAGTGGGGGAAGTCGTAACGGAACCACTCCGTCATGAGCACAGCTCGCCCGTGGCTCATGATGGCGTGGTACCGCCACAAGCATGGCGGCGCAGCGCTCACCCCCCAGCGTTGCGTTGGAATTAGCGCCAAGGGGTTAAATCATGACATTTATATTTCTGCATTATGATGTTTCTCATGCTCTCCCAATATATAAGTGCTCTAAAAGTATTATTCACTTACTGGAAATGTTTCCAGTGTTTGAAATCAACCGGCAGCGAGTCTTGACATATCTGTGTACATTAAGTTCAGGGTTAATGCTAAAATGAAGGAATGAATTAATATTATTTGATAACACGCACAAATCACTCCCTCTGGGATATCTCGTCGCATAGTTAGTACAACAGGTTGAAACTGAGTTAAAACAAACAATTGTAGTGCTTTCCTAAATCTATTATAGTCAGGACGGGTTCTGACATGAAATTGCAGTTTGTTCCAAAGGGTAGGATCCTATAAGAAAAAGATCTTCCACCTCATCTAGATCGTCGAAAGCGGGGAACTGACAGTGGTTCCTTCTCACTGGAATGCAAGTTCCTAACAGGGTATTATCATTTGAGCCCCTGACAAAGATACTCGGAGCCTTGCCCAGCCAAGCTTTGTAGGTTATGCAGCACATTTTGAATATTATTATGTTCTTAATGCAGCCAGTGAAGGGATTTTAGGAAGGGAGCAGAATCTGATCTAGGTCATTGATTACAAATCAACTGCGCTGCCGTGTTTTGTATGACTTGTAGTTTTGACAATAGGCACTCATTGGCAGAGCCCAGCAGCGAGTTACCGTAATCCAGTCGACTCACAACAAGAGCCAGTATCAAGGTCTTACTAGCTAATAAGGGAAGAACTTGAAAAATGTTCTTCAATAGGGGCAGCACGACAAGTGGCTATTGTAGTTTGTCCTTTCATTTTAAGTTCCTGATCAAACTTGACTCCTAGTTGTTTTACTACCTTTCTAGGGATAGGAGCCTTGCTTAGCTCTGGTGGCCACCAATCTGGAGTCCATAGGGTTTGTGCTTTGCCAAAAAGAGTAATCTCTGTTTTCCCTGGGTCCAGCTGTAGGAAATGATCTCATATCTACTTGACAATCACCTTCATGCCCTCCACTCTTCACTCCACAATCTTGCCTAAATGATGAAATAATGGTGAATCAAACTTTTAGGTTATGTTATATCTTAATGGAGGAACTTCCCCTTGAGCAAGTACTCATTATTGACTTTCATATTTTCCTGCATGACTACAGGACCTGCATTACCTACTCTTATAAAAAAAAATCTCAAACTTGTAACTAATACTGTATAAAAGCAACATCTCTTAAAATCCCCTGAAGTAATAACTGGTAGAACAACCTTATCAGGCGTAAGTTTGGAATCCCAGTAGAGTGTGACATTTAGACCACAATATTTCTAAGCAGTGAAACTGATACATTTCCAATAAGGTGTAGCGATCCAGTGTTGTGTCTAAGCTTGTGTGTCATCTAGTAAGTACATTTCTTGAAATGTATGTACAACTTATTAGCTGGTCTCTATTTTCGCTCTGGGTGTTGACAGCACAGTAAACCTATTGCTTACAATGTATATGTAGTATTGGCTTTGGGTCTGCCCCTTTCAACCATTCAATTTGTTCAACATTTATAGGTTTGTGTTTTGAAAGCACACCTGTCAAACATGCTTGTTGCTTACAATATACATAGGGTGGGCTTTGGGTCTTATTGAGACTGCGGCAGTCATTCATTGGCTCATCCCAATGGAGTATTCATGTCTTAGCTGATGTTGTTGGCTCTTTGTGTATTCTTTTTCACCTCCACTCAAATGTATGCATTGAACTGCACTAAAAAAACTATTTGTCAACCAGTGAGACTTCAATCCAGGTCATCTTTAGTTTCTTATCTGACTATTATGGCTTACGCTGTAGGTGTTCACACATAAAACCCAGAACTGTTGGCTTTGCTGGTGCTTGTTATGTATTTGCTGATATACTACACTCTGCAAAATGAACCGCGATAAAATACAGCACATAAAGCAACTACTATGATATAGTTGCAACAGTATTACATTAACTTAAAGCCGCAACACCTTAAATAACCAGTTTTTGAACAGCATGTAATACTGCATCTATGTTTCACCTTAACTAACTGCAAAAAACCTGCTCAGGATCTTCGGAGCATTGACAGAAAACCCCCTACATTGCAAGCTAGTCTAACAATAATGCTGCAAATTTTGATTGTGTGTTTGGGCACAAGACAACTCAGGTGTACATCAGAATGTCGCTGACAAAAAAAAATCAGACCATAACATTGTGGCTTAAATATCATTTACACGAATATGTGTAGATTTTCTACTATTACCTCCAATAGGATGACGTTTCTAACATAAATAGTGTGACCTTGATATTATTTAGAAAAATATCACATTAGATTATGTGATATTACCTCCAATGGGATGATGCTTCTGTAAACAATATTTAGGACAAAGATTATTTTTCTGACAAAATATATCTTTGATACAGTGGTATCATACCGACAAGAGAAACATTAAACGCCCATCACTTGATAAAATGGACTACTGAAGGGAGAAAAGACGAATTTGGAGGCACTCTCGTACAGGCATTTAATCTGACAGTGACATAACCAATGTGGATACTAACCCAGGCTTTTGCTTCTCAGAATCGGACTCACGAGGAAAGACGGCTATCCTAACTTTTACAGAAAGCACAAATAACCATGATTCCCATCAGGAAATTGCGTGTTGCTGAATGCATCATTCAGAATAAATCATAGGTGAAATAGGTTTGATCACTCGTGAGTCCCTTGATCACTGTGCCAGAGGACTCAAGCTGCACCTCATTGTGAGGTCCACTAAGGCCAAAACCTGTAATTCTTGTTTTCCATTGTAGAGGCCTGGTGGTTTGGGCTGCACTGTTACTACTGAGACAGTGCCAAGTCTACTTTGTTTATGGCTGTTCTCTGTCTTAATTGAGATAGTGGACACAAAATAATACAACGGACTGGAAAGCAACCCGAGTAATTACCAGTAGATGACATTAAATCAATCAGTCAGCCTATTTTTTTTAAGTATAAGTTCTGTACCTATAATATGATTGACAGAGGTTTTGTGGTGTCAGAAGTATCCTATTTTGATGTAAGAAAATACAATGTATTAATATATACACATATTTTTTTCCTCTGCTTTTTATCTAAGGGATATAGTACTCAAGTATACATTATAAGGATATTACCAGTCACCAGGGTGTTCTATGATAAAATGCCTCTAGTGGCTTTATGCGGACTCAGAAAACTGAGGTGATTTGCAGTATCCTTTTTGTGATCTTATTTTTATTACTTATAATATTTGGCCAGGGAATGCTGGACAACAAGAACATTGGATCCAGGTATTTGTGATGGTGCTGCAGTACCATATAAAAGTGACTAAGGCAAAGCTCTGTCATGTTTCCTAAGATCTTGGGTGAACAACTAGCCCTGTATCTTATTTTTCTTTGTGTTCTGGTGTTGTAGTCCTGATTTAGGACTAAACAGGACTATATTTCCCAGGATAGTAAGAAAATAATTCAGGCGGGATGCGCTCTTCACATGCAACCCTTCTAAAATGAAGACCTATGCCCGCCCTGGCCTGTGCTCCCCCCACACCCCGCCATGTCCATAAGACACTGCTGTAACATTCATGACCATCACAGTGCACGCGCTGTTACATCCTCAAAGGTCACAGGTGCGGAAGTGGGAGCTGTTCCGCGAAAGGTCTGGCCTGGCCTCCTATTTGAAGCGCCTGTGGAAATGCAAATGGTGTGGTCAGAAAACTTCTACCTGTACTCACAGGCCCTCTGTAGTATCCAAATTAGGCGCGCTGCTTTTGTCAGTCTACCACTGCTGTCAGTTTATGCTCAGCAAGCATTAAAAACTTGTAATTCTGAGAAGACCCTGTGAAGGGTTTATGCAGGCTCGGGTAATGGGGAATAACATACAGTTTTTTGGTGCTTACCACAATAAAATCTGTATGTCCTGGTAATTACTGGGCATTTTTGTCCGATAATTTATGTCCGGTTTCACGTATTAAAATGTTTCTGGGAACAACTGCAACAGTGGGATGGAGTATTGAGGGCTAAAAGATGTGAAATAGTGCTAGTCAAAATGATTTTGTGATCAGGCACGTAGTGTCAAAAAGGCCAAGTTGCTATGAGAATTGGAGTAGCTGAAAGGCCTCTGAAAATCCTTTTCATGGCTGTGTTTTGTACATTTGTGCCTGCCGTCTCTCATCTGGTGAGGGTAAGGAGGAATCTGTGTGCTTGCAGTGTCTGTACAGGCAATGTGCCTCACTCTGCAATCAAAAAAAATATTGGAGAGAAAGTGCTCCTTTTTCTATGATCATCCCAATGTGTTTGAACTGATGCTGCAGATGTGTGTACAATGCACAATGGAGCAATGCTATTCAGTCCCGGGTATATGTGCTCGCGTCCCTGAAAAATTGGCTACATTCTAATTGGCATATTTAACTTCCCAATAAGGTCACAATATATGGTGCAATGACTACACTAATGGCATGGAAAAGTTAAAAGTCACCTGTGGGCTCTATCACATGTTGCACTATCAACTAAGCTGACAAAGAAAACATGACTTCAGGCCTACTTGGGTAGCCAGACTCCTGCAGCTTTTAAACCTGCAGGTGAACCTGTCAAAATAATCTTTTCTACCCAAAAAATGCAGTTTGAAATATTACATTATTCATCGCTAAGTAGGACTTGTAGCTTACGAGGTAGAGCACCTATTATTTAAAAGTGGTGCATGCAGGAATATAATGTTTGCATGTACATACAGTGACTAGCCCTAAAGCTATTTTCATTGAAAAGAACAGTAGCTGTCCTATGAGAAAACAAAAGTATAGACTGGAATCACAACCCTGTTATTGCTGATTTGGGACAAACTACTAGATTAATTCAAATGCTAACTTTAATGTTTATTAAAAATCCAATTCAATGGTGAAGTCAGATTTTTAATTATGATTTGGGAAAGCTAATTTTCAAAAGGTTTTGCTTTACCTGCCTGATCCTCCAGTCAGCTAATTAACATTAGCCTCCTGGCAGATGGCCTAGCCAGTCCTTCCCCTTAATGAGGTGTAAATCCTGCCCCAAGAGCAGGAACAATGGCTTAGACAGACCTGACTATGAGGTATGTGACATAGGAGAACATCTAGGGAGTGTCTGCAAACTTCATTAACTTGAAAGGGACCTGGGTGAGGCCTGCCCATTTATAGTTATGTGTAATGGGAGACCTGCTATGGGATGCATTTAGTTCCATTAACCTTCTGTAGCCAGTTTGCCTCCAGCCCACTGAGAGGGAGAGCTGGTCCTAAACAAGTTTGGTGTGGCTGAAAAGGAAAGAAAAGCTAATTTCCCTAAACACACCCCAGTAAATATTCAAGCTCCATTCAGTAGGAGAAACATTTTGCCATGTTGGATTTCCCTTGGAATAGTGCTCTGTGGGATAGTTTACAGCAAGGCACAAAGGAGCCATTGTAAAAGTGGGAAGGTTTGCCCTAGAAAACATTGTTACCATTGGTTAGGGAGTGTCCAGGAGTCAACCCCACCAGCTGGCTAGTAAACCCTAAAAAAGCGGTACCTCATACAAAGATCACCATAGCACTCTTTAAAACTGCAGAAGCACAAAACAAGTCTGAACATGCTGTTTAATACTTTTGTTAAGACTTCAAGGGCTGGACTTGCTCCCATTTGTGCCCACGACTTTGATGTGGACTCCAAGGGTCAGTTGGCTGAACTCCATTGTGGCTATGGGGACACACAAGTTGCAAGAGGTCTTTTTCCTGAAGGACCCAGTAAATGTAAATGTGAAAATGTTAAACCAGTACTTGTATAGCGCACGAATCACCCCCGAAGGGGTATCTCGGCGCTGGGGGCTGTTTGGAAAGATAAAGCGAGCATGGTGCTGGGCAGACCCCTGCCACCGGAGCCAGGGATCGAACCTTGATCCGCAGCGTCCAGCGTCAGTCGCCCTGGCCGCTGCGCCACACCCCTTCCAACTGGAACGGGACTGGAACGGGACTAGGTTCTGCTAGTGGCCTCTACTGGAGTCAGACCTGGCCTCAAAGGGCTGTCTCATGTCCTGGGAGTTTTAGAAGTGGCTACGAGGAACTGCTCCAGGAAGTTTGAAAAGTTAGGACTAGGATTTTGAAAAGTTTTGAACTTTCAAGACATCCATATGATTAATGGGACCTTGTGGCAAAGGTGTCTGATTTGGTGCAACTTCATCGGTTAAAGCTCCAGACTTACTTCACTGGAGGATTTTGAGCTCCATAAAAAAAGACTAACCCCGAAGGTAGAAATCTTGAGCTGGTGTGAAAAGTAGCCACCTTATGTGAGGACACTGTCTGCAGCAAAATTAGAATTTCTCCTGCTATGAGCTTTTCCCACCAAAACGAACATCTTCAGCATGACCTCATCCAGTCACTATCTGGCTTCGAGAGGACTTCTGTGGATATACCTACAACCTTATCCCGCTAGAGGATTTTTACTTCAATTTCAGAAAAGTCGGAACATAATATTTTTGACTGGGAAACCCACTTGTGGTATCCGACACATAGTCCATCTTGTTTGGCGTAAAATTGCCCCAGGTCCCATTCAAGCATGGATAGTGACTACTGATTGGCACTTTGAATTTTCTCATGTTTTGGGCCATAAATCTTCGCAACTTCCTATCTCCACTTCCATTATTTGAATTTGTGCCATTTGTGTGTAATTTTGCTCATTACATTTTACTCTATTTTTTATAAGTTGACTAGCAGCCCGCCCCAGCGTTGCCTGGGGCAGAAGGGGGCTGGGGGCAACATTTCAGGCTTGGGTGCACTCCCGCCCCGGCCCCCGCCCGCCCGACATTGCCCAGACTGCCTCCCACCTCCCGCCTCCCTCCCGCCTCCCTCCCGCCTCCCTCCCGCCTTCCGCCTCCCGCCTCGCCTTTGCATTTGCCTTACCTGAGCCGCCGCTCTTCCCCGCGCTCCTGACTTCACCGCCACTCCTCGCTGCTCGTCACCGCTCCTCCCCGCCTGTCGTCATCACGCACATTGCGGACATCGCTAGGTCGCGGCCAGTGCTACGTCATGGCCGGCGATACTTTTAGGGGACTACTTCGTTTTTAAAGTTTAATTTTTTAATTTACGTTTTATTTTTATTTTATGCTGCCTATGTCCATCTACACACCCTGAGGATTACAACAATGTATTGGGTGTGTGGATTGGTGCTGTGGTTCCCGAGTTTACCTTGCCAAAAGGTTTCTGTTCTCTCTTTATAATAGTAGTATAGATTGTGGGATTTTTTTAATGTGTTGTGTTTTGACTTTAAACATTTTGTTACTGGCAAATACTTTGCACATTTTCCTACATTAAGCCTGTACCATCTCTGTATCATAGCTACTGGGAAATTGGTCTAAGGTTTAAATTACTGAAACTGGGTTTTACCTAACAGGCTTTTGCCTTATTCCATGTGGTGGACTTCCTTCTACTCCAATTAGTAATCCAGCTTCTAACAAGAGGTAACGATTGAATGTTTTATTATGACGTTACCAATTCTACCACCCCACAAAGGAATTGAAGTTAAAAGAGCAGTGAAACATCCACTGCTAGAACTATTGTGATTGTTTAATTTTAGTGAAGATGTTGAAGGCAGGCAAATCCTATTCCCAGATCTGCCCTATTTCGTTTTAGTTGTGAAGTTTCCTGGGCATCATTTAAGTTGAGAAGTGAAGAAGAAAAAAGTGCAAAAGAAAAGTGTTGTTAAGCAACTGAAAATAAGTCACAGTAATGGAATTGCATGCGTTGCTCTGCCAGCCTTTGCCTTGCCTTGCTGCCTGTATTTGTATTTTTTTCACCAGACTTTGCTTGTGTGCCTAACTTTGCTTTTCTTCTGTTCCCGGTTCTACCCTTGCTGCCCCCGCCGCCCCTCACTCGTTTTTCCCACCGCTGCATCTCTGCGGCCCCAACCCCTGCTCTCCCATTTGCCAACACGCCCCGCCTCCCAGCTACTCCTCCCTCCCACCTCCCCTCATATGGAGGCCGCGCAGCAACCACGCAGTGGGCACGCGCAGCGGGCGCGCCACTTGCGCGCCGAAGGCATGCTTAAGGCTAGCCCGCCTGCGCCGATCCGTGCCTGGACCCCGCCCAGCGCCAGACCCCTGGCCCCCGCAGACACCACGATGCCCAACACCGCTACGAGGCCAGCACCCTCCACGCACTGAACGCCGGATGATCACACACCTGCTTCCTGGCCGCCCCAAAGCACACCCACGGACCTCCGACCATGAAAGAACCCAGCCACCTCAGATGCATTCTCATCAACATCCGCTCGGCCGGCAAACACGCAGTTGAACTCTGGGAACTACTCGACTCAACCTACCGAGACATCGCCTTCCTGACGGAGACCTGGCTGAACCCCGTCTCAGCACCCGACATCGCCATAGTGTCCCGGAAGGCTACAAGATCACCCGCAGGGACTGTACCAACGGAGTAGGAGGAGAAATCGCCATTATCCATAAGAACACTCTCAGAGTCTCAACTAACACCGACGACACCCTCAGCACCGCCGAGCACCTGCATTTCCAGATCCACACCGACCCCAACACAACCCTCAGAGGAACCCTCGTCTACAGACCCCCCGGACCCCGACCACAGTTCAGCAACTCCATTGTCGACTTCGTCAGCACACACGCCCTCACCTCCACGGACTACATTCTCCTCGAGGACCTGAACTTCCACCTCGAGAACAACAACAACACCAACTCCACCACCCTGATACTCAGAAAACTCGTCACAACACCCACCCACGCCGCCGGCCACACGCTTGACCCCATCTTCTCCACAAGGCCCCACATCTCCTTCAACCACACCACCGAACTCCACTCGACCGACCATCGCTGCATCCACTTCCCCTTCAAGAAGCCCACCAAGCACCACCGCACCCAACAGATGCCTCACCGCTGCTGGAGCAAGGTCACCGAAGACCAGCTAATGACCACCCTCGCCCAGAACCCACCCACCGACCCCACCGACCCCACCAACCCCGACACCACTGCACGCAACCTCAGACAGTGGATCGACGACTGCGCCAATACCCTTGCCCCGTTCAAGAAACCCTCCAACAGTCACACCAGCAAGAAAGCCAGCTGGTTCACCAAAGACTTCCAGGCCTCCAAGCCAACCTGCCGAAAACTGGAGAAGAACTGGCTCCGCGAACGAACACTGGACAGCTATGCAGCCCACAAGAATGCCACCCGCAGACACCATCACCTCATCAGATCTGCCAAAAGGGCCTCCTTCAAAGACTGCCTAGACAACAACACACACAACAGCAAAGAGCTCTTTAACATTGTGAAGGAACTCCTACCCTCGCAAGACCTGTGCGACTCGCTGGCCACCTTCTTCCACCGCAAGATCGCAGACATCCACTACAGCTTCAACGCCATGACCACATGACAACCACTGAGACCTCTGCCCCCATGACCACCATCCGCTCCAACCGCCTGCTCTCCTGGACCAACATCAACAACGACGACACCATCAAGATCATGAACACCATCCGCCAGACCCATGACCACACCACATCTTCAACAAAGCCAGCACAGCTGTCGCGCCCCATCTCCGGAAAGTCATCAACATCTCCTTCAAGACAGCAACCTTCACGGAGAGGTGGAAGCACGCCGAGATCAACGCCTTACTCAAGAAAGCCAAGGCAGACCCCAAGGACCTCAAGAACTTCTGGCCCATCTCCCTGCTCCAGTTCCCGGCGAAGGTCATCGAGAATACCGTCAACAAACAACTGACCTGTTACCTCGAGGAGAACAGCATCCTGGACCCTTCCCAGTCAGGGTTCTGCAGCAAGCACAGCACTGAAACTGCCCTCATCGCCGCCACCGATAACAACAGGATCCTGCTAGACAACGGAGAAACAGCGGCCCTCATCCTCCTGGACATGTCAGCCGCCTTCGACACGGTCTGCCACCGCACACTACGAACACGCCTCCACAACAACGGGATCCAAGAGAAGGCCCTGGACTGGACCACCTTCTTCCTCTCCGGCAGAACACAGAGTGTCCGCTTCCCCCCTTCCGATCCGAAGGCACCGAGATCATCTGCGGCGTACCCCAGGGCTCATCCCTCAGCCCAAAGCTGTTAAACATCTACATGGCACCTCTCTCTCACGTCACCTGACTGCATGACCTCAACGTCATCTCCTATGCCGATGACACCCAGTTGATCCTCTCCCTCACCAAAGACCCCACACTGCCAAAACTAACCTCCACGAAGGAATGAAGGCCGTCACGGAATGGATGAGAAACAGCCGCCTGGAGCTTAACTCAGGCAAGACGGAGGTTCTCATCCTCGGATCGACCCCTTCGGCTTGGGACGACTCCTGGTGGCCAACCGCACTGGGAACAGCTCCAACATCCACCGACCACGCACGCAACCTAGGGGTCATCCTCGACTCCACTCTCTCCATGACTAAGCAGGTCAACGCCGTCTCTTCCTCCTGCTTCAACACCCTCCGCAGGATCTACAAGTGGATCACCACCGAAACGAAAAGAACGGTCACCCAGGTCCTCGTCAGCAGCAGGTTGGACTATGGAAACGCCCTCTATGCAGGAGCCTCAGCCAAACTCCTGAGATGGCTCTAACGCACCCAGATCGCCTCTGCCTGCCTGATCCTCGACATCCACATCACACCCCACCTGAGAGACCTCAACTGGCTCCCCATCAACAAGAGGATAACCTTCAAACTCCTCACCCACGCACACAAGCCACTCCACAACACCGGGCCAGCGTACCTCAACAGACGACTCAGCTTCTACATCCCACCCCAGCTCCGCTCCGCCGGCTTCGCCCTCACCACAGTCCTTCGCATCCGAAGAGTAACCTCCGGCGGCAGATCTTTCTCCCACCTCGCCGCCAAGACCTGGAACACCCTCCCCACCCACCTACGGCAGACCCAAGACCTGCTGACCTTCAGAAGACTCCTCAAGACCTGGCTTTTCGAGCAGTAGCAGCATTCCCCACCCCCAGCGCCTTGATACCCTCACAGGCAAGTAGTGCGCTTTAAAAATTATATGATTGATTGATTATTTGCACTTCGGACACAGATGTTTGTTTTGCCATTTCCTGTTCCATGCAAGGAGGTGTGTATTAAGTCTATTTAATGGACAGCAGCTAATAATTAAATTCTGGGTGTATTTTTTTAATTTACCACGCGTAGCACATAATTTGTTACTTGCTCCAAGCCAAGACGTCCCAAGACAATTAATCCCCGATTTCTTAAGTGACGTAGTATTCTACCAGAATATCATGTTTTAAATATCATTCTACAAAAAATATCATAGACAGAATATTAACTGCCAGAATATCATGAAGGCAAGTATATCAATCATCTCAGACTTATAGAGCGTGTCTAAACAACTGAGATGGTATCCAGGTGCAACTATATAGGCAAGTACATATTATGGGGCAGATTTACTACGTTTTTACACATCACAGCAACCAGAGTTATGGCTCTGCGTTGCATGAAAGGGAGAGAGCTGATAAGTGCCATATCTTCTAAGAAATGGCACTGGTTTTCTCCCTTCCCTACACTGGTGCCACAGAGCGTGTTTGCAGACATGTCATCTAAGGCCCTCCCCCTTCTTTCACCATTGTGCAAACGCGCCTCCTGGCGAGTTGTAAGTTGGGGAATTAATTCCCCTTCAATACTGAGGGTCCCTGAGGGCCAACAAGCCCACCAGGTACCTTGAGTATGCACCAAGCAGCTGCACTGCAGAGAGGTGTTAAGAGGCCACGCCCCTTTTTACACCTCTCTGCAATGCAACTTTGTGGTGCTTAATGAAGGTACCTAGTGGCCTACTTTGACTCTAGGGACCCTCAGGATTCAAGGGGACTTCAGCTCGCAACTTAAAATGGCCACAGGGCGTGTTTACACATTGGTGAAGGGAGGGGATGGGGCTTGAGGTGACGTGTGCAAACACATCCTGTGGTGCATTTTAAGTTGGAGAATTAATTCCTCCTCAATCCTGAGGGTCCCTGGGGGCCAACTAGCTCACCAGGTACCTCCAGTATGCACCAGGGGGCTGCTTTGCAGAGAGGTATTCAGAGGCCAAGCCCCTTTTTACAACACTCTGCAACGCAGCTCCGTATGTATTGAAGCGCTTCACAGTTTTAGTTTTTGGTGCTTACGCCAGAGGAACAATATAGTTAATTGAAAGTAGGGAAAATGATTTAACACATGTATTTTCCCTCTCCCTTCCACAATATATTATTTATAGTTTGTGGGAGTGTTATTCTATAATTATGCAGAGTTTATGTAATTATGTTATAAATTGTAATGATAATTGGCATCTGAACGGAGGGTGTTCTAGCAAAAAGTCTATTTTCGAATGCACTGTCTCTGTAGTCAGGTCACGTGACGTTTTGAATGCACACGTTGGTTTAAATGGCCGCTTGACAAACAAAAATCTATTGGTGATCAAGCCTGCTGGTCAGGCGAAATGCATCTTAACAGCTGACCCAATAAAATATTTGTGACCAGAACAGTGTGTCGTCAATCCTTGCTGTGCGTTGCTGTGCGAGGAAATCTTGATATTGGAAGGACCGGACTTGGGTGGTTTCTGGCCCGGCACTTGTGCCGTGATTTGTTTTGGGAATTGAACATGTCAGCTGCTGAACTTAAAGAAAGAGAGGAAGCTGCACTCTCTATATTTAATGATATTGCTATACCTGCAATGAAAGTAGGACCAAGCGTTGTTAATATAATAGTTTCTGATATAATGGCACGACTGAGGTGCCTAGAGAAGCATAAACGATGCGAGCTATCCAAGTAGTGGTGGGAGTCGAAATCGCTCCAACGGTATTTGGAAGTTAAACGCATCCCACAGGAATTACGAATCTTAGTGGCCCCTACATATGAAGTACAAACCCCAATATGCTACAGGAGTGGGCCGAGAACAATCATGACTCATCCCGTAGGATGCTTGCCATCCTTATTGAATATGCAGATTTGGACTGGTAAGAAATTCTGGAGGAAATCGGTCAGATATCAGAAATGTTGGAGAAGGAAGCAGATCAAGAACTGATTACGAAGTTTAACATAGAGATAATGGAACGTCTCAAAAAATTGAAATTGACCATTAAAGAAAGGACGGCGTAGATGTTTATTAGAGATAAGAACGACAATGAACATTGTCAGATTTATACTTTTGCCAAGAAATTGGATACCCTAAGAAAGCAGAGAATGAACCCAAAGGCTAATAGAGCGGAAGCACAATCAGAATTAAGCAGCATGCAAAGCTTAGAGATTGATACAGATTTGGAAGAAGGCCAAAGCAGGCAAAGCAATATGGTAGTTCCTTCTGTAATAGATGAATTTGTTTTTTTAGAGGAAGAGAGGAGGTTCAACCTCCGACCCAGACCACAAGTAACCTACGGAGGAAAACCAAGAGGACGAGGCAAAGGCAACAGAGGCGCAAAGGCAGTGAACACCAACAGTGCACCAATCGGGAGAGGGAACAAATAGCTCTAAACGAGGCCACCAAAAATTATATTACCATAATTAATCTGACTGATGTCATTTTGTCAGATAAGGAGAAACAGATCCTCAAATTAGGCTTGTCATACTGCCCACCTGCTGATTTTAACTATGTGGCAACCAGAGTGGACACCTTCAAATTTGTTAGGTCTTTGAAATTAAAGAAACATTTCGCACAAAATCAATATAAAAGAGTAGTAGGGATATCAGAGACATCTACTATTTCAGATCAAAGGGATAACTTGTCAGTGGTGGATATGGACTTACTTTTGGAGTTGAGAGGCATTGACACACCGCCCACAAGCAATTTAGACATCTTAATGTACTATGATATTTCCAATCTGAGTGAAGAAGTTGCAACAACATGTAGCCACATTTTTGAAGTGGCAAGAGAGCAGGAAGTTGACATTGGAGGGAGTGCACCAATGGATTTCAGGCCTAATTCCAGATTCATAACTATGAGTACAAAGGACTTAGTAGATAATTAGTTACTAATGATTTAAAAAATCTGGACAAATGCACAAATGTTAGACATAAAAATTTCACTAAGCAAGAAAATGAGTATTCTGCATTAATTACTAAACTTAAATCGCAACAGAATTGTATTGTAAGAGATGCAGATAATGGTGGGAATATTGTTCTGTGGGACAGAACAAAGTACTTGAATGAAGCCTATAAGCAACTTAACAATCGTAATAACTATGCGAAAATAACAGACACAGTTATGAAGATTAGCTTTGAGCTTTATAACACACAATTGGAAGACGGGTACATTCAATGTCTTATCACATGTGATGAATGCAATTTTTGAAAGTTTCCAATCCTGTGACACCAGTTTTCTACCTAATTCCTAAGGTGCATAAAAATGCTGGGAACCCACCAGGGCGGCCTATTATATCTGCCATTGGGGGGGCCCTAGAAAGCACATCTAAGTACATTGATTCTTTTTTATGCCCTATTATCAAACTACTCCCTTCGTATATTCAAGACTCAGGGGATTTCTTGAAAAAGATCTATGATCTACCATGGGAAAAAGACCTGGTGCTGGTGACAATAGATGTAACTATGCTATACACCAGCATCAGGCATGAGGATGGCCTGCGGGCCATCAAACATTTCCTGAAGGATCGTCCAATCAAGTTATGGTCACACACACAGATGCTACCGTCTATGTTCTCTGTATGTTTAAAAAATAATAATTTTTTATTCAACAATGACCTTTACAACCATGTTTGTGGCACCGCCATGGGCACCTGCTTCGCCCCCAGCTATGCTAATTTACATATGGGCTGGTGGGAGGAGCAGGTGGTCCGAGTCGAGTTCCAGACAGAGTGGGAAGAGAATTTACCACACTGGAGCCGGTATATTGACGATCTTTTTATCTGAAGAATCAGTTAAGAGTTTTATTGAGAAACTGCAAGATAGCTCGCTAAATCTAAAATTTACTAGTACAATCAGTGCAAGCTCAGTCAATTTTCTTGATCTAACAATATACGTCAAAGACTCCAAGCTTCACACAAAACTTTACAGGAAGCCTACAGCGGGGAATACGTTGCTTCATGCAGCAAGTTTCCACCCACAAAATGTGATAAGGAGCAGAGAAAGCTTAAGAACAATCCGTAACTGTAGTGACCAAAGTACCCTAGAATCAGAATTAGCTATTTTCAGATCCTGTTTTCAAGAGCGAGGATATACAGATGAGAACATTCAGACATCCATAAGCAAAGCAAAGAAAAGGAGCAGAGAAGACATCCTGTTCAACAAAAAGTCAGAATAAGAACAAATGTAAAACACAAACCAATCAAGCCAGGTTGATCACTTCCTTTAACCACCAACATAGGCAAGTCAGGAGCATATTCAATAGGCATTGGCATCTTATACGTAATGACCCCTTGCTCGGCAAGTTAGTGCAGAACAGACTGACGATCACATTTAGAAGAGCACGGTCTTTTAACCAACTTTTTGGTAAACAACATGATTCCCCAGAAACAACAGGGCGGTCAGTTTACAACTTGCCTTAAAATAAAACATGGTTTCATCAAGTGCATTAAGTGCAAAGCCTGTAACCGTGGTAAGAATACACAGACTCACACCTTGGGCCTTTCTAAAAGAGAAAAAAAAATCAAGGGTTTCTTTTCCTGTAAAACAGATTATGCTGTCTACGTCCTTCAGTGCCCTTGTGGCTTGAGGTACGTGGGCAGCACAATCCACCCTGCCCATAAAAGAGTGTTACAGCACCTTAGGGCTATACGCAATGGGGACAAAACATAATCGGTGGTGCGTCATTTTGAATCCCACCATGTGAAAAACACAGCTGGGTTTAGCTACTTTGTGATCGATTGTGTTCCACTGAGTATTCGTGGAGGCAATTGCGAAAAGAAGTTGAGAAGGCTTGAGTCCTGCTATATTATTGAATTAAACACTCGTACCCCATTGGGGTTGAATATGGAAGAGGATTTGATCACTCACCTCTTAAAATATCCCGTTGTAATCAGCAGGTAGAATGATGAATTGAGCTACATTTATTCAGCTTCTTCGAGAATAAGTTTTAATTGTTTGCTTAGGTGTATTAATTTTTGAAGTTTTCACAGTGTTGCACTTTCTTACACTATTTATGTCATAACATAGAGTGGACTAGTCATAATGACAGTAAGTGCCCACTAGGGCGGGCCTATTTACAAATACTGCAATCTTCTCCGCATGGAATTCTGCCAGGCATACATGTGTGCAATAGGAATACTACCCACAGGGGTGTATTGCTACAAGTTCACTTAGTACAGGTGTTTGCACGAGGGGAATGCTAAAGTCAATTCTATTGTAGAAAATGAATTTTTTCATATAACGACTATTCTGGGCAATTTAATATGTTATCACGTAGGTGGATACAGACTACATGTATACAATTACCCACTTGGGCAGCATTTTGATACACAGACATTTTTCTTCATATAGGAAACTCTGCGAGCTATGCTATGGGACATTTTTAATACTACCCACTAGGGTTTTATTCATGTATAGAAGCGCTTCACAAATTTCGTTTTTAGTGCTTACGCCAGAGGAACAATAAAGTTAATTGAAAGTAAGGAAAATGATTTAACAAATTTGTTTTCCCTCTCCCTTCCACAATATATTATTCATAGTTTGTTGGACTGTTATTCTTTAATTATGCAGAGTTTATGTAATTATGTTATGATAATTGGCATCTGAATGGAGGGTGTTCTAGCAAAAACTACAAGTCTATTTTCTAATGCACTGTTTTTGTAGTCACATCACGTGATGTCATGAGTGATGTCACTGACCATGTCATGAGTGACGTAATATGTGACGTCATCAGCAGTGCATTGCGGGCGTGCGAGTTATAGTTAGCTGAACTAACTATAACAGGGGAATTTCAATGGTTTTGTATGAGTGAAATGTCCATCTAACTATAACATTTGTGAAACCTATGGTTTTTTCAGTGAATTTCTAATGTTTTTTAAATGCTAATTCCTAACTATAACGAGGCTGAAACCTATGGTTTTTTCAGTGCATTTCTAAGGTTTTTTAAATGCTAATTCCTAACTATAACATGGCTGAAACCTATGGTTTTTTCAGTGAATTTCAAAGGTTTTGTAAATGATAATTTTTTAAATCGATTAATTGTTATATTTTTTTATACTTATTTACTACATTGTTTTAAACTATTTATTTTTTTGTATTTTATTTTTTAAATTACATTACATATTTTTAATATAAATTGAAAAAAAAAGTTTTAAAAATATTGAAATTGTAATATTTGTTTTTTTTCATTTTATATTTTGTTTAATTTTTATATATTTTATATAGCATGCAATGATATCCTATGGAAGGAAATTCAAGTTACTGGTAAGTACGGTTAAAATTACTTTTCAGGATCAGTACTGGGCTGAAAGATGTAGCACTGAGGTCTCTCCTGATAACAGGTGAGTAAATCAGAATTCGTAGTTCAGCTGATTTTACCGGAATTTTTTAAAGTTCCAAAACTCCACACTTAGAAGAATTTCCAAGTAAAGCCAGTCAATGTTAGCCTATGGAAAGAAATTCAAGTTACTGTAAATATGGTTAGAATTAATTTTCAGGATCAGTAGTGGACTGAAAGATGCAGCACTGAGGTCTCTCCTGATAACAGGTGAGTACATCGGAATTCGTAGTTCGGCTGATTTTAGAGGAATATTTTAAAGTTCCAAAACTAGCCCACCAGGTACCTCCAGTATGCGCCAGGGGGCTTCGTTGCAGAGAGGGGTTCAGAAGTCACGCCCCTGTTTACAGAACTCTGCAGCTCCGTGGTGCTTACTGGAGGTACCTGGTGGGCTAGTTGGCCCCCAGGGACCCTCAGGATTGACAAGGAATTAATTCCCCAACTTAAACCGCGCCAGTGGACCGTTTTAAGTTGGGGGATTAGCTCCCCTTGAATCCTGAGGGTGCCTGGGGCGCAACTAGCCCACCAGCTACCTCTAGTAAGTGCCTCAGAGCTGTGTTGCAGAGAGGTGTAAAAAGGGGCATGGCCTCAGAACACCACTCTGCAACGCAGCCCCCTGGCGCATACTGGAGGTTCCTGGTGGGCTAGTTGGCCCCCAGGGACCCCCAGTATTCAAGGGGTATTCAAGGGGAATTCATTCCCCCTCTGCAAACGCGCCAGAGGGCTGCCTTAAGGGCGCATGGCCTCCGGTGCAATGCCAGTGTTTTTCTTTTTTTTTGGTTTTTTTAAGAAGGGGGGCTGTGTAGCCCCCCTTCTTTTTCTATTTTTATTGCCCTGGTGACCCCATCCCCAGGTCTTGCTCCCTAATTTTTGCTTTTATT
Organism: Lissotriton helveticus; assembly: GCF_964261635.1. Classification (NCBI taxonomy): domain Eukaryota; kingdom Metazoa; phylum Chordata; class Amphibia; order Caudata; family Salamandridae; genus Lissotriton; species Lissotriton helveticus. The sequence continues at coordinate 444,247,576 of NC_136073.1, forward strand.
TTCAAAAAAGTGGAGAGGGTGGGGCTGCGTGGCTCCCCTCCTGAGGCTTCTGTTAGCCCCAGGGACCCCATTCCCGGGGCCTCGTTTTTTTTAATGTTTTGTTGGGGAGGAGGGCTGCGTGGCCCTCCTCCCAGGCCACTTCTCGCCCCGGGGACCTCATCCCCCGGGACGGCCTGCCTCCTTTTTTAAAAAATGTTTTAAAATTATTTGGGGAGTGGGGCCGCATAGCCCCCCTCCCGGGCCACTTCTAGCCCGGGCTGGCCCTCTTTCTTGAGGACCGTGGGGGGGGTCCCCAATCCCCCCACGGTCCCTGCCGGCTCCCCGTGTCTTACGGGAGCCGGCATTGCTTTTCTACATGGGGAGCAGCTAACATGCTGCTCCCCATATAGAAAAGGCTCCAACCCTACCATAGCAAACTACAGTGGCCTGGGGTAGGCACCCCGGGACACTGCAGGAGCTGGCCCTGGGGGATGGCGGTCCCCAGGGCCACCACAAGGCTCCAGGAGGGGGGCCGCGTGGCCCCCCTCCCAACATTCAAAAGCCCCGGGGGGTAGGGGTCCATCACGGACCCCCCAATTTAAAAATGTAGTGCCCCGGGGAGGTGGCAGTCCCCAGGGCGCGTGGGGGGGCTTTTTCGTTTAAAAAAAAGAAGCCTCGGGGTGGCCGTCCCTGGGGCTGCGGGGGACCGTGAGCCCCCCGCAAACATAATGTTAAAGCCCCGGGGGTGGTGGCCCCCAGGGCTGGGGGGCCCCTCGGTTCCCCATTATTATTAAAAAAAAAGAAACCCGGGGGGGTGGCGGTCCCCAGTGTTGCGGGGGGCCCCCCCATTATACATACCTCCATTGCCCCTGGTATTTGGCCCCCCGGGGGCTAATTAACAATAAAGCAGGCTTTGTTTTTTAATTCACGGGATAGGCCTATCCTACGCACATCCCGCACCCAGGCCTAGGGGGTCAGGGTGTTTCTACCCTGCCCCCTTTGCGTCTTTTGCGCACTTGTTTTTCAGTTTTCTTGTGCCTCGGTTCTATATATATCTCACACACACTGTATGCCTCATAGAAAAGCAGCAGCCGCGGACACCAGCAGGCCTTTAACCTGTTGCGTGCTCATGACGAGCTGAGCTCGTCATGAAGCACGGTTGAGCTGCACTTATGACGAGCTGAGAGCTCGTCATGGCCGTTGGAACGTTCGCACGTGGGGATAATTTCACCGCTGTGCTGAACGTTCTAAAACGGGTGTGGCTGTGACGAGCTCAGCTCGTCATGAGTGCAGCTCCTCTGTGCCTCATGACAAGCTGAGCTCGTCATAAGCATGGCGGAGCCGCGCGCGGCCCTCCTCCCCCCGCACAGCAGGTAAAAATGCCCCGCAGTGAAGGGGTTAAAGCTGTTGTTTATTTCGCAGATAAAAGCAACTTGATGCATTTCGGGACCAAGTCCCTTGTTCACGAGTGCCGTGGCTTAGCCTCCATTGCATTAAATAAACATGTGAATAGACTCTTCATAGAACGTGAAAACAGACTGAATGAGACGATGAGTTAACTCACTCCTTTTTACACAAAATGCAGTGGCCTGTAACTTTTGAAATAATCATTTACATTTTGCAGATTTCACACAGAGCGGGATATCTATGTGACAAATAACAACAACCATTGACTGTATTGGCATATACACCTCCGCTGGGGCGCAATCATAGAACATGTAAACAGACTTCTCACTGATAGCCTTTATCCATAGTTAGTATCTAGGACTTATGTCTTTTTATTCAGCTAAGACAAATGTTCGTAATTTTCTAGCGTCCAATTAGACACTTCAAATCTAAGGCGATTTTTCACTCATCAATATCAATAACACCTCTGTGGGCTATGGTACTTCTCAGGGTTGGCTATATTAATCTCTGCCCAAGAGGGCATACTGCCAAATGTGTACCACCAACTTGGTTAAGGAGACGCTTTCTTTTAGACAATCACCCCACCAACAGAATTTCTTTATTTATATTATAAACAAGTTGTTGTCTTGTCACAACCCTCTTTTACAACAGTCAATTGATGGCTTATCTCGCATTATATGCTAAGGTATCATGCCTCTGTGGGCCAAACAACTCAAAAAGATGCTTTTGCTCTCTAGCGTTCCTTCGTTGTGACTGCAACAACATTATCTGTAATAGAAAACAAAACAAAATTGCGTGAATGTCGCATCATCATAACCTCTCACCTAACAACCACAGTGACATTAAAGCACAAGCTGCTCTTCAAGCTTAGACAGAGTTACATGATCATTCAACAACAGAATTAATTAAAATCTCTTTAATTCACCACTTTACATCATATAAGATGGGGGAAGAGACACACCAGTTGTAAGACAGTAAAACAGTAAAAAACTCAACTCATCATATCAGACCTACAATTAACCTAAATGAACAGCAAGTTCTTTGTCACAGTTGTGACCTATCGGCGCTAACGTTCTGTATTGGACAATCAGTTTAGATTCTCCTCTCTCAGTTGTTTTTACTGTATCTAGTATGCAGAAGCCTAAAAGGTTACTATTTTGACCGTGATGACTTTAAAAGTGTTGCGCTACTGGGTACTGTTTGCCTCTATTCTTGATTGTGCGAAGATGTTCCAATATCCTTTTCTTTGCCTTGTGTATAGTGCTTCCTATATATGCTTTCTTACAGTGGCAAAACAGGGCATATACTGCATACTCAGTATTGCATGACGTATGTTTAGTGATTTGGAATGGCTTACGGTTGGGGATAGTATGCACTCCTTTTTGTTTTTGCTGTTTTTACAGGCTTTGCAACTCCTGCATGTGTAAAATCCCTGTATTCCTATATTTCTTATAGTAGATGGCTCTACTGCTCTACACAGAGTGTCCTTCAATGATTTAGCTCTCTTAAAAGTAATCTGGGGGAAGTTTTCTATACTGTCTGCCACATCTTTGTCTGTTTGTAAGACTGGCCAAAATGTATTTAAGCTTTTATGTACTTCATAGGCCTGTCTATTAAAGGTGGTAATAACCCTGATCTTCTCTTGTGATTTTTCGTTCTCATTTTCTTTATATTTCTCGACTAAAAAAATGCTCTTGTTCTTTTAGCAACTTCGGTTCTAGCCTTGTTGATCACTGATTGTGGATATCCTCTCTCAAGAAATCTCTTAGTCATAATTTTCTCTTCTATGTCAAAACTCTCCACTGTACTGCAATTGCGCTTTGCTCTTAAAAGCTCTCCTACTGGTACATTACTAATCAGTGAACTAGGGTGGCAGGTTCGGGCGTGTAAGAGACTGTTCCCTGCAGTGGTTTTCCTAAATAGCGCACTTTCTAACTTGTTTCTCTGAACCGTGAGTCTAAGATCCAAAAACTCTAGTGTTTCTCCTGCCCAATGACTAGTGAATTGTAGATTGTAGCTGCTTACCTTCAAAGTGCTCACAAACTCCTTTGCTTCACTCTACTTACCTTCCCATACACAGAAAATGTCATCTATGTAGCGGACCCACATAGCCACTTTAAACATGTACAGTTCTCTCACTACTTCCTCTTCCCAGTACCCCAAATAGAGACCTGCAAAGCAGGTCCCATCGATGTCTCAAGGGTCTGTTTAGAGATTTTGTATATATATATATATATATATATATCAACATACATCTCTCTATATAATATATATACATATATATATATATATATATATATATATATATATATATATATATATATATATATATATATATTGGTGCCTGGCTGCTGGTTGGAATGCCAACACATATTAAATCCAACATCTGTCTCCCACTCCAGCATAAAAAGCAGGAGCGGCTCTTCCGTTTGAGCGAAGGAGCATCGCCCCACAAACAAAAGCCCCAGGCCAAAGCTGAACAATTTAATGGCAATAAAGTATATTTATTACCATTTTATTTCTCAGCAACTGACCCTCTCCGAACTGAGCGTCGGGCCATTGCTGCTGAATGGCAACAGGGAGATTTGTGCTCTCAAGTTTAAAATGTACATCTCTTTTCCTGGCTGTCTTGTCACGGACAGCCAGGCATGCACATTTTATACCTCTCTAACCCAGCTGTCTTTAGACAGCTGAGTTAAAGAAAGCAAAGGCCTCCAATGCTCTTGTGAGTGCTGATAGAGGCCGCTCCCACCAATCCTAGCGCTGCTCTCATGCTGAATAACAGCAGCACCAGGATTGGCTTGGGAGTCAGGAGCCTGCCTGCCTTGAGAAGAGAAAAATTGAGGAGGATGGTGCGCTCTTAGAAAATATAAGTGCCTTTTTATTTTATTCCCCCCCCCCCCGCCTCAGCACCCTTGGGACATGCTAGCCGCCACTGGTCCAGGATGGCTGTTCCTACTCCAGGGAGAATCTGGCCTGGCAGTTCAGGGTGGAACAGGGTCAACACTGATTTGCATATGGCTGGTTCCAAAGTGGGGTGGCATAGTGAGCAAAAGAACAATGGATTAAACCAGAAATATGAAAAAGAACATCATAATATGAACATCAAACTTACAATTTTTAAATATAAAATAAAGACCAAAAAATAATATTATACAAATATAAACAAACTAAAATATTTCCTAACCCTAAAAATATATTGTGTTAAACAAATTATATTTACATCTCACAAAAAATATTAAATGAAAAATTAAATAATATAAATTACTTCCTACCCTAATCCCCTACAAACCCAACATCTTCCTTCTACAAATCTATTGCCAACTACACAATACATTAAAAATACTAAAACAATATTTGAAAGCAATAAACACATACATTAAATACACATAGTACAAAATTATTCATTTCAACGATATTAAACCCTTTTTTAACGACGATGTTAAAAAATACTTTAAAAACAATATTCCTATCTGCAATGTGATATCCCATAATAACATTCACATCACATTATTTTAAACATTATATTTACATGCTGATTTCTTTGGAGTGGGTCACAAACGCACAGAATTATTAACCTGGAAGCCACGTTTGCACAAATACAGAGTGAATACTTTTTTTTAATATAACAAATACATAGTGATATTTTAGTCCTTCATATAATATGTTGTGCTGCCAATAAGGTTTCCACCCTGGTGCTAATTAATCAGTGAGGGTTATATGCATACACATTATAAAGGTTATCTTAGTTTGATGCACTAATGTTTGCTTGTGAACTGGCAAAACAAAATACGGTATATTTTCTTTTCATATTGTTTTTGTCTTAACATTTCAATCATTAGTGTGAAATTGCCTCCGCCATCTCAAGGGGATTGTGTCTTCCAAGAAAGGCTCTCTGAACTTTGTTGACTGAATTGAGCCCAAATAGATTTGGACATTTCAGCGAAAGGCTTTTCGCTAATAAACATTGTTAATACGAGTTGGCCATGTGAATGACATACGTACAGATTCTTGATCAAAGCTGGTTTTATTACTTTTGCAGGCAGAGAAAAGCATACGAAACATCCAATACCGATAGAATTTGACTAGTATAAAAAGAAGTACCAAATAATTCCTTAACCTTCGTCACTATTGATTTCAATACCTTTATTACAGCTGCAAGCATTTTATGTATACAATGTTTAATATACCCTTTCCCTTCGTGTTTGAAGTTTTCTTATGTTTACCCACATTCCGCTATAGCTGTCAACAACTAATACTCGGGAACATTTTAAGGATTTTGGGGACCATAGGACAAACGTATTTTTGGGGGCCCTGTTTGAATTTACGAGCCAATGTCAGTTATTTCATGCCCTCTTTAGCCAGGTCACTGACAGTGCATAGACACACTTGTCTAAATACTAAATGTGTTTACATCTAATATTCAGGGTTAGAGATGGGTGTTTTCAATATTGCAGCAGCAAACAAATATTACTGTAAATAATCTCTGTGGCAGACTCCCATTTCTCATAAGTGAGGTCGTGCTAAATGTCTGTAATAGACTCTCACACATCACTCACTTAAAAAATAAATTAAAGGAAAACAGTATTTGAAACAATCTGTTTAAGAAGTATTCAAGGTCATTGTGGCAAGACGTACAACGTAGGGTTTTTTTCATAGATGAAGGACGGCGAGGAGCAGGAAGGAGGGCGGCCACGCAGGTAAGTGCCTTCTTTTTAAATGTTTAATTAATTTTGGCAGGAGCAGAGCTTAGTTTAACAGTTTTTTCAAACTCTGTGGAACTACGGGTAGACGCACTACTCCAGCTCTGCTACCTCATTTGCCTTGTGCCCCGGTCCACCACGGGTGTTCCCGGTTGTGTGGAGGGCGCGTCGGTGAACAGTTGGCCCCCGATCTCATTGGTCGAACCTGGTCAGGTGAGGCGCCAGGCTCGCGATCTGCCATACTTAATCGGGATGATTTTCTCCGTGCCCAGCGCATGCGCCCAGCGAACGTGCGCCGAAGTTGCGCCTAAGTTAAGCCTGTCTGCGCCCGTCCGCACTGAGGACGCGCAAGGGGCCAGGTGGGCTGGGCCTCGCTTTACACTCCAAGAAAATTGTGAGTTGTACTCCCATTCTACACTTCTTGCACTCAGACCCTTGTTCAAATCATGTCACTTTACCTCATTCCCTGACAATCTTGTTAATATCCAATGCTGCAAAGGGGTTTTAAGATCTATACGCCCGCGATATCATTATCACAAAAAACTTGCCAAACCTGGAAGTCAGTCGCCCGTCCCTAACTTTCTAAGCGAGGCTGGTTTGTTCCTAAATGCTAGGTCTTTGGCCCGTAATAATGTTGCATTCAATGACTTTGTCTCTCAAAAAAGGCCCCCCTGGGTTTTTATCACCGAAACTTGGGGTTCTGAAACCTCTGGCCCAGATTTTGTGGAGGCAGTCCCTGAGGGCTATACTTTGTCCAGAATGGATAGGACTGGACGCAAGGGGGGTGGGCTGGGAATTTTGTTTAGAGATACTTTCACTTGCTGTACCAAGCCTTTTTCCTTGCCCTCAGACAAGTTCGAGGCACTGTATGTTTCTATTAATTTTCTCCCCTCTGCTTCCTTTTCTGGTATTCTTTGCTATAGACCTCCAGGCCCCAGAACGACCTTTGCTCATGACATTCTTAAACTTATAGAGCCCTATGTTGATAAGCCTCAATTTAGCATTCTGGGCGATTTCAATTTTCATTTAGAGGCCATAGAAACCAAGGATACGCTAACACTTGTAGATGGCTTAGCTGCATGTGGATTAGGTCAACTGGTCAATGGCCCTACACATCTGGCCGTCCATACGTTGGATGGCATCTTTTCAAATGATGCTAGACTTATGACGGGCACTCCCATTCCTCTCTCTTGGTCCGATCATCTGGCAGTCCCCTTCCACTTTAAAGTCAATCCCACTCTATCTAATAAACCTAAGAGTAGCGTATGGGCAACCAGAAGGAATTACAAAGCAATTAATGATGACATTCTGTCACCTTTCCTGAATGCCCTCAGTTGCCCCCCCCCCCCTCCCGGGTGATCCCAATAGGGCTGCCTCTGACCTCTCAAATGCCCTAGCCAGTGCCATAGACTCTCTGGCTCCGGTAAAACGCTACTACTCAGCCCGCAAGAGCCCTTCTCAACCCTGGTTCTCTGACCGTTTAAGTTTAATGCGTCAGAAATGCAGGCAACAAGAGAGGACCTGGACGGCTCATCCTGATCTACGGGGGAAAGCCCTGAATAAATCTCTGCTCAGAGATTATAAGAAGGCGTTTATTGAGGAAAAAAGGTGCCACTTTACTAACCTTACAACTTCTCTTAAGTCCCCTAGAGATCTTTTCAACATAATCGACTCTCTTTTGACACCTAGATCAGCCGACCCTACCATCGAAACTCAGGAACTTTGTAACAACATAGCGAGTTTCTTTCACTCTAAGATTGCTGATATTTATAGCGCTCTTGAAATCAGCAATCAAGGGCTTAATGCCAAGGCAGTAGGATCTTCCTTTTCAACCCCCTATATTGCTGAGAAGGTCGATGCCCGCCTAAACCGCAGCTCATAGGCTTCCCCCTCCTGTCCTTGGAAGATATCAATCTCCTTCTCGATGCCACTAAGTCTTGTTCGCCCCTTGACCTATGCCCTTTAAGAACTTTGAAGACCTGCAGAGGGTATGTTCTTCCCCCTCTATTAGAGGTTATGAACTTGGCGATTCGAGAGGGGACTTTTCCCTCCCCCTGGAAGACTGCCGTTGTTAGACCTTTGCTTAAAAAACCCTCCTTGGATCCAGGAATACTGAAAAATTATCACCCTATCTCCCTACTTCCGGCCCCAGCCAAGATCCTGGAGTCCCACATAAATCGTAACCTGTCTGCTTTCATTGAAAGTTCCAAATTGTTAGACATCTCCCAGCATGGGTTTCGATCAGCTCACAGCACTGAGTCTGCTCTCACGGTCGTGATTAATAAAATCCGATCTGAGGTAGACAGGGGACACTCCTCGCTGCTAGTGTTATTAGATCTCACAGCAGCGTTTGACACCTTGTCCCCTTCAATACTGATCTCCAGACTCAAGGGTATCGGAGTAGGGGGTTCTGCCCTTAGTCTACTCTCCTCCTTCCTCCGTCATAGGGAGCAGAGAGTTAAAATGGGCAACTTCCTCTCCGATTCTCAAGAAGTGCAATGTGGGGTTCCTCAGGGCTCTTCATTGAGTCCTTTATTATTCAACATCTATGTTACCCCACTTGCCAAGGTGATAAGATCCTTTGGTCTGGATGTGCTATCGTATGCTGATGACACTCAGATCTTGGTATCTATCACTCAGCCGGCCAGTGAGATTGCCCCCAAGTTTAGAGCCTGTATGGAAGCAGTCTCCCAATGGATGGTGCGTAATTTTTTTAAACTAAACGGCGAAAAGACCGAAATTATGGTCTTTGGAGGGAGCCAAGATCTTTGGTCAAAGGACTGGTGGCCACCGTCCCTGGGAGAATGCCCTCGCCCTACTCTTACTGCCAGGAACCTTGGTGTCCTAATTGACCCTACCTTATCTTTTGACTCTCAGGTAAACAGGACGGTGTTAACGTGTTGCGGCATTATTAGAAGCCTTAGGAAAATTGGCCCCTACCTGTCCCCGGTAGCTCGGAAACAAGCAACAGTTGCCTTAGTATTATCGAGGCTAGACTATTGCAATGCCCTTTATGGTGGCATTAGCAAAGCTTCCATCTACCGTCTCCAAATGGTACAGAATGCTGCGGCCAGGATGGTTTTAATCCTCCCTAGGCGAGCTTCTGTAACAATGGCCAGAAGGGACCTTCACTGGCTTCCGATTCCTTTTAGGATTTCTTTTAAACTTCTCTGTCTGGCTCATGGTGCTATTCACGGCTCAGGATCAGAAGGGATTAGGTCTCTTCTGTGTGTGTACACCCCCAGAAGAACCCTCCGGTCATCATCGAAGAACATGCTTGCAGTTCCCAGGTTTGCGAAGGCAAGATGGGGAGGCAGAGCCTTTTCCATCTTGGCTCCTAAACTTTGGAACTCCCTCCCTCTGGAGCTCACTAGTCAATCTTCCTTGGTGGTCTTCAGGAAACACCAAAAGACCTGGCTTTTTTCTCAGGCATTTTAGGGGTTGTGCTCCTAGCGGTTTCTTGGTTCAGTTATCTGGTAGTTTGGACTTCTATGTTTGTTTGTTCTGTGCCTTGATGCCCCTTGGGGCTAAGTTTGCGCGGTATAAAAATGCTATTCATTCCTTCCTTAGTAACAAATAAAGTACCTGTCTGATAAAAGAAGGTTTTCCTATCCAAGTACATTGACAGGGCCCTGAGAACATCCTGAGAATGTAATCTGATCTCTTCCTCTAAGGACGGGCGAAACACCGTTCAGATTGTTGCATGCACAGGGCCACTTCAGATGAACTTTCTAGGGCCTGTTAGGTCTAGGGCCTGCAGATAAAGACATTGGAGAATAGCCTATGAAAAGAGATGGGCCAGATTGGGCAGCAATCGTGTTGAAAACAACCACAGAGTTTGGAGAACTAGCTGGCAAAAGAGTGAATACAAAGGTCTCCAATGTCAGAGAGGCGACACAAGGATAACCTCTGTTTGCATATGCCTGATCTGAAGGCTCTGCCCAGGAGTGGAAAGAGAGAGATGACTTAAAGGAGACCACTGTACCATGGAAACGATGGGATGTCAAAAGCCCAGACCCCAAGAGATGGGAGAAGGCAGAAGATGTTCAGAAGCAGCATGTTGTAGTCTGTAGCAAATAGATCTAGCCACGGGTGTCCGAAATGCTCTGGAAATCACCTGAAACAGGACACGACCGAAAGAAAGAGGCATTGTTGTTGGAAAAGATCTACTCAAGGGAGCTGCTCCCTCCTCAATGAACAGCTGTCAAAGACAGATTGCTTTCAGTCCCAAAGCAAATCTGAGCCAGAGAAGCAACCCTTGGGCCTCTTATCCCACCAAGCAGTTTATATGTACACTTGAGCCACCTGTTTTTCTGTCCAATCTCTTACAGCCTGATCCTGGAGACAGGGTGGCAAAGGAAAATGGGCTCTGTAAACAGCTACCTGTTCCCTCCAGCTTGAATAAGCGTTTGACTCCTCCGGAGACTGGATACCCACAACTGATGCCTCCGCAAGATTGCACAGCCCCAACTCTTTCTGCATTTATTATAAAGCTCAAGGGGAAATGAGAAACTAGGGGAAACTCTTTGAATATATAACATGGAACTAACAACACTGAAAATCTGTGAAATATGGTTAGTAATATAGATCCAATATTCTAATCCTCTGAACCTCTATCCCAGAAAAAAAAAAAGTGATGAGTCAAGGCATATAAATGGAGGGGAACCTAGAATACAACAAATATTGAGGCCGCCAACTTGCCCTGCACCTTCAGGTAATACCGGGCTTAGTTCTCAGAAAGAACACTCTGCCAAGTCCCTCTGGAAGACTGCTTTGATGCACTGGATGTTCTGAGATACCAGATAAGACTTAAAATGATTTAACAATAATTTGTAGGATTTCAGCACGTTGCATACTTGTTGAACAATCACCACTCCCTTTGATAATGATTTAGGTATGTGAAAACCAAGGTGCCATAGAGATTTAGAATAGCCACTACTAGACCTGGCATCCTTGGTGTGGTTGCCCCTTACATTTTGCCTTCAGACTTCCTATTTTTGCTGAAATGTGTTGTTGTTGGCCTCAGGACTCTGTGCACTTTACCGCTGCTAGCGAATGCTACAGTGCTCTCCCATTAAAACTTGGTAGATTTGGCTTACACCCAATTGGCATATTTACTTTACTTTAAGTCCATAGTAGATTCATAGTATACGTACCCAGGGCCTGTAAATTACATGCTAATAGTGGGTCTTAAAAGGGGGTGGTGATGGACGGAGCATCTGAACCAATCAAACACTCACACCCAGTCAAAAGATCTGGGTTTGATCCATCACTGTTCTTTAGCCCACTCTGCCACCCCAGTTCAGACATGGCTATATGCAAATCAGTCTGAACCTGTGCCTCATGGGAACAGTCCAGCCCGAACTGCCAAGCCATGCCTTCCCTGGACCGGAAACAAGCTTCCGAGGACCGGTTTCTGGCATTACAGCCATCTTCAGCCCGGCTTGCTTGAATCCAGTGGCAAAGTGAGCAAGGGACTCACGTCTGAGCATACCCTGCCACACTTATGGCGGCCAAAAGCAGTACAAAAGGGGGTGGTGATGGACGGAGCATCTGAACGAATCAAACACTCACACCCAGTCAAAAGATCTGTGTTTGATCCATCACCGTTCTTTAGCCCACTCTGCCACCCCAGTTCAGACATGGCTATATGCAAATCAGTCTGACCCTGTGCCTCATGGGAACAGTCCAGCCCGAACTGCCAAGCCATGCCTTCCCTGGACCGGAAACAAGCTTCCGAGGACCGGTTTCTGGCATTACAGCCATCTTCAGCCCGGCTTGCTTGAATCCAGTGGCAAAGTGAGCAAGGGACTCACGTCTGAGCATACGCTGCCACACTTATGGCGGCCAAAAGCGGTACAAAAGGGGGTGGTGATGGACGGATCATCTGAACCAATCAAACACTCACACCCAGTCAAAAGATCTGGTTTGATCCATCACCGTTCTTTAGGCCACTCTGCCACCCCAGTTCAGACATGGCTATATGCAAATCAGTCTGACCCTGTGCCTCATGGGAACAGTCCAGCCCGAACTGCCAAGCCATGCCTTCCCTGGACTGGAAACAAGCTTCCGAGGACCGGTTTATTGCATTACAGCCGTCTTCAGCCTGGCTTGCTTGAATCCAGTGGCAAAGTGAGCAAGGGACTCACGTCTGAGCATACCCTGCCACACTTATGGCGGCCAGAAGCGGTATAAAAGGGGGTGGTGATGGACTGGGGTGGCAGAGTGGGCTAAAGAACGGTGATGGATCAAACCCAGATCTTTTGACTGGGGGTGAGTGTTTGATTCGTTCAGATGCTCCGTCCATCACCACCCCATTTTGTATCGCTTTTGGCCGCCATAAGTGTGGCAGGGTATGCTCAGACTTGAGTCCCTTGCTCACTTTGCCACTGGATTCAATCACCACCCCCTTTTGTACCAATAGTGGGTCTTCAGCACTGATTGTGCCACCCATTTAAGTAGCACTTTAAACATCTCGTAAGGAGCTCAAACTCCAGGGTCGCCCACATTTGCACCAAAAATAGCACCGGTTTCATATTGTTTTTCTTTAGTTTCTTACAGTACACTGTCAGTAATGTAGTACATTAGGGAGTCACTTCCAGGACACACTACGTTCTGCCATGGCGAAACTGCTGTCACCACCATTGATCCTCTGCAAGCAGAACCTAACAGGCAGACAAGAGTCAGTTTAAAACTGCACACACAAGCTCTGCATTGGCATGCATGAGACATGTTTAATGGGCTACTTTAGTGGGGGGGCAATCAGTGCAGCAGGCCCAATAGTAGAATTTAATTTACAGGCCTGGGGCACCTGCAGTGAACTTTACTAGGGACTTATAATTAAATTAAATAGGCCAATTGGGTTTAAGCCAATATTATCATGTTTAGAGGAGAGACAGCACATGCACTTTAGCACTGGTTAGCAGTGGTAAAGTGCTCAGAGTCCTAAGGCCTGCATACACAAGGTCAGAAGAAAACAGATGAGAAAGGCAAATAAGTTGAGGGGAAGTCCACCCTTAAGGCTTACAGTTCTGGCACGTACCCTGATGTCCTCAGGTGTGTTTTTGAATCCCTCTGCCACCAATTAGTGGGCAAAAACGTTAAATGACAATTTCAGCTTTCAATAAACTGTTGCTGAAATATATCTATGCTGGTGCTTTAGTTTTTGAGGGAGAAACAATGTCATGGAAATCGTTCAGAGGACAAATCTTACCCCCACATTTCCCCAAATCCTCAAACACTTAATAAAAATTGACAAATATACTTAGTTTTTGCATGCTTCTTTTTGTGTCACTGGTGAGACTAATTAGACTCTACATATCTGCTCCTCTCTCATGCATAAATGTCTCCTTTTTAGGTCTCGGTGCAGACATGCCTCAAGCCCCCTGTGGATAGACCTATTGTTTCCAATATATAATATGTACTTCGATTGGTTTTAGGTCAGTCACTGGATCATGACAAGTGTTTGTCTGGCTCACAAGCATTTCACTGTCATAGGGGCATATATACAAGGAAATGGTGCAGCGCCACATTTTTCAGTGCCTCAGTGCGTCATTTCAAATATGCAGGGATGCGCTGTATTTACAAAAATATGGTGCACCCCTGTGTTTTCCCTTGTGCTGGTGCTATAGTGCAAGGGTGCCTGCATTGCAGGAAGGGTGTCCCGTCCTGCATATAACCAATCAATAATGGCGATTTGCAACTTCTGTGTGCTGCATTCAGCAGCACACATAGAAGTAGCAAATCAACATTACTTAATGATTATGTTTGTGCAGGAAGGAACACCTTCCTGCACAAAAACAATTATTAATGGTGTTTTGCTCCTTCTATAGCACACTTAGAAAAAGCAAAAACACGGAAAAATAAAACTATTCCTCCTCGTTGCACCAATCTAATGCCTGCTTTTAAATGACATTAGTTTTTGGTGCTGCCTCAGATTTACACATTTCTATAAATCTGGGGCAGCGTCAAAAAGCAATGGGTATTGTGGTGGAACACCCACAGCAACATCCATTGCATGTCCCTTTCATGCAGATATCTGCGTGAAAGGGTGCCATATTTACAAAGCGACATGAAGTCATGCAAAGTGGCTTAATGCCACTTTGTAAACTTGGCCCAGGGCATTGTGCCACCTGAACGTCGAAAAAAAGTGACGTTCCAGTGGTCCAGTCCAATTGTATATATGCCCCACAGTGTCCTGATTGGAACAGTATCTTTCAACCGCTTGCTTAGATGACTCCTTTTGCTCACAGTTTAAAGCACTGTGGGAATGTATGTGTTTCCTTGTTCTCTGGTATCTCTCCTTCTTGTTTCTTTCTTCCTCCCCCTCAGGGCCGTTTCTACCATTAGGCAAGACTAGGCAACTGCCTAGGGCGGCAAAAGGGCTAGGGCGGCAAAAGGGGGATTTTTTCTTTATTTGCACCTATGAAAGTAAAGCTAGACGGCCGCCGAGTCTTGCGTAATGGTAGAAACGCCTCTGCGCACCAGCAGCACCTGCCCCGCAGGCCCCTCTGTGGTCCTGCAGCCCTGGAGAAGCCGCGCAGCATCTCCTGCTGAGCCCGCCACCCACCCCGAAGCCGTGTGCCGGCCTGCGCTGGCCGGAGAAGCCGCCCTACTCCTACATCGCGCTGATTGTCATGGCCATCCAGAGCGTGACTGCGCGGCGCCTGACGCTGGCCGAGATCTACCAGTTCCTGCAGACGCGCTTCCCCTTCTTGCGCGGGGACTGCCAGGGCTAGAAGAATTCGGTGCTACACAAGTGACAACTTCTCCCTCAACGAGTGCTTCATCAAGCTGCCAAAGGGCCTGGGCTGGGCCGGCCCGGCAAGGGCCACTACTGGACCATCAACCCAGCCTCCGAGTTCATGTTCGAGGTGGGTTCCATTCGGTGGCAGCCCCGTGGCTTCCGGCGCAAGTGCCAGGCGCTGAAACCCGCCATGTACCACGTGGTCAATGGCCTGGGTTTTGGGGCCTTCGACTTCCAGGCGCCCAGACCCTGCTGGGTTGCCACTCAGGGTGTGGTATTGGGTTTCGTCAGGTCTACATACTCTGCAAAAACTCTCGAACACCATAGAATGGAAGTTGGCACGGAAACTGGAAAATGCAAAAGACAAGTTTATTAAGACCCCATAGGGTGGTGGTACATTCCTACAGCACCCTTCGGCAATGCAAGAAGTATCACACCGAACATCGGTGCGCGACCTCTTTTATACAAGTTTGACAGTAATAAAAAGGTAGGCGGTATACTCTTTTCACAGTTTAGGTACATATAAGGGCATTTTTGGAACACAGCCAACATGTGGGAGGAGTTTAGTACCACTGGTCAGTTTGGAGAACATTCCTAAGAGGTGACCGCTCATTAATCTAAATGTTCGAGTGCGCATGCGTAAGCTTGACCAGTGCTAAAAATAGCCTGTTGCTGGGCAAGGTAAATGGCCATTGGTACAGAGAAAGGACAAAAGGGCATGCTGACAACGAGGCCGCATGTTCATACAAAATGGAAGCCAGGAAATACAAAATGGCCCCCACACGTTTGGTCAAGTTAACGAGGAAAGTTTGTGTAGCTGAGCTAAATGCTAATTCAGTTGCTGCCAAATTACGACAGACGGCCCTTTTAGCATTTAGCTGAAGCTACCTCATAATGAAAGTAATCAGGATACTCGTCATCAATATTAATCATCATTATTTTCTTTATCTCGGTATTAATCATTTGCTCGTTTTTGGCAATAGCTCGTTTGGATGAAATACAGGCTGTAATACATACGGAGCATAAAGTAGGGCCACATTGGATACACAAACAAAGGAAAAAGAGTATTCCAATAATCATACATAGGATAGTCAGTAATTTCCAACCCCAGGTACTAAGCAAAGTCCAGAACCAATTAGAGAATGTACATGTACCATTTTTGGGGTGAATTTCAGCAGCAATTTTATACAATTTGGAAATAGCATCATACACAGAAGGCGAATTGTCTGGGACGTAAACACAACAACTACTTCCGATAATGCAGCATGCACCCCCACGATCAGCCAGTACTACATCAAGAACAATTTGGTTCTGGAGCGTTACAATCCTGGTAATTTGGAGTTCCTCAGTTAAGTTCCCTAAAGCAGAGGCAGTTTCGTTAGCAACAGCTTCCACAACACGTGTTAGCCGTCTTATTTTCCTGCTGTTTAAGGCAGCCCCAACAAAGGAAAATCGACCTAAATTAAAATCCACATATTGTTGTAAGGAGGTGTCGGTTTGATCTACATTTCAATCTCTAATGTTCTCTTAACCCTATTTAATATAAAATCATGATATAGTACAAAATCATTATGATACATAGGCGGGGCAATAAATACAGGGGGTAGTACAAAAGATATATAGCAAGTTCCTAACCACCCAATGGGAAGACGATGATATCCTTTATTTCCACAAATAAAGTATGTATTTCGTGAGGCTACAAAAGCAATACCACTTGGTGTGTCAAATGTGAGAGTAGTATTACATTCACTTTTCCCTACTGGAATTGTACCTTTATTCCTCACACATAAGTCAGCCTTAGTATCAATAACCGTAATCACATGTAGACTGGACATATTTATAATTCTTTGATTAGTATAAATACGAGGTGTAGATACATTGTCCGGTCAATATTCTTCCCACTCAAATCTAGTTCCTTCTGCCTGTGGGTAACCATCTCTATCATTATAGCACACTTTATTGAGTCGGAAAAGTAGTCCACCTTTTGTTGGCCATCTTAGGGTAAAAAGAAGAGTGTACCAAGCATTACAAGAACCATTATGAGAGAATGGAAGAGGAATAAGTGGAGTTCCTCCTTTCTTTTGATGTCGAGGCAACATTCCACATACCCAACAGTTCGAAGTGTTCGTTATATTATGAGTATGGTGTAGAATTTGAATGAAGCTGTTATTTAAGTAAGTCTGTCTATGTCTCTCTTCATGATAAGGCAGAGTAAAATGGATATGTTCAGATGGGATTGGAGTGGTAGGCAGTAAATATTCTCGTGCAGGAAGCAATCGTTCTATAGTCCATGCTATTACTGCTATCACCACTATAGTCATAACAAAAAGTACTGCACACAGAATTCTTCTGTTTCTCATCGTAGCAGGTGCCATAGTGCAAAGAACAAACTGTTTCAAAACCAACTAAAAAATAAAAATTGAGTGCTAAGATCCGAGGTAGCCGCTGGTGTCTTCTCCGAGATTCAAGACGGGTGTCGCTACACTGGACAGAACTGATCCCCCCCTTGATATTCTCGGCTTCCATTTTCGCAAACATCAGAACGGTAACTCAACCAGTCTCGCACAAAATAACTGCTTTCCTTGACCGCAGGTTATATCTCGCTCCACCAGAAACATTGTGGTCCGGGAAGGCTCCCTCCGACTCGTGAGGCGTAACAGCTGGGCTCTTGTCTGCATCCAAGATGTCTCGATAATCAGATAGCACCGCAGGATTCACCAGATCCGGAGAGACACGACGGCAGTGAGTGGAATGTACCCACCGCTTTTTATTCGTGACTCGCACAGCTGTCCGAGTTGCCAGCAATACTTGTTCAGGGCCACGCCACCTCGGCTCCAAACTGCTGGTCCTCTCGAACGCACGTACCATAACGTGGTCCCCAGGACGAAGATCGTGAGCCTCTCCAATGGAATTGTCGGGGAGCGCTTCTCGAACCTGTTGATGAATAGAAAGTAAATAATTTGTTAATCGTGCCAAATAATCGTTCATCATTATACAAGGCACAACATGTATTAAGCGAGGCTTTGGAACTCCCCAGATATTCATAGGCCTTCCAAACACTATTTCATATGGTGTGAGGCCAGATCGAGAATGTGGCACTGATCTAATAGACAATAATGCCAAAGGCAAAGCGTCCGGCCATTTCAAAGACGTGGATGCCAGGATCTTTGCTAGCTTCAGCTTCAGAGTTGCATTATACCTTTCCACTAGACCTGCTGACTGCGGGTGGAATACAGCGTGAAATTTTTGTTTAATTCCCAATCCTTTCAGGACATGCTCCACTATTTTCCCAACAAAATGAGGACCATTGTCATTCCACAAAAATTTACAAACACCATAGCGTGGGAAGTACTCCTGAGTAACACCTTAGCTGTTGTCAATGCTGTATTATTCTTCGTGGGGTAGGCTTCAATCCATTTACTGAAAGCACACACCACCACTAGGACATACTTGAGGTTATTACAGCGCTCCAACTGGATGTAATCCATTTGCAGTACTTCGAATGGTGCAGTAGGTGGAAAGAACCCTCCTTTGAGAGTATAAGTCCCTTTGGCAGGATTGTACTGTAGACATATCAGACAGGTCTGCACTACTCTCTTGGCCGTGCTGGCAATCTCAGGATGCTCCCAAACTCGTGTGAGCAATTTAGTAATTGCAAGAGCTCCAACATGTGCCAGCCCATGTGTCATTTGAACCATTGCTTGCAAATAAGCGGCAGGCAATTTCCATCTCTCCATATCTTTGCTACGCCAACAGCCCTCATCATCCAACACTCCCTCTGTTGCCCAGGTTGCAAGTTCCGTTTCAGATGCTGATTTTTGTATGTCTAATATTTCCTCTCTAGCATCATGCCATCGTTCAGCTTGTGATTTCACCACATACATGGGAGAGACATTTTGTAACATGGCAATCTCTCTCGCTATGCGATCTGCAAAAGCGTTTCCTTGTCCTATTTTGTCTGTCACCTTCTTATGTGCACTACATTTGATTATCGCTACCTTCTTTGGACATAATAGTGCATTCAGGAGATCACGTACTAATTCTCCATGCATAATATGCACTCCATGTGAGGTCAGGAACCCTCGTTCCTTCAGAGTAGGCCGAAATCGTGCACTACTCCAAAAGCGTAACGACTATCAGTGTAAATATTCACGCATAATCCAGCACTTAACTCACATGCTTTCGTTAAGGCTATCAATTCAGCTGCTTGGGCCGATTTTTGCGGTATTCGTGCTGTTTCTACCACTGTCTTAAGTGTCGTGATCGCATAGGCTGCAGAAGTTGTACCATCTGGCAGCTTTAAACACGATCCATCAACCCACAGTTCCCCATTTACATCTGGAAGTGGCGTATCCTGTAAATCGATACGACCCTTTGTTTGTTCTTCAGTCAGAAAAACACAATCATGATGTTCTTCCTTCTGGGTCTCAGCAACAGGATATGGCAATAAAGTAGCAGGGTTCAAAGTGGCGCACCTCTTCAGTGTAATATGTGGCGCCAACAGTGCTAGCTCGTATCCTGTTAAACGTGCGCTAGTTAGATGCTGTGTTTTCGTTTGGTTCAATAAAGCATCTACCGCATGGGGAACTAACACCAACAATTTGTGTGACAAGACTATTCCCTCACTCTGTCGTATGGCTAATGCTGTTGCTGCAACTGCTCGAAAACATCCAGGCAATCCTCGAGCCACAGGATCGAGTACTGCTGAAAAGTACGCACAAGGCCTCTGCTTATCTCCGTGTGTCTGCACTAAAACTGACAATGCGCACCCATCCTTCTCATGTACATACAGTGTGAAAATCTTTGTATAGTCTGGTGTACCTAACACTGGTGCAGAACAAAGAGCTTGTCTCAATTGTTCAAAAGGATTCTGACATTCATCTGTCCATTCAAGTGGAATTGGTGTAGTTTTAGACAGCAACGCTAAAAAGGGTTTTATAATGTGCGAAAATCCTAGTATCCATTGTCTACAAAAAGACGTCAAACCTATGAAGGCACGAACATCTTTCTGAGTGCAAGGGACTGGCGTATCTAAAATTGCTTGAATTTGGTCTGATGTCAATGCACGCCCCTCCTTAGACAAAAGATGACCGAGGTAGGTCACCTTTGGTCTACAATATTGCAATTTCTTCCTTGAGACCTTGTGATTATTTTTGGCAAGAAAAGAAAGTAGGGAGAGAGTACTCTCCTCACATTGTTCCTGCGTGTCTGCTGCGAGTAAAATATCATCAACATATTGGATAAGAGCCACCCCAGACTGTAAGTCAAAAGAATCAAGCTGTCTTTTTAAAGCCTGACTATAAATGCTAGGGCTTTCTGTGTAACCTTGAGGAACTCGACAAAATCTATAAGATTTGTTATTTAATGTGAAGCCGAACAAATATCGGCTATCGGGATGAATGGGAATCGAAAAGAAAGCATTCTTCAAGTCAATAACAGTGAATGTAGTGGATGTAGGTGGAATCAAAGTAAGTAAGGTGGTAATGTCAGACACCACCGGATACTGGGGTACGACTATCTTATTAATTTCCCTCAAATCAATAATGAAGCGGTAGATCTTAGTGTCTGTGTCTTTCTTCAGGATCGGAAGAATCGGACTGTTACAAACATTATAGGGGACTTCCTCCACCACCCCTGCCATAATCAAATCATTTACAATATGTGTCAAGGCCACTTCGCCTTCTCTGGAGATCTTGTACTGTGGTACACGAGGCAAAGACACTCCCTCCTTTACAGTAATACGTACGGGAGGAATAATCATTTGTCCCACATCAGTATCAGAAGTGGCCCATAAAGTGCTTGGGAGAGAAGCTAACGCATCGGCCTCCTGCATGAGGCACGATCTCTCAACCTTTGGGTAGTTCTCATTCAAAATAACCCGCACCCCTTCAGGGGCACAGCGTATAGTTGCTCGAAAGTGTTTTAACATATCAAGTCCCACAATATTATCTGGTGTGTTTGGAGATAACAGAAACGGGCATGGGGCAGTACATTTTTCAATGTGAAATGTAAGGGGTTGAGACAATGGGCTAAGAGAAGGTGTTCCATCGAACCCTATTGAGGTAATCGTTTCGCCAGACAGGGGAGCCCTTGGAACCAAGTGTTTGGACAGAGCGCTACGAGTAGCTCCTGTATCGACCAGAAACTGATCAGTAGAACCCAAAACATGTGCTGATATATATGGACCCCTTTGATCGACTGGTACTTCAACCAATTCCACACCCCATCCTATGCAATCCTATGCATAATGATTATCCTGAAACTCAGTAAACTCTCCTTCAGCTATCTGATACTGATTCCGTCGATCAAATGTGTTATGATCAACCTGACCACGACCCCTCGCTTCAAACCTACCACGATCATTCGCTCCACCCCTCAGTCCTGAATAACTATTCCGTGACCTTCCACTTCCTCGACCACGCTGATTACGCTGTTCCCGAAGCACCGGACAATCCGAAGCTCAATGTCCAAACTGTTTACAGTATGCACATTGATCCTCAGAAATATCGGAACAAGCAGAAGACGTACCATACGATCCTCGTCTACCCCTATCGTTCCCTCTCGACTGCGTAGCATAAACCTGAGCCAACATCACCTTTGTCTTCAAATCCTTCGCTTTCTTATCACTACTTTCCTTAGCCTCCAATTTCTGTCGTTCATAATACTGAGCCATAGTCAATAAAGAAGCAGGGGTTGCCGTGGTCCATGAACTTTCACTAGACTTTAACCGTTTTGCAATCTCCGGTAGGAGATTAGCCTCGTATTTATCAACGAACAAGTGCCTGCCCGTATCCTCTGTTAATGATTGTCCACTGTAATCATGGAATGCTTCCTCGACACGTGAAAAGAAATCAGAGACCGATTCATCCGGCTTCTGTTTGCAAGAAGCCAACATCGTCCAGTCAATTTTCTTAGGAGGAACAAGCGTTTTTAATTTATTCAAAATAGCCACCGGGAGGTCTAAAATCAATTGACATGGCTTACATGCAGGTTCTCTATCTCAATCAGCACGGGCTATGTCCTTCCAATCTGCACCTAGAATCGCTCGATCATCAAACTTACGAATCGCCCTCCACATATTAGGAGGCAATATTAACCCAAAGAAAAGATCAATATCAACTAATATCATAACACACGAAGAAATAGCACCTTCCACTCCTTCATAGAAAGCTGCCGGATTTTTACGGGGGTCAGGTAAAGCATTTTTGAGCGCCATAACGTCTGTTCTATTCCATGGTGTATAAACCCAATTATATACAAAATAACCCTTCGAATCTTTAGACATCTTATCATCATCTGTGCCTAGCCCTTTAGGAGGGACATACAAAGGCGCAACTTCTCGCATTGGTATAACATTTACTGCGTCATTCTTATCTGTTCCAGAGATAGGGCAATCTTTGGATACTTCCGTTGATCCAGACGCAGACGAACCTGATGTCTTTTTCAACGCCCGTAGTCGTAACGCCTCATCCCGTAGCTGAACCAAACGCTGGAAAAACGTATCCGCATCTGCAAGAACAAAAAGACCTTTACGAAAATTATCACGACCAACTGATATATCCTTAGGTTCCAACTCAGGTGAATACTGTCTAAACCGTTCGACAACTTCATCTCCAAAATGATCCAGAAAATACAATTGTTCTTTTTCAGACCACTTACTCATAAGACCATCAATCTCTGAAACAGTTATAGAATTTACATTAAGTTTACGAGCAAACCCGCGCAATTCCGTAGCTCGATCAGCAGTTAGCCTGGTACGCTGATTATTCTGATCTTCCTCGTCCGAGTCCTCATCCGGGGCCGTAGGCGGAACATACGGAGGCGGGCAACAGTCTAGTAATGAAAAATCATCTAATTCATTAGTAAGGACAGGATAAAGAGGACGTCGAATAGGAAACTGCCCATTAACCTGCAAATTACGTTCTCAAGTCTCCCTCTCTTTCTGTTCCTGCAATTCTTTCTCCTGCAACTGTAAAGCTTTATCACGAGCAGCCTTTCGCTGCTCCTTGTCCGCCAAGGCTTGTTCACGCTTCATTCGTTCACGCACCGCTTTCTCCCACATACGCACACAATCAAACATATCCTGTCTAGACCTGCGCTGAAACAAACACTGCTCCACATACTGAACCTTTCGCAGATCAAACGACCCATGTAGTGGCCATTGCAATTCACGATCAGTTTTTGTATATTTATGCCATAATGTACTATACATAATGGGGGGAAGGCCAAATTTTATGTACATTTCACGATTAGGTGTCCCCTCTGGGGGAGCCGGCTGAGATTCATTTAATCGATAACTGGTACCATTTCCAAAACAGCACATTCCTCGAAGTGTGCTTAAAACAGGCATGTCAAAATATCACGAAAACGCGATATTACATAAAAATGGCACTTAAATATGTTTTTACACACGGTGTGCCGTTCAAACAAATACAAAGTCAGAGAAATATCTCTACATGCCTGCCTATGTGAGGTGCACTCCACATATAACTCAAATCATAGGTCCAAATGTTAGCTAACTCAAACAAATCCAAAAAGCCACAGTAAGTGTCAGTAGACTACCTTACCAATCACAAGCTTACCAAATATTCTCAAACGTCCAGGTTCCAACTGCCAAGTTCCTTAATCGAATCAGCCAAACGGGCACTGCACAACCCAACCGATCAGGATCTCAGTCGAGGACCGCCGCCACCTGGAAGGTCGAGTCAGAAGGAGAGGAAGAAACACCGTGGGTGCCAAGACTCGGGTCACACAGTGGCAGCGTACGCGTCCATGGCGAGTTTCCAATCCTTCGTCACGACCTCTCCTTCGGGCATCCGAGTCGCCGATGAGTCCCTTCGTGGTCGCCAATTTGTGGTATTGGGTTTCGTCAGGTCTACATACTCTGCAAAAACTCTCGTACACCATAGAATAGAAGTTGGCACGGAAACTGGAAAATGCAAAAGACAAGTTTATTAAGACCCCATGGGGTGGTGGTACATTCCTACAGCACCCTTCGGCAATGCAAGAAGTATCACACCGAACATCGGTGCGCGACCTCTTTTATACAAGTTTGACAGTAATAAAAAGGTAGGCGGTAAACTCTTTTCACAGTTTAGGTACATATAAGGGCATTTTTGGAACACAGCCAACATGTGGGAGGAGTTTAGTACCACTGGTCAGTTTGGAGAACATTCCTAAGAGGTGACCGCTCATTAATCTAAATGTTTGAGTGCGCATGCGTTAGCTTGACCAGTGCTAAAAATAGCCTGTTGCTGGGCAAGGTAAATGGCCATTGGTACAGAGAAAGGAGAAAAGGGCATGCTGACCACGAGGCCGCATGTTCATACAAAATGGAAGCCAGGAAATACAAAATGGCCCCCACACGTTTGGTCAAGTTAACGAGGAAAGTTCGTGTAGCTGAGCTAAATGCTAATTCAGTTGCTGCCAAATTACGACAAGGGGGCTACGACTCCGTAAGCCTGGAGGGGATCAGCTGCGCCCACCACATGCCTCCTAGCCCTGGCTCCAGCTACATGGCCAGCTGCCCCTCCGGGGGGGATACATGCCAGAGAGCAGCAGCAGCCTCCTGCCCTCCTTGCCTGCCCTGGCCAGCGCAATGGACTGTCACTCGCCTTATTCCATGCATGTTCTCTGTTTTCTCTCTTTGTGTAGCTCCCCAATGCTTCCCCGGCAAAAATGTACTTTTTTTTTTCTTATGCGGGCCATGGCAGCTGCAAAATGCTACGGGCCTTTCACTTCCTCTTTTGTGCTGCTTGTGCTTTCTTCCCTCTTTTTCCCTTTTAATTTACCGTTCTAAAACAATGTTAGAATGTGAATTTAAAAATGCCATAAGGACCACCAGGTCATCACAACACACCTGCATGCAAGCGTTACGATACAGGTACATGTGTCATGATGCATGTTGGGGGCCACAATGGAATGGCTTTCTTTAAAAAGAAATTCCATAATGACCGCCCATTCGTAAAAATATGTGTACATGCACTGTGATACATATGTTTTAATACACTGGCGGGCATTTTGACATGTCAATGCCAATAAATATAACATCGACAAATCCATTAGCCTTTTTAGAGCCAAGTTATACTGCCTTTGCAAATGTTTGTTCTCAGCTGTGGCTCCTCCATATGGGCTCCAGGGCTAGCCCCTCTTTGTTTTGGGGTCCATTTTTACTATTCCAAAAGTGAATATTAATCTATCATTCAATCTTGGTATAATGAAAAAAATTCAGTGCAGCAACAGCTTAAGGCAGCTTGTTGTGGCACTATTTGATGGCTGTCTGGTGCAGAAAGGCACCTGCACCAGTCATCAGAGATTATGCTCTGCTGGTGAAATCCCAGTGTTAGCCCCTGGCACACCTCAGCACCTCCCCTAGCTGTGACGTTCTTAAACGGCGAAGGACAGAATGAAAAATAAAAAAACACTTAACTGGAATGGCCAGCCCACTGGCCAGCCGGCTGCTGCCTCTCCTGCATCGTCTGTCATCTTCCTGCAGACTCCTGGTCAGCAGCTGGAAGCACCTGGCAGACAGGCTCCCCTGAGCCAATCACAGCGTTGTGATTAGCTTGAGCATTGTGGATCGGCACTCAGACTGGAACAGGGAGCCTGTGCATGTTCCTGGCCAGGCTGTGTAATGCAGCCTAGTAGGAACATGCAAACTACGCATGAACTGTTTGGTCGACCCAAGAAGCCCGGCCAAACAGTTCATGCGCAGTTTGGGAGTGCCCAGCACTCCTCCCTGCTCTGGCCAGCCTCACCCCACCTGAGAGCCACTGACAGCTTTAGGGAAAGATAACATGATAATGACAATAGTTATTATCGTGTTATTTTTCCTCTGCCTTAGCAGGGGAGCTGCCACTGCTGGCTACACACCATTAACCCTCTTACCCTACCCTTTCACAGATTTGAGAAAGGGTGGGGTTAAAAAGCAGAGACTGAAACCTGGTACCTGCAACTGCACAGGTTTGAGGATTAAATTTTATGCTACAGCACTGGAAGCTGAGAGAAGGAGGAGACCAAATTGTTGCGCTGGCAGCAAGGTAAGTAAAAAGGCGGTGTGGGTTTGGGTGACAGTGTGTCTGTGAGAGAGCGTGTGTATTGTGAGCATGTCTGTGTGTCTTTGAGTGTGAGTGAAAGTGAATGAAAGTCAGTGAAGTGAGTCAGAGTGAGTGGAAGGGAGTGATTGGAAGTGCAAGTACAAGAGGGAATGAATGAGAGTGAGTCAGTGAGAATGACTGATTGTAAAAGAGTGTTATGGAATGTGAAACTGAGTGAGACTGAGTGAGTCAAAGCTTGAGTGAATCTGAGTGAATCAGAGAATGAGTGAGACAGAGTGAGGTAGAACGAGAATGACTGAATCAGAATGAGTTAACCTGAGTGAGACTAAGCGAGAATGAGCGAGTCAGCGTACGTAATAGTGTGTGCAAGTGCAAATGAGAATAAGTGAATGAGACTGAGTGAGAAAAAGTGGGAGAATAGGACCGAGTGCAACCGAGTGTGAACAAACTGCTGAACATTCTGAAAAGACGTCAGGCTTGCTCACTGGAATTCAAGCCAAGGATTACGTCTCACCACTTTTATAGTTCACCAGCTGCCGCTGCTTGTTCATGTTCTGTCACGTCTCATTTTCTCTCCTCTACACTGAAGCATAAATGACCTCCAGAACTGTAAAATATTCCGGTTCTCTTCAGCATCATGCAGTTATTAACATTGGAAGATTGTATTTGTCTATCACGTTGGAGTCACTCAGTTGTAAAAAGTCATTATTGATAGTTACAAATATGCATATAATTCTTTATGGTAGGTATTGATCCCATCGATGCCCATTAGCAATAACACATTTTCTCAAACTCTTTATTCACTGTTATGACATCACTGCAGCGAAAAAATCAAACTGTTTTGACTGCTTTTACCTCATAATAGTATCTAGCTGATCCCATGAAACCAGCTTCTCCTTTCTAACCCCAAATGAGTCCTAATCAAACCTGTGTCAAAAGACCATCACCCCGTCAAGAATTATTTTTTTACCCTCACAACATGATATGGGGACAAATAAAAAAACCTGCTCTGATGACCAAACAAACACTAATGCATTTCAACTAAAGCATGCATTGACAAAGCCAGTAGGTCTGGTTTTGACAAGCTGATGTTATGTTCTATATTTTATTTGTATATAAAATATGCCACAAAAATAATAAAAGGAAAATACCAAATGTTAAAATGATGTTATAGTGAGGTGAACATGCCAGGTTAAATATACCATTTTCCACTTAAAAACTCTGAATTTCACAAATTGTAATGTACTCAAAAAGCTATCACTTACACACTTTCCATGCGGATGTATGACATTACAACGCATGCTTTTACCACGCATGCCTTTACAACGCGGTTTTTACATCGCATACCATTACAACGCATAGTGCTTTTGGGTGTTGGATAGTGAATTATTTAATTTACTATTCCAACTCCAGTCTCCGTGGATAGTAGGGAAGGTGTTGGATAGTAAATTAAATCTATTCCCTATCCTAGAGCGCCCCCCCCCGGGCAATGCGTTGTAATAGTTTGCGTTGTAAAAGTTACGTCGTAAAGGCACTGCGTGGTAAATGTTGCGTTGTAAAGGTTGTTCACCTTTCCATGCACTGCTTAAGACTTCACATATTACAACACTCATGACATGTTCTATGACATCATTGATAACATCATGGATGACACCTGAAACTACATCATTGATAATATCACTGTGCATTGAGGGAGGGTGAATGATAGTTTCTTGAAAAAACTATAACTGGTGAATTCAGTTCAGAGATAAACATGCATCACTTAATCTGCAACTATGATGCTATCCATTGTTGTACCTTTAAAAAAGAACTACTGTTGGTAACAAGCATATATGGTACCTAAACTTAAATTTAGTTTGTAGCTGGATAACTATTAAGAAGGATCGTGTTTGTCACCTATGGGTTCTCATCCTATAAGAACCCCTAAGTTATTGCATTTCCATTGTTGACAGCTACCCAACTCCTATTGTATAATAAGCCTGTTCTAAGAATGATTTGCGGGATAATCTGATTATGGGGCCAAACATCTCCTTCAGAACTTGGGCCTGGCTGTCTAATAATTGATTTAATGTTTCAGTAGTTTAATTCAAAGCGTTTCAAATTTCACAGTAAACAGTTCAGTAAAATGAAGAGCCTCGTAATTACTGTAATTGGGTTAAAATCAGTCAGGGTCCTATCAACGCAAAAAAGATGCTCATGATGGATGTGACAGAGAACAGATGGTATTTCAGATAGGAGCAGAGAATGGGAAGTGTGGGGGCAGGCCAGATGTGTGGCGGAACAACATTACAGTGTAATGGAGCAGAGAGACAGGAAGTGAGAGATAGTTCAAGAATGAGGTAGTCTGGTGTGGAAACGAAAATTTATCAGTGAGCAAAGAGATAATCAATGAACATTAAGAGATTAACACTCATTAAACGTGTCTGGACTCGGTGTAGGGGAAGATTGTGCGCTGTGATCAAGTTAAAGTGGAAGCATTTTTTGTTGAAACAAATGGGAATCTTCAATTTTTTCTGCTAATGTGTCAGTCATCAGTATTCATAATTTTTGGGCAAACCTTTTCACGTGCATTCTGAAAGTTAATAAAAATGTAGTTGAGTTCGAATTTTGCTATAACTTCAATAGGACAGGTTGACAATTGATCAGAGATTATACGTGGAACATGTCAGAACTGATAAAATAAGTGACAACATCTGAAATACGACAAATCATATCTGATTATATCCAGATTCACACTTTAGCATCATGATGTGGAACCTTTGAATTTTCATTTTCTGAATTAGTTTTTTTATGTACTTGAACGCTCAGACTCAGTTCAACATTAGAAAATAGCTATCATCTGCAACTTCCCTTGTACTACTAATGGCCCGGGCTCCCGCGCCTAATGGGGAATTGCCCCTGAGCATTGTGGTTAATGCGTGAGTTGGTCGCCAGACTTTCGATCCACCTGGAGGCCCAAGATGGCGACTAGATGCTGTTTTTAGCACTGATCGCAGCGCAACGGGCAGAAGACACATGGAGAAGCCTGGCACATCCTATGAGCGGCTTTTACCGGTGAGTGCACCCGCTGCAGGGCGGGGGGGGGACTGGGGTGTAGGTAGCTGACTGGCGGAGGACGTTCACCTGCCCAGCCCTTCAGTATCTTGATCCCCCCCATCTCACCCCACCGGACCGCAGCAAGAAGAAAAGCCCCTTGAACCACACGGGGCTACATGGGCTGGCCCACCGAGTTTACATCAGTGGGGCAGAGGGTGGTTTAAACCATCTGGAAGCTGGCTTTTCACAGAAGAATAGGCTGCAGTAAGCACCCAAGCCCATCTGACCCTAAGATGGCACCTGGGCAGAATTAATCATGCCTCAAACACATCCCCCATCTGGCCTACCCATCATGAGACGGAATCTGTGTACCTACCTCTGACCGTGGGGACCTAGCTTTTTGACCAATGCCCAGTGGAGATACCTGATAGCTAAAGAGGAGATAGGCAGTGAACTACCCCTTCAGCCATCACCTACCCAGCCAGTCTTTGGACAGAGCTTACTTCGTCTCTCCGTTGTATTCTCCCTCCTACCGCTTTACTCCACCCCCTTTCTCCTCTACGCTCCATTTATCCCTCCTCTTTGCTCTTTAATTGTTTTCCCGTTGAGACCTAGCTGATGCCCGGTGGATCTATCTGATATCTAAAGAGGAGATGGGCTGTGGACTTCCCCCTCGGAGGTCACCTACCTTTGTCTCTCCAGCCTATCTACCTCCTACCCCTTACCCCACCTCCTTACCCTTCTAAGCTCCATTTATTTCCTCTTCTACACTCTTGAAATGTTTTTCTAGTAACTGATGTAACGTGTAACTGATGTAATTTTGTAATTTCTGTGGAACCTTATGTAAAGCACTCTGATACCTCCGGGTCTAGCCAGTGCTTTATAAAACTCTCAAAATAAAAATAAAAAAAAATAAAAAATAATGTAACTGGAAAATAAAACAATATTCAGAAAGTCTGTTCCTTGATGGAACAGATCAAGGTGATACTAGGGTATGGTGATGTAGCGTCTAGTTCACTGTGGCACTACTATGAAAGTGCATTGTCTATGTGTCTATGATCCTGTTTAGACTTTATTAGGTTCGAACGGTTTGGGGCAGTAAACCCATATAAAGGCATGTAGTTCCTTTGATTTTTACATTTGGTGTTATGAATGCTGCAAGCAGCAGTTATCTGCCAAATTCTTTAAGAGATATCTGTATGAGACACCCAAATTCTAGGTGTTGTGATTGGTTGGTGGTGAGAATAATGCAACCGGTATGTTTCATCGATAGAACTTAGCCTGGCGCATTCTATATTTGCGTCTGCAGCTCTGGCAGAATAAAATCACATTTCCGTAAGAAATCTTTGAAGCAGGCAAGGTTCAAATGAAGTTTTGTGAACTCTTTTTAATACTTTATGGAAGTGGTCAGAGCGCCTAACTTTGGAACGGTAAAAAAAAAAGTGACGGGTGGGATTCGTGAATTAATCTCAGCCACAGATAAATTCTGAGGGCTGCATTCTGGTGCATCACTTGTTTTGCCCACCATGCCACCTACGATTATGGCCATATGCAGATCAACCTTGATCCTGTTCCAATAAAACAGTCTAGCCCAAACTGTCAAGCCAGGTTCTCTCTGATGTGGAATACAAGAAACCTAAGTACGATTTCACCCTAGTTGGGGCTCTTCAGTTCGGTTCAGCTTGGGTCTTGTGGCACAGTGAACTTTTGAAAAAGGGGAGGCAGGCTCGAATCTCGGCCTCAGCTCCTCATTGTGTGAATATAGAGTGATCATTTAGGTTCAGATTTACTAAGATTTTGCAGCATGGCAAAGTGATGCACAGGTATTTCCTTTCCTGTGCAAAGGTATTTGCACTGGAAAGTTGCTCCCATTTTGAGTGTTTAATGTCACTTTGCATCAAGGGAATGTTTCTTAGGCAATCAGCACAAACACCTGTAGGTTTTGAATCACAGTAAAATGTACTGGGCTGGGCTTTAGATAAACAAGAATGCCCCCTTGAAGCAGGCTTTAACAAGGGGAAATGTATGAAAGGGCACATATTCAATGTGTGGGATCCATTCAAGTTTGTTTAGGCATAGTAATTTCTATTGGCAGAGAATGCTTCTAGTACAAATCATCTGCTAGAGAGAAGCCATTCAACTTTGTAACATGGTGTGAGGTGGCGCTTTGCATCAGGAAGCCATATTAGAGCACAAGTGCAGGGGAGGACAACAGCAGTAGGCAATCAGTAGTGGATATGGCTTTGTGCTGTTCCCTCTTCCCTTGTGAAACACAGCTCAACACATTTGGCTACTGCATTGAAAAAAACTTTGCAAATCTGCCTCTGCCAAAGGAAAGATGGCTAAAAGAAAAATGAAACATTGGCATTGCATGTAGCAAGTTATAAGATGCCAAACCAATAAGAGCCATGTTTCAAAGAAGAAAAGTGTTGTGAAAAGGCTTGAGAGTTGTCTTGGAAAGAATTGGGGGCACATTCACTAAACTGTCATGAAACCCAACTCAGGTAGGCAGCTTGCTGTGCTGCATGAAAGAGAGAGAGAGAGCAGAAATGCAACATATCTATTAAGATATGGGACTTTTTTGCTCTCTCCTTGCACTGGTGCACTGCGTGCTGCCTTGTGCCTTTCACCATTGTGCATGGGGGACTGCATTATGGGCAGGGTTGTTTTTGTGCAAGAAGGGATACTTTCCTGCACAAAAAAACCTTACAGGCATATTCCTATTTCTGTGTGTGCTGCAGAACGAAGCAAACATGGGAAGATGAAGTAACAAGGAGAAATTAAGACATTTTTCCTTGCTAAGCCTCTCTCAAGTAGGCACACCATTTTGGCGAAACCTAGGTTTGCTGCCTCTACTAGGCATCAAAATTCATGAGTAGATGCATGGGAACACCCTTGCTCCACCTATGCAATGCCTCTCTGACACAAAGTTGCTCATGGCAGCAATATGTGCTCCCTTGAGTTATTTTCTTTTTTACTAATCCATGCAAAGCCATGCAATTCGCGTTTTGCATGGCTTAGTAAATCAAAAAATACCTTTTACATAGGGGCTGTGTGAAAAAGTGACTCGACCCCAACATAAAATGTTCGTAAATCTGGCCCTGGATGTTAAATGTAGCTAAAATGGTAGTATGGTTCTAGAATGGGTTTCTATTCTAACGTGGGTCATTGGGGAGAATCGTAGGAGGGTAATGATTCATGTCTGGAGTTACAACTGGAGTCAACGCACACCTAGCCTTTACATGAGAGATAAAGAGGGAACAACAGTGATGTATGACCCTGCAGGGCATCAAACCAATGTAGTGAACTTGATCGTGGAATGCAGCAAAGAGTAGTGAGGAGTGGTGTGAGGAGATCTTCAGGAGGAGTGGACCCAGGGTATTGCACCTCAAGTTCCACTCGGTTACCTTTTGAAGGCGGTCCTTGAACAAGGACCGACCAGGAAAGATTAACCTGTCATATTATCCTGTAGCAGCCTGTATACACAGTGATGTCACCTCTGAAGTTTCAATGGTACATTTTGTAAACAAGTTGACACACAGACGAGGCATGCTATGTGTTCCAAGCAGCCTCGTAATGCACCACCACAGTGCAACGTGATGATACTGCAGGTTCCTCTTGGACATTTAGATCATAGAATTTTGTGTTGGGAAACTTGAGTATTGACCACCCTTATCGATTACCATATTGTAAAGGGACAGAGCAGCAACGAGAGTAGGAGTCAATTTTGTTATGGATGATGGTGAAGATACCTTGTACCTTAATCTGAATGTGGTCTTGTGAGTTGGTGATGGGAAGCACAAAGGTTTTCCATGATGCAATGTATGTGCAGATTGGGGGAATGTGGAAATGATTATTGATTTATGTTCATGGTCTATAATCCTAAGGACATCATTAGTACATAGGTTCAAACGGTTTTGTCCGCCTGCTTTGGGAAAATCAAAATCATTAGGAAATTCATCAACTATCTGCCTAATGCAACTCACAAAACCGTGGTCCATGCGTTGATAACTTCCCACCTTGATTATGCGAATAGTCCATATTTGGGTCACCCACTGGGTCTGCTCCGTATGCTCCAGGTTGTTCAAAACGCCGCAGCCCGACTAGTCTGCGGTGTCCCACTCCATCACAGCATCTCTCCTTATCTCCGACAACTTCACTGGCTACCAATCGCAAAGCGAATTGAATTTAAGGCCCTGACATTTGCTTTTCGGGCACCCACTACGCCGGCCACACGCTCGACCCCTTCTTTTCATCCAGCAAGGACATCGCCTTCAGCCACTCCACCGGACTTCACTGGACCGACCACAGCTGCGTCCACTTCAGCTTCAGAAAAACCACCACCCGCAACAGGTTCCTCACAGGAGCTGGAGCAAGATCACCGCCGACCAGCTCACCGCCTCCCTCAGCCAGAACCCACCTGCCAGCACACCGGACCCCAACGAAGCAGCCCGCAACTTCACGCAATGGCTGACCGCCTGCGCCGACGAGCTCGCACCACTGAAGAACCCCCCAGGCAAACCCAGATGCAAGAAGGCCCCCTGGTTCACCGATGAACTCAAGGACTCCAAGAAGACCTGCCGCACCCTCGAGAAAGCCTGGCTCCTCGACCAGACCACTGACAACTTGACCGCCCTCAAACACGCGACCCGCAAGCACCACCAGCTCATCCGCACCACCAAGAAGAAATCACTGAAGGATCGACTGGACAACAACGCCCACGACAGCAAGGAACTCTTCAGCATCGTCAAGGAGTTCTCCAACCCCAGAACCGGCAACAACGACATCACCCCTTCACAAGATCTCTGCGACTCCCTCGCCTCGTTCTTCCACCGCAAGATTGCTGACATCCACAACAGCTTCGGCACACCATCCTCGCACCCAACCGTCGAACCAACGCACCCCACTGCCACCCTCCGCACCTAGACCGCAGTGACCACCGAAGACACAGCCCACACGACGAACACCATCCACTCTGGATCTCCGACCGACCCCTGCCCCCACCACTTCTTCAACAAGGCGGACTCCACCATCGCACCCCAACTCCGAGACCTCATCAACTCCTCCTTCGACACCGCCACCTTCCCGGAGAGCTGGAAGCATGCCGAGCTCAGCGCCCTACTGAAGAAACCAACAGCGGACCCCACCGACCTCAAGAACTTCCGCCCCATCTCGCTCCTCCCTTTTCCTGCCAAAGTCATCGAGAAGATCGCCAACAGACAGCTGGCCCCTTCCTCGAGACGAATGGATCCCTCGACCCCTCGCAGTCCGGTTTCAGAGCCATCCACAGCACCGAGACCGCCCTCATCGCAGCCACCGACGACATCCGAGCCCTTCTCGACAACGGGGAAACAGCAGCACTCATCCTCCTGGACCTCTCCGCCGCGTTCGACACTGTCTGCCACCGCACCCTAGTCCAGCGCCTCAGCAACACCGGCATCCAAGAGAAGGCACTGAAGTGGATCATCTCGTTCCTAGCTGGAAGAACACAGAGAGTCCGCCTCCCCCCGTTTCGTACCGAGGCCACCGAAGTCATCTGCGGCGACCCGCAAGGATCATCACTCAGCCCCACCCTCTTCAACGTCTACATGAGACCCCTCGCAGCCATCGCACGCCGACACAACCTCAACATCATCTCCTACGCAGACGACACCCAGCTGATCCTCTCCCTCACCAGAGACCCCGACACCGCCAGAACCAGCCTCCACAAAGGGATGAAAGACGTTGCCGAGTGGATGAAGAACAGCCGCTTGAAACTGAACTCAGACAAGACGGAAGTCCTCATCCTTGGACCATCACCCTCCGCCTGGGACGACTCCTGGTGGCCCCCTGCCCTGGGCCGACAGACCACGCACGCAACCTGGGCTTCATCCTGGACTCGTCCCTCTCCATGACCAGACAAGTCAACGCTGTCTCCTCTTCATGCTTTCACACCGTCCGCATGCTCCCCAAGATCTTCCGATGGATCCCGATCGAAACCAGGAAGACGGTCACCCAGGCCCTCGTCACCAGCCGGCTGGACTACGGAAACACCCTCTACGCCGGAACCACAGCCAAGCTACAGAAAAGACTACAACGCATCCAGAACGCCTCCGCCCAACTCATCCTAGACATCCCTCGACGCAGCCACATCTCCAGCCACCTGAGGAACCTGCACTGGCTCCCCGTCAACAAGAGGATCACGTTCAGGCTCCTCACCCACGCACACAAGTCTCTCCACAACCTGGGCCCCAAGTACCTCAACGACCGCCTGACCTTCCACACGCCCACCCGCCAGCTACGATCCGCTAGCCTCGCCCTCGCCGCCGTACCACGCATCCGAAGAGCCACCGCCGGAGGCAGATCCTTCTCCTACCTGGCGGCCAAGACATGGAACTCCCTCCCCATCCACCTTCGGCTGACCCAGGACCACCTCGCCTTCAGGAGACAACTCAAGACCTGGCTGTTCGAGCAGTAGCGGCCCCCTTCCCCCAAGCGCCTTGAGACCCTCCTGGGTGAGTAGCGCGCTATACAAGTGATATGATTGATTGATTGATTGATAAAGAAGGAGGACGGCCTATCTTAGAAGGAGACTCCGTCCCTATCAACAATCCAGATCATTAAGCTCTAACAACAAACACTTCCTTGCCACCCCACGGTTTTCAAAAACTAGATTAGGAGGCAGATCTTTTGAGGTGGGTGCTACCACATGTTGGAACAAATTACCCTCCCATTTAGGTCTGATTCAGTCTGAACAAGAGTTCCGTAAGTCCTTGAAAACCTGGCTCTTTATTTGGAGTGACTAGCCCTTGTACATCTTCTCTGTCTGCTTTAGCGCAGGGACACCCTGTTTGGGGTAGCTGTGCACTTAATAAATGTCTTTTAATATTATTATTATTATTATTATTATTATTATTATTATTATTATTATTATTATTATTAATATTAATATTACATATCATTTGGGGTTAATACCACCTGATGTTCAACTGGGAGGTAATAACAGTCACAAAATTGAATTGTTTGAATATTTTTGGCTGATTTGGAATTTGAAGGTAGAAAGACTAAAGGGAAAGCTTATGTTGTCACAAATATGACCCCGTTATTGAATGGTCACCTCAAAAGGGCACAGGAATACATCTTGATCCTAATACTGTATCTCCCATGCATGGCTATGAATTGAATGGAACATTTTTAAGATTTATGTCCGAAAGATTTTTTAAAGTATTCAAAGAGGAGTTGGGTGTCAGGGTCCGAAGGAAGTGCAGAGTAATTCCAGAGGTAACACTTAGCAAGGAGACAAGCCAAGATAACACCAGGCTACTCAATGTATAACAGAGGACACTAAACAACACAGGATAGGAGATAAACAAGAACAATGTCTGATCAAAGCAAGAGGTGTACTGGTGTATGAAAAAGAGGTCTCTTAGAAGCTTAGGGAAAGCCCTTTGGGCTGACATCAGCGGATCACTCAACAGGCATACAGCGAAGTCATACTGGGGCCTGATGTATAGAGACTGCACTCAGGCCAAGGTGGACTGAGACTGACAACACTGATACACTAAGACTCCACAGGAACTGGGAGAAAAAACAAGGAGCCTTTCCCCTTCCTGGTGTGAATGGAGACCAAGGCAGAGGTCATGCTATAAACAGATATGGACTGCAACAGACACTGGACTGACTTTAGAGTGGAACAGAAAACCAGAGTGGAAAGAATAACCAAAATACAGGACAGACAAGACAGCAATCTGACCAGGAGGAAAACAAGACAAGGAATTATGAACAAGGCTTCAGAAACAAGAACAGTAATACAGGAATCAAGGTCAGGCTGTACCCACCCACAGTGAGTAATTTCCAGTTGGTGCAGGGAAACTGGAGCTAGTATTCATAGCAAGGAACTCGAGGCTATACCCAACAGGCACAGGAACAAGTAATTCCCCGTTGGTGCTGGGAAACTGGAACTAGGATTCAGAACAATGAGCTGGAGGATGTACCAAAAGGCACTGGAATAATTAATGCCCTGCTGGTACATGGAAACTGGAACTAGGATTCAGAACAGGAATTCAAGAATGTTCTCAACAGGCATTGGAATAAGTTATGCCCTGCTGGTACATGTGATAAACACAGGAATTCAGAACTAGGAAATAACGGGAACCACTGCCAACTAAGTAGATACATGGTCAAAAGCCCAAAAGGGAAATCACAGAAATCAGGATATCAGGCTTGGAAGGAAAGTGAGTCTGAGAAACAAGGGTAAATCATACGCACAATGCTGCTCAGGGCAGCCACAGGAAATCAGGACACTGAAGAAATCAGTAGCAGTAATCAGGAACTCCTCTCTAGGTTTTAAGGATTAAGCAGTGCAGGCAACTGGAGAAGAAAGCAGGAGCTCCTGGCAATGACATTTGAAGCACCAGTTTTGAATGCAGAAGTCAGGCTTAAATCTCTCCTCTGATTGGAATTCAGAACAGGTGTGAGCAGACTGAAGCACAGTGGAGGGGAGAGCAGTCAAGGTCCTTCCTCCAGCTCTCTGCCTGAAGGAGTGCACAGTGGTTCCAGGAAGCAACCAGTAGGCAGAATGAAAATCTGGAGTGGAACGTGGATCTAATTTCATAATATGACCAGAAATCGTGTAAGGGAACACGTGAACATACTGGAAGAGGTAATATATAGTTCAAGTATAACATGATTTACCAAAAGTCTCATCTCCAGCCCTCATGGTAAGGTTTGACATACAAGCACCATAATGGCATTAGTGGTTGACAGGTAAACCCTGTATTGGAATCTGGAGTGAATATACATTCCCATAGGGTTTAAACACTGAGGATCAGCATAGGTTTCATACTAGTATTAATATTAGCAGCAGACTCGCAGAAGGTCTTCAAGATGCGCCACCTGATTGCAGGATCTCAGGATCCTGACATTGGGTAGATTTGAAGGTTCTGAACACAGGATCCTCTTGAAGGACAGTGCAGTCCCTATCAGGCTTAAGGCTTCAAATGTGCCATTAAAGTACAGAAAGAGGATTGAAGACATGTTGAAGGATTTATGCCTGAAAGATATTATTGAGCCCATTGAATCCTCACAATGGATGTTGCTTGTGGTGATTTTGTTGAAGAGTTCAGGTGAGTTAAAGTTGTGAATTGAACTTTAAGTTGAACAATGAAATATGGATTGATTGGTATCCTTTGCTTAATCTTCATCAAATTATTTGGGCTTTGTCTGGAACACTGGTGTCTTCCACTCTGGATTCATCAAGTGTTTATTAGCAGATTGAACTAGAGGAAGAATCCAAGTACTTGACAGCATTCATAAAACTGGAGGGAATATTTTATTATCATAGGATACCTTTTGGCCTAGCAATTGAGGCATCAGTGTTTCAGTGCACAATGAATGAGATGTTAGAGGTCTGGTCGAGTGCAATAGCCTTTCAGGACAGTATACTAGTATTTGGAAATGAATCTCTGGAGCCTGGTAAGAAACTATTTGATGTGTTGTGTGTTTTGAAAAACAGGGTTGTAATGCTTACATTGTTCAAATTCAAAATATGGTGTGTGGAGGTGGCTTATTTGGGACAAAGGATTACGGAGAATGATATAAAACCTAAGCAGGACCATGTACAAGACATGTAAAAAATCCAGAAAGTGGAAAATTCCTTCCTGAGGTATCTTTTGGCAGTCCCGAGGAGTACGGGCACCATGGCCTGTCATATGGAGCTGGGTCTCCCACACGTCACTGATTTAGCAAAGGCTGAACCAGTATTACTATGGCACAGAATTTGGCGATCCGATAAAGCAACCCTCACCCAGTCCATCCTCACTGACTGTTTAGCATTGGACAAAGTCCACAACTCTAGGTGGTTGTGCTACATCAAGAAGTTCCTGCAAGATATGGGCCAGGTGAGGTACTATTATGATCCCTCCTCAATGTCCGAAGTCTCAAGTAAGGCACTAAAAATGAAATGTCCGGCCCATTTAGAGGAACTAAGACTAACGAAAGAGGCAACAAAATCTTCAGTAGCACACATCCTCCAAATACAAACGACTGCCTCCATTCAGCCATACCTCATACTTACCAACACAAGCTATGAGAGGTATCTTCTGGTAAGGTTCAGGCTGAACTTATTCCATCGTTTGGTAACGTTCCCCATTAGAAACAATTGGGCCAAGGATCTTCCGTTGTGTCCTTGCGATGACACCTCCTCACAATCGACCATGCACACCGTCCTTTTTTGTAAATTCTTTCACGATTTTAGGAAGAAGTGGCTGATCCCATTGCTGCAGCAAATTGGATTTAGACAATGTCGTTTAGCATTTCAATATTTGCAGCAGTTGGAGGAAGACAGGATAACCTATCATGTCGTGAACTTTCTCAAATGTACGGTTAGACATAGAGCGTTTTTAAGCGAATTATCTGTCTTTTAATAAAGAGTCATGTTACGATTTTTCTAGCGAACTTCTAAAAAAGTATTAACTGAGTTTTTAACAAACCTAATAGCGAGAAGTCATAGGCTCGGCTTCTTATTTTCATCCTACAAAGAATAATAGCTGTGCCTTTAATTGAGCCTTATACTTGTGAGAATAGCTATCTCTCTTTTATTTGTACATATTGAATTTATTGTAAACTAAATGTATTGTATTATGATTGTTGTTTGCTTTTTATGATTTATATTCTAAATCGAAATAAAGCTTAATTGACTTGACATGTAAAATGTCCTGCACCTCTGACTAAGGAGCTGTTACTGTAATTTCTTAGTCTGGCAAAATTTATGTTAAAAGTTCCAGTCTATTCAAGTAAGTAAATAAATCTTTATTCGGTTTTCAAATTGCAAAAAAAACCATAAAAGAATTTCCACAATACATTTTATAAAAAGTATGTCAAGCTAGCCATTATTCCTCAAATATGACATTTAAAATTCACTTTCTCATAAATAAAACAGGATTAATATCTTTGCATTTAAAAAAGGGCTACCCTTCTTCATTTTCCTCAGCTAGTCAAACAGTACTTTATCAAAGATTTACCCTATGTTTAAAAATACATTTTAAAAACGTGCTTAGAGTTTTACAGGTCAGTTCAGAGCTCAGAAATTGCAACCACAACACCGTGGGACGACATCTTCTAAGGCCTGAGCTTCTCAGGAGGGGGATTAACCATAGCTTACGGTGTACAGTATAATATTTACAGAACAACACAGTGTGAATCGTTGATTGTTCAGACATTTCGTCGCACGGGCACACCGTTAAACTGTCATCCCAACTATTTCTATTGGGGAAAGCTACAACCCTATGAAAAATGTTCAGCCTAAATCTTGTCAATAAAAAACGCTCGAATTGCGACTCGACATATGTCAAATACGGTTCCATCTCTACAGTAGTCGTAACTGCCATGGAATGTTGGACTGAGGGTTTCTTTGCCTCTATACTGATACGTAGGTCTTCCATATGGTTCAAAGCCCTTGTTTTTAGATCTTTCTTTGGGATTTCAGCAATTGTTTCGGGATTAGAATAATATTTTGCCATCCCCAGATCAGTAAGAAGATTTTTTACATATCTCAGCCATTCTATTTTTTCCGCATGATCCAGTAACATACAGTCTGCCACAATCTCTTTTGTAAAAGAGTTTTTCGTTGATGTCCAAATACGACGCCAAAGCAGTATGGGCATTCCTAGCTCTGCATGACAAGCAAAAGTGGATACTCGTTTAGGGACCGCCAAGAGAAATCTCATGAATGTATTCTCTGCTACCTGCAAAGCTTTTGCATTTTTATGTCCCCACAGACCCGCCCCATAGAGTGTGGTGGAATGACACTTTGCTTTATAAATACGAAGCAACTCTACTGGTGGCCTCTTTCCTAGCTTCTGTGTGAATTTCATGAGGGCAGCAATTGCTCGCAAAAGTTGATGTTTGCGGGCTTCTATAGCCGGTTTCCAATTGAGCTTTTCATCCATCATGATCCCCAGATAAGGGTATTGGGCAGTTAATTCTATCTTTTCGTTATCAAGGAAAATACTCTTCCCCCCTTTCTTTCCTTGACCTGCCACCATAACATATGTTTTTTTGATATTTATATGGAGGTCCAAACTGCCCATAAATTTTGAATACATATTCAATGCTTTCTGTAGCTCTCGTGGGGTGTGTGCCAGTATCACAGCATCATCTGCGTATAGGAGCGCAGGCACCAAGCGATCTCTCACTCGGGGGAGGTCCTGGCCCCCCTTCAACATCTCTACCTCAAGCCCATTTGTGTAAAGGGAGAAGAGAAAGGGGGCCAGCACACAACCCTGCCTGACGCCGCGCTCCACCGCAAATGATTCTGATAGTTCACCCTGCACTCCGAAACGCACCCTGGATGAAGCATTAGAATATAATTCTCTAAGAAAGGTTACCAGGACTAGATCTATTCCCATCTCCGTAAGGACTGTCCACAGTTTTGTATGGGAGACGCAGTCGAAGGCTGCAGATAGGTCAACATACAGTCTATTCAAGTAAATTCAAACAATTGAGATGTCTTTTACAAAAAAGAAATGCTGTTTATTTGAGGTTCTGAATAACAGTGTGCATTAAAAAATTTGAAGGTTGACATTGTGTAAGCACCATTTTTAAGATAGTTTGAAATTGGAAAAGTGTCTGTGGGAGTGGTTGGCAGGAGCAATTGTGGTTAGGTTCTGTGTTGATGCAACATGATAAAATTATTGTATGGCTTTTGCCTTATTGTGTCTGTTAGAAGGTGGTTCTGACCATTTGAGGTGCCCGGATTTTTCGCTTTTTGAACACCTATTTGTTGAGTCTTTACTGGGGGAGAGCCTCATAAGTTGGGACTCACCCATGATGAATTCATGATGAAAGGGACTGCATGTGTATTTTACCAGTGTCCCCTGGCGCAAGTTGGCAGCTGCACTGCAGCCAGAGTAAGGGGCACCGGGCTGGTTACATGCAGGCATGTGTGGACCTGTGTGTGCACAAGTGTAAGGGCTGCGCAGGGGAGATTCCTGGTGTGTGCAGCCCAGGAGCAGCTACAAAATGAATGGTGTGGCAGGACTTATGCAGAGCTGGTTGGTGGCTTTTTACAATGGGAAGAAACATTTGAGGGAAAGTCAGTGTGCTTTACTGTTTTCATTCCATTACTCTCCTATGAGGATGGGGAGCACATGTGCTAGTTTCACTTTCCTAGGGCCTACAAATTCCAGACATGCACTAAAGTCCACTGTAACGTATGTGAGAAGAAGCATTCTACAGAGTCCAAAGTCATATTTGTACTGCTTTTGGGTCATCCAGAAATGTCATATTTCTCTGAGTCAGCTCATAACCAAGCCCTGGCTGGGGATGACCCTGCCAGGCTGAATTAATGACCTTCCTCCTCAAGCTGTAGCATCAGAGGCTTAACCCTGCATGACAAGCATTTGAAGGGCGAAGGCCTCCACTCCAAGAAAAGAGGATGGGTGGAGCTACAGGTTAGTCCATGAGCAACTGTCACATGGTGCCAGGCACCAAGCTGCTCTGGAGAGAAGGCAGCGAGGGGGGAAGGGGCTCTCAGAGACCATGTGGCATGAGACACCCGGGTGATGCCATTTTGAACAAACCCAGAGGCCTGGGCAGGAAGGAGGGAGCAGGAGCAGAGAAGTGAGGTGTCGCTATTTGATAGGGCAAACAAAGACTTCCTGCCAGCCCCCTCCCCATTATTTAAAAGAGTATGCACAGGAAGAGGAGCTCTCTCTGGGGTGTCATTTGCTGAGGAAGACTAGTGCTGGAGCCTGGCACCATTGGCAGCTGGAAGGAAGAACCTCCAGACTGGCCCAGGACCCTGACTTGCACCACAAGGGGAGACCAGGACCAGT
Source organism: Lissotriton helveticus (assembly GCF_964261635.1). Taxonomy (NCBI): domain Eukaryota; kingdom Metazoa; phylum Chordata; class Amphibia; order Caudata; family Salamandridae; genus Lissotriton; species Lissotriton helveticus. The sequence continues at coordinate 444,290,318 of NC_136073.1, forward strand.
GAGTAGAAGCCTGGGCCTCTGCGCAAGGAGAAGAGAGGCCCAGGAGGAAAGTCAGGTGAAAGATTGGTGCAGAGAGCCAGTGAAGACCACTCCCTGCTGAGTTCACCCTCCTGGAGAACAAGAGGGCAAAAGAAGGTGCTCCCAGTGGCTGGGGAGCACCACCAGGAGCAGGAAGAGGCCAGAATGGAGCAGATTGCCCCCCAGAAAGTAGGCGTCCTTTGACATCTGCCAGGACCGACGACGAAGCACTTGGGGCTCTGCCCATAAGGGGTGCCAGGAGCCCACCCTGGCCCCCAATGAGACTTGAGGGAGCGGAGCGCTGTTGTGCCCCCCTCATGGGAGAAAACAAGCCGGGGAGCGCAGTCGTGCTCCCCATGAAGAATTCCCCAGGGGCCGGGGGTCCCAATTCTGGGCCCCATTGCCCCAATGATAAGCCAGGGAGCGCCATCGCGCTCCCTGTGAAGACTGCCCCGGGGGCCTGGAAACCCAACTCCGGACCCCGAAGACCGACACCGAAGCGGGGGAGCACCGTCGCGCTCCCCGTGATAAACTCCAGGGGGGGGACGAGCCTGGGATTCCAATTCTGGGCCCGGTGTGTCCCGCGTAGGTAGGGGAGTGCGGCCATGGCTGGAGGAAGGCATGAGGAGTGAAGTGCTGTTGCACTCCCCCGAGGTCCGGCCGGACCAGCGGGAATCTGGTGAGCAGGGCAGACCAGAAGAGGACTGCCAGCTCCCGTGGCAGCATGCAAGGGTGCTGGCCAGGCAGGGAGCCGGTGGGATTTGCTGGGAGTGGTCTCTTGCGTGGCTCCCCAGTGAGCCATCAGTGCTAGGTTCCCGGGTGGGACCGAGACCCCGAAGAGGATGGAAAGAGGAGCGGCCTAAGTGGGCTACCCGAGCTGTTCTGAGATGACAGCAGGGGTCCGGGTGGGAATGCACCCCCAACAAAGGGCAGATGCGGCACCAGGCCGCAGGAACAGACTGCACGGCTCTCCCTGAGTGCAGGCCTCCAGGAGCGCCCCATATTGCCTTGCAAGGCATGGGGACTGCATCGTGGGTGGGCACCAGGTGGCCCCCTGAGGAGGGGGCCACGCCCTTTGTCAGAAAAGGTGCAGGGGGAGCTGCAGGACCAATGCAACCTCCCCCAACACAAAGAGGAAAGTCCCTCCCTAAGTATCATGGGGACTCAAAAGAAACAACCCCTCAAGGGCGCAGCCAGCAATCAACTCTCCCCTGGGCTGGAACTTTTGTTCTACAGCTGGGCGGTGCCTGTGTGGAAGGCTGTGCTGGGGACGTCTGGAGAAGGGCATCTTCTGGAGGTGAAGAGGTGCAACTGCACGAGAAGTGCATTTACCTATGTTATTTCTTATAGAGGGACTGAAAGTCACACATGTAATGTGAAGTACCTGTGTAAGGTGGAGTCATAAGCAAAGTGGGGTTATGTTGCTGGACACTCCTCCTAGGGGGTCTGGCTGTATCTGCTTAATCCTGTGATTTTAATGGTGATGCCTTATAGGAGCATTAATTGTAATGCATTATAAGTGTTATCAGCAGTGAGAAGTACCTCATTGAAAGTGATACCCAAACGTATATTCTTGCTGCTGCTTTAAGGGAAGAACAACCCAGACTGTTAGCCACTAAGATATAGAGGTGTATACGGTATGGTCAGTATAAAATGCTCAGTCAGGTTTATGTGTCCCCAGGGCAGAATTACCTATTTGTAATGCCTGTTGAGATGATGGGGTGGGTCGCCATTGGGATGGTGTCAGTTGGCAAGGCGCTCGCTCCAGGTTGTGTCAACCCACTGCATTAGGGGGGAAGATGATGTGCATACATGGGAGTGGTGGTACTAGACTCCCCCCCCCCTTGTGGGAGGGTGGAGATGTTATGCAATGTCACAAAGTAATTCCAAAAGCTTATGTATATTTGTAAATTAGTGCATAGTATTGAGTAGTGTGTATGTTTAATAAATGTACTTTTACTTTTATAAAGCAAAGTACAGACTGGACAATCACTTATTGAGTGTTATTTCTGCGCACCTGTAATGACAATTACTAGCCCACACCACCTCTCTTGAGTAATCCTTAGACTGCTCTGCAACGCTAGCCTCTGAGAAACAAGCGATACAATAGGGTGTTTGGCTCCCAGTGAAGGAAAAATCTGACATGTTATTTGTGCAGGCCTCACAGATACTGCCTTGTTTTCCAACAGTGTCCAAATGCAATTATTCTGTCACTGAAAAATATTGGTGTGCACTTGGGCTACAGAGCACATTCCACTGGGGTAATAGCTTTGTTTTCAGAACAAACCACAACCTTTCACTAAATAGATTATCACCCAGAGGTGGAAGGTCCTTGACAGCACCTCTGTTAGAAATGGGATTTCTGGTTGGCTAGGGAAAGTGCCTAAGCCAGGCAGAAACCACCACTCTAGTCAGGGTAAGGGAGTTACACACTGAAGATAACCCCTGCTCATCCCCTTGGTAGCTCGGCACGAGCAGTCAGGCTTATCCCAGAGGCAATGTGTAAAGCGTTTGCGCAACACACACACACAGCCGCAACACACTAGGAACACCACAAAAGAAACTTCACACAAGGTTATATAAAAAATAGCCTTTGTATTACTGATAAACACATTAGAACGTCATCACGAATGTACACTGTGGCACCTGGCACTAGGTAATACTTTACGGGGGATTTTATACAAGACATGGCCACTAGGGCCACTGTCCTCACCATTACAACACACCATTAGTGAAAAGCAATACCACTAACTACTGGTAAGGTACATTTAGCATTAACCTATTATGCATAAATCACATCACATTAGGCATAAATCAAATTAGCATTACATAGTGTGGCATATTATGCAAACCATAATCATTACACCAGGCCCACTCAGGCCTAATCTTCCTCTGTAGAAGAAACCTAGGATAGTGTTCCTGTGCTTGTTTCACCTATATCGGGGGCTCCTCACATGGGGGTCAGGCACAACAGCATCTGTAATCCCCAAAAGCTACCATCACCGTGCTGCAGCGCTTAATGTATGGATGCATAGAAAGGGCAGTGACGGGACCTGCATCGAGGGCTGCTACCCCATCCTGCTCTCGTGTGCCCCAAAGAAGAGAGGTGCCAGAAAGGGGGAGGGTATCAAAGACGTGGGAAACCCAATAGACCCTTGTAGGCTTGGGCAGTGAATAGTTAAAGTGAGGGATGGCTACGAGGGATTTTGTTTGTAAATCGATTGGAATAAGTATAATAATTATTTATAGGTTATTTTACTGAATTGAACCAAATGTATCCAGAGGATTACTCTGACATTAATCACCAGTTTTTTTAAAAAGGTAAAACAATACAGTAACGAGAAGAAGCACACAGCAGAGAAAGGTTATATTTGAAATTGTTTGTATTGAAGTTAATCACAAAGAAAATTTCATGGGGACAAAGAACAGAACAAAACTTTCAAATAAAAGTCATGGAAAGCAGTATATCTATATCAACTGGTCATTTCATAACAGTACATCAGCTCCGTTAATCCATGAGGAAAACCAAAATCATAAATGTGTCGTGGTGTCCTTCAGTGCAAACAATGCTGAGGAGTTGATGTCTTTGGTCGACGTTTCGGTCTTCTTTGTTGTCATCTATAAGACCATCATCAGGACTTAATTTTTCATCAAAATAAAATCCCTTAGGTACGTCAAAGGTATAAGGCTGATCTTCAGGAATGGGTACTAGTTCTGACTGGATAAAAGTTGCCCAGCGAGTCTGTTAGGGGTCTTCTTTATATTTTAGAGCTTTGTATGTAGACTAGCAGCCCGTCCCGACGTTGTCCAGGAGCAATCAGGCTTCTGGGCCCCCGCCTGCCCCGATGTTGTCTCAGGCTTCAGGGCCCCCGCCCGCCCCGACATTGTCCGTGGGTCCCCCGGAGCGCACCCGCCACTTTCAAGGCCCCCAATGAGCCGCACACGGGCCGCTTCACCTGCCTCAGCCGCCGCTCCTCCCCGCCTGTCCGCCGCTCCTCACCGCTCCTCCCCGCCTGTCCGCCGCTCCTCCCCGCTCTCATGTCCGCCGCTCCTCCTCGCGCTCCTGTACGCCGCTCCTCCCCGCACTCCTGATGTCAGCACGCACGTCGCGGCCGGCGCTACTTCCAAGGGACTACTTTTTTTTTAATCGTAAATATTTTAAAGAACGTATATTTTATTTTTTTATATAGCCCATGTCCATCTGCAGACCCTGACAATTACAACGATGTATCGGGTGTTTGGATTGGTGCTGTGGTTCCTGAGTTTACCCGCCTCAAAGGTTCAAAGTTCTCTCTTTATAATAGTAGTATAGATATATATATCTATATATATATATATATATATATAGATATAGATATAGATATATATATATATATATATATATATATATATGTATATATATATATATATATATATATATATATATATATATAAAGTCTAACAGGAAGCCCCAAATTAAAGCAAAGCCACACGAAGCTCAGATCAGCACGTTTATTTGCATCCATTTCACTGCTCGCTCCTTGACAGCTTTCAGAGCAATCTTTGAACATGTAAAGCCTGACGCGTTTCAGGAAATAATCCTTTCTTCAGAGGCATTGTTCACAAAGGGCTGGAAGAGCAGTTTTTGGCCGCGTCTGCTCATATAATCACTGGCACCTGCCTCAGTGGGCGTGGCTAAATCGCAAAGCCTTCTGTGCCTTGTAGTACGCTGGCCCTCTTCCCACAGTGGGGCCACTCAACAGTCCTTGCAATTTGAACCACGTATTCACCAAGTGGAGTAAAGTAAAGCGCTGTAAGCCCTCAGATTGCGCTCTGCAGCAGTGAAGTCATGCTCAAGGCAACACCACCTGCATTGGAGCTGCTCTTGTCTTCGTTCCGTCTTTGCAAGCCCCTTCTCAGAGCCTGCACGAACCCTTCGTAAGGTGGGCCTCGCTTCTCGACTGGGCAAACAGCCGATATCCATAAAGTCTAAACAGGAAGCCCCAAATTAAAGCACAGCCACACGAAGTTCAGATCAGCACGTTTATTTGCATCCATTTCACTGCTCGCTCCTTGACAGCTTTCAGAGCAATCTTTGAACATGTAAAGCCTGACGCGTTTCAGGAAATAATCCTTTCTTCAGAGGCATTGTTCACGAAGGGTTGGAAGAGCAGTTTTTGGCCGCGTCTGCTCATATAATCACTGGCACCTGCCACAGTGGGCGTGGCGAAATCGCAAAGCCTTCTGTGCCTTGTAGTATGCTGGCCCTCTTCCCACAGTGGGGCCACTCAACAGTCCTTGCAATTTGAACCAAGTATTCACCAAGTGGAGTAAAGTAAAGCTCTGTAAGCCCTCAGATTGCGCTTTGCAGCAGTGAATTCGTGCTCAAGGCAGCACCACCTGCATTGGAGCTGCTCTTGTCTTCGTTCCGTCTTTGCAAGCCCCTTCTCAGAGCCTGCACGAACCCTTCGTAAGGTGGGCCTCGCTTCTCGACTGGGCAAACAGCCAATATCCATATAGTCTAAACAGGAAGCCCCAAATTAAAGCAAAGCCACACGAAGTTCAGATCAGCACGTTTATTTGCATCCATTTCACTGCTCGCTCCTTGACAGCTTTCAGAGCAATCTGCGGCCGGCGCTACTTCCAAGGGACTACTTTTTTTTTAATCGTAAATATTTTAAAGAACATATATTTTATTTTTTTATATAGCCTATGTCCATCTGCAGACCCTGACAATTACAACGATGTATCGTGTGTTTGGATTGGTGCTGTGGTTCCTGAGTTTACCCGCCTCAAAGGTTCAAAGTTTTCTCTTTATAATAGTAGTATAGATGTAGATTGGCTGATATCCAGAATGATCAGAAGAAGTTGTGATATTAAACACGAGTAGAAGGTCGATCTGAAATTGTGGATCACTGTCACGGGAATTCCTCTCGGTCTCCAGTTGAAAAAATGACAACGAGGATAGTGTTCCTGTGCTTGTTTCACCTATATCGGGGGCTCCTCACATGGGGGTCAGGCACAACAGCATCTGTAATCCCCAAAAGCTACCATCACCGTGCTGCAGCGCTTAATGTATGGCTGCATAGAAAGGGCATTGAAGGGACCTGCATCGAGGGCTGCTACCCCATCCTGCTCTCGTGTGCCCCAAAGAAGAGAGGTGCCAGAAAGGGGGAGGGGCAGACCACCTCCCTCGGTGGGGCCAACTCACCGGGTCCCCTGTGTCTGGCCTGGTTCACCCAATGGGTCAAAGCAGCTGCCCACTACCACTCGGGCAGCTGCTATAGCTGGGTAAATGGAGTCTCGCTATCTCCACTTATTATAAGGCCTCTCACCTAAGGCAGATCCGAGCAGTGCTCCTTTCCAAGCTCCTGGGCGTAAGGGAAGCTCCCTTCTCCGTTCCTCCCGAGGCTCCCGTCAGCCCCCTCAGAGCGGCGGGACTTCCTCTCTGCCTCCAGCAATGCCGGCAGACATGCCGGGTTCTCCTCCTCCTTACGGGCAGCCCCGCCCACAGTCAGGCAAGCGCCGCTTGGCTTCCTGTTTCTGGCCGAGGCTACGTCTCCACTTAGGGTAGGTTCACTTATTGAGGACCTGCCTCCCCGTCTACCAGGCAGGTGAAGGCGGGAAGTTGAGAAATTGGACCCTGCTGGGCCCTGGCTCATGCTCACTACCGGCCCGGCTCACCACCACCACAGGAACCACGCAGGGCTCTCCCTCCCCTTAGGGGAGCCCCAACCACAGTCAGGCATATGGTGCCTGGCTTCCTGCTCCCCAGATTCTCAGGGCAAAGTCTCTGTTGTTCCTGCAGGTCCCCTCTCCTCGGGCCCAGGTCACAGAAGGAAAAGCGCTCACCATGCACTTTCAGCAAAGCAAAGTCTCTGTTGCTCCTTTCTTCAGGAGGGTGGCGGTCCTGCCCACAGTCAGCCTTTGCTACTGCCTGGCTTTCAGCCTGCGGACTACTGCAGCACTCATGAGCACAAGGGAACCACCCAGGGGCTCACCACGGTTCTCCGCATGGCCAGCAACTGGAGGTGAGATGGGCACAGCGCACCCCCACGCTACCAGCGGCCTCCAGCAGCACCTGGTCAGTCCTCACTGCAGAGACCAGCAGCGCTTTTCACCCTTTGCTTAAAGGGGACAGCAGGGCACTCTTGTGCGCTAATGGCTTGCTAGGGACATTAAGGGCTCCCAGCACGCTCAGTCCCCCAAAGTCCCACAGGGCAGAGCTGGGCCCAGGCAGGCCATCTCAGAGGGCCCTCCAGCAGAGGGGCAGTCCTTTGTAGCGGTTCCTTTTGGCGCCTAGCGGTCCTTCAGCAACACAGGTACACAATTCATGGGGTCACAGCCCAAATATTTCTACCTCATTTGTCTTCGTTCTTCCTCCTGGCACAAGGCACTGGACCTAGTCCAAACCAGTTCTGGGGGGTACTCAAGCATTTCTTTACAGTGCTCACACACCCTCATTGTTAGATTAGGCTCTGGCCCCAGACACATCATAGGGGGGGCGGAGCCAGCATTGTACAAGACAAGCACAGACCTATTCAGGGTCATGGGCTACTCCTCCCACTACTCCAAATGCAGATCTGCCCATTCAGCCTTGCGCTGACTCACCCAGCCCCTCTGGAGCCACTGCACCTCACCAGCTCCTGTCACGTCAGAGCCAGACATGCAATACAGATCAGGTAGGCACAAAGACACATAGCACACAGAAATTCCCACTTCTAAAAGTTACATTTCTAAAATAGTGATAATAAATCCACGCACACCATTACGCAGCATTTATTACCACTATTCCAAACATGCCAAACTTGATCTCGCTGCTCCTTTCAGATCAGGAATTACCACTGACACACTTATCAGGGAATCCCCAATGCATTCCTATAAGAGGGCAGCCTCAGAGTAGTGAGAAACCAAAATGGCTGTTTGTCACTGCCAGGACATGCCACATAGTTAAGACACATGTCCTACCTTTTACCTACAATGCACCCTACCCATTGGGCTAGCAAGGTTCTACCTTAGGGGGGACTGACATGTAGGAAAAGGGTAGTCACAGACATGGCACCCACTTTATGTGCCACGTCACAGTGGCAGTAAACTGCGTGCTCAGGCCTTGAGATGGCAGAGGCCTGAGACAACTTTGAAAGGCTACTTTTGTGGGTGGCACAAGCAGCGCTGCAAGCCCACCAGTAGCATTTAATTTGCTGGCCCCTGGTATATGAGATACCAATTTACTGGGGACTGATAGGTAAATGAAATACGCCAAACAAGTGTAGACCAATCTTACCATGTTTACCACAGAGAGCACACACACTTTACACTGGACGCAGTGAAAAAGGGCCCAGAGTCCTAAAACCACCAACACCATGTCAGAAAAAAGACTAGGAGGAAGGCAAAAAGTTCAGGGATGACACTGCAAAAGGGGCCATGTCCAACAGCCTCTGTCTAGCTGTGCAGTTAGGTTACAGACTTTTCAATTTTCCATGGAAAATGTCCTGGATAGATATAATATAAATACTGATTGCATGTCATAGTTACTTTTGGAAAATACTTATACATTGAAGGTGGCTGAAGAAGAATGTGAGGTAGCTTTTATCCTGGCAGGATGTGAATATATGTGGGAAAGTGAAATAAGTATTTATGTAGCAACAAAGGAGGATTGGAGTGCATAGATGATGATGTGGATATATGGTGAAAGGTTGACCTAAAGATTACAAATTAAAAGGTGGCCTTAATGAATTATTTAAAGTGCAGGGCAGTTGTTGATGAATGAGGAATTTTTGGCGAAAAGAGATAAACAATTTCACCCCTTTAGATAGGCTTTATGCTGCAGAACGTGAGGCTTCCGGAAGACCTAGGAATCAGTGCATCTGATTCTGTGCAGCTCTCCTTAACCACGCGTCCAAGCTCACCCCACTGGATGCTTTTGACTTCTATTAGAGCAATGACATCATATTAAAAAAAGTAATTGAGGCCCCTGGACTCGGTTGTTCTACAAAAGTGCTCTAGTCAAAGGTCTTCCATGTGTGCACTAGCATCCCTTATTTGAGTAAGGCTCTTTCACCCACGGGTTTGTGTGAAAATTGTCTGTTTAGGTCTAGGGATGCTGGGGCCTACTGGTTTACTTTACAATGTCTTAGCTATGTCAAGCAAGAAAAACATGTGCAGTTATAGTAGATATGACAGTGAGTAATAACACTGATGCAGCACAGTTGCTTGCCTTAACCTTCCATTTCAATCAATCTATTGGCCTTTTTCCTACGGAATTGATTTGTCAATTTTACCTATTTTTTTCTTTGGTTGTACCACATTTTTGGTGCTGGTTTCACAACACATGCATTTTATCTGAAGGAAGCTTGTCTGCTCGTGCCGAGCTACCAAGCTTAAGCCCAGAATTCCTTAAAGTAACCTCTTACTTTTAGTAGCTAGAATGTAAACCTTTGTGAGACCACTGCCACATTTCACCGGAAAGACTGAGACATCTTCCCTGTTATATAATTAAGCGAACTTGGAACCTGTTTTTCCTTCACCAATTAATCATAAATCTGTTGGTACATTTTTCTGTTCATTCCCCTTTGTATATGTGTGCGTCTGGTGGCCTTGGGCACTATGACAACGTTATTTGGAGGATAAACATTCCTATTTGGGTCTTCATTTGGAGATTAAGATATTGAGCTGCCAAACCTTACTTTGGAATGTGATAAAGGTTTAGAACTGGGAAACAATATGCCTCAAAGTAATTCATTTCAATAATAGACAACCTCCTGTAAGATCTATGGGCATCATGTATATGTTGGCAGGATGTTTACCCGATGTATTTGTTTGAAAAGTTTTATATAGCGCTTCAAGACCCGGGGATAGCAGATCGCTTTCCATGAGCATTAAGATTCCAGTTGGTACAGTAGATTCAGAGGGATCGAAAAAAAAATATACAGACATTACACATTTAAACAAAAAACACTTCTTAAATAAGCATAATAGACTAACAGATGTGGCCACGAGTAGAACGAAAATGTCACTGCAGACAATTAACACAGAAACAAAAAACAAAGAAAAAGGCAAGGTGTAGGAAGGTGGCTACCTGACTATGGTTACCCCAGATTTTTTGCCTTGTGTTTAGCTAGTTTTTGACTTAGTTGGCCTGGTTCCCTGCTAATCAGGGCCCCGGGCTATCGGCTCTCTCTGTAAAATGGATTCCATGTACCCTAGGTGCATACCACAATTGAAAATGGACTCCTTGTCAGCCCATGTACCATGCACTATAGGTGCTCAGGGCATAGGTGCCACCAAGGCCTACCAGGGGATGCAGCATATCTTTTGCCACCCCTGGCTGGTTCTTACATTGACACAACTGGCTGATCACTCAGCTGGGCAAGATGGTGTAATCACCTCTTGCTTAGATATAGTATACCTATATCTAAACCTAGATCTGGACACATATAAACCTGTGAGCCACTCCTATGGAAGGCCTTATCAATCCTGGAGGCAGAGTGCGTGGTTTAATGTGAGATGGAGCTCTAGCATGAGCTGAGCCTGTCTGCAGCTGTCGGGAACAACTCCCTAAGCTGTTCCGGGATAATGCCATACCATATACTCTTAAGTGCATTATAATCCATGCGGTTATATAGCAACTTTGGTTTGGTTTTATCAAAACATGTCGTGTAAGGTGTCATACGATTTGGAATACTATCCCCTCACCAGTTCTGGCGACGGGGTTAGCATTCCACCCCTCTAGAGGGAGAAGACATGTTACTTTGCTTAAATGCGGTTGATTTTTAAAAGAGCCTCAGATCCACAAAATGGATGCTTCTGCCACAGACACAGGTCTGACCCCCTGCAGCTGACCGAAACTCAGCCAAGGGGGCCTGGACAAAGGATTTTCTGTCACAGGAAGGTGTCACACCACCCCAGACAGGAAATAGTGGATTGTAGCAGGGAGGTTTGAAAGAAACCAGACACTGCTTGGGGCGCACAAGGCTGCCCCTTGCATAATCCGGCCAAACCGGTTCTGGGGCACACCAGCCCCTGTCCCAGCGCGGCCTGGATCAAAGGAAAGGGGTGTACCCACCCCCTTCCTGGGTCCCACCCATAGGAGGGGACCTAGGAGGTAATCCAGCCCCCTAGATTGGTATAAGAATGGGAGCAGTGCCAATGCACTAAAGATTATCCTGATGAAACATAAGAAACGAAACTCTGGACCCTTCCACATCCTACGCAACGTAGAAGACTGAAGAATCTCTCTTGTGGTCAAGGAGTGACCACCCGGTGCAAACAGGCACCATCCAGCACCTCGAGGTCGGCTTTGTTGCAGTTCCCGCCAGAACTCGAGTGACAGAGATCGACGAGATTAAGCTTGCCTGCCTTTCTACAGCCCGATCCACAGTCCCTGCAGAGCTGAGACCCGTGGAGGCAACCGGAAGCGTGGGGCACGCCATCTTGGAAAGACCACGAGATGCTGACCGTGCAGCCCACGAGTGACCCTCGAAGCTGTACACCGGGGTTTGAGAAGCCCCAACCCTGATCCACTCTTGCACCGAAGTTCACTCCTCTACACTCGACGAGTGCTGCGTGGGGTCCTTCTGCTTCTTTTGGCTCAACGCGTTGGCCCGGTCACTTGCCAGCCGGCTTGTGGCCCCTGTGCCAACGAAAACTGAAATACGACCTGTGATTCTTGTTGCTCCAGATTTGCACCAGCTCCCCTGAAAAGGAGCTCCCGCTCTGACCCTCCTGGTCCGAGTGAGAAGCAATCTCCCAGTTCCGCGTGGATTGCTTTTGCCAAGTGTTGTTTGCTCCAATCTTGAAGCCGACAGCGCCGACGGTGACAGCCTACATGGGACAGATCGTGACCCTCTCCTGGACGTCGCAGATGCCCCAGAGCCTACGTGGCAGCGGAGAGAAGCTCCTCAACAACCACCTGATTGCGCCCGACATTGCCTGGTTCCGTCCTGGTTCCACCCTGGTCACTGCTGAGTGACCCAGACTCTGTCCCCTCTGCTTTCAGGTACTTTTTGACTTCGATCCACCCTTGGATCCCACCGGACACTTCACCTTCACAGCGCCTGCAGCATCTTCAGCTTCAAGCACCAAGAACCTGCGTGACGAAACCCGACGCCACTTCGACCCTGTGCACCCGCTTCCTGTGGGTGAGGTAACATTGCAACGCCGGTGTTCCCACACTGGTACACACCTCTAGGGCCTGTGTCTTAAGTTTTGTCTTTCTAGGTTCATCGGAAGTGTCCTAAAACTCTATTTGTGTAACTTTTACGCACCATTGACTTAACATTGGTGCATGCGTGTGCTTTCAGCACTGCACCCGAATCCCGCGGGCTTTTCCCGACTTCAGCATTGCTTGTCCCGACTGCTCCCAGCGATTCCCTAGGCCCTAGGCCTAACCACTGTTCGATTGGTATCTCTTATACCACTTTCTTAATATATGGTTTGAGTGACCCCCCCGCCCTCATCTATAATTGTGCAACTTTGTATGTTATACTGTGCTTTTGATTTAACGCTTGTGCCCCTTTATTCATAAAGAGTACTGGGGATTATTCTTAGAAATAAATACATATATTTTTATAATATATACTTGTGTGGTGTCCTTTCATTTGATATTACAAGACTGTGATTGGTAAAACAGCTCGCTTAACACGACCTCTTGAGTTGAGCCTTTAAGGCTGCTTAGTCTATGCTACCATTAAGATAGCTTGTCTACAAGGTTGACTTACAACCAGACACCATAAGGGGTTATTTGGACTGATACAAGGTGGTTCCAGAATTGGAAACATCATATATCAGGCCAACTTCTCACATTGGTGCGCAGCGGTGCGGATTTGAGCTTGCTGTTGTTTTACCATTGCAATCTTTTTATCAAATTGAAAGATCACATCAAGTACCTTAGGTACATATAAATTAAAATCTTAGCATATTAAGTTCTACTGGACTTAGGAGTTGTAGATTAAAGGGATTAGCACACCCTGACTACAACTCACTAGCAAGGTACAGTAGGGAAACATTTAGTGTAGGTAGGTGCATCACTTACACCACACTAGAGTCATGTCTGGCACAGGTGAAGTTCCAAGCTCTCTACCTGTGACAGTTGACCTGACCAAGGCAACTTCCAGCTATGACAAACTTAGCCACAAAGACTTGTGTGCCTTGTGCATATCAAGAGGGCTAAAAAGGGGTAGTGGCCCCACCATTCCTATCCTGATAGCCATTCTGGAAAAGGATGACTTAGATAAGGCGAGTGCAGCTCCCTTAGACTTAGGAGATGGAGTGAACCCCCCTGTAACTGAGACCACTCCAGAGGAGGAAGAAGAAGAGGAGGAAGAAGAGGAGGAGAGCTCAGATATAGAGGATCCTGAAAATGAGGATCAGAGGGGTAACCAGGTTGTAGTTGCCAGGCTTAACCAGGCCAACTTAGACCTACTTGGGAATGGAGAGGGCCAGCACCTCCCCAGATCCCACAATATCATTCTCCCAGGCAACAGAAGGGTGAGATCTCCATCAGGGGACTCTCATATTTCTAGTGCCTCAAGAGAATCTCAGAGAGGAATGACTTCCTCTCAGAAGATAGAGCATAGGGCCCGGATGAGGGCTGTCAAACTCCAGATAGAGAGGGAGGAGGTAGCCCTGGCTCAAGCTAGACTTGCTTTGGCAAGAGAACAGAAAATGTGTGGCTTAGATGCCACTGGTGGCAGCAATATTCCTAGAGAGAAACCCAGGTCCTATGATAGTAGAAACCTGACAAAGATTGTGCCCCCCTACAAGGAAGGGGATGACATCCACAAGTGGATAACTGCTCTTGAGAGAGCCTGCATGGTACAGCAGGTTCCTGAGGAACAGTGGGCAGCAATCTTATGGTACTCCTTTTCAGAGAAAGGGAGAGATAAGCTCCTCACTGTTAGACATGAGGATGCAAACAATTACAAGGTCCTGAAGAGTGTTCTGATAGATGAGTTTGGCTTAACCACTGAACAGTATAGGTTAAGGTTCAGAGACACCCAGAAGACACAGACTCAGGACTGGACTGATTTTGTAGATTGTGCTACTAAGGCTCTGGAGGGTTGGCTACATGGCAGCAAAGTACATGACTTTACAGGATTGTATAATTTGATTATGAGGGAGCAGATCCTAAGTAATTGTCAGAACCAGCTCTTACACCAGCACCTGGTGGACTCAGATTTGACCTCTCCCCAAGAATTGGGAAAGAGGGCAGATAAATCGGTCAGAACCAGGATTAGGCCTAAGAATCAGGACAGTAACCAGAAGAAGGAGTCTACCAAGCCTCAAGAAAAGGGTGGGGATAAAAGTAAGGAAAAGACTTCCCCAGGGCCCCAAAACTCCAAGAATGCGGGTGGGTCCCAAGACACTTCTTCAACTCAGAAAAAGCCTTATTGTCATATCTGTAAACAGGTTGGGCATTACAAAACAGACAGCTGTTGTCCCAATAATGGCAATAAAGAGAATATACCTCCAAAGCCAGTTCCAACACCTCCTGTTACTGTCAGCAGTAATCCCCCAGGAAGTGGGAGCACACCCAGGAATCTGGGTGGGTTTACTTTTGGAGCCCAGGTGGACCCTGGCCTATCCAGGTCCCCATCCCCAAATGAACTTGTTTATGAGACTGGCATGGGGATTGCCAACTTCTCCGATTGCCCAAATACCTTGAGCAAATATAGACAAGAACCCATCATCAATGGTTTGAAAGTTGAAGCTTTTAGAGACACAGGGGCTAGCATCACCATGGTGGCTGACTGTATAGTCCCCTCTAAGCAACTTTTACCTGGTGCCACATACCAGGTAACAAACATTGATGGAATCCAAACAAATCATCCCATGGCAGTAGTAAGTCTCAGCTGGGGAGGTGTCACTGGCCCAAAGAGAGTGGCAGTGTCATCAAACTTGCCTGTGGACTGTCTACTGGGTAATGATTTAGAAATCTCAGCCTGGGCTGAGGTTGAACAGGAAACCCATTCTAGAATGGTAAATGCCAATGGAAAGGTTAGTGGGGCTGTGATGGCTACAGCCCCAATCCAAGATGTCCTTCCTGAAAAGGTTGGTAGGGCTGATCAACTCTCTGCCCCATCTTTAACAGAAGCTCTTCCTGAACAGAATAGCAAAGCTGTTATGAAAACAGCAGAAACCGAAACTGAGTCCCCTCCTGAAAAGGTTGGTGGGGCTGCGATGGCCACAGCCCAAACTCAAACTGATATGTGTGTTGTGAAGCCTGAAATGATGGATAACTCCACACAAACTGAGAGCACAGAGGAGGACGAGAAATCTCCCCCTCACCAGACTTTAGGAAAGGATCAGCCTCCTCAGGGAACTGATCTTACCCCTGATGAAGGAACTGCCCCAGAGGTGGTTAGGCCTAGCCTGACAGAGTCTCTGATGTCAGTGGACCCTTCTCAGGTGGGACCCAGTCTGGAGCAGGTAACCTGCCCCTCTCTACCTTGCCTTAGTCAGCCCAGGGCTGCAGAGGACAAGAAGGACAGTGAGACTCAGAGGGCCCCCTGTCAAATAAAGCACCCCCATCAACAGATTAGGGGCACCAAAACTAGTAGCCCTAGTAAGGTGAAACCTTTAAAAACTCCTGAGGGAGCCCCCTTAAAAATAGTTAGGGACCTCCCACAGATGGGTTCTGTTGGGCACAGCCAAACCTGGGACCCAAAGGGCCCAAACCTGAACTGTCCCTCTAGCAAGCCAAACAGAGGGACCCAACCTCCAGCTTTAGGTAGCCAGAGGTTTACCCTGAGAGCACAGTGCAACTCAGTTGAAGAAAGAAAGGCACACATGGTGGAAGATAATTGGAGGAAGCTGAGCCCTAAATTAGTGGAGCCTCACTTCAATACTCCATATCCAAACCAGCCTTTGACTTTGCATAAACACACCCAAGGTAGTGATTCCCTATGGTGGAGACCCTCTAATACCCCAAGGGTGAGGGACTGCTTAGTGGACCATGAGACAGGGGGTACCCATGCTAGTGCAGGTACTTCCTTATATGGCCACTCAGGCAATATAGGCTTACCTGGCCAAGGATAGCCTTATCTCCTTTCGTTTGGGGGGGGGGGGGTTGTGTAGGAAGGTGGCTACCTGACTATGGTTACCCCAGATTTTTTGCCTTGTGTTTAGCTGGTTTTCGACTTAGTTGGCCTGGTTCCCTGCTAATCAGGGCCCCAGGCTATCTGCTCTCTCTGTAAAATGGATTCCATGTACCCTAGGTACATACCACAATTGGAAATGGACTCCTTGTCAGCCCCTGTACCATGCACTATAGGTGCTCAGGGCATAGGTGCCACCAAGGCCTACCAGGGGCTGCAGCATATCTTTTGCCACCCCTGGCTGGTTCTTAAATTGACACAACTGGCTGATCACTCAGCTGGGGCAAGATGGTGTAATCACCTCTTGCTTAGATATAGTATACCTATATCTAAACCTATATCTGGACACATATAAACCTGTGAGCCACTCCTATGGAAGGCCTTATCAATCCTGGGGCAGAGTGCGTGGTTTAATGTGAGATGGAGCTCTAGCATTAACTGAGCCTGTCTGCAGCTGTCGGGAACAACTCCCTAAGCTGTTCCGGGATAATGCCATACCATATACTCTTAAGTGCATTATAATCCTCACGGTTATATAGCAACTTTGGTTTGGCTTTATCAAAACATGTCGTGTAAGGTGTCATACGATTTGGAATACTATCCCCTAGCCAGTTCTGGCGACGGGGATAGCATTCCACCCCTCTAGAGGGAGAAGACATGTTACTTTGCTTAAATGCGGTGTATTTTTAAAAGAGCCTCAGATCCACAAAATGGATGCTTCTGCCACAGACACAGGTCTGACCCCCTGCAGCTGACCGAAACTCAGCCAAGGGGGCCTGGACAAAGGATTTCCTGTCACAGGGAGGTGTCACACCACCCCAGACAGGAAATAGTGGATTGTAGCAGGGAGGTTTGAAAGAAACCAGACACTGCTTGGGGCGCACAAGGCTGCCCCTTGCATAATCCGGCCAAACCGGTTCTGGGGCACACCAGCCCCTGTCCCAGCGCGGCCTGGATCAAAGGAAAGGGGTGTACCCACCCCCTTCCTGGGTCCCACCCATAGGAGGGGACCTAGGAGGTAATCCAGCCCCCTAGATTGGTATAAGAATGGGAGCAGTGCCAATGCACTTCAGATTATCCTGATGAAACATAAGAAACGAAACTCTGGACCCTTCGACATCCTACTCAACGTAGAAGACTGAAGATTCTCTCTTGTGGTCAAGGAGTGACCACCCTGTGCAAACAGGCACCATCCAGCACCTCGACGTCTGCTTTGTTGCAGTTCCCGCCGGAACTCGAGCGACAGAGATCAACGAGATCAAGCTTGCCTGCCTTTCTACAGCCCGATCCACAGTCCATGCAGAGCTGAGACCCGTGGAGGCGACCGGAAGCGTGGGGCACGCCATCTTGGAAAGACCACGAGACGCTGACCGTGCAGCCCACGAGTGACCCTCTAAGCTGTACACCGGGGTTTGAGAAGCCCTAACCCTGAGTCACTCTTGCACCGAAGTTCACCCCTCTACACTCGACGAGTGCTGCGTGGGGCCCTTCTGCTTCTTTTGGCTCAACGCGTTGGCCCGGTCACTTGCCAGCCGGCTTGCGGCCCCTGTGCCAACGAAAACTGAAATACGACCTGCGATTCAGGTTGTTCCAGATTTGCTTCAGCTCCCCTGAAAAGGAGCCCCCGCTCTGACCCTCCTGGTACGAGTGAGAAGCAATCTCCCAGTTCCGCGTGGATTGCTTTTGCCAAGTGTTGTTTGCTCCAATCTTGAAGCCGACAGCGCCGACGGTGAGAGCCTACGTGGGACATATCGTGACCCGCTCCTGGACGTCGCAGATGCCCCAGAGCCCACGTGGCAGCGGAGAGAAGCTCCTCGACAACCACCTGATTGCGCCCGACATTGCCTGGTTCCGTCCTGCTTCCACCCTGGTCACTGCTGAGTGACCCAGGCTCTGTCCCCTCTGCTTTCAGGTACTTTTCGACTTCGATCCACCCTTGGATCCCACCGGACACTTCTCCTTCACAGCGCCTGCAGCATCTTCAGCTTCAAGCACCAAGAACCTGCGTGACGAAACCCGACGCCACTTCGACCCTGTGCACCCGCTTCCTGTGGGTGAGGTAACATTGCAACGCCGGTGTTCCCACACTGGTACACACCTCTAGGGCCTGTGTCTTAAGTTTTGTCTTTCTAGGTTCATCGGAAGTGTCCTAAAACTCTATTTGTGTAACTTTTACGCACCATTGACTTAACATTGGTGCATGCGTGTGCTTTCAGCACTGCACCCGAATCCCGCGGGCTTTTCCCGACTTCAGAATTGCTTGTCCCGACTGCTCCCAGCGATTCCCTAGGCCCTAGGCCTAACCACTGTTCGATTGGTATCTCTTATACCACTTTCCTAATATATGGTTTGAGTGGCCCCCCCGCCCTCATCCATAATTGTGCAACTTTGTATGTTATACTGTGCTTTTGATTTAACGCTTGTGCCCCTTTATTCATAAAGAGTACTGGGGATTATTCTTAGAAATAAATACATATATTTTTATAATATATACTTGTGTGGTGTCCTTTCATTTGATATTACAAGACTGTGATTGGTAAAAAGGCTCGCTTAACACGACCTCTTGAGTTGAGCCTTTAAGGCTGCTTAGTCTATGCTACCATTAAGATAGCTTGTCTACAAGGTTGACTTACAACCAGACACCATAAGGGGTTATTTGGACTGATACAAGGTGGTTCCAGAATTGGAAACATCATATATCAGGCCAACTTCTCACACAAGGGAACTAAAGGAGGGTTGTTTACCCAGGACAAGGCTTTCGTATATGCAGGTAAATGGGATAGGGCTGATAAAATATACATTGTCCGAATCAGGCAGCACAGCTCAAATTAGGAAAGGGGAGAGGGAGAGATCGGGTCTGTTAAGTGAGGAAGCAAAGAAAAATCAAGAGAAATAAGGAGGGGAGGGAGCAAAAGAGAGGAGAAGTGAGCAACGAGTTTGGGGGAGAATAGAGGAGGAGCTAGAGGTAAGTGTTAAAAGGAGAGAGGGTAGCATTAGAATGGAGAAAAAAGTCAAGGAGGGAGAGAGAAGGGAAGAGTCAGACAGAAAAAGACTGTCAGGGGGAATGAATAACGGGGGATGAATAAAGGGTTGAATGCAGCGATTACAGACCCCAGTATTTGCAGAGAAGGTGGGATTTGAGGTCTTTTTTAAAGCTGTGGTAGGAGGGGTTGCAGCGCAGGTCTCTGGGAAGGGTATTCCAGATGATCGGGTGTATCCCGAGAACGAGTGGAATTGTCTTGAGCTCCTATTTGATAGGGGGGGACGAGAAGTAGAGCATTAGAGCTTCTCGTCTTCTAGGACGCAGCCCGCTTTTTCAAATTTGTCGAAGAGATATAGCGGGGTTTGTTGGTGGAGGGCTTTGTGTGGAATGCAAGCAGTCTTGTATGCAGATCTTCCCTCAATGGGTTGCCAGTTGAGGGCTTTGAGGGCTGGGGAGATGTGGTCGAAGCGTTTGCAGTCTGTGATTAGCCTGGCGGCGGAATTAGGCACAGATCCGACGGGGGCTTGGTGTGTTTTGGGGACTCCAGTGAGGATAGTATTACTTTAAACCCATTCCGTCCCCTATGATGTAGATATTCATTGCATGACTGTACATAGTAAAAGGAATCACACACAAGTAGTGTGGGGAATTCTGGATCCGTATTCACCACTGCCAGTATTAGTTCTTTTAGTTCTGCCAGCCGCGCCATACAGTCTCCAAAAGACTGTGTTTTTGTGCAATTTGGATGAAACTTTCCACTCTGCATCCGTCCTTTAATGATAGCACACATGGTGCTGTATTGTTGTCTACTCCCTATGGCCGGTTGCGCGGAACCATCAGTGTAAATAATGTATTCATACTGATCTAGAGTCATTATTTCATTTGGTGGAGGACATTCTTGTTCATATTGCAGAAATGCTTGTGTTTTCAAATTTGGGTCGTACCTGTATTCTACATCTGTTGTATTGAGAGAATTAGTCATCTTGGATGTAAGGCTTTGCCTTTGTTGCAGCCTTTAAAGCTGGAACTGGGGTCACAACTATTATACGTTGCCCTTGAGCCAGGCCTCTTTCTCTGACTACAGCAGTCTGTACCACTGTTAGAATTGTTTCTGTAGATGCGAAACGCATCTCCACATTTGTGTACAAGTGACATGTATATGCTGTTGGTACTGTTTCACCTCATTATATGTTAGATAGGTGTACCCTGATTGACCCACAACTATTCGGTTCATCCTGGTTGCGTACGTTTTCACGTGTCTGTAAGTGTTTTGAAGCTATCATGTCAGCTTGTAAGTAACAAAGTGTAACTGTGTATTCCTGTGTCCATTGTCTAACTGAAAAGTCAGGTTTTATTAAATTATATAAGGGTTTTACTCCTTCTGCGTAATCCAAAATGTATGTTCTGCCGAAGTCCTAGTATTGATTGTTAATTTATGATTTTGGAGGATGGAGCAGTGCACACTTTTCTAAAAAGTTATCTGCCAGGCTTTCCCCTTCACTTGAAAGTTCATATCCTAGAACAAGGAGGTTAAGGTGGGCTGTTTTTGATTTTTTTTAAAGTTGATTTTGTAATCCTCAGAGGCGAATCTCCAAATTATGGTATGCACTCTGTTCAAGTGTTCCTCCAGGTAATTTTCCATTAGATAAATATCATCCACATAGGGCAATGTCTCTTCATCCAGGTTCTGAAGTAATTCAGTTACTCTGGCTGAATAAAACCCCCGGCTGTTCTTATACCCCTGGGGGAGTTGACAAAGTTGCATCTAGGACCCTAGCGCTGAGAATGCTGTCAAATATCTGCTCTCAGGCGCTATATTCTAGCAAACTAATCCATTTGACATACCTATTGTTGTTTTTTATTTTTTCCGCACAATGTTATTCATTAATGCGACACTGCGTGCATTTTGAACTGTAAACGTCTTAGTGCAAGTGTTTAAATGTCTGTAATCTAAAACTAAATGATACGAATTGTCTGGTCTTGATACCGGAAACAAAGGATTATTCATTTGAGAGGTGCAAGTTTCAAACACCCCTTGATATTCAAGTTGATCTAAGATCTCTCTGACCTGTTTCTTAGCTTCATGCTTTATAGGATACTGCCTTTGTGCAGTTGGAGTGTTTTTAGTGGAATAATGTGGTGGGTTGAACCCATTTAGAGCAGGCTCTGCTCTGTACTCATTTTGTATTTGTCTTAATATGTCTGGTACTACTGCTAATGACGGGACACCATGAGTTCCGGTGTATATGGTAGCGAAAACTGTACCCCATGAAATACAGTCCTCTAATTGTGGTGTGATCCCCATGGGCAGGCAGATTATTAGCATTCTGTGTTTTTCATAAGGGCTGGTATTTGGGAAAACTGCTTCTAGCTGTTTTATTTTCTGAGCTATCCAGAATGGAATTTGTTTACGTTTTGCTGGCATTTTACTCATTATTGCGTGTAACGTTTGTGGTGTAATTTTAGTCTTATTATTTTGAACTTGATCTGTATTTGTTGTTGCCATTGCTGGCTGGACTGTAAATATTCTCATGACATATTGCGTCTTGTTTCTGTAAAGTTTTATTACTTCTTTGTGAAATATGAGTATGTCTGCTCCTGGCATAGTTTCAATGTCAGGATAAGTTGCCAAATGCCAATATTAGCCATGTCGCTTTTCTCTTCCATGTGGACCGAGTCTTACTCTTCTTCTTATGTGGGGTAGGGCGCCTTTGAACCAGTATAAGTGTTCCAGGTACGTTAGCGGAACCTCAATGTCCTCAAATGGACAATATTACGCTGGTGCATCACCATCTGTGTAAAAGTGAAATATTTTTGTTGTTGCATTTGCTGCTGGGAATGCATCACTGAAACAATATTGATGACACAAATATAGAACTACCTAAATATCGGGTAAAAAATATAGAATACAAAAATATCGACTTCCTATCTCCAAACAGGTAAGTACAAAAATATTGAATCAAAAATATTGTTGTAAAAAATATAGATAGTCAAAATATCGCATTTTTAAAAAAGCTTTAAAGTAATAAAAATTAATGAAATATTAAATATAATTAACTTAAACATACCTAAAATACTTAGATAACATTAAAAGTAATAAATAATTATTGTAAGTTAAAAAAAACATACAAATTAATGTATTAATACATATATATATATATGAACGTAATATTAATAAAACATATAAAATATTTTTACCGTAGGATAGCGGAAAGAGTAACATTTACTATTACCGCTCCAGTGAGTGCAACAGTAGAGAAATCGTTGGATAGCGTAGGGGTAAAAATTACTATTCCCACTCCAGAGAGCGCAACAGTAGGGAAAGCGCTGGATAGCGTAGGGGTAAAAATTACTATTCCCACTCCAGAGAGTGCAACAGTAGGGAAAGTGTTGGATAGCGGGAGGGTAAAAATTACTATTCCCACTCCAGAGAGTGCAACAGTAGGGAAGGCGTTGGGTAGTGGGAGGGTCACAATTACTATTCCCAGTCCAGAGAGTGCAACAGTAGGGAAGGCGTTGGATAGTGGAAGGGTAAAAATAACTATTCCCACTCCAGTGAGTGCAACAGTAGGGAAAGCATTGGATAGCGTAGGGGTAAAAATTACTATTCCCACTCCAGAGAGTGCAACAGTAGGGAAGGCATTGGATAGTGGGAGGGTAAAAAATACTTTTCCCACTCCAGAGAGTGCAACAGTAGGGAAAGCGTTGGATAGCGGGAGGGTAAAAAGTTACTATTCCCACTCCAGTGAGTGCAACAGTAGGGAAAGCGTTGAATAGCGTAGGGTTCAAAATTACTATTCCAACTCCAGAGAGTGCAACAGTAGGGAAGGCGTTGGATAGTGGGAGGGTCAAAATTACTATTCCCACTCCAGAGAGTGCAACAGTAGGGGAGGCGATGGATAGTGGAAGGGTAAAAATAACTATTGCCACTCCAGTGAGTGCAACAGTTGGGAAAGCGTTGGATAGCGTAGGGGTCAAATTTACTATTCTCACTCCAGAGAGTGCAACAGTAGGGACGGCGTTGAATAGTGGGAGGGTAAAAATTACTATTCCCACTCCAGTGAGTGCAACAGTAGGGAAAGCGTTGGATAGCGTAGGGGTAAAAATTACTATTCCCACTCAAGAGAGTGCAACAGTAAGGAAAGCGTTGGATAGCGTAGGGGTAAAAATTACTATTCCCCCTCCAGAGAGTGCAACAGTAAATAAATAAATAAATTCTTTATTCGGTTAATCACAGAGAAAACCATAAAAGACAACAATTTCAGCAATAAAAAATACTGTTAATACAAAAGACATGCGTTAAGACGAGGGCATTTGAATTTTTTAAAAGTCATTGTTTTTTCTTATACGTATAACTAAAGGTTTTTTCTATGATTCATGATGCACTTTAAAAAGTTTAAGACTAAATAACAGAGTTCTTCAGACTCTAAGGATTGCAGACGATAAAAGGCCGGTCGGCACTGTCTAAGACCCCACCTCCTGCATATCGGGAGGATCCAACGTTTTCTGTGAGGATGGTAAAATTTACAGAACATAAAAGCGTGGATATTTGATTGAATAGATGTCCCATCGCAAGGACATGGGGGCAAGCTTTGTTCCCAGGCCTTATTTGTAGGAAACGCGACCAGTCTGAAAAAAAGGTTCAGTCTAAGCCTGGTCAACAGCATCCTCTCGTATAGTTTGGTCTCTAAGGTAAGATATTGTTGAATACCAAAGGTTTGCTGGACTATATTCGCCTGAATCACTGATGGTTTTGCAGCATCAGCGGACAGCCTTAGTGTTTCCAGATGTCGTAGAGCAAGTTCTTTGAGCTCCTTTTTTGGGAGAGATGCAATCGCCGCTGGTTGAAGGTAATATTGTTCAAGCCCGAGGTCAATGAAAAAGGATCTAATGTAACGTAGCCATTTCAAACTAGAGGAATGGTCGAGTGACATTGTATCGGTCACGGCCAGTTGAGTTAGTGTGTTTGTGTCCGATACCCAAATACGTCTCCACAGCAACAAGGGTTGAATTTTGATAAGATCCTGGAGATAGGGAATTCCGAGTTCCATGTGGGAGGCGTAAGTTGATGCGCCCTTCGGGGTGGCAAGAAGAAATCTAATGAATTTATTTTAAATTTTTTGGAGGGCGCCAACCTCCGTGTGGCCCCAGATTCCTGCTCCGTAGAGAGCGATAGCCTGGCACTTCGCTTTGTAGATTCTCAGGAGTTCTACTGGACGCCTCCTTCCCAATTTCCGTGAGAAAGACTGCAAGGCCGCTGTCGAGCGCTTAAAGAGATGACATCTAGTATCCACAGCTGGTTTCCATGTTAGCTTGTGGTCTATCATGATCCCAAGATATGGGTATTGGGTGGTAGTCTTAAGAGGTTGGTTATCGAGAAAGATATTTTTTATGTCTTTCTTTGCCCCCCCCCGTAATCATGACAAAAGTTTTCTTTACGTTGACCTTTAGGTCCAGTGAGCTCATGAATGAAGTATATCTGTTGAGTGAGTACTGGAGTTCACGAGGAGTTCGGGCCAGGATGACAGCGTCATCCGCGTAGAGGAGCGCTGGGATTGGTCTCTGTTTCAGTTTTGGGATGTCCTGAGGCCCCCTCAGCATCTCTTCCTCCAGGACGTTTGTGTAGAGTGAGAAGAGAAAGGGGGCCAGGACACAGCCCTGCCTGACTCCCCGCTCCACCCCAAACGACTCCGTCAGCTCACCACTCTTTCCAAAGCGAACTCTCGCCGAGGCCCCAGAATACAGCTCTCTCAAGAGATCCAACAGGGAGGGCTCCATACCCATTTCTCTTAGGACCGCCCATAGTTTGGAGTGTGAAACACAGTCAAAGGCGGCAGACAGGTCTACATAGACCATGTAAACCGTGGTTTTCTTGGCGTGCATGTATTTAGCCATTATAAGACTAAGATTGAGTGCCTGCTCTACTGTCCCGAGGCCTTCTCTGAAGCCGAATTGAAGATCCGAAATGATGGCATTGTCCTCACTCCACTGTTGGAGTCTCTCCAGAATGACCCTCCCCACTACTTTGCCAAGAGAGTCCAAAAGCGAAATAGGGCGGTAGCACTTCGGATCCTGGCGATCCCCCTTTTTGAAGATGGGGACCATAACTGATCTTGTCCAGGAATCTAAAATGCCTTCGCTAACTGCGGCTGTGCAGACTCTTGTGAGGATGGGAGCCCAAAGATCTTGATTGCATTTGAAAAGATCGACCGGGACGCCATCGGGGCCCGGGGCTTTTCCTGTCTTGCTTCTTTCCAAGGCAACCAAGATTTCCGTGATGTCAAAAGATATTGGGATTGGATATTGTACCTCGTTATTATGACTTGATCGATGGTCTGTGATTTCGGAGGTTTTGAATATATTTCCGAAATGAGCTATCCAAGTTCCCTCGTCAATGGCCACCTCTATCTTGGGAGAGTTATTATCTAATAGTTATGGGGATCTGACCGTTCTCCAGAAGTCCTTGCTGTTTTTTGATGAGGAGCTCTTGTCTAGATCTTTCCACAATTTCTCTTTCATTTGCTGTAGTCTTGCCCTGCGATCATTTTTGTATTGCCTTCTCAGGCGTTGGATGAGGCCCACATCCCTAGGTTTTTTATGAAGGGCAGTTTTTAAGTCGGTTAGGGCCCTCGTACAGTTGTGATCGAACCATCCTTTTTTTTTAAGATGTTTATTTGTTACTTTCCCCGTGAGCAACTCCTTGGCCACGGCCAGAATTTCTCCAAAGTTTGAGAGGATCTCTGCATGATTTGTTTCTAGGTCCAGGCAATTAATAATATTCAAGTATGTCTGGTTCACTAATTTTTTCGTGAGTTTTTGTGGGTCGATCTTCTCCCATTTGATGGAGTAGCCATTGTATTTCCCCAACTGCAGTCTTTCTTGTGTGAGAGCTTTGGCTATATGAGGGGTCTTGGAATTGTGTTCTGGTAGATGGAGTTCTATCCTTAAAGCATAGTGATCACTTAGTGTGTTTGCCAACACTTTATGGTCTGTGACCGTTGTGATGAGCCCTTGAGAGAGCAGAATGTAGTCCACTGTGGTCTGGTGGCCTCTGCCCACGTAGGTTGGGTCGAACTGGTGTTCTTCCGCCTTTAGTGAATTAGCAATCACTAGATCAAACTCTGAGAGAATGTTATTCATGGCTTTGCCGGATTTATTGTGGGCGAAGTGGGCTAGTGAAGCTTCCTGTTCATCCACAAACCCACACTGTTTGGAGGCTGCTGTTGTACATGGATGGAGGTTAAAGTCGCCTCCCCAGAGAAGATGAGTCAGTTCGGAGGTAGTCTCCCACTGTAATAGACATCCTAATCTCTCCTGCATGTTTTCAACAAAGGTCAGAAAGTCATTTTCCGATAAATTGTTGTAAGAATTAACAAGAATGATGGTAGTATCTTTTTTTGCAAAGGAGAGCGAGAGTATCTGGCAATTAGGATCGGTGAAAAGATTAGTCACTTTTAAGCGGGATAAGGTGTTGGCAATATAAATTATTAATCCTCCTTTGGGTCTGCCTATTACACTACTAGTAGCTGGGGAGGAGTAGGTTTTGTACCCCAGTAGATGGACCTCTGAGGTTATCCAGGTCTCTTGAAAACAGATGATTTTGCCTTGTTCTAGGAAATTCACAGCCACAGGGTCTTCGATCTTGGATCGAAGGCCTGCCACGTTCCAGAATAGAAGGGGTATTGCGAGGAGATTGGGTTTTGGGACCAAAGTTGGTAAACTCTTTGCAGTATTGTTTCTTGGCGGAAGGGAAACTGGGAGGGTGGTGTTAGTGTGTTCTGTGTCTGTTGATGGTCAGTCTACCATTTCCAGGGAACTATATCTGTTTGCTACAGGGATGTTATACCAGGATTCCCATCTGGGCGGTTCTCTACGGGGCATCCTCTGCTGTTGGTATCCCCAATCTCCCCAATTTGGTCCGTGATGTCGTGGATTTATTGTATACCAAGGGTTTTCCTGCTCTTGAGGGCGAGGGGGAGCGTAGTGTCTAGTCTCATAAGCTGTGTGTTGGCGCTGAGGTCGTTCTATCCAGGGGGGAACTGGGTCCTCAAAGAAATTACTACTTGTGGTCTGTATAAAGGGGTGGAAAAAGGAAAGTGGCTTAATTCTGATACCTCCGATTTCGTTGGGTTGGTCCCAAGAGCTAATATAGTCTGCCGCCCAGGGCTCTTCAAAAGTAATAATAATACAGTCCCCTGAAAACTGTTTGGTGCCTTTCCCCACCCATGGGGTCCTACGTAAGGAGGAGATCCTTCCATGGCAATTTGGTGGCATAGGACGATTTGTCTGTAGCCAATGGTGTACTTTATTTTTTAAGGACCATGGAGGTTCCACCGTATTAGGAGCTAATTCGGGAACTCCGATCATTACCGCTACATAAGGAGCAGCCTCGGGGGGAGATCAAAATGAGTTTTGCTTTCTCCAGCTCCTCTTAAAGTATTTCTTTGGGTCGATTGAGAAAAAGGGTTAAATGCCGGGGTTTTGGAAGGTGCAGTTTTTCTTGATGGTACTTGTGGCACAGTAGTTGCGAGTGCCAGATTATTGTTATCTTGTTTTGACAAGGTTGGCGCTGTGCTATTAGGGTTTGCGGTGGTTGAAGTCAGCGTGACTATCGGTATGGGGGTAGAAAGTGAAGCTGTCGATGTGACTGGCTGTAATGTGGTGATTTGGGGGATGGGAAGTTTTGTATTTGTGCCGAGGGGATTCGGGAGGGTATTATGGAAAGGATTTGTACCCCCTTTCTTTTGCTGGGGGAGGCCCTGTTTGGGTTCTGGCATAGAAGTGAGCTTCAATATGTGGTTCTCTATCTTAGCTAGTTTTTGTTCTAGAGGCTGTATAAGTTGTTTAAAGAGTTCAGCTAGCTTATTTATAAGGATAGAGTTATCCTGTTCTTCTCGGCTCTTCTCTGCAGATGGTTGGGTTTGTGAGACCAATGAGATGGGAGTAGCACTTTCTTGATGGTCGTGATGGACTATTACAGTGCAGAGTTGTTTCTGTGCTAGTGGTGGTGGGATAAGGGTAGGAGCTATTATCGATGTGGTAGAGTTTGTTTTAGTAGAGGTGTTTTTACTAATTGCTCCTTCCCTCCTACCTCTAGCGTGAGTATCCTCCATTGGTGGTATTTGAGTGGGTGATTGGGGAGGTAGCTCAGGAGTCTTTTCTAGTTCTGAGCCCAAAGGAGAATCTATGAGCTCTGATACTGAGAGATCTACGTTGTTTGGGAGGCTGCGTCTGCCTTCGCATGCATTCCCTAGTGCCTTTGTGTTGGTTTTTGACACAGGGGTTCTAGCTTGAGCTAAGTTTCCCAGGGATGACCTTTTGGCAAATTCTAGGTCTAGTGAGACTCTGTTTTCCATAAGGGAAATGCTTTGGTCGATGAACGTATTTGCTTTTGTAAGAAACTCGTCCATGGGGCCCACTAGGCTTCCGACACTCCCTAGAGCTAAGGTCTTTTTCCCTCTCGTAACTACCATTGTGTCAGATTAAAAATCGGGGAAAAAGGAGATGTTCTTGTGGATATAAATAAGGCTAAAATACGCAGTAATAAGTGTTTGTATAATGTTAGTGGCTACTTACAGGGGGTATGGCCCAGCCCAGTCTCTCAGTCCTCGAAAGGCCTCAAACGGCCCGCTCTTTGCCCGGTCTTCGCCCCGGCGTTCGCCCCGCGCGCGTCCCGCGACGAGCGGTCAAGGTGGTGTTTATGGCGAGTGCGAGATTATGGGGGCGGGGCACTGGAAGGGGGCGCGGCGCTCACGGGAAGAGGACCAGCTGGAGATGGTGTTTGCTGGTCCTCGCAGTCCCGGGGCCGGCGCCTCGTCCTCCTCTGCGGCCTCGCGTTGGTTGCAGGTCTCTCAGCAGCACTATTAGCAAAAAGCTATGCTACTCCTGTAGCAGGGGAAACGGACAAAGAACAGTCTTGGCAAATTATGCTCCACGAGTGGGACCCGCGAAGCGGGTGCCGCGAGCAGTTGTAGTGCTAGGCTGGGGGCGGGGCACTGGAAGGGGGCGCGGCGCTCACGGGAAGAGGACCAGCTGGAGATGGTGTTTGCTGGTCCTCGCAGTCCCGGGGCCGGCGCCTCGTCCTCCTCTGCGGCCTCGCGTTGGTTGCAGGTCTCTCAGCAGCACTATTAGCAAAAAGCTATGCTACTCCTGTAGCAGGGGAAACGGACAAAGAACAGTCTTGGCAAATTATGCTCCACGAGTGGCACCCGCAAAGCGGGTGCCGCGAGCAGTTGTAGTGCTAGGCTGGGGGCGGGGCACTGGAAGGGGGCGCGGCGCTCACGGGAAGAGGACCAGCTGGAGATGGTGTTTGCTGGTCCTCGCAGTCCCGGGGCCGGCGCCTCGTCCTCCTCTGCGGCCTCGCGTTGGTTGCAGGTCTCTCAGCAGCACTATTAGCAAAAAGCTATGCTACTCCTGTAGCAGGGGAAACGGACAAAGAACAGTCTTGGCAAATTATGCTCCACGAGTGGCACCCGCGAAGCGGGTGCCGCGAGCAGTTGTAGTGCTAGGCTGGAGGTGGGGCACTGGAAGGGGGCGCGGCGCTCACGGGAAGAGGACCAGCTGGAGATGGTGTTTGCTGGTCCTCGCAGTCCCGGGGCCGGCGCCTCGTCCTCCTCTGCGGCCTCGCGTTGGTTGCAGGTCTCTCAGCAGCACTATTAGCAAAAAGCTATGCTACTCCTGTAGCAGGGGAAACGGACAAAGAACAGTCTTGGCAAATTATGCTCCACGAGTGGGAGGGTCAAAATTACTATTCCCACTCCAGAGAGTGCAACAGTAGGGGAGGCGATGGATAGTGGAAGGGTAAAAATAACTATTGCCACTCCAGTGAGTGCAACAGTTGGGAAAGCGTTGGATAGCGTAGGGGTCAAATTTACTATTCTCACTCCAGAGAGTGCAACAGTAGGGACGGCGTTGAATAGTGGGAGGGTAAAAATTACTATTCCCACTCCAGTGAGTGCAACAGTAGGGAAAGCGTTGGATAGCGTAGGGGTAAAAATTACTATTCCCACTCAAGAGAGTGCAACAGTAAGGAAAGCGTTGGATAGCGTAGGGGTAAAAATTACTATTCCCCCTCCAGAGAGTGCAACAGTAGGGAAAGCGTTGGATAGCGTAGGGGTAAAAATTACTATTCCCACTCCAGTGAGTGCAACAGTAGGGAAAGCGTTGGATGCGGTAGGGGTCAAAATTACTATTCCCACTCCATAGAGTGCAACAGTAGGGAAAGCGTTGGATAGCGTAGGGGTCAAAATTACTATTCCCACTCCAGAGAGTGCAACAGTAGGGAAAGCGTTGGATAGCGTAAGGGTAAAAATTACTATTCCCACTCCAGAGAGTGCAACAGTAGGGAAAGCATTGGATAGCGGGAGGATACAAATTACTATTCCCACGCCAGAGAGTGCAACAGTAGGGAAAACGTTGGATAGCGTAGGGTTCAAAATTACTATTCCCACTCCAGAGAGTGGAACAGTAGGTAAAGCGTTGGATAGCAGTAGGGTAAGCATTACTATTTCCACTCCAGTGAGTGCAACAGTGGGGAAATCGTTGGTTAGCTTAGGGGTAAAAATTACTATTCCCACTCCAGAAAGTGCAACAGTAGGGAAAGCGTTGGATAGCGTAGGGGTAAAAATTACTATTCCCACTCCAGAAAGGGCAACAGTAGGGAAAGCGTTGTATAGCGTAGGGGTCAAAATTACTATTCCCACTCCAGAGAGGGCAACAGTAGAAAAAGCGTTCGATAGCGTAGGGGTAAAAATTACTATTCCCACTCCAGTGAGTGCAACAGTACGGAAGGCATTGGATAGTGGAAGGGTAAAAATAACTATTCCCACTCCAGTGAGTGCAACAGTAGGGAGAGCGTTGGATAGCTCTGGGGTAAAAATTACCACAACCCGCTACAGTAAATAAATTAATAAAATTAACATAATTATCAATGAATCAATTATTAATATTTAATTACCAAATATAATTTAATTAATTACCAATTAAAAATTATTTAGCAATTAATTCAAGATAAATACCAATAAATAAATTAAAACATTTAATCAATTATAATTAAATTACTTCCCACCCTATTCCCCTATAAACCAACAACCCGCTACAGAAAAAAAAAGAAAATTAACATAATTATCAATTAATAAAAATGTATTACCAATTATAATTTAATTAATTACCAATTAAAACATATTTAACAATTAATTCAAGATAAATACCAATACATTAAAACATTTAATCAATTATAATTAAATTACTTCCCACCCTATTCCCCTATAAACCCACAACCCGCTACAGAAAAAAAAGAAAATTAACATAATTATCAATTAATAAAAATGTATTACCAATTATAATTTAATTAATTACCAATTAAAACATATTTAACAATTAATTCAAGATAAATACCAATTCATTAAAACATTTAATCAATTATAATTAAATTACTTCCCACCCTATTCCCCTATAAACCCACAACCTGCTACAGAAAATAAATTAATAAAATAACATAATTATCAATTAATCAATTAATAAAAATTATTTACCAATTATAATTTAATATTTACCAATTAAAAATTAATTAACAATTAATTCAAGTTAAGTGCCAATAAATATATTAAAACCTTTAATCAAGACTACAAAATTAAATTACGCAAAAATGAAATACCATTAAATTCATTACTTAAAATAAATTATAAAATAAATATACACTTTTCACACATATACTAACATAATAAACACTTTAAAAAATGTGATATTATTAAAAAATTTATATATTTTAAATCTATATTAAATACTTCGATATTTTGACTTTCTATATTTATGTAAATCGATATTAACTTACTTACCTCAAATTCGATATTTTTGCTGTCAATATTCTGTCCATTCGATATTTTGTCCATTTCATTTGATATTTTTGTTGTCTATATTCTGTCCATTTGATATTCTGTCCATTCTATATTTTTAACTCGATATTAAGGTAATTCTATATTTTTTTACTCAATATTATGACTGTATACCGCTGGGAATGTAACCCACAAATTAAATACCTCTGTACTATTTGAATCGTGTGCCTCTATCACAAAAGCTACTATGCCACCACTAGGAATTAGACCATGCGCAAGCAGTTTCAGGGTGACTGTATTTCTAAAATTCTCTGTAATCTGAATAGCATCTGCAATCTTTTCTTCATCTGAGAGGTACAATTTTTGCACAACTCCTCCCGCGTTATCCACATCTTCAGTCATTGTTTTAGAGACAAAGACCTATTCCAGGAAATTTAAGATAAGGTTTTTTTGCACAAATTTTAGGAACTTTGTGTCCTTCAAGCTTGATTAACCTGCAGCCAATAAATAGGATGTTTGCCTACTCAGCTGTGGCGGAATTTAGCCTACCCACTCCAGACGTCTCCGGTGTTTTGTGAATAGGGATTTCTGAGAAAAGCACAACTCAACTACTCAGATTCTACTGTTAAATAAGTACCCAACCAACGTTGGCGGTGCCATGTCATGTAGTTCCTATATGACCTATACAGCATCTGCGCTTTTGGATAACATAAACTGTGGGACTGGTTGCAGACTGATTCTGTGCACCCCAACCGCATATATTAGCCTGTCTGTCACACCTAGCTCACATTGCCACTATAATCTCCTCTCTCTGGCAACCTCAGAAAATGACAACCCTGATTCCTCAGGATCGTGGAAACAATGTACTGCCTTTCGCTCAGTCACTCCTGCTTACTTAGTCTGTTCCAGAGGGATACACCGAATTAAACAAGCTGGGCATTTTCAATAATCATTTATTGAACAGTTGTTATTCTGGTGTAAAATAAATGTGCTGCAACAACCGTTAGACAGTATAGGATATAAATGATTAACTGTACTACGAAAGTAAAAGGATGGTAGAGCTCTACCATATTACTAAAATCATGAATACATTCAAGTATATAGAACACATGATAAAAAATGCGTACTCCTACGATGCCTCCCTATCTAGATATACCTAAGTGTGCGTAGCATGGGTGTGGATGTTAAGCTGAGAATCCCGCTAGGATATAGTCAACCGCATTACCTTAAGTGAGACTGTGGGA
This sequence comes from Lissotriton helveticus, assembly GCF_964261635.1. Classification (NCBI taxonomy): domain Eukaryota; kingdom Metazoa; phylum Chordata; class Amphibia; order Caudata; family Salamandridae; genus Lissotriton; species Lissotriton helveticus. The sequence continues at coordinate 444,323,472 of NC_136073.1, forward strand.
CCCTGTCCAGGTCTCGAGCTAGACACCACGCGACGGATGTTAGACCACTGCGACCTGGAGTGTCTACATGCAGGAACCTTAGCGTCTCTGGTCAGTGTGTCGGACGGGAAGTCTTGATCTCCTCTAGCTATCTTAGCAATATGTGATGTATATATACCCATAGGTCTCCCCAGGGGACCTACCTTGCTGTGTTACTGTGTCGGCCTAAGGATGACATTGGGCATGAACTTTATGCATAGATGTTATACAGGAGCTGGCAGTCCTGCTGTGCTTCCAAGAACCCTCATGCATAATGTATGAGATTTTGAACTACTGAAAACCTGTGTTCTGAATGCAGTGTAATATCTTGGTTAAAGGTCAGTACCTGTAAACTCTGACAAGTGTAATGTAGGGAGAGAATATAGGTGATGGGTAACGAGTTTACTGAGTCCTATATTATAGTACGTATATGGAATATAACACTCCTCTCCTATCAGTAGTTCATATCGTTGGGGAGTCGTTAGCTAAAATTCCACTTTGTTCTTTACCGTGAAACATTAGATCCATATGTTGCATTGCGTTGGCACAGTAATATAATAGAAAATTTGGTACTGCCCATCCACCATGTGCCTTCGGGAGCACTCAAGACTTCAGGGCCCTTCTAGAGCAAAAATAGGCCCATGTAAATCTCCAAATCATCCAGGCCAAAACCATAAACCAATAATTCTCAACATCAAGGGGGATGGCCCTAAAAAATGTAATACTTTAGGTAAAAACATAATTTTAACTAAATTACTTCTCCTGATTAGGGTAAGTCTGAGGTTATTTATTCCCCCTAAAATCTTTCTCAGTTTTGTTTTTCTAATCATAGGATCTAGATTAATAACCACAATTTTATTGATGTCTGACGTGACGTTAACCCCGAGATAAACCCCATTCAACACTACCCGCCTGTCATCTAGTTGTATATTGCAATTAGTAACAACTTGCGTTTTGACTTAGTTTATTTGATACCCAGAGAAACAACCAAATTGCCTCCAACTCTATTTCTATTACTGCCACTGCTGGGTCCGGGGTGATAATTGGCAGAACATCAGCATATGCCAGAATTTTAGTTTCTCATCCCTGAGCATACACCAGTAAAATTGCTACATTACCCTTGATTCTCCTAATTCTCCTAATCAGGGGATCAATATAAAGGGCAAATAATAGAGGGGAGCATCGGCATTCTTGTTTTGTGCCCTGTTGAATCACCACCGTCTCATACATTCCACCCATCAGTGAGATCTTGGCAGCTGGATTTTGGTATAAAATTGTACAGATTTTATATATCCAGGACCCAATCCCTTCTTATCCATGACTACCCAGAGATAAGACCAGGAGACCCTGTTGAACACTTTCTCAGCGTCCAAAAATATTAGAGCCCTAGGGTCTCCTCATATCTAATAAAGTAATGACCCGGTGGTTATGATCGGTTGTATCCCTTCCTGTGATAAACCTGTGACTATCTTCTTTATAACCCCAGGCAATTGCATAGCAAGTGTCTTGCATAGATTTTGGCATCGCTATTCACTAAAATAATTGATCAGTAGGACCCTAATTCCTACACAGGTTTACCCTTTTTGGGGAAAACTATTATATTTGCGGTCACCCATGACTCTGGTGAATCAACCCCCCCTTGAATTCGTAAAAAAATTTCTAACATATAATTTTTAATAGAGAAAGCAAAAATCTTATAAAATTCACCCAGAATCAAATCTGTCCTTGCTGCTTTTCCTGGTGGTAAACTTGAAATGGACATTGTAACTTCCTCTATCGAGATAGGGTGATCTAGAGATTCCCGATCCTCTTCACTTAACTCTTTTTGTGTCACTAGATCCAAATACCTCTTAATATCTTCGGGTTCTATACCTTCCTCCTCTGTGTAAAATTGTTACTAAAACCTTTGAAAAGTAGCATGTACACCTACTGGGTCAGAGACTATACTGCTATGAGAGTCACAAATCTCTCCGGTCACTCCTTGTGCTATCTTCTGTCTCGAGAATATCGCAAGCAAGTGCTCCATATGCCTTATTTATCCAGGTTGTATATTTACTGCCACATTCAATTGAGCCTCTTCCATTTCTAACCCCCTTGCTACTGCTTCTATGAGCTTCATCACTGCTGCCGATAAAGAATCAGAAGTTCTGACAGATCATTTTCTCCTTCTTCAGGCGGGACCAGCTAAACCGTAAGGTCTCCCCCCCGGATCCCTGCCTTAAGGGCATCCTTGATTATACCCTTAGAAGCCCTCCCTATGTTATCAGCCATAAGCATCAGGATCCAATTTTTCATATGATTAACATAATCCTCTTCCAACAGTAGGGCCTTCTCAAAAGACCAACTGCATACGGGGCGGTAAAGAGCTCATGTCTACCTCTAGGACTAGTGGATTGTGATTCAACATTACCCATGGATATTTACACATCTGGCATACCTGTAATAACCAATTAGAAATAAAGAAATAATCCAGTCAGTCATGTACCGGATGGGAGCCGAAAAAAAATGATATCCAGGATCAAACATCCCCTACTCAGCCCATACATCTAATAATTTATTGGCAACTCCCAAGTTGTTCAAAGATATAAAGACCTTAGATTTGCGGCCTTGATAAAACTTACACCCTGTCCATAACCACCTCCTTTTAATGTTGATATTAAAATCTCCAAAGATGACCAGCCTTAGCAGCCACCCATCCAATTCTTTGTTGAGCCTCTCAAACACTGTGGGATCATCCACTATGGAAGCATATGCTGAGCAGAATGTAAACAATCCATTTAAATAATAACATTCTACAATGACCCATGAGCCGTACTTATCTGCCCTGGATTGAGGGAAATTACATCCACCTTTCCGTGCTAAAATGGTGACCCCCGTGTTCATCTCCCTTGTGTAGTGTTGTAGATGACCTGATAACCTGTAAACTCTAACATATTCCACTTAGATGCCTCAATCTGGGTTTCCTGCATACATTTTATATCAACTTTTAAATATGGTATATCCAAATTAACCCTTTTCTTTTTCTGGGGATTGTTTAAGCCACATATATTAATTGTAGCAATCCGTAACTTGTCAACTTGAATCCGATTACAGCCAAACCATACCTTACCATCTACCTTTCTGCCTAAAAAAACTATCGATCTGCTTGGAATTCCCCTACCCATCCCTCCTTCCACCAATCCCCCTGTGCCCCATCCAGAACCCCTAGACCCCACCCACCCCTCCCCCTACCTCGAGCACGTGGGTCAATAATGACCCTAATCATACCACCTGCTAACACACCACCCCAGCCCCAACCATACCTACCAGATAACCCACAAGTGACAAAAAAAAACCAGTGTACTTAAACATTCATCCCCATCATAAAGGGATGACAGACAAAGGAGGCGAAAATAAACGGAACAACTTAGGTGGGGTAGATCATGCCTATGAGATTAGAATCCCAATATCAACCCCTCCCCAATCTACATTTCATCATCATCCCCCACAAATTACAACTCCTCCTTTGTGACTAGTGTGACAGTTGAAATATACCCTTATCCACATTCCCCTTTGTATTTCAACCCTACCTAGCCTCTCCAGAGATCTCTTTTAGGAATTATTGTGCTTTTATCTCTGATGGAAATACCCAAGAATTTCCATTAAAAATAACCTTGAGGCTAGCAGGATTCATCCAAAATACTTCTCACCCTAGCCCCTGGAAGGGCAAGAATAGTTACCGTAAACGCCACCTTCTTTCAACTGTCAAATGACAGAAGTCCGGCCAGACAAAAAATGTGTGACCATCAAATGTCCATCTAGCCTTAGGCCTTGCTTTATTAAAATGTGCTTGGTGCAAGAGGAAATTTCCAAAAAAACACCAAGATTGCTCTAGACTTCTCAGGCTGCTGATATTGCTGATTTTTCTTTAACATTAAGGGAAAACAGTACACTCGTTGCACCTCTGACTCTCAATCCCAGTGAGCCAATTCAGGAAAGGCACCCGTTAGCAAACCCAACAAAAATGACCTGATGTTGATCACCTCTGCATTTTCTGCCACACTTTAAAACCTTAGATTGTTCCTATGTTGGCAGCTTTCAAAATCCTCCAATATCCACAACATATCAGTCATTTTGGATTCCTGTATATCATGCTGTTTCCCCTATGTCTCGACTGTAGCCTCCAATATTTCTGTCTGTTCTTCCACTGCTGTGATTCTCTCAGTCATTTCCGAGCAGATCTTGTTAACTTTTCACATTCCCCTTGTAGTTTCTTTGTAGCCTGATGAGCTCTGTTAGTATCAATATGGGTTTCCCCGTTCATCTGCTTTAGTGTAGAGTAGATGAGTCCAATAGTGGGAGTATCTACCACCCCAGGACTTAGTATCGTCCCCCTTTTTGGAGTTCCTATTGTCCCCACATTTTCCTCCTCATGTACTTGATGTGTGGCAGATTAATCCCACTTGAGCTGCCGGGTAATGCTCAAATCTGAATCATACCCCCTTCCTCTAGACCTAGCTTTCTTGCTTTGCTTTTTCTGAGAGAGCATGTGCTTTTGTGTGACTGGTTTAGCGAGACATCCCTGAAGTGCCTGGAGCAGAGTCGTCCTCTGTCAAGGTTTCACAAGCTCCAGAGAGGTCTGACTCATCCATGAGTGAACATAATTTTTACCCCCCTTCCGGGGACCCTCCTACTTCTGGAACTTGCAACCCTTCGCTTGATTCTGGGTTTCTCTCCATGCCCAAAGGAATTTGTGGGGTTTACTGAGCTCCTAGTCTCAGCCTCTGAGACCCACACCAATGGGGGCCCTCTTTCCTGGCCTCTTCCAGCCCCTCTTTTGGTATTGACCCTTCCCCGCTGGGGAATTCATTATGTGGAGGTGGTAGTGAAAGTAAATCTGTACTCACAGTTTCCAAGTGAGAGACACCAAACCTCTTATCTCTCACCTTGGGTTCAGATTCATGCCCTCCTACATGGCTAGGTCTCTTCGAATAAGGCCCAGCTGCCCTTCTAGCTAAGATCTCTGAGAGCAGTGGTTACTTGTCACTTGGCGGCTCATCACTAGACTGCTGCTCTTTCTCTTTCTGCGTTACAAGCTTCCAGTCATCAACACCCCCACATCGCGTTTCTCTTCCACAGGGATGACCGCTTCTTCCGCTGTTCGCCTGGCAGCTGTCTTCCGAGCATGGATTGCCATGCGTGACAAGGCAGAAGCCATGGCATCAGCCAGCTCCTTCACAAGTTTATTAAATTTCACGGGCATTCTCCAACCAAGCATGTCCCTCAATCGATGACCAGCGGAGCCAAGCATACCACCGGTAAAATGTAACAGCAGCAAAGTGACCTCTCTCGCTCCGCTGGGATCCACGACTACACGTTTCCCTTTCAGGTACCGCTGTGCTCCTTTACTGGCGGCATATATAACACCCAGCATTTCATTTTCCTTATTTTAAAGGGCCATCTGAGTTCTCTCCTCCACCATTCTCCCGTTAAGGCTGGAGCTAAGGAGAACAGCTACTGCTGCATTCTAAGCATCAGCCATCTTGCCCCAGCACATTCAATGTTGTTGGAAGCCTGTTATGTCCCTGAGGCTTCAGATCAGGAGGTCAGCTAACTAGCCCTTAGAGTACCTCTTGGTTTTGGGTTTGGGGTTCTAGAGATTCAGGTCCAGTCCCTCTCACCCAGGCAAAAAGTCTCCAGGCAGCAGTTCAGCTCAGTAGGGCAGGAGTTCATTCAGAGCAGCAGTCCTTTCAGCGGCTTAGCAGTCCTTCTTTCTGACAGATTATCCACAGGTCCAGAAGTGTTCTGAAGTGGTGATGTGTGAGCTCCTTCTTTTATGCACAGTTATGCTTTTGAAGTGGGGAGAAGCTTCTAGAGTCATGCCTTTGAAGTGCACAGATGCCTTGCCTTTGTTGCCTGTGCACCAGACTAACTACAGGGGCATGTAGCCCCTTTGTGTGAAGACAGGACACAGGCTATTAACCGCTTCCGTGCGGCGCCGATTCCCCCCCTGTGCTGGACATTCCAGAACAGGGTGCGGTCGTGACGGAACCGCTCCGTCATCAGCACAGCTCAACCGTGACTGATGATGGAATGGTTCCGTCACAAGCATCGAAGGGGTTAAGGTGCAGGTGAGGCTGAGCCCAGCTTCTCCCTCCCATCCATTCAGTGATGGTCCAAATATAGGAATACACAAAGCCCAACTGCCACCTACACCCAGTCATGTGACTAGAGACAGGCTGCAGGCACCAAACGGCTGAGGCAAGAAAATGGCGTCTTTCTTGTTTCTGGTCCAGGGAGGATCTGGCTTGGCAGTTAGGACTGGACTGTTCCCATGAGAAGCAGGGTCAAGACTGATTTGCATATGGCTATGTTCAAACTGGGATAGTGTAGTGAGCAAAAAAACTAATGGATTAAACCCAGATCTGCGACTGGGGCTGAATTTTTGCATTGTTCAGCATTTTCAATAATCTGTTCTTCCAACTTTCTAAAAGTGGCATTTTCATAATAGTAATATAAAATCTCACTTTTCAATAAATTAGGATTATACATTAGGATTCCAGAGACACCAAATATGAACCAGTTATCTCTTCCCATTTGGAAATTACACTTATAAAATTGGATAAGGCAACTCCAATGTTATCCTATCGGAGAGATAGGCCTTGCAGTAGTGAAAAATAGCTTTAGGATTTTTTCTCTACCAGTGCTTGTAAAACTTGAAAGTACATGTCCAACCTTTTAGATACACTGCACCCTGCACTGGGGCCTAACTAGGGCCTACATTAGGGGTGACATATCTAATAAAGAGGAAGGTTTGGGCATGACAAAAGGTTTATTTCGCCAGGTCGACATGGCAGGTTAAAACTGCACACACATGCTCTGCAAAGGCAGGTCTGCGACATTGTTAAATGGCTACTTAAGTGGATGACACAATTAATGCTTCAGGCAGACTATTGGCATTTAATTTACAGATTTACAGGCCCTGGGCACATGTAGTGCACTTTACTGCTTACTTATAAGTAAATCAAATAAGCCAATTAGGTATAGGTCAAGGTTATCAGGTTTAGGGGAAGAACTCAAGCACTCTAGCACTGGTTAGCAAAGGTAAACTGCGCAGAGTCCTGAGGCTAGCAAAAACGAGGTTAGCAAAAACAGGAAGTCTGAAGCAAAACATTAGGAGGAAATCACTCCAAAGATGCTTGGTTTAACACTGTTTCCCCATAATTGGTGTCCAGATTCCTTTCCCAACCTGTAAAAGGACTTACTTTTTTCAAGAGTAACTTTTCTAGGGTGAGAATCGGCCACCAAAATGTTTGTGAATTCCCACTTACATATGAGTTTGTGGGTGTTTACCATTTTTTACAGGACAACTGTCCCCTCTTTATCACCCTTATTTGGATATTTATTCCAATAGACCATCTGCAAAATTGGCAGATTGTCCAGAAGTAGTAAAATTGAGAAGTATGCAAAAACATCCACTAATCGAGATGATGTGAAATTAAATCAGGAAATGTTTTATCACCAGGACAGATTTCTGGGCTTGTATGTTCTACGTACCTCTGGAAAAATGTTTGTGACTTAAGCCCTTTCTCACTTTGCAAAACCATAATGCTGCTTTGTATCTGTATATTGTAGTTGTATATTGGTGTACATTTGTATATACACACATATATATACATGCACACACAAACACACACACACCCACCCACACTCACACTCACATATATATATATATACATATATATATATATATATATATATATATATATATATATATATATATATATATATATATATATATATATATATATACACAAATACACACGCAAACACACACATATATATGTATCATGTCCAGTGTTACATTCCAGGTGGTTTATATTGGCTGACTGTACAGTTTCAAGGAATAACTTAGTTCACTATATATTTTACAGCAGAAAGAATTTATGTGAGGTCACTGACAATATATCATAGTAATACAAAGTGCAAATGTTCTGACTCAGTAGCACATATAGAGAAAGATTCAGAGGAAACTACAGTCCTATCTAAATACCCAGTGGCGGCTTCTCCATGGGGGCGTCGCCCCACTGCTTTTTTGCAGTGCGAGAAGTCAGAAACATAAAATGGTAAAACTACCATTTTATGTTTTTGCTTCTCGCACTGCGAGAAAGCAGAAGTGCCTGGAGTGCCTGGTTGTGGGAGGGCGTGTGGGCGGTCCTATTTGCGGGCAGGGCTGACCAACCCAGTCATGCGCACTCTCCCTTTTTCTCTATGTAGGCCCCCCGCCCGTCATGCCAGCCGTGACTGTTACTAGGGGCCTATGTGTTAACGGGAGACTGAGGGCTGTCTCTCTTGCTCTCTCCAGTTTTTCGAGCGGGAGAGAGATACAGGCATTGCTGCCTGTTACAGCACGACAGACACTCATTTAAAAAGATCCTCGCCCTCCACAACAGGTAAGTTTAATTAGCGTGTTCAGTGTTGGGGGAGTGTAGATGGTGTGTTATTTTGGAGGGGCTCCATTATGTGCGAAACATGGCAAGCTAAGTGTTATGAACTCAGAAGCGCACGTCTCACACAAGGCGCGTGTACTCTGCCTGTGCAACCGAGATCTTGTTTTGGGCACTTTCTCTCCTACTACCAAATGCATACTTCATGCTGTCTTAGCTATCAAATGGCCTCATTCCAGTTGTCATTTGCAGCCAAACCTGATATGGTTATGTGTGACAGCGTTTCTGGCTTTAACACCATGGCGCACTGTGCATGCTGGAATTTTTAGAGTATTAAAATGTCTGAATGGAAAATACATATCCTAGAATGCAATGTGATGTTGGCAAAAATTACCAAGACTGACTGAGACTGTAAAATATGACTTGGGAGCTGTTTTTCAACATTTGAACTGCATGTCTTACAAGCCTAATACCACTTTCTTCTGCCCCTACATTTGCAGAAATCATCTAATTGTCAGTCATCTCTCTGCATCATCTCACTAAACAAGCATGAAGGAGAAAAGGGTTTAAATAAACACCCTGAATGTCCCAAGGTCCAACATTATAAATAACACATAACCACGACATTCAGAGGAATTACCTTGCATATTGTGCAAAACACATCTCCACCCCTTATGCCAACAGTAAGGCCCAGCTCCAGTAGCAGTCTGTGGTGGGAGTAGCTGCCGGGCGGTGACGTGGGGAGGGGCAGGGTGGGGGGTAGTAAACTATGGATTATGGCCAATTACAAGAAAGTAAACATATAAATAAATAAAACAAATTTCATTCCACGCACTGCATCCCCAAATGCTATGCAGTGCGCGCAACAAAATTTGTTTTATTTATTCATATGTTACCTGTAATCGGCCGTAATCCATAGTTTACTACCCCCACCCTGCCCCTCCCCCTCCCCATTTCACCGCCCTGCAGCTACTCCCACCACCGACCGCTACTGCACAGCTCATGATACATGTCAAGTGCTGAAGGGTAACCAGGGTGGCTATCAATGAGATCCCTACGCCTGTTGCCAAATGATGCCAGGAAAAGGTGTAAGCCCCCTTTTTCTTTTTCTTTGGAAGGGAAGGGGAGAGTTAAAGCAGGGGTGCTAGTTGTTGGTGTGGGGGTTGCTCTGTGCTGGGTGAGTTTTTGAAAGGGAGAGTTGAGTCTGGTCCTGACAGAGTGTGTTTGAGTACAGGATGTCTTAGAAATGCAATATCATTGGTACTCAGACTTCCCTGCACCCCGGTTCCCATTGCGTTAGTGACCGGGAGCACTTGTATCAAAACCCACCCACCACAGAAGTTTTTCAGGCTCAGCACGAGAAGGTACCATTGACTGTGTGAGTGTGCATGAACCCATCTGCCTCCCTGCTATTTGTGCAATGGGTGACTTATGCCTTTCAGTGGCACATAGACATGAAGAAGGCCTCTGTGGCTCTCATGTGAAGAAGGCGTTTTGGACTTGTGAGTTGGTAGTAACGCAATATACATTTGAATCACTTTAAAATCAAAAGTAGACACTCTTTTCTGACAGCCTGCTTCTTGCGATTTTCTTTCTCACAAATATGCAGCAAACATTGCTGCAAAATCCACCATGTGAATCAATTTTTTCCAAAACATTCTTGCAGGGTGAGACCCTCCCACCAACCCATTCCTTATGCAGTTACGGCTTGCTGACGTCGCTCGCTCATTATCCTCTGGTTTAAAATTTCTGGGCCAGCAGTTTTAAAATCCACCAGCCGCCACTGAAAATACCACCTTAATGCTCAAAATGCAAATAAGTCTAATCGTACCTTGTTTTCTGTGTGTGATATATCTTCAGGAGACAATGATTAAAGGTGTGTAAACCCTCACCCCAATCACGTAGCACTAAAATCCTAACGTGTTATGGTAACATGCCTACGCACAATATACTAAGAGACACATGTCTCTCATCAGAGGTAGCAAATCACCAACACAGGATGTGGATGAGGGTTTGATGTCTTGTTAAACACTATTTGAAGACCAAAGATCACACTGAGATTACACATTGAAGATGAAGCACTACTAGACCTATTTGGGTTTTGAGGATCAAGGTGGTTCTACCTTTTTGATATATCCATGCACACATATACAAAGACACATATAAATGGAAGATAAATAGAATAAAGATTAATTTTTTGCCAAACTGAATTATTCATGTTTTGTAATATCTTTTCTCCTAGGTGCCTTTCTGATTCCCTACATCTTATTCCTTATCATTGCTGGAATGCCTTTGTTCTATATGGAATTGGCACTGGGTCAGTTCAACAGAGAGGGAGCTGCCACTGTTTGGAAAATTTGCCCTCTCTTTAAAGGTAAGACATGTTACAAAACATCATGAATGAAGATGCTTGCATGATTTATGTATCAGACAGAAGGTTTCAGTCAGTCAGGGGTGGGTGAAGAAGTCACCTCTGCTGGCAGAGTTTGTGGAGTTTTGCTCACTCTGCGCACAGCGCGGAGTTCCAAAAAAAAACCTGAAGCGATGTTGAGCGGAGTATTTTCTCTCACGCGGCTCAACAGTGTTAGGTTGGCAAGCGTGATAACTCTCACTCTAGACCACCCCCGTGAGATTTCTGAACGCAGGCAATCGCACATGTTATGTTATGTTATGTTATGTTAGTGATATTTGTAATGCGCACAGCTGCTCCAGCGAAGGAGCGTCCCGGCGCACCGACAAGGTAGCGACACAACACAACAAGGAGGCAGAAAATATTAAAAGGGGTTTAAAATTTAACATAGCTGGAGAAACAAAAAGGTTTTAGCGGCCTTGCGGAAAGAGAGCAAGTCGCCAAGAATCCGGATTTTCAAGGGGAGAGCGTTCCAAAGTGCGGCTGCCCGCACCCTAAAGGAGCGACCCCCCGCCCGACTGAGTTTGAATCGAGGGGCTACTGCTAATTCTTGGTCCAAAGAACGCAGAGAGCGGCCCGGGATGTAGGGGCACAGAAGTTGATGCAATAAGGGGGGCGACAGGTCCTTCAGAATCTTAAAGGACATGCACAGCACTTTAAAATGGATCCGCTGCCTAACGGGTAACCAGTGCAAAGCTCGCAGGGTTGGAGTGGCCGAGCAAAACCTAGGAAGACCTACGATTGCTCTGGCCGCTGCGTTCTGCACTCTTTGGAGACGGGTCAGCTCGGCGTGGTTTAACCCTATAAAAAGGTAGCTGGCATAGTCCAGCCGAGCCAGAACCGTCGCTTGAACCACGAGTTGACGGGTTGCGGCATCGAAGTACTTAAGAGCAGGTCTCAAATTGCGCAAGATGCCGAAGCAACACGCCGCCGTCCTTTTGGTGTGGCCAACAAAATTGAGGGAGGGGTCCAACCAAACCCCCAGATTTTTGATCTCCGCAACCGGAGTGGGGGTGGGACCCAGCTCAGGAGGCCACCAGGTGTCTCCCCATAGTTCCGTCCGCTTACCAAAGACCATCACCTCAGTTTTTTTGGCATTTAGTTGGAGACAGTTGGACGTCATCCAGCCAGCCACCGCCCGAAGTCCTTCTCTGAATCTTGGGGCATCCACCCCGGAGTCCCCGCTGATCGTGACCGCTAGCTGGGTATCATCTGCGTACGACACCATGGTCATACCACAGAGCTTCACAACCTCAGCCAGCGGCCTCACGTAGATGTTAAACAACGTGGGACTCAGCGAGGAACCCTGTGGGACCCCAAGAGACAGAGGATGTCGTTTGGACTGATAGGGCGGGGCAGCCACACAGAAGGAACGGTCCATGAGAAACGAACGAAACCACTGGTGTGCAGTGCCGGTCACCCCTATCTCCTCAAGTCGCTGCAGGAGAATTTCGTGGGAGACCGTGTCAAAGGCGGCGCTTAGATCTAACAAAACAAGCGCCGCCGTTTGACCTGCATCCAGAACTGCCCGCAGGTGCTCGACCATGAATAACAGTGCCGTCTCCGTGCTGTGGCCAGCCCGGAAACCGTTCTGGGTATTGTCCAGAATGTTAGTACGCGACAGATGATCAGTGAGGGCGGTGTTAACATGCACCTCCGCGACTTTGGCTGGCCACGGGAGAAGCGAAATCGGACGATAGTTCTCCGATTTTGTAGGGTCGAGAGATGGTTTTTTCAAAATGGGCATCACTACCGCATGCTTCCATTTCAAAGGCACCTGGCCAGATGATAGAGACATGTTGATTAAGTCACAGACCGGGCGAGCAAAAGTCTGATCTCTGAACATTAGTGGCTTGAGCGGGTCTGCCGGCGACCCAGACTTGACTCGAAGAGCCAAGGCCGTGTAAGACTCCGAAGAGAGACAGGGGAAAGAGTCTAACACCACCTGACCCGGCAAGATGGATGACCCCACACTGGTTTGTGCAGCAGTGGGAAAGGCACTATAGATGGTCTGGACCTTCTCCAGGAAGAAAGCCGCCAGTATTTCACAGTGGGTGTTGGAACTGATGGAATTGCTGGCAGGCTTCTTTGCCACAAGGTCCTTGAGAGCCTTAAAGATGGATTTAACAGGATTCCCACTGCTGCGAAACTCCAGAGCATAATATGCAGCCCGGGCTCTACAAACCGCACGGTGGTAAGACTTGACAGTAGCCATGTACAGGATTTTTTTGCTGCTGTCATACCTTTTCCTCCAGTCTCTCTCTGCACGTCTGCAGACACTTTTCAGAGCCCGCAGATTGCCATCGTACCAGGGGCTGGGGTCGCAGAGGCCACACTTACTCGAAACCATCGGGATAAGGGAGTCGAGAGCTCTGGTTACCCATTCGCAGAAATGGTCATAACCAGATTCCACGTTCTCCGCTACATCCGGTGGATCGTCAGTAAGAAGGCGATAGAGATCTTCCGCCTTTAGTTTGCTCCAACGCCGTCTGGGCAGAGCTCGCAGCGACGCCTTAAGTGGGGCCTCTATCAGAGGGCAGTAAATAGTCACGAGCGAGTGGTCTGACCAAGTCAGGGGGAGGGGGGAGGCCACTGTAGCCCCCTCCCTAGCACATGTGGAGAAAGCTGACGCTCGCATTGAGGAAACTGCCGCTAGAGCAGAAAATCTACTTGAGCAGCAAAAAGTAGCAGCGCCCTCTGGCACTCCGTATTAAACTGTTGGCACTGTGCAACATACAGAACTCTGCCACTTGCAGAACTCTGCATAGCGTGGCAGAGTTGTTTTGGCACATTGCGGAGTCCCACATAGTGCGACTCTGCAAACTCCACATAGGTCTAAAAATATCCTGAAATTTTGCTTTACCTGACTTTCTGTCATTTTTAGCCATTGAGAACTGCTTTGCACAAAAAATTAATGCAACATTTTCTGCTTGAAAAAGTGTTCCGATGTACCTCAAGTGACGTTTTTATGTAAGATAGACTAGTGTGTGAAATTTTCATTCAATATGATAGCAAAACATGTATTACATAATTTTACATTATTTTATCCAAATTTCATGAAAGTCATTGAATCAAATTATGTGTTGTTGCGAACACCAATTGGAGAGTCTGTCTAAGAGTATAGTGTGGGGCAGAGAGCTAAAGCTTTGCAGTTAGGGAGGGTTACATTTCTTTTGTTGTATGTTTTTAACATGGTTTGGCAAGGGCAGCAAAGCAATGGTATTTCACAATTGGACATCGGACAGTACAGAATCTTGATGGACAGAACAGCAAGAGAGAAAATACTGAATTTCTGATATTTCATCGTTTTTTTTCATAGATTGTGTTTTCACTGGAGTAGGTCACAAGTGTTAGTTCATGTTTGTATATAGATATTACCTATTGGCGGTCACCAGTAGGTAGTCATAGTTAGGACCTATTATCCTTAGGAAAATCATAACATTCTTTTCCCAATAACTTTGGCGTCGATTGACAAATCTTCGCGAAATTCTCAAAACTCGTGGGGCACTCCGGTCAGCTCCTATCTTAAAAGTTTCGGGGTGATTCAGAAAGCAGGGGCCGAGAAAAAAGGGGGTCCCAAAACGTGAAATAACTAATATAATAAAGAGAGAGCCCAAACCTTTGAGGCGGGTAATCTCAGGAACTACAGCACCAATCACAACACCCAATACAGCATTGGAAAGGGCAGTTGCAGCAGAAGGACATAGGCTATGCAGACGCCCACCATATACATTTAAAAGGAAACTTTAGACAAAGCTACAGCCCGAACTGCTGAACGGAATGACACCAACTTTGGAGAAAAGGTAGCCCTTGGTTCAGAAAGATCCCTTTTTGTTAAATGGTGTAAATCGGTTCAGTAGTTCATGAGAAATTAGAAAAAGAAAAAGTTTCAATATCTGGGTGGAGCCTAAAAACACATCTAATCGTGAGATCTGATTGGCTGTCAGCACTTCATCCTGGAATTGCTGGCAGCCATCTTGGGACCAATATACATGATAGTACCCCATTGAAATGCATTGTAGTGAATAAAAGATTTTGAGGGTTACCAAAAGGAGAACTATGAAGGGTGATAAGAGACTTTAGTTACAATAGAATTCATTTGTTGATGGTACCATACTAATTTCAGGAATTGTGGTGTTTTCTAAGGTGAATTTACCCTGTGAAAAACCTTCTGCTGGGATATCATGAATCATGTTTGAGAGAAAACTGAAGCTAAAATTGTAGGAAGATTCAATCACAAGCAGGAAACAGGTTAATAAGTAACGAGGTTTATTCGTCACATCTGCTCACATTAAAGTCCAGTCAGGGAATGGCAATACACATAACAGCATTTCGAACGGAAAGCCTCCCCACATTGAAACACAACATTCTTCCCAGGAAACTCACAACACGAGACCGTCACGAGCTGTGACAAGACAACCACCACGCTCGTGACAGCTCGTGTAACCAGAACAGTACCCAACACACCTTCCCCCCTTAAAACAAAACAAAAAAAAACAAGATTATCATCGTAGAATTAATTCATAACAAAATCTCTAAACCTAGAAGGCAGACGATGTGAACGAACACTTCTAGTGTTACCAGAATCGCCGTCAGCTCCTGTATTATTAGTCTGTTCAGCATGTTCCCCAACATCCAAAAACACATTACTGTCACAATCATTTTGAATCGAGGTAGGCCCAGAAAAAACCGAAACCCTATTGAAATTCAAAACCGAACCACCATCAACCCTAACAGCATTCTTGAAAACTTCAATCACTTTTTTAGGGTTTGACCACACAGGAAAACCTTTACTAACACCTTCTTTTTTTTTTATTCGAACGTAGTCAACCATCTTTATCAAACGACTGGCTGCAGACCCAATCCTCTTTTCCATGGAAAGTTTCATCTTATTTTTATATAACTCTACTCTGCAATGAACAGCCTCAAAATCTACCTTCAAAAACTCGGATCCACTCACATTTTTCTTCAACCACCAAGGTGCTAACCTGGTACTAGGCTTACGTCCTCTTAAAAGCTCAAAGGGGCTAACCAAGGTTACAGAATTAGGAGAAGTTCTATACGCCAAAAGCATGGATTGTAATGCATTCCTCCAATTCAAACCACCTTTAATGGAGAGTTGGATGGCTTCTTTGATCACGCGGTTGAAGCGTTCAACCTGGCCATTGGCTTCAGGATGGAAAACTGCAATTCTCCTATGAGCAATACCACACTTAATCATAAAACTTTCCATTTCCTTACTGACAAATTGGGGACCATTGTCAGTCACAATCTCTTGGGGAATCCCTTCTCTGCAAAAAACCTCATCCAAGAATTCAATCACTTTCTGAGAAGTAACATCCTTAACCATTTTAACCTCCGGCCATTTAGAGTAGTAATCGATCAGGACAATTCCAAAAGTCTCTTGCTTAGACAAACAACTAAAAGGACCAATGATGTCTAAACCCAGTTTACGCCAATGGGAAAATCAACAGGTTGTGGTTCAGGACGTAAAGCCACAGCCGTTTTGTCACTGTTTGAACAATAAACACAAGAACGTACAAAATGGTCCGAACAAGCATCAATACCTGGCCACCAAAATGTCTCTTTCACTCGTCTTCTGGTAAAAGATATCCCCAAATGCCCTTCATGAGCAATTTTGAGGACAATATTTCTGAAAGAAAAGGGTGGAACAATCTTGTCTCCCCTTAAAACCAAACCATTCTCCTCTGCAAGCTCCTCCTGAATTTTATAAAAACCCATCATATCACCCGACAATTTCCTTGGTTCGGGCCAACCTTGTACTAGATATCTCTTGACACTACACAACTCCACATCCTTACTCATCTCCGTTAACCAACTTTTTTCTTGCAAAAATGACTGATCATTATCCGCCAAATCGACATCATTAAAAGTAAAAGCCTCTTCACAATCATCTTCTAGAACTCCACAAGGAACTTCACAAGGAGAAACTAGTCTGGATATGCAATCTGCATGTACATTTGCTTTACCCTGAACATACTCAATTTGATACTGAAAGGATTGTAGTCTAGATGCTAGTCTTGCAAGACGCGCTGACATTGTCCTGCCACCGCCTGGAGACATGAGAAAAATCAAAGGCTTGTGGTCAGTTTTTATGATAAACCTTGTACCCCACAAAAACGGTCTAAAGTCTTCTGCTCCCCACACACACGCCAACAATTCCCTCTCTATGACAGAATAGTTTCTTTCCGCATCCCTCAAGGCTCTTGATGCGTAAGCAACAATCCACTCCTTCTCATTATCCCTCTGCAAAAGAACACCACCCAAACCAGAACTGCTAGCATCCACCATGACTATGCATTTGGCTCCACACACAAAAGGTTTGAGACATGGTGCATTCACTTGCAGGAGAAAGTCTCGGACTAGCAACTGTTAGATGGTTGCCATGGAAACCGAATTAATTTGACAACAAGATAACCTCAAATCCTTGAAGTTCCAAGAACTGTTGGCACAGTATGATTGAAAAATGAATAGAAAGTAAATTAATACCTCACAGAGTCCACTTAACGCAAGGTACTTAAAGTAAAATGTCGATCTCTGTTCCGATCGATAAATTTCACTTCATCGGAGCTGACTTTTCCAAACAAAATGGCCGTTACGTCGTTCATACGCTATTTTCTAAAGGAAATCGGCCTTGTTGTAGTAGCGCGTCAAGTGTGGTTTGCGTGATGTTTTTTGCAGGAGATCGAGCATAAACAACACAGCAGCGTGTAAGCTCGAGATCTCCCTACGTCACCGTGACTTGCTTGCGCTGTATTTCAACCTCAAATGCCAGGCTTCCACACGCATCAAATTCCTAGAGAATAAGGCTCAGCTACTCCACTCCACGATGGAACTCCTCAGAAATGGTAGGATTATGGAGCAGTCCACTCGAAGAATTATTAGACGATTCTCTGCCTCAAGCGATAAAATCTTCCTTGATTCTCTTCTTTTTTTTTTTTAAACGCGGTAAATGAAATCCCATCCTCGTCGCCAGTGTAGGAAGATCCAATCACAAGCAGGAAACAGGTTAATAAGTAACAAGGTTTATTCGTCACATCTGCTCACCTTAAAGTCCAGTCAGGGAATGGCAATACACATAACAGCATTTCGAACGGAAAGCCTCCCCACTTTGAAACACAACATTCTTCCCAGGAAACCCACAACACGAGACCGTCACGAGCTGTGACAAGACAACCACCACGCTCGTGACAGCTGGTGTAACCAGAACAGTACCCAACAAAAATGAGAGCATATTTTCTGTAAATTCACATTATCTTTCTCAGTCATGTGAGAATGAAGTCTGTCATTCTCAGTAAATCATGTACACCCAACAAGGGCAGAGACTGTCAGTTGATTCCTTTGTGTTCTACTGCAGCTTCCCAGAGTGTTCTAAAGAACAACTAGAGCGCTAACAGCCTTACCTATGACAAAAGTATGGCACACCTGAAGCCATCTTGATTGGAATAAGCTGGTAACACTTAAAATATTTAATTTTAAAAGGAACAAAATGATGGGGTTCATTTTGTCATAGAAATTCTGGTTAGTGCTGTAGTGCTGCGCGGTGATTTCCCCACACGGCCACGTTAGTGACCAACGCCACCTGGTGGTGGTAATTGGTATTGCGTCTCAGTCTATTCTTACCCACCCTCCTGAGGCGGAAAGCCGGGAGCGAGATCACTTGCCTTTTAAATATTTCTGTCACTTATACTCTGTGTATCTTTTAAAAATCGCACTTACTTTGTTCTTCTGGCACTTCTGGACGTGCCCTCTGAACCCTCTCACAGCGGATTTAGCGCTGTAGAGAGAAGCGAGGAAACTCCAACTATCCCCGCCGCCATTCACGGCGTGCTGCGAGGCCACGCCCACTCCGAGGCCACGCCCCCGCCCTATCTGTACATAAGCGCTGATTGCTAGCGCTGTTCTACAGACTTACCCACCCTCCTGAGGCGGAAAGCCGGGAGCGAGACCACTTGCTTTTAAATATTTGTGTCACCTATACTCTGTGTTTCTTTTAAAAATACGCACTTACTTTGCTATTCAGGCACTTCTGGACGTGCCCTTTGAACCCCCTCACAACGAGGCCACGCCCACTCCGAGGCCACGCCCCCGCCCTACCTGTACATAAGCGCTGATTGCTAGCGCTGTTCTACAGACTTACCCACCCTCCTGAGGCGGAAAGCCGGGAGCGAGATCACTTGCCTTTTAAATATTTCTGTCACTTATACTCTGTGTATCTTTTAAAAATCGCACTTACTTTGTTCTTCTGGCACTTCTGGACGTGCCCTAAGAACCCTCTCACAGCGGATTTAGCGCTGTAGAGAGAAGCGAGGAAACTCCAACTATCCCCGCCGCCATTCACGGCGTGCTGCGAGGCCACGCCCACTCCGAGGCCACGCCCCCGTCCAATTACACCTATTAAATCATGTGCTTCCACCGGACGCGCAGCGGACGGGCGCAGCGGGCGCGCCTAAGGCAAGCCCGTCTTCGCCCATCATCGCCAAGTCATCGCCTCTCGCCAGTCCCCCTGGTCGGATTCCACCAGCACCCCTTTACTACGACAGGGAACAACTTCTTGCCTATGACCTCGGACGGACCTGTGCCCATCCTATAGGTACGCTTGGTCAAACGTGCCTTCAATGTAAAAATTGTCACTTTACTACTGTCCCCCCCACCACATTCGACAATTCCAAGACTTATCCAAAACAACCCCTATTGCTATCATCCATCTCAATGTCAGGTCACTCACCAAACATCATCTCGAGGTTA
The DNA here is from genome assembly GCF_964261635.1 of Lissotriton helveticus. NCBI lineage: Eukaryota > Metazoa > Chordata > Amphibia > Caudata > Salamandridae > Lissotriton > Lissotriton helveticus. The sequence continues at coordinate 444,343,095 of NC_136073.1, forward strand.
ACACCCTCATATTGGATGAAAACCCAGACATCCTCTTCCTCTGTGAAACTTGGCTACGCGATGGCATCTCAGTCATACCTAACCTTACGCTCCCTGACGACTACCGTATGTCGAGCTTAAGTAGAGATGGGAGAGGCGGAGGCATTGCTGTAATCTATAGAAAAACTCTCACCTGCGCTTTCACCAAAGAAGAACTTCCCAACTGTGAATGTGCCTACTTCAAAATTACTATAAATCCTAACTTCACTATGTCAGGTCTTTACATATATCGCCCACCTGGACCTGCCTCCAGGTTCATCGAGGCTCTTCTTGAGACAGCGAATTCTTTAGTGACCAAAACTGCAAACTTTACCATATTAGGTGACCTCAATCTCCATTTTGACCTACCTAATGATTCCACGATCAAAAATCTTCTCGCCGATCTCTTCGCCCTCCAACTAAACTCCCTCATACAAACCCCAACGCACTTAGCTGGTCACATCTTAGACCCAGTATTTACAAACATCGAGGAGGCCAAAACTGAGATGCCCCTACCTATGGGATGGACAGATCACTACCTCATTAAACTGACTATTTTAATCAATAAAACGACGCACAAAAACACATCAGCCCATCGTCTAAAAAGACCATGGCATAAATTATCCACTAGTGATCTTCATGCCACTCTTGGGGAATTCCATCATGAGGCTAACACAGACATCAACTCAGTCTATAGCACGTTCCATGACTGGATTATGGGAGGGTTAGACACTCTTATTCCAGCGAAATGGACGAAAGGACGCAATACACCATCCAATCCATGGTATAATGACACCCTCAAAGCCATGCGCAAAGATTGTAAAAGAGCTGAGCGTCTATGGAGAAAGGACTACAACAATGAGGACAAAAATAACTATCTATCAAAACAAAAAATGTACCACAAGGCCATCCGTGGTGCACGAACCGCCTTCTATGCAGATAAAATCAATTCGAGCCCCACACCTGCCAAAGAAGTCTTTAAACTTGTCCAAGAACTACAGAGCTGTAAATCCCCCTCCCCTAATATCTCCTCTGCGCAACAATGTGAAGAGCTCGCCATGTTCTTTGTAGACAAGGTACAAAAAATCTACCGCTCCTTCCCCCAGCACTCCCCAAATCTTGCTAAATGCACCAACCCCCTCCCTAACCAGACTATCATGAACCTCATTCCAGTAATTTCTCTCGACAACCTCACTAAACTGTGTCATAAAGTCAAAACTGGCTCTCCGTCAGACCCCATCGTCCGGCTCAATTCTTGGAGTCACTTGACTTCTTTCTACCCTCCCTGGCCTCTGTTCTGAATCTCTCTTTCTCTTCAGCTAGTGTACCATCTGCCTGGAAGCAAGCGTGGGTTTCACCTATCATCAAGAAACCCTCCCTAGATCCTTCTAAACCGGAAAATTTCCGACCGATCTCGCTGCTTCCATGGCTGTCTTAAATCGCTGAAGCCCATGTTAACAGCACCCTGTCCCATCATATGGTCCAGAACAACATCCTGGACCCATCTCAAAATGGGTTCAGACCGGGCCATAGCACAGAGTCTGCTCTCCTGGCCACTACCGAGTATCTCCGGACGATCTTAGATGCCGGTCAAAGTGCTGCGCTGATTCTTCTCGACCTCAGTGCGGCCTTTGATATGGTGTCCCATGACATCCTTCTTGATCGTCTGGAGACTTTCGGAGTATCTGGCCATGCCTTAAAGTGGTTTCAATCGTTCCTTAAGGACAGATCCTTGCGGGTCTCAGCACCTCCTTTTCTATCTAAATCCCATCCCATTGCACAAGGAGTTCCGCAGGGCTCTGCGTTGAGCCCATCTCTTTTTAATCTATACGTGCAACCTTTAGCGACAGTGGCCAAAGAGTGGGGCCTGACACTGGTGTCGTACGCCGACGACACACAGCTGGCCATCACCCTTACGGAAGGCCCGTCCATTTCGGCCTCTAGATTTAAAAACGGTCTCTCCGCAGTAGCCCAATGGATGACGGACAACTGTTTACAGCTCAAAGCTGGAAAAACAGAAGTGCTACTCCTTGGTAAAAACACCAGCCATTGGAATGAGCACTGGTGGCCGTCTTCCCTAGGCACCATCCCACCTCCCAAATCCTTAGTAAAAAACCTGGGAGTGTGGATGGATGCCTCACTCAACTATCAGACTCATACCAAAAAAGTCGCTGGAACTTGTATCGGCTTGCTGAGGAATCTCAGCCACATATTGGGCTTCTTTGATGCTAAAACTCGTCAACTTATCGTTCAAGCAACTATCCTCTCGCGTTTGGATTACGCCAATGTAGTCCTCCTAGGTGCCAACAAAGGAGAGATAGCACGATTACAACGTGTGCAAAATTCTGCGGCTAGAGCCCTGGTCGGCCTTCCTCGTAGATGCTCGGCCAGAGCTACAATTCGCAAACTACACTGGCTACCGGTTGATTCCAGAATTAAATTCAAAACCCTCATCATGACTTTTAAAATTCTCAAACATGATAACCCTATTCTGCTACCACCTCTTCTCACCCCCTATACCCCATGACGTAACTTGCGATCTTCCAACCAACACCTTCTGTGCGTCCCTCGCATAAAACTCTCCCGCATGGGCGGCCGCTCCTTTAGGGTTCTGGGAGCCAAGCTATGGAACGATCTCCCACTAAATATTCGCTCCATAGAAAGCTTACCTGCTTTCCGGAAAGCAATTAAAACTTACCTATTCCCCTCCCCTTAAACCTCCCTTCACTCCTCACTCTCAGGTTAGGGTTTGTGACGTCTTTAGCGCCGGGACGCCTCATCGCTGAGGCAGCTGTTTTGCGCTTTACCAAAACAATACAATACAATACAATACAATAACAGCTTCGGGGAAAGAGCAGTTGTTGGAGCACCGGAGAGGGGGCTGCCTTAAGGATTTTAAGGGCATTTGTTCTGTGCTCACACCCTCTGCTATCATGTCTTTTCCAGAAGACCATTTTTACTCCTCCTACCAGGAAGTGGAGCAGGAATGGCCCCAACTTCTCCCTCTGGCAGTTGACCAAGCCCTCTCTCTGGCTATTTCTAGGGCGCTGGCTCCTCTTAGAGATCAGGTTGATAAGCTGGCGAAAAGCATCCTTGGGGTGTTCAGTGACCCAGATCTGGAGGTGGCAGGTCCCAGTAGCTACAACAACACACATTTATGGAGGGTCAAAGGGGATTTAGAGACCACACTCTGATACGGCCCCAACAATACTATAAGATAAAGAGTATCAGAGGGTCTGAGATAACAAAAACAAGAGTGCTAGATGTGCATCTACAGAGGACTTACAATACCATGCTTCATACGAAATTATAAAGACAAGGGTCACCCTTATATTAAACCCAACAGGTGATCATATGAGGATGCCCATCAGTCACCACACGGAACCGCCCTTCATCATTTGGGTTCCTTCTAAGACCACTGATGGTGTTATCTATTCTATTTCTCATGGAGGGCTAAGATTGTAAAAACCCTCTCATGGTTAGATAGATTAACGTGGTCCTGCTTCTCAACTGAGAGGATGTTAAGGAAGGGGACTGATGTCGTAGTGCAAAAAATAGTGAAAAAACAAGAGAAAATGTGTGTGATATAAAATTGGATGAGGGGGTGCTAAACGTAACTTTATTCTGTTGCTACCCACTCTACCAATATTAAAAAGTAGACAGGGACAACCCAATTAATCTTGGATCATCTGATGTATTCTAGGGTCAACATGTTTCTGCAATAATTGACATGAGTTGTCATTGCTTTCATCAGGACCGCTATATACTATTTGCTACTACGAACTAGTGCTCTTAAAGAAAAAAGTGCTCAAGGTTATAAATAAATTTCAAACCCGATACTTGGATCACCTGTATCCACTAGATGTCTGTATCGGTGGTTTCACCATTCCAAGTTGGAAACTTCTAGAAATAGTGAAAACATGAAGTTGTTACATTGTAGTCCTGTAGGAGAAACACAGCATTCCTGTACTTGTGTAAACATACTAGGTTTCACTTTTATAATTCTAGTAGAAAGTAAATTTTTTTTAAAGTAAATTTCTTCCGGGCACAATCATAGAGCCATCTTATATAGTGCCAGAATCTCAACCTTGGATCGAATTGTCAAAATAACTAAAGGAGATTAGCATCTTACCCCACTTGTAAGATGTATGAACCTCACCCCACCTGGCTACGGCTCAGGGTAAAGGGGAAGCACCGCTCTGTAAAAGGGGCAAAAAACAGCATAGCTGAAAAAGCCACTTGTATCTCGTGTTGGCAGACAGTCAAGTATATGCGCCGGGAGCGCTATCTAATATTCCACTCACGTACCGTAATTAGCCTTATGAAGAATTCAACTGAGCTATCATGGTTTGTCACCACAAAGTAACTCTCTATTTCAGCATTGCATTATGATACAGCGCGCCCCAACATAGAATAGATATTGAAGCATGTTGGGAGAGCAGAAAGTTACTTGTGCGCCACAATCCCAGTGTGAACTGTAGTGCTAGAGCTAATTCTAGTATTCTAAAAGGACCTCATTCCTACAAATGCGTCTCTCCGCTGCTGGTACACGCGGACATATATCACTCGCAGCGCTAGTATCGCACGGACAATCACCTTACCTCTCCGTCGGTACTTCGTATCGGCGTCTGAGCCGATCGGGGAGGTAGGGGAGTCCGCCTAAGCTACCGTATATAACGCAGAGCGTTATTGGTCAAACGTGCGTCACGTGGGTCAATGTGTGAGGCGTAACTGGCTAGACATTGAGCCAATAGAAGTGACAATACGAGATACAAGTGGCTTTTTCAGCTATGCTGTTTTTTGCCCCTTTTACAGAGCGGTGCTTTCCCTTTACCCTGAGCCGTAGCCAGGTGGGGTGAGGTTCATACATCTTCCAAGTGGGGTAAGATGCTAATCTCCTTTGGTTATTTTGACAATTCGATCCAAGGTTGAGATTCTGGCACTATATAAGATGGCTCTATGATTGTGCCCGGAAGAAATTTACTTTCTAAACATTTTACTTTCTACTAGAATTATAAAAGTGAAACCTAGTATGCTGTGTTTCTCCTACAGGACTACAATTTAACAACTTCACGTTTTCACTATTTCTAGAAGTTTCCAACTTGGAATGGTGAAACCACCGATACAGACATCTAGTGGATACAGGTGATCCAAGTATCGGGTTTGAAATTTATTTATAACCTTGAGCACTTTTTTCTTTAAGAGCACTAGTTCGTAGTAGCAAATAGTATATAGCGGTTCTGATGAAAGCAATGACAACTCATGTCAATTATTGCAAAAACATGTTGACCCTAGAATACATCAGATGATCCAAGATTAATTGGGTTGTCCCTGTCTACTTTTTAATATTGGTAGAGTGGGTAGCAACAGAATAAAGTTACGTTTAGCACCCCCTCATCCAATTTTATATCACACACATTTTCTCTTGTTTTTTCACTATTTTTTGCACTACGACATCAGTCCCCTTCCTTAACATCCTCTCAGTTGAGAAGCAGGACCACGTTAATCTATCTAACCATAAGAGGGTTTTTACAATCTTAGCCCTCCATGAGAAATAGAATAGATAACACCATCAGTGGTCTTAGAAGGAACCCAAATGATGAAGGGCGGTTCCGTGTGGTGAATGATGGGCATCCTCATATGATCACCTGTTGGGTTTAATATAAGGGTGACCCTTGTCTTTATAATTTCGTATGAAGCATGGTATTGTAAGTCCTCTGTAGATGCACATCTAGCACTCTTGTTTTTGTTATCTCAGACCCTCTGATACTCTTTATCTTATAGGTCCCAGTAGCTCCCATATGGGGAATAAAAGGGCCACTAGGCATAATGCGGGGCACTTGGAAGGATTTTATAAACGTATGGAGACCTTCCTCAAGAGTGCGCAAATGCTAAAACATGCACCCTGCCGGGAGGAGGAGGAATCCAGAGAAAACTGCGACGCTGTCACCACTATTGTAGACCCCGAGGGCGGGTTTCCATTAGAGGGAAAGGGTGTATCAGAGGATGATTTCTCCTCCGATAAGGATAAGGACTCGGGGCATCCCTGGCATCCAGAGTCGCACTCCTCTAAGTCCCGGGTTGGGTACGGGGTCCACTCGGACATGTTCGAGCCTACTAAAATTTACCATCCTAGGTCAGCGGAGTGGACCCCTGACACCAAAGTGGCAGAGTATGTGGTGGGCAAAATCCTCAACCCCTTGAAAGGGAGGTCAGGAATAGGATGAGGGGAGAATGCCCCAGGCCCTCACTGAAGGAGAAGGTGGCACACATGCCTGAAATTGATGAGAAACTATGTACCTTTTTCTCCAAGTATGAGGGATCCAAAGAAAGGAATTGATAGGTCTTGGACGTGGTAGGGCCCATGACCCAAATTATTTAATTGGTGGAGCATTCAAAAGAGTCAGGATCCCCTTTGTCCACGGATATTGTGGCTGGTTGGGCGCACTACCCTAAATCCTAAAACACTACCCCCAGCATGACACCCTACACTACCCAAACATAACTGCACTACCTTAAACCCTAAAACACTACCATCAGCCCGACTCCCTACACTACCCAAACACCACTGCACTACCCTAAACCCTAAATCTACCCCCAGCACAACCCCCTACACTACACAAACACCACTGCACTACCCTAAACCCTAAAACACTGCCCCCAGCACGACCCCCTTCACTACACAAACACCACTGCACTGCCTTAAACCCTAAAACACCACCCCAGCACGACCCCCTACACTACACAAACACCACTGCACTACATTAAACACTAAATCTACCCCCAGCATGACCCCTACACTACACAAACACCACTGCACTACCCTAAACCCTAAAACACTTCAACCAGCATGACCCTAAACCCTAAAGCACGACCCCCTACACTACACAAACACCACTGCACTACCCTAAACCCTAAAATACTAGAACCCAGCACAACCCCCAACAGTATACAAACACCACTGCACTACCTTAAACGCTAAAACACTACTCCCTACACTACACAAACACCACTGCACTACCCTAAACCCTAAACCACTACCCCCAGCACTGCTGCCTACACTACTCAGACACCATTGCACTACCCTCAACCCTAAAACACTACCCCAGCACGACCCCCTACACTACCCATACACCACTGCACTACCCTAAACCCTAAAACACTACCCCCAGCATAACACCCTACACTACTGCATTATCCTGAACCCTAAAACACTACTCCAGCACGACCCCCTACACTACCCAAACACCAGTGCACTACCCTAAAACACTACCCCAGTACGACCCCTTACACTACCCAAACACCACTGCACTACCCTAAACCCTAGAAAAAAAAATGCCCAATCCCCTTACCTCTCACTGCTCGTGGTTCCTCTCTCCTCGTGGTTTCTGCTTCATCGTGTGCTCGTTGTTGTGAGGAAACTGAACAGCCTCTGTTTCCTTACAACAACGTGGATCGTCTACATGTTTTTTAGAATACATGGTCATTTACCATTCATACCTTTGCAACAAAATGTGTTGTAAAGGCATGCGTGGTAAATGACCATGCATTCTAAAAAAATGTGTAGTAATGATTTTGCAATGTACAACGCATGCGTGGTAATGCATGCGTTGTAATGGTATTGCGAAGTAAAAAAGTCGTTGTAACAGCTGTTTACCAATCAAAGATGGCCCCTGTTCTTCAGTGAGAAGTTTATTTGATTAATTAGGAGGAAGGAATGTGTTTTTTTTACCGAAAAGTACATTCCCAGCTGTTGTATTGTGAAAGTGTCCGCGTGGCCTGGTTTCACTTCCGGTGAGAAAGTGGAAGAGTCTGTTTGGATCTAAAGGAGTTCTGTTGTTGGACGGGGCCGGCGTGACACGTCATCAGAAAACATAGCTAATGGAAAGCGTCCTCCCTGAAGTGTGGAGCAGTGCCATGAGAGGTCAACGAGTGTGCGTCCCACCGCAGTATGACCGTACCGCGTGACCCATGTGCCGCCTCCAGGGTACAGGAGGCAGAATTGGCATCGCAGGTCCTCTTTAAGACTAATTCTACATTTTGGTACTTGGGCATTTTAACTTTGTTGTTCCTGCCAGACACAAAGAGAAGATCCTGTGTTATTCAGTGCCCTCGTTACCTTTTTTGTGGGTTGTGGTGCTTGTCACTTCGCTGACGAATGGGCACCCCACCTTGTATGCCATCTGTAGGGCCTCTACCCTCGGATCATTGGTTTTGGTTTCTGGAGTGGCAACATAAACAGTTGCTCCCAAAGGACTAGCCTGAACACTTAGGTGAAAATCCCCTGCACCAGCATTCCACGGACATTCTTTCCTAGCTCTCCCACTTCGACGAGGACGTCATAATAGCACGGCTCCGCTCGCGACACCATATGACATCATCGGAGTCATAAGAGGACCTCGTCAGCATGCTGACGTCAGTTCCACCCATTTTTTCTGTGCCTCCGAGACAAACAGGCGGACTGGGACATTTTCACATGTACACATAGTATAATAAATAAATATATATATATATATATATATATATATATATATATATATATATATATATATTGGCTTTCACTCAGCACAGCAGCCGCTGTGCAAATGCACTCCAACTTCCAGCCTGTGCATACTTGTAAATCAGCAAGACGACTTCATGACGGTTTCACATATTTATTTATTACGGTTCCAGCATGTGAAACGGAATCGAAAATAAACCCAACGCGTTTCGGCGACAACAAACTCGCCTTGGTCACGGGTTGGTAACTTGTTCACAGGTAATTCATTAAATAAAGTTTCTAATTTTTTCAAAGTGCTCATGTGATCAAAATAACCATAAACATAAACAAAGGACATTGCACTTGTTCTATAGCGGCCATCTTAGAGTGGAGTAATCAAGTGAATAATCATAAGATACGTCAAGTGTCCCTTGATATGAAAATTACGGCATACATTTCCATGCAGATATATCAAATGCATAATAAAGCTTATTCCATAGGGATGGTAAAATTGGGGGTTACTAAAGTTAGTAAAAAGTTAGGAAAAATTTCGGATAGACAGTTATTTAAGTTATTTAACTTTAGTAACCCCCAATTTTACCATCCCTATGGAATAAGCTTTATTATGCATTTGATATATCTGCATGGAAATGTATGCCGTAATTTTCATATCAAGGGACACTTGACGTATCTTATGATTATTCACTTGATTACTCCACTCTAAGATGGCCGCTATAGAACAAATGCAATGTCCTTTGTTTATGTTTATGTTTATTTTGATCACATGAGTACTTTGAAAAAATTAGAAACTTTATTTAATGAATTACCTGTGAACAAGTTACCAACCCGTGACCAAGGCGAGTTTGTTGTCGCCGAAACGCGTTGGGTTTATTTTCGATTCCGTTTCACATGCTGGAACCGTAATAAATAAATATGTGAAACCGTCATGAAGTCGTCTTGCTGATTTACAAGTATGCACAGGCTGGAAGTTGGAGTGCATTTGCACAGCGGCTGCTGTGCTGAGTGAAAGCCAATACTTTACGGGGCGACCTCCGTCCCTGTCATTGCACCGCAGTTCCGGGTCCCGGTGCTGTATGGAGGATGCGAGTTTGAAATATATATATATATATATATATATTTTTTCACTGAAAAAAACATAGGTTTCAGGCACGTTATAGTTAGAAATTAGCATTTAAAAAACCTCAGAAATTCACTGAAAAAACCATAGGTTTCAGGGGCGTTATAGTAAGTTGGACATTTCACTAGTACAAAACCATAGAAATTCCCCCATTATAGTTAGTTCAGCTAACTATAACTCGCACGCCCGCAATGCGCTGCTGATGACGTCACATATTACATTACATCACTCATGACATGGTCAGTGACTTCCCTCATGACAGCACTGATGACATCTCAAATATTATCACTGATGACATCATCCATTGAATGTGTGTTTTTTTTAAATTGAAATATGTTTTCTATATGTATATCTAAAGGTCAATGGAAGAATAAATGGGTATATAAGTGTCTAAATGGATGATTTCTTTTTTAATTGATTGTACAACTGACTGATTAAGTGTATCTTAGTGAATACATGGGTTAGTGAGTAATGTTTAAATATGTAAATATCTGTATCAGTCTCTTACTTTGTGTATAAGTGGCTGCATGGGTTGGTGAGTAGCTACATGAGTGTGTATATGGGTTGTTAGTTGGTTTTTCGAGTATCAGTATGAGTGTCTGAGTGTCTGCATGGTTCAGTGGGGGGTATTACTTAGTGCATAGATGTATGAATCAGTGACTTACTGTTTGTATGTGTTGAAGACAGCATGTGTGCAGGACTGTATAGGTGGATGAGTGTATGTATGAGTGTGTTCGTGAGTGAATGACTGTCTCAATAGTTTCTTTATGAGTAACTAAATTTGTTTTAAAGTAGTATATGTGAGTATTGGTTTATATAAGTGAGTATATGTGAGAGTGAGATATTGGAAGAGTTGCTGTACAAATAAGTAGGTGTTTCTATAAGTGATTGTTTAAGAGAGTAAGTATGTCTAAGTTTCTGTAGAAGAAAGTGTGGTAGTGTGTATAAAACTGTATATGCAAGTAAATGGATGTTTGATACTTTGTTTGCATGTGTGACTATGGATGAGTGGCGGTTTGTAACAGGATGTATAGGTGTATGAGTACATATGATGAGTGAGTACATGTATAAGTGACTGTATAAGGACTGTTGGTGAATGAGTGGATGTGTGTGTAGATCTTGGAATTACTCAATAGGTGTGTTGTACCTGGTATTGGTATGTCCATTGCTTTGAAAATGTTAGTTTATATTTTTGAATGTGTGTATCAAAGGTTATATTAGGGTGAGAGGAGGTCTGACACTCTATCACAAGGATGATGTCATTTGAGATGTCATCAGTGATGTCATGAGTGATATCACGGACCATGTCATGAGTGATGTAATATGTTACGTCATCAGCAGTGCATTGTGGGTGGGCGAGTTATAGAGTTATAGTTAGCTGAACTATAACGGGGTAATTTCTATGGTGTTGTATGAGTAAATTGTCCAACTAACTCTAACGCCCCTGAAACCTATGGTTTTTTCAGTGAATATATATATATATATATATATATATATATATATATATATATATATATATATATATATATACAGTTCCACAAGTTGCCAAAGCCTTTAGGCTGAAATTTTCCTTGATTACAGGCAGAGCGACATCACAATGAAAAGGCAAAGGCTGCTGCCCAATACTATATATACCTTTATTGCCTTCAGGTGAGGCCTCGTGATCTCACAAAATTGCATTCTGGGAACAGCAGTTTTTGCATCAGCCTTGTAGTTCATATAAAATACATAATGTCCACTCTAAATATTTTGCTCGCAATATAGCCATTAATGAGCTCTACAGGGGAAGCAGAAAAACACTGTTAAATATAAAACGCCATCCTGATGGACTGAAAGCGGCTCTTAACATCCAGAGCCTCAAGGCCGCATTACCTCACTGCGGTGGTGCAATCCCCACGGCATGGCTGCCGCGTATTATAAACAGTTTCACAAGTTGCCAAAGCTTTTAGACTGCACTCTCCAACTGAAGAACTCAGGCAACAGCGCAATCTGCAATACTCTGGTTTGTAAGGTTGCCTTACGCGTTTCAGACAGAAATTGTCCTTGATCACAGGCAGAACGACATCTCATATATATAACTCTTTCTTCCATATATATATATAGAAGTACATCAAAGTAATAACAAATCGCTCAAATACTTTGTAATTGACAGCATTAACACTAATAGACGGGGGTGGAGATAGAGAAGCTAAACTGAGAAAGCTTGAAACAAAATACATTCTCCTACTCAACACTAAGGCTCCAACAGGATTAAATATAACTGAAGATATGTATACATGCCTGCTTTAATTTAATCCAATCGGTTGATATTCTGTGTGATTGTATATGGATCTGATGTATAAAAATGATATCATTAAGACTAATAGTTTTTCCCGGCTGGGATACAGAAGGGTCTTAATTTAATACAAATAATTGATAACTTTTGACTTCAAGTTTTGGGAACCAAGTAGCGGCTGCTAACTGATTGGAGAGAGAAACAGTAACTTTATGTGGTTGTTTAAATGTTGGTATAAATCTAGCGTAAAGGTCCTTATTCCTTAGAGTCTGATGTTTAAAATACTGACTAGCGATATTATTTGATGTTTTCACATATTTCACTACTTCACTTTATATGGACTATGATAAATTGTTATGATGGGCTATGAATTGAATTGAACAATCTAACTGAAAGTGGAAGAAAATTAGCACATAATATGGAGTTTTCATATGTGATAAATTAGAGATTTTAACCCTCTTTGGGGAAAAAGACACTAGTAAGACGAAATATCTGTTTACATTTTTGCGAAAGTTTGCACAATTTAATGTGATATATACATTCAGATACTAACATAATGGCGTTTTTTTTGCACAATTGCAAGAATTGCACGATATATAAAGGCACTTTAGCAAAAGCACTTTACATCAGAGGTAGAAAGAGGTTACCTAAATAAATATGTATATATGAACCCAAATAGAGGAGATGAATTGTAAATATGGTTTTATAGGTATTTAACCATTATCGACTAACTTATGATGAAATTATGTGCTATACAAATAGGTATTTAACTATAAATAGGTATTTAACTATTATTTGACAAACGTCCACATAAAAGTATATGATTCAATATTAGATAAGGAAAACATATTGAATGTTATGCCATCATAAACTTGCAAGTCTTGTTTGGGTATTTAACCGCAAGTTACAAGTATTTTCTTTATGTCCATTTTTTAAACAAGCATGTGACCCATTTTTTACAACTGATACTGGCCCTTTAATAGAACGGCTCACAAAGATGAACACTGTCATGTGAACAAGGCTCCTCGGAGCCGAAACGTCATGCGACGTGCTTGCACTGATTAAATAATTTGCACGAACCTGGTCCGTGTCTGCGTGAATCTGTGGTGAGAGGGGGATCCCTGGCCTATGGAACCAAAACGCTGTTCTACGGATATATATATATATATATATATATATATATATATATATATATATATATATATATATATATATATATATATATATATATATATATATATATATATATATATATATATATATATATATATATATATATATATATATATATATATATATATATATATATATATATATATATATATATATATATATATATATATATATATAAGAAAGAGTTGCCCCTGGGTGGGATGCACTTACAGGTAGGAATTAATGCCAACGCAAGTGCGCGAGCCGCGAACAAAGTCCTTTTCCTGCCAGACGCGTTTCGGGCCAACGCCCTCTTCAGTGGCAGACCATGTGACATGACGGCAAGCCGCAAGCTCCAGTAAATACCCAAAGTAAATATACGCAGGTGTAACACCTGAAGCAATGCTTTCTGGGACTGGTGGTTTAGTAGAACCCAAGTGGGTCGCCGTCGCCATTCACATGCAAAAAAGTATTAAAAGGATTGCCAATGTCCCCGCAGGCACCCCGCAAGTAAAAGGCACCTCCCTTACCACAGTAAGCTTCCCAAATGAGGTAGCTGTGGATCCGCAGTTTTACGAGGTAGTGCAAACCCGCGACCGGGCCGGCCGCTAACAAATGGAAGAAAGAGTTGCCCCTGGGTGGGATGCACTTACAGGTAGGAATTATTGGCCACGCAAGGGCGTGAGCCGCGAACAAAGTCCTTTTCCAGCCAGACTCATTTCAGGCCAACGCCCTCTTCAGTGGCAGACCATGTGATATGACGGCAAGCACCAGTAAATACCCACAGTAATTATACGCAGGTGTAACACCTGAAGCAATGCTTTCTGGGACTGGTGGTTTAGTAGAACCCAAGTGGGTCGCCGCCGCCATTCACATGCAAAAAAGTATTAAAAGGATTGCCAATGTCCCCGCAGGCACCCCGCAAGTAAAAGGCACCTCCCGTACCACAGTAAGCTGCCCAAATGAGGTAGCTGTGGACCCGCAGATTTTTTTCGCGGTAGTGCAAACCCGCGACCGGGCCGGCCGCTAACAAATGGAAGAAAGAGTTGCCCCTGGGTAGGATGCACTTACAGGTAGGAATTAATGCCAACGCAAGGGCGTGAGCCGTGGACAAAGTCCTTTTCCTGCCAGACGATTTTCGGGCCACCGCCCTCTTCAGTGGCATACCATGTGACATGACGGCAAGCGGCAAGCACTAGTAAATACCCACAGTAATTATACGCAGGTGTAACACCTGAAGCAATGCTTTCTGGGACTGGTGGTTTAGTAGAACCCAAGTGGGTCGCCGCCGCCATTCACATGCAAAAAAGTATTAAAAGGATTGCCAATGTCCCCGCAGGCACCCCGCAAGTAAAAGGCACCTCCCGTACCACAGTAAGCTGCCCAAATGAGGTAGCTGTGGACCCGCAGTTTTTCCACGGTAGTGCAAACCCGCGACCGGGCCGGACGCTAACAAATGGAAGAAAGAGTTGCCCCTGGGTGGGATGCACTTACAGGTAGGAATTAATGCCAACGCAAGGGCGCGAGCCGCGAACAGAGTCCTTTTCCTGCCAGACGCGTTTCGGGCCAACGCCCTCTTCAGTGGCAGTCCATATGACATGACAGCACGCGGCAAGCACCAGTAAATACCCACAGTAATTATACGCAGGCGTAACACCTGAAGCAATGCTTTCTGGGACTGGTGGTTTAGTAGAACCCAAGTGGGTCGCCGCCGCCATTCACATGCAAAAAAGTATTAAAAGGATTGCCAATGTCCCCGCAGGCACCCCGCAAGTAAAAGGCACCTCCCGTACCACAGTAAGCTGCCCAAATGAGGTAGCTGTGGACCCGCAGTTTTTACTGGTGCTTGCCGCTTTATGGTCTTACAAATATTCAGAGATAACTAAGCATGGGCGGATTTTGCGAATTGGCAATCCGCGAAATTGCATATTTACGGATTCGCAATCCGCAAAATCCGCAAACTCTTGCGAATTTTGCAGATTCCTTTTTTTTGTGTTCGCAAGTGTTTCTGCCATTTCGCAACGGTTTTTTACCAGTTCGCAAACGCGAACTTACTTGTCGGGTAGCAACGGTCGCGACCATGTTGTTTCTACGTCTGGTTCATCACAGCACCCTCTGTTTCACCACTGCCACCCTCTGTTTCACCACTGCCACCCTCTGGCTCACTCCTGCTTCCTTATATTATTTATGCTGCATTTCCCCCCAGGAACAGTGTCCCGATTCACAAAATGGAGGCCTTAACTTTGACTATGAAGGGGACAGCCACTACGGTGGGCCATAGATTGAAATATTTCAGGTTCTTTGTCTGAAGGCCCACAAGTGACCATGGTACATTACATTGGTCTTTGAAGAGGTCGGTTATCGCGGAATTTCACGGATTGAATATCTCAAGGATTGAATATTTCTACAGGTTTCTTTGTGTCATTAATGACATTTTAAAGTTTATGGTGGATTGACCTGGGACAACTCCCGGAGGGGTATCCCCACTCCTACCATGAACTGTGTGGTCCAATAATTTTTGCCCTGAAGAAGCCCGTGTGGGTGAAATTTCTGTGAGGGACCCCTCTTGGGCAGAAATGTTGTTTTTGGCATGCATGAATCATGGATCCACTGCGGTGGTCAGCACAGCCCCCGTATGAATCTGCAGTGGACCCAAACCCCAATTAAAAAAACATATACATCTACTCACATATCTAATCTAATCTCACACTTTCTCTTATACCCACTCACAAACCCAGTCACACATCCATACAGCCACTCACACACACACTCACACATCCATACAGGCACTGATACATCCACTCAGAGACCCAGAGAACCATTTACACACCCACTCACAGACCCACACAGGCACTCACACACCCATTCACGCTCACACTCAAACTTTCACTCCAATGCTACTACTTACACAACCACTTACACAGTCATGCAGCCACTCACACACTCACTCTGAGTCCCAAAAAGCTACTCACACACTCACTCAGACACCTTTACAGTCACGCCCATACCCAGTCAGAGACCCAGACCCCACTCACACACCTATTTATACACTCAAACAACTATTTACACACACACTTACAGACCCAAAGAACCACTCATACATCTACTCACAGACCCACAGAGGCACTCATATACCCACTCAGACAATCACCATCCCATGTGCACATACCCACTTACAGACCCACACAGCCACTTATACACCCAGCACATACTCACATGCACCTACTTGCACACTTGCACACCCAATCACACACCCATACAGCCAGTCACACACCCATTCAGGGACCCAAAAAACCACTCATACACTCGTTCACATATCCATACAGCCATTCACATGTCTACTTAAAGACTCGGAGAACCCAACCACTCACAGATCCACACAGGCACTCAACCGCCCACCCACTCACATAGCCACATATACACTTATATAGCCAGTCACTTACCCACTCTGACCCTCACAGCCACTCACACATATACCCACATACTCATCCACTCACACACCCCTTACACACCCACACATCTACTCACACACCACTCACACATCCATACAGTCACTCACACACCCTCTCACAGACTCACAAAACCACTCACACACCCAGTCACAGACCAGTACAGTCACTCACACGTGAGCTCACACACACTCTGACACCCACACAACCACTCACACAACCACTCCCAAGCCCACATAGCCACTCACACAGCCATTCAGATACTCACACACCCACAAAGCCACTAATACAGTTATTCACATGCCCATACAGCCAATCACACACCCGCTCACAGACCTACAGAACAACTCACACATCCACTCACAGATCCACACAGCCACTAACTCACACACCTACTTACACACTCACATACCCACTTTCACACCCACACAACCACTCACACACCCATATGACCACTTACACATACACTCACAGACCCACAAAACTACTCATACACCCACTCACAGACCCACAAATCCACTCATGCATTTGCCCCCCTGCCCCCCCACAAAATGTGCTGGGCCCTGAGGGATGGGGTCCAAGGTGTCAAAATCATCCCATGGAGAAGGGCTACGTTCCCCTCTTCCTAATAAATATGAATCTTGGCCCTCGGAGAATGGGACCCGGGCTGTAATCGGCCTGGCGAAGATGGCTGTGTGCTGGTTCCCCCAGAAATATGTTGCCAGGCCCCAGGAGATTGGGTCCCTGGGGAATAAAGGTGCCCAGGGAGGGGGTTCTGTGTGACCCACCCCTTAAAAAATGCCCTGAGCCCCAGAGATGGGTTCCCTGGTGCAAAAAGCAGCCTGTGGGTTGGGCCCTTGTGTTGGCTGCCTTTGGGGGGTTGGCCACAGAACCTGGCCATATGCCAGGCCTTGTGACCTATCCCCCACTGTGCACCGTCAAAGGCTTTGCACGTCATGGGGTTGGCTGAATGCAGGGGGTGGGCCACAGGGCCTGTCCATAGGTCAGACCCTGCGGCCAACCCACCGCCATGCACGAGCACAGGCCATGCATGGCAGAGGTTGGATTAACGTATGGTAATTAAATATAACTTTACATTAAAACATGCTCTAGAAATTCACTGAAAGAAACAGAGGTTACAGGGATGTTATGGTTAGGAAATATCATTAGAATATGCAGCTATTCACAAAAAAAGGTTACAGGGATGCTATAGTTAGGTTCAGATTTTACACATGTAAAACCATAGAAATTCACAGTTAATGATACAGTTATGTCAAGAAAGGAAGCTGTATCTGAGATGGCATCAATGATGCTTCATTCATAGCACTAATGCCATATATGTTTATAGAGCAATATGTGCAAAAGAGGTTTGGATGATCTCATCAGTAATGTCATCAATGCTGTCATCTGAGATGCCATCAGTGATCTGATAAGTGATGTCATGGAACATGTCATGACTGATGTAATATGTGAGGTCATAAGCAGTGCATAGTGAGGGTGCAAATTATAGTTCATAGTTAGCTGTGCTAACTACAACTAGTTAATTTATATTTTTTTATTCAAAATGCTAACGTTGTCACTGGCATAGTCACTTAACTATAACATTATAACATTACATTAACCTTTGTTTTTTCAGTGAAAAAAGTATTCACAAGCGTGATCAAGGGCTAATCCCCGAAACGCGTCCTTTTTCCCTTGCTGAATAAATATATTTGCAGCACTCGAGGTGTCCGAGTGGTTCCTGTGTCGAAGGGAGCCTGGGAGTGAATATATATATATATATATTTTTTTTTTTCTTTTTTTTTTGCAGAATCCTTCAGGATAACTTTAAAGAATGAAATGTGTTGATTGATGCATTTCAACCTCACGGTCTTTATCAAAGTCACTTCCTGACCTGGAAGTGGCTTTATTTAAGTGCTTTTCAAAAGGTCAAACATAATGTATAAACATCAAAGAAATACAGACATGTTGGGGTCTGTTCTAAGGTAAGGACAGACTCAGTTCATGCTGTTCATGCAATTTGTACAAGACATCGCAGAAAATAAATGCATGTTAAGTTGAGCACTATAAAACGTGAATCAGCAACATTTCATCAGCGCTAAATAAAAAACCTAACTGGGTCACAAAAAAGTGGGGATTCAGCAGTTCGTGTGATGGCCTCCTACACAAGTGTGAAAGGTACTTGAAAAATATTAAAGGAGTGGCATGGTGTTAATACGCACCAAACAATACTTTTACTAGTGCTTAAATTAAGTCACACCAGTGAAAAACCAAGTAGTACTGCGGACCACAATTCCACCAATGGTGACTACGCCCAGTGGCCGTATAAATCAACAAGGGTGAATAAATAAAAAACTGGGTGATTTCCTCAATTAAAATGTCTGAAAAGTTATATGCGAAGTGGCATCACCGGCCTGGAGTAGAGACAACACAACCCCACTGTTAAACGAAAGAATTATAATAAGCACAATAAGTAAAAAAGTAAATCTTTGGCGTTTGTTGGAACACATTATACACGGTTACCTTGACCGTGGGTGGCAGCACCATCCTGCAAATCAAAAGGCGTCTGCGTTCGGAACTATTCTGACTCTGTATGCAGCACAGTGACTGTTGGCGTATGAAAACTTGCGGACTGTTTCGGGTAACACTAGGGGCTCAACAATGCCAGCATATTGTTGTTATGACTCATGGACTTAATGAAGGAGAATACATGTGCTTCAAATGGGACTACTATACCCAGCATGCCAAAGTGAGGAGAATCGCACTCAGCGAAGCCCGCCTGGGGCAGTATAAAATGCGCATGCTCACAATAGAAAAAATCTTTGAACCAGCCTGTGAGTGAAAGCATGACCTTTGAAAAAGAGATGTGGATCTCGAAACGTGTCAGGTCACAGATTACCAACCCTGAATAACGAAGTGAGTTACCTGCATTGAATAATCTGGATGGTGTCAGCTGGTGTTACGTGCGCCCCAAAAGCTTTGGCATTTGTTGGAACATATTATACACAGCTGCCTTGACCGTGGGGGCAGCACCATCCTGCAAATCAAAGGGAGGCTTCGGTCGGAACTATTCTGACTCTGTATGCAGCACACAGACTGTTGGTGAAGGAAAACTTGTGGACTGTTTGGGGTAACACTAGGGGCTTAACAATGCTAGCATATTGTTGTTATGATTCACAGACTTACTAAAGGAGAATACATGTGCTTCAAATGGGACTACTATACCCAGCATGCCAAAGGGTGGAGAATCACACTCAGCGAAGCCTGCCTGGGGCAGTATAAAATATGCATGCTCACAATGGAAAAATTCTTTGACGCAGCCTGTGAGTGAAAGCAAGGCCTTTGAAAAAAGAGATATAGATCTCGAAACGCGTCAGGTCACAGATTACTAACCCTGAATAAAGAAGTGAGTTACCTGCATTGAATAAACCGGATGGTGTCAGTTGGTGTTGCGTGCGCCCAAACAACTTTGGCGTTAGTTGGAAAACACACACACACACACACACACATAGATAATCTGCAGATGTCATCAATTCATAGCCCAAGTGGCTATATTCCATAGAATTGTCCATTGAAGATATTGTACATATATCGATGTCCATATTCCGATTTTTACAGTTAATGTGTATTCATTCACTATGCATATCTACAATAGCGCCCAAGTGGGCATAAATCAATGTTTCTGGTAGCCCCACTTAACAAAAGTGCAAAAAACACCTGAAAGAGATTAAAAATAATTAAAATGCAGTTACAGAATATTTACAGCCAACAGATAAATCATAGCACCAATTATTCAATTATTATGTATCTGGAGTCAAGATACATAAGATACATAATAGATTTAGATAATGTGTCTTCTCTCCAATGGGATTGAACTCGAATGAGGAGTTATCAGTACATCTGCATAATTAAATAATTGGCGCTATGATTTTTCTGTTGGCTGTAAATATTCTGGAACTGCATTTTAATTGTTTTTAATCTCTTTCACTTTTAGGTGTTTTTGCACTATTGTCAAGTGGTGCTACCAGAAACATTGATTTATCTGTGTCCTAGTACATGGTGAAATTTGATGCCATACTGTCAGGAATTAGTAAGCATTTGATTACATTTATTTGAATGTGTGATTCGTGATCAGTATTTATTGGTATATTATGAATTTATTTTTTGTAAATAATTGAATTTTGATCTATTGCTAGCGTATATAAAGCTATTTGGCATGACAGTCATTCATGATCAGATGGCCGCCACTTTTTCTATGCATTCACGTACCACAGATTGTCTGTCGTTCATGTTTACACTGTTTGAAAAGGGAAAAACTTTATATAAAAAAGCCTGTCGCCTAGCGTGAGCAAGGCGTAAAGCTGAAACGCGTTGCTGTGTGTGGCTTAATAAAACTGTTGGCTACAAACAAGATTCCCGAGTGGTGTCCGTAAATCTTCAGGAGAATTGAAGTTTTGGAACTTCAATTGCTGTACAACTTGGGAAGGAAGAGTCTCCGGTTTGTTCCTCTACTGCGGCCTCTGCCTTTCATTTCTGGAGGGGTTTTAGATATTTCATGCATCGCCAGCCAGCGGCGTGCTACAGGGGCCCCTGCACACAAGACGGCTTGGTCTAGACTGGCGTTGGTGTTTCGGCATCTATTCTTCGCATTTCAAGTTTTTGAAAAGACCCAAGCCCACCATTCCATCCAGGCGGAAAAAAAGCGGTGTCAGAGTCACTATACTCTGCCCTGGGCGAGATGCACTGTCATTCTTGCCCCCGTTGAACAGACTCCTGGAAGAGATGGTAGTGCAGTCAGGGGGTTCAGTGAGACGACATATTCCTGCAGGCAGCGCAGGACATCAGCAGAGGGTTTCACAGAATTCTAAAGTCCGCGTAACCACTTGGCCACCCGATCCTGAGTTACAACTGCATTCTGGGACTTGCAGTCATTTCGATACTCCAGGAACTTCACAGGTGATATGCATCACCGTTAGGGGCGGAGCGAACATTTTCTATTTCAGTTGGGGCAAGACACACCTATGTGATTACACCTCTCTTTCCTGCTACATTCTGGGCGCTGAAGAGGCCACTGGGCCGAAATGCATAGCCCTTTGCTGTACAACTTGGGAATAAAGAGTCTCCGGTTTGTTCCTCTACTGCGGCCTCTGCCTTTCATTTCTGGAGGGGTTTTGGATATTTAATGCATCGCCAGCCAGCGGCGTGCTACAGGGGCCCCTGCACACAAGACCGCTTGGTCTAGACTGGCATTGGTGTTTCGGCATCTATTCTTCGCATTTCAAGTTTTTGAAAAGACCCAAGCCCACCATTCCATCCAGGCGGAAAAGAAGTGGTGTCGGAGTCACTGTACTCCGCCCTGGGCGAGATGCACTGTCATTCTTGCCCCCGTTGAACAGACTCCTGGAAGAGATGGTAGTGCAGTCACAGGGTTCAGTGAGACGACATATTCCTGCAGGCAGCGCAGGACATCAGCAGAGGGTTTCACAGAATCCTGAAGTCCACGTAACCACTTGGCCGCCCGATCCTGAGTTACAACTGCATTCTGGGACTTGCAGTCATTTCGATACTCCAGGAACTTCACAGGTGATATGCATCACCGTTAGGGGCGGAGCGAACATTTTCTATTTCAGTTGGGGCAAGACACACCTATGTGATTACACCTCTTGTTCCTGCTACATTCTGGGCGCTGAAGAGGCCACTGGGCCGAAATGCATACGCCCTTTGCTGTACAACTTGGAAATAAAGAGTCTCCGGTTTGTTCCTCTACTGCGGCCTCTGCCTTTCATTTCTGGAGGGGTTATATATATATATATATATATATATATATATATATATATATATATATATATATATATATATGTATTACCTACTGGCAGTAGCCAGTAGGTAGTTATAGTTAGGACCTAGTTACTATAGGAAAATGGCAACATTCTATTCCCAATTACTTTGGCGCCGGTTGACGAATCTTCGCGAAATTTTCAAAACTAATTCTTTGTTGATATCAGCTCCCATGTTGAAAGTTCAGGGGTGATTCATCAAGGGGGCCCTGAGAAAAAAGGGTGTCCCAAAATGTGTTTTCTCCATGTTAATTTACATAGGAAACTTTAGACACGGCTACAGGTTGAACGGGTGAACGGAATTACCCCAAATTTGTCAGGGAGAAGGGTATTGGTCTAGAATCACGCTTTTGTTTATTTGGTGTAAATTTGTTCCGTAGTTTTTGAGAAATATCTAAATTTACAGATATCGATATTGGGGAATTCTGCCATCTGATTGGCTGAGGCGTTACGAGCACCAGCTTGCTGTTGATTGGCTGTGAGCGGTTGCAACTAAGAAGTGTTGGCCACCATTTTGTGATTCAGTTGAAGCAAGTAAGGGGAAAAAAGGGTGAAAAAGTGGGAAAGAGAAGGGTAGGAGCACTGTAACCTCTGTGGGGTGTATAGGGTGTGCTATAGAGGGGGTGCAAAGCAAAGTATTCACCCCTACCGGTGTGAAAGTGATGGGCTATGGAAATTAAGTGAGGTATTGCCTAGAGTCTGATGCTGCTGAGGTGAGCTCGTGCAGGACTT
Organism: Lissotriton helveticus; assembly: GCF_964261635.1. Taxonomy (NCBI): domain Eukaryota; kingdom Metazoa; phylum Chordata; class Amphibia; order Caudata; family Salamandridae; genus Lissotriton; species Lissotriton helveticus. The sequence goes on from NC_136073.1 coordinate 444,366,175, forward strand.
GGGGATTAAAGCGTGAGCCCAAATTGTGTGTCTTATGCTGTGAAGTCATGTCCCGTTTCCGCTGCACTACACTTGTGGAAGTAGTGTCAGCATGTGTTTATAACTACTAGGGCGAACTACTGACCTGTACTGGTCTGAAACTCCTGGGGTACGGAAAATATGTGAGGTACTGTCTAGAGTTTCATGCTGCTAGGCTTAGCTGCTGCTGGACTTGGGGATGAAAGCGTGAGTCCAAACTGTGTGTCCTATGCTGTGAAGTCATGTGCTCTGGCCGCTGTGCAACATTTGTCCAAGTAGTGTCAGCATGTAGTTATAGCTACTTGGATGAACTTTTGTTTCGAACATTGTATCTTGTGTGTGGTGCTTAGGGGGCGTTATAGAGGGAGTACAAAGGTAAATTTGCGCATATCAAATCAATTCGGTATTTGTGAAATGCTAACTACTCACTCCTACGGGTATGATGGACCCGGGGGCATAAGCTGAGATGCTGACGGACTCGGGGTAAAGCCGTTGAACTCCTGACCCCTACCGGTCTGAAAGTGCTGGGTACGGAAATTGAGTGAGGTATTGCCTAGAGCAGTGTTTCCCAAACTGCGGTCCGCGGACCCCCAGGGGTCCGCGACACATTCCCAGGGGGTCCGTAGGAAGCAGTTTTAAAAACACAGAAAAGTTTCTTGTATAATTAGCAGCTTTCGAGCAACAATAAAAGTGTCAAGATAATGCCAGTGATTTATGTAACAGCTGGAGAGAGATGAGAGTTTTTTTCAGTGGGAGCTCTGACTTAACTAATGTAGCACAGAGGGTTAATGTGCCTACTGCAAAGAAAGTGTAACCTGCATTTTAAAAAGCAGTATTTTATGTGCATATGTCTGAGGTTACTACTTTTGTCACAGAGATTATTTTGTTACTGTGCACTTCACAAGTGACAATCGTAATCTAGCAGAGGGACCTATAAACTGTCATCAAAGAGCTGCTTGCAAACTGCATGGTACTAGTTAGTAACTTATGTTTTTTCTCAGTCATGCTGCTAAAAAGATTTATTTGGGTGGAAATACATTGTTAAGACTAAAGCCAGTGCTAGCCACTGTGTTATGTTCTGAATCCTGAGTTTGTGCTTTTCCAGACCAAGCACTATTTAGAAAATGCCTACCAGTGTGAATGACATGTGAATACTGCACCTTGTAGTCCCCTTTACCATATGTAACATTTCCTCTACACTGATTTACATGTATGATTCATTGTCTCTATATATAGGTGATGTAAAGTGCTCTGACATCCTACAATGGTATGAGGGTTGCTATAAAACAAATGAAATACATGTGACAGAGGGGCTATTCCTTCAATATAAAATACTAAGGGCCAGATGTACGACCCGTTTTTATATGCGCAAACGGATTCGCAAACCCGCTTGAGCATGCAAAAACCTATTGGGCCATGTACATAGCCTATTTCGCGAGTCGCAATTTTTTTGCGACTCGCTAAATAAGTTTTGCAACTTGATATTTGGAAGGGGCATTCCCTTCCAAATAGCGAGTCTCAAAACCATGTACACATTTTTTGCGACTGCAAATGCGGACGCAAAACACTTGCAATTACCACCTACTTCAAGTAGATGGTAATGCATTCGCAAATGGGAAGGGGTCCCCAGGAACCCCCTTCCCCTTTGCAAATGCATGCAAAATTATTTTTTAAGGGCAGGCAGTGGTCCCAGGGACCACTGCCTGCCCTTAAAAAATGAAACGGAAATGTTTCATTTTCTTTTCTTTTAAATGCATGGAAAACAAGCTGCATTTTTAAAAAGAAAACTGCTTGATTTAAAAGCAGTCCCAGACATGGTGGCCTGCTGAGCCTAGCAGGCCACCATCCCTGGGAGGGCTAGAATTCCCAATCGGCTCGCAAATTGCGAGAGGCTCATTAATATTAATGAGCCACGCAATTTGCGACCCCATTGGGAATCCCAAACAGTGTTAAACACACTGTTGTAAATTTCATTTAGCGACTCACAATTAGCCAGTCGCAATGTGTCGCCAACTGTCAGGCGCTAAATTAAATGGTCGTACATCTGGCCCCAAAATCCTTAGTACATTGAGTATTTGTTTTGTGTGCTCACGTGTTTTTTTTTAAATTACTGTTTTAATATTTGAAATTTAACTCATACAAATTGCTTGGGGGTCCCCGGCTTCCAGTGGTGACTCAATGGGGGTCCTCAGGAGTCAAAAGTTTGGGAACCACTGGCCTAGAGTGTCATGCTGTTAAATTGAGCTGCTGCTGGACTCAGGAATGAAACTGTGAGCCTAAACTGTGTGTGCTATGCTGTGAAGTCATGTGCTCTAGGAGCTGTGCCACACGTGTTCAACTTGTACATGTTGCTTAGGTGGTGTGGTATAGGGAGTGCGAAAGTAAATCAATACGGTATTTGTAAAGTGTCAACTACTCACTCTTATGGGTGAGTAGAGCCGGGGATCAAAGCGAGAGGTCTGTGCTGCAAAGTGAGATGGTCTGGCTGCTGTGCACGGCTGTGTGGAGAATACATTTTGGCGAGGGTCCGGGAGTTGCCGTTATCTGGCCCTAAAATAGTGGCCTTAAGTTGTAAGTTATAGGGGGGCTCTAAAAAGAGCCCTTGTGTTAATTAGTTGGAGCTACACATAGGTGCGGATGCACAGCTGCAAGTTATTCAGGAAAACTTGGTTTCCCTGATCTGTGAAGTGTACTCCATCACTTCTGTATATATCCGCCATATCACAACATATGTTGTTGTAGATGGAGCCCATTGTGTGGTCTCTGAGGTATGCAGAGACAGCTTTACTGACTTTCTTCTGAGATTTTTCAATCTGAAGACAATAGTTTGTTTGGACCATTTCCACTTCTGGCTTTGGCATATATTGGAATTTGCAAAGATAGTTTGAGGCAAAAATATTGCCCAAAGGTGTCCTTCATTAGCATTTCCAAACCTACCCCAGTCAATGTGTCTAGGTCGTTTCCACCACAGTGCACAATCATGAGGTCAGGGTGTTGGAGATGCAAACAGGTTTTAACCAAAGGCAACAATTGGTGCCACTTCAATCCTCTCTGTCCAAACCATTTAATGTCCACATTTTGTAAAGCTAGGTCTAAGTCAATACGTCTCTGTTCTGCATACCTCTTGCACCAGAAAACATAGCTAGTCCTACGATCCACACTAGCATTTTGAAGGTATGGCTGGAAGGTATGGAAAGATGTCTGTAGATCATGCAGTTCCTTCATAGAATAAGAGATATCTTTAAATATGGGGAACTAGTTTCTTTTCGCATACAAAACGGTACTTGATTGGGTGTTGAAAAACATTGTTTTTTAAAAGTAGGGTGCACATTCCGTTTTGTGGGAAAACATCTTCGTGATTGGTTAAGAAAAAGAGTTTGTACGTGGAGTACATATTATAGGATAAAATTTGCTCAACTCAACCACACCTGCAACTTGAATTTGGAAGGCACTGTTCATACTTAAAACAATTGTCAACTTTTAACCTGCACGTGCCATTAAATGTTAGAGAAAATGTTGCAAAAAAATATTGTTAGGTTTAAAATAATTGATGAACTTTTAACCTCCACGTGTTGTAGAATGTTTTAGAAAGTGTGTTGGTAGACTACGTTGCATTTCTGACTTCTATGTGTACTTGAAAATTAATAAAATTGTTTATATGGAAAATTAGAAAGACAGTAATAGAGAGAAGTTTTGAAAGCTAAAAGAATCAAAGAACTATTCTAATTTGTTCTTTATTACCTACTGCTGTCTGCAGTAGGTAGTTATAGAGTTAGGACCGAGTTTCCAGAGGAAGAAATGTTTTGTTTTGCTTAAAACTTTGGAGTCATTTGATGAATCTCCATGAACTTTTGAAAACTAATTCTCTCTTCAAATCAGCTCCTGTGTCGAATGTTTGGGGGTGATTTGTCAAGTGGGGGCTGAGATAAAAGGGGGGTCCCAAAACATGTTTTCTCCATGTTAATTTCCATAGGAAAGTGTAGACAAGGCTTCACGTCGAAGTAGTAAACAGAATTACCCCAAATTTGGCAGGGAGAAGGGTCTTGGTGTAGAAAGCGCGCTTTTGCTTATTTAGTGTAAATCTATTCAGTAGTTTTTGAGAAATATCTAAATATATAGATATCTTTATTTGGGAATTCCGCGATTTGACTGGCTGAGGCGTTACGCGCAGGAGCTTGCTGCTTATTGGCTGGGATGGTGTTGCAACTAGGTAGTGTTGGCCGTCATTTTGTGATTCCTTGGAAGCGAGTAAGGGGAAAAAAGGGTGAAAAAAGTAGGAAAGGAGGGTAGGAGCACTGTAAGCTTTGTGGGGGAGTGCGAAGTGAAGTAGTCACTGTTACTGGTCTGAAAGTGCGGTGGTGCTCAGAGTGACATGGTGCTGATATGATATGGTACTACACTCGGGTATGAAACCGAGAGTCTAAACCAGGAGGTCATTGCTGTAAAGTGATGTGGTCTGGTGTTTGTAGTATACGTGAGCAAGTAGTGTTAATAGATAGGTGTTTATACCATACAGGGAGTGGAAAGCGAACTACTGACCGCTACTGTGTGTTAATAATATACCGGAAGTGGGAAGCAAAGTAGTTACGCCTACCGGTGTGAAGACTTGGGGATGAAATCGAGGTGATTGCTGTAAAAGGATGGGCTCTTGGCGCTGTAGTATACATGTGCAAGTAGTGTTAATAGGCATTTATACCATACAGGGAGTGGGAAGCGAACTACTGACCGGTACCGTGCGTTTATACTATACTGGAAGTGGGAAGTGAAGTACTCACGCCTACTGGTGTGAAAACTCGGGGATCAAACCGAGCTTATTGCTGTAAAGTGATGGGCTGTGGGTGCTGTAGAATACTAGGCGCTGTAGTATAAGTGTGTAAATAGTGTTAGTATGCGTTTATAATATATAGGGAGTGGGAATCAAACTACTCACCCCTACTGGTGTGAAGACTCGGGGATTAAACTGTGAGCCTAAATTTTGAGCTCATTGCTGTAAAGTGATGTGCTCTGGGCGCTGTAGCATACCTGTGGAAGAAGTGTTAGTTTACGTTTATACAATATAGGGAGTTGGAAGCAAAATACTTACCCCTACCAGTCTCAAGACTCGTGGATAAAACCATGAGCTCATTGCTGTAAAGTCATGTGCTCTGTGTAGTATTCCAATGTAAGTCATAGTAGAATGTTAGTATGTAATTCCACTAGAATCTAAGTATGTAATGTTAGAATATAGGGCTGTCATGAGGGGAACCTTGCAGAGTTTGTACACGGTGCTGGAGAAGACGGTTGCCTTGCTGTCTGCTCCTGTTGGTGGTTGTTTCAGGTGTCTTGTTTTCTTGTAATAAATGTACGTATTGGATCCATTGCTGTCTTCCTCTTCCCTACATAAATATGTCGACGAGCGGGAGAAGGTAAAAAGAAAGCACCACTCACCAATATTTCAAAACTGGTTGTGTTGTGCTGAAGACCCTTTTTGTTTGTGTAGCTGTTTCTACTCATGACAGGGTCGTCTGCTCATTGGACTGTCATCCGACTTCTCGTAGGATTTATATTTTGCACTTCCTCTGCTTCTTCACTACATTCTGACCACTGTACTACATGTGTGTAAGTAGTGTTAGTATGCGTTTATAATAACAAATGGATCATGGTCCTAGGGAGGGCGACATGTCAGGCGCAGGTCATACAATGTCCCGGGGTGTGCATTTGCGGGACATTTGTGTTTGCTATTAGAGGGCTGGTGCATGGTTTCCACCCTGTGATAGCAAATACTTGTTTGACTACTTGAAGTGAGAGGAGGAAAACCTTGTATCGCTTTAATAGAGGGGATGCGGATGTATGGAGAGAAAAAAGAAACAAACAAAAAAAAGCGGGGTCTCACCCGTTCTTTTAAATGAGGCCCCTGGTGGGTAATAATCCGTGGCCAATCCAATTATTATATTGCGGGGTCTCTGTAGGACTGGGGATCTTAATGTCACATGTAAATTAGAACCGGAAGGGCACAGAGACGTTTTGCAGCCTAGGAGACCGCCACCTTCCCGGGTATTGTTTACTAATTGTTCGGGGGTTCGAGGCCAACTGAAGTCCGGGGATCGCCACACTCCGGGGCTTTATTTAAATATGCAGGGTGGGCCTCGGCAGTCCCAGAATCCTCGGTGGTCCTACGCAGTGCCTTATTTGTTCGGTAATCACACGGGCAGTACTTATGGTGTTATAAAGTGATACACTCATAGAACTCTTGCACTTGTGCAATACCCAGGCTTCATTTGTCTAATAGTCAGTTAGATTATGTATTATTATTATTATTATTATGCGTTCTTATATAGCGCTCGATTACCCGTAGGCATCTCGGCGCTTGCCTTGGGAACCCGTCCTGGCTTTTTCCCTGTGAGATACCCGTACTGGGCATCCCCAAGGTGAAAGCCAGGCATCCCGCCACGGGGGGCCGTAGTGGAGATTAAGCAGGCTAATGCCCAGAGCTGCAGAGTGTGAACCCGTGATTCGAGTAGGCACCGAAACGAGAATTATCGAGTCCGTGGATAATTGGGCTCAAGACCCTGCCGCGTTGGGAATTGAACCCTGGTCCCGGGTCTGACCTCTGCTTCAGGGTCTGCCTCCTCTAACCAGTGAGCCACACTTCTCCACTTATAGGTGCACTCTAATATTAGATAACTGTATCCTTCAAATCTCCTATAAACAGACGATTTTCACAATAAATAATAGACAAGTGTTGTGAGAAAAAGAGGACCCATACACTCAGTTATGTATTTGAAGGAAAAATTAACCTTTATTAAAAAATGTAACTTTAATAGAAGAAACAGTATGATAAAAAAAACATGGGTTGGACTCCATTGGAAGCAGCGTAGGAAACCTGCAAGACAAAAATGAAACATAAGTATGTGTGCTATGTGGAAGAGGTAAAGAAAGGAAGTCCGAATGAAAGGACGATAGTGGGAATGGAAGGGAGGGGAAGTAGGTGGAAGGGAGAATGGGAGGGAGAGTAAAAAGAAGAGAGCGAGAGGAGGAGACAGAGCGTCAGCCTACTGCACCCAGCCCTTAGTGTTTACCCTCTCATCACCAGTTTTTCTAGGACGCTGGAATCGTGAGAAAGAGTGTTGTTCAGCAAGTCCTTAAAATGAAACACATGAGGCCAGGGATTATGGGCCATATTATCAAGGAACGGCGATAAAATTATCGCCGCTTTAGCGGCAAGAAACTGCCGCTATAAGGGGTGAATAATATGCCCTTGTGAATTCCCATAAAAGCCTAGGTTCTGGTGTGAACCTGGGCTTCTATCGGAATTCACAAGGGCATATTATCAAGCCCATTATAGCCTGCCGTAGAGGCAGTGACAAAAGTGAGCATTCCAAATGCAAAAGCTTTACATCCGAGATGGATACAATGGGTTAATTCTCTTGCTGCAACAGACGTTGAATACGTTTTTGACCCTTACTTGAAAACACAAGCATTTCTACAATATGAACAAGAATGTCCTCTTCCTACTGAGATTCTGCCTCTAGAGCAGTATGACTGTATAATTTATACTTACGGATCAGCCCAACCCGCCACAGGGGGGTACACAAGCTTATAGTGCTGCGTGCGCGATCGTTAAAGGTCGCTGGCGAGATGGCAAATTCCGACCTATGGTCACTAAAACGCAATCTCTAGGAGATTGTACAGCTCAGCGAGCTGAACTACAAGCATTCAAGATGGCGCTTGAAAATACTGATCGCGAATTCCCCACACTCATTGTGTGCAATTCGTATAATTGTGTTCAATCTTACAATGACTACTTGCAAAACTGGATTCAAAACGGTTACAAAGATGCAAAAGGTGGCACAATCAAGCATAAGTTGCTTTGGGAAAAAGTAGTTCAGTTACGACAAGAACTACAAAAGGCTCACGTGATACATACAATGAGTCATCAACGTGATGACGTTCACATTGCAGGGAATTCATTGGCTGATGAAGCTGCGAAGGCAGCTGTGCAAACAGCTTCCGTAGCTGCAATCACTCGTTCAAAAACAAAAATAGACAGCGAAATAATGTAAGCTGTCACTGCTTCAAGCAAAGACAGTGGTAAAACATTACCAAAAGGCTTTCCACTCAAATAATCATACATAACTGATGCGAATAATGTTCCGTTTGCTCGAATCCCTGGAGTGGGGGAAATAGTAATTCCAAACATGGAACATAGAGTAGGACTAATATTAGCCGCACATGAAGGGCTCGCCTCTGCCCACGCAGGTGTTTCCGCTACATATCGTTATTAAAACAGAAATACTGGTGGCCGTGCATGAGGAAATAAACCAGAAACTATGTTTTGGAATGTGAAATCTGCCAAAAGATGAAGGTGTCAACAATGAAACGTCTTGTGCAGACGCCCCTGTTATTTTCAGATAAACCATTAGCTTCTTTTTACCTGGATCACTGTGGTCCCTTACAGAGGGATGGTAACTTTAAATATATCATGGTCGCAGTGGATTAGAGTTCAAGATTCATTTGGATGTGGCCTCAGTGCTCGGCTGCCGCTCGAACTGTTATAAAAGATTTGCGAGTCTTTATCGGCACATACGCAGTCGGCACACTACATTGTGACCAGGGTCCTGCATTTAGCTCTCGAGCTTACAAGGAGGCCATGGCCAAATTGGGCATTGCATTGCGGTACTCTAGTCCATTCCATCCTGAGGGAAATTCGTTAGTGGATAGGGACATAAAGCAATCTATAACAGCTAGGGTATTAGGCTCGGGTGACGGATGGGTCACACATCTAATAAGTGTCCAACGTAGTCTTAACAATCTGCCAAGAAGTTCTCTAGGGGGTTTCACTCCATATGAAATCCTTTTTGGAACAAGAATGATTTTTTCGCATCTCCATTGTCAGACTTCAGTGGTAGAACAATAACCCTTTGATATCAAAGACCGTTTGGCTGCTTTGCATGACTTAAATGAAATAAGAAAAAGCCAAAGTAACGTGTTCGTGAAGCCAACAACCACTGAAGAGAAACCATCCCTCTCAGCAAGACCTGTCTGGATCCCAAAGATTGGGGATCTAGTCAGAAAAAAGATTGCGGGCAAGAAGGAATTTGGGCCTTCTTACAGACAACCAGTACCTGTCTTAGCCATCCATGGACCAAGAACAGTATTACTGCCGCCCCTTGCTGGTAAAAAGGAGAACAGGTTCTTGTCTATCAACCTTGTAAAACCACATCATGTGGCAGATCACAAGCAGTAGGCCAAGTGGACTCCAAAGATGTTGCAGACTCCCGAATCTGGCTACTATGCAAGAGGTTCAAACTGAGAGACTCATCAACTTTCAAGAATCTGCAGTGCGAAAGGAAGGACTATGCAACAAAGCCATGGAACTTGTACCTCTTGAGACCCATATACCAGTTCGTCAAGAAACGCCTGTCTACAATGAAATATCAACTGACTATACAAATGTAACAAGTGATCAAGTGGTTCCAGCGATTTCATTGAATCCTGAAGCAATACCTACAATTGACAGAACTGCCTCTGGCTATTTCGTTAACTTTGATTTGTTTTCCGAGGATTCCAGCAAACCTTAAACAACGCCAGAAAAAATAACTTTTAAAGAACAAGCAACAGAACTTTTTCATCACCTGAAAAAGACTTATCTGATTTCACCATGGATTGAACTTTGTTTTGTGTTTGGTGTACTTTTTCTTTTACTTTGGTTGACTCTTGTAATAGCTTAGGGTATGCTGATAAATGGAAGATATGTTAAAAAGGACAAAGCAAGTAAGAACATCAACTTACTCCTCAAGCCACACAAATCATCTCATCGTGAACAAAGAGACTTGTCATCAGTGAACATCACAGCCGTTCTTATACCTGGAGGCAAAGCTTGGGAAAGAACTGAATATGACATTTTTGGTCCAGCGGAGCTGTTGAAGATTCTACACCAGTTCAAGATTTCCTTGATTGACTTTGTTTCATCTAGTACCTTTTCTGATGATTGGGACTTCAAGAATGTTAATAATATGATGTCAGACTTAGAAATGTCTGCTGTATTTACAAATCATGAATATTTAGAAGGTTCATCAGATTATGAACAAATGTATTGTTATAATCACTATGGTCAACGTTTCTTGCACAAATATGCAAATCCTAGAAATGTACTGAAATATAACGAATGGGAACATTGTCCTATGCCCCCAAAGGGTAGCTCAAACACATTTTATGGCAAATTTCCATACTTTTCAAGTTTTAATGTTTCAAATCCAGAATCATTTTACTTTAAAAATGTTAATAGGACAGGAATGAAAAGAATGTTGACAAATACCAAGCAAATTTATTCTGCAGCATTTTATGCTCAGCTGTCTTCGTTAGGTTTCGACTTTTGGAAAGACAACATTGAGACAAAAACTGTCTGGGGCACAAAAGACTGGCAAGTGCAGGGATTAGAAGCTTTATTTCGAGTCTGCATCATCCCAGAGCAAATAATGCTTTTGAATGACACTGTCCAACAAACATTTTGTCTTGGGTTAGCCAAGATGAAGGAGTTAAACAAACCGTCCATACCTACACCTATACCTGATAGTAATAACACTTCAGAGGGGGAGGTCGACGTACATACTATTTTGCATCACAACAGAACAGATTCAGATTGGAAAAAAATGTTTAATCTGGCCCACAGACACAAACAACTGTCAAGATAGATTCCTGAATAAGACACAAGGGTTCACATTCACTAGGCCAGATCCAAGATATGTTCAGAGACAGCATCCAGGAGTAGTAACAACATACAGTGTAGGGAAACTGTGCCTTGAATGGCTACACAAGTCTACACTAAAGGAAGTAAAACAACACTTACCTTTACTTAAAGATGGTGCTGCCCTGAGGGACTTCTTACAAGGACCTACTAAACCACGTAATAAACGTTATATATACGCCGGTATCTATGCTGCTTATAATGAAGCATGGAAGATTACGCAAGCAGAGACTGCAGAAAAAATACGAGAAATTGATCCTATTAATTTAGAGAAATCTCTCTCTGTAGTTGACAATGGGTTAATGACTCTGTCGTCCAGGATATATACTTTGGACAGCATAGTATCCTCTGCCATAAACATAATGGAGCAGGACTTGGTCATGTTGCAACATGGTCAGTCGCAACTACGTTCTATAATGCTATTAGGCTGGACGTAACAAAACCTTCATTCAGGCTATGTGCCTTGGCGTTTAATCAACACGATGTCACTGTTTTCAGAATTCAATCAAACTGATAAACAGATCAAACTGGCACAGAGGGGAGCAGACTATACGGTGCTGAGCATTGAAAAACTGGAAAGATTGCCATTTACCGTCGCTGAAAAAACAGCCATTGAATGGATAATACATGGTACAATCACTCTGCCTGTTACAATTTTCCATTTTCAGTATTGCTTAAACATATACCAGCAGGCCTATATGAAAGGTTGGGTAAAGAATACATCAAGACATCCTGGGAATTATCATACACTCACAAATGTTGGAGTGGGAGGAAAGAAGTGTTTCTTAGTGGTAATAATTGTGAAAACACACTAAGCGGCTCTCTCCTTTGTCAGGGTATAAACTTACAGTGATGTGATGGTTCCTCTAACAATTTATCCTGCCACCTGCAAGGTTCACCAGCTGCAGTGATTGATCCAATTTGTAGGCAACTTTCTAATGGAAGTTACATTATGTTGAATGATCACAGCTGCTGTGGCATGTTGCCAGGTCTAGCCTATCTCGTAACGGTGTCAGCCAGGGTCACTTGCTGTATGCAAGTATTGCTTCCAAAAAACCAAGACAGACCAGGTGTCACCGTTATGGCCTTCACTGAACATCTCTTATATACAAATTGATACTTTAAGCAGAACGAAAGCCATTCTTTTACAGAAAACTGTGCCATTGACCTCGGCCAAAGAGACCTATGATCTGCAAGTCGCAAGGACTTGTGCAGAGATATACACCCTATTAACTACAAATTGCCCTGTACATTTCTCAGAAATGTTAGGTCGTATCTTAAACATGTCTGATACGAGTGGTATTGTACATGTATTTAAGACAGTTTTTCTGGGACTGTTAGCACCTTTTGAAGCAGTCCTAGGCACATTTCCAAACTTCGTGCAATCTCTGTTTGGCGGACTGCCTCTCATTTTGGGACTCGCTGCAGGGATAATATTTTTGCTACTACTGCTTTAATATGGCAAGCCAATCCACAGCAGACACCCAGATGGAAAATATTCTACTGGCGATGAAGTGTTGTGAGCGCATAGTCCAAATTATGGGATTAACTTGTTTAAGAGAATTGAATACCAAATGGTTTATGTCATTTAGACCAATCTGGCAAGATTGCATCTTACCTGTACTACGGGGCCTGCTATGTGGAGAAGAATGCGTGTTAGATATCTGTCTCACACTCCTATCAGTCGTGCCAACAGATGTTGATACTTTGCTTGGACCAGTGATGGCTCATGCACTGTGTTGTCCCCAGCGCCTACCAATTCTGATGATGGCATTCATTGAGATCTCACAGACTCAAAATGCTGACGGTGAGGTACGAGAGGAAAGTGGCACACAGGTACCCAATTCGAACATTGCTAATGGGACCAACGCTGACGGCGATGCTTCACATCTATGTGCAATTAATCTTCTTAATGAGGTAATCCAACTTTCACCTACAATGGTAGATGAATTCTTTTCAGACTTAGATGATTTGATGTTTTCTGCAAACAATAACATTGACTTTTGAGTTAGCACACAGTGTTCTGAGAGACTCTGAATTTTACCTTCATTTTTTCAAAACAAAGTTTCTAACTTTGAAAATCTATTTTTTCTATGATTTTTCAAATTTGTATTTTTTCATTTTTTTGGCACAAAGTACTCTGCTTAAAGAAGAACTATTCATAGAGAACTAGAAATTTTTGAAAACTTCCAAGAGACAATATTTGACCTTGTCCACAATCAACTTGTTTATATGATCTGCCATGGAATGGTTTTGACCTTTTTCTTCTGTAATTAAGAGACATTTCATAAATGTATTTCTTTGATTCATTCGGATAGCATTTTCAAATGTCAAACTATATACTTTGAATGAAACATATGCTTTTCGTGTACAACCAGTACCAATGCATTTTTATGTATTTTTGGTGGGTTTTAACACATCATGTTTAGATATGTTTTTTTGTGTTTAGAACTTAGTAATGTTGTACATAAGAAAGTGGAGTGGGTGTTGTGTGGTGTTTTAAGCCCCAAGTGAATTTTCCCGATTTATGCCCTTATATAGGTACAATTTACATTGCCCTAGGCATAGAAATCAATCCCTTATTTAGGCATAGCCCATGCTACCCAAATACAGGCATGGCTACTTCCACCCATACCAAACGTCACAACGATTTCTTAGAAAACCAGCCTAAGCAGTTAGGGAACTTCCCCTTGCTTGAATATTGATTTCTCCGATAACTCAGTTACTTTACAAAGAAGAACTATTCCCTAGGGGTTCTTTCCTGACATTCATATGCCCGACTTTATGTCAAACTATGGCATTCCTAAACACCTTCATGGTATAAATATACCTTCACTTCCTCTAGCAGGATACGGTGGTTCGGAGCAGTTCGAAGACCTACTTGCCCGACGCAGCTCGCTACAGAAAGCAAGGAAGCCGACTCTCCAGCTGACGCACTGATCAGGAAGCTGCCTTTCTCCTGCCGAGAATCCAGCTCCACTGTTTCCGGCTCCCCTTGCTGGGTGTTGGGAAATCGCGTCCCGAGACAGAGATACTAGACCTTCTTCATTCTAACCAAGGTATGGAGCTGATTAGAACCTAGAGAAACCTTTGGTAGATTCTTGGCAAAAACTAAACCTATGCTACACAATACTTACTTCTTCCCTCGTACTAGACTTATGTTAGGTACATTGGGGTAGGCGTATTTTAGAAGCACCAGTTGAGTATTTTAGTCAATGTTAGGCTTAGAAACCATGCAATGCTTTTACAGTATTATTTTATAATACTATTCTCGCTGTACACATTATACTTTGCAGTCTGCATAACGATTGTAACAGTTCACTTCTCTTGCATGAAAAAGAAGACTGTTCAATAAAGCTTTTTATTGAAAACGCCCATCTCACTATTTCTCTGCTACTCTGTGGAAACGAAGCATGCACAATTGACTGAGTGAAATACTTATCTATTGTTTCCGTAACTCTGAGAGATATATTCTTATTCTTGGGAAACAAAGTTGTCATGTTTATGCGCTTGTCAGAAACTAATCCCTTTTTGTGTATTCAAGAAAGTTTCTAGTGACCTCTGAGTTAGCTGGCACACACACAATTAAGTTTAGTATATTCGATAGAGACCTAGTTGACCTCAGTCCTATGTCTAATCTATAGGATATATTATTCCAATGCGCAGAACCTATTGGGAATATAGGAACTACACTACAGCGCTCAACAGGTGTCTGTAGGGCAGCGCTACCCGTAGGCTCAGGCCTACAGTATGGAACAGCAGGTCTTTCAAATGAGACAGAGATGAGACTGAATTGGGTCAGAGATCACATCATTATGCACGGTAACATCGTTTGTTTGCACCTGCGCAGACAGGGTGATGCACCCCACCCATCCCACCGCACCACACTCAATTGGAGGCCTTGTGGACCCAGGCCGCTGTGCTTACCTGCTGTCATTGTTGTTTGAGCAAATACTCTGGGCAGCAGTGCTCACAATTCAGATGGAGTGTTTATTGCAGGATAGTGTACACCTCATGGATCCCTTTCTTAGACGACAGGTAGTAGGGCTCACAATTTCGAGCCCGTGTTGATTGCCAGGATGGTGTCTGTCCACCTCATGGATCAATTTTTTTTTATTGTGCATTGTGATATGCGGCCATATCACCTGAGGCAGTGTGGAAGAACTGGGACATGTGGTGTCGTCGTTATCCTATTTATACGTACGCAAAGTGGGCTGAGCTTGCGAACGCCAGGCCAGCGTAGGGGTGTGAATAATTGTTCCGGGGACCTGAGCGTTGTTCAGTTCCTTTCTGGCCAGGAAGTGTACTTATGTGTGTTTCTTTTGTAGTTTTGACCTTGCAGAGTGTGCAATTTATATTAGTGTAGCATGTGTCGGTAGGGCAGAAACTATTGTAATTGAGATGGTGTTTGAAAAGAATGACTGGTGAACATTACATGTCGTTGTCAAGGTTGTGGATATGCGCAGACACGCATGTCAGTGGTGTGCGTTATTATTCAATGTGTTGCTATCGCGAAGCGTACACATGTGAATGTGCTCGGATGGAGGGAGGATCAGCAGTGAGGCTACGTCATACACAGTGATAACACTCATTACCGACAAGCAATGCATGTCAAATTTGAATCTGAAAGTCTCACATATAACACACTATTATATTGGTAAAGCCTGACAACAGAGCGTACAACAAAAGAAATCTACACATTGCTGTTTACTGTTTGTCACATGTGATCTAGGATGTCCACTCTGCCCGTGGCTCCTGATACTTCTTGGAGCCACAAATAGCCAGGCCGAAAGGGAGCACAATAATCACAATAATGTGCACAAACACCCACCAGGGGCATCGTGTAACACATATTTATTTTTTGATGGAATGTTTGCGATGCATGGCAATCACACGTGGAAGGCTAATGTACAGAGCATGAATATTGATCCAGATGTTGTTGCATGTTGTGTGTAGTATAAGATATGTGTATAGAGGAAAACACTTTTCAAAAAAGCTTTCTAAGCAGAAGAGGTGTCTCTCATCAAACGCTGTAGAGAGAATGAGTAAAATGGGTGGGGTTGTCCAACTGTTTCAATGGGAAATGTTATGAACTAATCAAATGCTTTTTTTTAAGGTCACATGACAATCGCACACTGATCGCGCAAGGATGCCGCACCCGGCGCGATTTTGACAAAATATATTTATCATAATATAAGTTTATTACAGTTAGCAATATATAAATGTTTAATATATTTTCGATTATCGCTTGCTCTCATATACTGTTTAAAGTTATTTAGATATACTTTTGAGTCGAAAAAAAAGGGAATGGCGTACCCGGCGCAACGCTATACGTCTGTGATGTAACAAAGGGCCTGGCAGCATGTACTCGTCGCATGTGCAAAGCGCAACGGGCGCGACCCCATACGTACATGACATAACGCGTGGCTTGGTACTTTCTCCCCGTCGGATACCAAAGTAGCACCTGGGGTGACTTCATGCGTATATCATTGCATTGCGGGCACGTGAGTTATAGTCAGCTAAACTAACTATAACTGGCGAATTTCCCTGGTTTTATATGAGTCAAATGTCCAACTAACTATAACGTCCCTGAAACCTATGTTTTTTTTGTGAATTTCTAAGATTTTTTAAGTGCTAATTCCTAACAATAACGTACTTGAAACCTATGTTTTTTTCAGTGAATATATATATATTTATATATATCCTACTTGTAGTCGCCAGTAGGTAGTCATAGTTAGGACCATGTTCTCATTGGAAAATCATTCTTTGACTTGCCTGTATCTTAGGCATCATTTGATGAGTCTTTACAACATTTTCCCAAAAAATGCCAAGTTAGGTCTTCTTGTGCATGGAAAGTTTCAGGGTGATCGTTAAGTGGGGGCCAAGAAAAAGGGGGTGTCAATAAAAGTGCTTTTCCCATGTAAATTTTAATAGCGATTTTAGACTTTATTACAGCCCGAACCACTGGATAGAATTACAACATATTTGGTAGAAATTTAACTCTTAGTCCAGAAAGAGTGCTTTTTGTTATTTAGTGTAAATCAAATAAAAACAATCTTTATTTACAAAAAATAAATTCTTACAGAAATATTGCACATTACCCACTTCATAAGCAAACAATCCCAAATGTTATAAAACTAAAAGTGCGCCGCATTCCTCTGGATGAATTTGACCGACACATGACTTTGGCTAATAGCTGTATAAACACATCAAATTTTCTACGCTAAAAGACAGCAGATGGTTGAGAACCCAAAGACCCACATATATTAAGAACACATTAAAAAGACAAAAGATGCTGAATTAACCATTAACTTGCTCATTTTGCTCAGGCATAACATTGTAAAGTGCAGTGTTCATAGCAGCTCATCACAATCACATGGCTTCTCTTAATCAATCTTGTCAACAGGTCAAGTTTCCCTTCTCATGCTAGGCCTTGCCAGATCATCCTCTTGATGCAAACAAGACTCACTTATATCTTTGAAACAGTCCATCACATATTAAAAACATATTTTCAAGAAAGATAATAGAAAATAACCAACAGCTTGCAACACAGTACTTGCCAGGTCAAAACACAACTCTGCCAGCTTAAGGACAAGCCAACCTTTATCTTATAACACAAAGAGGAAGAAAGCCTAACCTGAGATGTTATAGTTTTTCGCAGGTATTGTCCAGTGGCTATGGCTGCATCCTGGCATCTAAGGTCACATAGCAATTTTAAGTCAATTTTTCAAGACTGAAAAATTCACACTTTTTGAATACAAAGACGGAGAATCATTTTCCTTTCCTCTGGAAGAGTGCACAATTTATCAGTAGTTTGATCACTGAATATTTACTACTCTGCTTACAGGGCATTTGCCATGGCACGTGTCTACTTTGATTTTTCACCACAATATCCAATTCCCACCCTCAGCCACTGAATTTCATTACAAGAACCGAGGCTACATTATGCAATATCTTTTAATGCAGTCTCCAAGCAGCCACATATGTCATAATACAAAGGTTCCAGAAAAGAACATTGAAACAAGGTAAAGGGCATGAGCTGACAACAATCAACATCTTTTAAATGCGGCTCCGAGCAGATAAGTAACTCCTTATTTTCATTACTGGATTTGAATTTGATGATTACTCCTTCTTTACATGTTATTTTTACTGGATTTTATATCTTTATATAATATATGCTACATTATGTTATGTAATATATATTTTTCCCCCTTTAGTGCGGGCTAACCCCCCTCCTCCCTTTACCCTCCTTCCTTACCGATCTCTAATTTACAGAGATCTCCTTCCCAGTCTTTCTCACATCGTTAAATGTTGATCATTAACCTTTTTCTTCCAACAGCCACCTCAAGTAAGTAAGTCTTTAGTACCTTTATTATTTTTGCCGCTGTTTTAACTACGCGATCCTCACCCTGATTTTCTCCCCTCAAGCGCTTCAACATGCGCTGTTTGATTTCCTCACGAAGGAGTGCTTCCGACACCCTCCTGGTCCACAATGCAGGCCTTGATGCTTCGTGTTAAAGATTAGAGAAAGGTACCTTGGCAGCAAGCATGTCACGCGCTAGAGCTGCCAAGGGCCTTTCCTCCATTACCACGGCGATCCTGGCCCTCGGGTGATTGCTTTCGAGTATCCCCATGATGACCAGGCTCGGGATCGTCAGTTGGCGATCGGGTTTTCACCGCAGCCGGATTTATACATAATTTTCAGCGCAAGTCCTATTTCTCCCTTTAAGTGTTGGCTTAATAATCAAAAACAAAAAAAAAGGGTAAAGGAGTTTGAAGCCCTTAAATATAATTAAAAATAATAATAAAAGGAAAGTATAAGGAGAGAGGGAATGTAAACAGACCCTTCCCTTTCCCAACTTTGACAAAGAAAGTTTTAGACTAGTGCTCCAAAGGGAAATGAGGTCATGTATGTTAGAGACCCTTGGACAGGTCATCCCACACAAAAGACCTCTTCCTTCTCAAGGAGATGAATCTAATGGGATACCTGCTTATGAAGATCATGATTTAAGGGGTAAACAAATAAAAAAATGTTAGAATATTGAACTCTCTACCCCTTTGAGCACCGGAGGTCCTAGCGCCTCTTCAGATATGGGAAGTTTCCACACCTCAAATCTAATTGGAGGTCCTCGCACCTCAGTCCCAAAGGGTTTCCCTGGCGGCACTACATTGGTGGGTACCCATCACGGCACAAGTAACTCGGATGCCCGTAGCGGCACAATATCTCATAGTGCTGAACATAACATGGGAGATGACCCCCTCAACGATGAATTTTCAGTTGTACCTGATGAGTACATCTTGGATCTAGACGAAGAAAACGATGATCTCTTCATCATGGGGGATGAGGCCCCTACATCCTCCAAATACAACATTCTAAATCCCTTAGGGGAAGAAATGTTCTCTCCCTTAAACTTAAAGCACCCTAGATCTTTGCAATGGTCCCCACAGGACCACGTTTCAAAATGTATTAAAAAAATGTCTTCGCAATCTCCTAGAAAGGGACACTAGAAATATCCTCAGAGCAGAATGCTCAAGACCTTCCATTGAAGATAAGACCTGTCAGACTCCCAATCTAGACCCCGACCATATAAAATTCCTTTTTAAGCTTGGTCGCGACCCTAGAAAAGGGATAGAAAAATAATTTAAGGGTTGCCAGGACCGTCTTCTAGATGTCCTTGGCCCCCTTGCAAGAATTCTTTACTCAGCTGAAGAGAGCCATACCCATGGCACACCTCTTGATACTGATCTTATCAGAGGTTGGAGCCAAAGAGCCCTAATACTCTTGGGCAATGCTAACGTGAGCATTAACGCTGAAAGGCATAGACTAGTTCTCTACAAAAATGATCCCAAGCTTTCCGATATGGCCGACAAAGAGCCATCTTCAAATCCACAAGGCCTTCTTTTCGGAGAGGAACTCATCAAATCCCTTGTTCCGGCTGCTTTAACCAGAGGCCCTATCAAAGATCCCGTGGCTTTGGATGGGGATACCAGCAATTCAACACTCCTACCTTCTACCCCCAGCATGGGAGAGGAACTCGCTCAAGAGGATCTAGATCCCGTGGTTCATTCAACTCCAATCCACCAAGTACGTCCTCCTCTCCTCCTCCCTTTCCCTTCTATCCCCAAGAAAGGCGCAATAATAGAGGTCCCCTTGGATTCTTTAACATTCATAAGTACATTATTCCTCATAGAGAAAAAAGGAAAAGGTTGGAGACCTGTAATACATTTGAAAAATCTCAACAAATTTCTAGTCTACAGGAATTTCAAGATGGAGGGTATCCACCTCCTGAGAGACCTACTCTTGAAAGAAGACTGGTTGGTCAAATTAGATTTAAAGGACGCATATTTTACCATTCCTATGGCCATAACTCACCAACCTTTCCTCCAATTTATGTGGATGAATCATCTTTATCAGTTCCAGGCCCTTCCTTTTGGACTTTCTTCTGCCCCATGGTGTTTTACCAAGGTCATGAGGACAGTTGCCTCTTTTCTGAGAGAAAGAGGTATTCGCCTTATCATTTATCTCGACGACATTCTTATAATGTCTCGAGACCTTCAACAAATTCTCCAAGATCTGGAAACCGTTCTGAATCTTCTAGAAAGTCTAGGATTCATTATAAACAAAGAAAAATCCCTCAAAATCTCTGGAGTTCCTCTGGTTCACCCTGGATACCTCCAAGTGTCTCCTTCTTCTACCTCCAACCAAAATAACAAAGATAAAGAAAGAAATAAGACATGTTTTAAGACAAAAAGATCTTCCTTTGACGGAACTAGCCAGACTTTTAGGCCTTCTCTCTTTTTCTATTGAGGCGATTTTTCCAAGCCCTCTGTATTATCGGGCCTTACAAAGGATAAAAGGGAGAGCCCTAAGGTCCAGTCTCTGGTACGAAGATCGAATTACCCTGGATCAGGATGCCAAATCAGAACTAACCTGGTGGCTGGACAACCTAGAAGCTTGGAATGGCAAAGCAATCTTTGGTTCAGAACCAAATTTTGTTTTGGAATCAGATGCTTCCCTTCACGGTTGGGGTGCATGCCTTTTGGACCAGAACACAGGAGGGATCTGGTCTCAAGAAGAATCATCTCACCACATACCTTTTCTGGAACTTACTGCTGGCCTTTATGCTCTTATAAGCTTCAAACATTCCCTCCAGAGGAGGTCCGTCATTTTAAAAATGGACAATATGTCCGCGGTGGCTTACATCAATCGTCTGGGAGGTACCAAATTTGCCGATCTCTCCAATTTAGCCAAGAAACTCTGAATGTTCTGTCTAGAACACAAAATTGCTCTCAGAGCGGAATACTTTCCAGGGAAATTGAACATCTCTGCCCATTGGAATTCCAGGCTCCTATTAGATCACAGCGACTGGAAGCTCAACGTCTTTGTTTTCAGTTCCCTGAACAAGATTTGGGGCCCTTTCGAGATAGACCTTTTTGCGAGCTGTCTCACGTCTCAACTAGAGAATTATTTCAGCTGGATGCCAGACCCCGATGCTCTAGCAGTGAATGCCTTCCTCCAACCCTGGTCAGGGATCAACGCATATGCTTTTCCTCCCTTTGCCATGATCCAGAGAGTCTTCAGAAAGTGGGATAAGACCAATGTTCACTTGTCCTGATAACTCCGTTCTGGCCATCCCAGGCATGGTTCCCCACCACTCTGGAACTGGCATGCGATCTTCCCTTCCTAATCCCTTCTCTAGAGAACCTCCGTACAGACGTAAACGGAGATTCCCATCTCCTAACCCAAACAGGGAGTTTGAACCTTCTTGCTTGGAGAGTGTCAGGAGATCCAATGAAATCTCAGGACTTTCGTCATCAGCTGCAACTCTCATCAGAGAGTCTTGGGCACCAGGCACTCACTACAGATACAATAACATTTGGAAATTCTGGGTTCGTTGGTGCCTGGAAAGAAACTTGGATTCCCTACAGGCACCTATCGTTGATGTAGTTAACTGTCTAGTTGAACTGTTTGATAAAGGTTTAAGCTATACATCTATCAATTTCTATAGATCTGCCATCTCTGCTGGTCATATACTTGTCAATGGAAAAACAGTGGGTAAAAATGTCATTGTTTGCAGAGTGATGAAAAGCATTCGACTTAAGAGACCCCCAAAACCCAAATATGATACCCTCTGGGATGTGAACTTGATTCTAGATCTTTTCAACTCCTGGACTGATAATTCCCTTCTTAATAGAAAACTTCTCTCCATCAAGCTTGCAACTCTTCTTTGTCTTATCTCCTGTCGTAGAGTCTCTGACGTTAAAGCGCTGGAGAGCGCTACCAGATCTTATAACATATTTGGAGTCAAATTCGAGATTTACAGAAGAACCAAAACCATGTCTGATTCGATCTTCTATCCACGTTTCGATCCTTGCTCGAAACCTTGTGTGGTTGAGTGCATGAGAGCATATGATCAGAGAATGTCTAGTCTACGTCCTGTTAATGAGAAACAGCTTCTCATTTCCTTTGTTAAGCCTCATAAAGCTATAACCTCTACTTCCATTGCTAGATGGGTTAAGACCGCCATGAACTTAGCAGATATTGATTTAACAAAATTTCAAACTCATTCCGTTAGAGGTGCTATGGCCATTAAATCTCTATGGTCTGGAGGAAAGTTAGACAACATTCTTAAAGTGGCCGACTGGTCGACCGCTAATACCTTTGCTCGACATTATTGTAAACCTATCGAACATATGTCTAATGTTGTTTTACAAAGCTACCAACATGCATAATGTAGCCTTCGTTCTTGTAATGAAATTGCGATTCTCCTATTACCATGACTAGAGAATCTGGATTTCAATAAAGACACGGAGGCTGACATTATCCCACCCATCCCATTCCCTAGTGTTTGGTGATTCAACATGGATTATATGTTTACGTTTATACCTATGTAATGATTGATTATTTGCTTACATTTATACATATGTGATGCTTTGAAATAACGCTTATTTCCTTTTTATCTTAACTTTGATTTGGTTTGTTTTGTTCTAGAGACATTCATTGCTTTCTTTCTTTTCAGGTAACCCTTCTTCAAAACCTACGGTCCTTTTGGCTGAATCCTTGTTTGGTTACTTTCTTCTTCACGTCTGCATTTGGATCCTTTAGAAGTCTTCAAGTCTTCAATCCCATGCCTTGAACTTTCTTATTTCTCTTCACTTGATTTAAAAGAGGCAGATTGTTGTCAGCTCATGCCCTTTACCTTATTTCAATGTTCTTTTCTGGAACCTTTGTATTATGACATATGCGGCTGCTTGGAGACTGTATTAAAAGATATTGCATAATGTCAGCCTCCGTGTCTTTAATGAAATCCAGATTCTCTAGTCATGGTAATGGGAGAATCGCAATTTCATTCCATAAAGACTTATCCGGAATTGCATAGAGATACCAGAAGAAAGCCATGCTCTCCTGCACAGCTAAAAAGGGGTTCACTGAACTCTTAACTTTGAGATACTGAAGGTCCTCTTTCTAACTAGTATCAATAGCGCATTTTCTGATGGTGCTCTTAATATGACTAACTTGAGCTACTGTCCCTCCCTCAGTGCACAAATCGGGAACTTCTAGGTTCTTTAGCTTTTCTATCACAGGATTCCTCCTAGTAGGGAAAGTTGCCAGTACCTCTGGTAAAATTAGCACCAGCAATTTCTTTACAGGGACCCATTATTTGGGTGTAAATCTGTCTAGTATTTTAAGAGTTATTAAAAGAAATCCAAATTTGTATTTCTCGGGACGCGATATCTCTGCGAACCCTCATGATCTCGTGCTAAGGTCTGATTGGCTGTCAAAATTTCAACCAGAAAGCCATTTACAGCCAACTTGGGACTTGGCTTTAACATTAACAAAAAAAATATGCGGCAGAGTAGAAATACCCTGACCCCTTAGCTCTAGTCCTGGGGTCCCGGGGGGACCCCGCCACGGGCAAATGTTTGCTGCAAAATCACTACAGAGCTGTGAATCTGTGGCATAAATAGGAAGACATGAAGCGGGGTCTCCTGCACTTGTTTTTATTAAAGCATCAGGGTGAGCAAAGTCCCAGGGGCATACTTTACAAAATATTTTTGACTTTTGTTACACTGCTGTGCAGACCAGCAGTGCCTGCAGCGGCTATGCACCCCTCTATTTAAAGTACATAGCATCAATTGTTTCTCCCACTGGGGCCTTACTGATAGTCATTTGTGTCATGAAATGAATCCATAATAATGTTATCGAAGCCAGGGGCATGAAAGGCAGGTCTGGCACTGCAATGATGTATGTCCAGTAATGCACGTAGAGGGAATCCCCCTCACACATATACAGCACCTTAGCGAGTGCTTCACATTTTTACATACTACACTTTCATTTTCACTTAAATTAAGACTGCACTTTCACCTATTTATTGGTCCTGAGGAAAGCCAGTTTTAACAGAAAAGGCCTGGCTGAAACATGTAGAGCACACCTGGATGCAGGAGGCCCTAATCTATTCTCCTATACATCCACTAGCCTTTTTTAATGCTAACAGAGGCCCAGTTATTAAAGCACTGATTACCCTCGGGTTCTGGGACCACTGTATAGCTTTTAACTTTCACCTTCATGCCACTACACTGCACACTCAGAAATATACCTGCTCCGCTGTATTCAGGTGTCGAAGCACACCTGGGACACACTCAGTGTCACTGGGTGGGCCCGATGATGAAGCATGCCACCAACTAGGTTGATGGGTGAGGGCTTCATGATCAAACCCAATGGTTTACCCCTAAACATACAAACTCTGAGTCACTTCACAAATTGGCTAGTCCTTGTTGATAATACATATAATCCCTGGGGATACGGACTAGCTATCTAGTCCTCTCTCTCTCTCTCATGATAAACTGCATATATTGGCAGTGCACAGCTGTCAGAGACACCTGATCCCCACCATGGCAGAAAACCATGGCCTGACATTCAGTGAGGATGACATCAGCGAGATCCTCGCTGACCCCTCCTTCCTGGCAGACTTCAACATCTCGAACACCATAGCACAAACTACAGATTGGGACACCCTTACGGAGAAAAAACAGAACCGGATGATAACTATCTTACAGGGCGTCATACTTACTCAATACGTACGCACCAACACAGCACCTAGGGGACTCCTAGTTACCAACGCCCCCAGGATATTCCTGGATGAGGCAACATTTAGAAAAGACTGGGCCCAGATTGCATGGCACTGCACCAGGGACTGATTAGTGCTCATCATTAAAACAGCTAAACGCCTCTCCGAAGCCATAGTGATCGACATCCAAGCCACAGAAAGCCACTTCAAGACCACGATACCCTCTTATAAGAAGAAACTAGATTACCAAAACCGGGAGATGGCTGAATACAAAGATTACTTGACTCAATCCAAAATCAACAAATTCCAAACAGACCTCAAAAAATTCAGTTACTCCAAAGTATACCCGTACGCCGATGACGACTACGTGGCACCCACCAGAACAGAAGGAACCATTGACAGCTCAAGTGACAATACTTCTGTATCAAGTGACTCGAGCTCTGGCGCCAACAAACAACGTGGCAGGGGACGCCAAGGCCAACGCTGGCCACAAACCTGTCAAGGGCCACCACAAACACACAACTATGGCCCTCAACCATTTGGACAAATGCAACACGCTTTTTACGGATACCCACCAGTTTACCAACCAGGCCCCATGCCCTTCTACCAAGGGAACCAAAGGTATCCTTTTTTAGGACAAGGCCGAAGATCACGCGGCAGGAGAAGACACCCCCAACAAGTACATTGGGCGGAAGAAGAGGACCCAGTGAGTGCCAACACACGCAACAAATCCCGGGAACAACCAGGCAGGAGCAGACAGTAGCCACTGAAATTCCCACACCATTGGTGTTTAATCTATCAAGCACACCCTTGACGGAAGGCGAACTAGCAGTCCTCAACAGAGGCCTCGCCTTTGTCCCAACCACCAGACTAGACACATTTAAACTCCATGTCAAACTGGCCGAGTTTTTCAGGAAGCTTAAACTTAAGGCATTCTTTGAAAAAATCCCCACAAGTAAAGAAATCAGCAACAACAACCCCAACGAAACTAGACTCAGACTAAAATCTACCTTTGTGCCACCACCCACCAGTGTACCCGCAGAGATTTCCACATTTGAACAAGCGGTCTACACAGACATAGAAAAACGTAATCCTAAGGACACCTTTAACAACCTTCCTAAAAAGGACAGAGATGTCATCAAATGCCTGCAGAATGACCCTACCCTCATCATAAAACCAGCGGATAAGGGAGGCGGTATCGTGGTAATGAACAAAACCGAATACGACACAGAATGTTGCAGACTCCTCAACGACACCCGCAACTACAAGCGCCTGAACAGAGACCCCACAGTGGAACTACAGCAGACCATACATACTCTAGTCAAGGGAGCTAATGATGCAGACCATATCTCCGCTCAGGAAGCTGAATACCTCTGCTCCAAAAATGCGAAAGTCCTATATTTTCACACCATACAGAAAGTACATAAAGGCACGATACCGCCCCTAGGAAGACCCACAGTATCGGGGATAAACTCCCTACTAGAACCCTTTTCGCGGTATTGTGACTATTTCCTTAACCCACTGGTCCAGCAGACCCCCACCTACATCAAGGACACCAAGCATCTCCTGAACATCATCAAGGAAGAGAGCTTTAACCAGACCACCCAACTACTGGTGGGACTTGATATTGAAAGTCTCTACACCAGTCTCCCACAAGAAGCCACACTCGAAGTCCTACACAATGTGCTCATGCAAACCCCTTGGACCTATCACACCCCAAGGCACTTCATTCTAAGCTGTGCAGCACTAGCTCTTAAAGAAAACTATTTTGAGTATGAGGGAGTGTATTACCTCCAGACCAACGGAACATCAATGGGCAGCGTCTTTGCCCCTAGTGTGGCGGGACTGTATGCCCACCACTTTGAGCAGAAACACATTATGTCACCTACCAACCCCCACTCAACCAACATAAAAACGTGGCGCAGATACATAGACAACGTCTTTGTCATCTGGGAGGGTATGCAGGATATGCTGAACACCTTCCTTACCTGGCTCAATGACCGTGACCCCTACCTCAGGTTCACAAGCACCTCCGGCTCAACTAATTTGGCATTTCTGGACCTCAACATCATGGCTGAAAATGGCACCTTACGCACTACCGCCTACTACAAACCAACAGCTAGGAACTCGCTACTACGGGTTGATAGCTTCCACCCCAGACCACTCAGAGAGAACTTAACTTTCGGCCAGTTCCTGCGCATCCGCAGGAACTGTAACATTATATCAGACTACAAACAACAATAACGAGCCCTATCAAACAAACTGGAAGAGCGTGGCTACCCCAGAGGCATTATTGCAAAAACGTGCAAAAGAGCCCGCAACCAAAATAGGTATTCACTTCTGGAAACGGTGATAGAAGACCCCGAAACACCACCCATGACATGTGTGACCACATATAACACCGCCTCAAACCAAGTCTCAAACAGCCTCAAACCAAGTCTCAAACATTATCCGCAAGCACTTGAAAATATTCAACTCAGGTACCAGAGACTGGAAGACCCCACGCTTCGCATTCAAAAGAGCTAACAACCTAAAAGACCAGCTGGTATCCATACGGCCCATAACCAGTTCTAAACCCACTGACAACACCATCCTCAACACCTGGGGATTACCGAAAGTAACTGGCCACTACCCGTGCAACAATTGTAGTGTTTGTCACCTCATTAAACCATCTAAGACCCTCGATCTTGAAAAAGGCAAAACATGGACCCAAGGTCAGTTCATGTATTGCAATTCCAGCAATCTAGTGTATCATCACCTGCCCGTGTGGTCTCCAATATGTGGGCATGACAACACAAAAAGTGAGAACGAGAGCGGTTGAGCATGAAAACACGATCAGATGTGGAAAAAACATCGGTAAATTGACAGAACACTTCCTATCCAATCACCACACCCCCAATGACCTGTCCTGGACTGTCATTGAGCAGTTCACAACCACCCACCAAGACAACAAGAAGATACTACTAACAAAAGAGCAAAGGTTGATTTATCGACTTTCCACACAACTCCATGGCCTGAATGACTCCATACCCTGGAGCTCCCTTAAACCCTGAATTCCTGTGATTTTTGAACTTGCTGCATATCCTATGCATGACAAACCTTCTACTGACTCCATTAGGGCCCTTTCCCGGCATGCGTGTCTATCTGTGTGCTACCTAACCCAGATTTTTAACTCAACTGGCCTCAGTTAATAACGCCATCAGTTATTAATACCATCACTCCACGCGTCTTTCAGCCCCCTCAGACACGCTTTACCTGTGATACATCTAAGCCATAATTGGTTTCAGTTAATAACGCATTTCCAGTTACCATACTCTGATCAGCCCACATGTGTTTGTTAGCCTCCACCGATACATTCTATATGCTATACACCTAATTCGGGCATATTGGCATTTCAATCGGCAGGAGTAACAGCTAACATGCAGGCGCCAGGTAATTCCTTAATGCGCATGCACAGATCTTGCCACAACGCGCATGCGCGCACGCCAGACACTTGCTACCCACAAACGCGCCGCTGGCGCGTGACTCAGTGAGGGGAGTCTGTCGTCTATGTCTCCACCCATACAGGTGAAACTAATGGAGCCGGACTACTTAAAACAAGCCCATGCCGCGAGACAGTCTCACGGAATACCTCGGAATACCTCGGCAGGACAACAGGTTCACAGAAGGTCCCGAATGATAGTCTTGTGAGTACCATGCTCTTCAGCGACAGCCCGGGTAAGCTACCACTGTTTTTCTCCACAGGTTGCGCCTTACTCTTGGACCCTTCATTTTTCTAGGGTTATACCTCTGCCAGGTGATTTCATGAAGCATTAATGGCAAAAAGCCAGTGTGAGGATACTTTACTTTTACTTTTTATGTGCACACAACCTCACTTGTGAGTGCCGCTTACACTGTTCAGCCCACCACAAGAACCCACGCATATCAAGTTAGTCCTCACTCTAACCATACCACCCATATGGTTACACAAATTGCCGCATATTTAAAGTCAACACAGCACTTTAGAAACTGGCAATTATACTGTTTTGTGACCTCAAGCTATCATGCTAAGACTCTCCCTTGTATGTTTGTAATGTCATTTATCTTGTATGTCCAGTAATGCGTGTAGAAGGAATCCCCCTCACACATATACATCACCTTAGCGAGTGCTTCACATTTTTACATATTACACTTTCACTTTCACTTAAATTAAGACTGCACTATCACCTACGTATTGGTCCTGAGGAAAGCCAGTTTTAACAGAAAATGCCTGGCTGAAACATGTAGACCACACCTGGATGCAGGAGGCCCTTATCTATACTCCTATACATCCACTAACCTTTTTTGTAATGCTAACAGAGGCCCAGTTATTAAAGTACTGATTACCCTCGGGTTCTGGGACCACTGTATAGCTTTTAACTTTCACCTTCATGCCACTACACTGCACACTCAAAAATATACCTGCTCCGCTGTATTCAGGCGTCGAAGCACACCCGGGACACACTCGGTGTCACTCGGTGGGCCCGATGATGAAGCATGCCACCAACTAGGTTGGTGGGTGAGGGCTTCATGATCAAACCCAATGGTTTACCCCCTAAACATAAAAACTCTGAGTCACTTCACTAATTGGCTAGTCCTTGTTGATAATACACTGCAATGATTCAAACATATGGCAAGCAGGCTGCACAGAATTATTTTCATTGTGTGCCCAACAAGCAGAGCATGTTTCATTTAGTTTATCTGGCTCATCGCCATCGACCCCACAAATCCATTTGCCCTTACCCCCTCCGATCCACCCATGTTTTGAGTCAGTAGCCACTATTATAGCAGTTAATGACTGTATAAAAGAAAGCAGGTGCACCAGAATGGAGTGTAGTCTCAGGTTTATTCTCAGAGGGGAATGCTTCTCGGGGTCGCAAAGATCCCTCGCGCCTGCATTAGCAGAGGCCAAGGGAGATGGGGAACTCTCTGTAAAGCACCCTGCAGCACTGCAAGAAGTGCATATGTTTATCGAAATGCCTTCTTTACAGGAAGGTAGTGCTTAGCCTCGTGCAGTCCTGCTGCTGCCCAGTATCAAGAAGGCTGTGCTATGGCATGAGGGAGGTGTCTGCTCGGCACCAAGCTCACTCCTGCTGCTGCTTTGTCGAGCGATAGGCTTTGAAGACTGAGATGGGCCGGTTCTGAATGCGGCCGTTACCAATTTCATGCCACGCCTTGGGGTGTTCCAGGAGAAGCCTGCAGTGCTGCCGCACCTACGGGTCCTCAGGGTGTCTGCATCGGGAATATTACTGCCAAGAACAACAACAAGAATAGCAATATGCACAAAACAAAAAAGAAAAAACATCCAGTCAAGGAACCTATATTAAAATGAAGATGTGAGACTTTAAACACCTTGATTTGCTCTGGTGACAACCTGGTCCATTATGAATCTCCCATTTCCTTAGCTTACCATGCCCTAAGACCCATACACACCACATTACAAGATAACACCCCACATATCTCATTCTATAAAATACTACAACAGACCATACCTTAAAAACCATATATACCACATCACAAGATCCCACTTCACACATCCCAAACACATAACATGCCATGCTAGACCATACCGGAACACCCATAATTACCACATCACAAGATACCACTTCACACATCTCATCCCATGAGATGCTATGCCAATAAACACCACATTAGAAGATACCACTTCACACATCCTGTCCTTTTTCTAGTCTTGTGGGCTCAGCCCAATTTTACAGAATTACAAAGCCAACAAGTCAAGTCCAAGAGATCACACCATCATGCAAGTACATCAGACAGGTTTTTGTTTTTATGTATTTATTTGTTAACAGAACATTCATTAGTAAAAGGCCTTGTGTACATACATAACTATATTTCAGGAAAGCATGTTGGGGTGTCACTGTTTTCATATGCGGTCTGAAAATAAATTAAAGTGTCTACTCAAATCTGATCACAACAATAACACAGTTGGCTTGTATTTCTGAGCGTTTCGTTGCGAAGTCAGGGAGCATTTTGATTCCTTGAACCGATAAACACACAATTTTCTCTTTAAAACAGTTTGAGCAGCTAAATGCAGAAACATTAATCTAGAAGATGGGTCTGAATACTGCACATCAAACAGCTTACCCAAAAAAGAGGTCAGCATCACTTCAATGCAAAACAAGCATTTGCAATGCAATAGGTCTCGCATTTGCTAGAGTTTAAGCTATTGACAGTGTAAACGATAATCAGCCAGATTCATCAAGCGAAATGCGCTCGCAAAAGGGCCAGATTCTGAGAATCTGGCCCTTTGCGAGTGCAATTTTTGCATTTGGGATTCATCATCCCAAATGCAAAAATCGCTAATAAAGAATTCGCAAATATGCGAGGATTAGCATTTAAGGAATCTCTATTAGAGATTCCTTAAATGCTATTCATGAAACATTTAGAAATTGCGAATTCGCAATTTAGGACCGCTATTTACCACGAAGTCAAACCTCGTGGTAAATAGCGAAAACTTAGAAAAATGCATTTTAATGCATTTTTCTAAGTTGCATGTTACACACACACATGTCCTTTGGACATGTGTGTGCACAACATCAGTGTAAATTCACATTTCAGGGGTGCTACAGGGTGTCCTTTGGACACCCCTGCCCCCGTGAAATCGCATCCTTATTTGCGATTAGCAAATTGCTAATCGCAAATAAGGAATAACTCCCCATTCATTCCTATGGGCCTGTAGGCCCATAGGAATGCATGGGGAGTTATTCCTTATTTGCGATTAGCAATTTGCTAATCGCAAATAAGGAACATGTAGGAATCGCAATGTTTATTGCAATTCCTACATGAATCCCGTTTTGCAAGTCCTTAATAGCGATTCCTTATGAATGGGATAACCATCAGAAAGGACTCTTCCCTCCTGAGGCAAAAAGCCGGGAGGTCTCTCCCTATCACTTTTCTTTAGCACCTTTGAAGTTGCGTTTTACTTTGGCTTACCTTGTTTACATCATTGCTTGATTGCGAAGCATTTTTAAAACATTGTGCAATTTGTCTGTTTCGTTGTGCTTGATTTAAAAAGCACTTTTAAATTGTTTCTCAGTGTGCTTGACAGCGCTGATTACTTAGCGCTTACACCAAGAGACCCCCCAGCGCTCTTCAGCGCTCTGTGACCTCCCCTTCCCTGAACCGCCCTCGGCTGAGTATTGACGCCGAGGGCTGGGATTTGGTATTGGCGGCCATATTGGGTGTGGGCCAGGCCAATCGCGCGCTCTAGCAGCGCCTTAAAAAGGAACCTGGGACGATTTGCCCAGCGATAACCATCAGAAAGGACTCTTCCCTCCTGAGGCGAAAAGCCGGGAGGTCTCTTCCTATCACTTTTCTTTAGCACCTTTGAAGTTGCGTTTTACTTTCGCTTACCTTGTTTACATCATTGCTTGATTGTGAAGCATTTTTAAAACATTGTGCAATTTGTCTGTTTCGTTGTGCTTGATTTAAAAAGCACTTTTAAATTCTTTCTCAGTGTGCTTGACAGCGCTGATTACTTAGCGCTTACACCAAGAGACCCCCCAGCGCTCTTCAGCGCTCTGTGACCTCCCCTTCCCTGAACCGCCCTCGGCTGAGTATTGACGGCGAGGGCTGGGATTTGGTATTGGCGACCATATTGGGTGTGGGCCAGGCCAATCGCGCGCTCTAGCAGCGCCTTAAAAAGGAACCTGGGACGATTTGCCCAGCGATAACCATCAGAAAGGACTCTTCCCTCCTGAGGCGAAAAGCCGGAAGGTCTCTTCCTATCACTTTTCTTTAGCACCTTTGAAGTTGCGTTTTACTTTCGCTTACCTTGTTTACATCATTGCTTGATTGCGAAGCATTTTTAAAACATTGTGCAATTTGTCTGTTTCGTTGTGCTTGATTTAAAAAGCACTTTAAAATTGTTTCTCAGTGTGCTTGACAGCGCTGATTACTTAGCGCTTACACCAAGAGACCCCCCAGCGCTCTTCAGCGCTCTGTGACCTCCCCTTCCCTGAACCGCCCTCGGCTGAGTATTGACCCCGAGGGCTGGGATTTGGTATTGGCGGCCATATTGGGTGTGGGCCAGGCCAATCGCGCGCTCTAGCAGCGCCTTAAAAAGGAACCTGGGACGATTTGCCCAGCGATAACCATCAGAAAGGACTCTTCCCTCCTGAGGCGAAAAGCCGGGAGGTCTCTTCCTATCACTTTTCTTTAGCACCTTTGAAGTTGTGTTTTACTTTGGCTTACCTTGTTTACATCATTGCTTGATTGCGAAGCATTTTTAAAACATTGTGCAATTTGTCTGTTTCGTTGTGCTTGATTTAAAAAGCACTTTTAAATTGTTTCTCAGTGTGCTTGACAGCGCTGATTACTTAGCGCTTACACCAAGAGACCCCCCCAGCGCTCATCAGCGCTCTGTGACCTCCCCTTCCCTGAACCGCCCTCGGCTGAGTATTGACGCCGAGGGCTGGGATTTGGTATTGGCGGCCATATTGGGTGTGGGCCAGGCCAATCGCGCGCTCTAGCAGCGCCATAAAAAGAATGGTCACAACTCCGCGCAGCGGACGCGTACTGCGGACGCGCCGGACCTGCGCCGGAGCCGTGCCAGAGTCATGCCCGTTTGCGCCCGTTCGCGACCTGTCGGGATCTCGGGCCATGACCCCAGGTACTATCATCTCGTGCCCCCCATTATATTCCCGTTCGACACTCCTCTCGTTCAAAGGGAATCTCCCTTCTCACTGTAGCCATTCTGTTAACATCAATTCCGGCTGTCTCTCCTGCATACACTGTCCCTTTAGGGTAACTGAGGCTATCATTAACACCACTCTAAGTACTAAAAATACTAAAGGAGAGGCTGTCCTAAATATGGCTCTGGTCAACTGTCGTTCCTTACCAAAGCACGCCACAGAAGTTGCATTATTAATCGAAAATTCAAATTTGGATATCCTCTTCTTAACAGAAACGTGGCTTGGACCGTCATCTGGTCCCGATATTGTCCGCTCCCTACCATCTGGATATTTGATCCAACATAAGGATCGAGGACCGAAGGTTGGTGGAGGGATAGCTATTTTATACAAGGAACATTTAGCTTGTCGCTTGATCGATTGCCATATCCCAGACTGTGAGAGTATACAATTCTCCATTATACAATCTCCAGAAGTTTCTCTCTCCGGCTTTTTAATTTATCGACCCCCGGCCTGATAGGCCAATTTGCAGAAGGGCTAATCGAAGCCACTCTGGACGCGGCCAGCAAGGTCTCCAATTTTATAGTGCTAGGAGATATGAACCTTCACTTTAACAATCCCTTGGATACTACTGCACAGGAATTAATCAAAGATCTAGCCATCTGTCATCTTAATCTGATGGTTCAGCTTCCCACCCACCTTAAAGGGAACCTTCTAGACCCTATTTTTTCTAATGTTCTAGACTTATCAACAGATGATCCCTATCCGATTCCTTGGTCTGACCATATGGTCATTCCTTTTTTATGGAAAATCACCAGACCCAGCCACAGAAAACCTTCCCATAAAATTTTAAATAGACGCTGGACAAAACTAGAATCCGATGATTGGATTGAATCGCTAAAGCAGAGCGAACCTCTGGCCAATCAAAACATCGAAAAGGCTAACGCAGATTTTAATCGCTGGATTGAGCTGTCACTGGACAGTGTGCTTCCAAAAAAAGAAATCACATACAAAAAAAGTTCCAACAAACATCCCTGGTTCAATTCAGACCTCAGGCTACTCAAGCAGGAATGTAAAAAAGAGGAGAGGTTATGGCGAAAACATTTTGACAAAGAGAAGAAAATCATATACAGATCATCTATAAAAAAATATAAATCCGCCCTTAACACAGCTAAATCCATCTTCTATGCTGAAAAAATTGAAAAATCTGTCAATGCCCCTAGAGAGATGTTTAGAATAGTAAAAACTCTGATAAAAGCCCCTGAGCCACCTTCCTCTGAACTTTCTCCAGAGGAATCTGGTGCACGCTGCAATGAACTTGCAAGTTTTTTTGCCACAAAAATCAAAAATATTCTTCTCTCTCTCCCCCCCCTTCCCGCAACTGAACCAAGCCAGCTGCCGATTGATGCTTCAAATACCACCTTACCCCGCCTGGTATCTTTCCATCCGCTTAATAGTGAACTCTTTCCCGCTCTTTTCAACTCCATAAAAAGTGGTTCTCCACTCGATCCCGCACCTATGAACATCCTGAAACTGGCCCTACCCTATGCCAGTAACCACATCATTAATCTTGTGAATGCCTCACTGGAATCCGGTGTGGTACCACAGGATTGGAAACTGGCCATGGTAAAGGCCTTGCTAAAAAAACCTAACATTAATCCTGACGATTTTTCAAATTATCGCCCAATTTCTCTCCTTCCCGGTATCAGTAAGCTTACTGAAAAATGGGTAAATAAACAGCTAGCGGCATACCTAGAGATCCATGACCTGCTACACCCTACCCAAACGGGATTCCGAAGGGGACAAGGGACCGAAACAGCCTTGTTGAGAGTGGTCGAGGACTCCAGGAGGATTTTGGACGCAGGTGGCAGCGCGGCCATCATCCTCCTGGACCTCAGTGCCGCATTTGACACGGTCAATCACCGTGTCCTTTTGGCTCGCCTCGAGAGGGTTGGAGTCATGGGTAAGGCCCTCGAGTGGCTTCGGTCCTTTCTTAGTGACAGAGTCTTCAGGGTCTTCTCGGATTCCAACTGCTCCCTCCCCGTGCCATTGCAGTGTGGGGTACCACAGGGTTCTTCCCTTAGCCCCACACTGTTTAACATATGTATGGCACCTTTAGCGGAGGTTGTAGCCCCTTTTGGAATCCAGCTGATAAGCTATGCTGACGACACTCAGTTAGTAGTCTCTCTAAACCGAGCGGGCCACTCCCCAAACAATCTCTGCAGCTGCCTGGAGGCGGTGGCGAAATGGATGGATGCGTCCCATCTGAAATTGAATGGGGGGAAAACTGAGCTAATGTTACTGGGAAAGAAGGCCACTTTTAACAACACCATCCTGTGGCCTCCTTGTATGGGTCCTGGGCCCACTCCAAAATCTGAAATAAAAACCCTTGGCTTCTGGCTTGACTCGGAACTGTCTCTCAAAACCCAGGGAAGAAAGACAGTAGCCACTTGCTTTGGTCTAACCAAGACAATCCAGAAAATCCTCCCCCAGCTACCAGATGCTGCAAAAAAAACCATAGTCCAGTCCCTTATTTTATCTAGGCTGGACTATGGGAATGCACTTTATCTGGGTGCCCCTACTTCAGTCATACGACAACTTCAGATTGCCCAGAATTCCGCTGCAAGACTACTTACCGGAACCAGCCGCCGTATATCAGCTGCACCATCACTTAGGACCTTGCACTGGCTCCCCATAAAGGAGCGGGTACATTTTAAATCCCTCTGTCTGGTCCACAAAACTTTTTACGGGAATGGTCCTCCCATCTTAAAAGACATGGTAATACCATACATACCATCTAGGGATCTCCGCTCAAAACAACAAAACCTCCTCACAATCCCCAGGACTTACAGAGCTCGAACAGGGGACCGCCTGTTCTCGCGTAACGCGGCTAGGTTGTGGAATGCCCTCCCTCTTCCACTTCGTTTAGAGCCCAGTCTGACTGTCTTCCGGAAAAAGATAAAAACCATTCTGTTCCCCAATACATAGATAAACTCATCAAGTTCACATCTGATTTCCTTTCCTCTCACTTTTTCTTTCTGGTTAACTATCAAGCGCTGGGATGCTCTCGAGTAGCCATGCGCTATAGAAGAACCTCTTCAATTCAATTCAATTCAAAGACTCGCAAAACGGGTCTTTGATGAATCTGGCTAAATGTCTTTTATTTATGTGCACTTTGTACTTATAGTCCTTGCTTACGTGAAGCAAGGCTGGCAGTAAAACAGACGCAGTTAATGCCAGCCTATCTTCTTGTAAGCAACGATTATAAGTATTAAGTGCGTGTTTATACACCGCTTGCAGGTTTTCAGAACACAACAAATAAATGCATTATCATTTCACAATGCCAATTGCTCAAACTCTCGCAAATGCCAGACCTATTGCATTGCAAAGACGTGTTATGTAGTTGGTTTTAGCCTTGTTCGTGGTGAAAGTACTCAAGTCAGTGACACCCATAGACAGTCCACGCTTTGATGAAGTACTATCTTGAAATGGACTCTGATGAGTGTATTTGTCGATGCTTGATACGTAAACTAATTTAGAATGGGAAGTTGTGTGCATATATTGTATATATGTGTGTGTGTGAACAGATCTGTATGCTCATTTCATACACACATATAATCAACTTCAAATTATCGTATAAACAGATGCAAGGTAATATTATGTAACTTGGTATTTTTAGGAGACCGTATTGCCATTGGTATATTTATTTTGTTTAGGAGCCAATTATATTAATATGTGCGGGGTTTTTCTGTGCTTGTGACACAGATTAACCCTCCTCCCCACTCACACACAGGCAGGCAAACATGCACAAACATTTTGCCCATGATAGAGTGAGTGCGTGTGTGTGTAGGTGGGCACGTGCTTGTGTGTATGTGTGTGTGGGTGTAATTATGGCTACTTTACCCTTTGTGTTTCAAAGGGCGTGTTCTGGGGATGATGTGTGTTTGTCATAAGAAGTTATATGCTTCACACACACATACACGTCGATGAGATTTTTTTTGTCATCAACATGTCAGTGATTCTAAGTCTGCCTTACCTCTGTATCACTGGAATCTGTTTTTAAGTTATGTTTCTCTGATTTTCTCACTTACCATTGATATTCAACGTCTCTCACCACCTGTCTCCCTTAGGTTTCTCTCTTTAACTTTCGCGTCTCTGCAGTTTCTCTTACCTCAGTTCTCTACAGTGTTTTAATTCCACACCTGTGTGTCAGGGGTCTTTTTTTATCATTAATTCACTGTCTCTGGGGGCCTTTTCACCTGTGTGTCTCAGAAGTCGTATTATTCACATCAGGTGTCTCTGTGCCCTTTCTCGTCCTGGTCATTGTATATTGGTCTGTCTGTCTCTTATTTACACACCATTGCCTGATTACTCTTACCTTTGTACCTTCAATACCTTAACTCAGCTAACTGTCTTTCGTCTTTTCAACTCTTAAATCTCTTCCCACTCTCTTTGATCTTTTGGTCCCATCTCTGTGTTCCTTTTCCCTCCCATCTGGGGGACTGTAGAGTCTTTTTCTTATCCTTTATCCCCTTCTTAGTTTTGTGTGAATGTGAATATTCTCACCACTATGTCTCTAATCTTTCTCTCTTCACTGTGTATTGATCTGCCTGGAGTTTGCTTTACTTTAAGATCCACGCATGCACTCCATCTCTCAGTATAACAATACATGTTATTGTTTCCGATGCAATTTATAAACATTGATCAAGTTAAATACAATATTTAAAAGCACTCCTCATTTAGTTGATATTGAAATTACGTCATTTCACTTTGAAGAGAAGAAATATAGCAATTCCTCAAGGATCCCTCCCTGTAGCCAGCCATGGAGACCAAATCTAAAGTGATGAAGGCTGGTAGATAGCAGCTGACTCTGACCTATGGCGCTGCCATTAAGTAAAAAGTGGTAATAGCCATCGTTTAAGTTCTCTTGCTGTTTTTGAGCCGAGCAGTAGAAAGTGTACAGTTGTTTCATTTCCATCCATTTTGCAATCACAATTTCCTTAGTTCGCCTCATGGTAATTCATTTTTGCAATGTAGTCACACATGGCAGTGCTCCCAATCTAAAATGCTTACACCATGCAAATCATATTTCTGAAGTGATGTCATCGAGTTATGGTTCGAAACTATAACTGTTTTAAATGACATTTAACCTACTAATAATGGATGGTCTACAATATATTTTACCATAGTTTCTTGATTGTCTAATCAGCAGTATTCTTTGATTGAGCACATCGTGTTCAGGTCAATGGTATCCATACCTCTCCACATCCAATTCTCTGTAATGTCTTTCCCACCTAGACCATTCATTTGCACCTCCTATAACCTTCCATATCCAATATGTCTTGCATTGACTTCACATACACTTCGGCGTGTGGATCAGTGTGGAACCTAACCCAAAACAGAAGAGCGTGGAGAGCAATTGTATCTGATGTGTAATTCATTCCTATTCTATCCATAATAAACACATGTTAGTCACGTCTTTGGGGGAGTGACCTCTTCGGTACGCACCCAGATGAAAGCCCAGGACCTCACATAGGCCGATACAACAGGGCTGAAACATGTTGGCGTTCTAGTGTCAAAGGACAATCACATCCTTACACCACTACATATATATTTTTACACTTCCCTCCCACTCTTCTAATAAAGGATACTTTTAGAGTGGGTGAGGAGGAATTGTATCTTTAAAGTTACACCCCCACACACCCTATCTTCATAAGTGCTCCCTGGAACATGGTGGAGCCCACCCTGACCTTTAGGAGTTAGGGTGAACCCAATGATGAAGCGTGCCACTACTAGAGTGGGTGAGGGTTATATAAAAGGGTCAATTTCCCTTCCCACCCATAATAGTGGCTGTCCTGTCACAAGGCATACCGGTGGTCCCCCACCTCTGATTTTCCAAAGAAGCCGGACAGTCTCCGGATGGGATACTTTTTGGTTTAATGGTAATTCATTCCTAGCTCAAGCTTTCCCTGAATCATCAGGATGACTCGACCTAACCACAGCAGGAGCCTCGGGAAATGATTCTCAACTTTTGGGGTAACATTAATCTTAACGCACCCTTACGGGTCTGTGCCATAAGTATTAGTAGCTGTTGCTCCGGATGGCTGCAGGATTACACTCAGTGCATCACTATCCAACTTACTCTTGCATCTCAGGTTGGCTGTCATTGTTTGACTCTTTATTGAAACTGTTAAGAAATACACTCCACACCAATGAAGATAAGGAGTTCACCGGATTCTTCTGTGCCAACTACCGGAGTGAGCTCCCCAACATTCTACGGCGAGCTTCACTCCAACATTCTACAGGAGGGAGAGACCAAGGGGAGAGGGGGGAAAGGCAGGGGGGGAAAAGGGGCATACCAAGTTACAACACACCTCCCTTTGTAACATGACACTAGGTTACGTGCCAGGGGGCCGTGGCTACAGCAGCCTAGCTAAAAAACTAGAAGAGAACAATTTAGAGAGGAATAAATTACATACAGAAAATAAAAGTATCTTGACATCGCATTTGAATTCCTAACACAAACATATGTGGGGGTACCACAGTGAGCATAGACAGTATACATTACATGTCGTAGTCTGCTTGCCATGCAGGACACTTACGTTGCCGGGCAACTTTTTCCATACTCGAATCACCCACCGCCTCTCCTGAGTCATCCTTGCTAGAAGATTGAGAGACATGAACATTAACGCATCGAGCCAATCTATCCATGCTCCACAGATTACCATCTTCTAACTCAACAAAATTATTGTTTACCTTTCTTATCCTAAGGGGTTTAGAGAAAACGGAGGGCTTAGACTTCACTAGGGTAGGTTTCTTGACCACCACCCAATCCCCAACCATCCATTCTCTGTCGCTAGTACCCCATTTGGCATCATATTTGTCTTTGTACTTGGCCTGATTTCCTTTCACCCTCTCTGAGACATTGTCCCTGTCAACCCATACCGGTGAACCCCCATTCAACCAATTGGGGGTGAGCTTTGAGCCTGGATTCCTGCCTTTAAGAGAGGTAAATGGGGAAACTCCAGACACAGAATTAGGTGTGATGTGATATGACCACAACATTTTTCTTAAGCAGTCTACCACTGAATTGTTGTTTGACACAGCTAGTTGAATGGTATCCTTCAACATTCTGTTTGCCCTTTCTACCAACCCATTGGACTTAGGAGAGTATAATGGGGACTTGATGTGAACAATGGATAGATCGTTCAAGAAATCCTTCATCTCCTCAGACGTGAATTGTACCCCATTGTCCGTCATCAATTCGCTGGGAATACCCTCCTTAGAAAAG
Organism: Lissotriton helveticus; assembly: GCF_964261635.1. Lineage (NCBI taxonomy): Eukaryota > Metazoa > Chordata > Amphibia > Caudata > Salamandridae > Lissotriton > Lissotriton helveticus. Next base: position 444,406,948 of record NC_136073.1, read on the forward strand.
GTCTCTTTAAGGAACTCAATGAGGAAAGCGGTGGAGATGGAAGGTATGAACTTTGTGGTTACCCAATGGGAATGATAATCGATTAGAACAAACATGAAATTTTGAGACAGACTTAACATGTTCAGTGGGCCAATAATGTCCATTCCTAGTTTGTCCCAAGGCTTGGTGGGCACGGAGACCGGAACCAAAGGAGCTTTCCGAACATTCTTGGATTTGTCACTGGTACCACACTCAACACAGTTCTTTACAAGATCTTCAATTTGTGTGTCCATTTTGGGAAACCAATAGCTTTGTCGAATTTTACTTTTCGTCAGGCTTCGACCCAGGTGACCTTCATGGCCCAACCTTATGATGTGATCTCTCATCTCAGATGGAGGGACTATTTTGTTACTCCTCCAGACCATGTCATCCACAATGGATAATTCGTCTTTCACGCACCAGAACTCTTGTAGGTCTTCTGGCACTTCCTCTTTATTCTCCGGCCAACCATTAGAAATCATCACTTTCAATCTCTGCAACCCTTCGTCTTCCAGGAGTGACTTCTTCCACTCCTCTTTTTTTATGGCCGGAACGTCAACTGCCAGGATTGTTTCTTCTACTTGGATCTCCTCCGGTTCGTTTTCCAATATTGGCATACGTGAAAGACAGTCCGCCAAATAATTTTTTTTTCCAGGAACATGTACGATGGAATAGTTGTACCCTTGAAGCCCTAAGACCCACTTGGAGATGCGTGGGGTAGTGTTCTCTAACAGCTTGGTGGCAAATAACGGGATCAGAGGTTTGTGGTCCGTCTTTAAGCAGAATGGAATTCCCCACAAGAAATACTTGAAATGGTGGATGGCCCAATAACACGCAAGTGCCTCTTTCTCGATGGTGGAATAGTTTGCTTCCGCAGATTTCAAGGTCCTTGAAGCGAAAGCTACCACTCTTTCTGCTCCATTTACCATTTGTGTTAAAGAAGCTCCCAACCCTTTATTACTAGCATCAGTTGAGAGTGTGGCCTTAGCATTAGGATCAAATGTGTGCAGCACGGGAGCATTCACAATGGCTTCTTTTACTTTTTGAAATGCTTGTTGGTTTGCGGTGCTCCATTCATATTTGGTTCCCAATTTGAGCAGTTCACGGAGTGGTTGTACTTGGTCGGCAAAGTTCATCACGAACTTTGACATGTACTCAACCAGGCCCAGGAAGGACTTCAATTCTTCTTTGTTTTCCGGAGCAGGAGCAAATTTGACTGCATCTACCAAACTGGCCTTCGGTTTGATGCCTTCACTGGAAATGGTGTGCCCCAGGTACACCACCGTCTGCACCCCGACCTTACATTTTTCTTTCTGGGTAGTGACTCCCGCTTTGCTGAGTTTAGACAGAACCACCTCCAAAACCTTGTTGTGTTCTTCTTCAGATGCTCCATAAAGTAATATGTCATCCTGGAAGCAGATAACTTTTTCAAGGCCTTGCAGGATATTTTGCATTATGCGCTGGAAGACAGCAGCCGCGGAAGCAAGTCCAAACGGTAACCTTGAGAACTGATATGCACCAAAAGGGGTTATGAAAGACGTGAGGTGTTTTGAATCTGGGTGGAGACCAACCTGGTGGTATGCCGAGGACAGATCTAGAACTGTGAAATACTTTGCTCCTTGGATACCCATTAGCATTTCATTAATGTTAGGGAGAGGGTGTCTGTCCACCCAGATGTTGGCGTTCAAATCCCTGAGGTCCACACAGAGGCGGATGCCTCTTCCCCCCCTTTTTGCCGCTACCACAATGGGGGCCAACCATTCCGAGCTTTCAATACGCTCTATGATTCAGTTTTTTTCCAGTCTGTTCAATTCTTCCTGAAGAGGTTCTCTAAGCAATAAAGGGACAGACCAGGCTTTGTGTACCACAGGTCTCGAATTAGATTTGAGCTTGATCTTGTGGAGGAATCCTTTAAGTTGCCCTAACTTGTCTGTAAACACCTCAGGAAATTTTTCACAAACCTCCTTACCAACCATAGGCCTATCAATCAACAACACCTGTTCTGGCGCGTTGGGATCTAATTTGATGCCTAGATCTTTTTGGTGTTTCCATCCTAACAAACTAGAGCCAATTTTTGTAATATACACTTTCCCTAATGTAGACCTCCCTTTGAAATCAATCTGCATTAACAACATTCCAATCAAAGGGATAGGGTCGCTAGTGTATCCCCCTGGTTTAATATCAGGAGGCAAAATATTATAATCTTTATGGCCTGAGTTTTCTTTGAATGCAGACTCATTTATGAGAGTGTAAGGAGAAAAACATCATATGCAACATTGTCCAGTAATATTTTACATTCAGGATATGCATTCACATTACTCTCACCTATGTTCAATACTTGAAAAACAATGTCCCCCTGCAACGGTTGGTCCGACTCCTGAACTACCATGTGAGTTATGCTTTTCTTTTCATGGCATACCCTTGAAAAATGACCTCTTTTCTTGCAATTACTGCAGGTGACTCCCCTCGCTGGACACTTTACATCATTTGCTAGATGGTTCCGGTTACCACACCTATAGCACTTAGGCTTGTTTGGCTGAGCACTGGATTTATTTACCTCATGTTGGATAGACTTATTTTTACATCTCTCTGAATTACTTTGTTCACACAACTTTCATTAACTTGTTTGACCTCACTAGCTTCCTTCATTTCATTCATACAATAGCTTGTGTGTTCAATACCGATGGCAATATCAATTGCTCTTTGTAAATCTGGGGCTTCAGCTAAGAGTCTCTCCTGGATTTTCTTTTCACATGTGCATCTAACCAATTGGTCCCTGATTAGGGACTCCGTGAGTAAACCAAAATCACATGTGGCTGCCAAACCCCTCAATACTGCAATGTAATTCTTAACTTTCTCATGTTTCCCTTGACCCCGCAAGAAAAATTTATGGCGCTCAAGAACAATATTTATCCTGTCCCCAAATTGTTCTGCCAATTTTTTCACGGTAGCCTCATACACATCAGGTTGAACCCCGCCAACACCTCCTACATTTGCATTTGCACCGTCAGCACCCACCTCAGGTAAATCTTCAAACACATCCCTACAATACTTTCCCAAGTTATGCAGTAAAATGTGTTGCTTTCTTAGAGATGAAAATCTATTCCCTCCTATAGCAATCAAATATGATTCAAATAAATTAAACCATTTTTTCCAGGAGATAATAGGGTCCCCTGCTTCATCCAAAAATGGTGGTGGTTGAGACATATTTAAAGCTGTCATGGTACAGGCCAGAGAGAGAAAAAATAAGAAGGAAAAGGTAAGGAGAGAGAGAGAGAACCAGATTAAAGAAATGAACACCCAGAGTGGGTAGCAATTAGAAGAAAAGGGTAGCCCTTACAATACCCAAATACTAGGATAAGCTGGTTACACTGAGTAGACCTAGTTTTTTTAAATAATTTTGCAATGCTTTGCCCATAGCATGGAGATACTTATACCACAACCGATAGTGAAAAACACAATCCTGGGTAATTACTGCCTCATACTCATGTCAGTACCTCATAAAATACACCTCAGAATAATCAAATATGTGCCCCCCACAACCCTCGCAGGTAGATCGCCGTGACAAAACTACGACCCTCTCATGCTGTACGTAGAGAAAACGGGTGCTGTCTTTACACTGCAAAAATACTAAATCTTGCGGCAGGCGTGAATGGAGCTTTGGATTCAGTAATTGTTCATTGTTAGAGAAGAGTCCCGCTGACTGACAAGTACAAAACGCTTGACGCGTCGACTCCTACCTCACTCTTGCCGGTTGAGGATAAACAAAGGATTTCCGACCTGGAGATAGTGCGGCAGCTAGCTCTTCGCATTCACACCGGACTGCTCGGGACAATTGCGCAAAATGCCAAGTCGACGCGTTACCTCAGAATGGTTCACTTGGACTGAGCAACGCCGGACTCAGGCAGGCTGGATCTGAGGAACACCGGACTCAGGCAGGCTGGATCTTCTCGTGGAAATTCTTCCTTTCGCTGCATACAACCAGGCGCCCAATTCTCCGATCGCTGACCTTTTTCGGAGTTGACGTGACAGGAAAACTTGAAGTAACGCTGACTCTCCTCCTTCGACCTCCCACATCGATCTTCCGGCGTATTCAACCCACGTCCTAATGCCCAAAGAACAGCTTGTGAAGATGAGACGGGACTGGCACTGTAAGGTCACATAAGGTTCACCCTCAGATTACTCAAGCTTGCTCCGGGCAGAAAGCGTTTCGCGTCCCGTTGCCAAGAAACCACTTCACTGTGACAGGCAAACAATTATGAGTGAACCAGCTGCTACGGCTGTGTTTTATACCTAAAACCACAGCGCGTTCCTTTTCCCGGTAGCTCTTCAGCGTACTGTTCGTAAGTCTAGGTTAAATGAAGCAGCTGCTGTTTTGGCTAAAAACGGCAGGTATGTGAACCGTTACTTTTCCTCAGTTGGATTGCAAGGCAAGGCTCACAGTCTATACTTCACTCCGCTTAAGTAATTCAGTGGTGATGATCGTTCAGTTACGTCTCACCAAAGTTCAGTTGACTTCCTTTGCTGGCAGCTATCACAGGGGAAAGAATCTAACCGTCCCCAGCACGGTTAACGTCGCCAAATTGTTAAGAAATACACTCCACACCAATGAAGATAAGAAGAGGAGTTTTATTCACCGGATTCTTCTGTGCCAACTACCGGAGTGAGCTCCCCAACATTCTACGGCGAGCTTCACTCCAACATTCTACAGGAGGGAGAGACCAAGGGGAGAGGGGGAAAAGGCAGGGGGGAAAAGGGGCATACCAAGTTACAACAGAAACCATAACAGTTTGTGTTCTATCCTGACACCTAAGTAGGCAAAATATTTAACTCTCTCTAAAGCAGCTCCCAAATAATAAAAGTCTGCCTCAGTTGGTGTTTTGGATTCACGGCCTTATATTTTGTCTCCTTTATATGTACAGTTAGTTTTCTTTAATGGTAATAGGCTTCACAGCTCTCCTGTTGGTGATGTATAGCGACCATGGTTAGTGTCAAGGTCACTGCATTGCCTGCAAACAGTGGGATGGTCCTTTTATCATCACCCATTCTGGAAGTATCTAGATTTCATTTTTGTAAGTAGCAAATATGCCAAAGCTTCATGGAGGTATCTCATTAAAGTGAGGAAGCTTTACACTGGCAGATTGAAAACGTACTTTTTTAAGAGCTTGCAAAAAGAGATCAAAAGTGGTGATGTGGAAAGCTCGCTGTGAAGTTTATTCCATTCACTGGCCTTTGCCACTGAGATATCTCTGTCTCCAAAAAGCTTTAGCCCGGGTTTTAGGGATATCAAGTAGGAAGGGTCCACTCGAGGGAAGGGGCCTGGCCTGCCCGTGCATTCTGAATTCAGAGGAAAGAAAGTGATGGACAGCGCCAGGCTGAACAGCTGTAATGTTACTACCGCCTTGAAGAGAATACTTTTCTTGACAGGTAGCCTGTGCAAACGACGAAGAACTGGGCCGATGTGACGGGGGCAAGAGGTACCGGTGATTGGACGTTCAACAGTTGATTTGGAAGTCCTAGGTGGCAGAAGTTATTAGGAAATCAGACCGGTGGTACTTCAAACACATTTGCAAGCAGCAGAAAACAAGCATGTACGTTTTTAAAGCGTTTAGCACCTCTTATCACTGCTTTCCATAAGAAGAAATGCTGGGGAACCCAAATGAGAAAAAATATGTAGTAAAATCAAGGTTTAATTAGACGTGTTACAGGAAGCTGCACAACGGAAAGTAGTCGAAAATATAATTATAGCCTTTGCATACTATTACTACAACACTTCAGAGAACGCCTGGGGAGAGCTGTAAGCTTTCCTCCCACACACATACAAGATCTGTTTTTAGTTCTGCCTGGAGGAGCATGAAACGTGAACTATTTTTTCATTGTTCCATAAATAATATTTACAAGAAATGCAGGTATATGACGTTGAAGAAGGCACAGGACATTTTACAGAGCACCGCCCAAAATGTTGTTTTCTCGTTACCTTTAGTTTTCTACATTAAGAACACAAACAGTAGGTGCAACAGCAGCCTTTGTTACATCTTTGGTCGTTAATTCAATGAACCAGCAATAATATCGCATCTATAGGTACACTTGAAAAGATGATTTAAAATACCTAGAAGAATATCAAAGTGCGAAATAAGCACTGCTAAATGCAATACGCCCTGCGTGTATTTTTTTTTTGTAATGAAGTAATGAAAGTAGGCATTGGTCCACTAGTTCTGGCTCTGAAGTGGCCACATTTTTAAGTGGACGTGCAGAGGTGATCAGGGAAATATCACTGCTAAGACAAGTCTCAGAACACAAAAACAAGTACAATGTGGGACGCAAATGAATCAAGACTAGGCACTACATTTGATTTGATTTTAAATGTGTAAAGCGCTCGAACGCCCGGAGACGTCTTGGCGCTTCTTCTGTATTCAGGTGAGAAACTAGTCATTTCATGTTAAAAGCTGTTTTATATTTCAAAAAGAGAATATGGTGCATGCGTCATACACCTGCAGTATGTGTGTCAGAAAAAGCCGAGAAAGATGCTCCTTGTTTTTACCTGTATATATCTCTTTCAGAGTGAGTCACGAAAGATCCGTTTCTTCCACGTGATGACGCATTGATTTTCAAGACATACATTCGCATTTAGATCTTACTAATATACACGTTTGGCATTAATTGAGAGCCCTACACGATCAGATTTACAGCCATGTAAAAAAGTTCATAAAGCCGAACTTTACACACCTCTCTGTGGCAGCCTATTCAGGGATATACAGGGAAATAGAAGAGCAATCCTTTGAACTAATGTGTATTTGCGGTAAATGTCCATTAAATCGCCATAAAAAATGGATTCTCGGTTGTCCGGGCTACATTACAGTAAGTAATATTGACTTGAGGACATTGAATCCTATTAGAAAGACTTCCACTAACCCCTAAATTCCTATTACAGGCGCTTCTTTCCTACCAACAACACTAAAGATGTGTACACATATGTTGACTATTAAGCAACAATGTTTAACTTGTGCCGGTAGTTGCAGGAGATGGGTAGCAAAACTCATTTTTGGGGACTGGGATTTTTTTTTTGCATCATCAGACTTTCAGCCAGTGCAAGAGAGAGACAGGCAAAAATGGACGGAAAAAGCAGGGAAAGATAGGAAAACAGTGACTGGGGGTGGGGGCATGGGGGGATGAAGAAGGTTGATGAAGAACCTGCAAGTGTGAGATATAGAGACAGGAAGGGTGGGGCGATGGGAAAATAGGGATGAGGTGAAATTGCAATTCTCCTATTACCATGACTAGAGAATATGGATTTTATTAAAGACACGGAGGCTGACATTATGCATAACACGTTTAATGCAGTCTCCAAGCAGCCGCACACATCAGGGGTCGGGTAAAGGCACCACAGACAATAGGATGGAGAGGGTAAAGTCACCATGGACAACGGAAGGAAGGGGGGGTGGGGTAAAGTCACCATGGACAATGGGAGGGAGGGGTGTGGGGTACAGGCCCCACTGAGAATGAGAGGGAGGGGTAAAGTCACCACAGACAATGGGAGGGAGGGGGTGGGGTAAAGTCACCACAGACAACTGGAGGGAGGAGGAGGTGGGGTAAAGTCACCATAGACAACGGGAGAGAAGGGGAGGTGGGGTAAAGCCACCATGGAGAACAGGAGGGAAGGGGAGGTAAAGGTACCACAGGCAACAGGAGGGGTGTGGTAAAGTCACCGCGGTCAGCATGAGGAAGGGGAGGTAAAGGCACCACGGACAACAAGTGGGAGGGGGTGGGCTAAAGTCACCACGGACGACGGGAGGGAAGGGGAGGGAAAGGAAAATCATCACGGACTACGGAAGGGAGGGTGGTGGGGTAATGTCCCCACAGACAAAGGGAGGTATGGCAGGTGGGCTAAAGTCACCACAGACAAAGGGAGGGGGTGGTGTGAAGTCACCACAGACAACAGGAGTGGGGGGTGGAGTGAGGGAGGGGGTCGGGTAAAGTCACCACGGACAACAGGAGAGAGGGGGTGGGGTAAAGTCATCATAAAGAATGGGAGGGGGTGGGGTAAATTCACCATAGACAAAGGGTGGGAGGGGGATGGTGTAAAGTGACCATGGACAGCGGGAGGGAGAGGAGGTAGGGTAAAGTCACCACAGAAAATGGGAAGGAGGGGGTGGGGAAAATTCACCACGCACAACGGCAGGGAGGGAGGTGAGGTAAAGTCGCCACAGACAAAGGAAGGGAAGTGGGTGGGGTAAAGGCACCCCAGACAACAAGAGGGAAGGGGTTTAGGGAAAGGTCACCACGGACAACAGGAGGGAGGGTGGTTGGCATAAAGTCACCATGGAAAATGGGACGGAGGGGGGTTGGGGTAAAGACACCATAGACAATGGGAGGTAGGGGGGTGGGGTAAAGACACCACAGACAAGGGGAGGGAGGGGGGTGGCATAAAGTCACCACGGACAATGGGAGGGGGTGGGGTAAAGTCACCACGGACAATGGTAGGGAAGGGGAGGTAAAGTCACCACGGACAACAGGAGGTAGGGAGGTGGGATAAAGGCACCAAGGACAACAAGAGGGAGGGGGACGGGGTAAAGGCACCACAGACAATGGGAGAGAGGGGGGTGAGAAGGCACGGATTGAGGGAGGGTGGCAGGGGAAGGCACGGGAAGAAAATGGTGCTTACAATCTAAATAAAACATACTGTGCAACACTCAAAGTAAAGGGCCCAGTAACCATGGATGGATACAAATGACGATATGGCAGTCATAAGGAGGGACTAACAAGCCTAAAACCAATCGGAAGGCAGCATTTAGGAACGACAAAGACACAAGCCAGTGAAAAAGATGGTCAGAGAGTGGTCGGAGCTTCCACGGATCTTCCACTCCATTCTGAATGCTGCATGCCTCGCAAAGTGAGCAGCGCATGCGTGCTGCTGCTTTAGGCTCGACCTAAAAAGGTTCTTATTTATAGTTTTGAAGATTGGCTACTCCATATCAAGCATGGTGGATGGTATATCCATCACATTTTGTACAAGTATCCCACCTGCCAAACTCTATACAAGGCCCACAGTCACCCAATGATGATTAAAATGCTAATACTCCAGTGTTTTTCAATCTGTGGTTCTATGCCTTATTTATCTTTACACACATTTGCTGAGCTTCAAAGACAGAAGTCAAATGTCAGTCTGTGTCTTCTGACATTGCTGCTTATTTTTTAACAAGGCAGTTATGTTTACAAACTCCTCTCACTTTGCAGTCAGAGAAAAAAAGTAAGTTGAATTATGTGACAATCTAGCTGCTGTGGTACAGAGGATTTGAAAGGAAAGGCTGTAGGGTGTCATTTTCGTAATTCACAACAAAATGTGAATACCTGCAAATGAACAGTACACATTGAGTCATTAGGAAACCCTAAATGAATCACTTTTTTGTAATTCTGAAGTGTGATGAGAGCAAAGATTTGAGTAGGTTCAAAACAAATGAAGACACTTTACTTAGTGATGCACAAATACTATATATTCACTGAAACCTGATTTCCATACATTATCATTTGTGTGCAATATAGTTTTATCAGTTAAACTGTATATCTGTGCAAATTTAGGGGTCATTTGAATGGAAAATGTGCTGCCTTTAAATGACAGTGTGCTGCCACACATTGCTTTAATTGCAAAGTCCCAGGCTCTCCACACCACTGGAGTCAAGCTATCCAGGCTGAATTAAGGCTGATAGCCAGAAACCGGTCCTTGGATGCTTGATTCCGGTCTGGGAAAGACATGGCTTGGTAGTTCGGACTGGACTGTTCCCATGAGGCACAGGGTCAGAGCTGATTTGCATATAGCCAGTGTCTAACCCAGGGTGGTGTGGAGTGCAAAAAAACGATGGATTTAGGCCCAGATCCTTGTACTGGGGTGAAAGTATGACATTGTTCTACATTCTGTCCATCAACTGTGTTTTTTGCAATTTTCACCCTGAGTGGGCTGGGTATGCTCAGACGTGAGTCCCAGGCTCTCCACACCACTGGAGTCAAGCTATCCAGGCTGAATGAAGGCTGATAGCCAGAAACCGGTCCTTGGATGCTTGATTCCGGTCTGGGAAAGACATGGCTTGGTAGTTCGGACTGGACTGTTCCCATGAGGCACAGGGTCAGAGCTGATTTGCATATAGCCAGTGTCTAACCCAGGGTGGTGTGGAGTGCAAAAAAACGATGGATTTAGGCCCAGATCCTTGTACTGGGGTGAATGTATGACATTGTTCTACATTCTGTCCATCAACTTTGTTTTTTACACATTGCTTTAATGACATTAAACAATTGCCTGCTGATGTCCATTAAAGCTAGGTGGGTCACAAACGTTTGTTGTTCTAAAAAGTGCTTTTTTTGTTGTTGTGGTATTCACAATTTTGGGAAGCACTGTAATACAGAGTTTGTGCAGAATACTTCAGATATACCCTTTAAAGTCTTTGAGTACCCCAATGCTCCCTACAGAGTAATATTCTAGGCTACAAAAACAAAAATCAAGTAGTTGAAATGCCATATTTTGTGCTCATGTCTTGATGATGATTCAGCCAGAGCTGTTTTTAATTGCGACCACACTAAGCTTGCAGAAGCTTGTAGTTTTACAGTTTCCCTTATAAGTTGCATTGTGACTAGTGTTATCTGAAACACTAGGACCTGTTAAAAGATGGCCTTATGCCATGTGGTCAGTTGAGATCTATTTGTTTATTGATCAAAACACTTAGGTTATCAGGTTTGCTATCTAGGTTATATCACCGTCCGTCATTAAGTCAATTGTGTTTAAACAGTTTTTTTTAAAACTATAAATGTAAGCCCACTAAGTCCATTTTCGTTTTTACTATTTTCAGTTTGCTTACTGAGTTTGATAGCCTTTAAAGCCATTGTGGCTTCCCTTCTCTATAAAAGTCTCTCTGAAAATGTCACTTTGTTTGTAGATTATTCGAGGTGTAGGTTGCTACTTTTCTAGGTATTTGAACATTGTTTTAGTTTACTAAATAATGCGCCTGGGCACAATTTGGATTATACCAGAGTAATCAGAATAATTTCAGTAATTTTGCATGGAGAACTACCAACAATAATACAATTTGGTCTACTCGTGCTTTTAACAGTAGTTTGGGAAAACAAATCTTAACGCAAGAGCACATTTTGCCAGCGCAAGAAGTTCCTCAAGCTACTGTTTATGTTCTGTTGCATTTAGCACAATTTTCTTTGCGCAAAATTCATCCTGACGTCCATTATGGACTCGCGGGTGCATTTTGTGCTAAGAAACTAGTACTAAGGGGCCGATTAGGATGGCGGACGGACTTGCGTCCGTCCGCCACCCTTGAGGAGGAGGGAACGTCCGCAAGGGCTGCGGCGTTCCCTCCGTGCTGATTAGGATGTGACCGCCAGGGTGGCGGTCACATCCTCTATATTTAACATTGCGGCGGGTGCAGCTACAAGTTGCACCCGCCGCAATGTTAAAAAAGCATGTGTTACATTTACATGCACAAAGCGGCAGGCACCGCACGGTGCCTGCTGCTTTGTGCACGCAAATGCAGGGGGGTACCATAGGTACCCCCCATGTGCACCCCCCACCCCCCATTCACCCAGGGGGCCCGCAACGGGCCCCCAAAGTGAATGTCCGTATGCTTTTCCATGGCGGAAAAGCCGCCGTGGAAAAGCAGTTTTACACAACCATCATAATATGGCGGACGGTGTCTCATAGACACCGCCTGCCATGTTATAGCTTTTCCGCCGCGGTCGGAAGCCGACCGCGGCGGAAAAGCGGCGGACGGAATTCCAGACCCACCAGCCATCCTAATTTGGCGGTGGGTCTTTGGAGCCTCCGCAGAGGATTTTCCGCCTCCTCCGGGCCGGAGGTGGCTTCCGCCGGCCCGGAGGAGGCGGAAAATCCTCCATCCTAATCGGCCCCTATATGCCAGAAGTAAATTGGGAGAACATCCTACCTCAAGTGCACATTTAGCATGTGCGATTGACTGGTCATGCTGCTATTTATATTCTATTGCATTTAGCTCTGTTTCTTAAAGTAAAATGCATCCTCGCGTCAATGTTGGATGTGAGGGGGCAATAAAATAGTGCTAAATCCAGAATTACTCTTATTACATAATTCAGTGTATTTTGCAGAATTGTTTCGGTAATTCTGCATGATTACACTGCATGGAATTACGCCAGTTATGCCCACCCCCACTAAACAGCAATACGTTTAAGCTGTTGTTCAGAAGATGAAAATATGAACATGCAGAAATAAGAAGGGGAGCAAGAGGGGACTGTTTCATTCCATGGCCACTGAGTGTGCACATTACAGTCTTTAACTTCATTACATCCCTAAGCAATTTTTTGTAGACTTATAATGACATTGTGAATAATAATCTGTCAGGCCTTCATTCTGAGTGGCCTCTTAATAATGATTCGAGCAGGAAATAGGCTTCTGTCTATACTGGTATTTCAGGCAATCATGTAGAAGTACCATTTACTATTTATGTCAAACTTGGGAGAAATTGCCCTCAAAATATGGTCCATATTTTAAAGAAAAGACATGAATATGGGTGTGGTAATTCATTTCTGACTTTATTTCCCATTCTGAAGGGGATCTCTTTGACTTGGCCCTTTCTGCAGAGGTGTCCCTAAACCTTTTGCCTGTTTTCTGAACTATTCTTTGTTGGCTTTCAGGACTCTGCTCACTTTACCACTGCTAATCAGTGCTAAAGTGCTTGTGCTCTCTTCTTAAAACATGGTGAAATTGACCTACACCCAATGAGCACATTGAATTTACTTATAAGTTCCTAGTAATACATGTACCAAGAGCCTGTAAATTGACTTCGACTAGATTAAACCCAGATCTTTGTGACAGGGGGTGAATGTTTGCATTGTTCAGCATTCTGTCCCTCATTTGTTCTTTTTGCTTTTGTCCCCCTAAGTGGGAAGGGTATGACCAGACGTGATTCCCATGTTCACTGTGCCACTGGATTCAAGCTAGCCTGGCTGATGAGTGGTGATGCCCGAAACTGGTCCCAGGATGCTTGTTTCTGGTCCAGGGAGGACCTGGCTCAGCAATTCAGGCTGGGCTGTTCCCATGAGGAGCACGGTCAAGACTGATTTGCATATGGCTGGGTCCAAACTGGGGTGGCGTAGTGATAAAAAATAAGAATAGATTAAGTTCAGATCTTTGTGACTGGAGCTGAATATTTGCATTGTTTAGCATTTTGTCCATCATTTGTTCTTTTTACCAGTGGGCCTGCAGCACATATTGTGCCACTCACTTAAGTTATCATTTTGAATGTGTCCCAGCCCCTGCCATTGCAGCCTTTGTGCGCAGTTAAAACTGCAATTTCAACCTGGCTAAATAAACCTTGTTCAGGCCTAACCCTTCCTTTTGAATACATATGTCACCCCAAGGGTAGGCCTTAAACAGGTCATAGGGCATTATTCTGTGTATTTAAAAAATTTGACATGCACTTTTAAGTTTCACACGTCCTGGTAGGGAAAAACTCTTAAATTCATTTTCACTACTCTAAGGCCAGCCTATCCCATAGGATAACATTGGGTTAAAACATTACATTTACTAAGTGCTAACTTTCAATTGAGAGCAGGGAGGAATGCCGAGTTAGGTGTCTAAGGAATTGTAATTTAGAACTCTCTTTAATGGTAAAGTTGTATTTTAAGTCACAATTCTGAAAAATGCCACTTTTAAAAAGTTGTCATTTTCTTGTGCCAAACATTTGGTGCCTGCTGCCTGTTTCCTGTGTCACATGACTACAAGTAGCTGGCAGTTGGTCTTTGCGTATTGCTCCCAGACAGTGGAACAAAGGGCAATAGATGTTAGCAGCATGGGCCATTTGTGACTTGATGAGGGGGAATGGCTGTCACCTACCACATTTTCACATCACAAAGGCTCTGCCTGGGCACACCGCAAAGGGTTTGACACTAGTCATTTGTGGTCCCTTACAAGCTGGGACTAGGGTATGGAGGCAGAAAATTCCAGACACTTCAGGCGGTGGAAACCTTCTGAACCATCTCCTACTTCAAAGTGGGCACCAGGTGTAAACAATGGACCCTCAGACCTAACTCTCCCGCACACCTCTGGGGGTGTGGAAGATTTAGAAGGACTGCTGTCCTGCTCTGCCATGCTGCCTAAGTTAAAGGACTGGACATGCATTTAGACCCAGGACTTCTATAGTGACTCCAGGGCTAGATGGCTGTCCTCCTGATCAGGGCCTCTTGGACATAAAAGGCTCTAAATATCTTGAACCCAGCTCCTAGACTCTACTTGCTGGGAGCTCCCTACCCCAAATTGGTTCCCTCCCAGTCTTGGACTCTTGGAAGTGGGCCTGAAGGTGCTCCGCCAGCCCAGCCGTGATCCTGTGAGCAGAACCAATGTTGAGTGACACATCTTCTCAAAACCACATTGGAACTTCCGCAGTGCAACATATCCTTGACGCCAGACTTTGTACCGCAGCCTGAGGCCTCATTGGGACCACTGACGCGTGATGCATCCTCGATTCAGGTCTCCACATCGCAAGGACTTCATCAATGCCATCTTTGATGATGACGCTGGACTTCTCATTGGCATTAATGATAATGGGGTAACCCAGTGGCCCTCAGAACCTGGGTAAGTACACTATAGAAAAGAGGGGTTCTGTCGGGTAGGTCAACTGATTTGTACAAGGTATTAAATACATTAAGGAAAATATGTCCTAATCATATTTCCAAGTAACACACCAGAGAGGACAACTTGATTATGCAAAAAAAATAAAAATAAGAATTCTTTACTTCGTGTTCATACACATGCAAGTCAAAGAAATGGCTGTCTATGACATAATACAGATACGACAAAAAAACAAATGACTACGGTGAACAATTAGTGACTGGTAGTGATACGTGACACAGTGCTGTACAAAGGTGACATATGCATAACACAGGGGGATATTTATCTTTCAAGTCCAAGACTAAATGTATAAACCCCAACAGTAGTTATTTATTTATTTGACATTTATATGGCGCAACAAATCATCCCAAGGGGATCACTTGGTGCTTGGCAGCACACTGGCAAGATCCTCGCCCACACCGACCCCCTAAAACAATCAGATTTGTAGGCATTTCTTAGAGTGTCCCAGACAGGTACAGCAGTGTATCTCTTCCGGTAACCTGTTCCAATGAAAGGGGGCAAAGTAGGATAAAGCGCGCCTTCCCATTCTAGATTTATTGATCTTGCATGGAATTAGAAGGCTTTGATTGCTTGATCTCAACTGGCTGCCGCTGACATAGGCCCTTACCTTCTTCCTTGGGTATACTGGCCCCAGGCCTCGCCTTGCCTTGAACACCAATGTGAGAAGTTTAAAGACTGCTATCCTTCTGACGGGCAGCCAATGTAAGGCTTGCAGCAAAGGTCGAGACGGGAAACGTCTAGGCTTATTCAGAGCCATTCTTGCAGCAGTATTTTGCAGTACCTGGAGCCTAGAGAAAAGCTCCTCCCTAGCTCCTACCAGTAGTGCGTTGCCATAGTCCAGCCTGCTCACAATAAGCACCTGAATAAGGGTCTTTCTTGCATCCAAAGGGATCCAAGGAAATACTTTCCTTAGCATTCTCAATATCCCAAAACAGGTGCTCGAAAGTGTCTTTACATGATCCTCAGACGATAAGTTACTATCCAACAGGATTCCCAAATTCCTAACCTGTTTTGTGGAGGAATGAGGTTCCCCCAATTCCGAGGGCCACCAATCTGTCGTCCACAGTTCCTCTGCCTTACCGAACAGGAGAATCTCTGTTTTGTTGGAGTTAAGCTGGAGGAAATTGTCCCCCATCCAGGCAGCTATGTTCAACATACAGGTCTTAAACTTGGCCCTTGTGACAGCTGCATCGGATTTGAATGGGATTATCACCTGCATGTCATCCGCATACAAAATCGTCTCAAAGCCGCAAGGTCTTATGATGTGGACAAAGGGGCCACATTTATGTTGAACAGAGTAGGGCTTAGAATGGAGCCCTGGGGTACCCCCTTATCGAAATGGGGTGGTTACTGACACAAATTAGTCTAATTTGACACATTGTGCTCTGTTTGACAGGAAGCTTTGCAGCCAAGCCAGTGCTGGACCTTCGACACCAATCTCCTGCAATCTGCAAAGCAGGATGTTTTGCGAGATGGTGTTGAAGGCTGCTGACAGATCAAGGAGCACCAGCATAGTGGGAGTCCCTCTGTCTAAAGACATCCTAATGCTGTCAGTAACTTCCATCAGGGCCGCCTCTGTGCTGTGACCTGCTCGAAAACCCAATTGAGCTGGGTCCAACAGTTGGTTCTGTTCCAGATAGTCTGTCAGTTGCTGATTAATCATCTTCTCCATGACTTTCGAACAGCATGGGAGAAGGGAGAGTGGCCTATAATTTTTCCTCTCTGCCAGATCTGCTGACATTTTCTTCAGCAGAGGTTTGATCAGTGTTTTCTTCCACTTGTTTGGAAAAGTGGCAGTGTCCAAGGAGATGTTGCAAACTTCTGAGAGCGAGGAAGCTAAGACCGTGGCCAATTCTGCCATGATGAAAGGAGGGGCACAGTCTGCTCTGACCCTGACTTTGTTACTGCAAGTGCCGCCCTTACGTGCTCAGTGGTGATGATGGAAAATGAGTCGAGCTTAGGTGAAGAGGGGTTCCTTTCCCTTCAGGTTGGGTACCCATGAGGCCTCTCCTCCCCCCGAGGAGTTATAGATTTTATCTATTTTTTTCTCCGAAGTGGGTGGCCAAATTATCACATAACTATTGCGTGTGGGGGACTGCTGCTCACTATGGGATTGGTGAATTCTTTTAGTATCTTGAAAAGTTCCTGTGAGGAATTATTTGCCTCCCTTATCCACACGCTCAGATGTTCTCTTCTGGCAACTTTACAATGACCTAGGTAATCTCTATGTGCCGCATTATAAACCAGCTTATTCTCAGGACATTTAGTTTTCCTCCATTTTCTTTCCCGCCCTCTGCAGCAACCCCTCTCCGCTTTGACCTTTTCCGAGTACCAAGGCGCAAGCGCAGGTTTCTCTTTTACTCTCACTGCTTTCAGAGGGGCAATGCGATCCAAAGCAGTCCCAACCGCTGCCTCCCATCTTTCCAGTGCCTTGTTACTGTCTACCCCCCTCCATTGAGGCGGCTAAAAAAGCCCCGCCGAATGCTTCCGGGGTGACTTTCCTCCAGGTCCTGCGCAATTATGGTTTCCTGTTCAAGTCAGTTAAATTGCGTGGACTAATCAAGACAATACGTCTACGTTTCGACCCTTAACAATTGAGCTGCTTATTAGGCATCAGAGGCGGTCTTCATCAGGACAGGGGGGAGGTGAAAGCCTGTTGAATAATAGAAGCCATATTATGGACAGAGGGGTGTGTACCTGGTGTGGGAAAAGCAAGAGATGCAGTGGCAACGTCATGCTTACCGAAGACTTGGGATCCTAATGTGTTGGCATCCAACTTGAAGCAATTTTTGTAGAGGTGTCAGCCGACACCTCAGACTCACATAAGTGGATTGTGGTCTAAAAATAATGTGGAACTGTAATCAGTATGGTGCAGGGTCATATGCCCACCGGCATAGGGTGTAGCAATGTTTTAACTCATGAAGATGCCTGGAAATCTGTCTTCACCAGCCGGTTGAAGTAATTTAAAAGAACCCGCTGATGCGATCAAAAGCACTACGGGGCAAAACATAGGGGGGAGAGGAAGTTGGGGGCTAATCAGTACAGAATATTTGGAGGAGCCCTCCTAACTGTTACAGCTAGCAAGCAGTCATGGCGTACCTCAAAACCGTGGATTAAAAACAAGCAGAGATGGTGTGCTTTCAGCGATATCAGTCTACACCCATGTGTGCCTAAGCGATTTAAAAAACGGGAAGCCAATGCGTCAATTGTTACACTAAAGCAATGATGGCGTCCCTCAAAACTTTGGTTTAAAAACAAGCAAAGATGGTGTGCTTTAAGCACTATCAGTCTACACCCCTGAGTGCCTGAACGATTTAAAAAAACAGGAAGCCAATGCGCCAGTTGCTACACTAAAGCGGCATCAATACGGAACGGGGATCTAAATCAAGCGATCCACACTCGTTAAAAGATTTGAAGTGCTCTAAGCAGTGATTGAAAGGCGCCAGAGGTTAGTTCAAAGTGACTTCATTAGAAAGGGGAAGAAGCGCGGGGGAGGCTTTAAACAATGGCATACATACTCGTGAATACGAGAATTACGCTGCCTGTTCATAATGCAGGGGGCGGGGAGACGCATGCCGGCTTACTTGAAATAGGCGTCCTCATCCGTCAGAAATATGATTAGGACATATTTTCCTTAATGTATTTAATACCTTGTACAAATCAATTGACCTACCCGAAAGAACCACTCTTTTCTATAGTGGACTTCGCATTGCATCCACCCAGCTCCATGGAACCGCCAGTGTGCCATGCTTCCCCGACACAGGAGTTTGCATCACAAGCTCTTGTCAACAGCAACCTCAATACCAATGCAGGACTCTGCATCACAGCCTCACTGCTCCTCGGAACTGCTGTCGCGACGCATCTTCAACACTAGATTTAAGGTACTTTGTTCAGTGGGCCTAACTTGACCCCTGTATCTGACCCGCACTTCATCGCTGTTGGCCCGAATTTGTGACTCTGTCACAGTCCGAAACAAAAGGGGGTGATGATGGACAAATCAAAGCAAATCAAATCAAACACTCACTCCCAGTCAACTGATCTGGGTTTAATCCATCACCATTCTTTAGCTCACTCAGCCACCCCAGTTCAGACATGGCCATATGCAAATCAGTCTGACCCTGTGCCTCATGGGACCAGAAACCGGTCCTCGGAAGCTTGTTTCCGGTCCAGGGAAGGCATGGCTTGGCAGTTCGGGCTGGACTGTTCCCATGAGGCACAGGGTCAGACTGATTTGCATATAGCCATGTCTGAACTGGGGTGGCAGAGTGGGCTAAAGAACGGTGATGGATCAAACCCAGATCTTTTGACTGGGTGTGAGTGTTTGATTGGTTCAGATGCTCCGTCTATCACCACCCCCTTTTGTACCGCTTTGGCCGCCATAAGTGTGGCAGGGTATGCTCAGACGTGAGTCCCTTGCTCACTTTGCCACTGGATTCAAGCAAGCCGGGCTGAAGACGGCTGGAATGCCAGAAACCGGTCCTCGGAAGCTTGTTTCCGGTCCAGGGAAGGCATGGCTTGGCAGTTTGGTCTGGACTGTTCCCATGAGGCACAGGGTCAGACTGATTTGCATATAGCCATGTCTGAACTGGGGTGGCAGAGTTGGCTAAAGAACGGTGATGGATCAAACCCAGATCTTTTGACTGGGTGTGAGTGTTTGATTGGTTCAGATGCTCCGTCCATCACCACCCCCTTCTGTCACAGTCCAGCATGACCAAATAACCAGAGTTTGCGCTTTGTGCTTCTAGGCACTATTTTCACTTACATATTTAAAAATGCATATCTCCTGTGCCACTGATTGGGTTTTTGTTTTTTTGGTCTCAAATCATTTATTACATATTACTCTCCTTTTCTAAATTGGTGATGGTTTTTCCTTGTGTTGAGCTTTCACTTCTTACTGTTTGAATGTGCTGCATAAATACTTCACACATTGCCTCTAAGTTAAGCCTCATTGTTTTGTGCCAAGCTATCAGAAATTTAAGCACAAGTCATTTTGGCATTTGCTTATGTCTCACGCTTACCAAAATTGAGATTGCTGCTTGAGTGAGTTTCATCCTAATCAGCCAGTAACCCAATTTCAAACAGGATGCATATTGGTTTACTTGAAAAACTGAAGTAAAACTGCATCCTGGACATCACAATACCTGCAGTTTTGGTAATCTTGGTTGTGGAATTACTGCACTGGAATTACCTTGTCACTTGTGATGGAGGGTTCAGTCTATAAATTTGTCACATAATAATTGATGCACTGTTTGGAAGCTTGACTAAGATGTGTTTAATATTGTTACTAGGTGTGGGCTACGCTGTGATACTTATTGCTCTATATGTGGGATTCTACTACAACGTCATCATTGCATGGTCCTTGTACTACCTATTCTCATCATTCACATCAAAACTGCCCTGGACGAGCTGTGGTAACAAATGGAACAGCCCAAACTGCACTGACCCCAAGCTTCTCAACGGGTCTCTTCTAAGCAATGGTACCAAGTACTCCAAGTACAAGATTACACCTGCTGCCGAATTCTATGAGTAAGTACCATCATTTTATCTGTCATCTGATTGGGGTATCTCATGGTTGAGTACTCCAAGGAGGCTTGTCTTTCACCAAATTGTTCTCTAATGAATTACAAGTGGGATCATACATTTTTAAGATTTCACCAATTTATAGTTGTCTCACAGATAGTGAAATTGTGAATTTGCTTCAAGTGCATGTAATGTAAACAAATGATGTCGACATTATGCTTCTTCTGTTGAGTGAGTGAACATTTAAATGGGGCAGACTAAAGACATAGCTGCCTCTCTGAACCTCATCTAGGCAGAGAGAGGAGAGTATGTTACACAGATGAGGTTTAAGGTCAGCCTATTCCTAACTCCAAAGCGACACTCTTCCAGGTTCAGAAGATCAATTTTGAATTCCAAAGTACTGACCATTAAGTTGAAGTCAAGAATGTTAGCAGGAACAATGCAAATATATATTGAGTATATTTATTCTGAACATAGCCTCAGCAGGTGGATGAGCAGTCAACAACAAATATTTGTAGTGTGGTGTTGTGGAGGTCACACACCATAATCAAGTAGCAGAGTAATTTAGATAACACATGCTCTTTGACTCCTAATAATGAAAGTCGTTTGACCCAATGCCCCATCTTTAGCCCCTCAAAATCCTCTTTTTATTGCTGAGGGGCTAAGGTAGCACCGAGAAGTGTAAAGTGCAGGAAGTACTCATGGATCCTACAGCCTAGCTTTTTTCCTATTCCTGTCATTGCATTTATTATCCATGATAGTAGAGTAGCAAGAGAAGTGCCAGGGGTACCGAACAACAGGCCAGGATTAACAACTACTGCCCATGTCTTAACAACCATATGTACTCTGTATTTCCACTAAGGGTCAGCATAATATTCTGAATTCTGGAAATACATGGTCTTGTACAGTGCTTAAGATAATCTCAAATGTTTGGGGGGGTCTCTAAATAGTGTGTGGCTAAAGAAGCATAAGTATTTATTGTTTCCAAGAGGTGTGGACTATGTAGATAAGGGCGCAGCCTAAACAATTTGGCCTGGAATCGTTTGCTTGGCACAGTGTTCCAACATCAGGTGTTTGGGACCCTCCAAGTAAGTTGTATGTTACTGCATACAGACATCGCACAGCAATGAGCACATGCCTAAAACAAGGCAAAGCTGTCGTTTATTGCCAGTTCTTGTTAGGAGCATGGGATAATTAAGTAAGTAAGTAAGTAAGTAAGTAAATCTTTATTCGGTTTCAATTTACATGTAGAACCATAAAAGCATTTGCACAATTGATTACTTCATTTAAAATTCATTTTAACAAAAACTAGTACAGATTTAATATGAATTCATTTAAAATTGGTACCCTTATTCATTGGTCCAAATTATCAAACGTTATTATATTAAAGATTTACTCTATGTTTAAAAATACATTTTAAAAAAGTACTCACAGTTTTACATATCAATTCAGAACTTAAGAATTGGAGCCACAGCATGGCAGGATGACATTTTCTAAGGCCTAGGATTCTCAACAGGGGAATTAACCATAGCTTACGATGTGCAGAATAGTACTTGCAGAACAGTACGGTATGAATCGTTGACTGTTCAGATGTTTCGTCACACGGGCATACCGGTAAGCTTTCTTCCCAGCTGTTTCTATTAGGAAAGGCTACAACCCTGTGGAAAATGTTCAGCCTGAATCTTGCTAGTAAAAAGCGCTCAAAGTGCGATTCGACATAAGTTAGATAGGGTCCCATTTCTAATGTGGTCATTACCGCCAAGGAGTGTTGTACTGATGGTTTCTTACTCTCTAGGCTGGTACGTAACTCTTCTATGTGACTCAATGCCCTTGTTTTTAAGTCTTTCTTCGGGATTTCAGCAATTGTTGCCGAGTTGGAATAATACTCGGCCATCCCTAAATCAGTAAGAAAATTTTTTACGTATCTTAGCCATTCTATTTTTTCCACGTGGTCCAATGTTATACAGTCTGCTACAATCTCTTTGGTGAAAGTATTCTTTGTTGATGTCCAAATACGGCGCCAGAGAAGTATAGGTTCAATCTTTGCCAAATCCTCAATATGAGGCATTCCCAGCTCTGCATGACAGGCAAAAGTAGATACTCGTTTTGGGACCGCTAATAAAAATCTCATGAAGGTATTCTCCGCTACCTGCAGGGCTTTTGTGTTTTTATGTCCCCACAAGCCCGCCCCATATAGCGCGATGGAATGGCATTTTGCTCTATAAATGTGGAGTAGTTCAACTGGTGGCCTTTTCCCTAATTTCTGGGCAAATTTTATAAGCGCCGCAATAGATCGCAGAAGTTGATGTTTGCGGACTTCTATGGCCGCTTTCCAGTTAAGCTTCTCATCCATCATAATCCCCAGATAAGGGTATTGGGTAGTTAATTCTAATTTATTGTTGTCAAGAAATATACTCTTTCCATGTTTCTTTGTTTGGCCTGCCACCATAACATACGTTTTTTTTATATTTATGTGGAGATCTAGGTTACTCATAAATTTTGCATACCTATTCAGGGCTTTTTGTAGCTCTCGTGGGGTGCGTGCTAAAATCACCGCATCATCTGCGTATAGGAGCACGGGCACCAGGCGGTTTTTCACACGGGGCAGATCCAAGCCCCCCTTCAACATCTCAACCTCAAGGCCATTAGTATAGAGGGAGAAGAGAAAGGGGGCCAGGACACATCCCTGCCTGACGCCGCGCTCTACTGCAAAGGGCTCTGACAGTTCTCCCCGTGCTCCAAAACGTACCCTGGAGGAGGCGTTGGAGTATAGTTCTCTGAGAAAAGTTACAAGAACCAAATCTATTCCCATATCAGTCAGAACTGACCATAGTTTTGCGTGGCAGACGCAGTCAAACGCTGCGGATAGGTCGACATATACCATATACAGCTTTTCCCGCTTAGCCGACACAAACTTTCCCATCATCAGGGCCAGGTTCAGGGCTTGTTCCGTTGTCCCGAAGCCCTCTCGGAAACCATACCGGATATCCGAGAGGGTCCCGGTATCGTCCGCCCACTCCTGTAAGCGCTGGAGAACCACTCTGCCCAGTACTTTCCCCAGCGAGTCCAGGAGTGAGATCGGGCGATAGCAGGACACCTCCTCTCTATTTCCCTTCTTAAATATTGGTACCAAAATTGATTGGGTCCAAGATGTAAGCAGTCCACACTTCATGGTAGCATCAAACACCCTTTTTATAATTGGGGCCCACAGATCTAATTTGAATTAAAAAAAGTCAACTGGTACCCCATCCGGGCCAGGGGCTTTTCCACCTTTACTTGCTTTAACTGCGTTTATTACCTCATATAGTTCTACTTCCAATGGGATTGGAAATGGTTTACCCTGTTTTTCCCTATTATTTCCTTCTATTAACACTAATTCTGGAGGTTTACCAAAGATTTTCGAAAAGTGATTTACCCAGATTGGTCCCTCAATCGCGACTTCTACTTTTGGGTGGTCCTTTGTATCCATCAGAAAGGGTGCTTTCACCACCTTCCAGAATAAATCGCTATTTCTATTTAGTGAGCTCTCATGGAGTTGATTCCATAAGGCTTTCTTTAATTCCTCTTTTCTCACTTTACATGCCAACCTATATGCTTTTCTCAGGGTCCTAACCTCCTCTTGGTCTCTGATAGTTTTTGTTAGCGCTCTTTTTAGAGTTTTATGGGCCGCTGAGCAGTCGTGGTTAAACCATCCTTTTTTCACTGCCATGTTCCCTTTATGCTTCATTGTCAGGCATGCATTTACCTTTTCTAGAATCATCTTAAAATGGGATATGACTTCCTCATCTCTTGCGTCAGTGTCTAGACACTTCATTATTGCCGGATACGCCGCTGTTACTACCTTATTTATTAGCTCATCAGGGTCTATCTTCCCCCAGCCAAGAGTATAACCATTTGTTTTTTTTAGGTATATGTTATTCTGGGAAAGGGTGGTCATTAAGATTTGTGCTGATAGAGCGCCCTGCTCTATAGTTAGATCAAAGGCTAAAGCAGCATGATCACTTAATGTATTTATTATCACTCTAAAATTCTCAGTCTTATTTACAAGGGTTGCTGTGATCAAAATATAATCGATTGTTGATTCGCTACCCCTTCCGAGATAGGTAGGGTCCAATTTCCCACAGAGGGGATTTGTTTCATTTAATATTACTAGGTCTCGACTAGATAGAGTTTCATTTAAGAAGTCTCCCACCACTGAGTGGCTGAAGTGGATTGTTTGCTCATCTGTTTCGTACCCCATACCGCAGATGTTACTTTTTTTCCTTTCACAGGGGTGGTGATTAAAGTCACCACCCCAAACAATGCTTGGGGGTGCTAAACCTCGTGTTTGTTTTGTCCAAGTGAGGAGTTTCTTGTGGAGAGCCCCAAGTGTTTTCACTCTCTCACTTTCCTCTAAGTTGTCGTACATATTTACGAAAAGAAAGACCCGCTTTGTCTGGAAGACCAGTTGCAGTATCTGGTAATTGGGTTCTAGACTGAGTGCGGTAATTTCTAACCCTGGTATAGTGTTCGCTATGTAAGTTATCAGCCCACCCTTTGCCCTACCATGGGTGCCTGCAATACCTGGTGAAAAGTACGTTTTATATCCCGTCAGATGCATTTCTGTGGTAAGCCAGGTCTCCTGGAGGGCTAACACTTGATAATCTTTAGCAAACTCCAAAACGCTGCCATCCATAATTTTTGCACGGAGGCCCGCTATATTCCAGAACATGATTTGTGTTTTTACTGCTTTCCTGCCAAGGTCTAATCTTTTGTTTGTACTACTCTCCTTAATTGAAGTAGGTGTCCCTAACACCAAGTTTCGTTCCTCATATGTTGGATCGGGTATACTGCTAGTTGTATTCCCCAGGATAGAATTTTCCCCCCCTTTCACGGATATCACATTCGGTCGGGCCAACTTGTTTTCCCCTTCTGGTTTGTGTCTTTCTACCGGACCTATAAGAATGGTGTCACCCTGTAGGCTGATGGATTGTGCCGGAGTGTATTTTAGTAGGGAGGGTAGTTCTCTATCAAGTCAGTCTACTTCTTCCAGGCCAAACAGTGTTGAGAAAGGGTTTAATGTGGGTATATTAAATTCTGAAAATGATTGGTAGTTGTTATCCTGATTCCCCCACTGTGACTGGGAATATAGTGGTTGAGGAGGTTGGTTAAAAAGATGTTTCTGAAAGGGTTGATATCCTACTTCTCTCCAGTCTGAGCGATATCTTTTCGATTGATTATGCTTTAAGTTAGTTATCAGTTCTCGTGGGTAAAAGTAGCTGACATAATGTGTAGAAATACTATCTCCCCCTATGGCCTCATACCAGTCACCAATGCACCTTACCGCTCTATGGTCCTTGAAATTTATAATTATCACATCCCCCCTCTTATCTTTTGGTCTTGATCCCACCCACACAGCATGCCTTACTGTTAAGATTTCCCCATTTACATGTGCCGGAAGGGGTCTATTTTGCTTCAGCCAGTAGATAGTTTTATTTTTTAGGGCGTGGTAGTTCTCTCTGACCCCCTCTGCTAGCTCCGGAACCCCGGTCATGATGATGGTATATGGGGCAGAATCCGGGGGTAAATCCACTATCCTAGGTGTATATCTTTTTGGGCGCTGAATTAACTGTTCTCCCTTTTCCCTAACTGGTTTATTTATCATAGGTGGATCAGTCTTCGCTAAGTGGAGATTGGTTTCTACTTGGTTCTTCTCTGCGGCGTTATTTCCCCTATCAATTTCAGTAGTTCCATTTTTTACTGGGGTATTTACGGATGGATTGGGTTTTCCTTTATTGATTATTTCTTTTGAGGATTTTACTAATGCTTCTTTCCCCTGCGTAGTGACAGATTTTGGGGGTACACCACTGGTAGATGGTTGTTCTATTTGTGGGGCAGTGGGGACAGTAGAATTTGGGATGGGATTTTTGTACTGTGATATTGACAATTTCGTTAAGGCCAAGGTGTTCCCTTCTATTTGTTTACCCAACTTGTCTAAATGTGTGCTTATTAGTCTCGTTCTCTCCAAAAGAGGGAGTAGAAGTGACTTCACTATAACCTCTATTTTTGACAGAAGTTCATTCTCCAAGTTTAGATCAGGAAGTGACCCGGTTATGTTGTTCGTTGTGGGTGAGACAATAGACTTGGGAGACCGTATGGGTTGGGGTGTTGTATCCAGGGTGGTGGTTGTACTTGGGGACGAGGGAGAGGGTTGTCTCTTTCTTTTCTTTGGCTGGTTTTTGACTTGTTCTAAGATTACCGGGGAAGGAACGGGTAGTTTGGGTGAGCTGGATAGTCTTGATGAGTTGGGGCTAACTAGGAGGTTAGAGGGGGACGTAAGATCGTTAAGGTTGATCCTATTCATCCCCTCATCCCCTACAGTCCCTGGGGGAGTGATAGAAGTAATACTAGTAGAGGGAACGTTGCAACTCAGGGAATCTAGGGCTATTACATCAGGTGAACATGCTTTCCCAATCAATCCTAGAGAGGAGCGTTTGCTGGTTAAGAGGTCAATGGATAAACGTTTTTCGGTATCGGCAATTTCCTTCTCTAGGACAATAGTCACCCGTTTAAAGAATTGGTCTATAGTACCAGTTACTGCCCCCTTTGATGTATTAACAGTTATGTTCTTTGATTTACCAGTGTCCGAGGACATGGTTACACAGGGATAACGGTTTCAATCTGCATACACAGTTAACAGCGACCAATACACAGTGTCTTATCGTTCGTTGCTCTATAACGGATTTCCAGCAGATGGTGATAGGGAAGATAGTCTCTTACCGGGAATCAAACGTTAGGGGGGTAGCCCGTCCCGTCCTTTAACGTCCTTTGACGGCCTTAGACGGCCCACCCTTTGCCCGGGCTTCGCCCCAGACTACGTCCCGTGCGCGTCCCGCGATGCGCGTTAAGGGATCGTGCTTAGAAGGTTAAAGGGGCGTGGCACTAGGAGGGGGCGCGGCTCTGCCGGGATGAGGAACCAGCTGTAGGTGTTTCTCAGAATGCTGGTCCTCGCAGTCCCGGTCTCCGCACCACTCGCCTCTGCAGTCACGCTATTCCAGGCAAACTATCAGCAACAACAGGGTCCACAAAGGGCAGGGACCTCCACACACTCCACAAGGTCAATGAAGAGGAGTCCGTAGTCTCAATCCACTCTCGAGCGGCTCCCGCGAAGCGGGGGCCGCGAGAGGTAATGAAGCAATGAGCAGGGGGCGTGGCACTAGGAGGGGGCGCGGCTCTGCCGGGAAGAGGAACCAGCTGTAGGTGTTTCTCAGAATGCTGGTCCTCGCAGTCCCGGTCTCCGCACCACTCGCCTCTGCAGTCACGCTATTCCAGGCAAACTATCAGCAACAACAGGGTCCACAAAGGGCAGGGACCTCCACACACTCCACGAGGTCGATGAAGAGGAGTCCTTAGTCTCAATCCACTCTCGAGCGGCTCCCGCGAAGCGGGGGCCGCGAGAGGTAATGAAGCAATGAGCAGGGGGCGTGGCACTAGGAGGGGGCGCGGCTCTGCCGGGAAGAGGAACCAGCTGTAGGTGTTTCTCAGAATGCTGGTCCTCGCAGTCCCGGTCTCCGCACCACTCGCCTCTGCAGTCACGCTATTCCAGGCAAACTATCAGCAACAACAGGGTCCACAAAGGGCAGGGACCTCCACACAATCCACGAGGTCGATGAAGAGGAGTCCTTAGTCTCAATCCACTCTCGAGCTGCTCCCGCGAAGCGGGGGCCGCGAGAGGTAATGAAGCAATGAGCAGGGGGCGTGGCACTAGGAGGGGGCGCGGCTCTGCCGGGAAGAGGAACCAGCTGTAGGTGTTTCTCAGAATGCTGGTCCTCGCAGTCCCGGTCTCCGCACCACTCGCCTCTGCAGTCACGCTATTCCAGGCAAACTATCAGCAACAACAGGGTCCACAAAGGGCAGGGACCTCCACACACTCCACGAGGTCGATGAAGAGGAGTCCTTAGTCTCAATCCACTCTGTTAGGAGCATGGGATAATTAAGTAGCAACAACGACAGTGGTGTGAATAATGAGAACTGAAATGTTTGTATTCTGAAAATAAGGTCCTGAATTAAACATTACGAAGATCTGTAGAAGAGGTTGTGGTCTTTGAAGTGTCTCACTCACCCTTCTTTTCCTCTTCATAAGACTTTCCTCTGCAATCCCTCATGCTACGTTAGTCAATTAAACATTTTTGTCTTACATCTTTATGAAATCTTCCATCTGCATAGTGTCAATATTTTAATAGCTAACTGTACCTACTTTGCATAGTTTCGAATTTACTATTTCCACATATGAGACCATAGCTCTAGGTGTTCTGCCGAGAGGCCAATGACTGGATGGATATGTAGTTTGAATACAGTTAAGAACCACTGCCAGACATTGTAAGAAACCTGCACTGCCTTCAGCCTCAATTCCAGAGCTCTGAATCGTGCCCTGTCATGAGCACCCATGCGCACCCTGAAATCACCCAGACACCTATAGGTGATATTGGCCCAGATTCATCAAACAAAAATCCGCTCGCAAAGGGGCAGATTCTCAGAATCTGCCCCTTTGCGAGCTGTATTTTTGCATTTGGGATGCATCATCCCAAATGCAAAAATCGCAATATTAGAAATCGCTAAATTGCGATTAATTGCATTTAAGGAATCTCAAATTGAGATTCCTTAAATGCAATGCATGAAAGCTTTTAAAATAGCGAAATCGCTAATAGGGCACGCAAATTACCATGAAGTACAACTTCATGGTAATTTGCAAAAACTTTGAAAAATGCACTAAAGTGCATTTTTCAAAGTTTCATGTTGCGCACACACATGCCCTAAGGGCATGTCAGTGCCCTAAGGGCATGTGTGTGCGCAACATATGGACACCCCTGCACCCTTGAAATCGCAATCTCAATTTGCGAATCGCTAATTGCGATGCGCAAATTGAGATTGTCTTCCCATTCATTCCTATGGGCCTCTAGGCCCATAGGAATGAATGGGGAGGTATTCCTTAATTGCGACTCGCAATTAAGAAATTCTAAGAAATCGCTATTTTTTAAGTGATTTCTTGATGCATTCCATTTTGCAATTCCTTAATAGCGAATCTGTATTTTTCGCTATTAAGGAATCGCAAATAGGGTTGTTGATGCATCTGGGGGTTAGTTCATAGTATGCTCTACACAAGAGTGAAATGTTGCCTGAAAGAAATTACAGCAACTCAATAGCTTTAAAATGTAAATACGTTTAGCAAATGCAGAATTATGTAAAATTTGATTTGCAAACAGGGATGCTGCAATGGATTATCTTACAGGTTTTTTCACATATTGTTGAGAAATCAACCAGTGTTTTCAACTTTAATTTTAAAGGCATTGACATAGGTTACAGTAGGAACCCGATTCAAATTTCGATTTTAATTTCTTCGGGGTCCGAGCACTGGCAGAACCGTCCACACTTAATCAATCAATCACGTGGCTTGTAAAGCGCGACTACTCACCCCTAAGGGTCTCATGGCGCTGGGCAGGGAGGGTCACTTAAAGCCCTGGTAAAGCCTGGTTCTGTAGCTTACTGCAGGAAAATCAAATACAGGGCTACATACCCTACGCTGGAACATAGGCAGGGTAATGTTAAATGAAAAACATCATAATACATATCACATTCATTACTCTACCATGCCTGAAAGCTGTCATTGATGGTATTCATTTGGAAGAACGTCTGCCCAAGAAAACTGCGTTTGGAGGTGATAATGGATGAATACAAGTCGAGCAGCAAACCTAGAACCAGCATAACATTTCTAAATTGAAAAATACTTCCAGAGGCTTATTAGAAATGATTTTTTATGGATATCATGTTTTAAAAGCCTGTTAGCTATTTTATGTTTGTGTTGAACAATTGCTTTCAGAACCACTGAAACCGTGCTCGGAATAAAATACTATACTTCCTTCTTTGTGTCACAGAGAGAAGTCTGAAGTTGTAAGCATATACCATCATGGCCTTTGACCAACACAAAAATTCAAAATTAAATCATGTGGCTGTTTTTAATTCGTATACCTTCAAATGTACAACATGGAATTCGTTACTATTAGCCATCCAAAAAGATCCCTTTTTGTTAACTATGAAATGTATGCTACATCTGGACATGTACTTATATCAAAAAGGTAATATGCAGTCTGCGCATATTAAAGAATTATTGTAATACTTGGTTGATTGATTGATTACCGATTGATTAAATGATTGGAATGACTGAATGAGGATTGTCTGAAGTACTTTCGAATGTGCTAAATTCTAAAGTTTTCAAAAATCTTTTGAAAAGCACATGCTTACATCCTCAAAGCAGATTGGGTTTTTCCTTTACAAGGTAAGTGTTTTTTTTGCCAATAACTTTGGTGCCGCTTGACGAAACCTTCACACATTTTTGAAAACGTTTACCCTTTTAGGATCAGGTGCTGGGTTGAAAGTTTCAGGGTGATCGTCAAGCAGGGGCTAAAACAAAAGGGGGGGTCCTAAAATCTGTTTTCCCCATGCATTTTCCCATAGGAATTTTGAACACTGCTACAGTCTGAACCGCTGATCAGAATTACACCAAGTTTGGCAGAAACTAGATGTTGGCCCGGAAAGCATAATTCTGTGATTTGGTGTAAATCCATTTAGTAGTTTTAGAGATATTTAAGGTTAAAAAATATAGATATCTGGGGACGTGGATCCTTGCAGTGTACTTGCGGCTCCTACTGAAATTTGATTGGCTGCCAACACTTCCACCAGGAAGTGTTAGCAACCATCTGGGGACTCAGCTTGAAGCTGAGTCCCCCAAAAATGTAAAAAAGAAAAAAAGGGCACAGGATAGGAATACCCTGACCCCCCAGATATTGTGAAGGGGTCCCACAGGGACCCGGACAGGGGTAAAAAGCATGTTTTTAATTCAATTTTAGTGCAAATTCAGGTGTTTTTTTCAGTAAGACCCCTGGTGGGCCAAATCCCAGGGCATGTACAAAATAAAGGAGGGGGTTTCATGGGTCTCCTCTCCTCTGATTTATTAAAACCCCAGGGTCCACCACCTCTTTGAAAATAAATTATGCTAGGAGAACCCACACGGATCCCCCGCAGCCCCAGGGACTTCCACTTCCCCAGGGCTATAGGCAAAGGAACGGGGCATGCGGACCCCCCCAGACCCAGGAACTGCCACCTCCCCAAACTACATAACTACATATAGGGCTATACGGGGCCTATCTAACCCCCTGGTGCACCGGCGACCGCTACCCCCCCACCCCCGGCAAAATTAAAATGCATAAGAGGGCCACGCAGACCCCCTTGCTCCGAGGACCACCCCCTCCCCAAGAGCATACCTTTAGAAAGAGGGAGGGGGCCAAGCAGTCTCCCCTCCCAGGCCATATAAGGCCCTGGGTACCACCACCTCACTGGGGCAGCCCATTATACTAAAAGGAGGGGAGCTGTAGGGCCTCCTTTCTGGAGCCATATATAGCGCTGGCGACTGCCAACCCCCACGGCCGGCTCCTGCTATGTCCTGGGTTGCCGACCCCCAGGATACTGCTGTTTGCTATGGCTTGGCGGAATCTTTACCATAGCAAATGTACTCCGCTTTGAGCAAGCGAAAGCATTTTGCTCTCGCTTTCTCAAAGTGAAGCACAATCGCTTTTACATACAGCGAGCTGCCTGTTAACAGCTCCCTATGTGTAAAAGGAATGCCAGCTCCCACAGGAGGCAGAGAGACAGCAGGGGCCTTGGGGCTCCCCCTGTGGTCTCCAATATTTCTAGGTGGGTGACCTGGGTGGGACCAGGGCACCCACACTAGAGGCTGGGCCCAGAGGGATGGGATCCCCGGGGCCAAACTCGGCCCAGGAGGGGGGCCGCATGGCCCTCCACCCCTTTATTTTTTAAACAAAGAAAAAAGCTGGGCCCCAGGGCTTCCCTTTAATTTGTAAAATATATTTTTTTACAGGCTGCGCCCCATGGGTTGGGGTCCTGGGGCCCGAAATCGGCCCAGGGACGAGGGCCCGCAGGCCCCCATTAAAAGAAGGCCTGGGCCTGTGGAATGGGGTCTTCGTGGCCCAAATTGCCCCAGGTAAGGTGGACCGAGTGGCCCTCTCCCATAAAAAAAAATACAATGTGAGACCGGCAAGTTACCAGAGGCCCCTCCCCCTTTCTCCACTACTCCGCAAACGTGCTGTCTTGTGCTCTGCTGGTTGGGGGATGAAGTCCGCTTGGATGCTGAGGGTTCTTGGGGGGCCAGGAACCATTCTTTTACTTTCAGTAAGTCCCAGACAGTGGGATTGCGGGGAGGTCCTTGGAGGCGACACCCCCTTTTTCCACCACTCTGCAAATGCACCTCCTGGTGCACTACTGGTTGGGGGATGAAGTCCCCTTGCCTACTAAGGGCCCTAAGGGACCAGAAACCCCTCCTTTCCCCTCCAGTAAGCCCCACACAGCAGGATTGCTGAGAGGTGGTCAGGTGCCAGGCCCCCTTTACCAACCACTTTGAAAACACAAATTCAGGTGCACTAATAGTTGGAGACTGAGGTACCCTTGAATGCTGAGGGTCCTTGGGGGCCAACAAGCACTCCTGTTACCTCCAGTAAATCCCTCACAGCAGGATTGCTGAAAGGTCTTTTGAGGCCACACACCCTTTCTCCACCACTTTGCTAACGCAACTCCTGGCACACAACTGGTTGGAGGATGACAACCTCTTAGAAGCTGAGGGTCCTTAAGGGCCAGGAAGCCATACAGTTACCTCTAGTAAATGTGACATAGAAAGATTCATGAAAGCTGGTCAGAGGCCCTTCCCCCTTTCTCCACCACTTTACAAATGGAGATACTCGTTAAAAAAGCATAGAAATTCTCTGAAAAAAACAAAGGGTACTGGGAAGTAATTCAGCTGTTATAGACAGCTGAGCTAATTATAACTCATGTCCCACAATGCACTGCTTATTGTCTCAAATTACTCATGACATGGTCAGTGACATCACTTGTAACATTTCAAATGACATTACTCATGACATCATCTACACTCACACACCTACTCACTGATTTCATAGAGCCACCCACTCATCAACTAACCCATACATCCACTAACACTGTCACTAACTCACATATACAGCCACTCATGCGCCTACTCA
The DNA here is from genome assembly GCF_964261635.1 of Lissotriton helveticus. Taxonomy (NCBI): domain Eukaryota; kingdom Metazoa; phylum Chordata; class Amphibia; order Caudata; family Salamandridae; genus Lissotriton; species Lissotriton helveticus. The sequence continues at coordinate 444,440,227 of NC_136073.1, forward strand.
ATGTGTAATATAGACCCTGACATATCCAGTCAAAGAGATATACAGACACTTAAACACCCACTCATACACCCATACAGTGATTATCATACTCAGTCACCTATCCAAATACTCATAGACTTACTAACTCACCAATACAGTCACTAACACATCCACTCACTCACCCATACAGTTATTCACACATCCACTAATTTACTCATAGATATGCTAACACATCTACTGACTCATCTATACAGTCACTGAGACATGTACATATCCTTCCATACAACCTCTCTCACACTCACTCACAGATACAGACACTCACATAGCCAATAACTCACCCATACAATCACTTAGCCACCCACACACCAATTCACTCACCCATACACCCACTTACACACCCATTCATGCGCTCATATAGTCACCTATGTACCCTGTCGCTCAATCATGCAGACATTTATCTACCTATTCAATCACTCATTCAGCTACTCATGCTTCCTCTCATTCGGCATTTACAGTCACTGACACACCCTCACACATAGTCACTAATTCATCCTCTTATTCATCTTTACACCCACTTACACACTAACTCATTCACCTATATGGATGTTCACACAGCCACTCACTTACTCTTACACCCACTGACATACCCAGTCTATCACAAACCCGCTCCCTCTTGTAAACACCACTTACACACCCACTTACTCACCCATATAGAAACTCCCATAGCCACTTACCTTAGTATATATGTTTGACACTCAGTAACTTTTAGAAAACACTCACAGTCACTGAATGATGCCATCAGTGAAGAAATAAGTGATGCCATCAGTGATGTCATTTGAGATGTCATGAGTGATGTCATTTGAGATGTCATCAGTGATGTCACTGACCATGTCATCAGTGATGTAATGTGTGAAGTCATAAGCAGTGCATTCCGGGGGCATATGTTACAGTTAACTGAGGTAACTATAACTGCTGAATTTCACTGGTTTTGTACAAGTGTAATTTGAGCCTGACTATAACGTCCCTGTAACCTTTGGGTTTTTAAGTGGGAAGAACAAAATAACCCATAATACATATACTACAAAGACCATCCAGTAGCCTTAGAATCCAGGGCATTCCCTAAACCGTGTCTCCAGGATTACTCACAGATATTGAGTAGGGGCTTCTCAGCTTGAGGCTAGGGGTATTCCTATTGTTCTTTTGTCTCTATCACCATGACACATTTGTTGTGAAAGGGTTCTCTCTTTTTGCTTCTCATGACAACTATTACATACAAATAACAAATGATGCATGTTAATCTTCCAGTATGGCTATAAGTTGGTCTCTGTATTTTCTAGTCTACTTTCGAAAGTGTAACATAAGGAAATCACTAACTTAATGGAAATTCCAATTTCATCCGTAGGAACATTTTCCAAAAGAAACTCACATGTTCTGGCAGCTCTTATTTGAACATGTGATCAATAACTGTGTTGTCTTTACTATCCATGCTTAAAGGCTACTTTTATCCATTGTGAGAACACTTAAAGATCACACAAGAAATACTGGGTCAATCAGTAAGGTCAAAATGTGTGCCCTTAGCCACGTAAAGTTACTCATTCATAAAATAAACTCTTTGGCACAAATGGATCATTTGTCAGTGCTTTATATGAGCATGCATGTTGTTCATCTTCAGAGGTACTTACAGGCTCACACCATCTCACAGAAAAGTAGGGCCCTCATCTTTTTTGTTTTAGTTATGAATGATCTTGAGCAATGGGTGCTTATATGGAAAGTGTGCAGTCAAATATAGCATTCACTACACAAGTAATATTGCTATTTTTCAGAATTCTTGATATTATAAAATTAATTTAAGGCCCTCCACAGACTTACCTATAAAACAGTCCTGAGAATAACATTCAAGTCCAGAATATTAGACCTACCCTGATTGTATAATAGGCTTTGCTTTGATTTAGTAGGTATGTGGGGGTGGCTCTCAACAAAATTATATTTGTGGCAATAAGCCACAGCACTACTTATGAGAGCTAGAGGGGCAATTCCTTCTAATTTTCTCAGCTCACCCCGAACATGCTCAAACTCTATATGTATACTATTTGAGCCTGTGGCTTTGTGTTCAGTTGGGGAGAGCAGGATATTGACAACCTCCTTCTTGGCCTTGGCTAATTTGACATAACTGGATGTATGCTTTATGAGTTCGCCATATGGCACCGCCATGACTGCGTCCTAAAAAGTAGCGTAAGACACGTGTCTGGTGTAATTTTCTTTGAAATAGTGCTCTAAAGTCTCTCGCACTGAATCCCCTAGTGCTAGGTATCGAAATATGACTCTCCTTATGTACCATGTCAGTGCTCCATGATGGAGTGATTCCTCCACTTCCAGCACCAAGAATAAAATGGAATGGTCTAACAGGGTGCCTATAGTGGCTGATAAGATAAGTGGGTGAAGTGGGCAGCAATCAAGAAATAACCTATCCGCATGTGGGTTTTATGGACGTTTGAGTAATAGGTGTAATCCCTCTTCCGGGTGTGTCACTCTCTAAATGCGGAACCAATTAAGTTCCCAAATGCTTGTGTCAGGTTCAAGGGGATCAGATAGGTGTTGTAACAACCACAGAGTCGTCTATAACTAGGTAGAGGACAGTGTTGAAATCACCCCCAATAATTTGGCTGCCCTTAGTAAAGGTAGTAGGAAGCCATAAAACTCACCCTTGTTATTGTTGGGCCAATAGATGGAGAAGAGTGTAATCACCCTGGCGCCAAACCTAGCATACAATCCCTCCACCGAGCCCTTCCAATAAACATACAATGAGTCAACCGAGATGGAAAAGCCAAAATAAGAGGGCATCCCCTTGGTGGGGCCTGGCACGTGGAACTGAAGCAGAAACCAATAGGAGTAAAGCCTCTTAGATTTGGATGCCCGGAGATGTGTCTCCTGAAGCATGGCTATGTCCACCTCCTTGGCATTGACCAACTTCAGGAGTGCCTTCTGTTTTATTGGAGTGTTAAGCCCTTGAAAATTCAGGGAAATTATGTTAAGAGGATTTGACTTTGAAATACATTTTTGTTGACTGTGAAGATTAGGCATAGCGGGAAGCCCCAGCGGTACAGGATCTTCTTTTCATGTAGATAGGACAGCACCTCTATAAAATCAGTGCTAGGCCAACGTCTGGATGGATAGGTCTTGGAAAAATGTGACAGTATTAGCTCTAAAGGTAATAGAGTCTAATTTTCAAGCTGCTCTCTGGATGTTTTCCTTCACTTGGTAGAAGCGGACTTTGGTAAGTGCATCGGGTAAAAGTATGTTCCTTTGCTGGCATGCCTTGAAAACATGATGAGTGTGGTCTAGGGTGAGATCTCTTCCCTTAGAGTCCTGGAGAATGCCAGAACAGTATCAACATATCAAAGGGACCCCCTCTATAGATACTTTCGGCCAGGGAAAAGAGAGGAAAAAGCAATATCACAACAAAAGAGATTCCCTCACAACCTTACTAAATTTCAATTATGACATATAGTTCCTACTTTCAACCATAGTCCTTCAAAACATAACAGATGCAATGATTTCTTTCATATTTTTTATTTAGTATTCATTTTTTACTTTTAGAAAAATTCTTTTATATATATTTTTTATATTTTTTGTTCTAAATTCATATTATAAACAAGATTTTAAATCAGTACATGAATATCGTTTACATTTGTACATCTAAGCAATTAAAAACATATTTATACCTGAGATACCCTACAGAAAACACCAAATAACATTCTCACAAACTCAACACACATCCTCTAACATTCATTCAAAATTCACTCGTTATTCTGTGTCTAAGGAGTCACAGATCTTTTATGTGAACTGTCACGCTAGATCGACGCGTTTCGGTGGATTAGGACCACCTTCCTCAGGACCTTTGACAGAACAAAGTTCTTCACAGCAAATTGTGCACTCTGTAGGGATATCCTAGCAATAGTGAAAGGCGATGACTTCTGTGGAAAATCACCTTCACTGATGGGATAGGCAGTACGTCCTCAACACTAAATCGAATCCGACTTGTCTTATTTAACTTGTAATTTCTTTTTGGCTGTTCCCCTTAATCAGTTTGTATTGCTTGTCACCAAAGTCTTATGCACGTTTGTTAGTAGCAGTATCCCTATTCAAATCGGGGACCAGATTTCATCGTTTTTTCACAATTTTTAATGCATCCATTGGTGCTGAGTTCACGCTTCCTACGTCGCGGATACAAACTACGCCCAGTAATGTTTGAGTTTGTGAGAATGTTATTTGGTGTTTTCTGTAGGGTATCTCAGGTATAAATATGTTTTTAATTGCTTAGATGTACAAATGTAAACGAAATTTATGTACTGATTTAAAATCTTGTTTATAATATGAATTTAGAACAAAAAATATAAAAAATATATATAAAAGAATTTTTCTAAAAGTAAAAAATGAATACTAAATAAAAAATATGAAAGAAATCATTGCATCTGTTATGTTTTGAAGGACTATGGTTGAAAGTAGAAACTATTTGTCATAATTGAAATTTAGTAAGGTCGTGAGGGAATCTCTTTTGTTGTGAGAATGCCAGAACAGTGCTTGCACAAATTTTTCCCACTCAGCATCGGGAATAGTGGTTCTCATACCCCTGATCCAGGTATAGTATGTGGTGGCAACGGTTCTCATAGTTTTCCAGAGCATTCCCCAAAATGCGTTGTTGAGTCTCAATCACCATCACTCTCTCAACTAGTTTGTCCTATGTTTGGTCTTATTGAGCCACTGCTGCCTCCACCAGATCTACAAATCCTAAGATGCGTGGTATTTATTATAGGGATTTTGGCGCCTCTTGGTGAAATTGCACAAATTATAAGTTTTAAAAGAGTGTATCAACGGTGCTCAGAGGTGTGGAGAACCACTAAACTCCACAAACAACAAAGCCAAATCTCTATACCAAGTCTACTTCACTCCCAAGCACACGTTATGTGTTGAAATGGTTTCCCCGTTAAAAATTAGACACAATAATTTTCAAAACAAAGCATAAAAAATGTCTTTGGTCCTTTCTTTTCAGGCTTTTATTCTTATTGTTTCAGCCACAGCCAACACGTGTTTCGTCGCAATTGGGGCGTGATCCCGCGACTTCATCAAGGCTGTATAAACATAAACATACAGAATTCTTCTGTATTCAGTTTTTCAAACAAAGCCTAATTGTATACAACATTCATTGTACCTTAATCACTAGTAATCAATGTATTGTGATCTAGGGCCAGATGTAGGAGCCCTAATACCGGTCGGAAACGGCCGATTTCGGCCGTTTCCGACTGGTATTAGGGTTTTCAGATGTAGGGGGCTGAAAATTACCGAATCAGTATATTTACCGATTCGGTAAATTACCGAATCGGTAAATATACCGATTCTGTAATTCCAAATGTAGGTGGCACAGTTTACAGTGCCACAGGCCCTTAAGAGTCGGTATTTTACCACACAATCCCATTGTGTGGTAAAATACCGAATTCAGGTGTGCATGCACATCTGTGCATGCACACCTGTGCAATGTGACACACAGAGATGCCCTTAGGGCATGTATGTGTGCCACATGTCACACAAGCCTGTACTTGGGGTGCTAGAGGGTGTCAAAGTGACACCCCCTGCACCCTTGCAGGATTCGGTATTTACCGATTCTGTAAATACAGAATCGGTATTTCCCATTGATTCCTATGGGCTTCAAAGCCCATAGGAATCAATGGGAAATACCGATTCTGTATTTACAGAATCGGTAAATACCGAATGTTACAGATTCGGTAATTCTGAATTTAAAATTACCTACATCTGCCTCCTTCCTATTTACCTACTCTTAAATACCGAATCGGTAAAATTCGGTATTTAAGAGTAGGTAAATCGGAATTACCTACATCTAGCCCCTAGATCCTTAGCACAAAGTGTGTTCAATGTACTTTACAAATACTTAATACAATTGTACATGTGCCTCTCAAAATGGAGGTGTGCATTAACCAGAAAGCGATGGAGAGAATGTAAAAAAACACCTCTTGTTGTTCAAAATCTACGTGCCACCTTATTGCAGCAATAGTGATGGAGAATTAATCCGTGCTCTGTCCAAACGTCTTATTGTAGCCTAGTAATGTAAAATGAAAACCTCACGATGACGTGCATGTTAAAATCCCTTAGCCACAAATGACCAATCCCAAGTGGGAAATTGTTCACAACACACGCAAGCACCATAACCCAAATGTATTAGTCAAACATATACCTATATCTTTCGGAGTGTTGAGATCTGCAATTAAATTGAGATATACACAAATATAAGTTCATTGTCAGCCAGTTCTCTTCAATGACCTGATTTTCTATTCCACAATAACAATCCATCTTCAATAATAAAATAACACCTACTTTAAATGTGGTGATATTTCCGACCCACATTGGGGTTCCAAATTAATGTTGCGTAATTCCAGGTAAAACCGTCTAGCTGTAAGTATCCTTTGTATCCTTCGTAGAGTTCTGAAAGCCATATATGAAAAAGATTAGCTTTACTCAATATATGTTAACTAGATTTAATCTCCCTGTGTATATAAGCTAAACAATTATATTGTCCGTTTCAAACTATCTCTACCTTAAAAACGATCCCAAATATTAGTGCCCTATACTCGTATCAAGTCAAAATCAAATTGCCAACTATGCTCGCATTTGCCAATGATATTTGTAAATAGTCATAAGGCAAGATTACCGGCCGGTTGTTACTTATTACTAGAGATCCCTTTGACCAATATATTCCCATTTGCCACTGATACCTGTAAATACTCATGAGGCAAAATTACCGTTTGGTTGTTCTTAATTAACACTCCAATGCCTCACCCTTCTCGCGCCAGCGAAAACCATATTGCCCGCAATTCCGTTTTCCTATCGGCTCAACAGATTGAGAACCCCCTCTAAATTAGTAGAGTATGGCCTCCCATATTACGACCTGACTTCTATCGAGTGCGATACGAAGTTCAACGAGTGTCAGAGCCAAACGAGTTAAATCTACCCGTCTCGGTGCCGCATCCGCGTTCAAGCCACTTCCGGTTCCCGTGTCCTGAAAACTAAACACGGACTCAAAGCGGCCGCCATTTTGAAGTGTGTTTATAAAAAGATAGTGGGCTACAAAAAAGTACAACAAGTGCAGTTATATCATTTAGTTCAAATTGGTCATATTTAGGTATCCCATAACGGAGAGTTAATAGGTATAAAGTGTAAAGATTATTGATAATCGAGCGGGTGTATAGCTCAAAAAATTAAAATTAATAGAGTGTACTTACCAATAAATCGTGACGGATTCAAAGCAAATATAGTGGTTTATCAATTTCACAAGCGTGATGAATCTTCACACTAAAAAAAGTACAGGCTAGCCAATTTGGGTGAGTCTATACGAAGTGTGTAAATCCCCAAATCAAGGGGAAGTGCAAGTGGCAGCAAATCCATTGCTGTTCTTAGTAGAAAATATCAATTTCTAATGGCACAATTTTCTCTCCATCAATTAAGGTCAGAACAGAAACAAAAGGATAATAAAACCATAATAACATAGTACATTTCTTATTTCTCATCATACATAAGATTTCCTCAAGTAAAAGAAAAGGGAAATACAGTCTCTTCGTTGCAAATTCTTTGACAAACTTGAAATATATTGTTACTTGACATGTACAGTCTGCCTAGACATAAATCATATTGTTCTTGTTTTATTGCATCGTCTATGTTAGCTGTCCAAGTCGATCTCAGACACCCAAACCTATCCTGAATGCAGATTCCATATCATTAGCCCAAAAAGTAATGTAACTCCTGGTCGATGTTAAGACCACATTCAGTGCTGCGAAGTTTCAATATCCATAAAGCTTCTTTCTTGCGCAACATTAGTTCCCTATTGCACCCTCTGGGGTGCCTAGTAGTATGGTCAATTCCATAAAACTCAAAGCGTCTATTGGTTAACTGTAGCGGGCATATGGCCATATGTGCTGCCAGTGGATATCACATGTCGCCCTGTCTTACAGCCCGTACGTGTTCTCCAATTCTCTTTCTTAAAGATCTAATGGTACTACCTATATATCTCTTCTTGCATTTACATTCTATAGCGTAGACAACATATTTTGTCAGGCAATTAATGTTGGTTCTAATCTCATACCTTTTCCCATTGGGTCCATGAAAGTGAGTTTTTTTTAGGAGTAGCCCATTTACAGGCCACACATTGGTTACAACCATAAAAACCAATACTGTGTTGTGTCAATCAATTATCTTTGTTGCGTAATGTGGGTTAACTGGGACTCAAGATATTCCTCAATGTTAAGCCCCTTCTGTAAGTAATGTTTGGTTTTTCCGTAATGTGTTTGTTGAGATATTTGTCTGATCGTAATAGGTGCCAATGTTTCTCCATGCTTCGCCTCAGTACTCCTGACCAGTTAGTATATCCAGTAATTTACCGGATTATATCCGCTTCTTTTGTTGTCTTTTGGTGGTCCTTTAATGTGTCCTCTCTTTTCACTCGGTCTATTCTAGATTCTGCCTTCCTTAAAGTAATCCCATCGTAACCTCTCTTTCGGAATCTCATTAGGGTGCCTCTTTTATGTTCCTCAAAGTCTTTGTCCACGCTACAATTGCGTCTAACTCTGACCAATTCACCATATGGAATTGCATGAATTTGGTGTGGTGGATGCGCACTTGATGAATGTAATAACGAGTTACACACTGTTTGCTTGCGAAAAATGTTGCTTTGAATCTGTTTATCTTTTACAAAAAATTCCACATCTAAAAACGAAATTTTAGATTGACTATATTCAGATGTGAATTGAATATTACACTCATTGTCGTTTAGATAGTCAATGAAGCCTGTCAGTTTGGTCTGCGTGCCTGTCCATATCATAAAACAATCATCTATGTATCGTCCCCAATACAAGATGGAATCATTCCACATAGTGCCTTCCGGACCCCAGATTCTCTTCTCCTCCAGCCAACCCATTAACAGATTGGCATACGAGGGAGAGAATCTGGAGCCCATAGCCACTCCCTGTTTTTGTCTAAACCATTTATCTTGAAACAAAAATACATTATTATCCAAAATAAGTTTGACCATTTCAATCAGCATTTCAGTATGGTTCCATGCACTTGCCACTCTTTTACTTAGCATTCTTCTAATTGCGATCAATTCTGTCTCCCTCTTGATGCTGGTGTAAAGAGCTGTAACATCTAGAGTTACGATATACATGTTGTCATCGCAGCCAAAGTCAGAGAGAATGCATAAAATGTGTTTAGTATCCCTGATAAAGGATGGTAAGTTCCTCACTAAAGGATTAAGAAAAACATCTACATATTCCGAGATTTTTTCTGTGGGACCCACAATTCCGGAAATAATCGGCCTCCCTGGTGGAAATGGTAGTGCCTTACGTACCTTTGGTAATGTATAAATGCATGGGTACTGTTGTAACTAGCTAATGGTTTCACCCTCCCTCTCTTTCCCCCTCCTCTCTCCCCCTCCATGGTTTAGCCCGAGCTGTCAACTGGAGGCAGCTTTGGAATGTTGATGTGTTGATCTGCCGCCCAGCTGGGAGCACCTGATGTTTTACACTGAATAAACCTTTCATCTTTAACCTCTGTGTAGTGTGAATTTACTACACTTTTTGGCGACGAGGGTCAAGGAGCTGAGCCAGGGTCAGCGTGGTGCACCCCCCTGGAGCTTTTCACACTGGGACGGCAGAGTTTAAAATGGTGATCAACTTACCCCAATGTACGACTACCTCCGACATCGCAGCGACGTACCAAGGTGAAGATTATCACCGCATCGTGCAACGGAACTTCCGTCTGGCTCATTCGGTTGTGGTGAGGAGTGATTTATGAGTATACCAGGGATTTACTTCCTGGTGGCTGCCAGTCGAGCGAGGAACCGGTGCCAGGCAAGTGGCGTGCGGCGTGTGGCTTAATTCGCTGTTGAGGAGTCTCCGCTACCTCATTTGAAGGGACTTGTTTGAGGTGAGCTGTGGTGTGTGGAGAGACATTCATTTTCCCTTCGCGACGTGCCCGTTACCGTTTCTGTGTGGAGTTGGCGAAGGAGTGTGGAGAATCGGGCGCTGCCCGCGCAGGAGAAGTGGTTCAGCGAGCGATCGTGTGAGCAGTGCCGAGGGGCACGTGTGTGTTCCTTTGCCCCGTTGCGACGATCTTTTGTTTCTTCAGGAACATTTTGCCTTCATTCTGGGTCTCTTCCACACGGTCCGGTAGGCAAGGTGCAAGGAGCACGGAAGGGGAGGAATACAGTGTTCTCGTCAGCGAGGCTCTGGGAGGCGAAGGCGGTCACCACAGGAAGTTCCCGCCCAAGACGAGCAACAAAGGAAAACAAAGAGACAGAAAGAGGACTAGTGTAGTCTCCTCAGTTTATGAAGTGAAAGCTTGTTATTACATTTCATGGTGGTATCCTCATTTTCGGTGAGGGGGTTACACTCATTCTTTACTTATGTTACAAGCCTAATAGTATTTTATCCATTTTTATAAAGGGCTAACATTTTTTTGTTTTTTCCATTATCCATAGGCCTTAGGTTTATCTGCTTATTAGCGTATAGTGTCAGAAATTTACCTTGTGGATGGCCATGGCAGGTGCAGGAATGAGCCAGCCCCCACCTTTCCTTAATGAGCTTGGGGAACCAGAAATACCGTGGAAAAGATGGGAAGGGATTTTTAAATCCTACCTAATAGCAATAGGGGGTGGAAATTATAACAATGTGAGGAAACAACATATTTTGTTGCATAATTTGGGCATACATGGGAGAAAAGTGTTTGAGGACATAACGGGCAGGCTAGTAGATGGTGAACAAGAGGAGGTTGAGGGGGTAAATGTTTATGAGTATACCTTAATGAAACTGGAAGAACATTTTAAAATTAAACTGAATGTGGTGCTGGAGAGGCACAAATTCTACAAAAGGGCTCAAAGGAAGGATGAAAAGGTCACAAATTACGTGGCAGTTCTGAGGGGTTTATCTGCCACGTGTGATTTTGGGGCATTGACTGACTCTATGATAAGGGACCAGATAGTGAGGTGCACGAATGATTCAAGGATACAAGAGGAACTCCTTACTAGGAATCCTGACCTGGAAGAAGCACTGAGTATAGCTAAAGGGTTAGAGCACACGGCCATGGGTATGAAGGAGATGAAAATACATGAGGGAGCCAAAAGGGAAAAAATTGAGAGCAAAGGGGCACACGAAGGGGAGACTATTTGTAAAGTAGGAGAGAAGGCCAAGGATAGTCAGCACAACAATCCCCAGGGATTATTTTGTTACAAATGTGGTAGCCCAAGTCACCTAGCAAACAACTGGAAGTGTCCTGCCAGGGATGCTCTGTGTAGGAAATGCAACAAAAGGGGGCATTTTTCTAAAGTGTGCAAGAATTTCAACCCAAAAGTACATATGGTGGAAAATGTTGATATTGAGGAGGGGAGAGAAAAAACTTATATATTCCAGGTGGGGGATGATGAGGAAAATGAATGTAATAAATACCCCAAATGTGAAATAACGTTAGATGGGGAGAAAATTGATGTTTTTGCTGAATCATGTTCCCCATACACACTTATAGACAAGAGGGTGTTTGAAGAGAAGTTTGCAGGTCGCGGAGTGGTCCTAGAGGAAGCTGACATAAATCCAGTAGGGTATTTCAGGGAGCGCATACCACTAGAGGGAATGACAAGGATGAGAATAACCTTCAAAGACAGGCACACGGTAGGAAAAGTGTACGTCTCCAAGAGAGGTTCAAATCTGTTGGGCTGGAAGCATCAGAAGGAACTAGGAATCAAGCTTGACCCTAACAACAGCGAACAAGTGTTGCTAGTGGAACCTCCCAGTGTGGCCGAAGATCTCACTCAGGAGTTTAAGGAAGTATTTAGTGAAAAGCTGGGGGTGCTAAAGAATTATATGCACAAGATAACACTCAAAGAGGGAGCTGTCCCAGCTATACACAAAACACGTTCCATTCCCCTACGAATGAAAGAGCCTTTGAAAAATGAGTTGGACAAATTGGTCAGCCAAGGGGTGATCAAGGAAATAGAGACCTCATCTTGGTTGGCTCCGGTTGTTCTTACGACCAAGGATGGAGGAAAGAACATAAAGCTGTGTGTAGACCTGAGAGACTTGAACGCCAACATTCTGATAGATCGGTACACCCTCCCGAGAATTGGAGAGATGTTGAGCACCATACAAGGGGCCAGATTCTTTAGCGTACTGGATTTGTCATCGGCCTACTACCAGATAGAGCTGCACCCTGAATCACAGTCTCTGACGGCGTTCACTACCCCGTTCGGCAATTTCAAATTTCTACGGATGCCTTTCGGCTTGGCGTAGGCAGCTGCAGCCTTCCAGCGTGTGATGCAGCACATCCTCAGGGAATGCAGAAAGACAATGTGCTTCCAAGATGACATATTAATCTATGGCTCAAATGAGGAGGAACACAGCGAGAACTTGAAAGGAGTGCTAAGGAGGTTGAAGGAAGTAGGGTTCACCACCAGGTTGAGCAAATGTAAACTGGGGGTGAGCTCAGTGGATTACTTGGGCCATACCATTTCCGAAGAAGGGATCAAACCTAAATGTGATTTGGTCAATGCCGTCAGAGACGCACCCACGCCAACTAACAAAGAGGAAGTGTTGTCTTTCCTGGGTCTGGTGGAGTACATGGCGAAGTTCATAAAAGACTTTGCCATCAGAACTCATGCTTTGAGAGAATTGGTGAAGAAAGACAGCATTTTTGAATGGGGTGAGGAGCAAGGAAGGGCGTTCAGAGACATAAAAAATGCCATTATTCAGGCACCCTTCATAGGGAAATTTGATCAGGAAAAAGAAATAATAATAACCACAGATGCCAGCAACAGGGGAATAGGAGCGACCCTATCGCAGAGAGAAGAGAAGCAAGTTAAGGTAATTGCTTTCGCATCAAGAACTCTTACTTCCCCGGAAGCAAATTATTCTACAGTGGAAAAGGAGGCGCTAGCAGTATACTGGGCCATCAAACACTTCAAGTTCTACGTGTGGGGAGTACCATTCGAGGTGCATACAGACCATAAGCCATTGGTGCCTCTGTTCACCAAGAAGAATATGGAGGAAATGACCCCGCGCATTGCAAAGTGGGTTTTGGGCCTACATGGATATAATTTTCGAGCAGTATACATTCCAGGACAACAAAACAGAGTAGCTGATTTTCTCTCAAGGTCCCCGGTTCACAGCGAAACAGTAGAGGAGAAGGTGCAGGACACCATCTTCGAGATAAGTGTTGCAGCGGTGATGAAAGAAGAGTGGGAAAACCATATGGAAAAAGATGAAATATTGAGGAAAGTGAAGAGGTACATAGTCAGGGGATGGCCACAGAAGTGCAAAGATATGGAGAGGGAAATCCAACCTTACTGGAATGTAAAAGACGACCTCTCAGTTGAGGCAAACTTTGTTTTGAAATCGGGAAAATTGGTTCCGCCTGAGGGAGTGAGGCAGCAGGTCATCAACTTAGCCCATGAAGGCCATCTGGGCAGAAGCTTGTGCAAATCAAGATTACGAGCAGACTATTGGTTCCCGGAGATGGACCGAGAAATGGAGGAGAAGGTACGTGATTGTTACGCATGTAGCATCAGTGACAAGTCAAAAGTAACCAAGCATTCCCCTTTGATTCCAGTGGAAGTCCCATTAGCTCCATGGAAAAAACTGGGATTTGATATCACGGGACCCATTCATGGTAGAGGCTCACAGGATTTGTACCTATTGGTTTTAATAGACTATTATTCCAACTGGATAACTCACAAAATTGTAGTGAACATCAACACTAAGTCTCTGATACGTTTCCTTAAAGATGTGTTTACGAGAGAAGGGATTCCCGCAACGTTAATAACGGACAATGGGGTCCAGCTTATCTCCGAGGAAATGAAGGAATTCTTAAAGGACTGTTCTATTTCCCATATCCGCACGCCGTTGTACTGTCCTAAGGCCAACGGCAAGGTGGAAAGGGCGAACCGCTTACTGAAAGAGAGTATCAAGCTGGCAGGAAAGTCAGGGAAAAATATGGAAGATGCGGTAATGGAAACTTTATGGGCTTACCATACCACCCCCAACACCACCACAGGACACTCACCATTCGAGCTAATGAGAGGGAGAAAGGCGGGATCGAAGTTGTCACCACAGTGGATGGGGAGAGAAAGTCACCTGGAGGTAGATACGGAGGATATGAAGAAGAGAATTGAAGACAAGCAAGACAAGTACAAAGAGTGGTACGACAGGAAGTGGGGTGCAAAAGAAAAGAACCTCAGTAGAGGACAGATGGTGTACATCAGGAGGCCAAACAGGGTGGGGAAAAGTGAGGTCAGGTTCTATGCTCCAGAGAGGATAAGGGAGGTCAAGAAAAATGTTGTAGTGATGCAGGACGGGAAGGTGTGGAGCCAAGATAGAGTGGTACCCGTCACTACCAAAAGAGACTCGTTGTGGGAGGATAGAGCAGAGTCAGTTGACAGAGGGCTAGGGCTGGGGCAGAGAAGGGAAAGTCACAGGAATAGGACCACCCCGTCCTGGCACAGGCAGTATAGCATGAGGTGAGCGCCCAAGTTAGAGTTGTTAGCCTTGCATCTTTTACCTAGGCCCTGACCTAGGAAAGTGTCTGCTTCATGGACCTTTGGTTACCGAATTTCACTGTCCCCTTTTCCTTTGAGTCCACCCCTCTCCTGTTCCCTTAGGGAGGAAGATGTGTTGTAACTAGCTAATGGTTTCACCCTCCCTCTCTTTCCCCCTCCTCTCTCCCCCTCCATGGTTTAGCCCGAGCTGTCAACTGGAGGCAGCTTTGGAATGTTGATGTGTTGATCTGCCGCCCAGCTGGGAGCACCTGATGTTTTACACTGAATAAACCTTTCATCTTTAACCTCTGTGTAGTGTGACTTTACGTCAATTCATTGTCATCTATCAGCCCCAAACCACCATGCCATCTCCTCAGTTGGGTATTGATATGTTCAATTAATACCCACATTGGGTTACTATTTAGGGGTTCATAACATTCTAGGTTGCTAATTTGTGTTAGGATTTCGTTATTGTAGTCTACACTTCTCATCACCACCATGTTACCCCCCTTGTCCGCCTCTCTTATTGTGATGTCTTTGTTATAACATAGTTCTTTTAATGCCTTTCTTGCTCCAAAAGTCAAGTTATCTCTTCTGTTTTTAAACATATTATTGTTATCTTCATGTCTGTCCAGATAAGCTAGTACTTGCTTATAATACAAATCTATATTGTTCCCTGATGTCAATGTAGGTGTCCATTTCGATTTTTATCGCAAATTACTTGAATTATTGAAATCGTTAGTTATGTCAAGATCCCTCATTATCATTTCTGATGTTATCAATTCATCCTCACAATCAGTCAGAGATACTAGCAAACGTGTATCCAAGATGTTTTGGATCGAATTCTGATCAGACATTACCATACCCAAATTCTTATGCAATTCTTTATTTTCAGAGTTTGTAGCTTCAAAGTGTTTTTTTAACTTTAAACGTCGCACAAACTTAAACAAATCGATTTTTATGTCACAAACATCTCCAACTGAATAAGGACAAAAATTCATTAATTTAGTAAGTACAGTACATGCATCTTTAGACAGACATATATCAGTTAGCTTAACAATATTCACATCAGTTATTTCTTTTGGGTCCAGGATCTGGTCCTGACACCTGGTCTCTCTTCCCCTTGAGCCCTCTCTCTTTCCCCTCCTTGTTTTTCTGCCTGTGCGGGACGCCTGTACTCCTGGTTCCCCCGTTTGATTCTCCTCACCTCCAATAAAAAATGTTATTCCCATTTACAGTGGTGTTATTAGTCTCAGATTCACTGCCACTAGTGTGGGCAGTGTCCAGTGAGGTAGAGCTGGAGTTCATGGATTTGGTCTCAGTGCTGCCCTGCTGGGTCTCTTTAGGGACCATGTGATCATACTTTCGGGCGAAAGTAAATATTCTCCCGCTTGTGTAGTCTCGTTCGTCCCTCCTTTGTTTCATAGCCTTGCGAATTTTGATATCTACAACATGGTGTTGTATGATGTCATTGAGGATGGCATCGTTTTTAGCTGAGAAATCAGGTAAGTTAAGATCAGTAATTTCAGTTTCTAGTGTTTCTATATCCTTTTGCAAGTGTGCGACCTTTCTTTCGCAATTTTCTATAAGGATCCCCATTAGCCTGTTAGAGTTATTTGTCAGCTCTTTCTCCCAATCTGATAATAAGTCATCTTCTAAGTCCTCATACATGGGGATAATTTGTATCTCAGGCCTCTCGGGATTCTTTTGACTCTTATGTATTGTTTTAATGTGGCAGCGTTTCACCATCGAGTCAATTCATTTTTCCTCAGTTTTTCTAGTTTCACAAACTTGTCCTTCATACCTTCTGTTTTAGACTACTGGCCACCTTGTGCTAATGAGCTCAATGGTTTGTTACTAGAAATATGGCTAAATAAGTCTTCCGCCTCCTTGTCTCTATTCATTCTTTCACTTGATAGGGATGTCATGGTGCCCACCGGGCCGCCACCTATATTCAAATTAATAAATCCTAAGATGCGTGGTATTTATTATAGGGATTTTGGCACCTCTTGGTGAAATTGCACAAATTATAAGTTTCAAAAGAGTGTATCAACGGTGCTCAAAGGTGTGGAGAACCACTAAACTCCACAAACAACAAAGCCAAAGCTCTATACCAAATCTACTTCACTCCCAAGCACACCTTATGTGTTGAAATGCTTTCCCGTTAATAATTAGACACAATAATTTTCAAAACAAAGCATAAACTATCTCTTTGGTCCTTTCTTTTCAGGCTTTTATTCTTATTGTTTCAGCCACAGCCAAAGCGGGTTTCGTCGCAGTTGGGGTGTGATCCCGCGACTTCATCAAGGCTGTATAAACATAAACATACAGAGGTCTTCTGTATTCAGTTTTTCAAACAAAGCCTAATTGTATACAACATTCATTGTACCTTAATCACTAGGAATCAATGTATGGTGATCTAGATCCTTAGTACAAAGTGTGTTCAATGTACTTTACAATTCCTTAATACAATTATACATGTGCCTCTCAAAACGGAGGTGTGCATTAACCCGGAAGCGATTGAGAGAATGTAAAAAACACACCACTTGTTGTTCAAAATCTACGTGCCACCTTATTGCCCAATAGAGACGGAGAATTAATCCGTGCTCTGTCCAAACGTCTTATTGTAGCCTAGTAATGTAAAATGAAAACCTCACGATGACGTGCATGTTAAAATCCCTTAGCCACAAATGACCAATCCCAAGTGGGAAATTGTTCACAACACACGCAAGCACCATAACCCAAATGTATTAGTCAAACATATACCTATATCTTTCAGAGTGTTGAGATGTGCAATTAGATTGAGATATACACAAATATAAGTTAATTGTCAGCCAGTTCTCTTCAATGACCTGATTTTCTATTCCACAATAACAATCCATCTTCAATAATAAAATAACACCTACTTTAAATGTGGTGATATTTCCGACCCACATTGGGGTTCCAAATTAATGTTGCGTAATTCCAGGTAAAACCGTCTAGCTGTAAGTATCCTTTGTATCCTTCGTAGAGTTCTGAAAGCCATATATTAAAAAGATTAGCTTTACTCAATATATGTTAACATGCACGTCATCGTGAGGTTTTCATTTTACATTACTAGGCTACAATAAGACGTTTGGACAGAGCACTTATTAATTCTCCGTCACTATTGGGCAATAAGGTGGCACGTAGATTTTGAACAACAAGTGGTGTTTTTTCACATTCTCTCCATTGCTTTCGGGTTAATGCACACCTCCATTTTGAGAGGCACATGTACAATTGTATTAAGGAATTGTAAAGTACATTGAACACACTTTGTGCTAAGGATCTAGATCACCATACATTGATTACTAGTGATTAAGGTACAATGAATGTTGTATTAAATTAGGCTTTGTTTGAAAAACTGAATACAGAAGAACTCTGTATGTTTATGTTTATAAAGCCTTGATGAAGTTGCGGGATCACGCCCCAATTGCGACGAAACTCCTGTTTGTCTGTGGCTGAAACAATAATAATAAAAGCCTGAAAAGAAAGGGCAAAGAGATTGTTTATGCTTTGTTTTGAAAATTATTGTGTCTAATGTTTAACGGGGAAACCATTTCAACACATAACGTGTGCTTGAGAGTGAAGTAGATTTGGTATAGAGCTCCACCAGATCTATACAAGACCCAACTCCCTTCACAGTTTGACTCAGTTTGTTGAGCGCTTTAGTAAAGTTAACATTCATGGCTGCATTGTATTTCTTAATTTCCAGCAAAAGGGATTGAAAATCTTCCTTCGTTCCAGGAAGAGATAAGTTCAGGGGTGATTCGCAGCATCCCATGATGACTCCTCTGCAGCCTTGGGGCTGCTGATGCCTTTAGGTGTTTTCACACTGACTAGCATGTCCTTTATAGAGGAGGACTTTGGGGCCTTCTGGCTTGAGGATGCCACAGAAGAAGCTCCCACTCCAACAAGGGATCCACTGATCACAATTACTGCAGTAAGATCATAGCATGTCAGAGGAGTACACCAAACACTTTAAAACTGGCCCTCAGTGGGATGTACCGCTCATCACTACTCTGTCAGTCCTGGCTGATGCAGCACGAGGGTGCCATTGGCTCGATACACCCCATCAAAGCAAAATCAGGGAGGTTCCAGAACCCGGGCCTTGGTTTGGCAGGCAGGCTGGCTGGGGAGGAGCACCTAGCATTGACCATGGGCAGTGCGGCCCATCACTCTTATGCAAGCAGCCATCTTGAACTTATGGTAGGCAAAAGCGCCCTCGTTCGGTCATGCCCATGTCTGCAGCCACTGCCCGTTTAGCCTCCTCACAGGTCTCTGCTGTATCCACCAGATGAGCAGGCGCTCACAGCCCCCACAGAGTTATCTGCAATCCAATCACTGGCATATATAGGAGTCCTGGCTCAGGATCTCAGGCGAGGTACGCCATCTTGGGTCGTTGTCCAGGCCACGCCACAGAAAGTACATTTATGAATGTTGCCAAAGTTGCCATCACGTTCTCACCTGTAATGAACCCGCCATGTCCTTAGAAGAAGATGAAAAAATACATCAGAGTAAATCTTTTTTTCAATGGTAAAATCAGTGATTGTGAATCTCAAATGTGGATTTACATTAAAACATAAAAATGCCTTTTTGAGTTCAGATTACGCAAACCAGACAGGCAAATGGCTTTTTAATTTTTGCGGAACACAAGATTTAATGCTGAAGGACGTGCTGGAGTATGGAAGCAACAAACAGCAAATAGCCAGATAGGGAATACATAAGTTATCTAGGTTCAGAGAAAGGCAAATATAGAAATCAATTCATAATATAAACTAAACACAGCTAAAACATCAGAGCTAAACATTTGAATAATAGGGTTAAAGTTTATGCTAACTGCCCAATAGCCTTCAGAGCTAATTCTTCAGTGGCACACAACGCCTATGTGGATGTAAAAGCCTTCAGACGTCTTGTTATTGTATCTGCTTTTATCTTTGCTCAATTAGGAGCATGGTAGGCCTATGAGAAGACCAATATGACAAAAGTATAGAAAGAGGAAGAAAATTACATTTGCTATAACATTTTCAATAAGGCTGCAGATAATGATCACAGACGACTGCTTGGCCAGTGGATGAGATGGAGGTTTCAAAATGGTGAAAAAGCTAAGATGAAAGAAAATACTGCCAGAGGATAAAGATTGATGCAAATCCATCAGATTCTCACAACAATCGTTCCCAGTTGATTCACACCAAGCTGGAATATTTTCTGTCATATTTTCCAAGAATATTTCCGGTTTATGTGAAGAAGACCCAAATTATTCAAATACGCTAAACCCTACCCTTTACAAAGGAACTTGGAAGGACAAATGTGTCGTGAAACAAGAATTCCTTTAATTTTGTACCAGAAACAGAAAGGACTGACGGTGAGTCCAGGCTTTTAGTGTGGGTTGATTTTGGAATGATTTTGTGACTGCTAGACAGTTCCCTCAAAAGACAAAGCCATTGCGCTATAATTGTGTCAGCTTCAGTTCGGGTAGTCCAACTTTTTTGCCTTTGAAAACAATGGCTCAGATCTTTTTTAGATTCATTCAGCTGTTTTAATGGCTTTCTTCTGGAACCTCTTAGGCTGAGCTCTCAAATATTCCTTTCCTGGAGGCTAATGGGGCTGTAGGCAAACATCTACCAAACACTGCTTTTCAGAGCTTCTTTAACAATGACTAACAGGTGTCCTGGTGGACAATTAAGAATAATGCAGAGTTGTTGTTGTTATTTCTGATTATGAATTGTTGGCAAGTCAAGGCAATTCAATTCAATTCAATTATTTCTTTATTCGTCCTTTCAAAGACAAGGCATTTAGAGGAAAGAAAGTATTCAAAATCCTCCTTTTTTACGTGGTCACCCTAGATTTTTTACCTTTGCTTGAACCCTATATTTTTGCTGGCTTTAGAACTCTGTGCACCTTACCCCTGTTAACCAGTAATAAAAGTGCCTGTGCCCCCTTTAAAACGTGGTTGGATTGGAATATTCCTAATTGGTATGTTTAACCTACTTAGAAATCCCTAGTATGTGGTACAAAATGTACCCAGGACCTGTTAGTTTAAGGTTGCTCGTGGATTGCAGCGCCTATTGTGCCATTCTCTACAGGGGTAGTGCAAAACAAGGGGTTCAGGCCTACCACTAATGTTAAATATTAATCCAGTTTCTTACAGGAAGGAAGCTGCGTTCCTTCTACAGGTTTGATAGAAAGGCACACATCTTAGCATCTTGACTTGTAATTTTATTGGCTGAGATATCAGATCGTGCCTGGGAAACTGTAAAAAGGATCATGTAACAGATATGTGGTGTGCATGGGGTTGTCTATGCATATTGGCATTGGAGCGGGCTGCCATCTAATGAACTCAAAGTGTGTGTGGTTATTAGTCTTGTTTTGTACTGTAGTGATGATAATGACCATCTCCATCCGGCATCTATTTACATTGCTGTCCCCCTCTCAGAAACTGATGTACATTGTGTGTGTCTGTTAGACTTAGCCCTCTCTGCAGGGTCATCCTCAAACTTTCTGCCTCATCCTCCTGTTTTCTGAAACCATTGTTGTTGGTATTTAGAACTCTGCACACTTTACCACTGCTAACCAGTGCTAAAGTGCTCTCTCCCTAAAACATGAAAAAAATGGCTAACACCCTATAGGCGCATTGAATTTACTTGTATACCGCTAGTAAATAGGTCCTTTAAATTAAATGCTACTAGTGGCCCAGCAGCACTGATTGTGCCACCCACTTAAGTAACCTCTTTTAAACATGTCTCAGGGCTGCCATTGCAGCCTGTGTGTGCAGTTTTAGATTGCCATTTTGAGCTGGAAAAATAGACCTTTTGCAAGACCCAAAACCTGATTTTTAATGCATATAAGTCTCCCCGAGGGTGCGCCCTCAACTGCCCAGATGGCAGGGTGCACTGTATGGAAAAAGTTGTACAGGTACTTTTTAAATTGTATATGTCTAGTAGTAAAAAAACTCTGTTTTTCACTACGGTGTGGCCTACCTCTCCCATAGGATATCTTTAGGTTGACTTATTACATTTGTTGGAAATTGTCCTTTCTGCAGAGTCACCTCCAAACTTTTTGTCTTTCTCCTCCCCTTTTTGCTGAATTTGTTTTTGTTGGCTTTATACCACTGTGCACTTTATCACTGTTAACTAGTGCTAAATTGATTGTGCTCTCTCCTTAAAACATGGTAACATTAGCTTATGCACAGTTGGCATAATTAATTTACTTATAGGTCCATGGAAAAGTGCACTATATGTGCCCAGGACCGGTACATTAAATGCTACTAGTGGACCTGCAGCACAAATTGTCCTACTTTAGCACGCCTTTAAACATGTCTCAGGCCTGCTATTGCAGAGCCTCTTTATGCAGCATGAACTGCCAAGTCGATCTGGAAAAGTAAAAAGTTTAAGTTCAAGTTTAACATTTGTATAGCGCACTACTCACCCAGAGGGTCTCAAGGCGCTTGAGGGAGGGGGGGTAATTTATTTATCGAATATCCAAGTTTTTAGTTGTTTTCTGAAGGAGAGGTGGTTCTGTGTAAGGCGGAGGTGGGTGGGGAGAGAATTCCAGGTCTTGGCCGCTAAGTAGGAGAAGGATCTTCCCCCCATGGTGGATCTTTGTATGCGTGGAATTGTGGCGAGGGCTTGATTGGACGATCGTAGTTTGCGGGTGGGGTGTAAAAGGACAGGCGAGTGTTGAGGTATTCGGGTCCTAGGTCATAGAGGGCTTTTTGTGCGTGGGTGAGGAGACGGAAAGTTATTCTCTTGTTGACGGGGAGCCAGTGGAGGTCTTTCAGGTGACCGGAAATGTGAGCTTGGCGGGGGATGTCTAGGATGAGTCTGGCTGAGGCGTTTTGGATGCGTTGGAGTTTTTTCTGTAGCTTGGCTGTGGTTCCGGCGTAAAGGGTGTTTCCGTAGTCCAGTCAGCTTGTGACCAGTGCATGTGTGACCGTCTTTCTTGTTTCGGTGGGGATCCAATGGAAGATTTTTTTGAGCATACGTAGGCCAGGCCCAAACCTTCTATTTTACTGTGTGTCACCCCTAGGGTAGGCCCTGGACAGCCCAAGGGAAGTGTGCAGTGTATTTAAAAAGTAGGACATTTACATTTTAGTTGTACATGTCCTGGTAATGAAAAACTCTGAAATTCCTTTCTCACTACTGCAATGCCTTTCTCTCCCATAGGATAACATTGTTACTTTATAACACTTTATTAGTGCAATTCTCAATTGTGAAGAGATAGACCTTTTACGTTTGGTGTCCCTGGAATCACAATTTAAAGTCCAAACTTGTGGTGAAGTCAGATTTTAAATTAGAGTTCTGAAAATGGCACTTGTTGAAAGTTGACATTTTCTTTCTTTAGCCTTTTGGTGCCTGTTACAGATCTCTGATACACGTCTGGTTAGGATGACAGCTGGGATTTGTGTATTCCCTCTAGATAGCTACCCGCAATGGGAGCTTAGGTGTGACTTGATGGGCAATCCCTGGAGGATGGGAGTGAGGAGCTGGACCTCGAATAGGCTGGGTCCTGTCCCCACCCCCACACAAATGGCTGCATATCCCCCGGTAGTAGGACTGGAGCCAGGGCAGGAAGTGAAGATCTCTGTGCACTTCAAGGACCTGTCTTTGAAGTATCCCCAACTTCAAAGTCAGAATTGGGTATAAGTACTGGACCTCAGACAACACCACTTCAGTACACTTCTAGACCTGTGAAGAAAGACTGCTGTACTGCTGAAGGACTGCCACTCTGCTGGACTGCTGTTTTACTGGATTCATGCCTTGTTGTGCTGGATTCATGCCTTGCTGTGCTGCCCTGCTGCCTGCTGTTCCCATGCCTGGGTAAGAAGGACTGGACTTGCATCACTTTAACCCAGAGTGACTCCACAGGCTATCTGTGGAGAAGTGTGGCTCACTGGTTAGAGGAGGCAGACCTGGAAGCAGAGGTCAGCCCGGGACTAGGGTTCAATTCCCGGCTTGGCGGTGTCTTGAGTCCTAAAATGTCCATGGACTCGACAATTCTCGCTCCGGTGCCTACTCGATTCATGGGTTCACACTCTGCAACTCTGGGCAATAGCTTGCTTAATCTCCACAACGGCCCCTCGCGGCGGGATGCCTGGCTTTCACCTTGCGGATACCCTGCCGGGGTTATCTCACAGGGGAATACCAGGACGGGTTCCCTAAGCAAGCGCTTAGAAACCGCTTGGTGATTTGCGCTATATAAATTCCTGTACATTTACATTTACATCTGGCTGGCGTTCTGATCTGAAGTCTCTCTGAAGACTTCCAAATTACCTTCTTCTGCAACTGGACTCTGTCATCAGTGGTGCCACCCTGTAGGAAGCAAACTTGTAGATTTTCAGGGGACACCTCTATGGTGCCCTCTGTGTGCATGTATTCATAAATCCAACACTGGCATCAGTGTGGGTTTATTGTCATGAGATGTTTGATGCCTAACATCTCTATTTTCAGTGATGCCGTCATGTAGCCATCATGTAGCTATCATGTAGCCATCAGTTTCCAGCACATGTACTCAAAATGGCTTCCCTGTCCACTTGTACTGGCATCAATAGAGCTGACCAGCACAGGGGCATTTCTGCCCATACAGATATGTCCTCACATGTACTTTAGTGCACCCTGTCTTATGTCTGTAAGGTCTATTGTAGGGATGACTTACCTATACTGCATGCAGTGCCTGTGGGACTGGCACACAGACTGTGTGCCATGTCGAGTTTCCTCTTTTGTCTGTGCCTAGATATGCAGCATGCAGTGGCAGTCTGTGTGTGTTTGGTGTGGTGTCCTTCAGGGTGGCACAATTAATGCTGCAGCCCTCTTTAGCGTCCTTTCCCAAGGTACCAGACGTACTGCTTACTAGGGACTTACAGGGAATGCTAAGTGTATTGCCAATTTGGGTACAATTGTACAGTTTTTGGGAAAGAGATCTGGCACTGGGGGCCTGGCTATCAGGAACCCAGTGCACTTCCAGTCGAAATCACATCAAATGCCAGGCAAAAAGTGAGGGTGACCATTTCAAAAGGGGCACTTTCCTACATACCCCAGTCCTGGATCCTTGGAAGTGAGGCTTAAGGCACTTGCTTCGGCAAAATCCATGGATCCTCTATCTTATTGGCTCATCAGCACCATCGTGTGGCTCAGAACGGGCACATCTCACCTGTTGCATGGTTTGGAACTGGCATAATACTCCTGTTGCATGGATCGGAACCAGCACATTGCTCCTGATGTGTGACCAGAACTGGCACATCACCTCGGCTGTGTGGATTGGATCTGACAAATCACCTTCGGAACCACCACTGCACAAGGTCTCCACCTCTCCGTCTACAGCATCCGCGACAACAACAAATCTCTGCATTGCATCTCCTTGCTCATTGCAGCCGACGTATTGTCGCTGGTGTGCGGATCAGGGCCGGTGCTTCGCCCCCAATGAATTGATTGCCACCTACGCATTGCTTAATCTGTGAGCCACATCTTTGACTTTGATGCAGCCAGGATCAACTGACTTTTGTTCAGCGGGCTACACTGTGTCCCTTTTGGTTGGCCTGAACTTTTGACTTCGCCGCGGTCCGGCACGACCAGATACCCCAAGTAAGTGCTTATTGCTTCTAAGCATGACTTTACAGTTTATTCTTTAAAAATTCATATCTCAACTTTAACTTATTAGTATTTGTTAAATTAACCTACATTTTTTTTACCTGGTGTGGAATCTTTTTGTGTGGTGTTTTCACAGTTTTACTGTTTGAAGTGTTGCATAAATACTTTACACATTGCCACTAAGTTTAGCCTGACTGCTCTGTGCCAGGTTACTAGAGAGTGAGCACAGACTGATTAAGGGTTGCCTGCATCTTACCCTGACTAGAATTGTAGTTGCTGCCTGACTTGGGCTCATACCCTAGTCAATCAACAACAGAATTTCTAACAACATTTAATAAGTGATGACTTTCAATTGAGAGAAATTTTGAGTTTGGTGCCTAAAGAATTGTAATCAAAAGCTCACTTTAACCGCTTCGCCGCGGCGCATATTCCACCGCTGTGCAGCGGAATTTGACACCTGCTCAGATCGAACGGCCGGTGGCCGTCCAACGCACACAGCCCACTGTGACATCGGACTGCCGGGGGCCGTCCAATGCATAGAGAAGGTTAATGGTTGAAAGTTGGCATTTTCTTGTATCTACCCATGTGGTGCCTAGCCCCAGTTTAATGGGTTATAGTGATAGAGCGCGCAGGTCACCCGGCCAATAATTTCACCATACACGTACCGGGCCCATATACTTTTCAATTTATCATATACATTAATCGGGTGACCTTACACTCTACTACCAGTAACCCTGATTCCTTTCCTATTTATTTCTCGTGTACCCGACTTACCAATCCACCGTTACGGGTACCTATGACCACAATGGATCAGGGAGCTAGCTGTAAAAGAAAGGCAGGCAAATACAATACCAACTTGTATATTTCTTTGTATTCATCAAATAACCACAAACTACAGGGAAGTTTTAAAGGTTTTATCTAAAATTCAGATTCGGAAAGCATACAGTTTACAACCAACAGGCAATCGATAATCAAGATAACGAAGAGCACATAACCATATAGAAAAAATATCAGGGCAACCGTTTATGAGTCTAATGTGAGGTAAGAACAGGGAATATGCTAAGCAGATTTCAGGAATGGAACTCAAGAATGGATAACTATAAATGGGCAAATTTATGCACGTACTAGAATTTCACTACGGGGAAATACTTAAAAGGTTGGATGAAAGTTTTGGAAATCCTATGCATCTATAGGTAGGGAAAAAATGGAACACGCTAAATTCTAGCAACTTTACTTCAATCAGCTTGCAGGAGAAAATTATAAATCACATCTATATGTCATAAACGGTATGGTGAAAGGTGCATAAAGGAAGGGTAATATAGGAACACCCTACGAAAAATAATGCATGACTTTTATAAAAAAGAGTGCGCAAAAATCATGGAAAATTAACATATGCAAAGGTATGTCTTTATTGAAGCAAAGACAGAAAAATAGAAGGTGCAGTATAGACTTTTAGCACTATAATTACCTAGACTGGTGTGAAGACCAACCCTGGCCACGGGTCAGTTAAGGACAGGATAAACCCCAAGGAAGAACAGTCATCGACAGGACAGCAGGTGCAGAATGGACACCCCAGGACAGGACAGGAAACCCAGATTAGGATCAGGACAGGACCACCAAGGCACGACCAGCACCCGCAGTTCGGAAGCAACGCCTGCGCTCCACCCTCTCTGCAGCTATCAGCCAGAACCCCGATTGGGTTAGCGAAATTCCCCAGCAAAGTGCTTCGCCAGCACTTAAGGTTTAGTAAAACCTCTTGAGTCTATGGTATATTTCGGACAGAGTGCTCCGCATCGCTCTGTTTCAGTCACCTATTGAGTGCGTTGGGTCAGTGACAGGTCAGCTATTCGGACAAGTCGGACAATTTCTCTAGCTAAACCTAGGCTAGTTATACTGTTTTCGGGTCAGTGTACCACCCCCCAAATGTTGCAAGTGTCAGAATCCCCAATTTCGATTGGTCCCCAAGTAGGATAGGTCAACACACCAATCACATTAACTTTCTACAAGCCTACATTTGCATTTTCTGGGACCGCCTGGCAAATTTGGGGTTCCCATGAGATATTCTACAGAATACAATGAAAGGAATACATTTGTATCAATTGCAGTACAGTTCGACTTCTTCGGCTGGGTGAAGGTGCATCTTCCCAGGCACGTCTTGGCTGCCACCTCTGGTTGGCAGTCGTTCAATGTCACTGGTCGAAGTCTGTCATGCGCAGTAAAGTGTTTCAATATGGATCCCGAGCATCCCATCAGCCCCTCAATACCACGGTACATGAAAAGTAAGCGAAAACAAATTAACACATAGAAATAAATGAATTCACTGTATACCATGAATAGCTACTCTATACCCCTTCACTTAAAATATACTATTGCGTGAATGATTAGTGCAAACAGACAACAACATAAAACATCAGCGCAAGCTCCACCATGTGAAGACACAGACAGCCATTTTAAAAGCAAGTGCGCACGCGCAAAGTTTCCCACCAGAACTGCAAGTGCGTCACGTCACGTGAGTGTGACTAACGCATGCGCAGAAAGAAACCCGCCAAGCAGTGGCCATTTTTAGATACAAACGTTATTGAGTTAGTAAACACATAGGCAAGCGTCTCTAGGACACCCAAATGTCAGAATAAAGGGAAATTAGTAAGACAAACAGGTTGAATTACATGGTTATAAATTATTCGAGGTTCTTGAATCCAAGCAAGTTGCGTAATATGCGAAATCTTGCTCCATCAATCCCCTCTTTGATGATATTTACTATCATCACAAACTAATGGAATCAGATGCCAACTTTTTCATACTTTGTTCATTTCAATCTCCTCCAACATTCGATTCAATTTTTCCTTAACGTCTTTATTAGGGTGAGAAATTTTCACCCTTTTGTAAATCTGATTATGCAGTTCCTCCAATTCAAGTTCATCACCACTCCTTTTAACACCTCTCTTATTCACAGTGTACTTCTTTCGGTGTTTGCGACATTTGCAACAGACAAATATGAGGAATATGATGAAACCTATCACTCCAATTGGCATCAGTACCTTAAACAATAAACCTTTACCTAAATTAGAAAACCAATGACCTGCAGCGGAAAGTCCATCAGTAAGTCTTTTCCAAGCACTATCAACCTTCAGTGGTTTGAGTTCTTTTTCCAAATTTGTAATGTTCCTTACATACCTTTGGATTTGCACACTTTTGTCCGGTATGTAAGTGCAACAATGTTGCGCTTTCAACATCCGGCAGACTCCGCCCTCTTTTGCTAATAAGGTATCAAGAGCAAGTCTGTTCTGTAAAACCATTGATCTGATCGCAACCATTTCGGTATTGACCAACAGAAATCCATGAGCTGTGTCAGTAGACAACAGATCCACTATTGTTGACAATTTGCAAATTCTGTGTGTGTTCAGAACCACTCCCACTCCAGGTATCAGTGCACTAAAAATACTACCCATTATTTCACCTACACTTTCTCTTTTACTACGCACTAAGCCATTAGTATTTTCATTGCTTCCAGCAACTCCATTCACATGGTATTTTTTCGGGAAGACAATGCCAAAGTAGCAGCTTCCATACCAGTGATCCGGCAATTTGAAATAAGCCTTGTTTCCACATATATAATAAATTCCGGGAAACACAGGTTCTGACCCATTTTTGAAACCCCAACCTCCAATTACCTTGTAATTGTGTTCACATTGACTGGAACCAATGAAAATGTTATTATAATAACTAGTCTTTTCACGGTGAAGACAGAGTTTCCCTTTTCTCTCGAAATCCAGCAACAAAGCAGGACCCCTCCCACCATTTGAGGTGCTTTCCATGTTTTCAGCCCATTTAGGAGTTTTCTGTCTTTTATCATTTGCCTTTCTTTGGAAACTCTCCCTTCTTTTCTCTGCCATGTTTAGAAACATTTTTTCTTGTTCATGTAATGAACAGGTCAAGTTATCTCTTTGTGCTTCATTTAAGTCTATGGTACCTATAGTCAGAAAGTATTCTCCCATATAACGTGTAACGTCACTTTTAGTATGTACAGGATTCAGATTTCCACGTATAGGAAGTTCAGAAAAGAGCACGTCTGAGTTAGAGTACTAGTACTGTAACGGTCCTCTTTTGTAGAATAAGCTAGCTAAAATACTACAGGAAATTCCATAAGTCAGGGGCAGGTGATGATAAGTCACGCCTTCAGCTACAGAAGTAGGTAGCTTCATGCAGACATAGCAGTCTTCTATTTCCATGGTTTCTACATAACGCACTAACAGGTTTGCCAATACATTTAAATGAGTCTGGTTCTTAATTCCGTGATAATGTAGTCCTTCCTCATCTGGTGCTTCTAAGTCTGTTTTTTTTTGTCTGATGCTAAGTGCTTTCTCACGTCTTTCTACACTTCGTGTTGTCAGTTCTTCAGTGTCTTTGGTCACAGTCTGTGTAGGGTCAATATTAGTATTTTTGCTCACCATATAAGGAATAAAAACTGTTAGTCCTATCCATAATATTAATACTATGGCTACACTACATATACATACTTTGCAGCATGTTTTACAACAATTGCGTCTAGGCCTTCCATTCACATTTGAATCAGACATTTCTGCTTAACAGAAGTTTGCCAACCCCTCTTTGTAACTTTGCACAGGTAGCTTACGCTGAGCAATTTCAGGTTGGTTCGTCTTCTTCGGCAGACTGATCAGCTGTCTGTTCTTCGTCACTTTCGTCAGTTATATCAAGATCTCAAATTCCTCCAATATCAAGTAAGTCCATTCAGGATCTTGATATTTTTCGTTCAGTCTTTTTATTCAATCACTTCTTCTTTTAGAGCTTTCTCCAGCTTGCTCGGCTATACGAGAACTTCTCCTTCTTTCCTCAAGTTTTTCTTCTACTGTTTTTAGTCTCAGTCTCAATTTCTTAATATATCTTGGTTCGATATTTTTCTTTTTCTTGAGTCTTTTAGCTGGCACTGTGGTTTGGCTTTCTTCTAGTGTTCTTTTATTTTCGTTGGTTTGGGGCACTTCTGCTTCTGTTTCTTCCCTTCCTGTCTGACTAGTCCCAGGTCTTACTTCAGTTTCTTCTGCCTGGTCGCTAAGCTGGCCTTGTTCAGGTGTATACTGGATTTGACTTTTGGGCGTTTCAATTTCTGCTTCCTGAACACGTTCTTCTAATTCTATCTGGTCCTGTTCAAGAACTTCGAAACTTTGATTTTCTTCCGCTTGAACTTTCGCCCTAATTTCTGTCTGTCCCTTTTCAATCTCAGGAGTTTGTGGAGGTGTGTCGATTACTTGCTCGGTCCCTGTCTGATCTTCTTCTTCCTCAGACTTGACGTGAATCTCAATAATCTGAGGGTCTTCTCCTATTCCTGTCTCTTCCTCTCTATTCCACTCTCTATCTGCGTACGTTTGACTTCTTGTTCTGATTGGATCATCAGTCAGGTCGATTATGGGTATCCACTCATCTTGACTGGTGCTCGGTTGTTCATCATCAGCTACTTCAGGACCATCGTCTGGAGACCCCTCAGCTGGACAACCTTCAGCGTCAGTTTTCTGGTCTCTGATCACCTTCTTAGTATGGCTGGCATGGATCCACTTTGGAACGCCGGCACACTTCACCGCTGTCGTGGTCACCAGTATCACTTGGCGTTGTCTTCCCCACTTCGGTGCAAGGCAAGTTGAACGTGTATGCTTCTTGAGTACAACCCAATCGCCTGGAACCAAATTATGGACTGGAGTTGTTGGACTGGCGACGGCGTCTTCCCCAATCTGGCGAGAGATAGAACGCACTTGGTCACCCAGTTGCTTGCAGTACTCAAGTACTAAATCATCAGAAATGCTTATCAGTTTGTACCCTGGTACCCAGGCTTGTCTCATCACTCTTCCCATCAGGATTTCATGGGGGCTCAGGCCTGTTTTTCGGTCTGGAATACTTCTGATTCCCATCAGAACAAGAGGTAAAGCATCTATCCAGTTCACACCAGTAGATTCACACATCTTTTCTTATCTCGATTTGAGAGTGCCATTTATTTGTTCCACCACTCCAG
This sequence comes from Lissotriton helveticus, assembly GCF_964261635.1. Classification (NCBI taxonomy): domain Eukaryota; kingdom Metazoa; phylum Chordata; class Amphibia; order Caudata; family Salamandridae; genus Lissotriton; species Lissotriton helveticus. The sequence goes on from NC_136073.1 coordinate 444,471,410, forward strand.
AAGCCTCTGGACGATAGGCATAGTGCAGCTTTTGTGTAATCTTGAATGCTTTGCAGAGCTGATCAATCACCTCATTCTGGAAATGCCCACCTCTGTCTGATTCAATTGTGACTGGAACCCCGTACCTAGGTATTAACTCTCGTAGTAATAACTTGGCTACAGTCAAGGCGTCATTATTTTCGGCTGGGTAAGCTTCCACCCATTTTGAAAACAGGCAGACAATGACAAGGACGTATCTCATTCCTTTACAAAGGGGCAGCTGAATGAAGTCTATATGTAACCTCACAAAGGGACCTCCTGATTTTCCAATTTTTGCCAATTCGACTACTGTTCTCTTCCCAGCGTTATGCTGCTGACATGTTAAGCACCTCTGGCAGAGTGACTCTGCTACTTTCCTGAACTTCGGGTTGTACCATGTTTGTTGGAAAACCCGAACCATGGCATCCCTGCCAACGTGTGCATCTCCATGCATCAATCTGGCCATAGAAGCAAGCAGGCATCTAGGCAACACAGGCATACCATCAGGGCCCACAATGATACCATCCTCATTTCTCTGTCGACAACCAAGTTTCCTCCATTTTTCCCTTTCCTTTGGTGTCGCAGCATGCTGCCAATCTCTCAATTCTTCCCATGTAGGCACATCTTCAAACACCATAAGTTGGCAGCTGTTTCCATATCCCCCTAATTTGATGTTTACAGACATTCGATGTCTGGCACAATGTTGGGCCACTTCATCAGCATATCGATTTCCCACTGTCACATGATCAGTGCCCGATTTGTGAGCAGCACATTTGACCACTGCCAATTCTTTTGGTAACTGGAACTGTTATTCTTTTATTTTTCCCAATTTTACAGGCTCTTGTCAATGCAACCAATTCGGCTACTTGTGCAGACTTTACTCCAAATAAACAGGATGCTTCTACAGTGCGTTTTACCGTGACCACAGCATAAGCAGCGCTTAAGCCTACAAGTTCGCGTTTCAGACATGAGCCATCCACAAACAGCTCGCTATCCTCTACAGGCAGGGGTGTTTCCTTGATATCTGGGTGTGGTTTAGTACTGAACTCTGTCAGGTCAATGCAGTCATGCTCGACCTCTCCTTTTGCTTCTGCAATTATTGAGTCTGGTAATAGGGTAGCTGGATTCAGTATGTTACACCGAGTAATGACTACATTTGCAGCACCTATAAGAATCCTCTCATACTTAGTCAGCCGACTAGGGGTGAGATACTGGGTTTTAGTTCTGGTCAGTAAAATTACAACTGCATGTGGAACATACACAGTTACAGGATGTCCCATAACAATGGATTCACTCTGTTCTAGACTCGTGCAAGTTGCAGCTACTGCTTTCAGACATCCGGGTATTCCAGCAGCCACTGGATCCAGAGTAGCAGAAAAATATGCCACTGGACGTCTAGTCAAACCATGGGCTTGGGTTAGGACTGACAATGCACAATTGTCTCGTGTGTCACAAAACAATGAGAATTCCTTGGAATAATCAGGCATTCCCAAAGCAGGGGCTGTACACAAGCATTCTCGTAATTTCGTGAATGCTGTCAAGCTTTCCTCATCCCATTCCACTGGGTCCTTTGCTCCTTTCTTGGCCATCTTTATCAAAGGCTTTGCTAGGACTGCAAATCCCACAATCCATTGCCTGCAGTAACCTACGACTCCAAGGAACATTCTGACTTCTTTCTGAGTATTGGGTAACTGCATGTTTTGAATTATCCTGATTCTCTCTGAAGTAACTTTTCTGATACCTTTTTCTATCTGGTGCCCCAGATATTTTACTGACTTAGTACAGAATTGCAGTTTGCGTGGCGATACCTTGTGTCCTCCTTCACCTAGATGGTTCAGTAAGGCAATGGTGTCAACAACACAGTCTTTCTGACTCTTAGACGCCACCAAGAGGTCGTCTATATATTGCACTAAAACTGATTTTCCAGGTAAGACTAAAGATTCAAGGCACCTTTTCAGAATCTGATTAAAGATTGAGGGGCTTTCTGTGTACCCTTGAGGGACGCAATTCCAAACGAACACGTGACTGTCGAAAGCAAATGAGAAAAGAAATTTGCTGTCTGGATGCAATGGGATTGAAAAGAATGCATGACATAGGTCAATCACAGTGAACCACTCAGCATCCCAGGGGATCTGATAGAGGATCACTGCTGGGTTCGGGACAATAGGACAGCAAGGAACGACAATCTTGTTTACCTTTCTCAGGTCCTGCACTACCCTGTACTTGCCACTAGGTTTCTTGATTCCAATTATGGGTGAGTTACATGGGCTACTCATCACTTCTTGTATGATGTTCGCTTCTAGAAATCTTTTTATTTCAATGGCAACTCCTGCTCTTACTTCTGCACTCATTTTGTAAGGCTTGGTATTGGGGTAAACTGCATTTTCTTTCATAGCTATTTTGATTGGGTCTACATTTGCCATTAAACCAACATCCTTTCCGGTAAAGTCCCATACCTCTGGTTTCACTGTCTTTTGGAGTTCTTCAGGTAAGTCTTGTATAGTCAGTTGTTTAATTTCTGAGTCTGGTCTGATTAACATTAATTTGTACATGCCATCTTCGTCTGGGGTCTGAATTTCGACGCCTTTTGGTGTGCAAAAGATGGTGCAATTCATTTTGCACAACAAATCACGTCCCAATAAATTTACTGGACTGGTATCACAAACTACAAATCTATGCATTTCTTTGAAATTCCCTATTGTGATCTCCATGGGCTCAGTAACTGGGGTACTAATCAATTGATTAGATACACCCACTACTTGGATTGCTTCTCCCGAGAGGGGTAGGTTTGGAACGCCTGCTGTTCTCACAGTAGAACGGGTAGCACCAGTGTCCAACAGAAAGGTGACATCATTTCCATCAACCCTTCCTTCAATGTATGGCCCTGACTGGTCTACCGACAAGGAGGCGCCAAGCACGCACTCCTCGTCCTCCCCTCTCAGGCCCCGTCAGTATTGATCGTCACAGAGAAAAGTATCACTCAACAAAAATTGCGAAGTTGCTGCATTTCTATCCTCATTGCCTCCCCAGATTTCTATGTCATCCCCCTGCGGAGTTTTTCCCTTATAATTTGGTTTAGGAGCACGGGGCAACTGACTTGCCTTTACCTGTTGCTGGGCCTTTCTTGGCCTTTCATTCTGCGTCTGTGGATTTAAATCAGGTGTTTGGGGGTTATTATTCTGTAAGTATGGACACTCGTCACAACAGTGCCCTATTTCTCCGCACTGGTGACAGGGAAATTTCTTTTTGGCTTCTTCTCGACTCATTTTCACTCTGGGCTTCCCTCCACCCCCAGAACCTTGATTTTGGGAATTCTTATTCATTTTACCTAATTGCTTTTCCTGCTGTTCCGCTAGTTTTACTTGTGCCCACAAAACCTTTTCCATCAGAGCCTTTCGCTTATCAGCCATCTCGTCTTCACAGTACTTTGCGTACCGTAAGACCTCATCCATTTTCTTAGACTGCCAGCAGATTTTATTGTCTTTGATCCACTGGCAAATTTCGGGTCTTAAACCGTTTACAAACCTGTAAATGAAGTGGGTCATATCCTTCATCTCGATGTTATCTATACCACTGTACGTTTTAAACACCTGTAACAGTCTTTCATAGAAGGAGTGCACAGTCTCATCCCTTTCCTGCGTGGTTCTATCTATCTTGGTCCAATCAGTTTCCTTTGCAGGCACCTTTTTCTTCAGGTGCAACATGACCTGGTCGTATTTTCTCATCACCTCATCAGAAGGAGCACCTGTAACAGGGTCCCTCGTGTATTCTTTATTAGGCCAATCAACGGCAACCTTGCACTCGGTCCATAAATCTACAGGAACCACTATGTCGAAAAACCCATCCAGGTCTATCTATAGGCATTTTTGCACCTTTACAAACCTTTCCACCTGCCTGTACCAGTCCACAGGCTTTTCTCGTAATTTTGGAAAGTCATTGGTAAAGGACACAATATCCTGTCTGGACCATGGAACATGCACGTATTTTCCACCTGGCACTTCACGCATAGGGTATAACTGCTCTGGTTTGTCAGCTTCCTTTAGAACGAACTCAGAAGACGTCTGTTTAGATCTAGCCTCATCCTTTTTCTTTGCCCACCTGGTTTTCCACCTTTCTACATCTCCCCATTTTTGCAACACAGTCAATAATTCTTTGATCTGCGCCTTTTTCCCTGACACATTCATGTTGTCCAAATCTTTGTCTGAGAAATCAGCTCTTTAGGGTTTTTGTAATGGCTTTGATTTTGAAATATCTATTCCCATACTAGCTGCAGTGTCTGTTAGTTTCTCATGGAGCACTCTGGTATTCCGGGTAAGACTCTTGCCGATAAACAGCAGCTCTTCCTCAGAATAGGTATTTAATCTATCTAACCCCAGGTTTCCGGCCATCAGTTCTTCCATTTCTACTCTCAATTTGTAAATATCTAATGGTTTTGTCTGTGGAGTTTGCCTCTCTAGGTCTCGACTCCATCTCTCAATTTCTTCAGGAGTCACCAATGTGACACTCTTGGTACCTGAAGTCGATTCCATTTGAATCTCTTTCATATTGAAAGGATTATGTCTTTTCGGCAAGCGCCTTCCTAGGTCCCTAATTGGTAAATCCATTAAAGAGACCTCAGATTCGCATTCACTCGTCTGATCATCCACAATTAAGGGTTCTTTTCTTGGCTGCACTATGGTTGGGGTAATGATCGGAGTCTTTGGACTCCCCTGTCTATCCCCATACAAAGGAACAACTGGTCCAATAGTTACTGGGATGGTCAGGGCTTCGGGGCTTGTATTTAACTGGGAGATTTTCTGAATTATTTCGGTTCTTTGTTTGGCTAGGGCCTCTTGCTCTTTTTCCTGCAGTATTCTTTCCAGGCTTATTTCAGGTACTATTTGAGGAGACAATGTGGGGGCAGGTGGATGAGTCATACTGGGTCCTTCACCATAATTAGGTTTTTGGAACAAGCTTCCTGTGCTTAAGGATCTTGGTTCTTCCTCATACGGAGGTCTTGAGAACGGATTCCCTGTGCTTGAGGGTCTTGCCTCACCCTCGTAGGGGGGTCTGGGACAGAAGTCTCTCTCACCTGAGTATCTTGACTCCCCACTAAATGGTAGTCTTGGACCGGTATCTCTAGCACCTATGGGTCCTAGGCCCTCGTTATAGGGAGGTATTTGACAACCATCTCCTACATTTACAGATCTAGTCCCTTCCTGAGGAGGAGGTCTTCGGGAAGTATCCCCTACACTAGAGGATCTGGGTCCTTCATTATAAGGAGGCGGATTTTTCATGAACAGGTCCTCCAAATAATCATCATCCGATTCCCCACTAGTTACCCAGTGTTTGGTCTTTTCTGTCTTTTTCTCTCCCGCAGAACCACCCATTGACATCATTGGATACAGTCCTTCTACAATCATATTCTGTCTCCACTGTTTCAACTTTTTATCTCTGGTCTCTTGTTTCAATTTCGGATACCACTTTGTTAACCCTTTATCCATTCGGGGCTTATCTCTCTCAAAAGCCTCGATTTCCCATTCCTCTAATGCTTCGTACTGCGTTAATCTAGGTCTGGGATGCAAATCATTCATTCGGGTTCTCAAATTAAATAAAATCCTGCCATTAAATGTACCCTCTAACGGAAAAGCCAAAATTCCGTCATCCTTTGTGTATTCCGCCCAATTTTCCAACCATACACACGAATGGTACCCCTTATCAAACATCATGAAAGAGGCGGGAGTATTAGGTGGCGGTATGACAACCCCTTCTCTAGTTTTGATGGGTTTGTCTTTTTTGAAATAATTCTTCACTTTGTTTACAAGGGACAATTTTCTCTTATTTCCGTACATAATATCGGTTTTATGCCCTTTCCACTGATCGTTTTCAAACCCTAAATGTCGTGGATCAGGTCTAGTATTCGGTCTATACAAATGCCACATACGATTTCTGCGAGCGACTCTGTTTACAAAATCACTCCCAATCCAAGTGCATCTTTTATTTTCGTGCAACCAATCAAATGCACGGTTTCAAATAATCTCGACCAATGGGTGCGCGGCCTTTTCGCGAGACGGTTCTCACGCTTCGGCACTCACCCCTCCTTTACAATTCCAGCTCCGCTACACACCCGCTGTTTTGACCAATACCAGCGCGGCACAGAGTGACGTCAGAGCAGCTCCGCAACTGACTCCCTCCTTTACAAGGTAACGGAAACTTGATTTATCTTTTAAAGTGCAAGTGCTTTAGTTATTTAACAACGTAAACACATTCGCCACTGTACTCGAGTGTCTAGAAAGGAAAGATTACGTTTTACTGCAAGTAAACCTCTTCTGTCTACTTTTCACACACTACGGATAGATCTCTTCTGCCTACCCTTCACTCAAGCATTAGGGAACCTGCTACTTCTTTGACTCATCCACTTCTTTGCGGGATATATACTAAGTCTAAAGTTTCACCAGCGAACCCCTTTGCTTTCACCCAAGCTCCGACGAACCTGCTACTCCTTCCCTCTGATCCTGACTAGGTTATACCACAATAGAAGTTTTGCCAGCGAACTCGTTGCTATCATTTATTCAAACCTACATTCAGAAAACCCTAATTAGTGCTTCCAGTTCTGCCTAACCTGCACCAATTTTCCTTGAGCCAGTGACCTCAAAGCAAGTGGATTCTCTTCACCACTCGCTATTCAATTCCCCGGGGATTCCAGACAAACATTAAACACTAACTAACGAGTGGGTTAATACATGTATCAATATAACAATAAGAAAAACAATTTAAAACATTTCATAATTTTTCAAAGCAAAACATTTTACGTGATTGATCAATTCACAAAAAATGTTCACCGTTTTAGCAGCAATAACATTTTAGCAGCATCCGACCTACCTATCTTAACTAGTCCTGCCTAACTTTAACTAGTCCCTAACCATAGCTCTGCTACCAGAAAATTACTGATAGAGCGCGCAGGTCACCCGGCCAATAATTTCACCATACACGTACCGGGCCCATATACTATTCAATTTATCATATACATTAATCGGGTGACCCTGATTCCTTTCCTATTTATTTCTCGTGTACCCGACTTACCAATCCACCGTTACGGGTACCTATGACCACAATGGATCAGGGAGCTAGCTGTGAAAGAAAGGCAGGCAAATACAATACCAACTTGTATATTTCTTTGTATTCATCAAATAACCACAAACTACGGGGAAGTTTTAAAGGTTTTATCTAAAATTCAGATTCGGAAAGCATACAGTTTACAACCAACAGGCAATCGATAATCAAGATAACGAAGAGCACATAACCATATAGAAAAAATATCAGGGCAACCATTTATGAGTCTAATGTGAGGTAAGAACAGGGAATATGCTAAGCAGATTTCAGGAATGGAACTCAAGAATGGATAACTATAAATGGGCAAATTTATGCAAGTACTAGAATTTCACTACAGGGAAATACTTAAAAGGTTGGATGAAAGTTTTGGAAATCCTATGCATCTATAGGTAGGGAAAAAATGGAACACGCTAAATTCTAGCAACTTTACTTCAATCAGCTTGCAGGAGAAAATTATAAATCACATCTATATGTCATAAACGGTATGGTGAAAGGTGCATAAAGGAAGGGTAACATAGGAACATGGTAAGAAAAATAATGCATGACTTTTATAAAAAAGAGTGCGCAAAAGTCAGGGAAAATTAACATATGCAAAGGTATGTCTTTATTGAAGCAAAGACAGAAAAATAGAAGGTGCAGTATAGACTTTTAGCACTATAATTACCTAGACTGGTGTGAAGACCAACCCTGGCCACGGGTCAGTTAAGGACAGGATAAACCCCAAGGAAGAACAGTCATCGACAGGACAGCAGGTGCAGAATGGACACCCCAGGACAGGACAGGAAACCCAGATTAGGATCAGGACAGGACCACCAAGGCACGACCAGCACCCGCAGTTCGGAAGCAACGCCTGCGCTCCACCCTCTCTGCAGCTATCAGCCAGAACCCCGATTGGGTTAGCGAAATTCCCCAGCAAAGTGCTTCACCAGCACTTAAGGTTTAGTAAAACCTCTTGAGTCTATGGTATATTTCGGACAGAGTGCTCCGCAGCGCTCTGTTTCAGTCACCTATTGAGTGCGTTGGGTCAGTGACAGGTCAGCTATTCGGACAAGTCGGACAATTTCTCTAGCTAAACCTAGGCTAGTTATACTGTTTTCGGGTCAGTGTACCACCCCCCAAATGTTGCAAGTGTCAGAATCCCCAATTTCGATTGGTCCCCAAGTAGGATAGGTTAACACACCAATCACATTAACTTTCTACAAGCCTACATTTGCATTTTCCGGGACCGCCTAGCAAATTTGGGGTTCCCATGAGATATTCTACAGAATACAATGAAAGGAATACATTTGTATCAATTGCAGTACAGTTCGACTTCTTCGGCTGGGTGAAGGTGCATCTTCCCAGGCACGTCTTGGCTGCCACCTCTGGTTGGCAGTCGTTCAATGTCACTGGTCGAAGTCTGTCATGCGCAGTAAAGTGTTTCAATATGGATCCCGAGCATCCCATCAGCCCCTCAATACCGCGGTACATGAAAAGTAAGCGTAAACAAATTAACACATAGAAATAAATGAATTCACTGTATACCATGAATAGCTACTCTATACCCCTTTACTTAAAATATACTATTGCGTGAATGATTAGTGCAAACAGACAACAACATAAAACATCAGCGCAAGCTTCACCATGTGAAGACACAGACAGCCATTTTAAAAGCAAGTGCGCACGCGCAAAGTTTCCCACCAGAACTGCAAGTGCGTCACGTCACGTGAGTGTGACTAACGCATGCGCAGAAAGAAACCCGCCAAGCAGTGGCCATTTTTAGATACAAACGTTATTGAGTTAGTAAACACATAGGCAAGCGTCTCTAGGACACCCAAATGTCAGAATAAAGGGAAATTAGTAAGACAAACAGGTTGAATTACATGGTTATAAATTATTCGAGGTTCTTGAATCCAAGCAAGTCGCGTAATATGCGAAATCTTGCTCCATCAATAGGACTGGGTGCAGCTGGATGTTAGTTGGTCTTTGTGTATTGCTTCCAAGCAGTGAAACACAGGGCCATAGCTGTTGGCAGGATTTGATGAGGGGGAGGAACTGTCACCTACTACACTTGCACAGCACAAAGGCTCTGCCTAAGCACAATTACAAAGGGTTTGGGGTTAATCTATTGTCAATCAATCAATCAATCAATCAATCAGGATTTACAAAGAGCTGTTAATCACCCAATAGGTGATCCAGACAATCTGAGTCCAGGGCAGGGAGGCTACAAATTCCAAGCACTTCTGGTGTGAAACCCTCCAGAACCTTCTTCTGCATAAAATATAGGACCCTTAGACCAAAATCTTCAGTACATCTCTGGACCTATGAAAGATTCAGAATGACTGCTATTCTGCTCTGCAAGAAGGACTGCTACTCTATTTCCCTGAATAAAAGGACTGGACCTACATCTTTAGCCCAGGACTACCACAGAGACTCCAAGGGCTAGTTGGCTTGCCTCCTGACCAAATCCTCAGGGACAGAAGGCAGGCTCCAAACACCTTGAACCCAGCACTTTGACCCTTGGCAGGCCTTCACATTACAAGCCTTTGTCGATGGACTCCTTGACGACGATACAGGACACCTCAATGCAGCCCTACAGCTTCTAAGGAACAAGTCAGTGCACAGTGCATTTTTTATGCAGGACTTCGCAACACAACCCCTCATTGACGGCATCCTCCACGATGATACTGGACCTTGCATTGCAGGCTCGCAGCTTCTCAGAAAATCGACGCATCGTTGAGACTGGATCTCGCAGCACACCTCAACCTGGATGTGAAGTACTCTTATTCAGATGGCCTCAGCGGGTCTCTGTATCCAGTACGCAGTCCATCGCTGTCGACCTAAACTTGTGACTTTGTCCCGGCCTGGTCAATTCTGGCTGAAGCTTATCCATGAAAGTAAAAATCCTAACCCGAAGCACTTCTGGTCTCTCGTAAATAGGAGTAAACAAAATGCAAGTGGATATGGTAGCGCAAACATTAACAAAGCAGTTTGGTGTAAGTTTTTATTTCTTCACTTCAGAGACACCAACATAAACGAAGCTTGCACCGACTCTGCCGGCCCTGTCAACCCCATGAGATTTCTTCCGGGACTCGAGAGCTTGAGGCGGACTTGGCCTGTAGTCATTCCATCTGAAGATCTGACACACAAGGAACCAATGAAACGGAGTGATACTTCACTAGAGCCCACGGTGTCGCTGGATGCCTTAAAAAATAAGATCTCAAGCTTCATAAGGAAAGCCAGAGCCGATGGATCCCACAGGCCCGAACGGCCTCTCTCAAGCTATGTTCAAATCTGACATTAGCCTATGGTCAGAATACTTGACTCCTTTATTTCTCGACTGCAGTCTAAACAACACGGTCCCAGAATCCTGGGGAGGTGCAGTCATTCACCCAATCTACAGAGGTGGGAAGAGAAATTAGCCAAAAAAATTACCGAATGGTAGCGCTTCTTGATGTGGAGTCTAAGTACTTTGCAAATATTTTATTGGAGGAGCTACAGGCTTGGACCGAATCAACCGCACGCCTTCCTTTCAACCAGATGTGTTTTGTGGCTAATACCGGTAACACAACCAATTTGCTAACGCTAACCGTCTTGATGGATAAAGCGGCCTTCCAACATATCCAGCTGCACTGCTGCTTTGTAGACTTCAAAGCAGCCTTCGATCGTGTGTTTGATTGGTTCAGATGCTCCGTCCATCACCACCCCCTTTTGTACCGCTTTTGGCCGCCATAAGTGTGGCAGGGTATGCTCAGACGTGAGTCCCTTGCTCACTTTGCCACTGGATTCAAGCAAGCCGGGCTGAAGACGGCTGTAATGCCAGTAACCGGTCCTCGGAAGCTTGTTTCCGGTCCAGGGAAGGCATGGCTTGGCAGTTCGGGCTGGACTGTTCCCATGAGGCACAGTGTCAGACTGATTTGCATATGGCCATGTCTGAACTGGGGTGGCAGAGTGGGCTAAAGAACGGTGATGGGTCAAACCCAGATCTTTTGACTGGGTGTGAGTGTTTGATTGGTTCAGATGCTCCGTCCATCACCACCCCCTTTTGTACCGCTTTTGGCCGCCATAAGTGTGGCAGGGTATGCTCAGACCTGAGTCCCTTGCTCACTTTGCCACTGGATTCAAGCAAGCCGGGCTGAAGACGGCTGTAATGCCAGAAACCGGTCCTCGGAAGCGTGTTTCCGGTCCAGGGAAGGCATGGCTTGGCAGTTTGGGCTGGACTGTTCCCATGAGGCACAGGGTCAGACTGATTTGCATATAGCTATGTCTGAACCGGGGTGGCAGAGTGGGCTAAAGAACGGTGATGGGTCAAACCCAGATCTTTTGACTGGGTGTGAGTGTTTGATTGGTTCAGATGCTCCGTCCATCACCACCCCCTTTTGTACCGCAGGGGCCTGTATGGCAGAAACTAAAATTGTGGGGCATTCCACAACCTCTTCTTCAGGCAATAATTCAACTCCACATGGAAATGTGGATAAGAATCAAGCTAGGCGAAGGCTGCCATGTCTCCAGGAAGATCCAAACTGAAACTGGCGTCAAACAAGGGTGTGTATTGGCCCCACTTCTTTTCAACTTGTTTATATACGACCTCTCTCCAGTTCTCGACAGTGTAAACTGCCACCCTCCTCAACTCGACGGGACTCGCATCACCAACTTGCTTTACGCCGATGATCTGGTGCTTTTAAGAGACTAATGGATGAATGGCTACCCTATATGACAAGAAACCATCTAGAGCTTAACTTGCCAAAACTAAAACCATCTCTTTTGGGAAGCAAAAAAGGTCAACAGAAAGGTGGTACTTCAACAAAACAAAGTTACATTCAACTCCCAGTTACAAATACCTGGGCATCTTTCTGGATAGAAGAGGCTCCTTTATCAAGCACAAAGAAGCATTAAAAATCAAACTCTGTCGTTAGACGTGGCTGCTGCAAAGTTGGCAAAATAGCTACTAGGTCCCAGCTTAACACCCATGCTGAAAGTAATGAAAGCCAAAGTAATCAACTCCCTGACGTATGGCCACGAGATCACCAAAGGCACAACTAGTATACTAATAAACAAGTTAACAACAAAAATCTTTAAAAGAGCCTTTGGGTTGCCAAAATCTGTCTCGCCAGCTCAAGTGAGACTTGAATTGGGTCTCCAAGATCAGCATGGAGTGGAGGCAGGTGCATTTATTAAACTGTGTCATAGACTGCGCCGCGCCCAGGAGGGTTCCTTGGATGCCCGACTCTGGCAGAAAATACAGCAAAAACAGACCAGCCACAAGCATCGGCAACACCTGGATTACAGCCTACAGTTACTAGGCGCAAAAGATCTCTGGGATATAAATCCATCTCTCCCGGTGCTAAAGTCCGCCATCAAAAAATCCGTTAGATTGTGGTCCTTTCACTCGGACAGGGCGATACTCTCAAAGAGGAGACCCGCCTGGGCTGTAATCACCAATTTTAAAGTGGGTGTTCAGCTGCTCTACTTGTCAAGCACATACGCACTTTATTGGAAACGCAAGTTTATAGCCCTGAGGATGAGAGAATGGCCCTTTCTGAAGAACCTCCCGGAATGGCGGCGGCCGGGTAGGAGCACGGAATGCAGATTGTGTGGCTACCATTCAGAATAAATGGAACATATCGTCTGTGCATGCCCTGCACTGCTCACAGCCAGACGTTCACTGTTGCGAGGCCAATGTATTATGTTGGGAGTTCGATCTTGCCGCCAAGCAATAATGGCCGCTCTCGACCCTGACAACACCAAGCTAAACATTGGGCTTTCGAAATTTGTCCATAAAGCATTAAAACTCCTTGAAGCCACTCTCCAATCCAAAGTCTCCCCATCACAGCAGAGCGGTTAAGTTAACAGACACAACATCCAAATCAGAGACTACAAGAAACCCAGATTTATGTACTGTATCAGAACATTATCAGATCTTATTGGCCCCCGAATCTTAAGTTATTTTAAACTAATTGTTTTAAAACTTTTATCACAGTCATTTCTATTAATTTTTGTCATGTCGTAAATTGTAAATGTTTTTTTTAACCAATCAATAAAGAACATTATTATTATTACTGTCCCGGCCTGGTGTGAACAGATAACCACAGTTGGCGCTTTGTGATTCTAGGCGCTATTTTTACTTAAAACTTTGAAATTGCATATCTCTGTTTCTACTGAATGGATTATTGTCATTTTGGTGTGAAATAATTACATTTTACTTATTTTTTCTAAACTGATGTGGGATTTTTCTTGTGTTGTGTTTTCATTTTATTATTGTTTGAAGTGCTGCATGCATACTTTACACACTGCCTCCAAGTTAAGCCTGACTGTTTTTCTGCCAAGCTACCAGAGGATTCAGCACAGGGTTATTTGGGGTTTGCTGTCAGGCCAGGACTGGCCATTGCGGGCACCGGGCAATCCCCCGGTGCGCCGCAAGTGTGGGGGCCGGTTTTGGGAATCTGAGGGCCGTTTTTGTTACAGGGCCGTTTTTGCAGCGTTGCTGCAAAAACGGCCCTGTAACAAAATCGGCCGTAAACCGGCACGGGCAAAGAGCGCGGTCGCACCCCCAACCCCCCTAAACCCCCCGGGGGGCGAGCACTTTGCCAGCGCCGGACTGGGAACTAAAACCGGCCCTGGTTTGCTGTGACTTTATTCTGATAGAAATTGTGGTTGCTGCTTGAGAAGGTTTTCACCTCCCTCAACCAATTTACAACAGTGTCTTAATGTAATGTTCTAGGCATCAAATGTGGTATTAAAAGCAAAGGCTTTGCACTTGGTAGATATAGTGCTTACTCTGCCACGAAGTCTTAGGACCCACTCTAGAATGCTTGGTATTTTCCTATTTTAAAGATCATTTCTAAGAGATAGGCGTCCTAATATTTTTAAAAAGGATATGCACATCTTGTTAGACAAATGCTGCAATTTATAATTTACAAGTTCAACACCATCGATGCTTATTGACTGTGACCTATTCTCTTTCTTTTATCGCCGCTTTCATTAACTCTCCATTTCTCTATTATACAAGAAGTTTATGTACATAAAGGCAGGTTATTATATGCAAGAAGTCTGCCACACTGCTAGTCAAACCTCGAAGTGCATTATCATTTATGAATATGAATCGAGCACATTTATTTGGCTTTATGCACTTAGGCATATACGTTATATATCATAATAACTAATGTCCACATGTACACATTACTTGTGGTTTGTAATGCGACCCATAAATCTACAACTCTGCTCCACACTCATTGACAATTGCCCATCAACATGATCCAGTTATACTTGATTCTGAACCTTTAGCTACTGCTTTACCCTGAACTTGCAACTCAAAAATGCTAGGCATTAGCCCCTAATTCTCAAACATTATAATATATCTCCTCAATGCTTACAAACGCCTGTCATACAGATTACTTGACATGGGTTGTAATCATTATGAAATTCAATACCCAGCTGGAATATCTGGAAATGTAACCAAAATATTACAAAAAATTATTTTTCATCATACCAAGGGATTCTAACAGCAGAAATTGCTGTAGCCTGAAAACAGTTCTTTATGGAGTTCCCTACAACATTTCATTTCAGTCACAGTAGCTGAGTAACACTTCATATTAATTTTTCAAAGTTTCTTATTAAACAGATATCACAGGACTGAAAATTAAAAAATGCGAGTTCCACATTAGCCTTTATGAAATGGGCAACATATGATTCAGTCATCTGACGATGGGGGGCATGGCCTGATGCTGATGGAGAAAATAAGTAAGTAAATATTTGTAGCTCCGCCCGGCCAGAACCCTGCCAAACTTATCCTGTTGGTGAAGCCCGGCCTGGTGCCCCCCAACCACCAACCACCAAAAAACTACCCCCTCTGCTTGGAGGTGATCAGTTGTGCCCAAATGGGCCAGTCAAATGGACCGCCGATGCTGAATTGCCCTGAGAGGTTCATGTGAACACTTAGAGGCGGTGTCTGGTGTGCCTGGCGAGTGGCACATTGGTCCCGAAAGTAAGCTTGCAAAGCTGTGGCAACCTGTAAGGACGGCGCCGTGATCTTCGGCGGCCCCAGGAGCGACCGAGACAGCGAGGCAGGTAGGCGGACAGAGGAGTGGAAACCCATGTTCTGCTCTAGATGTGTTGCCTTTCCGAGTGGTGTGTCCTGCCTGGGGCATACAGTGTTCATGGGTGGTGGTTCCTGAGCTGCCCATCTGGATCTGGGAGCAGAGTACGGTGTCCTGCCTGCCTTGGCTGATTGTAACGAAAGGGCTGGAGCATTAGCTGCGGGCCAACTGGGGGAGCTCTTGTTCTGAGCTCATCAGCCCGCATGTCAGCAGCCCCCCTGCCCTGTCATCACCTTCCTTGGGATCTTGCTGCCCTACCATTGATCCCCTACAGGATGTACTGGGGATTAGGGACTGTCTTGGTGGTCTGGCACCTGTTCGCCCTAAATTGGCAGGGTAGGCCCAGACATGGGTTCCTTGCTCTCTTTGCCACTGGATTTAAGCAAGCCTGGCTGATGAGGGGTGTTACCCCGAATCCGGTCCCAGGATGCTTGTTTCTGGTTCAGGGAACACCTGGCTTGGCAGTTCGGGCTGGACTGTTCCCATGAGGCACAGGGTCAAGACCGATTTACATATAGCTGGGTCTAAACTGAGGTGGCAAAGTGAGCTAAAGAACAGTGATGGATTTAACCCACATCTGGAACTGGGGGTGAGTATCTGAAAAGTTTCAGCACTCCGTCCATCATCTCCTTGTGTTTGCTATGTAGGCAGGATGCCATTAACCAGGAGTATTTTTTACTAATATTGTCAGCTGCATCGTAGTATGACTGGCTGCTCCTCTGCAGACCTTGCAGCCTTCCTTACACCCTTGCACTTTCCCACTGTGTCCCCCAAAGAGGCTGAGATCTCGGGAGGGGATATTACTCTCCCAGAGTTCTGAGCAGCCATAAAATCCATTGTTCGGAACAAAACACCAGGTACAGACGGGCTGCAGATTGAGTTCTATTCCCCTTATATGGATATACTTGACCCCAGGTTGATTGACCTTTACAAATCTGCCAGAGGTAAGGGTTTGATCCCTTTATCGACTAGGGAGGCTTTGATTGTGCTGCTTCTGAAGCCAGGGAAACCGGCATGCAATAAGAAGTCATATAGACCATTGACTATGCTCAACTTAGATTATGAGAAACGAGCAAGATCATGGTTACTCAGCTTCTGCCCCACATGTCTACTCTAATCCATGCAGAATAGGTGGGATTTATTCCAGGCCAATCACAGCACTTGATATCCACAGGCTCCTCGCGCTACTTGAGGCAGATTTCTACGATAAAGCGCAGGCGGTGATCTTTGCGGTGGGCATCAAAAAAGCTTTTGATAACCTAGAGTGGAGCTTCCTCTATGATGTGATGATGACTCATTTTGGCTTGGGGCAGGGCTTCGTCAATTGGGCCAGACTGCTGTATTCTGCTCATTCAGCCACTGTGAGGATGGGGTGCATTATTTCAAAGAGTTATGCAGTGGAACTTGGCACTAGGCAGGGCTGCCCCCTGTCACTACTACTCTTCGCCCTGGCTATGGAGCTGTTGGCTTGCAATGTCAGAGTCAGGAATGTTTATGAGGGTATTAAACTCGAAAGTCGAAACCCAACTACATCATATTGCTTTGTACGCTTACAATCTCTTACTCTTCGTACGGGATGTGTAAGAGGCCCTTATGGGTGCTTGGGACTTGTTGGAGCTGGTGTCAATTGGCATAAATCTTACCTCTTCCCCACGTACACTGCTAGGGACCCACCAGAACGCATGGACATACTCTAGTGGGAGTACAGACGCTTGCGCTATCGCGGGGTACATATTTTTCATGATCCCATGGACCTATTAGAAGGGAATGTGGAACAGGTCGTTCTAACGCTTTGCTCCAGTATTGATTTATTGAAAACACTTCCCCTTTCAGTGGCGGACAGCGTGGCTTTACTGAAAATGGTGGTTATCCAGTATTGGGGTATCTTTCATAGATTCAAGTGCATGAATCATTCCCCATCGTCGAGGCGGGAGTCCCACGGTAAATAAAATAGCAGTGCCAAAGGTAAATAACAGTAGTAGGCCCTAAGAAAAAAAGGCCTGAGGTCCAAATCCTAGTAGCCTATCTACATCATTATGCTAAAAGAACCAATGTTTTGGTACAACCAATCAGCTACCAGCACCCTCCAGAACCTTCCCTGCAGAGCCAGTTCTGTTCAGATTTTCTAGGCACGTCGTGTGGAAGGGAGTCTCCCTGAGTGCCAACTCAGTTTTTCCTTCAAGATGTCTGACAAGAAGGCCTTGTTCAAACCTTGTAGAACCTGCGACAAAAAGAGAGTCCATGTTGATGATCAACATAAGAACTGCATTTATTGCCTCTACCCTAAACATGAGGCAAAATATTGTAAGATCTGCCGAACCTTCCCTTCAAAAACTCTAAGGGATACGGAGGTAAGAGTCCTGTTGTGGCTTAAATCTTCTTCAGCTGAAGATGATGATAGAGCTACATCGTTGCCTCGGAGTGAAAACTGGGCCTCCCCCTCGGCTCAGTTTTCACTCCGAGGCAACGACGGAGAGTGCGTGGCCTCCCTTTCTTCCTGAGCAGTGGCCAGGTGAGGTGAGGTTTTCTCTCCCCACAATAAGGGAGAAGATACACTCTTTTCAGTTTGGAAAGCAGATGTAGATCCCACTTTCACATCACTTAAGTAAGTGTTGCAGTAGCACCATAGGTCCTGACGAAAGCCCTTGAGGCTGAAACATGTTGACCGAATAACAACATTGGTGGGTAGCAATTCCTTACATGCTATCAGCATACTGTTTTTAACCATACCACTTTGATGGTCAGCCCTAATAAAGTATCTCATGACATCATCGTAGGTATTTTTAGAATCACTTGGATTATTTTCCTTTTCTTCTTCTTTTTCTTTGAGCACTGCAACCTCAACCCCTCCCGCTCATATACTGTCATCTGTTGGTGAAATCTTCTGGGTCCATCACTAGGCAGTCCTATGGATTGTTTCCAAGGCAGATCCTAGAGGACACCATTTACCAACATATACCCAGATGACGAGATTCCACTTATGAGTGGGCTGATGGGTATCTTTTTCCTCTCCTTGTGCATCTTCTCTTGTTTTTGTTTTCTTGGTTGTTTCCAGATTAACTGTGTATTCTGGGCATGTAAAGAGGACACTATTAGGTCCCAATAGAGAGATTTGCTATTTTCTTTTCTCTCCCTCTGTATTTCTGAGACCTTCTGTACCTTCCGTGTGTTTTAGTGTCTAGTTGGGGGACTAGGTACCAGTAGGTCTATAATAATTTTTTCCCCTCGGACCCCCCCTCAACCGTTTATCTCTCTGATGATGATAGAGCCTCAACTTCCAGCAAGAGAGCAAGATCTCAGGACAGTTTGTCAAGTGAGGGGAGAAAACAACTTAAATCCTCCCACTCTACTTCTGGACCTTCTCAGAGGTCTCCTCTGGCTACAGCTCTCAAGGACTCTAAAAGGGAATCTTCAAAAACTGTGAGTAAAGGCTGTTCTATTCCCTCAGCTTTTCCTTTATCATCGACGATTTCTGTATCGTCTTAAGCTCCTTCGTCGACGGTGACTATTTCCACTACTTCTATCACTTCATCTATTCTGTCGACTAGGATTTCTGTTGTGACTAAGAAGACCGTTGCCGACGACTTGTCGACGAAGGCCTCGTCGACAAAGTCATCAAAACACTCATCGACGAAAGTATCATCGATGAAGCCTCCACCGTCGACGAAAGTTTAGTCGATGAAGCCAAAGGTTCCTACTACGCCGTCTACGACTGTCCCGTCGACGAAGAAACCAAGCCCATTGACGACGATCCCGTCGACGTCGAGTCCGTCGACGATGGTCCCGTCGACGTTGAGTCCGTCGACGATGGTTCTGTCGACTTCAAGCCCGTCGGCGATTATCCCGTTGACGTCGAACAAGTAGACGATGATCCCGCCGACGACAATTAAAATAAAGAGTCCATCGATGGTAGCTTTACAATGATCCCATCCACGACTGCACCAGTTACAGTGATGGAAACTACTCCAACTAAGGTTTTAGCGGCGGCAACCTTTTCAACACCTATTTCATCAAAGACTTTTCAGCTTAAATCCTACCAAAGACATGACTGTTCATATGTCTCACCTTTGACTCCATCTCACCTCCTTGAGACATATGTCCAAGAGGAGGATGATGACTATGACGACGATGATGATGAAGGAGCTTTTGGTGTAGCTCGTCATCCTTCCGAACTTAATAATAAATGTCCGGATGAAGAGGAAGATGAGTATAACTACCATGAGCACTACTACCAAGAGGACATTGTGGTTCCTCATTACACGGAATACCAGAGGCAGTCTCGACTTCCGGATTCTAGCCATCTGCCTCCTAACCTTATTCAGGACTTGCAAGCCATGTTAGCTGATTATAGGCAGCACTTTCCCTCGCAGCAGGTTATTACACCACCTCAGCCTGTGGTGGTTCCAGATCCTATTCTTCCACCTGAGGTTCCAACGCCAATGTCTCCAGTTACAGAGCCTTCTCAGGAGCACCCGTCACCTCAGCCTCCTCAAACTCCAGACACTTCTTCAGATGAGGAAGTGGAAGACGGTGAGCTGCTAGAAAATTCCCACGTGGACCCATGGGATTCTTATATTATCCCTATGCCTTCTCCACCAACTCCACAAACATCGGACTCTCCACTAGAAGATATAGGTGGATTTCATAACCGCATGTAGCGCGCGGCTGCTAGGTTTCAACTTCCAGTAACTGTGGAACAAACTGAATGTTTCCTACATGATTTCAAAGAGGAGACTGGGAAGATTACCAGAGCCAATTCTATCATAGACTATATATGGAACAAGGGCATAAAGATTATGAAAATCCCTGCATCGGTGCCTTCTGTGCTTCCACGGGTAGATAAAATATATTGGGCTCCAGCCAACAGCCCATCCTGCCTCATCAGACACCCTAGGCCGGATTCTGTCAACTCACAGGCTGCCAAACAAAGGTCCAAAAATCTAGCAACGCCCATCACTACACCGCCGGACAAAAAGGGCCGTCGCCTTGATCTCATAGGTAAAATGTTTCAACCATGGCTGCTGCTTCCATCAGGGCAGCAAACTCTTTAGCGATCATAGGGCGTTACGATCGCCAAATGTGGTTGGATATGGCTGGTTTGATTGGCCACATTCCAGAGGAGAAATGAGAGGAAGCTCTGAAAATTCTCCTGGAGGGAGAGCGCGCAGCAGCAGAGACGATCAACTGCGCTCTGGACATTGTCAATACAAATTTCAGGCAATTAGCAGGGGCTGCAGTTCTCAGGCACCAGGGTTGGTTAAAAGCTATCACCTTCCGACCAGAAGTCCAAACAAACATATTAGATATGGCCTACGACGGAGAATCTTTGTTTGGCAAACATATTGACGATTCTGCCCTCCAAGCAATCAAGACTGACACTGATACAGCAAGGTCTTTAGGTTCCCTGCAGTACAAGCGTGGAACATTCAGAGGCGCTAGGGGACGTGGCTATTCCTCTAGAGGAGGTTACAATACACAACAAAACAGACAATATCAGCCTCAATATCGACAAAATTACCACTCATCATACCGCCAATCCAATACGGCTGGTTTATCGCGGCAAGGAGGCCGAAATCGCCCCAACAATCAAGGGCGAGACTCTAACAGAAAGCAGTGAGTTCAGCAGGGCACCAGTCACATTTCCTTCTCCCCCCGTGGGTGCGAAAATTTCATCTCATCTGGAACAGTGGCAAGAAATTACCTCCGACCAATTGGTGTTAGACCTAGTGAGAAATAGACACACCCTAGAATTTATCAACAAGCCACCAATCACTCTGCCCAGGGGACCCCCTCCCCCTCGTCTTCACTTATTGTTCAAAGAAGCTTATACAATGCTCCTCAAGAACGCTATAGAAAAGGTCCCAGTACATCAGAAACGGAGAGGTTTCTATTCCCGTTGTTTCCTAATCAAAAAGAAATCAGGGGAATGGCGACTAATCCTGGACCTTCGCAATCTCAACTGATTCCTCAAAAAACAAGGTTTTCGCATGGTCACTCTATCACAGATTCTCAGCTGCCTGAACAAGGGAGATTTTATGGCTTCTTTAGATATGGAAGACGCTTACTTCCACATCCCAATCCATCCAAAACATCGCAAGTATCTCCGATTCACTGTGGCTCCCATTTGGACTAAAATCGGCTCCAAGGATCTTCACAAAGTGCCTGGACCCGGTAGCGGCAACGTTGCGTTCTTGGGGAATCCAGGTCTTCCCGTACTTGGACGATTGGTTAATCAAAGGTCTTTCGCAGCATACTGTAAAGACTGCCATTTCAACATGTCGCAATCTCTTTGCCTCCCTGGGGTTAACGGTGAACAAAGCAAATCCTGCCATTCCTTGGAGCACGTCTGGACACAATTCAATGCAAGGCATTCTTATCTCAAGAAAGACAACTTCGCCTCCAAAAGCTAGCAAACCGGGTATCAAAAAGAAAGTCACTTTCTGTTTGCATGTTCGCTTCACTCCTGGGAATGTGCTCTTCAGCCATAAATCTCATTCCCTTGGCACGTCTCAGAATGAGACCCTTACAGGAGGCACTGCATCTTCAATGGCAGCAAGCGACAGGCTGCTTCAATGACATCATCAAGGTCACACCAAGCATGGTGGACGCTCTCCACTGGTGGTCACAGTTGACCAATCTGGCACAAGGTCTCACATTCTTACAAGATCCCCCAGACTTTATTCTGACAACAGATGCGTCCATGGGGGGATGGGGAGGTCATCTCCAGGATTTACAAATACAAGGCAAGTGGTCTCAGAAATACAGACAACGACACATCAACAGCCTGGAATTGCGAGCGATATTCCTATTGTTGCAAGTTTTCCTTCCAAGGATTACAGGATCATCGGTACTAGTTTGAACCGACAATACCACCAGCATGTTTTACGTGAACAAACAAGGAGGGACAAGACCGGCAACCATGTCAATGGAGGCTCAGAAGTTATGGGAATGGATCACACTCCACAACATACCTTGGGGTATCTTTCATAGATTCACGTGCCTGAATCATTCCCCGTCGTCGAGGCGGGAGTCCCACGGTAAATAAAATAGCAGTGCAAAGGTAAATAACAGCAGTAGGCCCTAAGGAAAAAAGGCTTGAGGCCCAAATCCTAGTAGCCTATTGTTAGATCTGGGGGTCTCTAGTTGGCAATGGTTATCACCCTTGTCCAAATAGGGACCCTTACTTCTAAGTCAGGATAAGGGGATTACACTCCTTAATAACCCCTGCTCACCCCCTTGGTAGCTTGGCATGAGCAGACAGGCTTATCTCAGAGGCAGTGTGTTAGACATTTGTGAATATACACAGTAATACAGTGATAACACTACAGATGGACACAACACAGGTTTTATAAAAATGAGTATTCTTTATATAGACTTAAACACAAGACCACAAACGACAAAAATCCACAATACTACACTTAAGATTACTTAAAAGATGATTAAAGTCTCTTAGTTCAAGTTGATGGTAGATGCGACAAAGTTCTCAACAAAGTACCTGGATGCGTAACGCAAATTAAACAAAAGGACTCGCAGAAGGGAAGATGCGTCGGTTCCGTGACCCGGGGGAACGGTTGCGTCCTTCCTCAGTGCTTTCGCAGAGTAGGGGACTCGTCGTGAGCCTTACCGGTGCGGAGGTGATGCATAGATTCTCGGTGCCTTGATGCGATGACGATGATCCAGTTGCGAAGCGAGAAGATGGCGCCCTTGATGCGGCGATGAGATGGCGATGCGATGACGCCCTGGCAACCTTGCAACGACTCTGTACTTTGGAGCTGCGACAGGCCCTGCGACACGATTCTCCGGCGATGCGATGGCGACTCTCCTCCTCCATTCCATCATCTGTCGCTAGGAGCATGCCCATTTCGGACCTTTCTAAATGGGGCTTCAGGCGGTTAACATGAAGGACCCTCAAAGGGTTCCTTGGAGACCGCAAGTTCACCAGATAGCTGACATCACTCTTGCGCTCCACCACCTCGTATGGACCGGTCCACCTGTCCTGGAGTGCACAAGGCTCCACAGGGGCCATCACCCAAACTTTCTATCCAGGTTGAAGCTCAATCAGAGTGGCATTCTGATCATACCACCGCTTCATCTCTTCCTGGCTGGCATCCAGATTTGCCTGAGCGAGATCCCTGAAACTCTGAATCTGGTTCCTGAAGGCCAGCATGTAGCTATATACATCCTGGGGAGGTTTCCTGGGAGATTGCTCCCAGCCTTCTTTGACCAGACTCAAAGATCCTCTTACTGGGTGACCATACAAAAGCTCAAAGAGGCTGAACCCTAGAGACTTTTGTGGCACCTCATGGTATGCAAAAGAAGGCATGGCAAGAGGACGTCCCACTTATGCCTCATTGGTTCTTCAAGACCCATGATCATGTCTTTAAGGGTCCGGTTAAATCTTTCAACCAGCCCATGTCCTTGTGGGTGGTAAGGAGTGGTGAACTTGTAGGTAACCCCACACTCCTTCCACAGAGACTTCATATAATTAGAAATGAAGTTTGTACCTCGGTCAGACACAACCTCTCTGGGGAACCCCACACAGGAGAAGATCCCCATCAGTGCACGTCCCACCACGGGGGCCGTCACTGTCCTGAGCGGAATGGCTTCTGGGTACCGGGTAGCATGGTCCACCAAGACCAGGATAAACCTGTTGCCCATGGCTGTCTTGGGGTCCAGTGGCCCCACTATGTCAATGCCCACCCGTTCAAAGGGGGTACTGACTACAGGGAAAGGTTGGAGAGGGGCCTTGTGCCTCCTTCCACTTTTCCTACTTGCCTGGCAAGTTTGACAGGTCCTACAATGAGTATCTGAACTCTTCCGCATCTGGGGCCAATAAAAGTGGGAGACAAGCCTTTCAAAGGTCTTGTTTTGCCCCAGATGACCAGCTAAAGGAACATCATGAGCCAAACCCAGTAGGAAGGCTCTGTAGCGCTGGGGTACCACCAGCACACGGGCTGACCCAGGCTCAGCAACCTTAAGCTCGCTATACAGGAGACCATTCTCCCAGTAGATCCAATGTGATCCAGACTGATCACCTGCTGCCTGGTTTGTGGACTGTTGCCTCAAACCCACAAGAGAAGGGCACTTCTGCTGCTCTTCACAAAATTCCTCCCTGGAGGGACCCCCTTCTTGCTGCCAATGGGTCAGCTCAGGTAGGTTCCCCAGTTCAGAAACTTGCTCACCAGTGGGTTCCAGGGCATCTCCCTCAATGTCTGCCTCCTCCTGGACTGTGGGAACAATAGAGGCTGGTTTCCCGCGCCCCTTACCTCTTCTCTTTAAGGCAGGTCCCTGGGCCATATTTTCAGGCTTCAGGCTCAGGGTCTCTTGAACACCCTTGGCTGCCATAGACCGAGTGGTCACACATGCCCACTCAGGCAGACCCAACATCTCCAAATGCGCCTTCCTCTCCACCTTCATCCAAGGGGAGTTTTCTAAATCATTGCCTAACAGACAATCAACAGGCATGGATGGCCTCACAGCCACTTGAAGAGTACCAGAGACCCCCCACTCAAAGGGAACTTGAGCCACCTTGCATTGGCTCTCTGTGTTGTCAGCAGCAACAACTGGGAAGAATGCATTGGGGACTACCTGCTCTTCAGAGACCAAGTGACACTTGACAGCTGTCTATCTTGCTCCTGTGTCTCTGAGAGCCTCCACTCTATGGCCATTGATGGTCACCCACTGCCTGTATTATTTAGTGTTCTCAGGTAGCTGAGTTTTAGGGACCATCTGAAAGTCTCCTAATGAGACAAGGGACATTTCTGCGGGACCCCACCCACCTTGGGCACCCATCTCCTCCCCACCCAGGGCTACACTGGCCATCTGATGGGGTGGTGCACGGGGTGGCACATACTGTCCTTTCTGAGGACACTGGGGATCATACCAACGGTGTCCCACCTGCTTACACTGAAAGCAGGTAACAGGCCCCCTATGAACAGGTTTACCTGTCGGGGGTCCTGACTTCTTTTCAGGGGTAGGCTGGCAACCCTTACCTTGGTTCCCTTGGGAATTACTTTGGGGACCTTTTTGGAACTCCCTCTGTTTACCCTTGTCCCCCCACTCTTCTGCTGGGGACCCTGCCCACCTTTGGTGGAGTCTCCCACAAGACCCTTGTGGACCCTGGTACTGACCCAGCGGTCCGTCTCTTCAGCATGCTCTCTAGGATTAGTCAACTTGCAATCAATAAGGTGCTGGCATAGCTCTGGAAAACAATTAGCAGACAAGTGCTCCCTAGCAATCAAATCATAGAGCGCTTGATAATTTTCAACATTGCTACCCCTCACCCAACCATCCATAGCTCTGAAAAAGAAAGATACATATTCTACCCAAGTGGTTCCCTCCAGTTTCTGACAATTTCTGAATATCTGTCTATAGAGCTCTGGAGTTAACCCATATCTTGTCATCAGTGCTTCCTTCATGTGGGCAAAAGACATTCTATGAGAACTGGGCAAGTCTAACAAAGTATCCCTACCCTCAGTTAAAAAGCGGCCCCACAACCCCGCTCCCCAATCCTTCTCAGGGACCCGGTGGGCCAACATTGCTATCTCATAGGCTGCAAACCACTGCCCAATATCTTCACCTTTGTGAAAATCTTTGATGACATCCTTGGGGATATGTACCCTGCCTTCTGAAGGCACAGATGGTACGCTGCCACCAAAGGGATTGATTTCTAAGCCCTTGGCCTTGATCTCTAACTCCCTGAACATTCTCTCATGCTCCATTCTCATTCTCTCTCTTTCCAAAGACAACCTGTTATTCTCTGTTTCCCTCCGACCCTCCATCTTAAGCTTAGCCAACTCCAGCTTGAGTGCCATATTTCTTTCCCTGTCTTCCAGCTGCCTGGGGGACAGTTCTTTGGAAGAGATGCTGCTGCCCGGTGGGGGCGGCACCCCTCCCCTGGCTGGAAATTCTTGCCCATCAATTTGCCCATTTGCATCCCCAACAGACTCCACCACAAGATTAGGGGCATTTCTTGCCTCTACCCAGGCCCTCAGCGCCTTTTGGCAGTCTTCCTTTTTAGAAATGCCTGGTGTAGCAACTTTCAATTTCCTGCAGAGATACTTGAGCTGTTTCACAGTGTAGGTTTCCAACCTCTCTTCCTCAAAATCAAGATCCATAGATGCAACAGATGCTGGTTTACTCATGGTAGTAAAAATTGGGAGTCTTCAGGAAAAACTAACAGTCCAAGGAAAAAGAATTCTATAAAACAAAAAGTATGTGGTCACGTTCGGTCTGCACTCACTAGTAGTGTACACCAATCACTGTATATGAAACACAAATGCAAAGTCCAAATCCTCACCACTGCCCAACAATGTTAGATCTGGGGGTCTCTAGTTGGCATTGGTTATCAACCATGTCCAAATAGGGATCCTTACTTCTAAGTCAGGATAAGTGGATTACACTCCTTAATAACCCCTGCTCACCCCCTTAGTAGCTTGGCTCGAGCAGACAGGCTTATCTCAGAGGCAGAGTGTTAAGCATTTGTGAATATACACAGTAATACAGTGATAACACTACAGCTGGACACAACACAGGTTTTATAAAAATGAGTATTCTTTATATAGACTTAAACACAAGACCACAAATGACAAAAATCCACAATACTACACTTAAGATTATTTAAAAGATGATTAAAGTCTCTTAGTTCAAGATGATGGTAGATGCAACAAAGTTCTCAACAAAGTACCCGGATGCGTAACGCAAAGTAAACAAAAGGACTCGCAGAAGGGAAGATGCGTCGGTTCCGTGACCCGGGGGAACGGTTGCGTCCTTCCTCAATGCTTGCGCAGAGTAGGGGACTCGTCGTGAGCCTTACCGGTGCGGAGGTGATGCGTAGATTCTCGACCTGTTGCGGTGCGCAAGATGGCGCCTTGTTGCGATGACGATGCGTTGATCCAGTTGTGATGCGAGAAGATGGCGCCCTTGATGCGGCGATGCGATGACGATGCGATGACGCCCTGGCAACCTTGCGACGACTCTGTACTTTGGAGCCACGACAGGCCCTGCGACACGCTTCTCTGGCGATGCGATGGAGACTCTCTTGATGGCATCACGCTTCTCCGGTGATGCGACAGCAGGCAGCTTCGATGATCACACGCTTCCAGGGAGATGCGACGAAGGCTCGCTTCTCCGGCATTGCGACGATTTCAGCTGCGGCAGCAACACGCTTCTTCTCGATGCGTCGCGCTTCCAGCTTCCAGCGGCACGCAAGTGACGGGAGTCAGAATTCCCAGCAAGGAAATTCAGGAGGGAGCTGGTGGTGAAGTCTTTTGGCCCTGAGACTTCAGCAGGAGGCGAGCACAGTTCAAGCCCTTGGAGAATATTCTGTAGTTGAAAGTCCTTACAAAGTTCCTTCTCCTTTCCCTTGGCAATGAAGCAACCACTGCAGGCCAACCCAGCAAACAGCACACTGGCATAGGGGCCGTCCAACTCCTGCAGCTTCCTTGGTTCTTCTCCTTGGCAGAAAGGTTTCTTGTTCCAGAAGTGATCTAAAGTCTGTGGGATTGGGTCCCAATATTTATACCCCAAAATCCTTTGTTCTCTGAAGGCAGAGAGGCCTCTGCCTTGTTCAAACCAGTTCCTGAGCACTTTGTAGACATAACTCTCCTCTTCCTTTCACTGTGCAGGGCAGAGACATAAGCCGCCCCATAGGAGGTGGAGCCAGCACAGGGGAGGGAAGATACAGCTCTGTAACACTCTGTTGACAGGATTCCTCTTCTCCTTTCGTTGTGCACGGCAGAGACATCAGACAAGCCACAGGGGGTAGAGCCAGCATTGTAGAGGGAAGGCCCAGCCCTATTCAGGTCCCAGGTGCACTCTCCCCCTCCCATCTGGATGTAAATCTCCCTATTCACCACTGGGCTGTCCCAGACTGTCTCCTGGAATTTCCCCAGCCCTGTCGCACACAAACACAGACAAGGAATACACAACTCAGCAGAGGCGGGCTCAAATGGTTAGGCAAGCAAATACCTACTTTCTAAAAGTGGTATTTGCAAACACAGAATATTAAAATAAACTTTACTAAATGATGTATTTTATTATTCTGAGTTTAGGCATACTAAATTCGATTTTCTACCATGTTCCCTGACTCAGTTAGGATTATAAGAATGTAAAAATGTTCACTGCCCATTCTGGCCTATGAGAACAGGTAGCCTTCAATAGTGAAAAACGAAAATGGCTGTAAGTCACTATTAGAACATGCTACACACATCAGAGCATGTCCTACCTTATACTTACAATGCACCCTGACCTTGGGCCTACCATAGGGGTGTCTAATATGAAGCAAATGGAAGGTTTAGGGACTGGCAAGTGGGTGCACTTGGCCAAGCCGACATGGCAGTGCTAGACTGCACACAGGCCTTGCAATGGCAGGCCTGAGACATACTTTACAAGCTGCTTCTGTGGGTGTCACAACCAGTGTTGCAAGCCGACCAGCAACATTTGATCTACAAGCCCTGGGCACACAGGGTGCACTGTACTAGGGGCTGACAGTAAATCAAATAACCCAATTGAGGAATAACCAATCAGTACATCAATTAAACATAGGGAGCACTTGCACTGTGGCACTGATAAGCAGTGGCACAGTGCCCAAAGTATAAATCCAGCAAAAACATATCAAAACAGAGGAGGCAATCCATCAAAAATGAAAGGGAGACTCAGGTCAATGATGTCAGGTCTAACACCTATCTACATCATTATGCTAAAAGAACCAAACTTTTGGTACAACCAATCAGCTACCAGCACCCTCTAGGCTACTAGGATTTGGGCCTCAGGCCTTTTTTCCTGTTGGACTAGAATTCTGAGATGGGCACGTATACAACTGCCTCACTCTCCTGATATTCCCTTGAAATTCTCGGCGGTATTACCACACGGGATTTGGCGAGTACTGGTGGACTGGGTGGAGGCGGGAGCATCAACATTTGGGCCCCTCTTCAAGAATGGTGAACTCCTACCATTCAAAGAGTTTCGATCCTGTTATGACTTATAGCAGGGCCAGTTTTTTCTCCACTGCGCTGTAACAGTGGCCAAATCGGGGTGATGTGATCCTACCCTTAGAGGGAGGCCCTTAGAGGACTGCGGGAGGGAAATCTGCGGATTCCCATCCTTGAGGATGACTAAGGGTAATTCTACAACGCATGTCTATCGTTTCTAGGAATGCCAGTTTTAAACTTACTAATTTCTATGTGCTGTAGAGGGCATATCTCATGCCGGAACGGATTGTCAGACACTTTGCTGTGGAGGGTGTGAAATGCCTGAGATTCGGAGTGGTGGGCCAAGTTTTACCACAGGTTTTGAGCATGCCCGGAGCTACGACATTATTGAAAGGAAATTACTAGGACTTTAGCGATAGCAATTGGGGGGGAAGTCCTGTGCATGCCTGGCCATTGCCTACTACATTGATTGCCACATACTGCTAAGAATAAGGCGATGAGCGGGTTACAAGATTTGGCATTTATTTTAGCAAGAGGGGAGATCATGCACAACTAGAAATCTCTGAGGGGCCCCCGAGTGGAGGTTTGGAAGTGACAACTGGAGAGATGTGCAAGTTATGAGAGTGATATGTTGTTGAAGAACACAGCGGTCTAACTTTATTAGCTTGCTCTCTCTTGTAGGGATAAAAAGCAGTGCAGACAGCAGTATGGAAAGTAAACTGCTGGTTTTGACCACACGGTCAACATGTTTCACCCCCTCTGATCTAAAGAAGTATCCGGGCTTTCGTCAGGACCATAAAAATATACAAAGCTGCTGCTAGGGTGAAAAAAAGCAAATGTGCATAAACAATATTGCGTACTAGAGATACTAGACCAATATTCCAGTGTATTCTTCTGTAATACTGGACCGGTTGCAGCCTCAGTCCACGACGGGGTGCCGACGGATAGAGCGTGGACCTCTTTCCTGAGATGCCGCCAGGTTGAGGTGAGGCTTTTATATATCCATCAAATTGGGTATTTCCAGATCATATTTGCTGTCACTAGGTAGTTTTAAATCACATTCTTTTCTTTTTGCTTTGCGCTGCGGTTTTTGCGTCTACCCTCATTCACCACAGGACTTTAGGATCCCAGAGAGTGTAGCAGCTTCTACATAAAAACATCCCTGAGCTCCTCCCTCATAGTGAGGGTGTTGTAGTCCTTAGTGGAACTATATTTTTCCACTGAGAGCAGATAACCAAATGATGAGGCATGTCACCTATGGCGAGTGAGGGTAATCGTCCTAAAGGGATCTCTCCCCTATGGAGAGTTGATACTTTAACAAAGTCTGTCACTTCTAGCACACATCATTATTATAGACCCAAGGATTTTTAGTGTTATATAAGTGGGAGGGGGCCATATGTTGCGGGTGTTGTGCAGCAGTCACTAAGTTCCAAGGACCTTGGGTTGGAGTAGGGCTGGTAATTGAACTTTGCATTGTTAGTGCGTGAGATCTTACTTTTCATTATTGTATTCTATATATTTTACAACCAGAGCAAACAAAACTGTTGTGATCTCATTAAATCCAAAGTAGGAGCTCGCAATCAAAGCAGTCAATCCATCAATGTGTGTCTAAAGAACAAGAATTGACACACTAATATGTCTTGTCAAATGGAGGTGTGTGTGTGTTCTCTGTTGTAACAATGTGCGTGGTGTTGTGTGTGTGCGTGTGTGTTTGTGGCAATAGTGCTTAATGGGTTTTGCTGTGGTGGCATGTGTGTTGTGTGTGTTCTGTTGAGACTACCAAACAGGCTACGGCAAGCCTGGGTGAGTGGGAGGAAAATTGAGCTAAAACAGACAGCAATAGATAGCCAATATCGTGTTGGGAAGTCAGGCAAGGTGTATCAAATGCATACAGTGAAAGGGACTAGTATTCATGAAGAACAAGTAACAGGTAGAGGAGGCAGAGAAACATAGTGACAGAAATGATTAAATGGGGGAGAGCCAGTGACAGTTGGTGACAGGGATTTGGAGGTCATGCAGAGATAGCTAGTGACAGAGATTGTGGAGTGGGAGGTCATGTAGAGATAGAAAGAGACAGGGATTGGGGAGTGAGAAATGGGGGGCTAGGCAAACAGCTGGTGGAAATGAATGCGAGTGGAAGGGGAAACAATTAACATATCGAACGTGAGAGGAGATGGGGAGTGGGGGGCATGAAAAGAAATGTTGCAGAGAGCCAGTGACAGGTGCTACTGGCCAATGGGGCAGTCAGACACAATCCGAAGAGAAAGTGATGGGAACTGAAGGCACATGAAGGCAGCTAGGACAGAGGATGAGGGAGGGCTGCAAAAGAAACCTAGACACAGCAAGTGACTGAGTTCGGGTAGAGACCAGCAAGTGATGCTAGTGGCAAGAACTGCGTTTGTCTGTGAATGAGACCGAGGGAGCTGGATTGACAGATAGAGTAAGTGATTGGGACTGTGAAGCAGGGAGAGTGACAATATCACCAGAGGAGATATCGGGGAGAGAGTTAGCAGCAAAAGGGGTGGTGTCAGCTGAAGGGAGGACAGAGGCTTTGATTTTATGGCCAAAATGTTTCTAAATTAGTGCAGAGTTTGGCATCACAATTTACAGCCACTTGCACATGTAGCTAGTGGGGATGAGCCCCTCCCTACAAAGAGGCAAAAAACGGTCACCGGGCTATCACATGCCAACTCAAAGACGTTGCTGAGGTGGAGTGTGCTGCCATGTGGTTTTAGTTGCATTGTCTGCATGAACACCCTGCTCTCTCATAAAGACAGGCTTTAAACAAGTGAGGTGAGAGGGAATCTCTGGCACCAAAACGCAGCCTTTCTCAGAGCGGCAAAGAGAAGATGAAAGACGCAGCAATATGAATCAGAAGAAGAAAAGATAAGCCAACCTGCTTTGCAAGATGCACACACATTGGTAGCATGGCTTGATTCTGCCTGCAGTACTGCCTGTTAGTCCAATACTTAGAGCCACTAACAGGTCTGCAAATACATTGCAATCTTGCCCAGCAACATTGCCTGCTATTCCAGTGCCATAAAGCCATGCACAGTTCTGTCCATAAACCTCATGCTAACAGATTCACTGATATTAAAACAATATCAAAAAGACCTACATAATGACATACGGCTCTGTCAGTGCACCTTTATTGTACATTGGGGAGGTCAGATGGATACATGGGCACCTTACTGATTGCTGTAGTGTGTTTTGAATGAGTCACTGTTTAAAGAGTTTGTCTCCAGTTTCTGCTTAACCACCCCTGACACATTACCAAACCTACCAATTTTACCCACTTTTTTCATAGAATATTTATTTTAAATTGAAGTACTTTTCCATAACAATACTTGGGTTGTGGCTCTGCTACTTCAGAAACGATCAAGGACTTCAACCTTGACATCACTTTTTTCACTTTCACTGAAACCTTGCTCAATGATGCCTCTAACAATGTTGCCCCCCTTCTACTACCCCACTTTACCCCATTCTTCGCTGCCACCAAAATGAGAGACATGGTGGGAATATATCAGTTATTCACTGAAACTCTCTAAGTTGCAGGCTCCTTCCTACAAACTTCTTTCCATCCTTTGAGTGTAAGTCTCTGAAAATCTCCTTGCAGACAGCTGCCCAACCTCAGACTGAATTTTGTTTATCACCCCTGGGCAAAACTAAAACTTCTGTTGAAGAATGCATGAGGTTTTTCACATCCCAGTAAATCAGCTATGGCAGCGTCATCTTCCTTGGTGACTTCCATCTTTACTAGCGCGCCAAACAAATGGGTATCTTGTAGTTCTTTCACAGTAACAATGACCTCTGACAACATTGCCAGAAACGTACACACTTCATGGGGTCCTCTCTGAATCTGGTCGTATTCAGAGCTCCCCATCTAACAACTATTGTTCCCCTCTTGGTAGACTTGTCTGACAACCTTCTAATCCCCTTCACAGTGTCCCTTCATTACACCAAAATTAAAACCTCTACCCAAAGAAAGAGGGAGAAAACTGGTTTAAGAACATAAGCAGCATCAACATCGAAGCCCTTCATAACATGGCTCACCCAAATCTCGCCTCAGTAGTGCCCCAACTTGACATCTACGAGGACATAGACAAAGGTATTAACTGCATTGAATCCCTGAAGAGGAATTTGCACTTAAGAGAAAATACAGCAGACCCAAACATTCTGTACCTTGGCTCACGAACAACCTCTATGGAGAAAGGAAGCATCTCAGAAAGCTTGAGAAAGAAGGTAGATCGTCACCCTCCCCTCACAATCTGACTAGGATGAGTCTGGAGAATAAACTTCAAAGATCTCATTTTTAGAGCCAAGTATTCACACAAATCAGAACCCTCCTAGAAACTGCTAAGAATAGGCTTAACTCCAATTTGAAGTAACCAAACAGATTAACAATCCTTCTTCCAATACACCACCCTGGTCATCTGAGGTTATACAATTACTTAGTGGAGTTCTCCAAAAAAAAGGTCAAATACATAAACATTTCCCTGCTGTTAACCTTTGACAATAAAGCAGGGAAAAATTTACCTTGCATAGTACAGTGGCCCTGGTCCTCTTTCAATCCAGTTTCCGAGACGGAATTACTGATGACTATATGCAAGTTGAAACCCTCAACCAATCTTTGTGACGACATCCCTGGTCCCATCAGTAAAGATTGTGCCAAACAGCTACTTCCCTTCAGACTCACCCTGATCAATTCCTCGCTTGAAATCTACCCTTTTTCTAAAATAAAAACAATCATTTTATCCTGATGACCTTAAGAACTTTCCCCATGTCTTTACTGTTCTGTTCTTAGGTAAGGTGATTGAAAGTTGCAAGCTGCATAGCTTTTCTACTGTTGTCTCACATCAAAGTAATTATCCTCCTTGACATTCTCCAATCTATCTTCAGACATGGCCACAGCACCGAGATAGGGGACATCGTGATCCACATACTTGATACTAGAAATTCACGTCTTCTTCTTCTCCTCAATCTCTCTGCTGCATTTGACACAGTCAACCACCATGTTATGATAAACAGCCTGGGCAATCGAGTGGGAATTGAAGGTGTAGATCTTAATTGGCTCACCTTCTATCTGACAAACTGCTTTCAAGGAGTGAAAATTGGAAGATCTGTCTCACAGCCAGCTTGTCTGGAACACGGGGTTCCCAAAGCTCAATCGTCTCTTCAAACCTATTCACTCTCTATCTTGAGCTTCTCTGCTTGACCTTTAAGAAATCTGATATCCTCTTTTACCTGTACAGCCACAATACTCAAATCTACTTGAAGGTCGCATCTCAGACCAACATCACCCACATACACAACAGCTTGATTAGAATTCAATCATGGGTGCCAAATCACCACCTTTAACTAAACCCTTCAAAAACAAAATTCCCCCATATATCTTCAAAGAAAGCCAACCTATCTGTACAAGATTTGATGGAATTCCTCCCTGCCTTGTAGTGCAAACCACCCATCGCTCAAAATGCCAAGTCACTTGGTTTCACTCTTGACAGCCTACTCAGCCTCCATGTTCATATCACTGCCATGGCCAAGAGCTCTTCTGGGGATCAGGCAGCATAACCTAAAATCAGTTGTACAGGCATTGATTCTCTCCAGACTCAACTATAGGATTTTAATCCTCTCAGGCATCTCCAAAATGTGCTTAGGTCCGCTCAGATCTGTTCTACATTCTGCATCTCGCTGTGTTAACGATCACAATCAATTTAAACACAGCACTCCTTTCCTGCTATCCCTCCAATGGCTGCATGTAGCGTAAGAGCCCAATTTCAAAGTGCCTGTACCACACGCAAGGCACTGCACTCATCTTCATCTGTGTACTTAGCCGAAAACCCCAGGTGCAAAATGGTGTTTAAGATACACTCAATCACTTCTCCTGGAGCCCCCACCTTAAAAAAAGAGCAATTCAAGAACCAGCCGTTCTTGGGATGCGCCACAAGATGTTATACTCTCCCTCCATCCAAACATCCACATGACCACATGTCATGCTATCCGGAAAGAATATCTCACATCTCTTCTTTTTTAAAGACACTTAGATTAACCCCCCCCCTGCCCCCACTAGCTCTTGAATGTCTGCTTTTATTTATCCCATTGTTGTATCTCAAAGGTACTTCTGCATTGACTGATTGGAATCTTTACTTGTATACAACGTATCTCCTGTATACTTAATTATCTGGTTTTAATTCTTCCTTTATATCTCTAATGTGCTTCTGCTGTGATTGTTTGGTAACTGTCTTCTTGTAAAGAGCTCTGGTGTCTCTGGGCCATGTCTGTGCTATATAAACTCACAAAAATATATAGATAAATAAACATCTACCCTGCATATTTATACACAACACATATTCCCAGGATAACACACACAAAAATGAAATTGTTGCACCAGAAACAAAATGTGCTGAAAAGCACACACATCCCCAAGATAGGAGGGGATATAAACTGGTTACTCCAGATGCACACACAATGTATACTCGAGCTCCATCAGCCACTCAGGGTTGGCTGCGGGAGGGTGTTATGGGAATACACAAGTGTATATTCATCAGGAAACTCCCACTTATGTCAAATTGCAACCCCTCACCTGCCCCATTTGGAGAACACTACTCTTAAACCTCCTACTGAGAATGCTCCATCCTATTGTTTGTTTAATGGCTCAGGCTTTGTGGGACATCAGCCCAGCGATGCTTGGGTAGGGTTTTTAAGAAAGGGCCCAGCCTGTAGGATGGAATCGGGAAAAGGAGGAATGGGTTCAGGTGAGCCTTCTTTGAGAGATCTCGCTTGATCCACATCGGGGTCGATGTTTCAAAATGTTTTTATATTCGCAATCAAGAGAAAAGTAAACAGGCTGGAGTGTATCTTATGCAGGTGCACAAATTGACTACTGGGGCAAAAGATGATCAGGACTCACTAATTATTAAAGTCACTAATTGGTTTGGTGAGGTTAGAAACTGTTTATTCCATTATTAGAAGTGATAGAGCCAGAGTACAAAGGATATCTTCTTCAGGGGAAGTGTCATATGTGGTGAAGGTACTTTTAATCCAGAGAGACCTACTAGTGGCTCAATGGCTATTGACTTGTGAACAATTTCCTAGGCAAACACTCGGATACTGATTAAATATAAAGCCCAGATTAATGAGCCTAGCCATCCCAAAATCATTGCCTGTACTGCTCAGGACAACGTTGACAGAAGGCATACTATTGACATTTCTTGACTAGGGCATAGAATATTTACTAAATTGAGATGGGAATGTGAGACAGGGTGAGGTGGATCTGAGGGTTTTAGCGACCAGGACTATGATTTTGCCTAAGGACTCCTGTAGTGATGGAGTAGGTCTTCAAAATGATTGTTGCAGTTCTACCCTCATAAAAGTGTCTGATTAAGAGAAGAGACACTGGGGACCCAAAGAGGCTGCATTTAGTAGTGGAGTCCAGAATCCCAGCACCTCTTATAAATTGACCGAAAATAATCAGTCCCAGATTAAACTTGCATCCTGGAATGTAGCAGGGGCAACCAAGCTGCTTCCATTGCCAGATTGGGGTCGGTTTATAGATGCCCATCGCATCTGTCTTTTCTAGGAGACATAGTGCCTTTCTCACTTCTTCAGGTGTGTGTTTACATCTTTTTGTTTAAATGCGGTTCAAGCTGCGAAGCGAAGGCCCTCGGAGTGACTAGCTAACTAGGTCAAGACTGCGCACCGCTGCCAAATCAGACCTGTTCCTATTGACTTCCCTGACATTTTGGCAGTTATCATGGTGCTCCCGTCAAGGCTGCCTCTAAAAATATTTAATGTGTATAATCGAGTATTTGTATTAAATGCAGCGCAGGGTATTAGATGTGTTGGAATCCACCATTTCTGAGCCAACGAGGAGCTTAGTTTGAAATGGTCTTCCAAAGCAGCCCAGGTGTTGGCATTGAAGTTAAACTTTTTGCCTACTAAAACAAAATAAATGCTGCTAATGTGTGTGATCTGTAAATAGGGCTTTACCATAAAATGCTTAATCAAAATATGAACTTCTATTTTCTCTCGATGCCATCGGGACCGAATTTCATTTAAATTATATTCAAATGGTAATTACTTTAGTTGGCCGGAAAGTAATTTAAATATTGCAATCAATATACCACCAAAACACCAAGCATGTCATTTTTTCGTTGAAATGATTAATTTAAAAATGGACATAAAAAAGTGCCTGTTATAGTAGTCCATTTTGCAATAGACACAACAATATATATCAAAGCAATTTGTGTCGTTGAAGACTAAAGTGCAAATTCAATGTAGTGTAACTTCAATTTTATTTCTTGTGCTACAGAATGATAAACTAAGTATCATTATCAAGCCCGTTCGCACAAAATAATAAAAAAAATAATTCCATTGTGCTCTCAGAGCAAGAATGTTATGCCCCTTAAAAACAGATTAGAAGGTGATTAGATTGCATTTATTTTTCAGTCTTGACGTCCTGTGGCGACTTCTGTATTGTCTGTGGAAGTCATGCGGCGACTTCAATGTCCGTTTAAGTATATAAATATTTATATTTCAATATGAAAGTTTTAGAGAGTGAACTATTACAATGCAAAACTACTGGGTGTGGAAGAACACCAGGAAATATATGTCTTATTAAAACAAACATTTATCTGAGCATGATTACGCGTCTTTCATGTTTGTAATTTTCATTTTTTTAGACGTCTTGATGAAATATTGAGCACAGTCTTCTTTTTACAAGTGCAATCAAGAAAAAACCCGCCATCTGTGGGACTGGCTCATCTACTTATCACTAGGGATGTGGGAATTACGTTTTTTTTTGTTTTTGCGTAATTCAGCACAATTCTGAACAATTTACCCAAACTCGGCTTTTAACACTATCTGTTAGCGTGAAATGAAGCCGTGTGTCTATTTTTGGACTTGGAGACACATTTCACACTAAAAAATAGCTTAAAAAAGACATGAGCCCCGCGAACAAAAGCCACCTGCAATCTGGTCGTTCTTGTTCTTCCTGTGCTCCGCCTCCTGCCCCAGCATTTTTCTTAATTACTCCACGTGGAGTAATGGAGTAAGTTTAGGGAGTTTGCGGAGCAGTCGTAATGTGAAATTTGCGAAATGACAAGAGATCATGTCAGTGTATGGACATTTCACGTGACCTGCTTATCCCGTTTTGAAGACTCAGCCTTTACCAGTAGAGCGCATAACACGTCCTGCTTTGTACCCTAAAGAGAAAACATACCTTTGCGTGCTGTGCACAATGCCACCCAGAGGGTAACCCTCCCAGTTGATTCATTAGGAATGAATGAAAATAAGCAGCTCGCTTTCAAAGCAGTCTACTCAGTCGGGGCCATTGCCCTTAAACAATTGCATCTGTTTGAAGAAAGTAGCAGCTGTATGGTTCATGTTAAAAAGGAAAGGGAACTGTTTACATTTTCCATGAGTAAAATCTTGGCTTTTATATTTTTGTCTGTTATCTGATGCTACAGCAAGGAATGCAAAAAGCTGTACATTAGGGGCCAGGTTGCATGCACTGCACTGGAGACTGAACATGATTTGCATATCAGGCAATGTTGACCGATTTGCTCAAGAAAAACATTTTGCTCCGACTGAAAATACAATTTTGCTGTGTTGCCAGTGCAAACTTGCTTAGTCATTAGTTCAGTGCATGAAAAACGACCCCAAGTCTGCTGCTAGCTGTTTTTCCTGACCTGTGTGCATGTTCAAATGGCGAATTTGTATGCAGAACTGATTGGCTCCCATAGCAGCGTAGCATTGATTACATGGGCCCTGGTTCAAGCAAGAAAAATGGTTTCTTTGAATGCTACTGTGGTAGTAAGTACTGCTTTGTCAGGAACCAATGGACCTGTCTGGGTCCTGGTGCCTCTGTACCTAATCCACTATTGGCAACTATGCCCTTTGGTAGATGAGGATGCATAGGTGGACGCATCCTGGCATCACAGCAGAGCATTTGTTGTTCAGCGGACAGAGCGAAGAATCGATTTAGCGGGGGTGGGTAATTGCTATACTGTTGGATGCATTTCATGTCCTAATACTAACATTTTGAATGGCCCCACAATTTCTAACACCCCATTTCTTGAAGAGCATAAAAGGTAGTACTGGATTATGGCTTACCCTCACGGAGAAAGGGTTAGTTATGGAACCAATAAAGTGGAAATGTTAAACTTGGCATCTTTTGCATGGCTTCCCATCACTTCTTGCCTTTACCCCATGGATTTTTGCTGCGTTGCTGGATTTCGGTTTTGCTGGCTTAGCTGCTATGGGCACTTTGCCACCGCTGATTAGTGCAAGTGCTCCATGTTTAAATGGTTATTGCAATTGGTTATCCCTAATTGGCATATTTGAATTACTGGTAAGCCCCAAGTAAAGTGCACTGAGTTGCCAGGGTCTGTAAATCAAATGCTACTAGACTAGTGGGCCTGCAGCACTGATTGTGTCACATGAGTTGCCCTGTAAATGTATCTCAGACCTGCCGCTGCAGTGTCTGCGTGCAGTTTTGAACTACCATGTCGACCTGGCAAATGCACCCACTTGCCAGGCCCTAATCTTCATTTTTCTTACATGTAACTCCCCTCTCTCGTAGGCCCAGGGTACCCCCATGGGCACGGTGCATGTGAAAGAAAGGACATGAACTGGTGTGTGTGACGTGTTCTGATAGTGAAATATGTACAATTTCATTTTTCACTATTGAAAGGCTTTCTGTCCCATAGGATAGCATTGGAGGCACTTTGCAACATCTTACAAGTATAACTTCCTATTGGGACAAGATGAGGAATAAAGTTTAGGCTCTCTAAACTCAGAACTTAATAGCACATCTTTTAGTAAAGATGGTTTTTAAATTGTGCGTTTGAAAATGTCACTTTTAGAAAGTAGGCATTTTCTTGTTTGACCATTCTGTGTGCCTCTGCTATTTTGTGTATTGACTGTCTGGTTTTGGGAGAGATAGGGGCTGGGAATGTGCATTCACTGTAGACAGCCACTGGGGGTGTTGAGGCATTCCTGGCCCTTCCTGGACAACTCAGAGCTGAGCTGAATAGACCTTAGCTGCATTTAGAGTAGTGGGAGGAGTTTTCCTTGCACCTGAATAGGGCCTGTCTCCCTTGCACAATGCTGTCTCCACCCCCTGTGGTCATACTGCACCAGTGAGGACATAACTGATTTGGACTGGGCTCAGAGACCCTTGCACAAAGAAGAACAAAGACAAAGTGCGGTATAAGTAGTGGACCTTAAACCCCAGAACTTTAGATCTCTTCAGGACTCAAGAGGACCCTTTGCCAAAGAGAAGAGCTGGAGGGCTATGAGGAGGAGTACTGCACCTTTGGTCTGTGCTGTGTGGGGTTGGCCTGCAGTTGCTGCTGCTACCAAGGAAAGGACAAAGACTGGAATTTTGCTGAAAAACCTGCTTGAAGAAGAGTCTCCAAGGGCTTGTTTGTGCTGGCCTCCTATTCTGAAGTCTCAGGGACACAAAGGCTTCCCCCCTAGCTTCCTTCATATGTATTGCTAAGAGTTATGACCTACCAGGAGGTGCCTGTTTCAGTTGTGTGCCTCCAGAGGTTGTTCCTGCTGTTGGGAGCTTGAAAAAACCTAAGAGAAGAAAGATAAGCAGTCTCCAGTGCCGTCAGTGACACTATCATGACGCCGCGACCTGCACCGAGGCGAGGGGCAGCATCGGAGTTTAGTATGCGCAAAGTGTCTTTGGAGTTGCAGGTCCCTAATTATCTGCACACTGGAGCTAACCATTTGCTCCTTGGTTTGGCATAAGCTGTGCAGGAAAAGAAGACATGGCCTATAGATTCTTGTGGGCATGAGCAGGTAGGACACCCCTTGGGTTGGGATTTGTTTATCAGCCAAGAGTTGGAGAAGACGTTGACGGGTAGACTACCATGTCTAAACTGAGTATACAGTTTCCTGTCCACTGGCACCTTGATAATATCAAAGTAGCTTTCTAGTTGACAATTAGATTTCAAGTCAGTGAAGGCGTCTGTTAGGCTGTGATTTTGGCTTTTCCGAAAATAGTTCTGCTCACCCCATGCAGTACAATAGCTTTACTTGGCCTTTCGAGTAAGTTGGTGATTGACCAGTTTCTTCTTTTGGCAGGCCGATTCTTGACCAAAGGATGTCTACTTGTTTAATCCCCCCACTCTTTTTTGTAGTGTCCGAAGCAGGGACCTCGCTGAAGGCTGCTGCATATGGTGCCAGATCGGGGGTGGTAACCAATCTGTACCAGAACAGCAGTGGGTGAAGCCTCGCAAGGTCACTGATGGACTTAATGCCCAGGTCAAGCTTCAGCAGGCGGAGAGGAGTGCTTTGGGGGAGGAATACCATGTTCCTAAGGAACTTATTTTTCACTACTGAGGGAGAGTTTACATTTACTGTGCCCCACAACCCTGCCCCATAAAGAGCACTGCTTACAGCCTTGCATCTGTACAGTTTAAGAGCAAGTGCTACTGGCTTAGTATATGATAGGCATTACTCCCGCTTCAAAGCCCCAGTTACCTGGGAACATTTCAAAGATGCCTTCTTTAAGTGGTCTTCCAGGCCATTCCCTCAGACAACTTGATACCTAGATAGCCGAATGAGCCAACCCTCTCAAGCGGAACATTGTCCTAAAGCAGGTTTCCTTTGGTGGATTTGTGAGGGTTCAACATTAATAGCTTGGGTTTTGTGGTGTTAATGACCAAGCCCCTCCCGTCACAAAAGGCCTTAACTTGATTCAATCATTTTTGGAGGCCCGTAGCGGTTTTAGAAACCAAGAAGGTGTCAGCCGTGAATAGTAATGTAGATATTTTTTTGAATCGCCAAAGACGGGGCATCAGCTGGAATGGAGCACAAGAGGTCAGCTACTTGATTAACATACAGGGAGAAAAGAGTGGGGGCCACAACACCTCCCTGGTGAACCCCCCGCTGAATCATAATAGGCTCGGTGGTTTGGCCCTGGTTTCCCCATCTCACACAGGCAAACTTTCCTTCATGTAACCTTATTAAAAGTTCCAGAGTAGCCAGTGGCATTTCCAAATCCCTAAGCACCCACCAAAGTAAGTCCCTGGGTACAAGGCCGAAGGCTGTTTTTAAATCTATGAAGGCAAGGTATAAACTACCCTTGCCCAACGCAACTACCTTCCAGTACAGCATAGCAAGACGAAACAGTTGATCGATGGTGCCGGTCTTCCGCCGAAAACCCGCTTGGAGTGGGGAGAAGATGTCATACTCATCCATCCAGTCCTGAATCTTAGCTAGGAGTGACCAGCAGAAAACCTTTTGGGCACAATCAATCAGGCTGATCGGGCAGTAGTTGGAGGGCTTCGACCTATCCCCTTTCTTAAAAATGGGTATTACTTCGGCCCCCTTCCAAGAGTCTGGGATCCTTCACTGGCCAGCTATGTCATAGGCAAATATCGTAAAATATGTTGCCCAGTTGTCCTTGCCTGCATGGAATAAATCACTAGGGATGCCATCCAGGCCTGGAGCTTTTGCAGGTATGATTGCATCCAAGGAAGACAACATTTCCTCTCTAGTAAATGAGACGTTACATACTGGGTGACCTATTCGAAGGGCATTGGGAGTCTGGTATGGGTGTTGCTAATGGAGTACTGATCACTAAAGTGTATATGCCACTCTACAGCTGGGATGTTGTTGTTGGCCAAAGGGGGCGATCTTTCAAAATTGC
Source organism: Lissotriton helveticus (assembly GCF_964261635.1). Classification (NCBI taxonomy): domain Eukaryota; kingdom Metazoa; phylum Chordata; class Amphibia; order Caudata; family Salamandridae; genus Lissotriton; species Lissotriton helveticus. Next base: position 444,514,192 of record NC_136073.1, read on the forward strand.
CTTTGGACAGAAGGGACCAAAAAACCCTGCTATCTGGATTGAGGATGGCCTCCTCGAGATCTTCCCAACTCCTTTTGTCCCATTCTCTCTAGGCTTTGGCTTGTTCCAGTTTATATTCCTTCCGGGATGCACGTATCCAAGGAGCATCCCTAGTTCCAATAGCTGCAGACAGTCTCCCTCTCAACACCCTACACTCCTTATTGAACCACAAATTAGTTCCCTGTAATCGCCCCTGCTTTTGCCTAGTCTTGTGTGCGGTATCATGGTATAAACTGGCCAGATGGTCAAAGAAATCTCTGTGAAGGATGCTACAGCTAGTCTGTGTAGTCAGCGGGTCATTGGTTGCTATTAGCAGAGTCTCCAAATGCTTGCCCAGAACACTTTTGTTTTGATTAATCTTAGGTTCGTCTGCCATAATGGCAGGCCATTTGAGCTGGCGTTTGTTGTTTGTGGGGATTACCTACTTGGTATTCAGTGGGATGGGAGGAGCCCTCCCCTTTTCACCCCATGGATGGTCGATGGTCAAGCTAAGGGGATTATGATCACTGTCACAGAATGGGACAATGACCATGTCCCGTACCTAAGCCATAGGGTAAGGGCCACACGTAGATAATCAATCCTGATCGACCCTTTCAGTCCACTGAAGGTCATCCCCCCTCATTTATCGGAGCTAGTTTTCCCATTGGTGGCCCTCAGCCTATGTTCCAGAGATATAGCATTCAGGTGCAGTGCTGCTTGCGACCATTTTTTGACAGGGGTAAGCTCCAGAGGCGGTACCATCCAGACTTTGTCCTCCTCGCTCACCTCATAGGACTCAACCCAGTTGAATGGCTCAAATGTAACATTAAAGTCGCCACCGCCTATTAGGGGATGACTGATGTGCCTAGCTTCCAATAAGTTATCCAGACCATAAAGGGTTGGAGAGCTGCCTCCTCTAGTGCTTCTTGCATACACATTATAGATCTCAATAAACATGCCCTTGCCGCTTTTTAGTCTAACCCCAAGAATATCTGGGCTATTGGAGACCAGCGCCTCAGTGTCACAGTTTAGTGTGACGTTACTCACAGTGAGCAGCCCACTTGACGGCCGGCCATATTTTGATCGAATAGCCGGTCTGTGAAAAGTGGTGAACCCAGGGATGAACATAGGGGTCAGGCTCCATGTTTCCTGCAATAAGCAGATCTCGTGTTGGTTGATGAACTCGAGCCAGTGTGGGCAATCAAGTTTCTCCCTTATGCCCGCCACATTCCACAACACTATTTTCAGCGTCGTGCCATTGTTTTTGGGGAAGAAACCTGGGAAAATGGGGGGGATTTGGATGAATCATCTTTGTTGGTGGATGGCTAAATATATCTAGACCACTGGCCTGCACGGGGTCGCTCATCACTGGCATTATGTCTGTAGCTGGGGCTGACTGTTTTATTGATGGCATGCAGTCAAGCTCATGAAGTGGGCCCTCTTGATGGATGAGTGCTGTAAGGAGGGTGCACACAGATCCTATACTAGAGTTGCACATGGGGTCCTTAACAAGGGGAGGAAGTAGTCAATCATTCTGAGATAAAGTTGAAATAGGGGAATCCCCAGGGGGCTGAGGGGCAGCTTTAGCTCGTTTGGTTGTGTGTGGGATGTTTAACTTCAGACGTATGTTTGTAAAAGATGGTGTCTAAGATCTAGCTTCCAAAGCAACTAGATCATACACCGAATGATCACTGACTAAAGTAAGCTCAATTGCATCTACTGTGCTGTGGCATCTTTTTGCCTGGACATTGTCCTCCCTTATTATAGATCTACAACCCCTGGTGTATCTCAGCTAATAAATGGCTTTGTTTTTAAGGGCTTCACTGTTCTCATACTTGGAGTTGTTGTTATCCACCTTGGGAGTGTTGTTCAAATAAATTGGTGTAGGCAGAGTAGCACTATGCATGCGATGGGGTGGTTGCGATGGATGGGAGAGTTAAGTCACCCTACTGCAACTTGTATTCAAGCGCTGAGGTGCTTGCCTTGTCAACATTCCGTGACCAGCAAAGTCCTGTAATGGTCCCCTGAATTTCCTACTGTGATCCTCCTGTGGCCTGCCATGGGTAAATAGTGGGGTGTCAGGTGCCCTATCGTTGCAATCAAATGGGCCAGACTGGGGGACAGATTTCATAAGCAAAGCATTTTGGCCGGTTTGCTTGCAAGGGAGCGATACAGGCCCCATAATTGGGTTAGCAAGATTATGTAAAGAGGGCACTGGTGGGGTTGATTAAGGTCTGATACGTTAATCCAGTTTGTAATAGATTTTTGACACTAAAGTGGTCAGTATGTCAATGGAGATTTTTAAGGCTGCAATTTCCCTCTGGAGGTCTAGGTACGTGGGTATTAATGTGCTAGTAGCTTACCTTACTCCCTGGGCAGGGTTTGTACTTAGCTCATTATATTTTGGATTTGTGGGCTCCGGATCACTGTGTACAATGTTTGTAGTCGAGTTTTCTGTGAGGGGGGCAAAGCGATTACTCAGGGGGAGGTCTACCAATATTGTGCTATCTGGGAGACATACTTCACTTGAAAGACACTGAGGGTTACGGGAGCACTCTTTCAGATGGCTGAAATAATTGGCAAAGGCTGTATCTCATTGGCCACTTTCTTAAATAAATGTGGAATGTTCCCATATCCTGTGGTAGCAGGCAGAATGTGGGTAAATGGGTGGGGGGGCTCGGTGGTCATGGACTTGGGGTTAGGAGTATCAATGGCTGGAGCTGATGACGTTAGCAGCTCCTCACAGTCAGCAACAATGTTCTCAATGCGGTCTAACACACTCACATTCACCCCATGCACCCCTTCGATCCCAGTTTCCTGCCCTAGATCCTGGGACTGTTTCTTGGAACTCTTTTTGAAGGCACCACCCAACCTAGTCTCAGTCCCTTTCCTTTTTCCCATATTAGACAATCAATAGGTTAGATAGTTAGGCAGCAAGTCAAATCAACAGTCAATAAGGGGAAATATACGGCGAAACAAATATGAGATGGTTAGTAGATGTGAGTCAAATGTTCAAACAACAGTACCTTAGAGATAACAGCCCGAGACCTCGAGGTGGAAATGACAGAGAGGTGGCCTAGCCTCCTCCGGGCACGGGACGGGCCCGACCTTGGCCCGTGCGTGGGCCAGGCACATCCCCTGCCACGGGGTCCGGGGCAGAGCTTTATGCACCGTTGGTGGCGCCTCTCCTTCACTAGCGGCCGTGGAAGGATGGAGCGTTGCACCCTGGGGCTGAAAGTCCTACCCAGGGTGTTGTAGCAGTGAGGGTGGGCGGGTGAGGAAAAACTGCCCACAATGATGGTATTCCTGCTCTGGGGCAGTGGTCCCACCAGAACCTTTGAGCTACAAGAAGGTTTCCCCCTTACATGGCAGCAAAACAGCATCCCGTGCCCCAGGGGGTTGAGGTTGAGGCAGCGCTTTATGCGCGGTTGGTGGCGCCTCAACCTCACTAGTGGCTGCGGAAGGATGGGCCATTGCACCCTGGGACTGTAAGTCCTCCCCAGGGTGTTGTAGCAGTGAGGGTGGGCGGGTGAGGAAAAACTGCCCGCAGTGATGGTTTTCCTGCTCTGGGACAGCGGTCCCACCAGAGTGTTTGAGCTACAAGAAGGTGTCTCCCTCACATGGCAGCAAAACAGCGCCCCGGGGGTTGAGGTAGCACTTCATGCGTAGTTGGTGGCGCCTCCCCCTCACCAGCAGCTGCGGGAGGTTGGAGCATTGCACCCTGGGGCTTGAAGTCATACCCAGGGTGTTGAAGCAGTGAGGGTGGGCGGGTGAGGAAAAACTAACCACAATGATGGTTTTCCTGCTCCGGGACAGCGGTCCCACCAGAGCGTTTGAGCTACAAGAAGGTGTCCCCCTCACACCGCAGCAAAACAGTGTCCCGTGCCGTGGGGTTTGAGGCAGCACTTTATGCGTGGTTGGTGGCGCCTCCCCCTCACTAGCATCTGCAGAAGGATGAAGTGTTGCACCCTGGGGATTGAAGTCCTCCCCAGGGTGTTGTAGCAGTGATAGTCACTGTGGTTCTGGGTAATTCATCAGGACCATGTAAACCTAATCTAAAAATGATTGAGGTTGTAGGTGTAAGAACTGACAAAGTACCCAATCACAAAAAGTCACCCTCACTGTGTAGGGCATACCATAAATGGCTAAATATCTCAAATCTGACCCTATTGGAGTGAGCAAATGGCCCCTTAGTGATGGCAGAGACCGCTCTAGCTGTAGAGTAAAAGGCATCCAGCACAGTAGAATTCCTGTGGCCTACCCTTCTCTGCCACCGTGGAGGTTGCTCTTAACTGTCGCCAGATGTAAAATCATAAAAACAGTCAGTGAAGCACAAAATAAGGGCAGTGGTGGTAATTGTTTAGCATCAGGGAGTACAGATATCCTGCCCAAAAGAAGCAGTGGGAGATATAGCCATTATTTTATTGTCTGATTGTGAACATATCATAGTTTAAATTAGCTGCATCAGGATTCGATGAAATGTTTGTCTCCCAGCTGAGGCATCTCCACAGTTGATCTCCTAGTCTATGTCTCAACCGCTCACTCTTATTATACTCATCCCTTCATCATCCACACACTCACTTTTCTATACGCGCAGTCTGGGGGAAGGCCAGTCCAAGGTGGAACTGTAAACCGACTGGGGGCTATTAGTCCAAGTGGAGGCTGTTAACCCAGTGGGCTGTCAACGCTTGGAGGCAGGCAGTGCAGTGTGGCTAACACTAGTTTGAGATTGTTTGTGTTCTTGTTCAGAAGGGATGTGGTCTGACAATTCAAGCTGGACTGTTCCCTTTGGAGCAGGCAGTTACCACAAATACAGTGACCCTATGGAGACTAGCAACAACGTGGTCTCATGCATGTTGTCTTATTTAGACTGTTCTGTACTAAATTTCAATAAAAAAGGATGCAAACAGTGGTGCTGGCGAGCTCACCGTGACCTGATTTTTGTGTGTACGGTGATAGTGGGGAGACTGGAATTTGAACCAAAATTGTGTATTGGGGCAGAAGGAAGTATGTATTAATATCTCCCAAGCACAGGGTTAAAACAAGTCACAAATAGAAGGTTATTTGGACCCTGTATATCTACCTACCGATATCAATCAGCGGGTGACCAAAATCATATGATGCTATGGGTTGGCCATTTGTCCATTCTAAGCTTGTCTTCTGATTTTCTCTGTGACAGATAGTCACACTGCACTCAATGGGTACGAATGGGTCTTATGTAAAATGGAGGACATGAGAAAGTCAAATCTGGCTCACCAGCTTTACCAGGCTAATTTACATGCTAAGAGTAATGGCCCACATTTTTATAAGAACAAAGATTCCTGAGAAATGAGTACAAAGGTTATTCTTATCAAGTAAGGGCATAAAGTTTTACTCACACAGAGCCCTCCGGTTCCCTCACTATGGCTTGATTGTCTCTGCTTTTTTTCTGATGACACTCTATTATATGAGCACGAACTGGAAGATAACCTAGCTCCGGTTCTGAGCGTGGTTGTGTTGTTCGGGGGACACTCCAGACTGCGCATCAAATGGGAAAAGTCCCTGATATTTCCATGTACTGTAGCCACGACACCAGTGCAATTAGACTACCCTTTACAATGGACGACTGAATTGGTGCAATATTTGGGAATCCAGGTTCATACTGACCTGTGGTGGTATCAGAAAATTATGTTAGAGAAGTGCAGAAACTATAGAATGCAGTCGACTGTTGGATCTGGATACCCTTGTTGCTCATCGGGCACATTGCAATAATGAGGATGATGGTGCTGCCCCATTTTTTGCTTTACATTTTTGAATATCCCGCTCCTGTTGATCCCCACGGTGTTTGACAACTTGCGCACCCTCACGGATTGCCTGGCCTGGGTTGGGAAATAGCCTCGGTGCATTGGAGTACACTGACTCTGCAAAATGATATGGGTGGTTTAAATGCTCCCGACCTGGAGGATCGGCCACATCTGGGGTGTGAACGTAATGCAGCCTCCCCGATCTCTCTGGCACATGCTCTATTTATGAAACTGGTCCAATGCTTCAATGTATTTGATTACCTGAACTCGACAATTTACTCTTGGCAGCGCCTGCTAGAACAACAGGCTGGGTCTCTGCTTTATTCGCCACGTGTGCCACTGGGGTGGTGTCTGTCGTTCCCCCTGGGGCAGGAACGGGGTGCAGTGGACACACTACAGGGGCCAGCCTCCAGAGTTGCCAGCCTTGACACACTTAATTCAGATGACTACGCCACACTGCATGGCTGCAAAATGTCATGCTCTTGCGCAGGAGGCATGGCGACCTGGATCATAAAGGTCAGGCTTGAGTGACACAGGGAACTGGATATTGCTATCGATGCCCAGCTCTCTGATGGTCCATCTCTCTCAACAGTCGACACAGGCTGCTACACTTCAAAATATCTTAGAGTGTATTATACCCCGGCTCATCTGTTCAGATATGGGATGTGCGACAACTCTTGCTGCCATCACTGTAGTGCATAGGAGGCATGGTTCACGCACATAGCCACCACAGATATTCCACTTCACTAATGACTATTTCACGCAAATGCCATGCATATGTAGAGTCAATGTGTGGAAAAGTAAATTTTGCCATGTTCTGTGTCCCTACGTGTCCCCCATCTTATGTTATGTGTGCATGATTAATATGCATATGTATTCCCCATGTTCGATTAAAGACGCAATTACAGTTGTGTCCATCTCTAGTATGCCAGTTCCCAGTTCTCGTGAAAGCTACGAGTATTAGGCCTATGTAAAGTTACGTTGCCACGTTTCTCAGTGTGCACGTTATTTCATTGAAAAGTCCCCGTTTCTAGGCCTCAAAAGGGCCTGGACACCAGATTCAGCTCCTGTCTCCTGAGCCCTCGCTGAGGAGCGATACAGCCCCCACCTGTGTTCCTGACCCTTCACTTACTTCCTGCCTCACAGTGCCCGGCTCAGCCTGGCTCTGCCTACGAGTCTGCCAAGAGTATGTTATGTTTCTAGTTATCAGTCCAGCCCTCCTTCTCTGCATTCCTAAGCTACTGAATCGCATCAATAGTTTCCGTCATCGTCTAGCCTTTACGTCTCCATGTAAGAGAAATACTGTATTAATGGTCATTTAATATTCTTCATCACGCACTACATGTAGAATAATGCATGCACCAGTCTTAGAGTCTGTTAGCCTTTACCCCGATAACTTTTAGTTTATATCAACATGTTCTCTAAACATCAGATACTAGATATTGTTTAGGTACATGTCGCCCTGACTCTCCAGACTTCAGTCTCTGCTCCTAGCACAGAGTTCATAGCCCCCAGCTTCTCCTAGTAACACGTCATTGTCAGTTTGCGCGCACCATTAGGTTAGAGGTCCCGGCTCCTTAGGTAGCCCCCTCCATGTTTCCGCCCCCTTTATGACATATTCTGTTACGTTTACATCACATGTCTATGTATACGCCTCTTGTTACACCTACTTTCACCCTTATCTTTCGCGACTGCTATTGACCACACCCACTGCTCCGCCTATTGTATGTATTGCAATTGCAACTGTTTTAGTATATATGCTTGTGTATTGTTATTAAAGTTAGCGCGCTCATCCCAGATCCAGCCCCGGCAGCTGCCGGGCCACGCCAGCTCATTCCCTGTCCCCCCTGCCGGGCTCTGCCATCCTATTCCTGTGCAGGTTGTCCTGTTCCTGTCCTTTATGCTGTATTAAACCTGCAAACTCCTACTACCTCGAATCTTGACTCTTATTTATTGAGCTATCTGTTATTACTATGTCCAGTAAAACCTAGATCCGGTATTATTTATTTATATACCACATAATGGCGCCCGAACAGGGACTTGCCCTTTCCCCACGCGCCGGTGAAGCCACGTATGCCCCCTGATCCTCTGCAGCCGTGACGGAACTCTTCTGCGCACCGGCAGATATTTCTGCTTCAAGTATCCCTCAGGCCCACGGAGGAGACGGAGGTTGCGGTCCAGCATCCAGACGAGGCGGTGGAGGAACGCGGCGAGTCCCGACCAGAGCCCAAGCCGAGAGTCCAAGGTCCGAGGTATCCGGAGGCCCACCCGTAACAGAAGTCCGAAGTTCGTCCGTCCGGCGTCGAAGCAGTCCAGTCCAGTCCGAGGCCTTCCGTTCTTGCTGCCCGGTGAGTACCGTTGCTGGGGTAGTATCTAGACAGGGTCAATCTAATTGTCTCTGGTCCGTGGGGTTTGGTGGTACACAGATCCCAAAACGAAGTGTCCACTCCGGTGGATGCGGGTCCTGACGTGTCTCTTTATGAGACCGGTAAGTTTCGTACTGTTTCAGCAGTGCATCTAGTTTCTGTTCTAGTCAGTTCTGTTCTCAAGAAGATTCATGTATTCTGTTTTCCGTATTCCAGGTAGTATTCTGTTCGAACTGTTATTTTAAATGTTCTTCATGTATTTTAATGTCGTGGTATGAGAGTGGTGTAATTATCGTGTTCATTTTGTATTGTATTGTGTCTAGATTACAGTCCAGTCATGCCGTGGTTTTCTAAACTACGTCAGTTAAGAACTAGAAAAGGTCTGTTAGAAGAAGCAGTTCCTGTCCCGCCTAGGGACAGTCCAGGTCATTTTATGTATCAGAAGCATGGCATAAGTGCCATATTGTATCTAGATTTATGGGTGGAGTACACCAAACAGTTAGAAGAAAAGTATAGATGGCCCGTATCGGGTACATGGGATGCCGAGTGCATCATGCGAGTAGAAGAAGCATTATGGAAAAAGAAAGCCAGACAGTCACAGAAAGATGCCATCGAGTTATGGCGCAAAGAATCTCATAAAAGAACCGAAAAAGAAATCAGAAAGTCAGAATTAAGTAGAGAATCCTTAGAACGAGCCCAAGAAAGGGAATTAATCGAGATAGGTGAACGAGTTAAAACCGAACAGTCAGACAGACAGAGGAATGCCCTCATTAAGGGTATGTATCCTCTTCTTGCCGAGGGCTTGCCAAAAGCGACCCCGGAGGCATCCAGTAATTTTCCGCCACCATTGGTTCCGACCAAGCTACGTCACAAACCGACCGCAGCTGATATTTTCATCTCGTCCTATCTGGACGACACAGTCCCAGAATATGCAAATCCTGTTCCGCCAGTCCCTGTAAATCATGCAATTCCTGCTCCTCCAGACACCGGAGTACCTGCTACGGTACCCCCGGTCCAGCCTACATTACAATTGCCCGCCACTCTGCCAGCACGAAGAGTATCAGTCGACGATTCCAGTTTAGGGGCCGCAGGAGGAGGTCCTCCTGGTACCCCGCCACCACACCAACGTTTAACGTTAGTCGAGTTACATGAATGTGCGTTACAGCGTACGCCCAAATATAAGTCCGTTGCAGATATCCGACGAGCTCTTACTGAATGCCGCTATGATCCAGTCGCAGGTGATGATAGCACAGTTATATATTCCATCCGTGTAAGACGGGTGACCGGGTATTTGGACACCCTACCAGACATGAAAGAAGATCTAGACAGAATATATCGTTTCATCCGTACAGGGAATGATCCAGAAAGTATTGGCGAAGCCATGTCCCAAAGGAAAGCTGAGATCCAGCTCATGCTATTAAAGTTTCTGATTAATTGTTTAATAAGGGAACAAGATTATCCGACCAAAGATCCGGCCGAAATGAGAATCCTGACAAGGTGGAGTGATAATATAGCCGAGGGTAAGCACAGAACTATCAGTAGTATAGAGAGTATGTACAAGAGAATTCGTAAGGAAATAATAAAGTTACACGAACAACGTAAAGCAGCACAAGTAAGCGAGAAAGAGAATGACTCTTCTACTGAAGAGGTAGACGACGAGAATCCCGCCAGAATAGCGTATGTAGGAAAATCTAGATTTCCAGACCGCCATTTACGCCTAGAACACAAGTCAGTTTTTCATCATCCAGCACCAGAACAAGGTTCTCTAGAACAAGTATTTCAAGCTACCGATCATATTCTGAAATCACGAATCGGTTATAGTGAGTTAAGTACTATGCATGAACAAGAACTAGTCCGATCAGCAGTCCGATGGGCTACTGATTCTACCACTTTTCCAGACGAAATAGTGGCACAAATGTTTCTGAAATTGCCCCCAGCCGAGCAACGACTGGTGGGTATGTATATGATCCAGCACCTCATTACATTGTATGAGGGTCAACATTCTGATCCAGGTCCGTTACACGATGTCTTGAACGAGTTACTCCAGTATAGATGGAAAGGTTTAGGTACCGATTTAATTAGTATCATTCTAGAACAGCGCCACAAATATAGTATGTTCTTGAACCCGCATTTTGTTCATGTCTCACCCCCAGAAAGTAAACCGTTTTACATAGACAAACAGAACCCGTTACGAGAAGTACACCCAGTCAGGACAACAGATGGTGAAATGCAACGAGTGTTTGTTTACACTCCGATTACAAAGATGGAACTCTTAGAAATGAAGAAATTAATTCCTTGTCATGACAAAGATCCAGCAGGGTTCCACCGAGAATTAAAAGACATGCTCCGTATGGGAGAATATACGTATCCAGATATTATTAAAATGTTAAAGGTCCTGTTGCCCGCAGGGGTATATGAAAAACTCAAGGAAAAAGATTGGGAGGTGGGAGAGAAAAAGATCGATTGGGCAGTTCTAGAAGCTGAAGATAAGATACGAGTACCAGGTACCGGTCTTGGAGAGAAATGTAAAGAATTACCAGAATTGTTAATACAAGTTTTGCCAAGGTTATTAGCCACTAAAAAGGAAGACTGGGATGCAATCTCAGCCTGTAAACAGAAACAAGACGAAGATACTAGTGATTTTTATTCTAGATTCGAGAAATGTTTTATTATAAACAGTGGCCTCAAGACGAGTAGTGAGTCGTACCCTCATCTTTTTGTTACTAAACTAGTCGAGAATTCAAGTCCACAAGTTAAGAATCGAGTTTTGAAAGTCGAAAGTACATGGCAAGCAAGTACCCCGTCCCAGATGTTACAGATGCTCCAGTACCACCAGAATAGAATCAGAGAAGAGCAAGATCATGAGAGAAAACGTATGAAAGACACGAAAATGAAAGTACTAGTTGCACAATCTGTTCCACAAGACAGTCAGAAGAGGGGTCCGAATCAAGCCAGTCATCCTGCAGCTCCCGTTAAAGGGACATGCAATTATTGTAAACAGCCAGGTCATTTCATAAACGAGTGTGCAGTTCTGAAACACAATATAGCTACCGGTAAAACTAAAGAAAGACCACGTCCGCCTAGACAAGAACAAGTTTCACAGACTTCTCAGCCACAGAATGCACAACAGACAGTTACAGCACCACAGCCTATTGCTGCAACACAGCATGTTACACAGCAGATGTACCAGTATGCACAGTCAGAGTATCCAGAGTACCAACAGTATTCATGAAACAGCCTAGAGAGGGAGGTAGGCTTGCCTCTCATCGAGATTCCTGTAGATCAAGAAGGTCCCTATGTTCACAGTCAAGTACTAGGGAAAGACAGAAAGTTTCTGATTGATACAGGGGCAAGTAGGACGACCATTAGTCACGCCGAAGTTCCAGGGGCTCCGCTCTCAGGCTCTAGAAATGTTTCCCTTGGATTTTCAGGAAAGCCTATTGTAAACGAGATATCTAAGCCAGTTACTCTAGAAGTAGGTCCATTGTCCCGTACTACTGATCTATTACTTACTAAGTCATGTCCAGAAAATTTGTTAGGCATTAAGACACTGAAAGAATTAGGTGCAGTCATATGTTGTTCCCCAGAGGGAATACGTTTGTTTTTACGTGACTTCAGGGGTCACTATGTATTACGAGATTTTGATCCAAGATTGTCTAATGTTCCGCGGCATCTATGGGCGCAAGGTCCAACTGATGTAGGTTTCATGCAAATCACACCCCATCGTGTGACTCTTAAACCAGGTGTAGTCTTACCACGAATCAGACAGTACAGATTGCCACCTGAGGCTGTAGCAGCCTTATCCAAAATTATTGACGAGCTCATGGCTCAAGGAGTAGTTGTAGAAACTGACTCCAATGTATGTAATTCTCCGATCATTCCAGTCATGAAACGTACTGATCCAAATGCACCCCCAGTATATCGATTAGTGATTGACCTACGAGAACTCAATAAATGTATTATTCCCCAGTACCCAGTTGTTCCAGATATTTCTTCCCTATTGACAGCCATTGATTCTGAGGCAACATTTTTCACAGTCATAGACCTCAAGAACGCGTTTTTCAGTGTCCCCATTCATCCAGACAGCCAGTTTCTTTTCGGATTTTGTTTAAATGGAAGAAGCTATATGTTCACACGAGCTCCTCAAGGTTTCACAGAAAGTCCTAGCATTTACAGTCAAGCACTTAAGAGACAACTAGACAACATTCACATGCCAACTGACACTGCCCTGCTCCAGTATGTCGATGATCTACTGATCACAGCCCGTTCTGAACGTGCTTGCGAGCGAGCATCACTTACAGTCTTGTATTTCCTTGCCGAGATGGGGCACAAGGTGTCCCCTTCGAAGCTTCAATTCTGTGTCCAGCAAGTGATCTACTTAGGCCACTTACTGTCCAAGTGGGGTAGGCAGTTGACACCAGACCGTATCCAGTTAATAGCGAGTCTTCCTCAGCCCAAGACACAGAAGGAGGTACGTACTTTTATCGGCCTTACTTCTTATTGTAGACAATGGATTCCTCAGTATGCATTTCTAGCTAAACCACTGATACAGTTAACGACACAGGAGGCAGCCCTATCGACTGTCCTCCCTTGGACATCTGAACATACACTTAGTTTCAATGAGTTAAAGAAAGCTTTATGAAAGCTCCTGTTCTAGCTACACCGAACTACAGTAAGCCTTTTACACTTTTCGTCACAGAACGCGAAGGTACAGCATTATCTGTTCTCACACAAGATCAAGCAGGACAATACAAGCCCTATGCTTATTTTTCGAGCACATTAGATCCTGTAGCCCAGGCTCTGCCTGCGTGCCTCAAGTCAGTTGCAGCCACAGCACTAGCAATCAGACAAAGTGATTCCATAGTATTAGGACATTCCTTGACAGTACAAGTTCCACACTCCGTGGAAGTTCTTTTAAACCGAACCCAGACTCAGCACTTGACAATTGCACGTTTAACAGGTTATGAATTGACACTGTTCCAGCCACACATAGAAATCAGACGCTGCAACGTTCTAAATCCCGCTACATTGTTACCATCAGTTAATTCAAATCCTGCCACACACGACTGTGTGGAAGTAGTTAACATTATGACTAAGCCAAGACAAGATCTGACAGATATTCCATTACCAGATCCCGACCTGACACTTTATGTGGATGGTTCATGTATGAGAACAAGTACAGGAGAACTAGTAGCCGCGTATGCAGTGACTACTGACACTGAAGTTATAGAAACACACCGTATTGACACCCTGTCTGCTCAAGCAGCAGAGCTAGTTGCTCTGACACAAGCCTGCATACACGCCAAGAACCTGAAAGTTAATGTTTATACAGATTCACGCTACGCATTCGGAGTTGTACACGACTTCGGAGTGCTCTGGCAGGAGAGAGGTTTCATGACTTCTCATGGAACCAAGATTCAGCATGGTCTCCTTATTCAAGCTCTGTTAGATGCCATACATTTACCGACATCCATTGCCATCATGAAATGCAAAGCACACACGAAAGTTACAGACATTGTTTCCCAAGGTAATGATCTAGCAGATCGCACAGCCAAGCTTACAGCACAGACTCCAGACATGTCAGTTAATCCAACACAGACATATACTCCAGATCCGACTACATGCATGACAGTTAAGGACCCTACTCAAGATGTCATAGATATCCAGTTACATGCTACTCCCGATGAAATCAAGAAATGGTCCGAACAAGGAGGGGTCCAGACAGATCAGGGATGGGTAACGAAGGGTAAAGCCACATGGTTTCTCCCCGACTCTATGGTTCTAGTCATTATCAATACCGCACATAGTCCAGCACATTTAGGAGAAAAAGCTATGTTAGACAGTATCCAGAACATTTGGTTCAACAAGCATTTACGAGCTGCAGCTAAGCAGAAAGTCCGTACCTGTATGATATGTTGCCAGTTCAATCCAGGTAAAAGTGTCCCGGTGGAACAAGGTGGATTCCAGCCCCCTGACCACCCTTTTGAAGTCCTCCAGATGGATTATATTCAGATGGAGCGATGTCGAGGTTTCAAGTATGTCCTGGTAGTTGTATGCGCTTTGTCCAGGTGGACAGAGGCATATCCAGTCCCAGATTACACAGCCGCGACCACTGCCAAGCAGTTGGTTCGTGAGTTCTTCCCCCGTTATGGACTCCCTAGGGTCGTATATTCTGATAACGGCCAGCCATTCTCATCTGAATTGATGAAACACGTTTCCCTTTTGTTAGGGTACCAGTGGAAGTTCCATTGTGTACACCATCCTGAAGCAGCCGGTCTCGTAGAGAGACATAACCAGACCCTGAAAATCCGCATTGCCAAAATATGTAAAGAGAAAGGTGTAGACTGGCTAGTAGCTCTGCCAGTCGCTTTGTTTTATATGCGCATGGTCGCACATTCCAGATCAGGTCTGTCCCCGTACGAGGTCGTATTCGGCCGCCCCCCTAATATGTGGGGTACACCTAGACCCCGAAGTATTACCGATGTTTCAAGTAATATGCTGACAGATTACCTAGCTTCCTTGATGTCTGCCCTACACTCTTGTCGTTCACAGGTTGCCGCCGCATTTCCAGACAATACCGAGGTGGCACCGCATGAAATCGTTCCCGGATGCATGGTTCTTGTGAGGAACTTTGATCGTTCAAGTCCGCTGGAGCCTCGCTGGAAGGAGCCACGACAGGTCCTCCTGGCCACCCGTACTGCCGTCAAGCTGGAAGGCAGGAAGGGCTGGGGCCACCTGTCTCATGTGAAAAGATTTTATGGATTAAAGACTGTTTCTAAGAACATTTCCCAGGATTTGAAGGACTGCCAAAGTACTATTCTTAAGGACTGTCCCGCAAAAGACAATGATACTAAACCCTCCCTGTTAGAGAAAACTCCGCAACAGGAGTATAAGCTAAAATTAAGGTCTAGTAAAATAAGTCAGCCAGTTTGATTGTCTAAGTCCTCCCCTAGGTGAAACGGTTAGACCGGTTTCTGACATGTATAAAATAGACCCCCATAGTGAGAGAGTTAGTCAAAACTCAATCCGATGTATCGTTTTTCTAAGTTTCATATTGTTTTTCAGCCTCATGATTACCTGCACAGGTTATGCATTTTATTTGTGTTTTCCAGTTTCTCATGTAAATAAGTCTTCTAATGCTACAGTAGAGCACACGTTTAGTGATCTGCCTCCTCATGAACTATCTTATCGTCTTGCTATGCGTAATAATTCCTTTATCCGCATGTTACATTATTCACACCAGACCAGCAATGCCACTAATTGTTGGGTGTGCGGTCGACTCCCCCCTTTCCAGACACCAAAGGGAGTTCTGCCACTCTTTCCTTATCCATTTTCACATAATGGTTCGTGTGGAGCATGGTCCACGTTAACGTCATCCTCAACAGATATGTCTTTTCTTAACAGTACATGTTTTCCAGACAAGCAAGGTCTTCCCCACAGAACAGGGTTAGATCTAGAAAATGAAGTTTATAATTTAGGTAATTATTCTTCGAATTTCATGGTCCTGAATGTTCAGTCTGATACTACTCCAGACTTACCTGCTATGTCAGTACTACCAGTTAAAGGCGAATTATGTGTCAGAAAGAATGGTTCCGTACATGTAGGACATAGTGATTGTACTACTATTGTCAAGTATAGTGACAGCAGGAAATCTATTTTCAAAGCTTCACGTCATTCTTATTTTGTTTGTGGTCAGACCGCATATGTTCGTCTACCCCTCGATTGGGAGGGAACCTGTTACATTGCATTCCTACTGCCACCAGTTTTTCTAGCCCCACCTGACTATCATAGGAATTCCTACTTAGTACATACTAGACATAAGAGAGACCTCCCGATTGTCGATTATACTGAAACTGCTCTAGAACAATACATAGATATCAATAAAGGTGTATTTCCCTATTTAGGTACTGTCGTGAATAGTAAACTGATACGTAGACTAACGAGAACCCTTGAAGCAGTAGTGATTGAGACTACCTCTGCTCTAAGTAACTTAACCGAAGAACAATCCTTTATGAGAATTGTCGTGCTCCAGAATCGTCTCGTCCTTGACGTCATACTGGCCGATAGGGGCGGGGCTTGTAGAGTCATCGGATCTAGTTGCTGCATTTTCATTCCAAATAACGCGCCGTCTGTTTATTCAGCTATAACCAGACTCCATAAAATAGCCCATATGTTACACCAAGATCCAGGCACCTGGACATGGTCCGGTTGGTTCTGGAATATAATTTCCGCTTGGGGATGGAAAGTATTGTCCTTTCTAGGTATTGCAGTAGCGATCATATTCAGTTGCTGCCTCTGTATACAATGTGGCCCCGCGATTTGCGGCATTTGTGCTACCTCTTGTATTCCTAGTCCCAAGTCCCGTTCTAAATCCCGTTCCAAGAAAATTCGAGACGAGCAAATGATACTATATGAAATGATAGATGGTATCATGAATATTGATGTTTCCTGATGGAAACGTAGTGACAAGGAGGGAATGTGGAAAAGTAAATTTTGCCATGTTCTGTGTCCCTACGTGTCCCCCATCTTATGTTATGTGTGCATGATTAATATGCATATGTATTCCCCATGTTCGATTAAAGACGCAATTACAGTTGTGTCCATCTCTAGTATGCCAGTTCCCAGTTCTCGTGAAAGCTACGAGTATTAGGCCTATGTAAAGTTACGTTGCCACGTTTCTCAGTGTGCACGTTATTTCATTGAAAAGTCCCCGTTTCTAGGCCTCAAAAGGGCCTGGACACCAGATTCAGCTCCTGTCTCCTGAGCCCTCGCTGAGGAGCGATACAGCCCCCACCTGTGTTCCTGACCCTTCACTTACTTCCTGCCTCACAGTGCCCGGCTCAGCCTGGCTCTGCCTACGAGTCTGCCAAGAGTATGTTATGTTTCTAGTTATCAGTCCAGCCCTCCTTCTCTGCATTCCTAAGCTACTGAATCGCATCAATAGTTTCCGTCATCGTCTAGCCTTTACGTCTCCATGTAAGAGAAATACTGTATTAATGGTCATTTAATATTCTTCATCACGCACTACATGTAGAATAATGCATGCACCAGTCTTAGAGTCTGTTAGCCTTTACCCCGATAACTTTTAGTTTATATCAACATGTTCTCTAAACATCAGATACTAGATATTGTTTAGGTACATGTCGCCCTGACTCTCCAGACTTCAGTCTCTGCTCCTAGCACAGAGTTCATAGCCCCCAGCTTCTCCTAGTAACACGTCATTGTCAGTTTGCGCGCACCATTAGGTTAGAGGTCCCGGCTCCTTAGGTAGCCCCCTCCATGTTTCCGCCCCCTTTATGACATATTCTGTTACGTTTACATCACCTGTCTATGTATACGCCTCTTGTTACACCTACTTTCACCCTTATCTTTCGCGACTGCTATTGACCACACCCACTGCTCCGCCTATTGTATGTATTGCAATTGCAACTGTTTTAGTATATATGCTTGTGTATTGTTATTAAAGTTAGCGCGCTCATCCCAGATCCAGCCCCGGCAGCTGCCGGGCCACGCCAGCTCATTCCCTGTCCCCCCTGCCGGGCTCTGCCATCCTATTCCTGTGCAGGTTGTCCTGTTCCTGTCCTTTATGCTGTATTAAACCTGCAAACTCCTACTACCTCGAATCTTGACTCTTATTTATTGAGCTATCTGTTATTACTATGTCCAGTAAAACCTAGATCCGGTATTATTTATTTATATACCACAAATGTACAGCGCATAACAGTTCTGTCATTCACCATAGCCCAAGGTAGTATCTCATAAACACATTATACTTTGCAGATATTTACTTAAACGATTATATTGATTTATATAATTATATTCATAGTTACTCAATAAGTTCTTATGGTGAAGAATCTTATATATGTCCCAACAATGATTTAATTCATGGAGATTTGAAGATAAGGGTTTCTTTTCGATTATTCTTTTCAAAATCTTTGCATATTCAAAGATCCATCTTGTGTCGGAAGTGCTCACCAAATACAACATTATCAATGCCTCCGGTTTACTGCTGGAATCATCTTGATTTAACTTTTATTGGCATTGGTGCCCACGGCCTATTAGGTAACAGCAGCTAGTTTGATAATTTATGCTAAAAATTAAAGCAATGTTCCCAGATACTTCAATGAATATGTCAGTACTATTCAGGCTAAATTGGGGGTTATTCATTAAGGTAACTGCAAGTGTGAGAATCAACACATGTAAAGTTATTCTTACACTTTTGATTAATTTTACGACTTTTGGTTTTGCCTCATTTACAAGTGTAAAGTTATTAAAAAAGAATAGACTTACATGTCCCCACCCCCTGAAAAAAGAGGTGGAGTCAGTAAAAATGCAAAATACAACTGTAAATGTAAATCTGTGCTGCGTCCGGATCCTGCCAAGCAGAGGGTTTGGCCTCCCTCAGCTCCCTTTCTCACCAGTGCCGCAAATGTTAACAACAGTGTTGTTTGTGAAGTGTGTAAATGAGGGCGGCATGACCAGCTCGCCTTGCTGCAAGCCTTGGGATACCGGCGAAATTTGCGGCACTGGTGAGAAAGGGAGCCAAGGGAGGCCAATACCTCTGCTTGGCAGGATTCTGACACAGCGCAGATTGACGTTGTTGTGGCACAGTAAGGATTGTTTCATGTGCACCCGCTCTTTTCTGGATATGTTATACTCGCCTTTAACAACTTGCCTGAGTTCTGCAGTGTTAGAAACATCACTGGGACATTACACATATTCCACTGCAACTCAAAGTTAATTATGGGAATTGTATACAGGCACGTGACTTTTATCACCATTCAAAACACCCGGAACATTGCACAAGTGATTTCTCATCCTTTGATAAAGGTATTCCGCCGAAACGTGTCAGGGTTCATCATGCTTGCTGTTGCCTGTGCCAATTGAAAACAATTCATCCGGCCCTCCAAGGTGGTTCTTATGACACTCGGTCTTTCAAAACATCAACGCGTTTCAGCAGTTTCATGCTGCCTTGTTCACGATATATATATATATATATATATATATGTTAAAAAAATTAATATTAATTTACTGTAACATTATTTCCTATGGGGTTTTATTTCAAGTCTCTACCGCCATTATTTTTTTTTTTTTTTAAATATATTTTTATTTTATATTTTTCTTCATTACAACAATTGATTATGAGCATTACCTATAACACAAGCCTTAAATACTGACAAATAAATTATACAGTACATTTTTTGGCCAAACACGGAGTACACAATTATATAAATCGGCTAAAGTTGAAAACAGAGTCTGAGATCAATGAAGAAAAAGCCAAGCTTACCCCTAGCTATTCCTTCTTTGGCTCTCTTTCCATTTACATAATGGCTCCCAGATTCTTCTCCCCAACCGTCTTCCACTCCTACCCTTCCGGGCAAAAATTTTTTCCTCTATATTATATGCATATAGGGTGTTTGCCAGCCAGCATTGCATTTTCGGAGGACTTTTTTCTAGCCATGCCCTAGCTATTGTTAGTCTATAGACAGCCATTACTACAAAAAGGAATTCAGCATATTGAGTCTGCTCGTCATCACTCACCCCTAACATAATCAAAGCTGGTGTAAGAGTTATCGCAATATCCAATGAGTTCGACAAAAACCCCTCAATTTCCCTAATCAAAGTTCTTAGCTGTGGGCATGAAGCAAAAATGTGTACACTATCTGCTTCCAATTCATTACATCTGGGACAATTGATTCCTTGATTCCCACCCCATTTTGCAATCTTTGCCGGAGTAAAGTACAAAGAGTACAATGTTTTATAATGCTGCGATTGCAGCGGGGCAGCGCATAATATCGTAGATCCAAATTTCAAAGAATCATAAAAAAGTCTAGGATCAATACCCAGTTTATCTTCCCATTTTTTACTAAATTTAACTAAATCATCCTGCTTGTCTTTCACCAATGCTGCATAAAGGGATTTAATAGTGCAATCTCCCGACAATTTTATTTTCTCCATTATATCGACTTTGTTAAAGCCTGCAGGGCCCCCAACTTTATTATTGAGAAAGCTTCTAACCTGTAAGTATTTGAAGAATCCCCTATTATCTAAACCGTATTTTCCTCTCAGCTCTGAAAATTGCATAAAGCCATCTTGTGCATAAAAGTCTCCAATTTGTATAACCCCCTTTAGTGCCCATTCTGCCATAATATAGTCTCCAAAAATTTCCTTGGGGAGTGACCTATTGTTGTTTAATAAGACATATCTGTTATATCTCCCAAGTTTTACCCTCTTCAAAAACGCATTCCATGTCGTGACAGCTGCTTTGACAGTTTTAAACTTAGTCCTCTTGAAATAGCTGTAATCAATACACTTTAAAAAACAGTTCTCTGCATTTACCCCTAAGGCGACAGCATACACATCTGTAGACATTTTCTGCATTCTATCATCGTCAGGGCTTCCACCAATAAGACCTTGAATATATTGCAGCACAGAGGCCATATAATATAAACGAAAATCCGGTGCCCCCCACCCCCCATTTTCTCTAGGGAGTGTCATGTACCTATAAGCTCTCCGGGTTTTACCTTGGGCCCAGATGAACCTATTACATATAGCCTCTATGCAATTAAACCAACTGGCCTCAATCAACAATGGTACAGCCCTAAATACATACAAAAATTTTGGTAAAATCATCATTTTGATAATATTTGTACAGCCAACTAGCGACAGGTGCAAATTATTCATTCTGTCTAAATCTTTTTTCATTTGAGTTATCAAGGGATCCATATTATTTTCCACAATTTTACTTATTTCTGCCGTCATTTGCACCCCTAGATAAGTTGCCATATTTGTCACTCTTCCATCATTACACCTTACCCACTGGTTTTTAACTATCTGCGTCTTAGATGTGTTCAAGCTATACCCAGAGAACTGGCCAAACCTCACAGCTTCCGATTCAATTGCCCTAATGGCGGCTACAGGATCTGGAGTCAAGATGGCTACGTCATCCGCGTAGGCTAATGATTTAAGTCTGCAACCGTTTAGTACTAATGGTAATATTTGTTGGTTCGTTTCCAGTTTGCGAATATAAGGGTCAAGATACAGAGCGAACAGTAAGGGAGAAGAGGGACAACCCTGCCTTGTACCTCTCTGGATGTTAACTGCGGCTGAGTAACCTCTACTGACTCTTATCTTGGCCGTCGGGGCTATATATAGCGTTTGCAGAGCCTTTATAAATCCTGGTCCTATACCGTGCCACCTTAAAACTTCCCATAAGTAACCCCATGAGACCCTATCAAAGGCTTTTTCAGCGTCGAGAAACACCGCTGCCATTGGATCTTCCAGGATGTCTGCAGCATCAAATGCCGTAATTACCTGCCTGGTGTGATGGGTTGTCCCTTTCCCTGGAATAAATCCATGCTGAGAGGGTGTAACTAAGGATTCGATTGTCTTAGATAATCTTTTTGCCAATATTTTTGAAAACACCTTGACATCGGCGTTCATCAAGGTGATGGGGCGGTAGGAGCCTGGGACATCTGGTGGTTTACCTTTTTTAGGGATAACAATGATGTCTGCACCACCCCAGGAACATGGAACAGTTTTCACCCAATTGTGCTAACGCCATTATTTTAAACATATCCGCTAACAGAGGGGTCTGGAAAACCTTATAAAATTCAACTGGAATCTGGTCCGGGCCAGCAGCCTTCCCAGATGGGAGGTCCCTCAACGCTTCTACAAGTTCCTCCACCTTAAACTTCTCTTCCAGCTCTATTCTGTCTGACTCCTCCAGATATGATGGCTCATTATTTTTTATAGGATGTTGTTGCAGTACCTGTGAGTGTTTATGGGTGATGCTGGATTTATTCCAAGCCAAAGTGAAGTACATTTACAACTGTTTTGCGTCCATTTTGGCTGTAATAACTTTCGAGCTGCAGTTTGTAAGTAGCAGTGGGTTCACTCGTTTGTGGGTGGGTGTGCATCTGTCTCTCCCTAACCCTCTACCTTGCATTCCCTTAACACTCCTTAATCCTCCCTTAACCTCCTTCCCTTTAGTAGTCAGTATTCCCAATTTTACAGCCATTCTTCATTATTCTGACCACATTTACTACTAAAACATATGCCTATATGTGCGGGGATCGCCATACATAAAAGAAGGGGGAGGCAGAGGCCTAGATCCCCGCACATAGTTTAGTGACTAACATTATGTAGTATGTTAGTAGAACTATTGTAGTAGTATCCCTAAACGTAGTAAACAGTGCAGTTTGTGATTGGACCGCAATAGGGCCTAGCTCACATCTTTCTGGGACCCGCAGTAGGCTTTTTAATTTATGGAACATTAGCTACAAAAATAGATACGTTTGCAGGCTTTTCTGCTGCTCGAGATTTGTGAACGTGCACTGTCTCACGCAGGATCCCCTGGCTAAGAACCACATCTTAACATAGTAGGTGACGCAGCCCTGAAACCATTGCTGACTGGATAGTGAGTCAACAAGCATTGTGCCTCGAGGCGTACATCTGTAGCTTGATCTTAAAGAATCCATATGAGAAATAATTACGTTATGTGGTTTTAGTTCTCTGTGTCTTGCAGAAATCTGCAATATTGCCTCTGTTGTGCATTCATGTTTAGACATCTCGCAGAATGCAGGAATGATATATCTCTTGTTTTCTGTGCCTGCCAAGAAAGGCCATTGTAGTTTCTCAACAGAGCATGGAGACAGGCTGACTAACACATGTGGGCAGCGTGAAGAACAGGTGCCGTGCTGGATATCTCATCTTAAATCAACCCAGTCTCAAATTAAGTTGTGCGACTGCCGCCATGTTGCTTCCGTGAAGGTGCACTGTGGATCCTATTATCTATATTGTACGTGCCACAGGATATGAGTAAGAGGTCAACAAATTGTTTCTGGCGGGTCCCAGCAGAAACCAAGATTCTGGCTTGAGTATTACAATATTTAGCAAATAGAATATCATGTGTGTTTTCACCTGAAAAGCATGGGGTGGTACCCACATTTCCAAACATGGTTTCATGTAGATGACATGAGATTCAATGTTAAGCAACGCTGTACAACAGGAAATCCATTACATACCAATGTTACTAAACTAAAATGTAATGTCCGTCTACAGGCTGAGTACAGGGCTAGATGAAAATATATTTAATTCCCCTATTACATGTTTGAGTTTCTCTCGTATGCTTTTTTTATTTGTAAGGTTCGGAAAAAAGCTAATTATTAAAGAAAACCATGAGTATTACAGACATTGTCTGAATTCTATTGAAGTGAATAGTGAGGAAGAAGATAGTAAAAATGCCTGGTGCAGAACTAAAGTGCAGCCCGATTTACTGTGATTTTGAATAAGGGTTGCGTCATTTTTGTGGCACAGTCCCTATTCAAAACCCTGTTTGGTTCTTACTAAGCCATGCATAGCAACTTTGCGTGGTATACTAAAGGCAAAGTAGCGCAACACAAGGCATACAGTTGATTATTATTATTATTATTATTATTATTATTATTATTGCTATTTATTAAGCGCGAACGAATACCCATGGGCGTCTCGGCGCTAACGATTGATAACAGGTCTCAAGGAGAAGCTGCTGAAAATTATTGGTTAAAAAGCCATGTCTTCAATTGTTTACGAAAGAGCCGGAGAGTGGGGCTTGTCCTAATTGGTTGAGGTAGTGTGTTCCATAGCTTAGGGGCGGATACCAAAAAGCGTCGATTACCCCATGAGACTGTTTTTGTGCGGGGGACCACTAAAAGAGTGGTAGATCGAAGTAGTCTAGGGGGGTATAGGGAATCAATTGATTCTTAAGAAACTGCGGTCTCTCGTTGTGGAGTGCTTTGTAGACTATACATAGGGTCTTAAACTTAATCCGATTGCGGATCGTCAGCCAGTGATAGTTCCTTATTATGTGTGAAACTGATTTGAATTTAGGAGTTCTCGAAAGCACTCTGGCTGCCGCATTCTGTATAGTTTGCATTTTATTAGTGACACGGAGCTGAGCATTGGAAAAAAGACTGTTACAGTAATCCAAGGAGGATAAGACTAAGGAGCTTACAAGAGTTTTTCCAGCTGTGTCAGGTAGAAAAGGGAGGATTTTACTAGCCAGTTTTAATTTGTGGCAAGCTGTGGCTGCCGTTTTATTGGCATGGGCCATAAAATTAAGGCCCTCATCGAAGACCACTCCCAAATTTCTTACCCTGGGAACTGGTTTGGGAAGCGCGCCGAAGGATGGAGGCCACCAAACTGATGACCATGCTGGCGAGAGTGGTCCAAAAATGACCACCTCTGTTTTGTCGGAGTTAAGTTTTAAACAATTGGAAGCCATCCACTCTCCAATTGCTAACATACCTCCTTGAAAACGTTCTGCCACCCTATCTCCATCACTGTTTATGGCTAAAACCAGTTACGTATCATCTGCGTAGGAGGTTAGGCTCATCCCATGGGCCAAGATGAGTTTGGCCAGGTCCGACACGTAGATATTAAACAGTGTCGGACTTAGGGATGAGCCTTGAGGAACCCCGCACGGCAGAGATAGCTGAGGAGATTGGAAGGAGCCCAGTGTAACCGCCTGCGTACGCCCTGCCAAGAAAGATGCCAACAGGTCTTTGGCCAACCCTTGGATACCCATTTTTCCGACACGGTCGATCAGGATCTTATGATCGACCGTGTCGAAGGCAGCGGATAAGTCAAGCACCACCAGGACCGCTGTCCCTCCTTGATCCCGGATGACTCTGATGTCATCGGATGCTTTTATTAGCGCTGTTTCGGTACCATGGAATCTGCAAAATCCAAATTGGGTGCTCTCCAGCTGATGATGTTTCTCGATAAAGTCAAAAAGCTGTTGATTCATGGCTTTTTCAGCTACTTTTGCTAAAAATGGGAGGCTCGCTATAGGGCGATAGTTTTTTAGGTCTTCCTTGTCCAAAAGTGTTTTTTTTTTTAAGGGGTTTTATTAGAGTCTTTTTCAATATTTCAGGGTAAATACCAGATCTAAACATGGTATTACAGACCTGTATTATAAGGGTGGCAATCGAGTCCATCACTGGGGGCAATACTTTAAAAGGGCAGGGGTCCAGGGCTGACCCGGATTTGATGGAACTAGTGATTTCCAAAATTTGGTCGTCGGTGAGGTCAGTGAACTGCGTGAGAAACGAATGTGGAGGAGGATTACAACTGGGGTTTAGGTTGGCATCATTTCCAGAGGAGAAGGCTTGGTATATTTCATTTACTTTCGTAAAGAAAAAGTTTGCCAACGCATCACAAAGTAATTGGGAGGATGGTGGTACTAACTCCGGAACCTTTCCAGCCAACTGATTGGTGATCTTGTAAAGTGTTTTACTTAAATTTTTCGCCTTAACGATTTGTTCTGTGAAGAATTTCTTCTTTGCCTCTGCAATCATAAGTTTATATATTGCAAGGATTTCCTTGTAGCTGGCTTTGCTGTCTGCACTGTAGAACTTCCGCCAAAGCCTTTCCCTGTTCCTGCAAAGTTGTTTCTGTTTCCTTAGATCCTCGGTGTACCATGGTGCCGATGGGGTGGCTCTGTTTCTAGATACTGTTTTTGAGGGTACAAGTGAAAGTGTAGCATACCCTAGCCAATCCTGAAATTGTTGAGTGGCCGTATTAGGATCAATAGATAAGGTTGGACGGGTACTATCCAGTAGTTCTATTAAATCTGATCAATTTATATCTGTCCAAACCTTAAATGATTCTGGCCTGGGAATGATTTCTCTAGGCGAGGGGATATCCTTAATGGTGATATTACCTATGATAGCATAATGATCGGACCATGGCATAGGGAGGATATCTGTTATGCATAATCCATCCACGTTGGAAAAGATGCCGTCCAATATATGGCCAGCCTCATGAGTTGGGAGAGTAACCAGTTGGCGAAGGCCTAACATTTCCAAATCTGTGAGTAAAGAAAAAGTATCTTTATCATCGAGTTGCTCTAAATGGAAGTTCCAGTCACCCATGACTGTGTAGGATTCTTCAGTCACCAATGACTCCAATATCGAACCTAGGTTTGAAAGGAAGGCTGTGCGTGCTCCTGGAGGTCGATATAATAACACTCCATTAAAATTATGGGACGGTGTTAACTTAATAGTAAAGTGTACGGCTTCACAACAACGGGAAAGGATAGGCAACGTCCTTACTGTGTAAATGTCCCTGGCTATTATGGTCAACCCACCCCCACTTTTACCCTGTCTGTCTTGGCGGTAAGCCTTATATCCTGACGGAACCGCAATCACAAGGTCTGGGTCGGACGCATCATCCATCCAGGTTTCTGTGATTAGTAGAATGTCTAAATGCCTATCTGTGATTAGGTCGGCTATTTCCTGTCTGTGCTTACCCAGAGATCGAGCATTAATAAGTGCTATAACAATGTTCATAGATTTTAGCTTGGTCTTGAAATGGGAGTTGGCCCTTCTATTACTGATTGGGATAGAGGTGTTACAGAGAGGGCAGCTCAGGGAAGTAGCATTTAGGATAGAGTTTAATTTATGTATTGTGCAATGGGGTGAGGAAGGTGAACGCAGCTCTTTCAATAAAAATCCGGAGTAGGTTAGCCGGTCGTCCAGAGCCATTGGACCAGGGGTTATGGCCCTTGGCCCGGACCGGGCGCGGACGGGCGCAGACTGGCTTGCCTTTGGCGCGCCCGCTGCGCCCGCCCGCTACGCGGAAGGAATGACGTTCCCTTATTATCCAGGGTTGAGGAGGGTGGGAGGCGGCCAGCTACTAGAGCGGCACCCTTTCCTTCCCCCAATATGGCGGCGGTCACCGTCTATTCCCCGGTGTCAGCACGTAGTCTGCTGCACTGGGGAGAGCGTGGTATGGCAGGTTTCTGCGGTAAGGCTCCGAAAGTTAAAAAGTACACAAAGTTGGAAATCAATGTCACAAAGAAAATAAAATGCACGCTTTTTTAAAATATCAGCTGAGCCCCCGGCTTCCGCCTCAGGGGTGAGACCGTATTACAATCAGCGCAATCGCGCTCTCAGAGTGCCTAAATAGTTATGATGGGCGGGAGGGCGGAAGGCGGCCAGCTACTAGAGAGGCACCCTTTCCTTCCCCCAATATGGTGGCGGTCACCGTCTATTCCCCGGCGTCAGCACGTAGTCTGCTGCACTGGGGAGAGCGTGGTATGGCAGGTTTCTGCGGTAAGGCTCCGATTGTGTTACTTTGTGGTGGGTAGGCGTTATATGGGTGCTGTATGGGCGTTCCCATTCATCCATTTATGTATTTTGACAGAAACCCAAATTCTAAAGACTTGTAAACCTGGGTTTGTGCCAAAATGGTGCACTTACCAGACAGAGAAGTAACAAGAAGAAATACTTTTTTTACAGCACACATAGAAAGAGGAATATGCCTCACAGGATTGTTCCTGTGTAGGAAGGTACAAAAAGAATCCTTTCAGTAATGCAGGCACCCTTTGGACTATGATGTGAGTGTGCCCACGATGGCCGTAGGCAGCACACACTGCAGCAGTGTAAGGAGAGAACAGAAATGCTCTACATTTTTGAAAATATGGAGTATTTCTGCTCTCAGCTGCATCACATTGTATGAAATAATACTAATGTGCCCCTTCATCTCTATTGTGACCTTAGCTTGGTAAAATTATTTTTCATATTGTTACTATTTTTGTATTGATAAAGATGAAAGTCTAAAATCATTTTCACCTCATGCGCCAGTGCAAAAAGCACTAAAACATGCTCTACCGGCAGCCTTCCTATATTCTTCACAACCTCTGAAATTTTCCATTTAGGCGCATCCACTTAAAACAAGCATTGGTAAAGCCAATAGTTCTTGGCACTGCCCAAGCTATTGACCTTGTCATTGTGAATATCTTTTAGCCATGTTGTCTGGAAGCACATCTGCTGTAGAGCCTGAACCTATGCAAATAGTGAGTTTGATGGGGCCATTAGGTGCTTAGGAATGTCAGCGTCACCAAGAAATGTAACTATGTTTATACTGTGGTAACACGGGTCACTTTGTCACCTGAAGACCAAAATAAAGGGGGGGGGGGTAGTTAAATTAACTTTCCTGAAAGCTTCTGAGCCAAGTGTTTTAGGGGATAGAAGTCTTGTAATCTAAAAAACATTAGCTCAGGTTGCCTATTTACAAACACTTCTTTCTTCATGCCCTGGAAGTTTGGAGGGAACATTCCACTACAGTACTCATATTAATTGACTCAGGAGCAACAGGAAGTTTAATGGATATAATATTAGCCAAACAGTTAAGTATACTCTTCATGGATAAAAATACAGTGGATATAGTTAAGACCATTGACAGCAGTGCTAATCAATCGGTGCACATCACTCTTTCCACTGAGGCAGTATCTTTACAGATACAGCAACAGCACAAAGAAGTGGTACAATTTGATTTGATCCAGCTCCACAGTTTCAAGCCTTTCTCTGTACTCCCTGGTTAGAGTAACATAATCCTGATTTCGATTGGGCTAAGCATTTCCTGACATTTCGGTCCAGTTTTTCCCTAAATAAATGCTTTTCTGACAGTCACAGGTGAGGTTCTCGAAAAGAGGTAACAATACACACAGACACTGTTTCCCCACCTTGTCTCCATGTTATTAGGCTTTTGCAGAGGTATTTGACAAAGGAAATGTTACAGTTCTTTCACCGCATCTTCCCTATGATTGCCAGATTGATCTCATTCCTAGGGCTCAAATACCATGTAGCCGGATACATGCTTTAACAGAGAAGGAGAACCTATATCTCATTGAGTACCTAGATAAAAGGCTCTGGATTAGTTTTATGCAACTATCCCGTTCTCATGCTACGAATGTTTAGTAATGCCCTTCAGCCTCTGTAATGCCCCAGCGGCGTTTCAGCATTTTATTAATGAGGTATTAAGGGATTATTTGGGTATCTGTGCAGTTGCTTTAATCAGTGATATCTTGGTGTATTCAGCCTCTACTCAAGAGCATGTCGAGCACTTTCGAGCGGTATTACAGAGGTTAAAAGACCATTGACTAATTGTAAAACTGGAGAAATGAGAGTTTAACATATCCACTTTCTCCTTTTTGGGCTATGTTATCTCACCACAAGGGCTTAGTATGAATCCACAGAAGGTGAGGACAATTACACAGTGAAAGTCTCTACAAACTGTTAAGGACGTACAATGTGGGCTGCCACAGGAGATTAAGTGATTTGCCTAAGTTTACGCTGTCATCTTGAGAAACAACTGATGTTAATGTAAAGTGCTCCAATACCTTTGTAATGCAATGTAAAGCACTCTAGGACATTAAAAGGAAGAACACCACCTCTCACTTGAACGAAACAGACTACAATGGGGGTTTAAAGCAGTGACGATGTTGGGGAACAGGGTGATTTGTGAATGGGGCAAGCACCGGGGGCGAGGCAGCAAGCAGAGACGGTAGGGAGGTGGGGGAAATGGAAAGCAGCAACAAACAGAAAAGCAGTGACGGGGGAGGGGGTAATCTGTTGAAGGGGCATGAGGACTGGTGGGAGGACACGGAGCTGGAAATGAAATGAAATGAAAGAAAAAGGTATGGTCTAATGTAGCCATAAAAACGAGAGCAGTGGATGTTTAAATGTACTTGGTCCATGCACTGGGGGAAGAGCTAAACACAAGAAGAGGCATGACCATGCATGCCAGGGACAAATGGTGGCAAAGAATATGAGATAGACGAGGGAGCGAGCAAATGGGAAGCGTGTGGGCGGACTGAAGCCCACAGATTAAGCATAACATGTCTCTTCGAGACAGTGCAAGCTCTGTCTACACATTACCTAACAAAGGCACTGTTTCTGGAGATAATGTACTCCATTATCTTTCTCAATCTTTTTACTGTAGGAACCTCATCTAATGTCCATAACTGAGATATAATTGATCTTGAAACCAAGGGTCCTACAAAAATGTATGTATGCATTTCCAGCAGGATCACTAGGGATTCCACTACATCCCTGATCAGAGATATCCTTATACCAATTCCAGTTCTGGCCCCGGATATTGTTTTGGAATGCCTAAAAATATGCTTCTAGAATACCTCAAAATGTGGGGAACTCCATAAAATATGCTCACATGTACAGGATTGGAATCACAAGGACAAGTTATCACCCATCTTTTTCAATTTCTCTGCAAAGTAGAAGAGGCGGAAAATCGAGAAGTGCCAGATTCTTCTCAGATTTGCTGCTGTAGGGAACATATGCATATTGAGTGGGTCACACAGACATTGTTCTTCAGTAATCCTGATTTCAGCCTTATCATCCCACCAAAGTATTATGGCCATACAATATTAATTAAAATATGAATATAAGCACTCATAGTTCATGGAGATACTGCTTTTCCTAAATTATCCGTAAAAAAAGTAGGTCATACTGAACATTCTCCCCAATCTCATTATTGAAACCAAAATACATTCTTGATTGTATTTATTAAAAGAACAAAAAAACATTTGCATGCCAGAATCCCCCAACACTTTTCTACAAGGGCAGACATTCTGTTTTTGCCACTTAAGTGTTAGGCCTAATAGCTTATAAATCTGGCAGACACCTAGTAGCATGCACAGTCAGATCTTTTTGTAAAATCTGGGGCTCTGGAACTTAGCCAAAAAGGCAGAAGAGCAATGTAAATAAACACAAATAACAACATAGTTGAAGAGGTAATGGAAAATTGATGTTGAGAATAAAATGCACAATCAATCACAAACATAATCATTGTGCCATGCTGGTCTCCTCCTGACACGGGCCTCCACATCCAGTTTGCTATTAATGGTTAACCTACCACATCCTGCAATATGTTTGCAATTAACACTATACTCCAACTGGCTGACTCACCATCAACCACCACCTCCCTAGAATTGACACACAACTCTTTTTTGACCCATACCTCCCTCTCCAAAGCGTTGCATAAGGTGACTCTGCGCACATTCCATTTCTTACCATCTGACAACCACACATTGTTGCCAACTACCTTAGTTACACACTTAGATACAGACCATTTTGACATTTTCTGTATGCCGAAACTATTTTTTTAACCCAATCACCGACACCAAATGTTCTTTTGCCCTTCTTTATCTTGTTGATGTGTCTATCCACATACTTAGCTTTATATTTTTGGACTCTTTCCACCAGACAATCCTTGTCTACTGGATGAGTATGACCCATAAACATCCAAGTGGGAGACACTTTGGTACCAGGCTGTCTGCCCTTCAAAAGCATGAACAGGGTTTCTAGAGTGACAGGATAGGGAGTGGTGTGGTAGCTCTAAAGCATTTCCATAACAGCATCCTTGCAATTGCAACCATTACTATCATTCAATTGCACGCACTCCTATAAAACGTGGTTGAACCTCTCGACAAGGCCATTTTCCCTAGGATTATAAATTGCAGTGGTGTGATGTACAACCCCCACATTAGACAGATAATTTTTAAACTCTTCAGTCATGAATTGGGGACAATTGTCTGGGGCGTCCTTCTCTGTAGAAAATTTTGTCACAAAATTCAATTATATTAGAAGCCTTAACTTCACTTGAAAATGCTACCCCAGGCCATTAGTAATAATAATCAATCATGACAATTGCAAATTTATTAGCAATGCCTTTTGCAGAAAAAGGACCGCAAATATCCATGGCTACACTTTCCCAAGGTCTGTTGGGAAATTCGTTGGATGTAATAGTAGATTCCTCAACATGATGGGACTTATCACTGCACATGCAGTCGATGCATCCACGTACACATTCTTCAACCTGCTTGTCCATGCCAGGCCACCAGATGGTCATTCTCGCCCTCCTTTTCATACTTGACATTCCATTGTGTACTTCATGTAACAATTTTAACAATCTAGAACACAAATCCTTGGGTACAACTAACCGATCATCCGTAGCACCCCATCCTCAACAGACAGCTCATCCCAAACAGTCCAAAACTCGCCAAATTTCTTTTTCAACATCATATTAGATAAGGAGGGACATGATAGTTCCTTCAACAAATCCAATGTAGTGCTATCCTCCCTCACTGCAGATTTCCATTCATCCACTGAAACGGCTCCCTTGCATGCTTCAGAGATATCTGCAACCACATATTCCTCATCGTCATCCATATATTGCAATGGCAACCAAGACAGGCAATCAGCATTGACGTTGCGGGTGCCTGGTCCATAGTTCAATGTAAAGTCAAATCCTTGCCGTTTATATAACCACTTGGCAATTCTAGGGTGGCTTTCCCTGCCCCCTTGGTGGTGAACGGATCTATTTAGGGTCTATGGTCTGACCTAACTTCAAAGTGAGTGCCCCACACTTAAGTCTTGAAATGGTCAACCCCCACCAGCATGCTAAAGCTTCCTTCTTTATCGCTGAGTATGTAGGTTCAGCTCCCTTGAGTGTTTGAGATGCAAAAGCAACAACACGCTCATGCCCCAAATGCCTTTGCATTCGAACTGCACCTAACCGTATGCACTCGCATCGACTGCCACAATCGTATGATCTCTTGGGTTGAAAGATTTAGGTGTAATGGCCCTCACAATTTGTTTCTTAATATCATTAAAATCACTCTGACACTCTTCACTCCATACAGATCTGTTTCCTTTTTTCAATAAAATTCTTAAAATGTGCTCTTTGTCCACAAAGTGTTGAACAAATTTAGCATAAAATTCTGCCAGACCCAGAAATGATCGTAATTGCTCTTCGTCTTTTGGGGAGAGTGCATCGGCAATGGCATCTAATAATTTTCTTTTGGGTTTTAAACCAGTCTTGAATAAAGTGTGACCTAAGTAATTTATCTGTTCTACACCAAACTTACACTTGTGCCTACCTACTGTTCAGCCAGCATGCTGAAATTTACTAAATGTTTCACTTAAAAATTTGTCATGTTCCTCGCGGTTTGAACACCACACTAGTACATCATCCTGAAATACTAAGACTTTGGATATACCCTTCAGAATTTTACACATTACTTTCTAAAACACGGCAGAGGCAGACGCCAAACCAAAAGGTATTCATACAAAATGGAAGGCACCATCTGGTGTTATAAAAGACGTGAGGTGCTTGGATGCAGGGTGTAACTGGATCTGATGGTATGCACTAGATAAATCAATAAAGGAAAAATATTCAGCATCAATTACTGATGAGACCATTTCATTGATATGTGGAAGAGGCTATGGGTTAACTAATATGATATGGTTGAGATCTCTCAAGTCAATGCACATGCGCAAATTTCCGTCCGGTTTGCGTGCCAAAACAATAAGACCAAGCCATTCAGGTGATTCAATTGGTTCAATAATTTGTGAATCACAACGTCTTTGTAATTCTTTCTTCAATTGTTCCCTCAGAGTAAAAGGAAAATTCCTGGCTTTATGCACACAATGTACATTGCTGGTTTTTAATACAATACAATGTTCAAATTGGTTTAAACAACCAGGCTCTTCCCTGAACAGTTTTGAAAACTTGGCACTCCATCTATTCTTCTCAGTATCTTCAGTCACTAACACCTGTTGGGGGTGATTAGGGTCGAACACTATGCCCTGCATTTTCTGTTCACACCATCCCAGTAAAGATCTCCCTCTTTCCACCACATCGACTTTGCAATTTAGATGTTTAGGTATGGCTTGTATTTTCAGTGAAATTGTGTTCCTCACTGTACTCTGAAAGTCTGTATTCACCATACCTCGATGTTTGTTTTTGGTACCTCAAGCAATAGCTATGTCACTGGCCCTAAAGTATTCCTAAGTGTGTATTTTTGGATGTTATAGTCAAGAATCAAGCTAATGAAAAATACTGCCACTTCTCATAAAAGATCACTACGTCATACAGGCAGATTTGAAGAAAATTGCCTCCTGTACTCATAACAAGAGATGTTAAATGTTCAAACATAATGGGTTCTAACTGCCACATATTTAATATATCAGAGGACTAAAATCAATCAATCAATAAACCAGGAGTTTGTATAGCACGGCTACTCACCCTTGAGGGTCTCAAGGCGCTGGGAGGGGGCGCTGGGGAGGGGGAGTTGCAGTGCTGATCCATCTGGGTGTGGAGGTTCTGACGAAGAGCAGGTTTAGAGGTCCTTGCTGAATTGGGTCAACGACACAGCCTGCCTGAGGTGGAGGGGCAGGGTGTTCCAGGTCTTGGTGGCGAGCTGGGAGAAGAATCTTCCTCAGGCTCTCGTCTTGTGAAACCATGGGATGGAGGAGGCCAGGGCGAGTTGGGCAGAATAGAGTTGTCTGGTGGGTGTGTGTGATGTGAAGCGGTGGTTCAGATATTCCTGCATCGTGGATAGCTTTGTAGGAATGTGTGAGGAGCTTGAAGGTGATTCTCTTGTTGATTGGGAGCCAGTGGAGCTGTCGGAGAAGTTGTGTTATGAGGCTGTGGTGAGGGATGTCGAGGACCAGACTGGCTGGAGCGTTTTGGATGTTCTGTAGTTTCCTGAGCTGTTTCTGGGTGGCGCCGGCATAGAGTGCGTTGCCATAGTCAAGTCCGCTGGTGATGAGGAGTGCATGGGTGATTCTGTGGGGTGATGATGATGATAATGCGTTAGTTTTGCTGTTCATTGTTAGTGAGGAGTCCAGTATGATGCCAAGGTTGCGCGCGTGGCCCTCAGGGGTGGGAGGGGTTCCTAGTGCGGTGGGCCACCAAGAGTTGTCCCAAGCTGGGGATCCCAGGATGAGTGCTTTCTTCATCATCAATTAAAGGACTCTTTGCTAAAAAGCAATGAATTTGCAGGTGGATGAAATAGGCATAAGACATGAAATCTTTTTAATGGTCAATGGAGAGTTCAGGTTCCAGCATTGTACCTAAATGTCTTGTAAGTTCAGCTGGTTTTGTTGTGTTCCCCATAGTGTCAGGACACGTTTTTCCATTCCAGTTGTTGGGATGTTTCTGGGTGAGCAGTATCTCCATTTCAGTTGGATTCATTCTCAGAAGAATGTTCTGCATCCTTCGGTGTGTGACTTCTGTTCCTAGAAGAGGTGGGCTGGGGGATTTGTAGACTTTCTTGCAAATTAATGGGATCTATGTAACATTTACAAAGATGTAAAATACAAATATTCTCATGTAGCAGATACCCAAGGCTGTAATATAGATTGAATAACTGAGGTGAGAATAGAAATCTCTGTGGATGCCCAAGCATGCAGCCTTAGCTTCAGGCTTAAATGTACCATAATAAATAGGCTGCATACTGCCTAACAAGGAGTCAATCCATTGGAGGGTATTCCACTGAATCACAAGGTTTCTCTGTCTTTGAATGAGAATCAGATGGCTCATTGTGTGGATAGCAGCAGAGAGAGCAAACAGGATTTATTTGCTAACACCACTGTCTGCCATTTAGAAGTTAGATATGCCTGATAGGTTGAAGCAGAATCCCAAGAGTGGTATTTCATGCACAGTCTAAAATCAGCCATTCCTTTGCAGTACAAATGTCACAAAAATAATTTTAGGAATGTTGTTAATGCCTGCCTAGGCCCCAGCAACTCCTAAAATGTATATGCCAAGCTCCCACCTCCTGCACTGTCTGAAATTAGAATTCTTCCAGCAGCTGTTCCACCAGAAAATGTATGGAGTTGTTAAGTCCAGGCCTGGTGGACGATAGCCTTTCTGGTGCATATCCTGTGCTGGGAGCCCCCACCAGCTGGAGAATGGAAATAGAAGCACAAGACATCACACTCTGTGGAATTACTACCCTACACTTACCAAATAAATGTGAGCGAGGGGAGAAGGTGAGACAATTATTCACTGCAATTGGTTGCAAGGTCGCCTGACAGTTTAATACTCATGATGTAGTGTGGTAGTGTGATTGAGCCATTTAAGAAAACATCTTCATAGACTTAATGGTTGCTCTTACAAGGTGGGCAACATAAGCAGCGGAGGAGTTTCAAAATGTTTTTCACTTGTGGAAAAGTGGGGAGGAGGTCTTCATTTTAATAGTCAAATGCATGCGCAGGATTGGTTGGTCAGAGAGCCTGATTTGGACTTCCATCATTTTTGAAAACTAAAGAAAAGTGTTTTTTTATTATGTTTTGGCCATGAATTAAAGGAAGCCCTAAGAAGTTAGTATGACCCAGCATAGGCCCTTTGTGAGAATTGGTTCCGGGCCACCTACACAGCACTCTTGAGTTTTTGGGCTTTCACCCATTGCCTTCCCTCGAGTTAAGAATCCAGTTTCTCACAACAGCCCTCGAGACATTTGGTGGGGGAATGAAGGTCTGAGACCCCTTCATAGAGGGTTACTAAGATGGTCTAGTATACATACAGCTAGGTGTTTGAGAACATATTTATAATTTTTGTTAGTTTTTTCTATGGGATCTCTTTGAAATGTAGTCAGTTGCTCTGACATTTTCTGCTGAGAGAAGGGAATTCAGTCTGCCATGAAGAAATACAATGGAGGCTTCAATCTTTCTAACTTCAAATGACTTGTCTGGGACATCAGGAACAGAAGTGAATCATTTAACAGCAGATTTTACGATTTTAAAATGTTTTTAGGATGATTTTGTTTTTATATAGGTGTATTTGGCTTCAAAGATTTTTTAGTTATTCAACTCACAAATAGTTTTAGCTTTAGGCTAATTGAGGAACAAACTGAAGTACTAGAATGGTCAGTCGGATTGGTAAAATATGGAGTGGATTTAGGGCACCACATTCAGCAACTTAAATGCTACAGTAGTAGGTATGTAACACCTATTTAGGATAGAAGCTTAATGCAACACAGGAAGGGATCTTGATGTTATACTAGTAGGTCAGAGTAGGCAACTAAGGAGTGATTATAGGGTAACCCAGGAAGAAACATACACATGACAGGAGCATAGTTAAGACACCCATGAAGGGACATTGATTCTACCATAGTTGGTCTGTCAGGATTATACAGGACCAGAGTAAAGACAATCCAACTAAGGACCTGAGTGCTTCAGTAGCCTATCAAGGAGCACGGTAAAGGTGGGCAAAGGATATACCCAAGCCACTTAAGCGGAAGTGGGCTAGTGGAGCCTCCTCAGATACATACCCAGAGGCAATAGCTGACGAGATAGGATGAGCCTTACCGATTTGATGGATGGTTTAGCTTCCTGTTGCTGGTTTTGGACACTGGAGGATGAGAATTGCTGGTGCTAGGCTGTTTTCAGCCACTACCAGGACCAAACAGGGAAGAAGCCAGAGTAAGATGTCTTTCCCATATTCCCTTGATTTGGACATCCAGGCTGGATACTCTGGGGGGAACATTAAGTAGTGCTGAGATAAGGTCCCCCTTAGAGCTGTATGACCCTAGGGCAAGGCTAAGATTCAAGGAAAGACGAGCAGGTGAAGAAAGAAGGGTTAGAGACAAGATCGTACATGTAGGAGAAAACAAGCCCTTGCTGAGGAAAAAAGGCAAAGCAAGCAAAGTAATCTACCATTCTAATTAAGTACAGTTTCAAAAGGCTCAAAATGGTAGGTATGGCCTCAGACTTCCAGAGAAGGGCCCACTACCTTAGAAGAGTACAACACTGATTTTCAAATTTTATGTACAGCATTTCTGCTTACTTCAATAATATAGTAGTGCCCAGTAGTGATGTCAAGTAGAAGACAAAGGAGCAGATTTACAAGCCCCTTGCACTGCCAGTACGCCACTTTTTGTGACAAACTGGCAGCACATTTCCCTGCCCCATATTTACAAGGCCAGGAAGAGCCACCATGTGTGGCTTTTCCTGTCCTTGTAAATATAGCCCCTTTACATGCAGCACTTTGTGTGATAGGGGCATTCCTTGGGTGTTGCTGTGGGTTTTCCCATGCAAAACACATGGAACGAGACTCATTTCTAGATTACCAAGGATTTGTAAACCTGGAAATGCGTCAGTATGCTACGCCACCCTAAGGGTGGCATAGCGAGGCGCAACGAGGTGAAATGTTTTCATTTCTCCTCGTTTTTTCCTCTTTCAATGTGTGCTGCATTCTACAGCACGCATTGAAAGAGGAAGATGCCTTTAGTGATTGTTTTTGTGCAAGAAGGTGCCCCTTCCTGCACAAAAACAATCTCCCCATGGCGCAGGCATCCTTGCACCATGGTGCAAGGGTGCCTGCGCCAGCCTTTGGCAGCTGTTTGTGCACCAGTGCAGGGGAGAGCACAGGAATGAGCACAGGAATGCAACATAATATTGTAAATATTTTGCATTCCTGTGCTCTGAAAGTGCCGTAGCGTGGCGCAGACAAATGGCTTGCAGTGCCACGCTGCGGCACTTTCTTGTAGATCTGCCCCAAAGGATCCACAGCTTTCCATATTGTGCCTCACTCAACAGCCTTTGATATGTGTGAGATTCAGGCAATGTTGAATCTGGGTACATTGATAAAAAAGAAAGCAAAAACCCCAGGGCCAATTGAAATTACCGAAAATGTATATAGTTATTAGGGTGAATCAGGAGAATGGTGCTTATGTTTACAATAGTTATTGCCCTCTTCACCTAGCCCTGACCCTGTCTTAGCCCATGGAGTTATTGCTCCAGTGCCAGGATACCCTATCAAGTGAGTTGTTGATAACATACCAGTGTATGTAATGTTGATTCTGGTAGGAGTTGAAACAATATTTTGAGTTCCACAACCAAGCATTGTACTATGGGGAACATTTCAGATTTCAAGTGTTTATGGTGGATGACGATGCTGTGATTCATGACTACTCCACCCCAATGCTGTCTTTTTCAGACGTGATATAAATGAGTACTCAGTGAGTACAAGTAGATCCAGGATGGTTTGGGAAGATACAGTAAGCCAGGATTCCATCAACAGGTTTAGGTAAAGAGCAAGAGCAGAAATCTTATCCACTATCCAAATCTGATTTATTTCCCAACCTGCTGTTGTGAGCAGTCCCTTTAGTCATGTGGGCCACGTTCAAGAATTACTGTCTGAGTGGTTGTTTTTGATCCACTTTTTAACAATCAGAGCCAAAGAGGCATGGTCCAACTAGAGTTCTAAAGATTTAAAAATGATTTAGCAAAATATACCTATGTGTTTGAGAAACATCAATAGAAGAAAGCTGGAGAAAAATAGCTTTACCATGTAGTAGCCTTTAAGGAAATTAGGGCCAGATGCACAAAGCCTTTTTGTGATTGCAGAGGTTCAGATTTGCAGCAGCAAAATGGCCTGTTATGTAACTAAATTGCTGTTTGGTAACATGCTACCGAATTACAATTTAGGTTTGCAGCCAAATATCACTTTGGTCTTTAGAAAGGAGTGTGATTAGGGCATCTCTTCCAAACAGAGAATACGATATTCATTAATGTTTTGGAACCAAATTCCAATCGCAAAACATTAATCTTTTACCACCTCCTCAAAAGAGGTGGTAAGACATTTCTAAATGGGCGAAAAGAAATCAGACATGGGGGTCTGCTGACCCCAGCAAGCCACCATCCGTTTGAAAGCTGTGATTCCTAGTCTGTAGCAATTCGCAACCTGCTCCAATAATATTCAATAGGCAGGTTGAATTGGGACCCACTAGGAATAGGTAAATTGTGAACTGAACAATTAGTACATACATTTGCAAGCCAGTATGTTGCAACCGGTCCCTAGTACATCCGGCCCTTGATCTTCTCTAGTCGGGTCATCTCATGCCTGTATAAAACATATAGCTATGTTCTTTGAGGGCGAATAGGCAACTCAGTGTTCACAGTGAAGTGGATTTAAGAACTACAATAAGCCCCAGGAGGGGGAATAAGTATTTCAGGCAGGTGCCAGTGTGATGTGTTTATCTACCCAGAAGGGTAAAGTCACGGGATTAGACTAAGCAGAGTGACCCAGCCTGGGATCCGGTGAATTTGAACTCATCGTAGAGAGAGTTTGCAAAGATCCTAAAAACCTATCATGGGGTTGTATCTTTCCCTGACTGATGCTGTAGTGTCACATTGGGCTTCCAATTGGTCTTTGGAAAAAAGTCTCAAAAGTCTTGGGTAAAGTTGTTTGGCTTGCAGTGTTAGGTGAGCTTTAGATAGCACTCATGTATCCCACAATTAGTGGATTATGGACTTTTTCATTTTCAAATAAAGCAGGAATGTTGATGCTGATCAACTCTAGAAACAACCCCAGCATGTACCACAGTCTTTCATTTCCTATATACCTGCATCTCCAATTCTTTGGAATATCCTTGTTGTCTGAAGTTCCCACTTACCAGCATCTCAGTCATTTTAGCACATGGGGCTCTAACATCAGGTGAACAGGAAAAACGGTTACATTCATATAACTTTATTGTGTGCTATACTGCTTCTTCAGTATTATTATATTGAGTATGGGAGTAGAGATGGAACAGAACAGACAGAAGACTTAAACAGAGACATAGTACCCAGTTAGTCCTGTGGTAATCCAGGAAGCTGGCTTCCCTAGCTCTGGCATTAAGCTCAATACAGGAAATAAGTTGGTTCAAGTGAGAAGAGTGCTTTTTCATCTTAGTTTGTGAGACCATAATACATTTTATGTAAAATGTCTTTATGGTTTTTGACAACAATAAGGCTCAGTACAAAGTCAAAGGATATACAGTAGCTCAAATGTTAAGAGCTCAAAAAAGAATAATCCATGCCTCCATCTGACTAAAGAGAGAGCTGATTAACTAAGTAATTTTAGTGTGGCAAAGAGACTTTATAGACCACAAGACACTGATCATCATGACCAACTAAATGATTCCAATGAACGTCACTTTTTTCCTTGGCAGATATTGTAAGAACAAACTATTTAATCAAACCATCTGTATCCTTGTCTCAATATTTACATT
This sequence comes from Lissotriton helveticus, assembly GCF_964261635.1. NCBI lineage: Eukaryota > Metazoa > Chordata > Amphibia > Caudata > Salamandridae > Lissotriton > Lissotriton helveticus. Next base: position 444,554,985 of record NC_136073.1, read on the forward strand.
GCAGTTATTTGATTATGGAATGATTGACCTAATGTATGTAGAGTCATGAAATCCTGATAGAGATATGTGAACCATTTCGATGATGAAAGATGATCTACTATTAATTGGAATTGAGTCATCCATGCAATTTCGTGAATAGGCAAGAGCATGATATGAATGCAGTGCACTGACCTTGCTCTCACAGTAATCACTTGATAGAATTGTACATTTAACAGTCATTTGTGGGGGGTTATTTTTGGTTACTTTGTCCCATGAGAAATTCCTAACCAGAACTCTTTCATTTTTGTTTGTAAACAGACGAGGTGTGCTTCATCTCCATGAAAGCAGTGGAATCCATGACCTCGGTCTACCGCGATGGCAGCTCACATTGTGCCTCTTGGTGGTTGTGATAATTCTTTTTTTCAGTCTTTGGAAAGGGGTGAAGACATCAGGAAAGGTATGATTATTTGATAACCAAATTGATTTCTGAGAATTTTATGATTCACTTTTACCTTATTGCCCATCTTTGGGCTACCAATGGAAAGCTTTGCACGCAGTAGATAAATTCAGCTGTCCTGCCATTCTGAAAATAAAATATATTCCTCTGATGAGGATGTGCCCATGTGCCAAGACAATGTGGTTCTAATGGCAATGTCTTATTGGCAAAGGTAGCTGAACAAAATTGTATCATATCTATGGTCAAACGAATTGATATTTATGTGAGAGAGACACAGCTATTCAACAGAGAAACACAATTACTTCAATAGGAAAAAATATATATTTGTCCACATTTAATGTTTTGATTTTCTGAATAAATCCATAATGCATACAAGTATTTCAATGTGCATTTTCCAGATCGCTCAAAACGTAGGGCATACTGTTTGAGCAACTTGGAAAATGTTGTTCGACTACCTTTTGATAATAAGACATTGCTATTAGGACGTTTATATTGCCTTGTACCCAAGTCCTTTTGCTTTCCATGGGTTACCCCATTAGTTTATAATTGTCACATGCCAACACAGACATGAATGTGTCAAATATTCATCTTTTACAAAAAAAAGAAAAATGTATTCTCTTACTGGGATAGTGCTAACTTTATGAGCCTGTAATAGATGCCAACTCTGAGGAAGAATTAAAACACCCATCTATTTGTGATACATCACTGTCATTTTGTCATTTCAATAGTTACTTTTCAAGTAGACTAACTAGATTTCAGTTAGAATTTGTTTGCATCTTATGGCACAGCGAGCAAGGGACTGACATCTGGGCATACCCTTGGCCACTTAGTGAATCACATCAAACACCCAAAAGATGATCGGAGGAATACTTTCAACTAATCTAAACCACTAGCAATCTTCTGTGGTGGCATTACAACCCATAGTTTTTCACGCAATGTGCCACTCTAGAGAGTTGTGCCTTATACAAATCTGCACTGACCCTGCTCCACAAGGGAACTGTTCATCCCGAACTATCGGAAAAGACCCCTTCAGAAGGGAACACAGGTAACCCGACTCCCTCTGGTCTTTATAGGCCTTGTTAGTGAGGTATTGAGTGGACCGTGGGGCACAGTGTGCAAGGGGCCCAGGTCTAGGCATACCTTTGGGTATTTAGTTCAGTACATCAAACACACAAATGAAGATGGGAGGAATGCTAGCAAAGAGTCTCACTCTATTTTAATTTCAGGACTAAACATATTGGGGAAAGTCTAAGAGTTCTACTTTTTATTATACCAACAAAATGTTTGAACATTTTAAATGACCTCCATAATCATTCCAAACGAAACACAATACACACCCAAAACTCTATTTTTCTAACACTTGCATTTTGCCTTTTAACAAATTAACATGTCACATGGTATGGTTCCGGTGACATTTCCATGTTTATAAAAACCTTGGGGTCAAATTTACATACAAGTAGAAAGTACAACTGTTGTCCTGGTAGGTATTCCCTGTTGTACAGACATGCAAGAAAAGGAGAGAGAAAAAGAAAAAGAAAAGGTGGAAAATGTGGCCCAAACCCCCTCTTTGTGTGACTAGGGAGCGTAAGGTTGTCTTTCTGAATGTAGATCCCTTGGTGAGCCACTCCCTGAGTTTGCAGGGGACATAACAAGAATATCAGCCGCACGAAATGTTCTAGATATTGTCAGGTGGGGTCCGCCCTCTCTCAGTTGTCACTGTATATATGTAGGGAATGAACACCACGTTGTGTTGAATCCCTGATAATTGCCATGAATTTCTCAAAGGTGCAAATCAACCACACCCTCCCCCACCACATACTCATGGACAGTGCCTGCGATTGCTTCCACATCTGAACAATGTTCAATCTGGCTGCTAAGAGGAGATGGGGGGTGGTTGTGGAATACATCCTATCCACTCCCAGATCCCCCAGTAGAATTAATAGGGGGTTAAGAGGCAAAGCAATGTTAGTTATAATGTATATTGTGCGAAGAACTTCAGACCAGAACTCCTGAATGTAGGGACAAGTCCAACAGCTATAGAGAAACATGCCTCCTTCCACATAGCCCTTCCAACATAGATCTGAGCCTCCTCCAAACACCTTGGAAAGTCATACAGGAGTTAAGTACCACTGTTTCAATATCTTATATACATTCTCTTGATATCAGAGGCAAATGGATGAATTGGAGGCTATCTTCCAGATGGCATCTCATGTATCTTCTGGTTTGTCCTCGTTAAGCTCCCTCTCGCATTGCTTCACTAAGGCATGTTTTTGGGGGGGTAAGGTGTAGGATATGTTGGTATCAGAAGGAGATGCCTTTTACGGTGGGTATTATTGAGATATAGCATTTCAAAAGGGGACTCCTCACTTTGCATAGCCCTATGGGCTGTAGGCCTCCCAGCCCAGTAAAGCGTCTGAGTACATTTATAGGAATCTCTATGAGTCAGTGTGAATGCCTCTGCCAGGTCTTCTCTCAGTCTTAAATCTTTATCTGCATAACAATCCCATAGTAAGGCTGAGCAGCCCTGAGTAAATCAGAAGGGTCGGGGAGTAGTCAGTCCTGGTGGAAAGTCTGGGATATGTGCTTGAGAGGTGATCGTGAAAGGGTGGAATGGGAGACTACCCCTCCCTTACACTTCTCACTAATATGCCTGGAGCATAGACATCAGTGAAAGAGGGATGGGAGATCCTGCCTATATCACTGGGGGAAGCCAAAGAAGCCCCAACAGGGGAACCAAAGAGAAGGCTTGATCCACCTGTACCCATGGTTTACCCTTAGGGTGTGGTTCCAATCTGATGAATGGCAGAGTTGTGCCACTAAAATGTAGGAGACGACATCGGGAAAAACCATGCCCCTCTAAGCTGTGAGGCAAAAAAGAGTTGCCCTTGCCACCCACGGAGACTCCCCTACACACAAAATCAAGCATTTTATTTCGGATTTCTAAGTGGGTTGATTTGGGAACATTAAGAGGAAGAGTTTGGAGAATATATAGCAGCCAGTGTTCATTTTTAAACTATTGAGGCAGCCTAGGCAAGAGATCTCAAGCTTACCCCATCTATATAAGTCCTTGTAAAGGGACGTGAGAAGTAATGGGATATTGCTAGTATAGAGGGCTCCAGTAGGTTATCGCCGACATCTCCCAATGGAGGCCTCCTCTACTAAGGTGGTCTCTGAGGGTATACTGTGGGCCATATACACCCATACCTGTGACCTTGAAAAATTCATTTTAAAACTTGAAACCTGGGCGTATTGGTCCAGTTCGCTCATTAATGACGGAATACAGGTATCCGGGTCCGTGATAAAACTGAAAATATCATTGGCTAAAATATCCAAATTGTGCTCCATCCTTCCCACAGTTATCCCACGGATCATGTTTTTTTTGTTGATCTTAGACACCAAGTTCTCCATTGTGAGAGCAAAAGCCACTGGAGATAGAGAAAATCCCTGCTGTGTCCCTTCTTGTGAGTTTAATGTTCAGGGAGTGAGCGGCTTTGATCTTGAGTAAAGTGGCGAGTCTCTGAAAGTTGGTCAGGATAATGGTTTTCATTTTGGGCCCCAAGTGAATCTTGTCAGGCACTTTAAAACACGTACGTCCAATCAACCCTGTTAAACGCCTTTTCAGCATCAAGAGAGAGGAGCAGCAATAGCTGTTTCCATCTCTCGGCAGTCTCCATGAGCACAACTGCCAGTCGTGTGTTAGCGTTTGCTTGTCCATTACAAATAAACCCAGATTGTTGAGAAGCTATAATAATGGGCCACACATGGTGAAGGCAGGCTACCAGTATAGATGTGAACAATTTCACATCACTGTGGGTTTGTCGGGTTTCAAGAGCAAAGTAAAGTGGGATTCCAACATGGTATCTATGACCACTCCAGTCGACTGAAACTAATTAAATACTTTGGTCAGGAGCTCAATCAGTAAGGGAGTGTAGGCTTTATAAAAGGTGGCCAAACAGCCGGAAAGTATGGACATGTGAGTTTTATTCATCATGGGGTAATTTCCAATCAACCCAACAGGTTTACCATTTTAATCGCTCTGCTTGACCAACTTCCAGCATATAGCTGACTGGAGTTAAAGAAGTTAAATACCTTCATGATTATACATTGAAGGATTTCCATCTGCTTGACAGAGACTATGGAGAGCTTTGTTTTCTATTCTGTCTTTAATCTCCTAGGCTGAAATGCCACTCTGATAGCTACTGGTGCTAGTTACATGCTACCCCTGAATGACGGGGTGTTCCAGGACCTGCCATTGAGACCTGCATGTGTTCTGTGTAACATCTCTGTTGGAGAAGGTAGAAAATCCTGAAGATAGAGGAAATTCTAACCAACGTGGAGGAAACCAGTGGAACAACAGCAATTGGAAATTTGTACTGTCTTCCCCAGTTAAAGTCTCCTTTGTGCCTGGGAAGTTCAGGATGTCTTCCTAACAAAGAAGTTGCTGCTGCAACAAGACTTGTGGGACCTGAACTGCTGCTCACTCAAATTCAAACCAAAGGAGTATAAAGAAACTAAACAGTTCTAACACTTTATGACATTCATAAACAAAGACAGGGAACATTATCTATTAGATTTCCTACTTCCTCCAGTTCTGTCCAAGTGTGGAAAATCATGTAATGTATGTCATGCTTTAATGAAGTGCTGAACCAGCAGAAAAGTGTTTCTTAACTCGGAAAGACGGTGGAAGCCTTCCTACTCATTTCTTTCTTTAAACTATATAATCAATGTTTGCCAGTAATATAATAACTATATTTCGGGGTAAATCAAGTACTACTCAAACAAAACTATATCTTTTTTCTTGTTTGTTACATGGAGGCCTATTCAGGAACTTCATTTTGTAGAGCATAAAGCAGTACTTCAGTAGTACTATAGTGGTATTACTAACATACCACACAATTCTGCTCATTAACTTACCGACCAAAGACCTCCTCCTCCATGGAAACCTCAGGACACAAAAGTTAGGAGAGGCAAAGGCCATATGTTTTTTAATGCCATGTTGTGCTCACATTTTATTTTCTGGACCACTTTCTATAATCTCTATGAGAATTTCATGAGCAAAAAACCTTTTTTCTCACAGCCATGGTTCATCAAATCCCAGCAGAGGGTCATCATTTTTCAAAGGGTAAAATCCCCTGAGAACTGCAGACTCCAAAAATGATAAAACACCACCCTAAAATGATTTATATTGTGACAAAAATCTATAATTGCCCTTTGAGTGCTCCTTTATGTGATCTTCTAAAATTCGTGGTCCTTACCATGCATTTTAACAAGAACCATGACTCCGACTCATGTAATGGCTGCGGCAACATGTCCATATTATGACCAACCAATTAAGGGGCTCCCCCGAGCCACCTTATATGTTTTTCTTTTTTCATTCATTTTTATGATGCAAAATCCCTGTCCCTGAGTCATGTAATAGCCACAACAACATATTGTTCATGTTGTGGCCACCCAATCAGGACTGACTAGCCCCCTTTAAAGTCACCAAGCAGTATAGACACGAACAGTATAGATAAACCTATCACTCATCTGCTTAATCTATCTACCAATGGACAAGGAAGACGCTTTATCATCCCAGGATAAAGCCCCAAAAGATACAAACAAGGAATCAGACTTCTGAAATGCACAGGTGGGCTCCAAATAGATGAGCAAGGCGCTCTTGAGATCCAAACAGGACCACTCATCCTCAGAAGTACGATCAGCCACCAAGGCAGGCAACCCCCTCAGAATGGTGGATTTGGGAAGCCACTGTGGGCACAAAGGATGAATCCAACCCTAAAACAACCCCATCCTCGGAGACAGGAAAGGTTCCTGTGCCAACAGAGCCGCCAACTCACTAAGACGCCTGGCCGAAGTGATAGCCACCAAAAACACAACCTTCAAAGAGACAAACGTAATACCGACCAGCTTCAAAGGCTCAAAAGGAGCCTCAATCAATGCCCTCAAGGCCAGAAGTAAATTCCACAAAGGGAACAGAGGATTCACCAAATGTTGAGACAAAGAAAACCCCTTCAGCAAACGGGACACCAAATCATCCACATCAGACAGTTTACCCCATGGGGACCTAAATGCCTTAATCGCAACCCACTGGGCCCATAAGGTAGACATAGCCAAACTCTTCTTGAAATGTCCCAAAGAAACTGTAACACAGAAGTCAGACAACACTCCTGAGGAGACAAAAGGAGAGCCTCACAAGACTGTTGAAAATTCCCCCAGTGCTTCCCATAGGACTTGAGGGTAGTGTTATATTCCATATAGGTGCCCCAATATAGGCTCAGGTAACATCGTAACCTTTCACGTATATTCTTTTACCTAGATACGACACTGCCCACAGAACCCTGGATTTTTCCTGGTAAAGGGCTCATACAGTAAGCATGAGGATTCTTGGAAACTCAGCAGGACAACCATCTCCTGTATAATATCTATGTATAAAGTTAATTCCCGACATCATTCTAAGACCAACAAGTGGCACAGCAAGGTAGAACTCCTGTGGAGACCTGTGGGCGTATAAACATCACATCTTACTGAGACAAACAAAGGAGATCAGGACGTCCCTGCCGACACACACTGATGCGAGACACTGAGGTTCCTGCATGCAGATATTCTAGCTTGCTGTGGTCTAACATCCCTTCCGGGGTGTCCAACCCAAGACCAAGACGGGGTCCCACAGTCTCTTACTTCAGGTAATGGGATTGTATTTATCCTAGAGGGATTCTTGGCTTAACACTGCATACATGCTAGGTACACTTAGGTACATCCATTTAGGGTAGCATCGTACGAGTACGCATTTTATTGTCATGTAATTTATATACTGGTAGAAATCTACCATCCTTTTACTTTCTTAGTGCTTTTAATCATTTATAAGTTTAACTGTCCAATGATTGTTTCAGGGCACCTATTTTACACTAGAATAATGACTGTTCAATAAATGTGTATTAAAAAACGTACACATCTTTTATTCTGTGTAACTCTCGGAGACTAAGTGAGCACGAGTGACTGAGCGAAAAGTAGTACACTGTTTCCACGGTCCTGAGAAATCAGGGTTGTCATGTTCGATAGTTGCCAAGAACTTTTCTCTCCCTGATAAGAAGACTTTCTAGTGGAACTGTGAGCTAGCTGGTATACAGGCTAACATATACGGTGGGGGTGTCTAGAATCAGTCTAACACCAATCCTACAGTGTATGTTGTCTAAACGCGCAGATGCTATATAGGTTTTATAGTAACTACATGACAGTAGGAGGCTCATGGTATTGCTGAATGGCCAAAGTTAAATGCCAAGGGAGGCCCGTACGCTGCAACCCACTCCCCTCAACTTCAACACCGACAGAAGCAGTCGCGGGAGGGCAACAAAGGAGCTGACCTCAGGGGGAGAGGAGAAGCAGGGTATCAAGGACCCTGAATAGCCAGAAGCTTGAGAGTGGGGAATCAAGACATCTGGGGCCAAAAGGGAACCACCATCACAACCAACCTGGATTCCCTCACCAGACGTGCCAGGAACTTTGGAATTAGAGCAAGAGGCGGAAAGGCATACAGCAGACGGTGTGGCCAAGGAAGAGCCAAAGCATCAATGCCACAAATACACTCCTGATGAGAGCGAACCCAAAACTGGGGCAGCTGAGCATTGTACTGGAATGCAAAGAGGTCCAGGAAAGGGACACCAAACCTTCCGCACACTTGCTTAATGACTCCTTGGGTAGAGACATCTCCTGTAATGGTGTAAATAACGGATTGAGAGCATCCGCCACCCTATTGTCCACACCCCAGATGTGAACAGCCACTAGATACTAAAGATGCCCCTCCACCCAGCAGATCAGCAGAACAACCTCAGCATTCAAGGACGGGGAGCAAATCCCCCTGATGGTACAGATCCACCACAGTCACCATGTTGTCGCACCAAACACAACATTCCGCCCCACAAGTAGCAGATGGAACCCTATTATCGCCTCTAAAAAGCTGTCCTCACTGTACCACCCAAACCAAAAGAACTGGCATCCATGGTAAGGACCACAGAAGGATCGTGTTGCAACGGCACCCCCTTGGAAAGATTGTCCAGAACTGGTATGATGGCCGAAGGCACCGGAACTTGCCGGTCGAGGTCCCGAGAGACTGGATTCCAAAATGCAAGCAGATGGACCGACAGATGCAGGAGATGGAAGCGGGCCCAGGGCACTGTGAATCCAGCTGCCGCCATGAGACCTAGAAGATGCAACCACAGCCAAGCTTCAAAAGAAGCACCCCTCATCACCCTTATGGCAAGGGACCTCAACACCAGAGCGTAGGGGACCAGCAAGAACACCTAATTCAGTTTGGTGTGAAATCTGGCCCCAATAAATGTCATGTTCTGAGATGGAAGCAGCTGACACTTCGGAAGGTTCAGCAGGAACCCATGATCTGATAGGACTGAACAAACCACCCATAGATTGAGAAGAAGCTGCTCCTGAGATGGAGCATGGAGTAGCCAATCGTGCAGATAAGGATATAGGTGGATGCCCTGGAGATGCAAGGAAGCCACCAATGGAGCCACTCTCCTTAGGGAAAACTTAAGGGCAAACCAAAGGCCAAAGGGCAGGACACAAAACTGAAATAAATCTTGTGAACGCTGAATCTGATATACTGCTGGAAGAGGAGATGGTTTGGAACATAATAATACACATCCTGCACATCACAAACACTAACGGGATCACTCTCCAGAGAGTCTCATTCATGCAGGGGAGGTGGGTGACAAACTTGTTCAGCCCCTTCAAGTCCAACACCAGCTGAAAGCTCCCTGTAGACTTGGCCACCAGGAAGATTATTGAGTGAAAACCCATGCCCCTCTCCTGAGGTGGACATTCAGAATGGCACCCTTCTGCAGCAGCGAACAAATCTCCTCTCACAATGCAGTCCACTTCAACAGAGAGGAGGCCCAAGGAGTCAGACGAACCCCCGAAGCTGAAGGAGTCACTGCAAACTCAATCTTGTAGCTTTACAATGTCCTGCACCCAAGCACGTGAAGACTATTTTTCCCAGGCTCAAAGAAAGAGCTGAATCAGTCCCCTGACCACAAATACCTGTACCTCCCTTATATAGTCCGGAGCAGGGCTTCAGCGGAGGAGACTTTATCTTCCTGTCCATAACTCTGCCAGAATGAAATTTGTCCTGACCACAGAGATAATGCCACAGAGACGGCTGATGGAAGGAAGGGTTTTAATACCGCTTATCAGAGGTGGCCTGCTTCAGAGAAGAGGAGTGCTTCTTTTTCTTGAAAAGCTTGTGCAGCTTAACCTCCAACTCCTCTCAAAACACCATATTCCTCTGGAAGAGCAATCTCAAGGCTGAAGCCTTTTGTGTGGAATCTGTCTTCCTGTCCTTCAAGATCAAATTTCAGCGAGCAGTTACATAGGACCCAACGGGCAAAGCAGAGGCCCTCTCCACATCAAAGGAGATATCTGATAGAAATCAAACCTGGTGCTTGATCTGTTCCAGCAGACCAGAACTGTCAAAAATGTCATCGAGCGACATATAAAGGGCTTCGACATCGGAAATTAGGTATTGGGCTACATAAGTCCCACAAATGCCAGCGCGTAGGGCCAAATCAGAACCGGAGTACACTTTTCTAAGGGGAGTATCCACTTTTTTGTCCACTGAGTCTTGGATCACAGCCTCCTTAGTCAGAGAAGTCTGTCCTATGAGACAGTCCAAAACAAATTTGATTGGAGTGGAATCAGGCAATTATCTAGGCATGTCCTGAAGAGGGTACAACTTGGCCATGATCCTGGGAAGCAACATGTTATCATGGTCCCTCCACTCCATCTTCAACACCTCATGGATGAAGGGGTGCACCAGAACATCCACAGTGGACACCGCCTGGTGCAGCAGTGATAGAGATGAAGTGTCCGAGACCTCCTCCTCTGGGAAGCCCTTATTGGATTGGACATGTCTCTAACAGCTCTGTAACATGTCTGTCAATATATTTTCCAATGTGACCCTCTGCACCCAGGCCCTCCTCATTTGAATCCGACAAGTGTGAAACTAGCACAGGGAACGAGTCCTTGGGTTTTCCTCCATTGCCCATCTCCAGCAAAGGTCTCCTTGATCAGATGCTTCAGGCTGGCGTTATCTCCTTTCCTCTTAAGTTTAGAGCTGGGCAGGGAAGGAGAAGAAGGAGAGGAAAACGAGGGGGAAGAGGAAGACTCCTCAACATGTCGCTGCTTCATGGAATGTTTCTCCATTACACAGATCAGTGCTGCCCAAGAACTGCACAGGTTACACTTGCCCCAGGAGAACAACAAACGACTGACCCACAACAGCATGGGGTCGTAACACAACTGCTATGCGGTACTCACCCCAGACCGACATAATAAGGCCTCTGGAACCCTCGCTCTCAATCCGACTCTCACTGCTACAGGCGCTTATGTCTCACATCGCACCTGCAGCATCAGAAACGGAAGACAGGCAGAACAGCCCCGAGTTAGTGTCAAACGCAAAAAGTGCCGGCATGAATGAAGACAAAATCCACTGCATGCCCCCTAGTCTCCCAGCAGAGAGGGAGACATGCACCATTGTGCCTCAAGATGCCGCCACAACGCATCCTCCACCAGCCCAGCCACCAGTAAGACGCGTGCCTGCAACCCGGAGAGGCCCTGTAGCAATGGTTCCCCAGCCTTGGGAATTCCCTGCAGGCATAAGTAAGGTACATTTGGTCATAAACCTTTTATTTATGATCAAATTTACCTTTGTGATTAGGGTTCTTCTTATCTTAATGTTGCTTCCACTCAAAGCAGTGATTCATGCTTCAGTCAGCCTTGTGAATTGTGCTCCAAAGCCTTGTATCACTCCCATCGTGCAAAGATAAGACTACATGTAATTGCATGTTGAAGAGTTAAGGGGGCTCAGAACTTTAAATACCATTCATTTTGATACGTCACCCGACCTTGCAAAACATCTTGGGAGGCCCTACATTGACTAATAGAAGTGTAATGGTCAGGCTTCAGATACTAGCATTCAGGAAGAGTTAGTCAACACCTAAGTTATTATCTGGTTTGCCTGCTTGATTATGGCGTGCACCTTGGAGATTATATTGACCGGTTTTCACAGTACTTTCAAACAAGTATAAAAACCCTGGAGTTAATGTATGATTTCTTTGTTTTAATGTAACCTTTTTATTCTTTCTAAGAGATTTATCATTATTGATTTTTTTGCATGTGTGCGGTATAGATTGTTTATGTATTTTGTACCGGCACTCAGTGTATTCCCTTTAAATGTGTAGTTCTGTAATGTGACACAATATGTTTCAAGCTCTACAAAAATAAAAAATAGATCAAATAAATGCAACTTATTCTCTCTATCAGAATATCTCTCGACTTCACCCTAGCTCTTGTTAGCTCTCACACTAGTGTCTATGGCTCTCTTTCTCTCATTGCTACAATATATTTATCTAGTGTTTGTTTTCTATCTCACTTTCTGCTCCTGTCTCTCTCAGAAGCCCTTCCTGTCTCACTGCTGTCTCTAAAGCACTCTCTAGCTCTTCTCCTGCATTGTTGTAAAGCCCAGGGGTCAAATGTAGCTATTCGTTCATTCAAATTATTACAATTGTCTTACAAATATTTGTGTTAAGCTTGGAGGAACTGAAAAGAAAGAATGAATAATTGAGCAATATTCTAAGAGCACACCATGATTAATGCTTTGTAGGAAAAATAATGTAGTCAGGTGTAAAAATAACGTTTCTTTCGATCATTGCTTTAAATCAAATGTGTTACTTTTTTCAGGTTGTGTGGATTACAGCCACCCTGCCTTATGTTGTATTGTTCGTTTTACTCATCCATGGAATTACATTGCCTGGTGCATATAATGGAATAAAAGCCTACCTCAATATAGATTTCAGAAGATTAAAAGAAGCTACGGTAAGTTCTTTTTCACATCTGACAAAACATTCAAATGTGGCAGGTACAAGAGTACCTTACCACACATCTACGTACATTGACGTGAACAAAACCTATATGCTGGCATGCTCATAACCCATGTCACAATTATTATAACATGACTATAGCACCTTATTTCCTAGAATGTGTAATTTAGTCGGAAGTTAGTCGGGTCAGGTCCATGCCAGGTTGCCAGTGTATAGTTTTTGTCAATGTCAAGTGTTGCCCATTTGATGGAAGTAACTTGACTACTTTATCCGTTTAGATTTTATAGCAGCATATTGGTATCATGAGTTTTGTTTCTTTCTATACTGTATTTGTTACAGAGTAAACGTTTGCCCATTTCATGATATTTGTGACTTTGTGTTCTAAAATTACATTTTCTGCAGTTTGAAATGTACACTGATTAGACAAAGGCTGCCCATATTTTCTTTCATATTGTGTATTGTTAAATCGTTGACAATCTTTGCATTTTAGACTGGCTGCTTTAAAATATAATTGTATTTTAGTAGTAATGACAATGTGTGTAGCCAAAGACAGATAAAAATCGTTATTCCTTATAACTTTCTAAAGGTTACACAAATCTATTAGAGGTTTATGAAGGCCTTCCACCATGAACGTTAGCTACCAAAGCTTTCAGTTCTTGTGCAATTTTATAGTTTTTCCACTGTGGAATCTTATCACTATTTGGAACCAATGGGGTAGATGTAATAAGAGTGGTGCTTGGGACAGGAAGTTATGCTAAGCTTCATAAATTCTTCATTCATCCTACAATCACAGTGGGCCGGATGTACGACCCTATTTTGCATGCGTAAACAAGTTTGTGACCCGTTTGCACATGCAAAATATATATGGGCCATGTACTAATCCTATTTAGCGAGTCACAATTATTTTGCGACTCGTTAAATAGGATTTGTGACTCGCTATTAGGAAGGGGCGTTCCAAGGGCGTCCCTTCCTAATAGCGAGTCTGAGCACTATGTAAGACTGTTTTGCGACCGCAATTGCGGTTAGAAAACAAACACAATTTACCACTCTTCTCAGAAGGGTGGTAAAGCACTCACAAATGGGAAGGGGACCCCAGGGGACCCCTTCCCCTTTGTGAATGCAGGGGAAAATATTTTTGGGGGGCAGGCAGTAGTCCCAGGGACCACTACCTGCCCTTAGAAAACTGAAACGAAACATTTCATTTTTCTTTTTTTACATGCATCCCATTTTTCTTTAAGGAAAATGGGCTACATTTAAAAAAATAAACTGCTTTATTTAAAAGCAGTCCCAGACATGGAGGTCTGCTGAGCCCAGCAGGCCACCATACCTGGGAGGGCCAGTCCTTCCCAATGGGATCGCAAATTGCGAGTGCCTCATTAATATTCATGAGGCATGCAATTTGCGACCCCATTGGGAATCGCAAACAGTGTCTAAGACACTGTTGTACATAACATTTTGCGACTCACAAATTGTGACTCAAAATTGAGCGCAATTTGCGACTCGCTAAATTCTATGGTCGTACATCTGGCCCAGAGTCCTTTCATCTTTATGCATCGTGCCCTGGTGCATATTGGTGTCAGCATGGTGCCCTTATATACTTTTCAAGCAAGTTGACTGCTGCACCGAGAAGAAGCAGATTGCCTCCATAAACTGAAGGATGTGAGCTGCAAAATCAGACATAAGTCTCAGAGAAGGCGACCAATGTGTGTTGTCTATTGAAACGGCACCAAGGACAGCTTTAATGTGGCTTCGAATAATTCCTTTCATCATCTCTATAATTGGACATTTTTTCTTCCTCCAAATCAAGGGCATATCTATGGGAGCGGGTTTTGCTCCCAACTTTGTCCATGCAGTACATGGACAATCTTGAGTCTTCATCAACCTATCACTCACAAATCCTTCCTGAATCACAATTATTCTCTGCAAAAGGTACATTGATGATATCTTCCTCATATGGCTATGTGCTCGCTCCACCCTCATTCAATTTCAGTAAAGGCTAAATCAAAACTGTAGTGGCCTTAACTTTACCATTCACAGCCACAACCCTGATCTCTCACTTCTGACTCTCAGTATCAAAATAGAGAATGACTAGGTCTACACCACTCTCCGTCACAAACCGATCGAAACAAACACTCTCTTGGCATTTTCCAGTTATCATCCACAAGTCTTTACCATATAGTATTTTTTTTAAAATATTTGCAATAACTGCAATCATAGAGCAGACTTCTTCAAGGAGAAGGAGTACTTCCCAACAAATCACTATCCAGTAGGTATCCCTAACACCTTATAAAACACTCCATGAAAAGGGTGTGGGATTGTCCACAAGACACATTATTGACACCCCAAACAAAAAGACAGATCTCAAAGAATAGTGTGTGTCACAACATCTAAAGCTGTTTCTAAATGTATTGAAAATCACTGGAAAGTGTTGGCAGCTGGGAACCTTTTATAAGAACTTCCAATGTTTGCATACAAAAAGGAAAAAAACGGAAAGACCACCTGGTCCATGTGTTGCTTCCCAGTGGAGCTGGGGCATTTGACCCCTTGTTGGACTGAGTACTGTAGCATGTGTCTATTCCCCATTGAAAGTAGGACAATCATTCATGGCAACACAGATGTTCAGCTAAAATCAGATTTCCAACTGCAATACCTGTAATGTTGTGTATGGCATATTTTGCCATTGTAAGCTATTTTATATTGGGCACCCCCCCAAAAGATAAAGTTTCAAGTTAAACAACGCAGGACCCATTGCAGATATAAGGTCCTCACTGCACCATCAGCCAAACATTTTACTTAACATGGACATTCAGAGGATAACTTCTGGTGGCAAATAGTTTCAGTGACTTCTGAAAGAGGAGGCCATTTGGAATGGGTTCTGAAGAAAGAAGAACCCAAGTAAATTCTGGGAAAGGCAAAAGTGAAATTTGGTCTAAGCCCTCAAGAGGACTGGACCTCATGGACATAAAGACTTTTCCTCAGTTTCAACTTGCTGCAGCATATCCTCTATACGGTTGTATGATAGAGGTACGCATGGCTAAACCATGCTTCACTCTCTACCACGCACCCTAAACCACGAATGCGTCTTAATCATGCATTGTTCTACCACGTATGCCTTTACCACGTAATTTCATGGTAAAGGCATGAATGGTAAAGAGGTATGCATGACTAAGGTCATGACCCCCCCTCCATCTGCCTAAAGCTACAAACTCCCTACCTGCCCCTCTTGAGGTCTAAATACCCTGAACCCCTCCTAACCCCCACTCTGTCTCTAGCCCTTAACAAACACTACCCCGACTCCCGCCCACCACCCTGCTCTGTCCCTAAACATACCCCAACCCTTTCCACCGCCCTTATGCCTAAAACCTAATCCCCTATTTTAAAAAACTACCCTGACCCCCAACCCTAAAATCTACCCTTCCCTCCCCTAAGTCCTAAAAATAACCCAGACTACCCATTCCCCTCCCCTGCTTTCAGGCCTACAATCATGTTCCTTTACAAACACTACCCTGACCCCTTCCTACCTTTGTGCTGTCCCTAAAACTACCCGAACCCCTTCCAGTGCCCTTAGGCCTAATACCCGAACCCCTAATTACAAAAACTACTCCGACCCTCCCCCAGCCGTGAAAAGTACCCGACTGCCCCAGCCCTGAAAACTACTGGACCCCCCCTCAGCCCAGAAACTACCTCCGACTCCCCCAGCCCAAAAAACGACCCTGATTCCCTCAACCCATAAACCTACCCCAACCCACCAGCCCAGAAAACTACCCAGCCCAGCCCCACTTAACCCACCACACCTCTCTTCCTGATGAGGTCTTCCTATTGCAGCCAGGAGCTAGTCCGCTCACTGCCTTAACCACGCATATGCGTCATTAAGACAGGTGAGGATATGCTTGCGATGTCAGAACACACATGGCTGAGGCTGTGGTGTTCGGACTGTTTTACACTCTATGCTGCTGGACAATGCACTTGAGCATATCGCCATCCCCACCCTATGCATACACAAATATCGCCCATGTTTAATATGCTTCCTTGTACTTGTAATGTCAGTTGCATTTTCATTTTTACATGTTCTCTTGATAATGTACATCTGTATTTTTGATATTCTTGTCTTTTGTGTGTCTGCACTTTTTGTGGACTTCTCCCCTCCAAGAAGGCCGCCATGGCATTATATCTTTCTCTGGTCTATTTTCTATTTCCATTCTGGACCGCTTTAGACATGCTCCCTGTATCAGTGGATCCACTTTCTGATCACAGACTTCCGTGCTCCACACTGGTTGATTGCTCTCCCCATCTGGATCACAGGGACATAGTTTCCCTATACCAGACCACCTATGCATTGTTTGAGACTGATCCCGGATTTCAGGGACCATTTTTACCACTATGGCCACAAACTTAATATTTATTATTACGACCCACATTGAATCACCAGGACTTTGTTGCACTCTCACCCAAGGTAACCTAGCTGAAGGAACACCATCAAAGGCATTAAGGCACCTCATTTAGTGGGTGAAGTCATACTGCACAATGCTGGTTGCCCTCTGCCTCCTAAACCCATCATCCATTCCTCCTGGTTATAACTCCCACTATGTTTCCAAAGGCATGCCACAAAACTATAAATATGGCCCTAAGTGATTTGCCCAGAATTACAACGTGCTAACATGAGGCCTTGTTTGGAACCCGGTTCGTCAGTTACAGGGTTAGCAGGTCTCGCCTTCAGGCCACATCTCTTCCCATATGCAATGGGATGGAAAAATTGTCCTCCAATTTTCTGTAATGTACTGCTTGCTTATGTGCAGGTGTATGGTTGTGTGATTGCTTATGTGATGGAAGTTATTGCTTCACCTGCATTCATTGTGTATGTGCTGTTTGAAGGCCTCTATACTTTCTGCAGTCCCTGTCTTTTGTGGGAGAGAAACTGGCCCTTATGTGATCCTTGCTTTTAGGTTGTCTGTGTCAATAAGGCATGCAATGCTGCTGTCTTTACTGAACCTCTTCTGGAAGTGAAGTTTACATTTTTGTTACTGTGCCTGAATATGCCTGTGTATTAAAGATGTTAACACTGCTGTGGTTGGAGTTTTGCCTATCCTAAGATTGGTGCTGAGTAAAGGTACAAAACTCACTATTTCTCCTTTGCCAAAGCAAATGCACAAACTGGTGGTTATTTGGCAGGCCACTGGGTTAATAGTGAATTTTCTCTGCAATTTAACTGCCCGCTACTTACAATTTGATCAGTAGCCCTGCAAATAGCAGAGGAACTTTACTATTTACCTGGCTGCTGACTAAATAGTAGAGATTATGGAGTGTTTGGAAGTTGGCTAAAGAATAGCAAGGAAACTTCACTATTTATACTGCTGCTCGCTAAATAGTAGAAATGATTTACTATTCAGCCGGCAGCCTTGCAAATAGAAGAGAAACTTTACTGTTTACCCATCTGCTGGCTAAATTGTCAAGATTAAGCACTATCTGACGAGCGATTGTGCAAGTAACAAGGGCACTTTACTATTTGCTTGTCTATTGGTAACATATAAAATTATGAAAGATTAGTGCAGATTACAACAGATACTAACTACCAAGTGCAAGCAAGGAGTGAACACAGTTTGCACCAATCTCCTTTTGCAAGCTAACACTTAAACTGGCTTAAACACTTCGCTGCCAGGGCTCCCCGCCCCCGTGCTAAGCCTTTTTTGTATATTTGGGGTAGTTAGCGCCTAGGCCCCTGTAACATTCTGTCACATAAGCTATCCATGCCAAATTTATGTCCTTTTCTTTCAACATCATGAGGATTTTAAAGGTACCCAGGGTTTCTGGATTCCTCTGGTGGGGACCCAGAAATTAGCCAAAATACAGCAAAATGTGTTTTTGGGGGGAAATGGGGAAAAAGTGCTGCAGGACAAAGCGTCTGTTTTTTTCCCTACAAATGGCATCAACAAAGGGTTTGTGGTGCTAAAATCACCATCTTCCCAGCTTTCAGTGACAAGCAGACTTTTGTCAGTAAACCAACATTTTCTACACAGTTTGCCATTTTTCTGAGACATAGCTTATTTTTGCTACTTTCTGTGCTTTCAACCTCCTTCCAGTTAGTGGAGAAATGGGTATGGAAGCAATAATGGATCCCGGAAAGCTATGTATTTCTGAAAACTAGACATTTTAAGTTCAGGAAAGGGTCATTTGTGTTGATCCTTCAAGGTTTTGTTATTGGAACTAACAGTTAAAAATAAGAGAAATTGAAAATGAGTTGAAAAAAACCAGACATTTGTGCCTGTAATGTCTTCTAAGTATGACATATATTTAAAAGAAATATACCGTTACATCTACTGAACCCTTCTGGTTGTCAGCATATATAGTACTTGTAGGTTCACCAAGAACCCGAGAAACCCAGAGCCAATATCTGAGCAGCATCTTGCAATGATTTTTCATTGTCTACTGGGTATATAGCAATTAATTTGGTAAAATTTAAAGAGTGAAAAAGACAACTATGTATTTCCGAAATAGGAAAAAAATATAGAGTTTAAAAACAGTATCTATTTGCACATCTCCAAAATTCTGTGTACCCGTACTAGCATGTAAATTATAGGACATTTTTGAAAGTGACTTCTTTTTTCCACATTGTCTTACATTTGTAAGGCAGAAATACATAGAAAGTCACTAGATAACAACAGTTGCTCTACAATTCTTTATTCCCATAAGTCTCCCAATAAAAATGGTACCTTACTTGTGTGGGTAGGCCGAGTGCCCGCGACAGGAAATGGCCGAAAACGCAATGTGGACACACCACATTTTTTATGTGAAAACAGACCCCTTTTTTAGCAAAGTGCCTAGCTGTAGATTTTGAACCCTAGCTCAGCTGCCACCTAGGAAAATCTAGCAAACCTCTACATTTTAAAGTAGACACCCAGGGAAATCCAGGGTGGGTGACTCGTTTGACTCTCACTAGGTTATGTTACCCAGAATCCCTTGCAAACCTCAAACTTTGTCAAAAACAACACATTTACCGCACATTTCTCTTATGAAAAGTTCTGGAATCTGTGTGGATCCTCAAAATTCCACCCACTCTGCATTTTACAGAGTCTCCCGATAAAAATGGTACCTCACTTGTGTGTGTAGGCCTAGTGCCCGCAACAGGAAATGGGCCAAAATGCAATGTGGATATACCGCATTTTTACCTTGAAAAATTAATTGACTTTCACTTGCTCCCTCACTTGGGTTATAGATCGAAACCACAGGTTCAATTTTAACTGGTACCCTAAGTGAGTCTGGTAAATGCATGGCACATGCACTTACATTGTGCTCAGGGTCTGCATATCCTGGCCCTCCTGACCCCTCTGGAATTCTTATTCCCACTGCCATTCTCCCTCTTACTCCTGTTGTGTGCTCCTCTGAACTCGTTCGACCCACTCCTAAAGCTTCCCCAGGTTGCTGCATTCTCTCCAGCTCCAACCTGGAATCATAAGGTCGAGGGCGTTCTGCTAACAGTCTCTCTAGAAAACTGTCATCTGTATCACTGTACTCCTCTGTCTTACTCTGTCCTTCAGACCCTCCTTGTAGCAACCTGAATGGATATAAGAGCTCTCCTTCTATGGTGTCTACTCTCCACCTCTTCACTTGTGCATCCCACCTAGCATCCTGATATGCCTTCATTGCTTTCTTAATTCTTCCCTGTGAATCTTCTCTTCACCATTGCTGATCTCATCCACACATCTAATGCCTCAAATTGCATTGGTCTAGGTGGAGGCTTCAGATAAGACATCACTCCTCTCAGCTGGTACAGCACTTCCATCCGAAATGACCCATAATGAGGGAAAGCAAATTCTCCCTCTTTCTCTGTAATTGTATGCTAATTTTGCAGCCACACTATAGTATGGAGTCCTACCATATCAAATATGGTTCTCGATCTATCAATGATGCAATGAAATTAATTTTTAACATGCAATCTGTGGATATATGCTTTTTTACTGCTACATTTTTAAACCAATCAATTTATGCCAGAAAAACTATGTTGTTTTAGCTCTTATGTATGTGTATTTTGTTAAATTCTGCAATACTTGTTATTCTATGTGTCTCTCATGTGCTTTTATTGTAATTTTTGTATGCACCGAATAAAGCTTTATGAATTGAATTGAGTGGGCGGAGTTGTGACAAGCCCCGCTCGTCATGAGCCCACCTCCACTGTGATTCATGACAAGCTGGGCTCGTCACGAGCACCACGGTGCCAAGCAGGGTCAGAGAATAGTTACAAGTATGGCGCAATGCTCCAGGAAGCACTTACAGATAAGGAAGCAGGTGCCGGACTTGAAGCTCAAATTCAGTAACACATTAACCAGCCCCAAATTAATTTGTCTTGGTTGAGGCTGGGCAGGTGTGCTTTCTCCCCATAATCTACAGTGGTGAACCAGAGGGTGCTGTGATGAATCAGAAGGTGCAGTGGTGAACCAGAGGGTGCTGTGATGAAC
Source organism: Lissotriton helveticus (assembly GCF_964261635.1). NCBI lineage: Eukaryota > Metazoa > Chordata > Amphibia > Caudata > Salamandridae > Lissotriton > Lissotriton helveticus. The sequence goes on from NC_136073.1 coordinate 444,575,759, forward strand.
CAGGAGGTGCAGTGGTGAACCAGTGGGTGCTGTGATGAACCAGAGGGTGGCAGTGGTGAACCAGAGGGTGGCAGTGATGACCCAGAGGGTGGCAGTGGTGAACCAGAGGGTGGCAGTGATGAACCAGAGGGTGACAGTGGTGAACCAGAGGGTGGCAGTGATGAACCAGAGGGTGGCAGTGATGAACCAGAGGGTGCCAGTGGTGAACCAGAGGGTGGCAGTGGTGAACCAGAGGGTGCTGTGATGAACCAGATGGTGCTGTGATGAACCAGAAGGTGACAGTGGTGAACCAGAGGGTGGCAGTAATGAACCAGAGGGTGGCAGTGGTGAACCAGAGGGTGCTGTGATGAACCAGAGGGTGACCGTGGTGAACCAGAGGGTGGCAGTGATGAACCAGAGGGTGGCAGTGGTGAACCAGAGGGTGACCGTGGTGAACCAGAGGGTGGCAGTGATGAACCAGAGGGTGGCAGTGGTGAACCAGAGGGTGACAGTGGTGAACCAGAGGGTGGCAGTGATGAACCAGAGGGTGGCAGTGATGAACCAGAGGGTGACAGTGATGAACCAGAGGGCGACAGTGATTAACCAGAGGATGGCAGTGATGAACCAGAGGGTGGCAGTGATGGCCCAGAGGGTGGCAGTGGTGAACCAGAGGGTGCTTTGATGAACCAGAGGGTGGCAGTGGTGAACCAGAGGGTGATAGTGATGAACCAGAGGGTGGCAGCAGTGAACCAGATGGTGACAGTGATGAACCAGAGGGTGGCAGTGGTGAACCAGAGGGTGGCAGTGATGAACCAGAGGGTGGCAGTGATGAACCGGAGGGTGGCCATGATGAACCACAGGGTCGCGATCAGGCTGGACATGTGGAAACAAAATGGTCGCGACCGTTGCGACCACACAAGTAAGTTCGCGTTCCCGAACTTGTAAAAAAACATCACGAACGGACAAAAAAAAATCTGCGAGTTCGCAGAGTTTGCGAAATTGGCGAATCGCGGTTGAGAATTTAGCGAATTTCGCCCATACTTACAAAATTCAATATTAAACATCTGACGAACTTCCACCAACCCACCTACCCCAGGGTGGCTCGCACTGACGTCACAACTCCCTCGTAGCAGTGGCTCACACTCCTTTACAATTTCACTTTGTACACTCGCTCACACACTCGTACTACAAGTAACTTTATAACCAAAGATATTAACCAAGTAACTTCTTCCCACTACAGCAACAACAACTTACAGTAACATAAACAAGTAATTGTCCGTCCGCTAAAAGATCGATAGAACACTCTTACAAGCACATCCGCTGTGACCACAGACCTGCGTAGGTCGCACAATCGCTGTAGTATACCCCCGGTACCTGAGGCTTTCCACCTCAACATTACTCTTTCATTCCCACAAAATTCCCTATTACAAGTGGATCACCAATAGCGCTTCACAACACCCTCAATTTTGATCGGACAATCACATGTGCAAAACTATCCCGGGATCTTAGACTTCTCTTGAGTCCGCTCACCAAACTTCCTGATCCGCACGTGCCCAGACCAGTAAACCAATTAACCCACAATCACTCGACTTACATTCCCACTTCGCAAGACATCACACAATTAATTCATCCCCGCAATCTAGCACATCACACAGTTTCATACTCACGCTACCACTGTTTCTGCTGCACCATCAGCATCAATCTTTGTTTTTAGCCATCGTCTACTCCAAGTCCAGAGCCCAATTTTCCTCTGCTTTTACTCTAAATCCCTTATTCTCCCCTCACTTTAGAGGCAAATGATCTTCTGCTACTATTTGATTACGCTACATTTAGTCCTTGCCTTCCCTTCCTAATTTAGAACTGATGGTCTTTTATTTGCCTGCTGAAAGTGGTTGAGGGGAGTAAACACTTCAAGATTATACTTACAATTTAGTCATGTTTATAAGATCACAGACTCCGAATTCCAGTTTATGGATTTTATTATAAGGCCAAAAATAATTGGATATAGACACATCTGAGAATCAGTGAATATAGGTACATAAAAATCAATACAGAGCCGAACCTATGAATATAATTAATTCGGCACAGAAGGCATAATGTAATGAACTCCAAAATCAAAATGCAACACAGAATTGAGGCTAAGTCTAAATCCTTTTTCATTAGGAAGGAAAGCATAAGTTATCCAGTATTGGGGTATCTTTCATAGATTCACATGCCTGAATCATTCCCCGTCGTCGAGGCGGGAGTCCCACGGTAAATTATATATATAATAGCAGTGCCTAAAAACCATTAGTAGTAGGCTAGAAAAGGATATAGGCCCAACTAGGCCCAAAACTTAGCAGCCTATTTACCTCATTATGTAAAAAGAACTGAAAATGTAGCCTCAACCAATCAGCTAACCTCACCCTCTAGAACCTTCCCAGCCCAGGCAGTTCTCCTCAGATTTTCACCGCACTTCGTGTGTAAGGGAGTCTCCCTGAGTGCCTACTCAGTTTTCTTCAAATTTCTTCTATTTTCTTCAAGATGTCTGAAAAGAAGGCTCTTTTCAAGGCTTGTGGTTCCTGCTTCAAGAAGAGGGTACATGTGGACGACCAGCACTCTGATTGTATTTATTGTTTGCACCCTTCACATGTCGTGAAGGATTGCAGGATATGTCGAACCTTCCCTCCTAAGACCATCAGGGATAGAGAGGCAAGAGTTCTTTTGTGGCTGAAGTCGTCTGCCACAGATGACGAGGACAGAGCCTCTACCTCAAGTAAGAGAGCCAGTTCCAAAGAGAGGTGTTCTCCTGAGAGACTGAAGAAACCTAAACTCTCTCACAAAACCTCTGATTCCACAAAGAGTGCTGCGTCAACAGAGTCATCAACTGTGAGTACAGTCCGCACTAAAGCTGTCTCTTTGGTGTCCTCTCTCACTGTCACCACCTATTCTACGTCCTCCACTTCTTCAAGTACGGTTACCACCTCAGCAATTACTTCTCCTGTGATGTCCGTCATGATTTCTTCATCTGATAAAAAATCATCGAGGAAAAGCCCGTCGTCGACGGGTCTTCCGTCGACGACCAAATCCCCATCTACGAAGCATTCGTCATCGCTTCAGTCGACGGCCTCGTCGACGGCTCCCCAGTCGACGAAGGTTTCCACTATTCCGTCGACGAAGATTCCATCGACGAAGATCCCGTCGACGAAGATCCCGTCGACGCAGACCCCATCGACGAAGACCCCGTCGACGAAGACCCCGTCGACGAAGACCCCGTCGACGAAGACTCCGTCGACGAAGACTCCGTCGACGAAGACTCCGTCGACGACGAGCCCGTCGACGAAGGCTTCAGCTCCATTGTCGACAAGCTCGACGACGAAGAGTCCGTCGACGGATCCGTCTACGAGGACGACTTCAAAGAAGGCCTCGTCGACGATTACAACAGCAATGACGATGCCGTCGATGACAATACCGACGACGCACGCATCTGTTTCTCTTCTACCGTCGACAGCAGCACTGGTTTCTTTGAATGTGCCGTCTACGCATTTATTGCCCACATCTCCGGTAAGGGTACAGTACACCCATTTCCAGATGAAGTCATTTCAGAGACAGAGTTACTCTCATTTGTCTTCCCTCTTGCCTTCGCATATTTTGGAAAACTACGTGGAGGAAGACTCTGATGATGAAGGGGATGATGAAGAGCCTTTTGGAGTGGCCCATCACCCTTCCCAGTTACACATAAAATATCAAGAGGATGAAGATGAGGATGATGTTCATTACTATCAGGAGAATTTAGCTACTCCTTATCATCATGAGCCACAACACGCAGAAGACACGGCCCATCTTCCGTCTTCTCTGATTCAAGATTTGCAGGCCATGCTGACTGATTATCGCCAGAGGTTTCCGCCAACTCTGCCTAATACGAATCCTGTGCCAGTAGAAATGCCGAGGAATTCCCCCCCACATCCTTCACACTCTCCAAGGCAGGAGGTTGACCGGGACTGGGGGTGATGATGTTGACGTCTCCTCTCCAGATGAGGATGAAAGAGAGGATGGTGAAATTCCGGATTCCACGCCTACGGAACCATGGAATGATTACGTCATTCCTTTGCCCTCTCCTAATTTACCACAACCTTCAGATTCTCCGCCAGAAGACATAGGAGGTTTTCATAACATCATGCACCGGGCAGCTGCTAGATTTCAAATTACAGTTTCGGTTGAGCAGACTGACTGTTTTCTTCATGATTTCAAAGAAGGGTATAGAAGGGTATCCAGATCTATCCCTATCATTGAATATATTTGGAAAGAAGGGATTAATATAATGAAGACGCCAGCTTCCATCCCGGCGGTTCTTCCAAGAGTGGACAAGAAGTATCGAGCACCACCGGATACTCCTTCATGTTTGATTGGTCATCCACGACCTGACTCAGTGGTTTTACAGGTGGCTCAACAAAGATCCAAGAATCCGGCGGCACCAATTTCAACACCTCCTGACAAGGAGGGCAGGAGATTGGATGCGATTGGGAAAAAGTTCTCAGCTAATGCCGCTGCTACTGTTAAGATTGCTAATTCTTTGGCAATTTTAGCACGTTATGACAGACAAATGTGGTCAGATCTGTCGGAATTCGTCAACCTTATTCCCGAGGACAGTGTTCAAGAAGTCCGGAAGGTTGTCATGGAAGGCGAGCGGGCGGCTTCAGAGATTATCGATTGCGCCCTAGATATCTCTAATACAGCCTTTAGACAATTGGCCGGAGCGGCAGTTCTCAGACGGCAAGGATGGCTCAAGGCGACTTCTTTCAGACCTGAAGTCCAGACCAAAATACTTGACATGGCCTATGATGGAGAGTTATTGTTTGGCAAGCACATAGATGAAGCATTGCTTGCGATCAAAACGGATACTGATACGGCCAAATCGCTTGGTACACTACAGTATAAGCGAGGTTTTTTCAGAGGAGCAAGGGGCCGTGGTTTTTCTTCCAGAGGACATTATCAGAATCAGCAAAAACGCCAGTATCAAACTCAGAATAAGCCGTACTACCAACAGTCCTATCGGCAGTCGTCATCAGCGGGTTTCTCTCGTCAAGGAGGGAAACAACGTTCTAACTACCAGGGACGCGATTCAAATAAGCGCCAGTGAGTTTTGCCGGACACCATCCTTCCTTCCTTCCCTCCCTGTGGGCGCCAAGATCTCTGTCTTTTATCAACAGTGGCGGAAGATAACTTCAGATCAGTGGGTTCTGGACATAGTCAAACACGGACACACTCTGGAGTTCTTGCAGAAACCTCCAACATCACTGCCCAGGGGTCCCCCCCCCCCTCGTCTTCATTTGTTATACATGGAAGCCATGAAGATGCTGCACAAGAATGCGATAGAAAGAATTCCAACATCCCAGAAAAATCAGGGGTTTTATTCTCGCTTCTTCCTTGTGGAAAAGGTTTCAGGAGAGTGGCGTCCAATTTTGGATCTACGAAACTTAAACAAATATCTGAAAAAGCAGAGTTTCCGCAAGGTGACGCTCACGGATGTCCTCAATTGCCTCATGGAAGGCGATTTCATGGCTTCCCTGGATATGGAAGACGCTTACTTCCACATTCCCATTCACCCAAACCACCGCAAGTATCTGAGATTCACAGTGGCTGGTGTCCATTTTCAATTCAAGGTGCTCCCTTTCGGCCTGAAATCTGCACCGAGAATCTTTACCAAGACTCTAGCTCCGGTTGCAGCTGCGTTGAGGTCACAGGGAATACAAGTGTTCCCGTACCTCGACGATTGGTTAATAAAGAGTCCAACAAAAAGTTCAACGAGGCAATCGGTCAAAAGTGCCCTATCAATGTTCTCAAATCTGGGCCTGACCCTCAACGTCAAAAAATCTCAACTGCAACCCAAACAAATTCTGACTTTTCTGGGAGCAGTATTGAACACTTTTCAGTGCAAGGCCTTCTTGACCCAAATTCGTCAGGACAGGATCACAAAGCTGGCAAGTCAAATAAGGGCAAGAAAGTCTCTTTCGGTCCGACAGTTTGTTTCCCTGCTAGGGATGTGTTCCTCTGCACTCCATCTAGTCCCACTGGCTCGACTCAGAATGAGGCCTCTCCAGGAGGAATTGCATCGGCAGTGGCGGCAGATAGACGGATCATTCGAAGACCGCATCAAGGTCACGCCCAAGATGAAACGGGCTCTTCTATGGTGGGCGTCAAAGAACAATTTGTCTCCGGGGCTCACATTTCTTCAGACCGTACCGGAACTTACTCTGACGACAGATGCCTCCATGGAGGGTTGGGGAGGCCATCTTCAAGACCTTCGAGTGCAGGGACGGTGGTCTCATCAGTACAAGCACAAACACATCAACTGCCTCGAGTTGAGGGCCATTTTTCTGTCCTTGCGAGCCTTCCTGCCAAGAATTGCAGGCTCTGCAGTGCTGGTTCGCACGGACAACACCACCAGCATGTTTTACGTAAACAAACAAGGGGGCACAAGATCTCTAGCCCTGTCACTGCAAGCGCAGGAAATGTGGGAATGGTTAATCCATCACAAAATTTCCCTCAGAGCGGAGCATGTACAGGGAATTCAGAACTCTCTGGCCGACGATCTCAGCAGGTCGTTCACAGGATGTCACGAGTGGGAACTCGAACAACGCCAAGTAGACACAATTTGCCGGCTCTGGGGCACACCAACGCTGGACCTGTTTGCCACGCAACAGAACAGCAAATGTATATATTTTGCCAGCAGGTTCCACCAGCAAGGATCGAGAGGAAATGCCCTGTTGATGAGGTGGACCGGAATTTTTGCGTATGCCTTCCCACCGATTCCTCTCATCCCAAAGGTTCTAAGGAAAATGAAGAGAGAGCGTTGCTCTCTAATCCTAATTGCTCCTCGCTGGCCGAGACAGTATTGGTTCCAAGAGCTTCTAATACTCTCCCATCAACCTCCACTGCGCCTCAAGCCGACACTTTCAATGCTGACACGGGAGGAAGGACAAATACTGCATCCAGATCCTCAGTCGCTGCACTTGCACGCCTGGCTCCTGACTTCCTAGAGTTTAAGGACCTTGATATTTCTCCAGACTGTAGAGCTGTTCTATCTCAGGCTCCTGCCCAGTCTACCATCAGAACCTATCGCTTCAAATGGAAGAGATTCTGTTTGTGGTGCGGAGAACATGATGTCCATCCACTACACAACACAGTATGCTCTGTACTGAAAATTTAGTACCACAAGATTAACATAAAACCACGGTTAGGAGAAAACATTTTTAATTTCGTTTTCCATTTTCTACAACAAACAATTTTATATAGAAAGTATTTTTATATACATCACCAAAAATTGAGTCAATAAAAACAGAGTGGTCGCCCAAACAAGAAAAAAAGAGTGCAAGAGAAACCGTGCTCAAGAAAGTAAAGTGAATGATCCGAGAGACGAGATCATAGAGGTGCTCAAAAAGTCATAATATTAAACACAACAATATCCAACATGTATATTGTATTTTTTGAAACCTGGCCAAATAATAAGATCAAAAAACAATATTGTTGCATCTAGGCATATCAGTCCTAGGGTTATTTAGCACTATGTACAATATTAATTGGTCCAAGGTTTACTACAAATGACGTCGACGTTTCGACTCGTCTTATGCCCATACGGAGATTTGAACCTGGGGAGTGCGAGTCTTCATCAGGACGAAGAAAATACAAGGGCAACCAAGGGATAAGGATAACCCCTACTGGTTGGGAGATACGGATAGGTGATGGTCTCAATTCCAAAAATGGCTAATACAATCCTCACTGGTGATTGATAGCAAAGTATCACATAGATGATACCCTGCTGATTGATTAATATCGCTAGCCAGCTGACAAATTTCTCACTGTTGAATAATGTCCGAAGTGGTACACAGTCGGTACCTGGTCGAGAAAAGGGGGGGGGGGGGTTCTTTAGTGGGGAGGCTCACATCGTTCGCTCCACATCACGTGTACAAATTCGCTCCCACGTTGTCTTGGAAAACTAGTGGATAGTACCACACAATAAAGATTCTCAAAACCGGTAGGTAAGGCTCCTCAATGTTAAACCGGTAGCCCTAGCCGACTAGAGTTCATCCAACCGCAAAACGATCCCGACGGCAAACCTGAGGTTTGCCTACCGGTTTTGAGAATCTTTATTGTGTGGTACTATCCACTAGTTTTCCAAGACAACGTGGGAGCGAATTTGTACACGTGATGTGGAGCGAACGATGTGAGCCTCCCCACTAAAGAAACCCCCCCCCTTTTCTCGACCAGGTACCGACTGTGTACCACTTCGGACATTATTCAACAGTGAGAAATTTGTCAGCTGGCTAGCGATATTAATCAATCAGCAGGGTATCATCTATGTGATACTTTGCTATCAATCACCAGTGAGGATTGTATTAGCCATTTTTGGAATTGAGACCATCACCTATCCGTATCTCCCAACCAGTAGGGGTTATCCTTATCCCTTGGTTGCCCTTGTATTCTCTTCGTCCTGATGAAGACTCGCACTCCCCAGGTTCAAATCTCCGTATGGGCATAAGACGAGTCGAAACGTCGACGTCATTTGTAGTAAACCTTGGACCAATTAATATTGTACATAGTGCTAAATAACCCTAGGACTGATATGCCTAGATGCAACAATATTGTTTTTTGATCTTATTATTTGGCCAGGTTTAAAAAAATACAATATACATGTTGGATATTGTTGTGTTTAATATTATGACTTTTTGAGCACCTCTATGATCTCGTCTCTCGGATCATTCACTTTACTTTCTTGAGCACGGTTTCTCTTGCACTCTTTTTTTCTTGTTTGGGCGACCACTCTGTTTTTATTGACTCAATTTTTGATGATGTATATAAAAATACTTTCTATATAAAAATGTTTGTTGTAGAAAATGGAAAACGAAATTAAAAATGTTTTCTCCTAACCGTGGTTTTATGTTAATCTTGTGGTACTAAATTTTCAGTACAGAGCATACTGTGTTGTGGGTGCTCCTTGGAAGTAAATGAAAAGCTACTAAAATATATAAGGTTTGGAATTCATAGGTTCAAGACCATTGTTTTTTGATAACATTGTATACCCAGGTCCATGCCTTAGGGTTACCCCATTTTTTCTTAATGGTCCATCCACTACAGGCTCCTCCGGAGAAGATTCTACCTTATCTGCTGTCTCTAGCTAAATCAGGTCTCGCATTTTCTTCCATTAAAGTTCACCTTGCTGCCATATCAAGATTCAGAAAGAGTTACAGCAAACCATCTTTGTGCTCTTCCTCTTTAATTAAACAGTTCCTTAAAGGATTATTTCGAGTTTTCCCTCCAGTGCGGCCTCCTCCTCCTGAGTGGGATCTCAATATTGTGTTATCTCAATTGTTAAAAAGACCCTTTGAACCAATTCATAAATCAGAACTTACATTCTTGACTTGGAAAGTGCCTATTTTGTTGGCCCTCACTTCAGCCCGGAGAGTAAGTGAGATACAGGCGTTCACTATATCGGAACCTTTCCTACATTTTTCCAAAGATTGTGTGACACTTATAACTCATCCTAAGTTTATTCCAAAAGTTCCGACTCAGTTTCACATCAATCAACCGGTGAAACTCAAAACTTTCTTTCCAGACCCCAAGACTCCAGCCGAAAGGATGCTGCATTCCTTGGATGTCCAAAGATGCCTCAAATTCTATTTACAAAAGACAAAAGATTTGCGCAAATCTAACCAACTGTTTGTGGCTTATGGCCAAGCTACCCGTGGTCAGGCTGTGACGAAGGCAACTATAGCCAGATGGCTTTCCTCTGTCATTGTCTTCTGTCATGAGAAAGCGAACAAACCCCTGACAAGAAGGGTTAAGGCGCATTCCACCAGGATGATGTCAGCGTCTACAGCCCTATTTGCAGGAGTGACCCTGGAAAACATTTGCCGTGCTGCTACATGGAAAAGTGTGCATACTTTTACCAAGCACTATTGCCTGCAGTCGGTGGTAAATGAAGATACGTCAGTGGGAGAAGCAGTGTTGCAGCATCTTCTTCACTGAGGTTAGACTTTAATGGTGTCTTTTTCTTGTTTTCTATTGTTACATTTGTTCTGAAATACTGTTTTTAATACACTGTATATTATATGAAGGTATTGTCATGATTATGCATATGTACTGAAATATGTTCTTGCTCTAGTACCTTCCAGGTTGTGTGGGGATATATGGTTTTGGATTGTCTCCCACCTTCCTCTACCGACAGATATGGTTATTACTGCTTGCTATTCTGATTCAGGCATGTGAATCTATGAAAGATACCCCAATACTGGATAAGAAAACAAGTTACCTGTAACTACAGTTATCCAGTATTGGTATCTTTCATAGATTCACATGCACCCACCCTCCTCCCCGGCAGGGCAGTTCTTTACTATGGATACTACTTCTCACTTGTGCTGGGAAAATCTGAGGAGAACTGCCTGGGCTGGGAAGGTTCTAGAGGGTGAGGTTAGCTGATTGGTTGAGGCTACATTTTCAGTTCTTTTTACATAATGAGGTAGATAGGCTGCTAAGTTTTGGGCCTAGTTGGGCCTATATCCTTTTCTAGCCTACTACTAATGGTTTTTAGGCACTGCTATTATATATATAATTTACCGTGGGACTCCCGCCTCGACGACGGGGAATGATTCAGGCATGTGAATCTATGAAAGATACCAATACTGGATAACTGTAGTTACAGGTAAGTAACTTGTTTTCTTATCTCTCCCTACACTACTCCCATTGAGGTTCCTGGCTATTTCCCCAGTATCATTTCCCAAAGGTGTCAGTACGTATAGGCTTCTTAAGAAGTACTCACGTCAAATGTGTCAATATAGCTTAAGGCTATGTAGCTCGCTCTTAAGATGCTCCTTCTCCTCCGAAAATATAGAAGTCTGATCTTCTGTTCCGTGCGCATCATACAAAAGGACGAAATTCAGCCCCCCTAAATGTATCACATGATGAACTGTTTCACTTGCAATTTTCCCTGGTATTTATTTTATTTATTTTATTTATTTATTTATTTATTTAAAATGTTTTATATAGCGCTAGCTGGACCCAAGAGTATCAGAGCGCTTTACAGGATAAGTTACACATCAAGAACAAATCAACATAGGACAATTTGTTAACATAGAATAAGGCATTAGAGGCTTACGAGAGGATAAGGATAAAGAATAATTCAGAGATCATGTAATGAAAATGAGGACATTTGAATAAGTAGATAGAGATAGAGAGCGGTTGAGTAGTTAGGTTGAGGATGAAAGAAGGAGAGAGATTATAGGAAAGGTAGTAGGAAGGAGTGAGTAAAGGTAATGCAAAGTGTAAATGGACAGAGAGTTCAGTATACTTAAGGACCCCAATATTTGTTTTTTTTGAAGAGGGGGTAAGAAGGGTTGCAACGAAGATCTTTGGGAAGAGAATTCCAAATAGAGGGTGCATTACCTGAGAATGAACGAGATTGAGTCTTTTTATTTTTGAGCGGATGGGGGATTAGGACAAGGGCATTAGTGCTCCTCAGAGATCTAGTACACCCAGCTTTTTGGAGTTTGTCTGAAAGGTACGAAGGGGTATTTTGGTGAAGGGATTTGTGAGTGATGCAGGCAATCTTGTAGGTGGATCTGCCTTCGATTGGAAGCCATTTGAGGTTTTTGGGGACAGGGGAGATGTGATCATGTCGCTTACAGTCAGAGATAAGCCTGGCCTGCCAGGTACAGAACAGATTTAATCGGGCAAGGTGGACTTTGGAAGTGCCAGCAAAGGTGGCGTTGCCATAGTCAGTTCTGGAAAGGACAAGTGATTTAAAGTTGTCAGCTGGACGAAAGGGTTTAATGTTTTTAAGGTGATGTAAAGTGAAGAGAGCACCTTTAGCCGAGTTTTTTATATGAGGGATGAGATTGAGATTCTGATCAATGCTAATGCCGAGGGATTTGACCGAGTAGGATGTGGTGAGAGAGCAGTTGAGTGCTTTAATATCACTAATCCAGTGTTGGATAGGAAGTGAGTTGTTTTTGGGAGCGAATAGGATGATATCAGTTTTTGGGGGATTTAGTTTGAGGTGATTAAGGTGAAACCAGACTTGGATTTTAGTCAGGGCATCGTTAAGATGTAGGATGTCGTTGTGGGATTTGATCTTATAATATAGTTGAGTATCATCGGCATAAAGGTGGTAACTGATTTTAGCTTGTTTAAGAATAAAGGTAAGGGGTTCCATGAAGAGGTTGAAAAGAGTTGGAGAGAGGATAGAGCATTGTGGGACACCCAGTGAAACAGGTTGAGGTTTGGAGAGGCAGCCGCTGAGTTTAATTTGTTGGGTTCTATTTTGGAGATAGGAGGTGAACCACTTGAGGGCATTGCCGTTAAAACCGAAATGGTCTTTGAGAGTCTTGAGTAGGGTGACATGATTAACAGTATCTAAGGCCGCGGAGAGGTCAAGGAGGAAGAGGAGGGATTCGCCTTCATCCAAAGAGTGATGAATGTCATCAGTAATGTTGAGCATTGCAGTTTCCGTGCTGCATTCCTTTCTAAAACCTGATTGGAAAACGTCAAGGAGCTTGAAAGTGTCGATGTGATAATCCAGTTGTGTCAGGACGCATTTTTCGAGGGCTTTGGAAAGGTAGGGTTGAGATAGGGCGCAAATTGTTTAAGTCGTTAGGATCTCCTGCAGTGTTCTTGAGGATGGGGGTGATTTGACCTAGTTGGAGGGAAGCAGGAACACTACCTGTAGCAAAGGAGGAGTTTATAATATTGGTCCACAGTGGGGCAATGATGTGCTTAAGTTCCAGAACCAAATGAGCGGGAAGAGGATCTTTGGTATGCGAGGATGGTTTGAGTTTGGTGATGATGTTGAGAACAGCGCTTTCTGATATTGGACAAAATTCACTCCAAGATGCATTGTTTTTTAGCTGGGGGTCAATAGAGTTAGTATCATACTGGGGGAGAGAGAGGAGGGGTTGAGGGGGATCAGATGAGGGAGGGAAGTGGAAGAAAGTACCGTTGGAATGCTAAGGAGGAGGTGTTGGCTGAGTGGAGGGGGGGTGGGGGAGAAAGATTGATCAATCTTGGTGACTTTTTTGGAAAAGAAATTTCTTCACACCTCTCAACAGTGGCTAGTAATTTTGGAGGGCCTGATGTGGTTTGTTTTTTGAAAATGTTAAAATGTTGTCTGGGACGGTTTCTAGCCTGTTCATGTTGAGAGCGAAGGAAGGAGGCTTTTTTGTTGAAGAGGTGGTTTTTGTAGTTGGCCCTGGCATTTCTGAGGAGTAACAAATTAGAAGAGGAAAGTTTATTCCTCCAAATGAGTTCAGACTGCCTGAGGGCACGTCTCTCATTATTTAGGTCAGAGTTGAACCAGGATTTGGGCGGGATGTTTTTTTGTGGTTTAAGTTTAGTTGGGGCAATTCGGTCAAGGGCTTCAAGGATAGAATTATTATAATGATCGGTTAGGTCGGTGGTGCTATAGGAGAGAGGGGGGAGCAGTAATCGAGTTTTAATTGCAGATTTCAACTCACCAGGGGGAATGAGGTGAAGATTTCGGATTTGTTTCATTTGTTTGCTGCAGCTGGGGGTAGGAGGAGTAGTAGAGCTGTTCAAGGTGAAGAGGATGAGGTGGATATCTGACCAGTCAACGGGTATGATCTTGGAAAGAGAAGCCAGATCCTTGCTAGAGATAATAGCATCAAGAGTGGCACCCTTAAAGTGAGTAGGAGATTGGCAGAGTTGAGTCAAGTCACTAATGTCCAGAGTATCCTTGATGAGGTTAACTGCAGGGTCATCAGTTTTATTCCAATGGATATTATAATACCCTAGGAAGAGATTTCTGGATTTGGAGAGCGATGCTTGAATAATGAGGTCAGAATGCTCCTCGGTAAAGGTGAGAGAATTACCGGGGGGGGGGTGGTAGATGGTATGCAAGCGGAAAGTAGGGGAACCAGGAGTAGTAAGTTTGGCACAGAGGTATTCGAAAGTGGATGGGTCCTGGTGAGGGACCTGCGCAAGTTTAGGTTCATCTTGAAAAATTAGAGCAAGGCCTCCTCCTATTTTATCAATTCTATTTTTCCTGAGGATGGTGTATCCTGGTGAAGTGAGCATATCAAGGATAGAAGCGGAAATGGGGGTTGAGCCATGTTTCAGTTAGGAATACAATGTCGATGCTTTCTCTGAGAATGGTTTCAGCGATTTCCCTAGTGTGGCAAGAGGCAGATCAGCAGTTAATCAGCATGCAGCTGAGGGGTATAGTGTCAATTTATTGAGTGGAGGGACATGGGAGGATAGAAGTTAGTTGCTGCGGGGGCCTGGGTGACGATGGGTAAAGGCGGTATCTGCTCGTTCCCATAAGTACTGGGATGGCTGAGTGAGTAGAGGGGGTTCACAGAAGAGGTGGAGAGGGGGAGGGTTTTATAGGGATTGATGAGGTCACGGGTGGTAGGATGGCTAGGGATGGGGGAGGGGGGCTCGCTGAAGAGGTTGAGAGGGGGAGGGTTTTATATAGATCAGTGAGGTCACGGGGGTAGGATGGCTAGGGATGGGGGGAGGGCCGAGTGGGCTGAAACTGTCGGTTATTGGGGGAGGGAGAGACAGGGGAGGTCATGGTCATAGGTGTCGTGGATTTCCACTGATTCTTAAATTAAGTTCTTCTTGTCTTCCAGTAGCCTTGAGGTTCAGATAGACCAGGCACGGAAGGCACCCTCCCTTCTCGCCTTTCAGACTCTTCAAAGACATTCTGGTTATCTCCTTAAACTAAGAATAATGAGGTCGAATTCTTGCAACTGCAGAAGGATGAGAACATACTGTCCTGGCACACAAAAGGGATTCATTCAATTATTGCATTAGCAACTAAGGATTTTAAACCGACAACAACCTGCAGTTCTGGGCCTACAATGCAGGCAACTTAAACAACACACAGTTACATTGATATGAATATAATGTTATCCTGCTCAAGGGTGCACATTACATTTCTATGCTTAGGATGTTGAATAAATGCATTTGATAAACATAATACACTACAAATGTTAAAAATACATGTGGGTGCGTTTGCATCATGAGTATAATGCACCCATACAATTTAGAGTGCTGTAAGCACTCTACCACAGTGCACAATCTTCAAATCTCAGTGAAGCGCTTCACATCTAAGGTGCCCTATCCCAGCTCTAGAAGTTCCCCTGATTTTCATAGACCCTCTAAGGAAGTATGGGAATAGGCATTGTTAAGGTACAGGGGCAGTGTAATCTGGATGGCCCCATAGGCTGGTGAGTTGATCCATTCAACATTTTGTGCCCCTATTAGTTACAAAGGCAATCTACAGTTCTTAACCGCAGATTTTCTAATGAATGTTCACTCGCTCAGCCTTTTCATGGCTAGGCCCCATTTTGCCAGGTGTCTGAATAGCTGGCTATTGTCGTGTTGGTGGGTGCATTCTGAAAATCTACTCCCACGATGATGCAGCACCTCAGTAGCAGCTTGGCTTGACACCCAGGCTGCTGGCCATGGATCAAAACACACTTGGACTTGGCACGTATGCATGGAATGTAAGCAAAGGAGTTTGGGAGTTAGACTAAAGCGGAACATTTTGGGAGTAACATCAGTAGCCCACACTCTCCTTTGGCACTGAAAAAAATCTGTCAAGAAGAATAATTCACAAACTGTAGACGCTGCCAGCACCACTTCATGTGGTCAAGGCAGGACACGGAAAGTAGCCCATGTCAGTTAGAATGGAATGTTCAGTGTGCTACTCCAGAACACAGAACAGGTTCTGGACTTTGCACTTTCATGGACAGGCCTAAGCCTCTGCATACACACTAGACTAGAGTGTGCAGGACCAATAGAATAGTCAGAATACCAGTTTCACATGCCGTTAGGCACTTAGGGAAGGGGAACATGCCAGTGTGATATTTTCGGGACATTTCCTACCCAACATTTTCTAAATTTCTTTATTAAACAGACCAATTTATTGCCTCTGCAGTATCAGGTTCAGACCCACTGTACTCATTGAAACTACCCTCATCCAAACATATCCCATTTTCACAACTCCATTATAACCACTTCATTAACCCCTTCTACAAAATCCCATCCACAATCCCTTTTTCGCAGGCCATCGGAGTCTTTCTGCCAAGCATACTGGCTCACATAAAACTGTCTATCATCTTGCCAATCTCCCCTTCTGGACTTCAGACCGCCCTGCAAACATTGTGATTACCTCTACCTCTGCTTTGGGCAATAACTTGTTCTATGCCAACGTTGATCATTCTAACCTTTCGTAGTTCTGATAGTCTGGCGAGGGCCTCCTGTACATGGTATCTTTACATCTTCCTTACTTTCTCAGTTCTGGTCATAGTGGCTGTCATTTCGAGGTACTTCTGACCCTGGTACCCGAGTCCTCCTGTACATTATCCGCTGCTTTATCAATTCCCCCTGGTACAGCTGTTCCAGTCCTTATCTTCTTTCTTATGGTACTAATTTCTGCAGGGGCGGCTCCTCCACGTGGACGAAGGAACATCGCTCCATTGCTTTCTTACAGTGCGAGAAGCAAAAACATAAAATGGTACTTTAAATACCATTTTATGTTTCTGCTTCTCGCACTGCAAGAAAGCAGAAGGATATGCCTGGTTGAGGGTGGTCAGTCCTGCAGGAGTCCAGTTGAGGAGTGGCTTGCCCACTCTGAGTGCGCTGACTGTTTGGTCGGCCCCATGGCTGACCAAACTAGTCATACGCACTCTGCATTTTCTCTATGTAGGCTGCATGCAGCCTACATAGAGAAATTGGCCTCCCTATACACGCCAATGGAGTCGACGTCCTAGCCAATAAAAACGCTGCCATTGCAGCATTGTGATTGGCTTAGGGGAGGGGAGGGAAGCAGGCCTGCATCTGCTTCCTGTGAGCAGAGCGAGGAGATGCGATGCGACGCAGGACCAGAGGCGAAGCTAAGTAAAAAAAAAATTCTTTAAATTAAATTAACCCCACCTACCCCCCGTGCGACCCCTCTTCCACCCACCCAGCCGCAATTCATGCCGACCACAACTGCATTTCTGTGGCCCTCCTGGATCTGGTCTATGGATAGTCACCCCACAGACCTTAACTTGCCTAGCCACCTAAGGCCCCCTAGCCATCATGACCCATCCTAATCCTACTATTTCTCCTTTTGCCCTGATGTCCTTGTCTTCCTTGTTCTTTTCCCTCTTCTTCTGGTCCCCTCTGTCCTGGTAATCTGAAAAGTAGTCCTCTTGGTCTGATCTCTTCCATGTTCTTGTCTCCCTTGCCCTGGTCCTCCTTGACACTGTTGTGCAGGTTATCCATGTCGTCCTGACCCCCATGGACATTCTCATTGTGATCCCACTGGCCTGGACTTTCTGATCCTTTCCTTTCTTCCTGGTTCTGCTGTTCTATAGCATCCTGGTCCTGCTTGGCCAGGTCCTTCTGCTTCCTCTCCTCTGATGCTTCTTTACCTGACTCTGAGGTCCTGCTCCCCTACCCCTGGTCCTCTTTTCCGTAGTTCTCCTGGTACTGGTGCTTTTGGGTCTGTCCACCTGGGTCTGCTATTCCTGGCTCTGGTCTTTCATGTCCCTCTTTTCCTGGTGGGAGCCATTAGACCCCAGTAGTCCTCATTGTCCCTCTAGTCCTTGGCCTTCTTATACTGCCAGCCTTCATATTTTTGTTCCTTCTGTCCCAGGTCTTCCAACTTCTGATTCTTTCTGATCCTTCTAACCCTAGTTTTCATACCTCTTGTTCTATTTCTCCTGGTCATGCTTCTCATCAGCTTGTTCCGGTGCTGTTTGACCTTGGTCACTATAGCCCTCATGGATTAGATTTCCCTGCTTCTGATACTTCTTGTCCCAATCCTCATGGCTCTGGTCATCCTTGCACTTCTGGGGATCCACCCCATATCGTTTTTATGCTCATACATGTCATCATTCTCCTTCTTCTGGTGCTCCTCCTTTCTTCCCAAGTCCTCTCCACAATGTCTCCAGGTCAGTCACTCCATTTTTAGCTTATTTTATTTTATGTTTAGCTTTTGGAAATCTTATGCTAACAAAGCTGTCAATGTCAGAAATGATGGCCCAGGCACATTGGGCAGCTGACTAAAATGCCAGTGTGGTTTTAGGGGCCACTTATGACATGGGACCACTAAGCATGTTTGGCTAGGGTTACCACCTACCTGGTTTTCTTCCGAGCTGACATGCATTTTTCTGCTCAGGATGGCAAAATCTTTAAGGCATGAAAATTTGGTATTTTTAATTTCTGATACATAAAACTTAAACAGCAAACACATAAAGAAAATAACTTTAAAAGGATTTGATAGCTGCATACATGATTTTGGAATGATTATTAGAGCAAAGAGGGATAATTGCATGTTGCAAAATAACCCTGACATTTCACACAAATTCCGTTTCCTTTACTGGCATTCTTTTGTTTCAAAATAGCAAAATGTAAACAAATGGGCAGTAGTGTTTTTCAAAGAAAGGTGGCAACCCTATCTATACCTGAAAACCATGGTCTGTGAATAAGGTGAAAATATGTGTTTGCTCAGCTGGCAGGAGAGTGATTAGAAACTTCTCTCCTTAATTACTCAGATGCTTTGCTTACCTGTCCCCTGCTTTCACTTCTCCTGGTTCACAGAAGCCCCATTACTGATGCTCAACATAATTTACCTCCTGCAAGCTCCCCATAACACTGTGCCCCCTAACACCAATCGCCTTATGTCAGTGCCCCTTCATGACTCAGATGCCACCTGTCTTCTAAACTCCCAGTTTGCTGCTGCTTATTGACGTACATGGCAACATTATAAAACTGGAAATTAGGAGAATTTGAAAGAAAATAAGGCAACATGTTTTCTCTATTGACATATTGAAAAATAGTCAATTTAAGGGGCAGGGAGACAGCTACAATATATTCATTTTTGGCTTATACAATCAGCAGTCTCCCGTCTGAATCAAGTCTGTTAACGTGTGTGAGCTGCTCCTATAATGCCAGATCTTAACTAATAAGCAAACACAATTCATGTTGAAAAGAAGTCTGAAACAAGCACAAGGTTTTATGCAAGAAGCCCAAAGTGAGTCCAGCCCTTCAAATCATCAAAGAGAGGATCGTGAAAAAACCAATGTATTATTATGAATGAAGGAAAAATGTATGTAACATGCTATAAAAACATACTAATGCTTTGCAGGCATAACTTTGAAGAGTCATATGGAAACAGCCAAATACTGTCATACATATGTGTGCCATAACCTGAAGTTTCTGAAGCAGGAGGTTGATTTCTACATCTCCTTGTGTAATGTATTTATTCCAAACTGGTTTTACTAGGTTTTCTTTTATCTGTAAACAATTTAGCTTAATCCATGCACTTATTTTTGTACATGCTCTTGTCATTACTGCCAAGTTTTCACTTTGCTTATGTGTAACATTTACAGATGTTCAGTGCATTTATGAGTGACATTTCATTGCCTTATGTATGACACTTTTAGTGACAACTTAAAGCGAGTTCAAGAAAGCAGGTATTTTCATGAGATAAGGTAAATTAATCGGCCATTTTTTGTCAAATGTGACGAGCTTAAATCACCTTCAAACAGATGCCATGCACATGACGTTTTGTGGACACTAGCGCTATCCTTCTTGGGCATAGGGCACTTGGCACCTAGGCTACACAAATGTTCTTTCCACTATGTTAATCTGGACTCTGTGCTGATGAAGGATTTATTAACCGCATGCGTGCGGGCGGAATTCCGCTCGTACGCGGAGATTTTTAAAAGCGCACTTTACGTGACGAGCTGGGCTCGTCATCAGCGTGCGAGGAGGCTACCTCATGACGAGCCCAGCTCGTCATCAGCGTGGAAGGGGTTAAACTACAACTGATGCATGGTGATACTATCTCAACATTAATAAACATTACAGAAGTCAGTGACAGCAAGCATGACTGCGACCTCAACATTTGCACATGTGAACCAATCTTCTCATGCTTTTAATGGCTCTTTGATTTTATATTGTGAGCACCTTGGATGTCGCATCCTTCCAGAAGTGAGCCAGGGAAGTGAAGAGTCTGTTGGCATTTCCACTGCAGCTCTACCTGCATGGTGAAGTAAAATAAATTAGTGGATTATGCACCAGATTCAGCAGTTCATCAAGGAAAGAGAAGATTATGTTCACCACAATCAAGTCTTGCCTTTTTTATTACACACCAGGGCTCTCTTGACAGCATCTCCTCTTCTGTATCCATCTTTCAGTTTTATGTTGCTTCCTCTCCTCCTCCTGTTGTTGTTGTCCTTCTCCCCTCTTTTTCACCAACCCTCCACTCTGGCCCTACCAATCTCTCATTCTCCACCTCCATCCCACTCAGCCTTTACTCTCACTTCATCTTCTCCTCTTGAGTCACACGTAAGCACACATTGTGTGTGGCTTTCTGGATGGAATACACAAAGCCCAACTGCCAACGACACCCAGTCATGTGACTGGAGACAGGCTGCAGGCACAAAATTTGACATTTTCTGAATTTTAATTTAAAATCCAACTTCACCATAAGTTAGGATTTTAAATTAGGATTCTGGAGACACCAAACATTAATCAGTTATGTCCATCCATTATGAGTTTATGATTATAAAACACAATAAGGTAATCCTATGGAAGATATATGCCTTGCAGTAGTCGAAAACTAATTTAAGAGTTTCTCACTTCCAGGACATGTTAAATTAACAGTACATTTCCTGCTTTTTAAATACACTGCACCCTAACCACTGGGCTGTCCAGTGACTACCCTAAGGGTGACTTAATCTGTATTAAAAAGGAAGGCTTGGACTTAGCAAGAGGTTTAACTTGCCAGATCAACATAGCAGTTTTAAAACTGAACACACAGGCTCTGCAATGGCAGGCATGAGACATGTTTAAGGGCTACTTAAGTGGGTGGCACAATCAATGCTGCAAGCCCACTTGTAACCTTTCCATTTACAGGCCCATGGGCATATGTAGTGCACTCTACCAGGGGCTTATAGGTAAATTAAATTCTGAATTTAGGGGTAATCTAATCAAAGCATGTTTAGGGGAGTGAGCCTAAGTGCTTTAGCACTGGTTATTAGTGGTAAAGTGTGCAGTGTCCTAAGACCAATAGAAGCAAACATCCGTAAAAAATTGAGGAAAGCAGGAAACACATTTGGGAAAGACCACCCCAAGGTTGTCATGTCTAACAGTAACTAATGAGCGATATGTGCAGAGGGCCTCCCAGCTCCAGTGCATGGCTGTTACTCACCAGAAACTGCTTAATTGCAGACCAGGGACAGGCCTTGACAGTCAGTCTGGCGCACTGAACAGCGATGGAACTTCACAAATGCTGCTCAGATGCATCTACTGCTGCTTGTAGAAGTGCTCAATGAGGTTGCTTGCCTGACTCTTTAGGAAGCGGCTGGTGCAGAGTTTTTAACTCTGTGGTCCATGTTCCGCTGGTACGGGACTCTGGTGCAGAGACAAATTTACTGCAAGGCCAGCAAGAGGATCCCAAGTGACAACTTCACTTTGCCAAGCCTGATTTCCATAGCACCTAGGCACTCATCCCTAATCTGGCCCCTGCTCGTACTTCTGCTTGATGCAGTACATCAAGCACACTGTCAGGGGAGTTCAGTTACCTAAACCACTGTTCTCAGAGCTGCAGCGCCTCGTCCCACACGGACTGAAGCTAATTAGTTATGTGTGACCGTAGCGTTTTAGTGTGGTGATGCTGACACCAGCAGGAGGGCGTGGCTAGCTGCTTAAGATGGCGGACGTGTCCTGGTGAAGCTCCAGACCCGCCGGGGGGGGAAATCCTGATCTATCACCCAAAATGCCAATGAGATAGTGGCCTGCATTAACCGCAACATCGAAGACGATCTGAGGTGCCGCACAGCTGATCCTGGACCAGAAACTTAAAGCAACGCGGCTGCTGTTGGGCCCGTGGGTGGAGCAGCCTATTTGTGGCGTGCGGCTGTGACCGGGACGCCGAGTTTCCTGCCTGTGTACCAGCAATTCCACCATTCAGTGGGCGGAACAGGAGTGGGCCTGAGAGCCTGAAGAGCGCTGCTGCCTCTGAAGGGGCCGCGGGTCCGGGGGCTTGAAATCAACGGTCCACACATGCCGGCTCAACCCGCATGGAAACATAAACGAGCGGTGAGTGTGTAAGGCAGTGTGGGGCTTCAGCTGCTGTGGGGGCTCATCCCCTCCCCCGCGCCGGCATCTACTGGAGGACCACGAAAGTGGCTGAAGTAAATTGCAGTGGAGTGCGCAGTGAGGGACCCGACACAGTGCACCACTACTACTGGGGCGACAACTGCGACTCTGCTTGGGGAGGAGACCCCTCCTTCTTTCTTCTGGAAGTGGCAAGGCGGATGTCTATGCTGGCTCTAGATCCTACCTTGCCCCCCCTGATTTGTAGAGGCCGCTACCACTGCTGTGGGCCGCCCAGGCAGCCTCCCCTGAACTTGAACTGGGGGGAGACCTGGAAAGTACACTGCATGCTTGCTTCGGGGCTACAGGGCCCCCGGCATATACCTCCCCGCCCAGCCCGACGATCACCACCGTCCACGGGCCTGCTGTGAATTGCGCTGGGCCCTGGAACTGATTATAATGGAGGCAGCAGCAACAAGACACACACTTTGAGGGATAGTGATCCCCCCATGCTGTTTCGCAGCCTACGGCAGGCAAAGCTGATTAAGGCGGAGTTGGCCCTACCTGTGAGTCGCCCCAGTGCTTTGATATCATTGCTGAGCCCAACGGCCACCGAGGGCGGTGTTGTTGCAGCCTGCTGGCCCCCGGGGGGGCGGCGGCTGAATTGGAGCACAAATGCCGATCCTTCCTGAAGAGAAGAGCTACACAACCGACGACGGAGGGTCCCCCGTGGTTGCCCCACTTCCGGAAGCCGGGGACGGTGGATCGCAGTGGGAATGGGGCGGATACGACAACAGGGGACTGCAGTGAGTAGCACCCTGCTCACACGCTACTAACCTGGGGCAGAACTCTGTGTGAGTGGGAAAATGCCGCATAGCATCTGGGCTGCCTGTCGACGAACCTGCGGCAGCTTACATACATCCTTAAGTCTCGTAATAAACTGATTGGCAAGGGGGGAAGAGCCATCTTCAACATAAAGGCACCCCTGGCGGCACTCTGAGTTGGTGTGCAGAACAGATAGGAGGGAGAAGCGGCCGTATCCGCATCCCCGACCAGTTTGGGATCACCCAGTCAGGCTACGCACCTAAAGAGGAAATTACCCCGCAGGTTACTATTACTGATCTGAAGCACGATGGGCAGAATCCCCTCGCAGACCAGAAGTGGGGATTAGAAATGGGGAGATCCAGGGGAAAGACCACGGACAGTAACTCCAATGCGGGTAGCCCTTCTGGAGAGCTTGAAAACACCACCTGACCCGGGTCACCATATGCCTCCTCCTCTGAGTCCTGTGAGGCTCCCCCAGAGAAACTTGACCTCATCCTCAAGGAGGTCAGAGACTCCCGTAGGGCGATAGAACAACAGATCAGAACCCTAACAGTGGCCTCACCCTCCTTCGAGCAGACCATGGGAAGCTTGCAGACACGACACAGTCCAGGAACATGAGAAGGCCCTGACTAATATGGAACCTCAGATAACTGAACATACTACTCCAATAAAGCAATTGCAAAAACAAGTCAATGGCCTCCAGGACAGAGTTGAAGATGCAGAGGGCAGAAACCGCTGCATACGCATAACTGGTCTTCTGGAGTGCAGCGAGGGTCCCAAGCCTACGGATTTCATGGAAACCTGGTTCAGGGATTACGTGGCCCAGGACGGTTTATCCCCAAACTTCTGTGTGGAGAGGGCACACAGGATTCCCATGGGGCGCCGAAGGCAGGGGCTCCCCCACAACCTCTGTTTATAAAGATATTAAACTACAGAGATCGCGATGTGCTGCTACAAAAAACGAGAGAAAAAATACAGATCCAGTTTGAAAACCAGCGGATCTCGCTTTACCCCGATTACACCATAATGGGGCAACGCCAACAGACCTCCTTCCAAGCCGTCAAGAAAAAGCTACGAGCGGCCCAGCTAAAATAAGCCTTCTTATTCCCGGCTCGATTAAAAGTTATTCATGAGGGGAAAACTTGTTTTTTCGACAGCCCAAATGATGCGGAAGAATGGTTAGAGATGATGGGACTAGAACTGAGTCAAGACCAGCCAACAGGCTTGTTGCGCCAAGGCCCTACAAAACTAAAGAAACTCAGCGCCCGCCGTCACACAGTGGGCACGCAGGACTCCGCAATAATTGGTCCGGCACACAACCAGAAGTTGACCGGCAGAGTGGAGGCATTGGCTGTGGCCGGATCCTTCTGTGAGGGCTACTCCAAGACTGTGATTGACTCGGAAGACAGCACTGTTTATTCGGACTCAGATCATCACAGTTTCCTTCAGTGACACCTCAGACTGTAGATGATTTGGTAGATAATTGAAATGGTTAGACCTGCCACTTGCTTATAGCCTACCGAATAGATCACATACGTCCTATCGCTGGACCACCTGACAAACCAGTATCCATTTCAAATATATGAGTCGCAAATTATGTTGTTTACTCAACAGCATGTACACGTGCTGTAATGATATGGCACTGATTGTATTATACAAACAATTAGAGCCCATAAAGATTGCAACTGAACCCTGGTTACCGCTCCATAGCCCACTGCCCCCTGCTAAGTTCCTAATGCCCACACCTAAGGCGATTTCCTTTTGGGCGTATCAAAATGTCATATATAACCCTCCCCCCCCCCGTTCCTAAGTTATCAATAATATGGGTGGCGGCACCGATCCCCCACAAAGCGAATGCACTATTTTATGGTATTTAAATGTTGTAGTTACTTGTTTGGCACAGCATAGTTTATTGGCTGCGCCAAGTATGTTTTGTTTGGAGGGAATGGGATACTCCCGGTCTGTAACAGTTACGTGGCTCCGGTTATACTAACCAAACATGCCTAGCCATAACTCCCCCATAGCCTCATGTAACCTGCTGACCTGGAACGTGAAAGGTCTGGGGGCAGTGCATAAAAGGCACCGGGTCTGTATCCACTTCCTCCGGCGGAAGGCTCAAATTGTCTTCCTCCAAGAATCCCACCTCATGGAATCGGAGGCTCTGAAGACCTGCAAGAAATGGAGGGGACATATATTCTCCACTAACTACTCGAGTTTTGCACAAGGGGCGACCATATGAATTTGCCACGGGTTCTCGTTTACAGAGCTGGACCGCCATGTGGCTGATAAGGGCCAATACATATTGCTGAAAGATACCCTTGATGGGCTACCGGTGATACTGGGAAGTATTTATGCCCCGAACTTCGACCAGGACAAGTTCTTTCAGCGACTAAGTATGGCCCTGACAGGGTGGGACACTATTCCTTGGATTCTGGGCGGCGATTGTAACGCTGTCCTAGATGTAGAATTAGACAGATCCCATCCCCCTCTACATAGCGCAGGCGCCCGCAAACAAGCTGATCTCCTGAACACATGGCTGTCTGGTTGGGACTGAGAGACATATGGTGTCAGCTGCATCCCAAACACAGGGAATACTCATTTTATTTACCAGTCCACCAACTCCACACCATGATTGATAGGTTCATATGCTCCCACGCCATTGCCACACAAATACACCATTCCACATATCCAGCTAAGACATTCTCGGAGCACAACCCCTTAGAGCTTACACTATCATGGGGCAGAGTCCCCACCCCAGTTCCTACTTGCAGATTATGACCCCAGCTCCTGGAAGATAATCCGTTCCGCGCCACATTATCTATGACCATCAGAAATTACTTCTCTGAAAATTGGAACATAGCCTCCTCCCACCTCATTGAGTGGGATGCGCTAAAAGTTGTGGTGCGAGGTTCTGCAATTGGGTCCATAGTAGGGGCTGGACAAGAAGTCCACAAAAGAGTTATTAGTATAGAGGGCCTAATGACTGACCTGGAACAAGCAGCGTTGACGGACCCAGACAAACGGGAATCTCTATGTGACGCTCGTATCCGACATGCCTAGACCCTAGAATCTTTTTGAGTTATTGACCACCAGGCCTACACTCAGAGGAAGTACACTGAGGCTGATAATTCTAGTAAGTTACTAGCCCCGATATTGCGAGATAGCCCGGAGACACCTATCATTACATGCATACGCACCCCGACTAAGGGCTTATACACACACAATTAGAAATTAAAGAGGCATTCTGCACTTATCTTAGTACCTTACATGCTGCACCACCACACACCGCTGACATGCTAATGGACGAGTTCCTCAGCTGACTAACATTCCCTTGTCTGACAGCGGACACGCAGAGAGATCTCTCGGGCCCCATTACCCAGCACGAAATACGAGCTGCGATAAAAGGCCTCAACCGCAACAAAACCCCAGGCCTAGACAGCCTGCCCACAGAATTTTATGACGCTTATTCAGATAACCTCGTCCCAAAGCTGGAGGAACTTTATTAGACGGCCCTGACGTCCGGCCACTTGCCACACTCCACCCTGCAAGCCCTAGTTGCTTCCCTCCCCAAACTGGGATGCGATGGTACTGATTTATCTAAATATAGGCCCTTGTCCATGCTAGCGACCGAATACAAAATCCTTAGCAAAGCTCTAGCTTATCGACTACTCCCTGTCTTAAACACGCTCATACATAAAGACCAATGTGGGTTTCTCCCTGCACGCAGCACCTCCCTAAACACCAGACGCCTACATCATATTATGGTGGCTACCCCCGGGATGTATAAGAATACCAGATGCTTAGTGCTGGACCTACGACAGGCATTTGACTCCATACCATGGAGATACATGTTTGCGGCCCTTCAATTCAAATAAACTATACACAGGGGCACGAGACAGGGATGCACCCTCTCACCTCTATTGTTCGTCCTGGCACTGGAACCGCTAGCGATAGCCCTGAGACAGTCGGCCGAGCAACTGTTGATAACAATAGCGGGCACCGTACACTTAAACTCCATATATGCCGATGACATCCTCCTTTATTTGCGTGACCTGACGCCGGGGCGGAACCCCTTCCCAACATATTCTCCACTTTTGAGCATATCTCGGGCCTAGCCATTAATGAGTGGAAATCTAACGCCTTCTAATTTCAGGATGGGCCCCACTCAGATGTGCATAAATTTGGCACCTACAATCTGCCTGTTGCACATCAGACTTTCAAATACTTGGGAATCCACAAATACAGGGCACAGACTGATCAATCAGATGGTAATCTCATGAAAGCAATCCCTGCTATATGCTCAAGTATTGCTTTCTGGATATCTCTCCCCTTATCAGCAATGGGACAGATCGCCATGTCTAAGATGGTGATGCTTCCCGTCTCCTATATTTCTTTGTAAACCTTCCCCTGATAGTCTCACAGTCCACCTTTTGCATTCTGGGTACACTCCTCTTAGAGCTCATATGGGGGAAGGGTCGACGTAGGATTAGCCTTAAGAAATTAAAACTAGAGCACCATAAGGGACGACTGGGGGTTTCCGACTTTCGAGCGTATTATTACGCAAACCAGCTCCAGTGACTGTCATATTGGACGGCAGGCAGGAACCTGCAGGAAATAGGCTACATACCCCACGACCTAGACCGAGGAGCCCTACACAACTTACTGCTCCAAAAATTCAAAATTCCCCCGGACGGGGTCCATTGCTTCAAACTGCACTTCAGTGCTGGAAAAGGGCGTTACGTTACACCTCAAGCGCGATCCCATATGCAAGTAATATCTCCCTACTAGGACTACCTATCCCCGGGGGCAGGCTCACTAGGACTCGAATACAAGATTGGGCGGAGGCCGGTGTGGAAGAGGTCTGATCGTTCTTTAGTGAAGGCACTCTACTAAACCACGGTACACCTCAAGCGCGATCCCATATGCGAGTAATATCCCCCTACTAGGACTACCTATCCCCGGGGGCAGGCTCACTAGGACTCGGATACAAGATTGGGCGGAGTCCGGTGTGGAAGAGGTCGGATCATTCTTTAGTGATGGCACTCTACTAAACCACAACACTTTTGTGCAGGTCACTGTCGCACCAGACCGCCTGCCTTTACTACACGCAACAATAGCTCATTACGTTAAGACAACATGGGCACCCCAACACACTGAACCCCCACAACATGAGCTAGTGCACATGCTGTATTACATGGGGGTGGGCAGCCACTAGGTTAAATGGTTATATACTGGAATCCGGGCGCAAGCCTCCACTGCACTCACTGACCTCTGCACAAACTGGGCAGAGGTCTCAGACTTAGAACTCTCTGACAAAGCCTGGGCGAGCATCCTAGAACATCCCAAGCGAGTCTCTCGCAATGCCAAACTTACATTTATAGAAACTATGGTACTCCATAGGGCCTACCTGACCCCAAAGAGGATCCAGCACATGTTCCCGGAGGCCCAATACTGCTGCCCATGATGCAAAACAGATGAGGCTGGCTTTAATCACATGCTCTGGGCCTGCCCTCACCTTAGGGACTATTGGAGAACGATCCAGAATTCACTTGGGGAGGTTACACACCTCGCAATTCAGGACAACACTCTGGAGTGCCTACTGGGTCTACGCAGGCGCACTAGCGCCTTGAGAGTCCAGTTACGTTTCCTAGACCTCGCCCTTGTATTGGCTATAAGGGCGATCACCATGAGATGGAAATCACCCAGATGTCCACAATTAACTGAGTGGCAAGGCGATATGATTAGATGGGGCAGTACCGAAAGTGCGGCAATTAGACGAGAGGAGGCACAAGGACTTCGGAAACATCCCATTTCTATGGACTGGGACATCATGTTGGAAGAATTTAGGCAGAAATACCTCCTACCTGCACACATCACCCCAACTCCATGATGTTCTCACTTATATACAAGGGTCAAGAGCAGTGGGTGCCATATAGACCATGGCAGCACTCTATTGGCACGTCAGCAACAGTGGATAGAATCTCCCACTTCACAAAGGTGATAGGTGGTGAGGTAGCCAAGAAATGACAGATCAGGAGGGAGGGTGGGGGGAGCGAGGAAGGGTTTACATTATTGGAACCATTTAAAATTGTGATATGTATTTATTTCTAGAGATATTACGGCATATTTGAAAGTATACACCAATTGTATTATACTCGTACCGACTGCAGTATGATGTACTGACATATGCAACTTGCTATTTAGTCTGTAACAAAAGGAGACTTGTACATTACTGAAAAACAAAACAAAAAATACCACAATGCCCTTGATAGGACTCATGGCCGTTGTTGTGTGGCACTCAATAAAGTTTGTTTAAAAAAAAAATGCCACATCAGCACTAAAATGGTTACTCTAACCCATGATGAGTTTTACTTGGCAGGGCTGTTTTGTATATTCACATATGCGCTTACTTTAAAATGCTTCAAAAAGTTTCTCTCATCCCCTTTACAAGATAGTCACCACTCCTGAAGTGTATTTTTTCAATGCTTTCTAAATGAAGACCTTCTTGACACTATTGATCTAGTTGTCTATCAAATAGTACGTATGCTCTGCTAATTAGTCTGAGGCCAGTTAAATAGTGAAGTTCCAGATATTTAGCCGGCTGCTGGCTAAATTTCAGAGAGTATGTACTATTCTGCCAGCCACTGGATAAATAGCAAAGGTTATGTACTATTTGACCAGTGGCCATATAACAAGCCACTACCAATGCACAAATATCCATTCTCCTTCCCCAGATAGGTACTTTACATATTAAGGATGTAACGTATCTATATTGAACATAATTAAACTCCCCTTGTTACGGCAACAGAACGCATTATAGTGACTATACCAGTATTCACAATGTTCATATCCTCTCCTTCCACACTCAAACATTTATTTACATCCTTCCACATATGGAAGCAATCTTTTTCTGTGCAAAGGTTTTGCTGGGTAATGCCTTCTGGCTGCTATGTTTATTTAAGGTATTTTCCTCAAATGATCCTTCACTAAAAGAGGGGTCGACTATGGCTTGACTAAGCTTTAGAAACACCACTCTTACTTAGGAAATCCTCACTTTGTATGTTCATTCCGCATGCGGGTGCACTAGAAACACGCATTGTTCCTCTTCTCATGCTGTGCTTGTCCTGGAAGAAAGGGAATTTCAAGTTGGGTTTTAAGCCCAATGAATGACACGGGTGTCAACAGTTGACCTCAGCAGGCAGAGCTGTTTGTTTGGTAATAGGCCCAAGTGAAATTTAAATTATGCCAGCATAATTTGCATAATTTCATAAATTTCATCTTACACTTGCTATGCCGAATTCCTGAAATTTTACCACTTTGCTTAATAACACTGGTGTTCATGGCAAAATCATAGCATGAGAACAATTTGAACAACCAGAATGTGAGTGGCAATTTGGTGTTTTGTGCTATTATTTGAGCATGAAATTTATCCATGCATTACATTTTATGTAAGGATGAACTTTCCAAAAATTTCTCATGATTTTGCAAAAGTAAATTATAGAAATGTTGCTCACCTCTGGCTGGGAGACTGTGCCTGCTTAGTATGGGGCCAACTCACAAAAGGATTTATGAGTATGGCAAGTAGAAATACAGGAATGTATGTCCTGCATCCTATTAGCAACAGTGCAAATAAGGCCCAGTCCTTTCTGTTTGTACTAACTATATATGAATATTGCCAGAGGATTCTCGTTTGAGATGTTTTGAGACCAATTCACAAATGCATGTATGAATAAGTAAAGGTTTACTTCAGGAGTTCTACTTTACATGCTCCAAAATGTCCCATTTCATTAATAATCAGATGTGAGGGAAAATAACCTATGTGAATGCATGAAATTATAGTACATCCTAGCTACACTCTCCGGTTATTAATTAATTTTTACTATGCAAGGGTTGGACAAGATCATGAGAGAACTTTGTGAGCTGTGGTGGCAATTAACCAAAACAGCAAATTCCAAGATCCCTGAGAATTCCATGTCCCTGTTACACCATTTTGTCATGGCTTTCTGTGCTCTTTACCAATCTGTTTATTAACTGGTTTGCTAGGTTCACTAGTTTAATTGACTGAACCAAACCTACAACTTCCACAATGTACTGATTGTAAGATGAGGTAATCTGTTCAGCCTAACACTTACTTTAAAAATATTCCTGTAATGCAACCCAATGAAACCTGAATCTGGCAACATCGACATTGAACTGATGTTATGTGTGTCCCTTGCTTTTATAGCCTTGTTTACAAACAATGAGGAATAGGGTGGAGTATTTATCTCATCTATTAAATTGATTGATGGGCTTTCTTTCGGTAAAAAATACCATAAAAGCTTTACAGAAATACAATTTACAACAAATTTCATATACAATCTATTTAGACACAATGGATAAAAACATAGATGAAGATGATTAAAAAAGGTTAAAACAATGATTAAATTGATAAGGAAAGCCTTCTATTACGAATCAACCAAGCCCATTTTAAGAATTTTGACACAGCACATACAATCACAGGGGATGTGTCAGTCATTAAAATACGCATTGCCACTATACACTGGCGGAAGCCTAAGAGTCTGCAAAGTGGTTTTAGCCAACGAGTCCTCGGAGCATGATAGTCCGGGCATTCGAAGAAGATGTGGGCTACAGACTCTATTCGAGAGGGACAAGATGCACAAAAAGGTGAAAGTTGATATTGATGAGGCCGCTTCCAGCGGGCGACTACCTCACCTACTGGTAGAATCCCCACACGAAACTTGAAATACAGGGTGCGGTCAAACGGAATGGAGACAATGTCTAAATAGGGTTCGTATGCCACCACATCCTTGGTCCTCACAAAAGCTACAGATGCGTTGCAGAGGCGTGAGTCAATATGTAATTTTGCAGGGACCCAGTACCAATACAACTTTTTGATAGTAGCCTTTGGTGGAGCAGTTTTCAAGGACCACGCATCAGGTAACCCTTTCTCCTTTAAAAGTCTTTTGACATCCCTCAACCATTTAATCCTGGACCACCCTGCCATCGCCATAACCTCAGATAGTGCTTCCGCATAAGAAACTAATTCGGGCACCCGCCATAACCGTGCCCAAAGGAGCAGGGGACGAAGTTGTGCTTGGTCCCTGATAGATCTGCAACCTAAATCCAGTAGCACTGGCACTGTTGGTGTACTCCATGGAAGGGCCATCAGATCTTTCAAGAATTTATTCTCTGATTTGGCTAGTGGATCCAGGTTGCAGGTGCCCCACAGCTCCGCCCCATATAGAGCGGCGCTGACCCCCCTCGCTTTATATATTTCCACAACTGGGGCGAGGGGTTTGCTGGATGAGGAGCGTTGTTTAAGTAAGATGCCTCCTACCCTTTTGTGGCCCAGTAGCATTTTGTGGATGTGTGAATTCCAGGAAAGGGAATCATTGAGGCGGATACCCAGGCAGTCAAATTAAGAAACTCTCTCCAATGGCTCGGAATTCAAAGTCGGGGGTCTGCCTAGTTTCTTGGGGGGGTTCATGACCAGGAACTTAGTTTTGTCGGTGTTAAACACCAGCCCTCTCAACAGACAAAACTCCTGAAAACTATTTAAAAGGCTCTGAAGACCCATGGGGGATTTTGAGATAAGCAGAGTGTCATCTGCAAAAAGCAGCGTAGGGATCCGCTTACCCGCCAAGGAAGGAACGTCCGAGGGATTTCTAAGCAGATGATCAACCACACCGTTTACATAAAGCAAAAACAGGGTGGGCGCCAGAACACATCCCTGACAGACGCCCCTTCCCACGGGGATCCTTTCGTTTTTTTCACCCTTCGTACCCCAACGCACCAGTGCAAAATTGCCGTCGTGTAATTTTACCAATAGGGAAAGAATGTACGGGGGCAGCCCTAAGTCTAGCAAGACTTTCCATAACTTCTCCCTTGGGACCAGGTCGAAGCAGTCTTTAGGTCTATAAAGGCCAAATATAGACTGCCCCCTCCCAGCACCACCACCTTCGAATGGTAAAGAGTCAATCTAAAGGCCTGCTCGATGGTCCCAGTGCCAGAGCGGAACCCAGCTTGGAGGTCCGACAAGATGTTATTGTCGTCCATCCACTGGAGCATCCTTCTCAAGATCACCTTCCCTGCCACTTTTTAGGAGGAGTCAATAAGACTTATTGGCCTATAGTTGGCAGGGTTGTCCCGACAACCTTTCTTAAATATCGGGACAACCTCTGCCCCCTTCCAGGATTCAGGAACGGGCGCCCCCTCACTAATGGCATTTAGCAGTGATGATACAAGATTCCCCACTCCATTAGGTTTGTCCGTAATAGATCTCCCGGTATCCCGTCAGGCCCTGCAGCTTTCAGCGGCACCAGGGTTTTAATTACATCCATCTCCTCTCTAGCAGTAAAGGGAACATACTCAAATCCCGTTAGGAAAACTCCCAATAAAGGAGCAATATTAATGAGTGGCTCGATTGTGGCATAGAGGGATGCGAAGTGATTAAACCAGCTCTGGGCAGGGATGTTGCACGTCATCAATGTGCTGTCTGGCCTATCCCTGGATCTTATAAGGTTCCAGAAACCTCTAGCATCCCTTTCCAGACTAGCTTTCCTCAGATCCGCCCAAAAGTTATCCTCCCATTCTCTCTTTGCTGCAAGCACAGTCTGCGAATAGTTTTTCCTTGCCACTCGTATGTCGGCCAAGGACTTGCTCTTCACAGCGCAAATCAATGAGCTTTTCATCTCCCTACACTTTTTCGTAAACCAACCATATGGGTTTGGCCTAGATTTACCCTTATCAGCACGAGAGGCCTTGTTTGGAAGATAAAAAAGTTCGCTCAGGGCCTTGGTGGTAGCACAAAAAAGCGATGATACCTCCTCAGAATGTAACGTAGGTACAACTAACTTGGACTGGGCAGTAACCAGAACTGTTGAAATAGTTAGGACTTTCTCTTCGTCCATAATAATGTTACTCCATTTTAACCGCCTACCACAATTGGAGGGATAAAGCTCCTGGTGGGCAAGCGTTGAAGGGGACGTATGTACCCTCGAGTACTCCGTCCAAAAAGGACGAAGAGAAAGGGAGAGAGGGTTGTGGTCACTCTACTGTGGGGAGTACCTCCATATCCAGCAAGTGGCCCCAGGATTTTACGTCGAGGAGGATGTAGTCTATTCTGGACGTGTGGTCCACCCTATTGTAGGTATGCGCTCCAGACGGATCCAGAGACGTCCTACCATTCACTGCCCTAAGATCGAATTCCAAGTTTAAGGAGTAAATTTGGACCGCCACTTGAGACCACCTTCTGATCGGAGGTAAGGTCAGAGCTGGAATACCTCTCCTGTTGTCATCGTCAGCAGTCCCCAAAGAGTCCTCCAATCCAAGAGGCTCAAACGTGCAGTTAAAATCCCCTGCAACTAAAACATGAGAACTATCAGAGCCCCTCCTTAACAGGGATTCTAACTCTGAAACTATAGGCGAGAGTAGACCTCCCTTTGTGCCCCTAACATAGATGTTGAAAATGTCTAGGGCTAGCCCTCTCTTGGGTCCTTTGAGGGATATGCTCAAAAGGTCGAGTGAATCAGTCACACGCTGGATGACCTGACAGCCGAGTGAAATGGCGACCCATATGAGAAGACCTCCAGAAGGGCGGCCTTTCCCGGAAGGGGATGGTACTGCTGGCAGGAAAAAGGATGAATATCCTACCTTGTGGCAAGGCTCCCTACTCCAAATTTCTTGGAAGATACAAATGGAGTAACCCTCCACAAGGGTGTTCCAATCCGGAACAGCCAGCTTCCTTATTTTATTTATTTATTTTTAAAATTTATAAAGCGCAACATATGCCCTTGGGCGTCTTGGCGCTAAAAACTCATGGATGCCTCATTATACTCGATTACAGTTCCAATAATGCATTCAATAATAGGAAAGGTTATTGATCAAACAACCATGTCTTCACTAATTTTCTGAATTGTAGCAGCGTGGAGGTTGATTTTATAGCTAGTGGAAGGGTGTTCCAGAGTCTAGCTGCTGCGATGGTGAAAGATCTATCTCCCCAAGTAGCTGTCCTGGTTCGTGGTACCAGCAGATTGAAAGAATTAACTGATCTTAGTTGTCTATTGGGGCGATATAACAGAAGTCTCTGTTTGAGGAATTGGGGTCCATGTTGCTGAATTGCTTTAAAGGTGAGACACAATGTTTTGAACTTAATCCGGTTTTTGACCGTCAGCCAATGGTAGCTCCTAATTACCTGTCTAATTGGTCTATATTTGGGTGTCCTGGAAAGCATTCTCGCTGCAGCGTTCTGGATAAGCTGGAGCTTGGCAATTACCCGAGCTTGAGCATTAAGAAATAAGCCGTTACAATAATCCAAGGCTGATAAAACAAGTGCACTCACCACTGTTTTCCCTCCAGATTCTGAGAGAAATGGAATTATTTTTTTAAGAATTTTGAGTTTAAAAAAAGCAGTAGACATTGTTTGATTGGCATGATCGACAAAATTTAATTTCTCGTCGAAGATGACTCCTAGATTACGGACTTTCTTCACAGGACATGGTAAGACTCCAAGGAGCGGAGGCCACCAGATGGATGACCAGATGGGAAAAAGCTGACCAAAAATAATCACCTCAGTTTTATCTGAGTTCAGCCTTAAACAGTTGCTGGCCATCCAGTCCTTAATTGCCAACATGCCTTCCTGAAACCTGGCTGCCACCTCTTCTCCATCTTTATTGATGGCTAGCACCAGTTGCGTATCATCGGCATACGTGGTGAGACTCATCTGGTAGTTCTTAATTACCCTAGTTAAGTCCGACACATAAATGTTAAAAAGCGTCGGGCTCAGAGATGAGCCCTGTGGCACTCCACATGGTAGTGCTAGATTGGCCGACCGAAAAGGCCCCAAGGTTACTGCCTGTGTTCTTGCAGCCAGGAATGAGGTAAGCAATGCTCGGGCCTTAGAGTGAACACCCAGCTCCCCGACACGGTCAATCAAGGTGGAGTGATTGACCGTGTCGAATGCAGCAGACAGATCTAACATCACCAAGACCGCTGTGCCGCCCTGGTCTCTTATGGCCTGATGTCATCTGCTGCCTTGATAAGTGCAGTCTCAGTTCCATGCAACTTCCGGAAACCAAACTGAGACTCATCAAGTAAGTCATTGTGCTCAATATACTCTGAGAGCTGGATATTCATTATTCTCTCCACCACCTTGGCTAGAAAAGGCAGGCTGGCAATTGGCCTGTAGTTTTTTAATAACTCTTTATCCAAACCTGGTTTTTTCAGGAGTGGTTTTATTAGAGTATTCTTTAATCTATCAGGGAAGACACCTGATATGAACATCGTATTACAGATTTGCATAGTGAAATCACTTATTAGGTCAATTATGGGAGGAAAAACCTTGGGAGGACATGGGTCCAAAGCCGATCCTGATCTAATAGACCCAATAATCGCTATGAGTTGATCCTTCTGTACCTTTTTGAATTCGGCAAAGGAGCATTCAATTTGCCTGTTGGGTGGATAACACTGCAAATCTTTTGGTTTGTTAGTAGTTGCGAATTCGACGTAGATGTCATTTACCTTGGAAAAGAAGAAGTTTGCCAAGGCATCACAAAAAGCCTGAGAGGATGGAGGAGCCAGATCCTGTGACTGACCCGCTAGAGATTTTACTGTCTCAAACAATTGTCTGCTAGAGTTTTTTGCCGATTCTATCTGTTCCTCATAAAAATTCTTTTTGGCCTCAAGAATCATTTTTTTATAGGCTGCTAGTGTCTGTTTATATTGTATTTTGCTCTCAGTATCATAGGTTTTACGCCACCTTCTCTCATAGCTCCTACAGGTCTGTTTTTGTCTTCTTAAAGTTTCCGTAAACCAAGGGGCTGACGGCATCTTTCTGTTTTTAGAAAACGTTTTTGAAGGGACGGCTATGTCTAACGCTTACCCTAGCCATTCTGAAAATTGTTGCACCGCCACATTAACATTTTCCGAAATATTCGGCCATGTGTCAGTAAGAGAAGTTCTTAAAATAGCCTGATCAATATCCTTCCAAACCCTAAAGGATTCTTGCATTGGGAGGTGTTGATTAGTTTTTTGGGTTTGGTTAATGCTAATACTGCTCATTATAGCAAAGTGATCAGACCAAATAAGGGGTAGTATTTCATTTATTTTTATCTCATTAATATTCGTAAAAATGCCATCCAAGGTATGGCCAGCCTCATGTGTAGATGTTGTAACCAGCTGGGTCAGACCAAGGGTGGCAAAATCGGACAGGAGAGAAGCGGTTTCGGAATCATAAGAACTTTCCAAGTGAAAGTTCATATCTCCCAAAACCATGAAGGAATCATCAATTGCCAGCGGTTCCATAAGTGGTAAGAAGGAAGACAAAAATTCAGTACGAGCTCCTGGTGGTCTGTATATTAATACTCCTTTGAGGTTGTATGAGGGGGTGAGCTTGATAGAAAACTGCAATGCTTCACAGGTTTTTGAGGGTAAGGACAGAGTTCTAACTGGGAAGTTGCTCCGGGCGATGATCGCCAAACCCCCACCTCGTTTCCCCTGTCTATCTTGTCGATATACAGAAAACCCATTGGGAACGGCCACCACGAGATCCGGGCCAGATGTATCCCCCATCCAAGTTTCTGTGATAAAGAGAAGATCTATTTTTTTGTCTTGAATGAAATCAGTGATTTCCTGTCTATGTTTTCCCAGGGACCGTGCGTTTATAAGGGAGATAATAATATCATTATGCTTGTTGTTAGGTGTTTGATATGATATAGGTTTTTTAACAGCAAGCGGTGTCTGGTATTTACAGCCAGAGCAAAGAGTACTCCCTTGTAATCCCTGCAACATTCCAGCTGAGAATCTTTATGACAGGAACAACCAGAGGTGGCTCTACTTGGGATACAAGGTTAGAAACCCGCTCCCCCTCGGGGGGTGAACAAGGAGCACTGTTTCCCTGCTTAGACCCACAGCCAGGACTAGCACCCTGTGTCAGGGGACCACACTCAATAGGGAAGGATATCCAACTAGTGTTAGTGGTCACCAAAACACTGGGATCCGACCGAGGACTCAGGCCCGGGGGCGGAGGAACTACCCCACAAGAGGTATCGTTTCAATAACCTGGGAACCTTCCGTATGTCCCCAGCCATGAAGTAAACTGAAAGGGCACAGAAAAAGGGTCATATCCAGGGAGGGCAAAGTTATGCCAACCTCTGTCGTCCTGGATGGTACCAAGTTGATTGCCAACTGGTCTCGGGTAGAAAAATGTCAAATCAACTACTCCAATGCCTACACTACTAGTACCTAAATTTTGGTTAGAAATTAGCTGAGCTACCCTGGGGTCCTTGAAGTTAACCACCACACAGTCCCCCTCAAAACGCTTATGACCACAACCTACCCATCCTACCCTTCTGACACCCAGAATCAGCCCATCTACTTCCCTTGGCAGTGGTCTATTGATCCTTAACCAGTGCATGGTTTTATTTTTTAGCGTCTGGTAGGATTCTTGCTGCCCAACCAACAGAGGTGGTACATTGGTAAGGATGGCAACAAAGGGGTGGCAGTCTCATTGGAGGTATTCTACGAGCCACTTTGGTAGAAAATGTATCAGGCTGGCTAGTGAGGGGAGGAATAGGGCTGGTCATTCTGGATTGGGCTGGCTCATGACAATTGCTAGTGCTAAAATTCCTCGGTTTAGTAGTAACATTTGTACCAGTTGCCTCAGCACCTACATGGTTCTTAAGTTGTGTTTTATTAGCCCTTGGTTGGTCAAGTGAATGGGATGTGTTCTTATGGATTTGACCTGGGTTATGAGGCCCCCCTTTGGCAGTAGCAACAGGAGGAGGAAGGGACTCTGGCACGGGCACCCCACTTACCAATCCACTTACATTGGATGGAATTTGAGGAATGGTAGAGGTCACCCTAGCCACTTGATCCCCCCCTGAATCACTATCCCCTGTCCTAGAGTGTAATTTGATTAGGGATTTAGTAGAGAAAAAGTTATCTAATGTTATTTGTTCAAAGCTGTCGAAACGATCCGCTAGCCTTTTGACTCGTTCCACAATAGGGGTCAATAGAGATTTCATCAATTTCTCTATCTGGGCCATTAATGGTATATCTGGGGATATGATCTCGGCAGGAGCCGTCGCCGGAGTGTCGCATGGTTTACCTAATGACTCTCCAGGAGACACCCCCCCCCCCCGAATCAGTCTGAACACAACCTAAACCCGCCCCTTTGGACTTTTGAGATGCTCCAACTCTTAACCCAAGTTTCCTAAATTTCTTGAAGGGTTTTGAATGACAACTTTTTCGGGGACTAGTAATCCTTTTCCTTTTAGTGCGGGGGATTTTAGTAACTTCTTGGGCTAACACAACTGGCAAAGCAGTAAATTCCTCGTTAGTAGAAGTGGTATTTTGGGTAGACATGACGGGAGAAATGTTTATAGAGTCTAGAGCCGAGAGCTCATTTCCGGTCGGGGGAACGGGGTATAACGTACTCTCCCCCCTGACAGGACTGGGCGACAGGGATCTTTCGTGGGGCTTTTCCAAAGGTGTACAAATAATCAAGTCAGGTCGGTTAAGGGTGGGGAAGAGGGAACCGACACCAGAGAGCCTAGGGATACCCGCTTCTCTAAGGGGAGTTTGAGAAGTTCAATAGATAGCCTGCGCTCAGCACGTCTCTCAGCTAAGGCAATCTCTCTGTTGATCTCATGAGTAGCCCTAGAAAAGTACTTATCTAGAGGACCCAAAATTGCAACCCCTAAGGTAGGCGGAAGGGGATTCAGTGAGGGAGTAGATTGGTATGAAGACATTTTTTGACAAAACCAGATAACAGGTCACTATACCTTTACACAGGCTAGTCCGATAGTTTGGCGCTGGATGTCAGAGGGTGGGCCCAGCCCAGCCTCCTGCAGCCCCTGACGGCCACAGATGGCCCGCCCTTCTCCCGGGCTTCTCCCGGGACGCTCCCGCGTGCTCCCGCGCAGCGGTGTACTAATCCTGTTAAAAGGGGTAGGGAGAGGGCAGGGGGCGTGTCAAGCAGGGAGAGCGGACCAGGTGTGTCCAATCGGTCGATGCAGGGACTCCTGGGATACGGAGTCCCTGTTACACAGCTCGCAGCCCTGCTGCCGTCCAATCCTCGGCCCTCCGATTCTCCGTCCCAGGCTCAGTCAATCGCCCACCTCGAGCTGCGAAGCGGGACCCACGCAGCGGGTCCGGCGAGCAGTCAGCAGCAGCAGCAGCAGCAGCCCCAAGTAAACAATGGTCGGTGATGCAAACGGGCAGTTCCTCTACACCAGGCAAGCACAAAGTGTCCCACGAAGGCTTCAGGTGCCCCTGCTATTTAATGCTCAAGGGCGGGGGGCATGTCAAGCAGGGAGAGCGGACCAGGTGTGTTCAATCGGTCGATGCAGGGACTCCTGGAATACGGAGGACTCCTGG
This sequence comes from Lissotriton helveticus, assembly GCF_964261635.1. Classification (NCBI taxonomy): domain Eukaryota; kingdom Metazoa; phylum Chordata; class Amphibia; order Caudata; family Salamandridae; genus Lissotriton; species Lissotriton helveticus. The sequence goes on from NC_136073.1 coordinate 444,616,028, forward strand.
AATACGGAGTCCCTTTTACACAGCTCGCAGCCCTGCTGCCGTCCAATCCTCGTCCCTCCGATTCTCCGTCCCAGGCTCAGTCAATCGCCCACCTCGAGCTGCGAAGCGGGACCCGCGCAGCGGGTCCGGCGAGCAGTCAGCAGCAGCAGCAGCCCCAAGTAAACAATGGTCGGTGATGCAAACGGGCAGTTCCTCTACACCAGGCAAGCACAAAGTGTCCCACCATTAAATACGATTACTCTGTGTAGAGGTATTTGCCTAAATACCGCCTTAAAGCAGAAATTAAACATAAAAATGGGATATATGATGTTAGCACGCATACTTTTAGCACGCAGACCATTACCACGCAATTTTTACAACGCAGGACTCTTTACCACGAATACCTTTACAACGCAATACACTACAACGCAGGTACTATTACAACGCATACCATTACAACGTAAGTATAGGTAAGTATATAATATGTTAAAATAATGTAATTATTAGTAATATTTTTTTAATTAATAAATTATTATTTTAATATTAAATATTTTAATTAATTATATTAATTTTTATTTATTAATTTGTAAGTATATATGTTAAAAATACCCCTGTACCCCAAAACCCAAACCCATCCCTAAAACCTAAAAATACCCCTGTACCCCAAAACCCAAACCCAACCCTGAAACCTAAAAATACCCCTGTACCCCAAAACCCAACCCCAACCCTGAAACCTAAAAATACCCCTGTACCCCAAAACCCAAACCCAGCCCTGAAACCTAAAAATACCCCTGTACCCCAAAACCCAAACCCAACCCTGAAACCTAAAAATACCCCTGTACCCCAAAACCCAAACCCAGCCCTGAAACCTAAAAATACCCCTGTACCCCAAAACCCAAACCCAGCCCTGAAACCTAAAAATAACCCTGTACCCCAAAACCCAAACCCAACCCTGAAACCTAAAAATACCCCTGTACCCCAAAACCCAAACCCAACCCTGAAACCTAAAAATACCCCTGTACCCCAAAACCCAAACCCATCCCTGAAACCTAAAAATACCCCTGTACCCCCAAACCCAAACCCAGCCCTGAAACCTAAAAATACCCCTGTACCCCAAAACCCAAACCCAACCCTGAAACCTAAAAATACCCCTGTACCCCAAAACCCAAACCCAGCCATGAAACCTAAAAATACCCCTGTACCCCAAAACCTAAACCCAGCCCTGAAACCTAAAAATACCCCTGTACCCCAAACCCAACCCTGAAACCTAAAAATACCCCTGTACCCCAAAACCCAAACCCAGCCCTGAAACCTAAAAATAACCCTGTACCCCAAAACCCAAACCCAGCCCTGAAACCTAAAAATACCCCTGTACCCCAAAACCCAAACCCAACCCTGAAACCTAAAAATACCCCTGTACCCCGAAACCCAAACTCAGCCCTGAAACCTAAAAATAACCCTGTACCCCAAAACCCAAACCCAGCCCTGAAACCTAAAAATACCCCTGTACCCCAAAACCCAAACCCAACCCTGAAACCTAAAAATACCCCTGTACCCCAAAACCCAAACCCAATACCCCTAATAAATGTTTTAAAAAAAAGATAAACTTACCTATACTTACGTTGTAATGGTATGCGTTGTAATAGTAGCTGCGTTGTAGTGTAATGCGTTGTAAATACATGCGTTGTAAATACCCTTGCGTTGTAATGGTTTCGTTGTAACAGTACATCGTGGTAAAAGATGCATGGTAACGGTTGTATACCATAAAAAAGACATGTAACATGCAGAATGTTTTTCAACATACTAAATTTCTCATGTTGTTTTCCTATTCTCAGTCTGTTCCCCAATAAATTCAGCAAGTTTTACATCAGGGAATATCTATGGGTGTTTGCACAGCCATCAGAATGTATCCCTGAACATATTTATTGTTTTAAGTTTTAGAGTGAAAGTTTATTAAAATAATTTGCAATGATAACATTTAAATGAACAACAGAAACATTGAGCATAAGATCATATATCCTGAAAAAAGAAAAATATAACATAACACCAGTAGAGAGGCATACATGATAGCAATAATAGAACAAATGCAAAATAAGCAATGAAAAATGTAGAGGAATAAAATATAGCATAATAAAATAGGATAACAACTTTTTAACAAAACAACATCATGGAGGTTTAGGTACTTCTTCAATTCGGGGTTTGTGAGAACATGTAGTATGAGCAGATTTATCTAAAAAGGAGGTGACTGGAAGCCATAGGAGATTTCTTTTAATAGCTAACAAAACAGTGTGTATGTAAGCCCTATCAATCAATCAATCAATCAATCAATCAAGCTTCATTTGATTAAAAGAATAATCAAAAAGCCCTATTAAGTCTATGGTGATAACATACACCATACCACCATAATGGAAAAGATACTTGAGAAGAGTCTTTCCAAGATTTGGTAATCCGCTGGAAAGCTACCGCTAGAAGTAAATCAAGTTTACAAAAATCAACAGATTGAGATGACCAATAATCAGAAACACTACCTAGATAAAGATTAATAAAAGTAAAGGGAGAGTGGGAGTTAAAAATTGATTCAATCTGTTTCCAAACTTTTAACCAAAAGTCATAAATATGGGAACATTCAAATAACATATGTTTAAGATCTGCAAATGGATGAGCACAGAACCACCACTTGGGGGATAGTGTAGGATCTAATGCCTAGATGCATCAAACAGAATTGCATTCGCAAACGGTGCGAATCGCAATTTTCGACCGTTTGCGAATGCAATTGACTAATTTGGAATGCATCGTGCATTTCGCAATTTTAGGAATCGCAACCATGTTGCGATTTCTAAAATTGCGATTGCATTTAAGAAATCGCAATTTGAGATTTCTTAAATGCAATGCGTGATTATTTTTGAATTGCGAATTCGCAATTTGGAAGGGGTAAAATAGCATGAAATTGAACTTCATGCTAATTTACAGAAAACTATCAAATATGCACTAATTGCATTTTTGGAAGTTTAAATTTACACATGTGTGTGTGTAAATTGCATTTAAAGTTACATTTCAGGGGTGCAGGGAGGGGTTCTTTGGACCCCCCCTGCACCCTTGAAATTGCATTCACATTTTGCGAATCGCAATTTGAAATTCGCAAAATGTGATTGCCTTCCCATTCATAGGGTTTTCCTTAATTCCGATTCGCAAATTGTGAATCGCAATTAAGGAAAAATACCGAATCGCAAAAATAAATGCGAATTGTTCATGCATTGCCGTTTGCGATTTCTAAATTGCGATACCTTAATTTTCGCAATTTAGGAATCGCAAAAGGCAACAATGATGCATCTACCCATTATTTATAAATCCTAACAGGGGTAATAAATAATCTATTATAAACAAAAAATAATGTTCGAGTTATGTTAGCCGTTCTAGAAGACTTTCTTTTTTTAGTCCAAATCGTAGTCCAAAGAGAAGTGGGAAAGGTAGATTGAAAATCTATTTCCCAACAAAGTTCGACTTCATTTTTATCTCTATCCATTGGAATTAGAGTTATATGTTTATAGATTTGAGAAGCAGAGGGTAATGTGTCTAATAATTTGTAAAGAGGAGGAGAAGAGAATGATGATACTTCTTCAGAAGAGAGATTTGTGATAAACCTTTTGGATTGCTAGGATAAGTAAGTTATATTTATTTGCATACGAGGCCGGAACTGAAAAAAGAGTTTGAGCTTCAGAAAAAAGAAGACTAGAACCATCCTGATTTAATTGAGATACTTGCTTCAATCCCTTAGAATACCAATCTTTCCAGAAAATAACTCTGTCTTTGACCTTAATCAAAACATTATACCAGATAGAGGAAGCAAAAAATTTCTCTCTAGATGACTTGAATGACATACAAATAGGAGAAAGAATCCTGCATGTATTCTTGAAAATTGGAAGAGACAAGAAAGAAGGTTTAGATAAAAAAGATAAACATTCTAGCAAGGAAAAGGGACTGAAATAAGATTTCTCCAGGTCAGCCCATAAAGGTAGAGGCACAACCTCGTTGTCGTGTAATAAAAATGCAGACTGTTTAACACAGAATGCCTGATGATATTTGATGAAGTCTGGAAAATGAATACTCCCCAGAAGGTTTGGTTTTTTAAGTTTACAAAAGAGATTTTTTCCCATTCCATAAAGATTTGGATAGAATTGAGTAGTTTTAAAAAAAATAATGTTTGGGAACATTACTAGGCATGTTAGAAATATAAAATAATACAAAGGGAACAAGCATCATCTTCATGGAATCAAGACGCCCCCACCAGGATAAAAATAGGGGATTCCAGCGAGATGTAAGATCAAGTAGGATTGTAGATAAAGAGTCCACGTTCAAAGTGATAGAATTTTTAACAGAATCTGAGAACAATAAGCCAAGAAATTTAATTTGGTTTGGATTCCCATGAAAGGAAGATGTAATGAAGTTAGCGTGGAAGCATCATTTATTTAAGGGAAGAATTTCACATTTATCTGCATTCAATTTGTACTCTGAAACCTGTGCAAAAATATCTACTTTTAGTAAAAAGGCAGGTAAAGATGATTGAGCGGGAGACATAAATAACAGAATATCATCAGCATAAGCTAAAATCTTAAATTGAGAGTTTCCATAAGAAAAATTTGGGGATTAGAGCGGATCTTTATTTAAAAGGGTTCTACGGTGAGAATAACTAATGAAGGGGAAAGAGGGCAACCTTGTCGTACACCTCTACGCAGAAGAAAATAAGAAGACAAGAGATCATTAGCTAGAATAGAAGAATTGGGAGAAGAGTAAAGTAATGACACATATTGAATGAACTTAAGACCAAACCCGAACCAGAAAAGGGTAGCAAAAATAACAGACCAATTAACCCTATCAAATGACTTTTCTGGGGGATGTATGACGTTACAACGCATACATTCACAACACATACCATTACAATGAAACTTTTACAACGCAGGATCCATTACAACGCATGCCATCACAACGCATGCCATTACAACGTAGCTGCTATTACAACGCATGCCATTACAACGTAAGTATGGGTAAGTAATATATAGTGTAAGTGTTGGATAGTGTAGGGGTTAAAATTACTATTCTAACTCCAGGGGGGGGGGCGTAATAGTAGGGTAAGTGTTGGATGGTGTAGGGGTTAACATTAAAATAAATACTTACCCACACTTACGTTGTAACGGCGTGCGCTGTAATAGCAGCTGCGTTGTAATGGCATGCGTTGTAATGGCATGCGTTGTAATGGATCCTGCGTTGTAAAAGTTTAGTTGTAATGGTAGTGCGTTGTGTTAGTTGCATTGTAAAGGATGTTTCCCTTTCTGGGTCTAAAGAAATCACTGCTAGCGAGGATTTATAAGATTTGGGCTTACTAATAACATTACAAAATAAGCTTATGTTATCAGAAAGAAGTCTACCTTTAATAAATCCACATTGTTCTTTTCCAAATAAATGTGGTAAAAAATTCTCCAGGGGTCGAGCTAAAATTATTGCCAACATCTTAAATTCTAAATTAATCAGAGAGATTGGGTGATAATTCTTACATAGTTTATGGTCTTTCCCATCTTTTGGAAGAAGGCAAATCAGTGCTTCTTGAAAAGATCCGCTGGATGATTTAGTTGAAATAAAATAAAGAAAGAGTTGATGTAATTTAGGTTTAAGGAAAAAGAGAAATATGAGTAAAATTCAATGGTGAAACCAACAGGTCCAGGAGCTTTTTCCCTGTTTTATGGAGCGAATGGCAGTAGAAATGTCCTGAATCTGAATGTCCTGTTACAATAAAGAAAAATCTAAGTCAGGATGTGAAGGTGCAGAAATGGAGGATAAATAAAGAGAAGCATCATGTACTTCCAATTGAACCTCTGGGAAGGGTTTGATAACATTTTGTAAATTCTAAAAGAATATCCTCACTTTTATAAAGAGTCTGATTAGAAGAAGATAGAAAAGAATCAATACCAGTACGTTCCTTCTTGATTTTCAAATAATTTGCAAGAAGTTTCCCTGATTTATTCTGACCACCATAGTATTTTGCACTAGCCTTAAGTAGAAAAGAATTAGCATTGTCGGTAGAGAGTCGATTGAATTCAAATTTGGCCTGTAGATCATTCAAGGTATTCGTAGATTGGGGTTTATAATAAGATTAATCTAGTGTTTTAATCTGTAAGATAAGAGTCTTTAATTTATTAGCAGCTGTTTTCCATTTTTGAGAAACAAATTGAATAATGAAGTCCCTAGAAGCGGCTTTAGAGGTGTCCCAAACAATTTGAGGTGTAATCCCAGGACTCTCATTTTCCTTACAAAAAGCATGAGCAAAATGTTCAAAGGTGTATGTGAATGGTGAGTCTGACAGAAGAGCATTATTAAACCTCCAAGTTACTGGTGCATGGTCAGAGATCAATATAGATCCTATTTCAGAATTAATAACTCTTTGAGCAAGATTACTGGAAATAAAAATATAGTCCAACCTAGATTGGGAAAAGTGTACAGGAGAAAAGAAAGTATACTCTTGGAGAGTGGGATTACATAATCTCCAAGCATCAACAAGAGATCTTTGGAAAAGGGTTGATGTAAATTGAGAATTCATGGGAGAAGGTATAAATTTGGTTTTAGAATGTCTGTCTAGGATAGGGTCAAACACCATATTGCAATCACCACCCACAATCAAATAATCATCAGAATAAGTCATCAATTTAGATAATAATCCTGGTCAAAAAGATTTATCAGGCGCCGTTGGTGCATACAAATTAATAATAGTTACTGGAATTTTATTAACAAGTAAAGAGACATATACCTGTCTGCCATCACAATCCACATCTTGAGTAAGCATTTGTATGTTAAGACGTTTGTGACATAAAATAGCTACCCCATTAGATTTTCCTGACCCCGGAGAGGCAAAAACCTGACCAACCCATTGACGCTTTAGTTTAGCAATTTCTTTATCAACAAAGTGTATTTCTTGAAACAAAATAATGTTTCCTTTTAAAGAGGAAAGATGACGCTTTATAAGGGAACCTAAACCTTTAACATTCCATGAAATGATTCTTAAAGTCAATTATCACGTAACATTAACTTAAGAACTTTACCATAAATGAGAATAGCAGTAACTGGTGCATTATCAGAACAATAGGAAAAATAGAATAAAAGATAACTTTGAAACAATGAAAGCAAGATGAAGAGATTCACAAATAGGAATAAGAAAAGAGATAGAGAGTAAAGGATAGAAAAAAGATGAAAACAAAGAGAATGACATGAACATCTAGTTTTAAAAGGCATTAGACCGAGAAAAAGATATAAGAAGATTATATATAAGGATAGTTGCTAAGGACCATTGTAGGAAAACAGAAAGTGAAGAAAAAAGAGAAAGAAAACACACAAGAAAGAGGACTATAGAAACAAAAAGGTACCAAAACCATGTATGGGATACAAAAAATGACATACCAAAAACACACAAAAAGGTTGAGGGTAGTGGAGCCACAAGGAGGAATGGTATATCAACTGGAACTCCATTGACGGGTACGAGAGGAGGACAAAATATCATCAGATGAACGGGTAATCCCATGAATGAATATGAGGAAGTTAAACCTAATAAAAAAGAGATAATATACATTATTTATATAGTAACAAAAACATTATGGACATAAACAATCATAACACTATAGTAAGGTGAAAAGGCATAGCAACATTAAACAGTGGATATTGAAACATACATGTCATCCTGTCTGCAATTTTCCAAGAATCTTTGAAGTAGGCAGGGATCCTCATATGACATAGTTTTATTTTTATATGAGACCTTAAACAGACATGGATGTATAAGGCCAAATCTAGCATTGATATCTCATAGTGCTGGACTCATGTCTAAAAATTGCTTTCTTCTATCTGCTGTAGCTTTGGCATAATCTTGTGAGAAGAAAATATTAGAACCTTGCCACGAGATTCTACCTTTGGCTTTAGCAGCTTGTAACACTCTCAGCAGATCTGTATGTTCCAAAAAGTACATTATCACTCCTCGCGGTTTAGTTGATGAACTTGTCGAGTGAGAAATATGACCCAAGCGATGAGCTCGTTGGATATTCAAAGGTGGAGAGCTGGAGATGTCTAACAATTCTGGAAGAAAAGATTGAAAAAAGGAGAGCGGCTTCGTACCTTCAAGTCCCTCTATCAAACCATAAATGCAAAGGTGATTGCATCTGTTGCGAATTCCAAGGTTTTCAACCTGCTTCTGAAGACTTGAAATCTGCAACTGCATTGTTGGAACTTGAACCACAGTAGACTGAAATGATTCCACTTTATTCTCCAATTGAACCACTCTACTCTCCATATGAGACCATTTATTGTTCAATTGCTGAAAACGTATATTAGTCTCCTCCATGTAAGGCTTAAGAGCTCAAATTTCTTCTAGAATTAACTTCATTGAAATAGGAGGAGGAGGGGATACTGTTGGTGATGGAGGATCTTGTTTGACCCTCTTCACAGGAGACTGCGTTGATGTGACAGGTAGTTTTGATAAAACATTAGACGCAGGCAGTGAAACATTAGATATAAGTGAATTTAATGAGACCTGGTCCGAATCTGCCATATTATCCTGAAGACCACTAAAAGGAATAAAGTCCACCACCAGAGTAGAAGACATTGCCTTGGAACGTTGAACAGATTTTGTTCTCCCCATACTTAAAAGTCACAAAGTAGCAGAAATGAAAAACTTGAAGAGAAGAGCTGCAATATGAGAGATATCCATGCAACAATGATCAAGACCCAGGTATCAAAGAAGAATAAACCTACTTCAAAAATCATTCAGGAGGAGCACCATAAGTGATTTAGAAAACAAAATTAAAAATTATGAAAATAGGGCACTAAAACCAACTTTCCATGCTGTTGAGTCATGCAGCTTCATTTTGTGAGGATAAACCCCGCTCGCGGTAGACACATAATGGCGACCGCGAGTCACAGAGCACTCGCATCGTCCCACAAAAGTTAAAAGCAGAGTGCCACTTACCCCGGCACCATCACAAGGCAGATCAAACTGGGGCTGGAATATTCATGAAAGCGATAGCTTCTTTTCAACCCGCTCGTCGTGGTGCAAACCGCCGAAATTGGTGAAGAGCTCCCATCCCGTCTCGGAACTCACGGGAGAACGGTCATCCCCGACGGCACCTAAGCCATGCCCCCCTATACCTGAACTTATAATGAGGACCTTTGTGTAGTTTCCAGGTTTTCAGATTATGAGTAGCTCTTTCATTCTATTTTCGAAACAGAGAGTGATTGTTTGTGTATGTGAAAGTGTTGCACAAAGCCAATGAAGCCTGTTTTTTACTGGCACACTACGTAAGCAAAGCAGGGGCATTGTCTGGACCGAGCCATAACTGCTAAATAACCCCATGGCACTTGTGACTCCTTCAGCTAGTCCTGGCTTTCAACACCAGCACTTTGAGTTCAGGGACTTGTTCATTTTTTTCATTAGAGCATAGTCTTAAAAATCCCAGCCTGCAAAATAATTTTAGTTTAAAAGCAGGGTACTCACAAAGTATGTCCCATATGACATGGGGACACTTTTTAGTTATGTTTAGTTATGTTTGAAAGACTCCCTCTTTGTTCTGGGCAGTGACATTATAAAATATACAAAATATCCACAGCAGTACTGCTAGTCTAGTTACTCCTAGTGAAGCCACGGCGTCAGTGCATAATTTGAGTTGGTGGTTTCTGGTGTTCCCCACCCACACATAATAGTCAACACCAGCACTTATGACAGTCTGACACTTTTAGGGGCTGTCAGTTAAATTTAGAGATGAGCACAACTGCTTGTTATTACAAGTCACTAGAGAGGCCACAACTCAACTGTAATAATGAAATTAGGGGCTGGATTTCCTACACAGACTGCAGGCACCGATCTATTATGCTAGATTTCATCAGGGGAATTCGTCTGAGTGTGAAGTCGATTCAGTACTGAAGATTGGCAGGATGGCACAGCAAGAACCATACAATATCACACTATTGGATTCTAGACTGGACCTTAAAATGCAGTCCATTCTGGATAATGACTTATCCGTCAGCAAACATGCACAAATTAACTTCAAAACACAGAGCACAAACTGTCATGACTTGGTCACCTACCATCTTGCCTTGGATGCTTAAGTTTTGAAAGCAGACCAGTGGGCGTGAGCTTGGACAGTGCAGAATTCAATGCAATTTCATAAACATGACTGTCAGTGATAGTTATAGCAGAAAACATTGAAACCTTGCTTCAAGCAAACTTTTCCAGATTTCATATTCTGATTGAAGTTAGTCCCAAAAGAGATCTGAGCAGTTGCAATAGCAAAGCAATAACTGGCTAAGCACTGTTGACAAATAACCTATCCCTTGGTATGGTAGTTTAGGTGAGCACATAAAGAGCAATAAGGACCCGTATTGGGACACAACTATTCAAGTTCAGTGTATTTGTTTTATTTATTTATTTAGTGTTTTATTGAGCGTGAACGTGACCCGTTAGGGTATCAGAGCGCTTTATAGAAATAACAAGCTAAATTCAAAGATTAGGAGCAAACAATCATGAATACACTTAAGGGTGAAAATACAGGCAGGAGCAAGGTAGGACTGCACAATATCGACCTCTGCCAATAAAGTTACAGAGAGGTACGAATTATGCCGTAAGCTAAACATTGTCCATGATACCAGAATCGCGTAGGTTAGATCTGTGAAGTCTAGTGAGGCTTAAAACGGGCGGTGTTCATATTAATAGCAGTAAAGTGTCGCTGAGCCTCTGATTCCATAAATGCTCTGAGAGAGCTTATGGCAGGAATTTGCCCATTAGAAAAGACTTGGCTTCCTTCTTGAATTTTGGCAGAGATGTTATTCTTCTGATGATTGACGGCAGGGAGTTCCAGATTCTAGGTGGAGCCCCAGAGCAAGCTCTTTTATAAGTTCTTCTTCCCGAAGAAGGGAGGTTTCAGCATAAATTTATTTTATTTATTTCTAGCTGGACCCAAGGGTATGAGAGCGCTTTACAACATGTACAGTTATGTGCAGATATACAATACAAATAGTATGATAGAGCATGCAGGATCGAGCCGGGTATAGATCAGATACGGGAGCGAGTGAGCATGAAGTGGGTAGGGTGTCGATCATTCAGGACGAGAGTCTAATAGGATTCTTTGTTTAACCTGGACAGGAGACACAGAGGTTTCTGGGTCCGGGAGTGCCTGCCTCCTTGGATACCTCAATTTATAAGCAAGATACGAAGGTGACTTAGAGTGTAGTACTTTGTGTGTGATACAGGCCAGTTTGAGTTGGATTCTGGTTTCATAGGGAAGCCAATTCAGGGCCTTCAGGTGCGGTGAGTTGTTGTTGAATTCTTTCAAGCCTGTTAAGAGTCTTGTAGCTTCATTAAAGGCAGACTTTTAGGGGAGCCGTTGAGATCTTGGGCAGACCAGAGAGGATTGCACATCCGTATTTGATCCTAGAGATAACTAATGCCTGTACTACCATTTTGAGGTCAGACGTTTCCAGGAAAGGTTTTTGTTTTCTAAGGTAGCTCAGGTGAAACCTGGTGTTTTTGTCCAGTGTGTTTATGTGGGCTTGCATGTTCAGGTTCCTGTCCAGTGTGATTCCTAGTGATTAGGCTGAGTCCACTATGATCGGGGTGCAGTACAGCACGGAGATCGATTTGGTCCATTCCAGTATGTCAGTGGAGCTTTTGGGAGGGGAATTAGTAACAATTCAGTGGTTTGCGCATTAAATGTTTGAGCTCATTGCTAGCTAGCCATTGCACAGTCAGCTTTAGAGCCTCGTTCATCATTTTTATCTCTTCTGGGGATGAAACTTTGATGTAGATCTGTGTATCATCTGCATACATATGGAAAGAGATGTTGGTGTTATGCAGAATTTCTGTTAAGGGTTCCAATTCTGGTTAAAAAGTTGGGGAGAGAGTTGAGCCTTGCGAGACTCCGATCGTAATCGGGGAAGAAGAAGACAGATTTCGATTAACTAAGAATTTTTAAGATTTAAACCATTTGAGAACTGTTCCCCCTAAACCCATCCTGTTTTCGAGCCGATCAAGTAACTTCTCATGGTTAACTGTGTCGATTGCAGAGGAAAGTTCCAGAAGAATTAAGAGACATGTTTTGTCATGGTCTTGGGCATGAAGGGCATCATCCACTATATGGAGAATAGTATTTTCAGTACTGTGATCTGGCCTGAAACCAGATTAGCAATCGTCTACCAGATTGAATTTGGCGATGTGTTGGCTAAGTTGCTGTTGCACACATTTCTCTAGTAGAGTAATATTAGATATGGGTCTGAAATTGTCTGGTTCAGCCGGGTTCAATGTGGGTTTTTTAAAATGAGGACTTGACCAGTTTTTAACCCCTTCCATGCTGATAACGGCCCCCAGCCGTCATGCACTACGGGGCTCGTGTGCTGATGACGGCTGGGGGCCGTCATAAACCCGCCCACTCGCGATTCTGCTGCACAGGCGCAGAATCGCAGCCGCATGGAAAGGGTTAAAGAATCGGGCATTGAACCTTGCGTTAGGGAAGCATTGATTATTGTGGTCCAGATGGGTAGGATAAATTGGTCAGTTGGTTGCAGGTAGACAATTGGAGGGGAGTGGGTCATTGTAGTGGTTATTCTGTTTTATGGGCAATAGGATTTTTGAGATGTTGTGTTCGTCATATAGATTGAAAGTGGTCCAATGGGCTTCGTTTTTGGGTGCTATTTGATGGGTGTGTGTAGATACATTGATTTGTGCTGCAGATGGATGCGACTGGCCGATAGCGGTGGAATTCAGCTCATTACCCAACAAGTCTATTTTGGCTGAGACAAAGAGAAGAACTCATCACAAATTATTACGGATTTTGTTGCTTCTTTAGAGAACTTGGCAAGTTTGTTCAATTGTTGTTTTGCCATTTCAAAGAGATTACGAGGTCTGTTCTTAGCGCTCTCCAGTTCCAATCTGAATAATTCCTTTATTGATTTGATGGTGCTTTTGTTGTACGCGTTCCTGGTCTTTACAAGACATTTTAGTGGGAGGAGGGGTGTTGTCTCCATTTCTGTACCGTTAGTCGCAGATTTCTCCTTTCATTGTATAGGGACCTATTAAACCAGGGATTTTTGTCTTTAACCTGGACTCTTTTCAGGTTTAAAGTAGCTAGAGAGTCGATTATATCAGACATGACTGCATTGTAGTGCTCAGTAAATTCACTGACTTTTGATAGCTTAGGGGGAGGGGGAGATTATTTACACAACGTGCTGCCAGTTTCTTGAGGTCTAGGCTTTTTGTGTCGCTAAGCCATAGTTTTGTCTCACTGTTTGCACTGGTCTTTTCTTAACTGTGCCCGGTATTAGGAATGTAATAGCGTATTGGTCGGACCAGTCGCAAGGAGCAATTGAGATTAACCTGACCGCCTTTTCCTTTGAGATAATCTAATCGAGTGTAGTGCCTTTTGTGTGAGTTGGCAGGGTACAGGATTAGGTGAGTGTTTGGTCAGCTAGGAAATCTTTAAAGATGTTGACCTGGTTGTCATTAAGGTCTTTCCAATGAAGGTTAAAGTCCCCAAGGAATTTATCATTGGAGTGAGTTGAGTATTATTTTCATGTTTTTATTTGTTGAGTTGTGGGCAAGATTGTTTTTGTGCAGCAAGGGACACCTTCTTGCTCAAAAGCAATCCTCATTTGCATTTTCATCTTTCTTTGCATGCTGCAGAACACAGCACACAAAGAAAGAGGAACAAAATGAGGAGAAATTAAGATATTTCTCCTCGTTATGCCCCCCCTGGGGAGGATTAGCATTCTGATACATTCCCAGGTCTACCACTCATGGTAATATCTGGGAATGTGCCCAACTCCATATGTGGGTACATAGGAACACCCACACTCCATCCATGGAACTCCTCCCTGGTGCAGAGTAACACAAGGCAGAGAGAGATTTCCGCTGCCTTGCATCACTCCAGATTTATCAAGCCATGCAAGGTGATACATTTGACTTCAGTGTTGCATTGACCTTACGCACCTTTGAGTGGTGCAATGCCAATGCAACATTACAATAAATATGGGCCCAAGACTACCAGAATGCTTGCATTTGTTATAAGATTCCAAATACTGGGAAAAATGCCATTGATATTATGTTATCTGGTAGCCTTCAGTGCAGCAGTATAGACATAGAAAGTGGATTTTTAGTAGTTTAGTAGTTTGGGATATTCACCTTCGGCTAATAATCATACCTAAATCACGAATCAAGTCCAGTCTCAATAAATTAATCAGTTCTCTACACTTGGTAGCTATGCAAACAATCAGCCAGGCTTAACTTGGGAGACAGGTATGTGTAAAGCATTCAATAATACCAATATAGTAATTAAATAAAAGATACAACACAATAAAAATCCAACACAAATTTATAAAAATAGTGAAAGCTTATATCGTTCAAATGACACTAAAATTACACATATCCAATGTAGGGAAATTGAGATATGAATTTTTAAAGATTATATAAATAAATTGCGCATCCTAGTGCCAAAAAGCATAACATACCACTCATAGTAATATGGTCACACTTTACCGAGACAAAGTCAAAGTTTTTGGATGACCACGAAGGAGCGCGAGTTGGATAGGTTGAGGACTAGGTCCAGATCAAAATTTTACCTTTGGACTTAGTCTCTTTTTTGGATTTTTTTTTCTCAGCGACGAGTTTTTGGGTTCCTTGGATCAAGAGTTTGATTTAATGGTGGTGGCCTTCTGCAGCGTGATGCCTCAGTGCGCCTCCTGAAGTCTTTGTCCTCGACGTCGATGGCTAGGCGCTCCAGAGCTTCCAGCGGGACAAACCAGAGCAGTCAGGCCGATTAACGAGTTGACAACGCCAGCTTGACTCTCGGCATCTAGCTGGTCTCCTCCTGGAAACTCCTCCTGAAACTTTGGCTGTTTCTCTTACCAGGGCATATAAATCACATTTTGTATTTTCCCTGGTTTACATAACAATATATACTATCCCCGGGACACCTAAGCAAGGCCTTAGTGGTGACATAAATGTAATACAAAGGTAGCTTTGGACTTTGAAAGTACTTGTAATTCCAAAGTAAATTTTGGACATAGTTTTATTTAAAACCCAGCCTGCAGAGCAGGTCTGGCTTTAACATGACACTAGGCCCCACAGCAGTGCACATTTATGTGCATTAAGTTCACTGGGGTTTTTAAACCTATATGTCCTGCCATATAATAGGGACTTACTGATAGGTTGTCTTTGCCAATTAGAATTATACCAATTACGTTATACCTTTCTGACAGAACATTGACCCTGTTTAGCGGAGCCCAGGGCACTTTCAGAGTAAAAAGCCAGTCGAAAAATAGGGGTGATCAGGGCAAGAGGATGACTTTCCTACACGTGATTACTACTTACATCAATCCAAGTACAGTAAGTATTATCCACCAGGCCATTGCAATCCTCCCAATGGAACCCTTAGTGAAAGAGTGATCAAATCCTGACACGCCTGTATATAAAGAATGTTACTAAGAATGCGCAAAGGATGTCTAAAGATGTTCTCATGCAAAAGAAAGCCTTAATTTCATGCAGATTACCCATTTTCATGTCACTTATGTGCTTCTCTGATGCAGGTTTAGCCAAAGCCCTCACAATTAGACAAAGACAAGCCAGGGATAGCCAGAATATCTTCAGAAACACCAACATATTTGGCGAATCTCCTTATTATTACTGTTGAATATCTATCCCAGAGTGGGTCGCTATGCTTTTTGATCAGAAAGCTCAAGCTTTTTAGCTGGTCGACCGGCCCTGGAAGCGAGGGGTGGGTGGTGCTGCAAGAAGCACTGCTCCCACTTTTGTTACAGGGGGCTGGTATTGCAGCACTGCTGCAAAACCACCCCCCACGGGCACAAAACTGGCGCCCACCCTTCCAGCCCACCGGAGAAATGCCTGGTGTCCGCTATGGCCAGTCCGGCCCTGCAAGCAGCACACAAGGTATATAATATACAAGAAAAGGTGGGTCTACCTCAGTGTCCTTCACTATACTTATATGTGCAAGTAGTTCATGGCTTAATATATCAAATCTGAAGTACACAAAACAAAAAACACTTCAAGATACCACACACACCTCTCATTAATATACAGCAATGGTATAAAGAGCTTGCAGTCACACACAAATAACGTTATTATCATGTTGGGTTATCCAAACACAATTAAAGCAGACAAATTAATATACAGTTACAAAAATAGGGCCACTGGCTAAACACTTATTCCTGTCTCCAATGACTGCCACTGGCATGATCCATTGAAACCTAGCTCTGTTCATTGATTCCAGACATTTATGATGTGACTCAATGAGACTGTGAGTTTTGGTTTGAATTCCTAGATTAATTGATTGTTTTTTTCCTTCTACTTTATTAATTACACAAAATTGGGACAAGGTCAGACTTTTTGTCTCTCTTTGACACTTTGTCCTAAAGATGGCCTCACAGATTCTTTTGCCTTAAGACACCGAAATGTCAGTGACTAACTTACTCTGACCAGTCTTTAAACAACCATAATTTTAATGGACATTCATCGCTAATGGAATTATGGTTCAAGAGACATGTATTGGTTGAGTGGATTTAACCATTACCAAATATTGCTATTCATTGAATTGTGATTAATATTCTATGATTGTTAGGTGATGGTTGTGCTTTTATGACTCTTCACGATCATTCAGTGCCTTTTGAGCACAAAGAAGGCCCATAGAAGGGTCACAATATGAAGGAGTACCTTTGCGGCAGATGGGAGGTTTGGCCCAATTGGAGATTTGCCTCTACTCTGCTCACTGGTGGGCAGAAAGACCAATAGGCACAGAGGATTTTATCTTGGGCGGAGGGGGCAGCATCCCAACCTCATAATTGAGTCATGCACCTCACACCAAAGGGGGTTATAAAGACTTTCTGCCCCCAAAAGGCAGATAGGGAGTTTGCCCCATCGATGGATAGAAAGTACACTGCATGCCAAGAATATTTTTTATAATATATAAGAGTGGGGTCTTTCCTGAGATCAGGGTCGACCCCAATTATTTAAGCCTCAACAGTCTTTGTGCCGTCTTAGGGACTGAAGCATACTCATCAGTATGACAACACAGAGAAATGTAAAAAAATTCTTGCCATAGTTTTTATATATGGGTTAGCAGAGTGGTGGTAAATCCCAATATCATCCCGCTTGCTATGCTGAATGATGGCTGCACTATTTAGGCTTTGGGCAGATGCTCCCAGGGCAATGCACCAAGCCCAGACACTTCTGAAAACTAGATACACAGGGGAGTGTAGGGTGGTGTGCCTTGCATGGAGCATCCATCATTTTCTTGCCCACAATGCCCTGCAAACTGAAAATGTTAGCTCAATCACACATTTTTCTTACAGTTCTGTCCCCTAAATGTTTGGAATATGCAGAGATCCACAATATTCCTACCACCCAGCATTCTCACAGTTCTCTGGATAAACAAAGGCTATCCCACTTCTTTAGCTTGGCTTAGTACATATGATGCAAAAGCCCCCAACCTGCAATGTGGAGACATCATCAATAGGGGTAGCTGCAGTGTTTGGGCCTGAGCTCGGACAACACCCATGGAAGCCTACCAATACTCAGACTCCTTTTTTTAAGCTAGACACTCTGGAAAGTCCAGAGTGCTGTGCCCTGTGTGGATCAACACCATGTTTTACCCACAATGCCCTGCAAACCTCAAACTTTGCGTAAATGTATTCATTTTGATCATGTTTCTGTGACAGAAACGTCAGGAATCTACAGGGATCTTCAAAGTTCCTACCACCCTTTGCCTGAACGTAGTGCCTGTGACAGGAATGTAATGGATGTAATATTTGAATTAATATCAGCCACTGGTAATTACTCGGGCCACATCCCAGTCCATTGTTTTTTTCTTTCAATTGCCGGGAGAAACTGCCTCTCGCCTCTTGGACCTGCTGCGTAAAACCCAGGAAAATGGACAGTTCAGTGCCCTGTTGCAGAGCACCTGGAGCTCTTGGGACCGGCAGAGTGCCACATCACAGTCCCTTTAGTTCAGCATCCTTGCAAATATGGGGCGTGGCTTTGCCAGGGCATTGGACGAGGTGCAAGAGAATCATGGGCATGCTCTACCACATAGGTATTAGAGAATGTCTCAAGGCGTAGCAAATCAATGAGTAGCTGTTTCACGTCCCTCTCCATGTTCCCTGTGTTCGTGGACTTGGGGAGGCTGACAATATGAGATTGTTTTGATGTGATCTGGCTTCAAGGCCCTCAGTTTTGGCCTGAAGGGAGGCAATGTCTTTCTCCATCCGCTTTTGAGACGCTGAGGTTGTAACCTGTACATCCCCTGTCTTCGACACTTGTCGCTCGACCTTGTCAAAATGTTCTGCATACTTGTCAAGACACGGTGACAATCATCAATTTTGGCATCAATCTTAGTGAGACTGGGCTGCATGGCATCCAGGAATTGGAACAGCTCACCGCTTACCTGCGACTCTGTAACACTCTGTCCGGACAACGACACCATTGCACTCTCATCATGAGGCCTCTGGGTTTTCTGCAACTCAAATTGCAGCTTGGGTTGAGTTTTGGCTGTTTTCCCCATCATGCAAATCCACCCTATAACACACAAAAGGAAGTGTCACTGACAAAGCAGGCCCTACATAGAGTGAACTAGGGGTAGGACAAACAGCACCGTGGGCCATGCGTTGGGAGAATGGTCTGGTCAAAGCAGGTAGTGGAGCTGTTATCGTCTTCACCGCTCAGCTTGCAATGGTAAAGGACCTCTGCTCTGCCCTCACCCTCATAAAAATTCCACTTTGTAACCAGTCACACACCTTCTCACTCACCCATGCAGCCATTCACACAGACCTTCACTCTCCAATACAGCCACTCACACACCAACTCACTTAACCAAACACCTACTCAAACAGCCACTCATTAACCACACATCCGCTCACACAGCCACTCACTCATAAAAAAAATCCACTCACGGAGGCGGGGAGCATGGCGGCAGCCGGCTGAGCTGCGGCGGTGCTCTGCTTCTGGGTTCCCGATCGCGTCCGTGAGCTGTTCTAGCTTCTAACTTGAATGCCTTGCCTGAAATATCATCGCGCAGTTTGCTAAATCTTAACCGCCTTGCAAACAAAGTGTTTTTCGGCATTTTCGGCATTTTTGGCTTCCTTTCCTTGCCGATTGACCCCATGTGTTTGGAGGGGGCGTCTCCTTCAGTGCGTTCCTCGCCGGTGCTCCCTGCTGTTGTGGGTGTTGGCTCGGTACCGCGGCAGAAGGGCTGCAGGCAGAGACGGAGCTGGAGCATATCTGATTATCCAGTATTAGGGTATCTTTCATAGATTCACATGCCTGAATCATTCCCCGTCGTCGAGGCGGGAGTCCCACGGTAAATTATATATATAATAGCAGTGCCTAAAATTTCTTGTAGTAGGCTGGAAAGCCCAAAGGCCTAACTAGGCCTCAAAACTTAGCAGCCTATCTACATCATTATGTAAAAAGACCTGAAATAGTAGCCTCAGCCAATCAGCTGTCCTCACCCTCTAGAACCTTCCCAGCTCAGGCAGTTCTCCTCAGATTTTCACCGCACTTCGTGTGTAAGGGAGTCTCCCTGAGTGCCTACTCAGTTTTTGATCTTTATTCCTTAAAATGTCTGAAAAGAAGGCTCTTTTCAAAGCTTGTGGGACCTGCTTCAAGAAGAGAGTTCACGTGGATGACAAACACTCTGACTGTATTTATTGCCTGCACCCTTCACATGTTGTGAAGGACTGTCGAATTTGCCGTACCTTCCCTCAGAAAACTATCAGGGATAGGGAGGCAAGGGTTCTTTTGTGGTTGAAGTCTTCTTCCACTGATGATGAGGACAAAGCCTCTACTTCCAGCAAGAGAGCTAGATCCGCAGAAAATGCTTCTCCTGAGAGAAAGAAAAAGCTAAAAACCTCTCAGAAAGCTTCAGAACCCTCTCAGAGTGCACCGGCTTCTTCAACTGTGAGTACAACCCAGGCTAAGACGATTTCTCTGGTGTCTGTACCTACTACTACTTGGACTTCTACCTCCTCTTCTACTTCTATGGTTACCACTTCAGCTATTACGTCACCTTTGATGTCTGTTCCACCATTGCTGTCTAAAACCACGTTACCGTCGTCGAAATCCTTCTCAACGAAGGCCCTGTCGACTAAATCTTCTGCTACGTCGACAACCGCGAGGCCGTCGTCGACGAAGACATTGTCACCAAAAAACTCGTCAACGAAGACATCATCGACGGTCTCGTCGACGAAGAACTCGTCGACGAAGACTCCAACGTCGGACCCGTCGACGAAGGCCTCGTCGACGAAGACGCCATCGACGGTCCCGACGACGAAGGACTCGTCGATGAAGACACCATCGACGGTCCCGACGACGAAGGACTCGTCGACGAAGACACCATCGACGGTCCCGACGACGAAGGACTCGTCGACGAAGACACCATCGACGGTCCCAACGACGAAGGATTCGTCGACGAAGACACCATCGACGGTCCCGACGACGAGGGACCCGTCGACGACGAAAATACCATTGCCGGCATCGTCGACGGCAAGATCTTTTTCAGTGACAGGACCGTCGACGGAGATTCCGTTTACCGGGGCTTCTGCACTAACATCTGCTCATCGGATGCACGGTTCCCCTCCAGCAAAGATACAATTCACTCATTTTCAAATGAAAACGTATAAAAGGCAGGATTATTCACATATTTCTCCACTATTGCCATCGCACATTTTGGAGACATACATGCAAGAGGATTCGGATGAAGGGGAAGAGGATGATGGTCCTTTTGGGATTGCCCGTCACCCTTCTAAATTAAATATTAAATATCAGGAGGATGATGAAGAGGAAGTGCAAGAACAATATATACATGATGTTTATTCAACGCCATATCAGTCACCTCATACTAGACCTCCTCGGTCTGAGGACACGACGCATTTACCAACTTCCTTAATACAGGACTTGCAGGCTATGTTGGCAGATTATCGCCAGAGATTTCCATCCAATCAAGGTGCGCCCGCTGGGTCACCTGTTCCAGTTCATGTGCCAAGACCTCCATCGCCAAGAGCGTCATTGTCGCCACAGCAACATACTGCTCCACTTCCTCAAGTTGACGACAGTTCTTCCAATGATGGTGAAGACAGCAGGGAAGAGGGAGAGTTACCGGATAACACACCTGTGGATCCTTGGGAGGATTATGTCATCCCTACGCCTTCTCCACCTCCTCCCCGCCCTTCAGATTCTCCACCTGAAGATATTGGGGGTTTCCACAATATTATGCAGAGAGCTGCTAATCGATTTGAGTTAGTTGTCACAGTTGAACAGTCGGACTGTTTTTTACATGACTTTAAAGAGGGATATCGGAGAGTGGTCAGGGCCATACCTATTATTGATTACATATGGAAGGAAGGCCTCAACATAATGAAAACTCCAGCTTCCATTTCTGCAGTCTTGCCAAGGATAGACAAGAAGTATCGAGCACCATCTGATACCCCTGCTTGTTTAATAGGTCATCCTCGACCGGATTCGGTCATATCTCAGGCTGCGCAGCAGAAATCCAAAAATCCTTCTGCTCCCATTTCAACGCCACCTGACAAAGAGGGAAGAAGGCTTGATGCAATTGGAAAGAAGTTTTCGGCAAATGCAGCAGCTTCCATTAAGGCTGCTAATTCATTAGCTATTATGGGTCGTTATGATAGACAAATGTGGTCTGACCTCACGGAATATCTTGAAATGATCCCGGAGGATCACCAGATGGAGGTGCGCAGAATTGTACAAGAGGGTGAAAGGGCGGCCTCAGAAATTATTGATTGCGCCCTGGACATTTCTAACACCAATTTTAGACAATTGGCTGGAGCAATTGTGCTTCGGCGTCAAGGTTGGCTCAAGGCTAACACTTTCAGACCTGAGGTCCAAACCAAAATCTTGGACATGTCATTCGATGGTGAGTCATTGTTTGGGAAGCACATTGATGACGCTTTACTGGCTATTAAAACTGATACCGACACGGCTAAATCTCTTGGAACCCTGCAATACAAGAGGGGGTCCTTCAGAGGAGCTAGAGGCCGTGGTTACTCATCCAGAGGCAATTATTCCAACCAACAAAATCGTCAGTATCAATCTAACTACAACAAGCCCTACTACCAATCTTCTTACAGGCAACCTGCCTCTGGTTCTTTCTCTCGGCAAGGAGGGAAACGACGCTCAGGCAATCAAGGGCGAGATTCTAACAAGCGCCAATGAGCTTTGCCGGATGTCAGCCACTCACTCTTCCCTTCCCGTGGGCGCCAAGATTTCCACCTTTTACCACCAATGGCGGAAGATAACTTCAGATCAGTGGGTCCTGGATTTAATCAGCAAGGGACACACTTTGGAGTTTTTGCAGAAGCCTCCAACAACGCCGCCCAGGGGTCCCCCTCCCCCTCATCTTCACTTACTCTTCAAAGAAGCCTTAAAGATGCAACACAAGAATGCGATAGAACGAGTCCCCCATTCTCAGAAAGGGATGGGGTTTTATTCTCGCTTCTTCCTCGTGGAGAAAAATTCGGAAGAGTGGCGTCCGATATTGGACCTGCGCAAACTCAACAAATATCTAAAGAAACAGAGTTTCCGCATGGTAACGTTGAAGGACGTTCTGATTTGTCTCAACGAAGGGGACTTTCTGGCTTCTCTGGATATGCAAGACGCCTATTTCCACATCCCTATTCACCCGAACCACCGCAAGTTCCTAAGGTTTCAAGTGGCCGGCGTCCATTTCCAGTTCAAAGTGCTTCCGTTCGGCCTAAAATCGGCCCCCAGAATCTTTATCAAATGCCTGGCTCCAGTGGCTGCAATGTTGAGGTCCCAGGGAATGCAGGTTTTCCCATACCTCGACGACTGGCTGTTAAAAGGTCCAACCAGAAACTCAACAATGGAAGCGGTCAGCAGAACGCTTTCTCTTTTCTCGAATCTAGGACTAACCCTCAATTCAAGGAAATCTCAGCTCCAACCTCGTCAACAATTGACTTTTCTGGGTGCAATCTTGGACACATGCCAGTGCAAGGCATACCTGACACAGGAGCGACAACACAAACTCGTAAAACTAGCAAAACAAATATCCGCAAGAAAGTCTCTTTCAGTTCGGATATATGCTTCCCTTCTAGGGATGTGTTCATCTGCGATCAACCTCATTCCTATGGCGAGACTCAGAATGAGACCATTGCAAGAAGAGTTACTTCGTCAGTGGAAGCAGGTCGAGGGATCATTCGACGACCGCATCAAAGTCACTGTCAAAATGAAACATGCTCTTCTCTGGTGGTCAAAGGCACACAACTTGTCGCCGGGCCTCACCTTTCTCCAAGACATTCCGGAATTCACCCTGACTACGGATGCGTCCATGGAAGGTTGGGGAGGTCACCTTCAGGACCTTCGGATCCAGGGAAGATGGTCTCATCAGTACCAACAGATGCACATCAACATCTTGGAACTAAGGGCCATTTTTCTTTCCCTACAAGCCTTTCTGCCAAGGATTGTGAATTCGTCCGTGCTGGTGCGTACGGACAATACCACCAGCATGTTCTACATAAACAAACAGGGAGGAACAAAATCTCTTACCCTGTCACTGCAAGCTCAGGAGATGTGGGAATGGGCCCTGAGTCAGGGCATATCCCTCAGGGCAGAGCATGTACAAGGAGTTTGCAACTCTCTAGCAGACAGCCTCAGCAGAACGTTTGTGGGCTGTCACGAATGGGAACTCGAGCAACATCAAGTAGAGAAGATCTTTCGGCTCTGGGGGAAGCAGACGCTGGATTTGTTTGCCATGCAGCAAAACAGCAAGTGCCTGTTTTATGCCAGCAGATTCCCAGGACGGGGGTCAAGAGGAAATGCCCTCCTGATGAGATGGACCGGAATGTTTGCGTACGCCTATCCTCCGATTCCGCTCATTCCGAGGGTGCTGCAAAAGATGAAGAGGGAACACTGCACTCTCATCCTCATTGCTCCACGTTGGCCAAGGCAATTTTGGTTTCATGAGCTCCTTCTACTATCTCAACAACCTCCGTTTCGGCTCAGACCGACAGTGTCGATGCTGACAAGGGAGGGAGGTCAAATCCATCATCCAGATCCTCAATCACTGCACTTGCACGCTTGGCTCCTGACTTCCTAGAGTTCAAGGACCTAAACATCTCCTCGGACTGCAGAAAGATATTGTCGCAAGCACGTGCGCAGAGTACCATCAAAACATATCGTTTCAAGTGGAAAAGGTTCTGTTCATGGTGTGGAGATAATGAGGTTCATCCACTTCAGGCTCCTTCTGAAGCCATCCTTCCATACCTACTGTCATTGGCTAAGGCAGGTCTAGCCTTTTCTTCTATTAAAGTGCATCTGGCAACAATATCCAGATTCAGGAAGAATTCCAACAAACCATCCTTGTGTTCATCCTCTTTGATCAAACAATTCCTTAAAGGGCTATTCCGAGCTTTTCCTCCAGTTCGTCCTCCTCCTCCGGAGTGGGATCTTAATGTTGTTCTTTCCCAACTTCTCAAAAGGCCTTTTGAACCGATCCATAAAGCGGAACTGAAGTTTCTGACTTGGAAAGTAGCAATCTTGTTGGCTCTTACTTCTGCTCGCAGAGTTAGTGAAATACAGGCCTTCACTATTACTCACCCCTTTCTGCAATTCTCTAAGGACTTTGTTACGCTTAGAACCAATCCAAAATTCATTCCTAAAGTACCAACTCAATTCCACATTAATCAACCGGTCAAACTCAGAACCTTTTTCCCGGACCCAAAAACTCCTGCAGAGAGGGTTTTACATTCTCTGGATGTGAAAAGGTGTCTGAAGTTTTATCTTCAGAAGACAAAGGACATCCGTAAATCTACACAACTTTTTGTTGCCTATGGGAGAAACACCTTCGGTCAAGCTGTCACGAAAGCAACTATTGCCAGGTGGTTGTCTTCTACAATTACCTTCTGTCATGACAAGGCCAACAGACCTTTATCAAGGAAGGTCAAAGCTCATTCCACAAGAACAGTGTCGACATCTACGGCCCTTTTCGCTGGAGTGACGCTGGAGAACATTTGCCGAGCTGCTACTTGGAAAAGTGTCCACACTTTTACCGAACATTACTGTCTGCAGTCGGCGGTTCAGGATGACACAGCTGTTGGTGATGCAGTGCTGCAACATCTTCTTCACTAAGGTTGGATAACTTATAGTCTTTTTATTATTCTTTACAGTTACATATTTATAATGCTGTCCTATCAGTCATATTTTGAAGGTTTTGATGCATATGTTTTGTTAACATGTTTTGTACTCTATTACCTTCCTGGTTGAGTGGGGATAGATATATGTTTTTTCTTTGTCTCCCACCTTCCTCTATCGACAGACATGATGTTACTGCTTGCTATTCTGATTCAGGCATGTGAATCTATGAAAGATACCCTAATACTGGATAAGAAAACGAGTTACTTACCTGTAACTACGGTTATCCAGTATTGGTATCTTTCATAGATTCACATGCACCCACCCTCCTCCCCGGTAGGGCAGTTCTTTCTATGGATACTCATTCTCACTTGTGCTGGGAAAATCTGAGGAGAACTGCCTGAGCTGGGAAGGTTCTAGAGGGTGAGGACAGCTGATTGGCTGAGGCTACTATTTCAGGTCTTTTTACATAATGATGTAGATAGGCTGCTAAGTTTTGAGGCCTAGTTAGGCCTTTGGGCTTTCCAGCCTACTACAAGAAATTTTAGGCACTGCTATTATATATATAATTTACCGTGGGACTCCCGCCTCGACGACGGGGAATGATTCAGGCATGTGAATCTATGAAAGATACCAATACTGATAACCGTAGTTACAGGTAAGTAACTCGTTTTCTTCTTCTTCAACTTCACCGCGGTCTGGCTTGCCGATTTGGAGTCTCGCCGCCCTGGAGCTGCGACGAGGCCGCAAGATCGTTTTTTACTCCAGGGGAGACGGGGGGCCGCTGGAGGTCCCGCAGCCGAGTTGTGCACAACAGCTGAGGTGGCAGAGGAGACACCAGAGGAGGGAGAGTTACCTGCCGATTCTGGGGAAGTTGGTAAAGGTGGTGAGAGCTCAGTGCCAATCGGGGGGGTTATCACTCGAGGTGAGTCCATTGCCATATTGTCGACCGGGGGTTCAGTTGGTGTTCTATCCAGGCTGGATGCAAGGGGGTCGCCCCATTTGAAGAAAGGCAAACAAAAAGGGGCAAAAAGTGATTTAAAAAAGGGAAAAAGAACAATAAAGGGATACAAACCCCAAAAATCACACCTTCCCCGTCTAGTGGCTTCATTCCAACTCCTGCCTCAGGTTCAGAGGTGGTAAAACTTGTAGTTTCTGCTGGGGCTGGCAATGCAGATAGCGCAAAAAAGAAACTTTCCTCCTATTTAACAGGACAGGTTAAGGCTAAGCGTGCATATATGTGCAAAACAATCTCAAAACGTAAATCTACTAGCCCCACCCGTGCAGATACTAAGATAACCCCATCACTTAGGTCATATTTCAAGGCAATTCCTCAAGTCATATTTCTACCAGATAAACCTTCTTCTCCGCCCTGCTCAGTAGGGACTCTTTTAGAGGCTGAGGGCCCTGAAGGGACAGTGAATATTCGAGTAACGTGCAACAATAACAACTCAACTGCCATGGCGACAGATACTCTAGAAGCTAACATGGTAGCTGATGTTGCAGAAGACTTAAATGGAGGTAGAGAGTTGGAGCAAGTAGACACTCTTACTCCCACTGAAGATTCTGAGATTTTGGTCCCTGTGTTAAATTCTTTGGATCCTTCTGGCACATCCCGTCATCCTTCACCCCTAGCCTTGGTTTTGGCCCCACCATTGGCCCCGCCACTTCTTTTGGCTCCTCCATTTATGGTCGCAGGTCCCTCAATTGTTCAAACACAAGGGTATAGTACACAAAATGGCACACAAGGCAGTGCACTTGCTCCTTCTCTTACCGATAGTGCTCTCTCAGTTAATTGTGATAATGCATCTATGACCGCTTCCCTCCAGACTTACATACAGGGCATGTTCGCTACTATATCTGCCGATATGAAAAAAGGATTTGAGACCTCTGCTGCCAATCAGGCCGATATCAGATGTTTCTGTGAGTCTCTGGACAAGAAACTAAGTGATCTTACCTTAAGAACAGAATCAATAGAGGATAGGGTAACGGGTCTGTCCATACATTTAGAGCAAGCAAAAGCGGACATTTCATCACTTAGGAAAGAAGATCAAGCTATGGCAGAGAGGATGGAGATTCTCGAGAATAATGCCCGACGAAATAATCTTCGCATCCTAAATATTCCGGAGGACAAGGAAGGCTCAGATATTAAACATTATGTCACCTCATTGCTGAAAGATGCGTTACGTTTGGATCAGTCTGTCGAAGAATTAGCTTTAGACATTCAGTGTATCCATAGAGAGCCTTTCAAGAAGAACCCCCAAAGGACTAAACCGCGAAAAATATTGGTCAATTTCCATACCTACTCGCTTAAGGAGACCATTCTCAATTCGGCACTAAAGCAGAAATCTGTGAGTGGTAAGGGAATTAATTTTCAGATTCGATCTGACCTGTCAAGGGTCACACTTGACAAGCAGTGGAAGTTTGGGAGGAGGCTTGAGGCCTTTAGAAACTACGGGGCAGTCGCTCAATTAATTTTTCCAGCGACTCTGAGAGTAATGTATAAAAACAGCATGCATAACATAAGGTCGGTTCAGGCTGCGGATGAGCTACTGCTAACCATGGGCAAGGACAAAGGAGCATCAGGTTAAAAAAGGTGCCAGTTAGTTTGCATGGCCGGTGACTCCAGTTAGTAAATTTTCTTTGCAATTTATTATTTCAGTGATCTGATAGGGTCCTGAAGATGATGTTAGTTTAAAATTTGGAGAAAAAAAAAGACACATAAGCACATATATAATAAACACACAAAAAAAAAGAAAGTAAGTGTGGTACATAAAATATCATTTTCAGTATAGCTGTAAGGCATGTAGTCTAGGTATAATGTCTTGGTTTTATATATTCACGGGAAGGGCGGGTACCCAGGTTGGGGTGCTATCTTCTGGTTCTTCCGGATAGATAGAGCAAGGGTTCCCCGGGAGGGGTGGGGGGGTTTGGGGCACAGGGAGTGGGGGTCAAGGAAAAAATTAAAAAAACTTCCTCATTTTCTCTCTAATCTAGTTTTGAGTTTGTGGGTGCAGTATGAAGATTATACGATCGTTTTTTTTTCTCCCTGGTGGTACGTAACAAATGATCCCTGTTGTCTAATTATATATACTAGTATGTTGCTTTGGAAGGTAAAAGGCTTGGTGTGGTTCTTTTGTTATAATGAGTAAACTAGCTATCCTATCCTGGAATACTAACGGATTGCGTGTCAGTCCCAGAAAAGATAACATTATGCAGTACCTTCGAGATGCTGACGCACAGATTATAGTACTCCAGGAAACTCATCTTGATGAACCCGAAATGGCACTGTTGGTTAAAAAGAATAGGTGGATTGATCTATGTATAATGACGCCGCAATCTGTACATATTAGGGGTGTGGCAATAATCTTTAAAAAATCAGTAAAAGTTAGGTTGGTTTCTAAACTGGTGGATCCCAGTGGAAGATGGGTAATTGCATCAGGGATCATAGCAGGGTCCCCAATCACCATTATAGGATACTATGGTCCAAATCAGGACGACCCGTCAGTTTTGAAGACCCTTTTTTCCCACCTGTATACATTTCCTGAGCCGGTCATTCTGGCAGGAGATTTTAATATAGTTTTAGATCCCATATTGGATAAGTCCCCGTCTAACCGTGCTAGACCTTTATCTAAAACCAGGTCTTTTTTGAAGGATACTATGAAGCAACTAGGGTACAATGACATTTGGAGATCTTTGCATGGACAACAACGAGGTGTTACTTTTCGTAATTATAGATACCACCATCGGTCAAGAATCGATTTTATTTTGATTAGTCAGTCTTTGGTTAATTTGGTGACATCAGTCTCTCATCTTCATTTTCATTTATCAGACCACGCGGCTATCTATTTAGAACTGGAGGGGTTCCCTAAGAGTCGTATGAGAAAGTGGTCATTTGATCGTTCATTGCTCTCCGCGTTGGATGTTAATAATGCCCTCAATGTGGAGGTGCAGCATAACCTGAAGGATAATGTTGGAACAGCCTCTCCCGGTAGTGTATGGGATTCATTAAAGGCCTTTTTAAGGGGCCTAATAACAAATAAAGCTGCAAAATCTATAGAGAAGCTGTGACTTCCTTAGAAATGGAAATGGCCAAACTGCAGACAGAAATAGCTATGCACCCGGAGGCCCCTATGACCAAAGTACAGGAGTGGCAAAATAATGTAGTTACTCTAAAGGGGGAATTGGGCTCAGTTCTGAATGCTCGTGTTCAAGGGAGATGGGAGGCAAGCAAATTGGCTCATTTTAAGTATAGTGAGGGGGCTGGAAAGTTGTTAGCCTGGAAAACAAAGACGGAGCAGGTCAGGAATAACATCTATTCAATTATTTTCAATGGTGTAACATACTCTACTGATGAAGATATCAAGGAGGTTCTCCGGGAATTTTTTAGTGAAATGTACCGTGAGGACAAAAATATCGAAATTGAACAAGTTGCGGATTGGTTGACGGGAGTTTCTCTTCCCGTACTCTCATCAGAACAATGTGCTGTTTTGGATGATCCAATCTCCCAGGAAGAAGTTAGATTAGCAATTATTAATAGTAAAAAGGGAAGGGCATCTGGCCCAGATGGCTTGCCATCAGAAATTTATAAGGCTCTGAATTCAACAATCCTCCCTTTCCTGACCAAGTAATTTAATAATATCCTCCAAGAAGGAAGGCTCCCTCCCACTTCCTGGAATAGTGCTTCAATAACATTAATATTAAAACCAGGAAAACCTGCAACTTGTAGTGGGTCATATAGACCAATTTCTATTCTGAACTCTGACTATAAAATCTTTGCGTCAGTATTATCAAATTGATTGGGGGAAGTTGCTCCAGGTATCCTGCACTCAGATCAAAAGGGGTTTGTAAAGGGACGCCAGCTCTATGAATTGACCTATGATCTCATAGGAGCAATTGATATGGCTTCTGTAAAATCTCTTCCACTGGCTGTTCTCACCCTAGACGCCACCAAGGCTTTTGATAGGGTCAACTGGATATACCTATCGGAAGTCTTGGGAAAATTTAACATCGGCGAAAAATTTAGACGTGCAGTGAGACTTTTGTATCAAAATCCATCTGCCTCTTTGTTAGTCAATGGTGAATTAACTAACCCATTTAACATCACGAGGGGCACCCGTCAGGGCTGCCCTCTTTCTCCCCTCCTATTTGATCTATATATTGAGCCATTTGCTCAGCGGCTACGGGACGACTGCAAGATCAAGCCATTTACTTTTGAGGGATGGGAGAAGAAGGTATCCCTGTATGCAGACGATGTCCTTGTTTTCACTTCTGAACTCCGTTCGGCTTTCCCAGTTATAATTGCTCTGGCCCAGGAATACGGTATCGTGTCTGGGTATGAAAATAATGTCTCGAAGACTGACATCATGGTTTGGAATGACCCGGAGCCTATGGCAGGGGCTCAGCTGAGTCCTGTTTTACGTTACTTGGGCCTAAATATATATAACGATATAAACGAAATAATTCCATCAAATTTTTCGCTTATTGCTAAAGAGTGCCGTAGATTGATGAAATCATGGTCTTCGCTTCCTTTGTCGCTATTGGGTAGAGCCAACCTGGATAAAATGACTATTCTTCCTAAAGTTACCTTTTTGTTTAATACCATCTCTCTTTTTTTTTAACCCTCTATGATAGCCAAACTGCAAAGTGATATAGGTTCTTTTATTTGGAATGATCACATCCCTAGAATATCTTGGAAGAAACTAAGGCACCGTAGGGAAAAGGGTGGTTTGGCGGCCCCTGACATCCAGCTATATGCATGGGCTTTTCAATTCTCGCATGCTATGATGTTGCTAAAATCACCCACTAACTCTGCCTGTGGGTATATGTTTGCAGCACTGCTTAGAGGGGAAAAAATAGCTGAACATGCATTTTTGTTTAAATTTGGCGACCCCAAGTTTAAAAAATAAATAAAATTGAATGTATTGCGAGATATATCTAAAACATGGTTGAAACTTAGGCGTTCCATAAAACTGGATTATTTCTCTGGTAGATCTCCACTCTGGAATTCACCTGGGTCCCCGAGCTGGCTTCTGGATGGTCTTGCAGCACCTTTGAGAGAGGCAGGATTGGAGGAATGGGGGGATCTCTTTGTGGAGGGTAGCTTACTCCCATGGGATGTGTTACTTTCAAGGATAGGGCCAGGGCTCTCCAAGTTTAAATACCTCCAAATACGAATCTGGGCACTCTCACAGGTTCCTGCTAAGGGCCGATTTCAGTTAGGGGGTAATAGTAATATGGTCTCCCTCTTAATAGACAAGCCTCCAACAAAGAAAGAGGTCTCATTCTGGTACAAATTACTATTGGAGGAGGTTGATGGTGAGTTTCATCTGCCTGATACATTGTGGGCCGCACACATTACGAATCAAAATGTGGAGAATCTATGCTTTGAGTCCTTTAAGATCTTGTGGAACATTGTAAAACCATCGTGGCTACGCCAAAACCACCTCTTTACCCTACATAGGGCATACTACTCGCCCGAGAGGCTCTCGAAGTTTCCAAATAGTCCAGTGGTGGCATGCCCTAAATGCGGTCTGGGAGCGGCTTCAGATCTACACATGTTTTACGATTGCCCTTTGTTACTTTCGTTTCGGAACGCGATCTGTCTTACACACACTACTGCATTAGGTTCCCAAGTCCGGCCATGTTCCGCTCTTATAATCTTTGGGGTTGCATCAGAATTCCAGGTTTCAGCAAAGAACTTACTCTTCTTTGGAATCTTGTTAGCCAGACGGGAAATCTGTAAGAAGTGGAAAGACCCGCTACCCCCTTCCCTGCAGGACTGGCGAACGTCTGTGCTACAAACATCAAAAATGGACCTACAAAGATCAGGCAATCCAGATAAGAGAAACTTTTGGTCTTTACTACACTGGTCATAATTGAGCATGTAGTCGGGGTTTGTTTTTTTTTTTTTTCCCGATGTCCAATGATTACGCTGTTTGGCTATCTTTTTCATTCATGTCTGTATACCCAATAGGGCGATTCGATACATGATTGGGTATTTGACTGCAGCAAACTTCCCTGAGGGTTATCTTGATGTGGTGCTGTGGGAGTATATAGTTGTACTGTTGGGCGAGCCACCTCGCAACATCCAATGCCCTTACCAGTTTAACTGTGACAGTACGCTTATCTCTATGCACTACGACTCAGATACCAAGGGCGTGAATGAGGAAAAAAAAAAGCCACTCACATATCCACTAATTTACCCATAAACTACTCACACATTATTATTAAATTATTATTATTATTATTAAAAAAGATTTGGTACCGCGCACATACACCAATTGGTTTCTTGGCGCTCGAGACCAGGTGGGAGGAGAACATTCAGGGACAGGGCCGCTAGCCGTGCGCCAGACGGAACAAGTAAGTTTTCAAGGAATTGCGAAAGCAACGATAATCGATGGACAAACGAATGGCAAGAGGAAAGGAGTTCCAGGTAACAGGAGCAAGGAAGGAGAAGCAGGCTCCTCCATGTTTCTTATGGTTGAACCTAGGGGTGATCAGAAGGTTATGAGCCGAAGATCTGAGGTGACGGGAAGGGATATAGGCGTGCAAACAGGAAGAAATAAAGGCAGGGGCGCATGAGAACAAGGATTTGAAAATGGTGCAGGCCATTTTAAAAACACACCGCTGTGCAACTGGGAGCCAGTGTAAAGTTTTCAGCAAAGGGGTGACATGCTGATGTTTAGGTTGCTGAAAAATTAGTCTGGCTGCCTGGTTCTGGACCAGTTGGAGACGGGAAAGATGGCAGGCAGGGACCCCCACGTATAGACAGTTGGCATAATCTAGACGTGAGGTGATGAGGGCAAGGATAACAAGAATAAGGGCCTCTTGGGATAGAAACCTGCGAATCTTCCCGATTCGGCGGAGATGAAAGAAACAAGCCAAAGTGACGGTGTTGATATGTGGCCGCATTGAGAGGTCACTAGAAATGGTGACCCCCAGGCTCTTCACAGTATTCACTGGACAAGGAGGGGAACCCAAAGCTGCAGGCCAGAAGTTGGGAGACCAGGGAGTAAGAGAACCACCGGTCACCACCAGCTCCGTTTTGCTTGGGTTGAGCTTAAGTTGACTAAGGTTCATCCACTCGTAGATGAAGAGCATGGCATTTTGAAAATTAGAACAGGAGGAGGGAGAAGAATTGAGAGGAAAAATAAGCTGCAGATCATCTGCATAGTTAAAAGCAGTAAGTGAGAACTGACGAAGAGAGACAAGAAGGGGCTGCATATAAAGATTGAACAAAAGCGGGGACAGAGCAGAACCCTGGGGAACACCACAGGAAAGAGAGGATAGAGGGGCAGAAAAAGAAGAAAGCCGGACAGATTGAGAACGGGAATGAAGGAAAGATACCACCCATGACAGGGCCAAGCCAGAAATGCCGGCATTTCCTACACGGTCGACCAAGATACCATGGTCGACCGTGTCGAAAGCGGCTGAGAGGTCTAAAAGTACAAGGGCCTGGGCCAAATTCCTGTCAGCTCCCTGTTTCAGCGTGTCCATAACTGCCACCACAACTGCCTCAGTGGAATGAGCAGGTCTGAACCCAGCCTGTCGATCGAAGTGAGTTTCCTCGATAAAAGCACTGAGGCAGCGGGTAACATAAGTCTCTAAGACCTTTCCTAAATAAGGGAGGAGGGAGATGGGACGATAGTTGGCCAGCGTGGTGGGGTCAAGACCCGGTTTTTTTAAAATGGGGACCACCACAGCGCTTTTGAAAGCATTAGGGACAGAGCCTGACAGAAGAGATTGGTTTAAGAGATCAAGAGGGGGGCCGGGGCAGGCCACGAAGGCAGCTCTTAAGATGGACGTGGGGCAGCAATCATTGGGCGAGCCGGAGCTCACAGTCTGAAGTAATGAAAGAAAAATATCCAGGGAGATGGGGGGAAATTTGGAGAAAGAATGGGGATTCGAAGGAGGGAGGACAGGATCGTGAGGCAGAGTAGTGAGGGGAATATTGTTTTTAATCGCAGAGATTTTGTCAGAAAAAAAGAGTTGAGAGAATTGCACAGGGCTTGTGAGGGTAGGGGCTGAGGGGTGACCCGATCAGGAAGGGAGAGCTCAGCTACGATAGAAAAAATTTCTTTGGTCTTGGATGCCGAGGTCAAGACCTTCTGAGAAAAATAGGATAATTTAGCCGAGATGATCGATCGTTTATAAGCTTTTAATAGGTCAGTGTACGTGATTTGAAGTAAAGGGTCATAATTCCGCCGCCAGCGGCGCTCAGCCTGTCTAAGGCGAAGTTTGTCCGCCTTAAGAGTGGAAGTGAACCAGCGCTGAGCGTCGTGGGGGCGTTTGGACTTAACAGTTTTGATGGGGGCAACGACGTCACAGGCGGAGGACAGCCATTGATCAAGAGAGGTGGCTTGGGAGTTCAGATCAGAGTAGTCAGGGAGAGATGATGAGGCAAGAATAGAATGGAAATGAGGAATATCAGCTTGTTTCCAATTTCGAACCTGAAGGTTATGGGGGATCGGAGGGCGGGTGGACAAAAGTAAGTGCAAGGAGAAAGAAATAAAAAAGTGATCGGACCAGGGGCAAGGATAGACCAAGGGAGAGGGGATGTCAAGGTTGGTGGACCAGATCTGGTCTAATGTATGGCCTTTGTTGTGTGTGGCCACAGAGATGTGTTTGGAGAAATTAAGGCCAAGCAGTGAGTCAGTGAACTCACGAGAGAGGGAGGATTGCTGGGGGTCTGATGGCCAATAGTTGAAGTCGCCCACCACCAAAACCCTAGCGGAATTGATGGCAATTTGCGAGATCATACTACTAAATAAGGATGGGAAGAGGGGCGAATTGCCAGGGGGACGGTAAACTAATATACAAATAAATGAGGAGTTGGGAGAGGTAAATTTCAGTGTAAGAATGTCCGTGTTGGCTATGGGTGGAGTGGAAAGGGTAGTGAACTGTAAGTGGGAGTGAATGATAGCGGCGACTCCGCCGCCAGGTCTGCCAGAGTTTCTATCAGAATGGAGAATATAGTAACCCGCAGGAATGGCGGCCAGGATTTCAGGGTAAGAGTCAGCATTTAACCAGGTTTCCGTGAGGAGTAGGATATCGATAAGGCCTC
The DNA here is from genome assembly GCF_964261635.1 of Lissotriton helveticus. Taxonomy (NCBI): domain Eukaryota; kingdom Metazoa; phylum Chordata; class Amphibia; order Caudata; family Salamandridae; genus Lissotriton; species Lissotriton helveticus. The sequence continues at coordinate 444,651,265 of NC_136073.1, forward strand.
CTTCTAAAAGTTGGAATATGTCCAAATGATGTTTAGGGAGAGAACGAGTATTGAGATTAAGTAATGTGAGAGGGTCACTACCGCTAGGACTGGGCTGAGTCAGCCGAGGTGCAGCGGGGGAAGGAGAGGAAAGGGGAAGGGAAGGTGAAAAGGGGATTATAGGCGGGGGAGAGGATAGAATGTTATTTCCTCGAATGGTAACTATAACATGGGGTGCAAGGAGGACATGATGGGATAGGGCACGAAGGGCCTGAGAAGAGTACACCAGACGTTGAGCAGAATGCCTGGCCCCTGGCCTCGGTCGGCCGCGGACGGGCGCAGACGGGCTTGACTTGTGCGCGACTTCGGCGCGAAGTCGGCGCTCCCGCTGCGCTCGTCCGCTGCGCTTCCTCCAGGTGGCCATTTATGCCGTCCAACGTGAGACACTAGACCGCTCACCTGCGCGGTCTGGAGGCAGGGCGGAAGTGCCGCGAAGCGGAAGTGGCGCTCTTGCAGGGACCCTCCGCAGCAAACGGCACACAGCCGGGGCGGACCGGGGTCAGGAGCGGGTAAGTAGCGGTTAACAGATAAGCATCACCACATGAATGCAAGCGCTATCAGCCTTAGCGCAAACAGCAGTGCAGGGATTAAAACACGAGCGCTGAAGCTAGTATTCAGCTTCAGAGCTCCAAAGTATTAAAAGCCAAACGAGCTGAACTCAGAGTCAGCTGAAATAAATGAAAAGAAATAAAAAGCGCTTGTCAGCCGCGCTGAAGCACACGAGTGGTCTACAAACCACCAAGTCAGCCAGCGGGGCCGGCGAGGCACGTTATGAACCCTCGCTCAGCAGACACTAGACCGCTCACCTGCGCGGTCTGGAGGCAGGGCGGAAGTGCCGCAAAGCGGAAGTGGCGCTCTTGCAGGGACCCTCCGCAGCAAACGGCACACAGCCGGGGCGGACCGGGGTCAGGAGCGGGTAAGTAGCGGTTAACAGATAAGCATCACCACATGAATGTATACCCATATATACATCCATACAGTCACTCACACCCCAATACAGGCCTTCAGACACACACTGACACACGAATATACACAGTCAAACAACCACTTACATAATCTGTGTTAAAAATTGAATTGAACATTAGTAGTGCAGAAAGTATACTAATTCACCTTTTGTGGTACTTTAGTATTTATGTTTCACACTCATAAACATTAGGAAAACACTCACAAACGCTAAATCATGTCATCAGCGATGTGATCAGTGATGTCATTTGTGATGCCATCAGTGATGTCATCAGAGATGTCACTGACCATGTCATGTGTATTGTAATATGTGAGGTCATCAGTGGTGCATTGTGGGGGCTTAAGTTATAGTTAGCTCAGGTAACTATAACTGCTGAATTTCACTGGTTTTGTACAAGTAAAATCTGAGCCTAACTATAATGCCCCTGTAACTTTGTTTTTTCAGTAAATTTCTAAGGTTTCTTTAATTCTGTTTCCAAACTCTAACTTCCTTGCAACCTTTGGTTTTTTTTGTTGAATTTCTAAAAGTTTTTAAATTCTATTCCCTAACTATAATGTTCCTGTAACTTTTGTTTTTTTCAGGGAATTTACGTGTTTTAAAAAATATATATATTTCGTAACTGTAACCTGTACACTTTAAGAGTGGGTGTGTGAGTGGCTGTAAAGTTCGGCAAGTGAGTGTAGGATTGGCTGTAAGGGTGTGTGACTGGGTCTGTGAGAAGCCCTATTGGTCTGTGAGTGGGTGTATGAGTGGCTCTGTGAGTCAGTGTGTGAGTGCCTGGGTGTGTGGGTAGTGCTAAATGCCTGAGAGTGGGTGTGTGAGTGCCTGCATGGGTCTGTGAGTCGGTGTATGAGCTCAGTTTTGGGTCTGAGAGTGGGTGTGTGTGCCTGTGTAGGTCTGTGACTAGGTCTGTGAGAGGCACCATGGGTCTGTGAGTGGGTGTGTGGGTACCTGTTTGGGTTTTTGCATGGGTGTGTGAGTGCCTGTGTGGGTCTGTGACCGGGTCTGTGAGTGGTGCTATGGGTCTATGAGTGGGTGTGTGAGGGCATATGTGTGTCTGTGAGTGAGTGAGTGTGTGAGTGGTGCTATGGGTCTGTTAGTGGGTGTGTGAGTGCCTGTGTGGGTCTATGAATTGGTGTGTGAGTGTCTGTGTGTGTCTCTAAGGGTGTGTGTGAGTGCCTGTTTAGGTCTTTAAGTGGTGCTTTGGGTCTGTGAGTGTGTGTGTGAGTGGTTGTATGGGTCTGTGAGTAGGTGGCTGACTGCCTGAGTGTGTATGTGAAAGGGTGTGTGAGTGGCACTATGGATTGTGTGCATCTGCATACTTAGGGTATTTAAAAGGGAGAACCATGGACTCTGCTCTTACTAGGAGATAGCAAGAAAGGAACCACTTGACACAGTCACTACAGATCAGATTGTGCTCCATTAGTACAATTATGCATTCCCCTCCATTAAGGTTTTTATGGAATTTCAGTATTTGTTTTACATTTTTATTTCCTACCTGTAACCAGTACACTTTAACAGTGGGTGTGTGAGTGGCTGTATAGGTCAGCAAGTGGGTGTATGAGTGGCTGTATGGGTCTGTGAGTGCCTGTATGAGTCTGTGATTGGGTGTGTGAGTGCCTTTGTGGTCTGTAACTAGGTATGTGAGTAGCACTATGCGTATGTGAGTGGGTGTATGAGTGAGTGTGTGGCTCTGTGAGTGGATGTGTGAGTATCTGGGTGTGTGAGTAGTGCTAACTGCCTATGTGTGATGTGTGAGTGCCTGTGTGAGTGCCTGTGTGGGTCTGTGAGTGGGTGTATGAGTGCCTTTGTGGGTCTGTGAGTAGGTGCGTGAGAGCCTGTGTGGGTCTGCGAACAGGTCTGTGGGAGTTGCTATGGGTCTGTGAGTGGGTATGTGAGTGGCTTTGTGGGTGTGTGAGTGGCTGTGTGGGTCTGTGAGTGGGTGTAGGAGTGTCTGTTTGGGTCTGTGAGTGGGTGTGTGAGTGCCTGTGTGGGTCTGTGGCTGGGTCTGTGAGTGGTGCTATGGGTCTGTACGTTGGTGTATGAGGGCCATTGTGTTTTGAGTGGGTGTGTGAGTGAGTGGTGCTATGGGTCTGTTAGTGGGTGTGTGGGTGCCTGTGTGGGTCTGTGACCAGTGTATGAGTGCCTGTGTGGTTCTCCGAGTGGGTGTGTGAGTTCCTGTGTAGGTCTGTGACTAGGCTTATTAGTGGTACAATGAGTCTGTGGGTGTTTGTGTGAGTGGCTGAATGGGTCTGTGAATGGGTGTGGTGTGTGACTGCCTATGTATCTATGTGAGATGGTGTGTGAGTGGCACTATGGATTTTGGGCATCTGCATACTTTGGGTATTTTAAAGGGAGAACCATGGAATTTGCTCTTACCAGAAGACGACAAGAAAGAAACCACTTGACACAGTCACTAGAGATCAGATTGTGCACCATTAGATCAATCATGCATTCACCTTCATTAAGGTTTTCAGGTAATTTCAGTGTTTTTTTACATTTTTATTTCCTAACTAGAGGCCCTCCTCCCTTGGCCGATTTCATCCCACTTGGCTCAGCCACGTCTCATTGGGTGTCCTTGTCACAGCACGTTGGGTACCACGGGGAAGCCTCAAGGCCCCCGCGGTCCCAGCCAGCCTCATGCCTCCTGCGGATGCCGACATTGCTGTTGCACACAGGAAGCTGCTGGAAATGCAGCTCACTGCGTGCAAGAGCAATACTTTCATCTCTTTCCCTGCCCAAAAGAGAAGAAAATTCTACTTCCAGCAAGCTAGCTGAAGCGGTTTGACATCTCCTATTTTCTGGAAGCGGAGTGCTTGCTCTGACTTGGTGGGAGCTCTCAAAGCTCCTGCCATGACAGATCAAACAGCTAAGTCCCACGGGTGGGCACCCTCGGACATAGGGAGATGGTCCTTGGGGGTAGCTGTCCCCAGGGTCATTGTTAGCTCCAAGAGAGGGGCTGTGTGACTCCCCCTACTTCTGTTTTAACAGGCTGGCCCCAGGTAGTTGGTGGTCCCCGGGACCATATATGCCCTGGGAAGGTGGCCGTGTGGCCCCTCTCCCAGTTTTATATATTGCATAGTACCAGGGAGGTGGTGGTTCCCGGGGCTTCTATGAAGCCCAGGAGAGGGGTCCGATTGGCCCCCTCCTTTAAAAAAAGAAAGGTCCAGAGAGGTGGTGGTCCCTGGGGCTTTAACGAAACAGAGGAGGGGGATCTGCATGCTCCCTCCTTTTATAAAATAAAGTCCTGGGTAGGTGGTGGTCCCCTGAGCTCAAAGAGCCTTAGGATGGGGGCTCAGTGTGCCCCCTTCCTTTTATAAAATAATGCCCCCGAGACCTGGCCCACCCAAGGGCTCTTTTTAAAACAAGTTCAGGAGACTGTTTATTTTTTTATCTTCACAGGTGTCACAGATCCATCGTGATTTTTTGGTGAAGATTTTGAAAAGAAATGCTTTTTAGCCCTGGCGGGTTCTCAGGGATACCCTAGGTCCATAGGTGGGGGTTAGGGTTTTCCTCCTCTGCCCCCTTTAACATTTTTTTTTTCTGGGACTCGGCTAAAGCAGAGTCCGAAGGTGGCTGCCAGTACTTCCTGGTTGAACTGTAGGCAGCCAATCAGATCCTCTGCACGAGATCAAGTGGGTTTGTGGAGCCTTTGTGCCCCTAGATATACACATTTTGATTTCCCTTAATATCTCAAAAACTGCTGAATGGATTTACACCAAATAACAAAAAGCGTAATCAGCGAACCAAAAGCTATCTTCCTGCCAAATTTGGTGTCCATCCAGTGGTTTGTGTTGCAGACATATCTAAAGACTGTATTGGAATTTACAAGGAAAACACACCATTTTTGAACCCCCTCTTTCTTAGTCCCTGCTTGGAGGATTGTCCCAAAAATTTCCATGCACAACTAGAATCACAGGGGCACTTTTTCGGGTAAAATTTTGTGAAGATTCATCAATTAGTGCCAAAGATATGGACAAGTCAAAAAACGCTTTTCCTATGGAAACATGGCCCTACTTATAACTTCCTACTGGTGACCGTTGCCATGCACAATTCTTATCACTGATTTAATTTCCGATGTCATGAGGCATGTTAGCATTACAGTCATTGAACATGTAGAGAGGGAAGTAATATGTGTGGGCACAAGCAGTGCTTGGTGAGAGTGCCCTCTACTCAAAACATTGGGCCCTGAGGGCTCCGTGTGAGAAGGGCCACATGCCTCCACCCCTAAAAAATTCACCAACATCAAGGCTCTGGCCCAACTCAGTGGGCTTCAACTTGAGAAGAGTGGAGTCTGCCCCTTTTTTTTGTCAAAGATGTTTTTATTAAGAATAAGGAACAAAGAAGAACATGCGACAATCCCGCACAACATCCCTCACAGGGGGCTATGTAAATCAGGCGGGGGAGATCACAGAGGGTAAAAGACAGTACAATCCTCGATCCTTCCATGCCAAAAGCCACAAGGAAGCCAGGAAGTGCAGCCCAGGCTATGAGTTCTTAGTCAATGCAGCAGTATGGCTTTCTCGCTGAGCGCGAGGACCGAGGAATCCAAAACACCGGAGGGAGTCCTCCTCGAGGTACTTGGTAATCAATCCCCCGCCACAGCAATGCAAAGGATGCCACACATACTAGAACAAAAAAAAAACAAAAAAAAACTCCCCAACCCCCACCAACCCCACCCCCCACCCCAGTGGTGGTAGCGTAAAGCACTCTCACACAACAGCCAGCCTCACAACTCTCAGATCTGGAATAGATGGAGGACGCGGACCGTAGGCGGGCAAACTGCAGACGTCAACCCCCTAGAGAGGAAGCGTACTAGGGGCCCCCATCGGAATATGAAGTTCTTGAATTCGCCCAGAAAGATGTCAGCCATACGCTCCATACTCAACAGTCTCCACAATCTCGCATGCCACAAAGAAATCGCTGGGGCCTCCCTCCTCTTCCAGGACGCCGCCAGGGTAACCTTGGCCGCTCCGACACAGAGCCAAAGGATCTTTTTGTCTGCCCGAGTCTGGTGCTCGAGAGCCGGGTCCCGAAGGCCAAGTAACACGTGAGCTATCGAGTCTGCAATCGGATACCCCAGGATTTCCCTGATGTGAGACAAAATCTCCTCCCAGTAGGGGCGTATGATGGGGCAGTCCCACCATATATGGCGGAAGTCTCCTAGCAGGCCGCACCCTCGCCAACATCTATCAGAAGTGTTTGGAAATATGCGGTGCAACTTAGCTGGAGAAAGGTACCAATCCATCAACGTCTTAAGATGTGTCTCTCGAAGTTCCACCGAGTGGTTATGTTTAGCTATATCGCTCCACAGGTGGGACCACTCCACATCCGAGACTTCGCGGCCCAGGATCTCCTCCCAATGTCCCATGTATCGCGCCTGGGAGACAGTGCAGTGGATAAAAGGAGATCATAAAGAAAGGAGATGACACCTCGCATGGCAGAAGTCCTAGAAAGAAAGGCCTCAAAGGGGGTAGGAGGTCTAGTAGCCGCATCTCTGACCGATGGGGATAACGCCCAATGAAGCAACTGATTATGATGGAATTGCTCCGTCGAGCGGACCCCATAGTCCCGTATGCAATTATCAAACGTAAGCGGGGCAAAGCTGTGAAACAAGTGTGTGAGGGCGAGGCAACCCCCTTCCCTCCAAGCATCAAAGGGACCCTCACACGTCGCAGGTGGGAACGCCGGGTTGAAGTGAATGGGCGTAAAGGGGGATGGGAACGACGTCCACCGCTCATCGCTAGAGACCGAGTCCCAGACTTTCAGAGCAGTGCCGGTGGGGGTGCTAATGTACACATTCTTGGGTCTGTCCCCCTTGAGCTTCCACACCAAGTCCCATATCGTTCTCCCCGCCACACTCCTATCAATGTGCAGCCAGTGTTTTTCTGACGTAAGCTAGGTCCACTCCACCAATACCCTCAGCTGTGCTGCTTTGTAATAGAGATGCATGTCGGGTAGACCAACCCCCCCTCCTTCCGAGGACGCCGAAGCGTGGCAAAGGAAAAACGAGCACGACCACCCTGCCAGATGAAGTGGAGCATAAGGGTTTTAATGCGCCGGAAAAAGTCTCCATCAAGGACAATAGGGAGCGCTTGAAACAAATGTAAAAGCTTAGGAAGGAGCGTCATTTTAACCGCATGGATTCTCCCCAGCCAGGAGATGTATAAAGGCTTCCAGCGGCCCAGGTCCCCCTGGATGCGCGCCAACAGGGGGGGGAAGTTGGCAGAATACAGCTTCCCGATCGTAGGGGTCAAATGGATCCCCAAATACAATATGGAGGAGAGGGTCCACGGCAGAGGCGAAAGCGGCCGAAGGCGATCCACCTCCACCAAGGGCAGCGTAAGATTGAGTATGTACGTTTTATGGTAGTTGACTTTAAAGCCCGCCACCTCCTCAAAGCGTGTCAGAACCCCCTGGACGTGGGGGAGGGAATGCTCAGGGTCCGAAAGGGATAGCAGGACGTCATCTGCAAATAGGGTGATCTTGTGCTGCTCACCAGTAAAGGGCAGTCCCCGAATGTCTGGATGCTCCCGCACCGCCAGCGCCAGTGGCTCGATGCTAAGAGCAAAAAGCAGGGGAGAAAGGGGGCACCCCTGCCTAGTGCCGTGCGAGTGACGGAAAAAAGTCGATAAATAGCCATTAACCGTGACTCTGGACCGGGGGCAGCTGTAGTTCGCCCCTAGCATGGAAAGGAATTTAGCCAAAAAGCCAAACGCCGTCAGAGTCTGGAATAGAAATCCCCAGTCCACCCGGTCAAAGGCCTTCTCGGCATCAAGGCCCACCAGGACCGCCGGGGTTCGAAGGCGGTCAGCCTTCTCTATGAGGTGGATCACTCTCCTAGTGTTGTCGTGGGTCTGGCAACCCTTAATAAACCCCGACTGGTCGGGGTGAATAAGAGCCGGCATCAAGTCCTGCAGCCTATTCGCGATTATGGAAGAATATAATTTGGCATCAATGTTCAATAGGGCAATTGGTCTATACGATGAACACCTAGAGGGATCCTTCCCCAGCTTGGGAATTATCGAGATAATGGCCTCCGCCATGGTGCCCGCGGTTGCGCCGGATTCCGCAATACTATTGAAGAGCTGCACCAAAAAATCACTCACTTCAGCGGCGAAGGTCTGATAGAAGAGGGCCGTGAAACCATCCGCTCCAGGAGCCTTATGGGGCTTCAGGGATTTGATGGCGCCCAGAACTTCCTCTCTAGTGAAGGGGGCGGCGAGCTGCTCTTTCCATTCGGCTGATACCCTAGGGAGCGGAAGCTTGTTCAAGTACTCCCTTTGGGCTTCCGGATCCAGGGCATCCCCAGAATACAAAGCCGCGTAAAACGCCCCAAAAAGGTCAGCCTTGGCCTCATGGCGATGCGTCACCTCGCCCCCTGAATCTTGGATACCCCCTATATATTCCTTCTCCCGCTTACCCCGAAGTTGACGTGCCAGGTGTCTCCCTACCTTATGCCCCTGAGAATAGGAAAGCCGCCGCAGCTTCAGCAAGGTGAACTCCGCCCTGTTATTATAGTGGGCCCTAAGCTTGCCCCTGACCGCCGTCAATGATCTCAGCGCCTGCCTGGAGGGTGATTGTTTATGGGCCTGCTCAAGCAAGGAGAGCTCCTTCTCCAGCTCCTCTCGCTCCTTCCACCTCAACTTGTTGAGGGCAGCATTGAGGCCCAAGCAACTGCCCTGCAACGCCGCTTTAAAGGCGTCCCAGGTCGTTGAAATCGAGGTGTCTTGTACAGGGTTAAGTTCACAAAATTCGCGGATTGCACACCGCAGAGCTTTGCAGGAGGTCTCGTCCCGAACCAGTGATGCCGGAAAGTACCACTTGCGTGGGCCGCTCCCATCTGGTGCCCAATGGAGGCAGAGTGCCAACAAGCTGTGATCGGAGACAGAGAGGGGAAATATTTTAGCCTCCCGCAGGGACCCCTGTAGGGATTGGCTCAAAAAGATATGGTCTAGACGCGAATAAGAGCGGTGAACATGGGAGAAGAAGGTGAGGACCCGAGAAAGGGGGTGAAGAGAGCGCCATCCGTCTATTAACCCCAGATCCTCTAAGCACGCGTCTCGGCGGAAAAGAGACCGGCTTCGGACCTTTGATGATGAGAGCAATCCAAATCCTTATGCCAAACCAAGTTAAAGTCCCCCATCACAAAGAGAGCCCCCTCAACAAATTCCTCTCCAGTACGCAACAGCCCTGCAGACACCCATTTTGTCCCACATTGGGGGCATACAATACTAAGAATGTGCACAGCCTGCCGAGAAGCATGCCCTTGACCATGAGCCAGCGACCCTCCTTATCACCACGCACTCCCAGGGGTTGGAAGTGAAGTGCCGCGCGGAACATGAGGGCCACCCCCCTATGCTTGGTGGGTGCGGAGGATCTGTAAATAAGGGGAAACTGCCTGTGTTTGCGTCGGGTTTCGTCTTTCCGAGCCAGGTGCGTTTTCTGAAGGGCCACTACGTCAAGATGATGATCCAATATGTATTTCCAAACTTTTTGGCGCTTCTGGGGGGAATTCAGCCCCTTCACATTCCAAGTTCCCAAGTTCCTCTCTCAACCAATCGTCCCCAAGTGTCTAATGCATCCCTCCAGGGCCAAATCACATGCCACCCAACGCGTTCTTCCCTACAGATGATCACAACACAGGGCAAGCTCACAGTCTGGAATCCCCACCACTGAGCAACGGGGCAGCGAGCCCATCCACCCTCCAAAATCGTACCGCTGCAACACACCCCTAGCTCCACACTACCCTCCCTCAAGAATCCTCCCGCCAACCATTCCGCAGTCCGCAAATCAATTCTCACACCACCAGTCAAACCCCAGCTACCACCACTGTCCCTCTCTTCCCCACCCCCAACAGACCCCAAATTCGCCATCTCCCCCCTCCCCCCACTCACCCCCAGAAGGAATTCAAAGGGAAACAAATAGGAAAGAGCAGAAGAACTGAGAAGGAACTCAAAAAGGAACAACCAAGAAAGTGCAGAAGAACTGAGAACCCCAGAGCAAGGGCTGAAGTTGGTGCCCTCAGAAAACGGGGGTCGAGGCCACAGTCCGTGTCTACCCAGTTCTCCGGACCGGGGTGTCTTCCCAAAAAGTACATAGTTACCCCTCGATACCTGAAGAGGAGGAGTCCCTCTGACGCCAGCTAGCCGTCCTCCCCGGGCTCAGGCCGCTGACGAGCTGTCCTGTGAAGGCGCCACCGTCACCGTTGCCACCGAAGCGACCGCTGCACCTCTCTCCTGCAAGCTACTAGCAGGATCCAGCCTTCTTGATGCAGCAGATTGTCCCACCCTTTGCCAGGACGGGGAGCGCCGTCTTTGCCGTGCTGGGTAGCTCCCTCCCCTCGGGGAAGGCGCAGCATCGACCAGACCAAGGAGATCTTTGGCAGCTTGCAAGGACCTAATCTGGACCTGCCTATTCTGCCATCTGAAGATAAGGCGAAACGGGTGGCTCCAGGAGTTGGCCACATTCTGATCGTGCAGGAAGGCCGTCACTGGCCGGAAGTCACGTCTCTTCTGGAGTGTCGAGGCCGCCAGGTCCTGGAACAGCTGGGCATGATGATTCCGGAACTCCAACGTATTAATCTCTCGTGCTTTTCGAAGAATGCGCTCTTTCAGTTGGAAGTCGTGAACGCATACCAGGATATCTGGGGGCGGTGCATTCACACCCCTCGACAGACCAACTCTGTGGACCCTGTCCATCCGGATTTCCCGGAGTTCATCCTCTCCCAGGATCTGCAGGAAGAGGGCCTCCACATAGCCCCGCAGGTCACCAGCCTCACCTTCCAGGACACCGCACGAATGCGGATGTTATTCCGGCGGGACCTATTCTCCAGATATTCTGCGTGGGCCTGGAGATCTAGATTCTGCTCCGTGAGCCTGAGCTCATCCTGTTGGAGTTGATGCACGTCGCCAGCCAGCCCCAAATCATGTTCTTCCAGAGTCGCCACTCGTTCCCCTGTTCCGCCCACATCCCTCCTCACCTCACGGAGATCAGAAGCGAGTTGGGAGCGGAGCTCCGAGATGTCCTCCTTTATAGCAGAGAAAAGCTCCAACATGAAAGCCATGGTAGCGAGCGCATCATCATTTTTCTGCCGGGGCGAGGCACTGGTGCCCGGCGTCGGCGTCGGCTGGGACCCTCTCGGCACACCCTCCTTGCCCGGCTTCTCTTTCCGATTTCTGGAGGTCATCGCTGCGCTTCCGGTGGGTCCACTCTGATCACGGCAGTAGGACAGCACTCTCCACACACCGGCAGGTCGAGCCGTGTAGCGTGAGACCTGCGTATCCCCCTATCCACAGCAGACGAGACACTAGGGTTCGAACCAGTAGGCAGCAAATACCTCAGGCACTGTTGTCTCTTTGATAGTCCTCCCACGGTAGAAACAGGGCAGGGTCAGGCCAGGCCTGTTCTTGCACACCGCGTCTCCAGCTAGTAGCACTCTACCACATACGGTCTCCACTCACAGTAGGGCATCCACCGCAGGGTCCCCCTAGACCGCCAGGCAAGGAGCCCCCCCTCGGACACCACCGCCGGGCAGGAACTTCTCAGGACGACAGACCCTCCAGGCGCAGAGTGCCCTCTGCTGTCACCGCAACAGGCGCACCAGTGGGGCCCGGTAAGGTGCGCCAACACCACAGCGGCCAGGGAGGCCTCTCAGGGCCTCAAATCCTGCAGTGCTAGGCCTCTCAGCGACCGCTTCTCTGCACCGCCACTCGTAGGATCCAAGGCACGTGCTGATGCTAGGTCCCGTGCCTCGTACATGGGCTGCACCGCTGAATCAGTTCAATCAAGGGCTCCCCACGCCCGCTACTCCACTCCACCACTCGTGGGACCCAGGGATCGAGCCAGCCCAGCCAAGTTTACTGAGTCGGGGGCTCTGCGCCAATTCCGCAACTCCACGCTCCCGGATATGGCCTTCACCAGCCACTGTAAGAGCGTCCTCCAGATGACACCAGGTGATTAAGCTCCCCAGTCGCCGTGCCCCCAGGGCTGACCATGTGGAGTCGCTTCGGAGCGTCACTCCGTTCCGGCCCCCGACAGTACAATCGGGCCCCCAAGGCCACGCGCAGTAGCAGGGCCAGGCATAAAGGGTGACACCAATGAGGCCGTGCAGATCGTTGGGGGCCCTGTGCTTAAAGAGGCCTCCTAGAGCACCCGGACCGGCGCCGCCAAGGTCCTCCGTGGGCTGCGTGGGCGTTGCAATCCTCCGTCACCCGCCAGGCCGCTTCTGCTTCCGGGCTCGTGCCAAGCTGTGACCCCCAGTGCCTCCTCACAATACGGCCTTAGCGCCACTTGAATCCAGGGGCCTCACGCAAAGGGAAATGTCCGAGGCCGGGAAGACGTTCTCCCCGTAGCGCCACTGAGGGTCTCGTCCAGGACCCCCACCACTAGGCAGGGCTGACCACATGTCCGGGGCCAAGCCAATCGAACCTCCTCCGCCACGGGGCCTCCCGTTGCCAGGACAACTCAAAGTCCGATGGAGCTGCGGGGGGGAGGGGAGCGCTGCCGCACCTCCGGTCGACGCCCAAAGGCCACTGATCCCTAGCTCCGCTGCCACCACAGATGCGGTTTCTGGTACTTCCCGGGCTTCCCTGCTGCTTCACCGGGGGCCGGTGTGTGGTATCGTCAGCTGTGCCACAAGGGAGCAGTGCGGGGGGGGCAGTCGCTCCAGTGGAAGTGCGGGTCACTGTGCAGACTGCTCCCCTAGCGTCGTGGTGCCCCTCCTTCGGCCACCCTGTTAAATCCAGGCCCCGGATCTTCGGGCCATGGCACGCCGCAGGCCCCACAGCCAGTCTCGGCGAATTCAGCGCTCCGGAGGGTCAACTCACTTCGCCGGACACCGCTCCACTTCCCCAGGGCAACAGCGGCCAGGTAGGACAGCAAAATGCGAGTGTTTCAGGGGCTATAACAAAGCTTAGATAGCGGTGGCGCCGGAGGGACTCTACAACACATGTTAGTCCGTCGCCATCTTCGTCTGCCCCTTTTTTAAACAAATGTTGCTGCTACGATTCCTCGTGGATCTACACTGCTGTTTAAATAGATATATGGTTTTGGCCACAGAGCTGTGTTTCTTTAACCCTCTGATCAGACCAATGTGGTCAGGGTATCCCTACCCTGCCTCCCTATGTTTTTTTAACTCTTTTTTTCAGGACAGGTCACTGAGTTTTCAAGTCCTAAAATGACTGCCGCCACATGTTTACTGATGTTGACTGCAGCAAATCAGATTTGGGGCGACATGAACAAAGTTAATAATTTGCGATTACCAAATAGCGTAGTTTTTGCGATTTGCTATTTGGCAAATCTCAAACACCAATGTACAAATGTGTCTTTGACACATTTTGTGATTCCTAGTTGGCCGCAAATAGACCTATCTCATGAATATTGATGAGGTAGGTCTCAGTTTACAACCCATTTGGAATTGCTAAAATCACAGATATGGTAGCCTGTGATTACTTTTGAATAAGCAGTCTTTTTCTTTTTATAAATGCAGCCCATTTTCCTTAAGGTAAATGGGAAGCATTATAAAAAACATGAACAGTTTGTTTTCTCTTAATTTTTTAAGAGTAGGCAGTAGTTCGTGGGACCACTTCCTGCTTTAAAATGTTTTTACAAACATTTACAAAGAAGAAGGGATTTCTTGGGGGCCAGTTCCTATTTGTGAATGAGTTACCACCTACTTTAACTAGGTGATCAAATGTGAATGTTTTGTGACAGCGTTTTGGTCGCAAAACATTTTCACATATCACTGCGATTCGGTGTTAGGAATGTACTCCCCAAACACGCTCCCTTCCTAATACCAAACCGCAAACCCAATTTACTCAATTTGCAATTCGGTAATAGGTTACCGAATCGCAAATAAGGCTCTGAACATGTGAAAAGGCATTTTTGCGTTCACAAAAAGCCCTTGTACATGCAGCCCTGAATCATTTCATCTATTGTGTCTGCTGATCCTCTGTTGCCTGAAATATACCCCCCCCTTTTCTCGGTCCAGGCTTGATGGATCACCCTGGAGCTTTCCAGGGAGGACCTGAGGTGGAGAGGACTTTTTTTGTAAAGTTTTGTGAAGATTCGTTAAACTGCATCAAAGGTATTAGCAAACCAAAAAAAAACATAGTCGTAAATAGAACTACCAAGTGGCCACTGTGTTATATATCTCAGTGCATGTGGCTTGATAGAGGGTTCTTAACACCATTATAGCATACTTACAATGTATCGGTTATTCATTTTATCCCATCCCACTGTAATCCCAATAAACTAAATCAACTTTGAGACAGTCGATCTAAACGGGCTGTGTTTGTAGTGTTGGAAAACCTAATTTTTGACAGAATATGTAATGGCTGAGTCCTGCTCAGTAGGCCACAGATCCTATCATGTCCTCAGATCTATGCTTGTGACACTCAAAGTACCACTGACTTTGAAACTGACTTTGCAATCACCAACTGATAAAATGTAATCTGGTGTTTCTACAGCTGGTAATGCCAGGCACGGGAACACTGGGCCAGTTGGGATTAGGTAAACAGAATTCCAAATGGCAATTCTGCTCTGCCTGATTCGTAATCAGGGCCATAATATTTTAGGGCAATCACCAAATACAGGAATGAGCTAAAGAGAAAATCTACGAACTTTAAATTACAAGCTGTGTAGCAAGTCGATATTTATTTGCCTGTTCAAAAATGGGCATAAAAAGTAACATCACACAGACATTAATACAATTTAGGAGTAATAGCCGAGGATGCCTATGATGTATAGAGTTATTTAATGAAAGATACTAACGTATTTTTTCAACTCAAGTAAAAAGCCTTTGCCTGTAGAAATTGCATGCCTCTGTTTTCTGGAGCCACTGGCTTTCTGCTGTTCACAGTTAGGAGTGTTCAGACTACTTCAGAAGCATGTAGAGTCTCACATCCGATTTCAAAGCGTTGATCAAATTGTTAGAAACGTAAACCCCTTCCCGAGAAAAGACTAAGTTGCAGGGGTCCTCGCTCTGCTTTTAAGCAGCCTGTCCTATTGTTCAGCTCGGGCCTCCTGCTGGGCCTATTAGAATGACCCGCTGCTGGCTTCACCCTTCAAAAGGCCTCTCGGAGGCCCGCATCTGTGCCAGCTCAGTGTGATGCTGGGGGGCTTAGCCTTTTGGAGGGCTTCCAGGTGCTTCAAACTGTAGCACAGGGAGAGCATGAGAGAATAATGTCAGAGGTACTTGTATCGGAGCACAAGCATTCTCAGACAGGCTCAGGGACTTGTCACACTTCATTATGTAGCACAACTTAAGCCTCGTTCGGTACAGGTCAACTTGATGGTCACCCCCCAAGGGCACAGACAAAGCTGAAACAGAAGTGACATTTTAAAGGAGATCTTAGACATACACATCTTAATTCCAGAACTTTATTGAAGAAAATAAGTCATGCTTGATTCCTGGTATGTGACAAGCAATCACTGCCGCTAAATGTCGAAAACAGCTTGGATCCCCGGTGGCACAGTATTTGTGGTCTGGGCTAAGACGCTACTGTAGGTCACACGAAAATGGTTTACTCTTGGCTTAGAAGTTGAGTGTCGGTTTTCATAGAGCGCACATTATGTTGAATGGCTACTCTTAGATACCTGATCAGCCTCTCTGCCTAGTCAGAATGTGAGAACGAATACTAATTGTTGTGTAACACAGTATTATGTGTTGCAGTATGGGTTAATTCAGGTGGAGGTTGAGTTTCTTTCGAACCACTGGTACTAATCCGCCGGTAGTCCACTTTCATTGAGCTGTGACATAACAGAAAGTTATTTGTTGTTCTCATATTTATTGGCCTCATATGGGAAATGGACTGTGAGTTACACCAGTGTGGCGAAAAGACAGGTAATGTAATTGCAGGCGTGCACCATATTTATTATCTGTGAGCATGCTGTTGCTGTGGTAATCGTAAGCCACAACTGCTCTTTCTGTATCCTGTGGTAGGCAGATGTGCAGTACCCGCCAAAACAATAGATCCCCAATCTGCTAACCTTGTGTTTCCCTGCATAACACCCCTGTGTTCCTCTGAAATGGGTCTCTGCTGGTTCCACCATTGGAAACCCTTGAATCAACAGCTTGTCTGACACTTGGCCCCAATGCACAGTGATGGCTTCACCATCCGTTTATACAATTACACAATCAAGGACGCCTATACAGAAACCTAAGCACGCCAGGGCCATTGATTTGCTTTTCAGAAATAGACCCCAGCTTTTGGGGTTTGGTCCTCAAAGGCAAAAAAACATGCTGAGTGGTCCGAAAACATGAATTGTCCCTCTCCAATATTTATCAATGACAGTGAAAACATCCCTTAGATCCCGAGAGACGGTGGTAGCTTCTGGAATGAGTAGTAGACAAACTCTGTTGGGTCTGTCTAGGAACAGAGATGCCTATGTGTGCTGGTAATACTGTGTACCGTTGTTCAGGTTCCTGGTGTCTCCTTTCTTTCATTGTATCACTTCCCTTTCTCTCCCATCCTTTCCCTCTTCCCTGTGTCACTCTCCGCATGAGGTATTCCTTCTCTTTTCCTCCTTTGATTTGGTTTTCCTGTCCGTCAAATTCTTTCTATTCCCTCTCCTCTTCCTTTCCTTCAGTCAGATTGCAGCCACTGCCCTACTCCCATCACATCTCAGTAATTCTCCTCATGATGTGATCCCTTACTCACCCTTCCCTTCTTCTCACAGATTTTTCCTATTCACCACTTCCCTCTCCTTTACTGTCAGTGATTCTCCTTACATTACCTTTCCTTTACTCCCCTGTTCTCTCGTATTTTTCTGTTACAGCCAATTTGCGCCATACAGATCTCTGGTTCAAACTCAAGTACAAGTTGCACTCAAGTGGATGGACCTTTAATCGTGAACTGAGGCGTGATGCAACAAACCCAATGCATTTAAATAACGCGAAACACATATGGCTCCACAAAAATGAAGGTTAATGGTAGATTTATGAACGTTTGTTAATATATTAGCAAAGTTACAAAATCAAATCATTAACATTAGTTGTAAATCGGGAATCAATACTGAGTGCGTCAGTCAGTATTGATCGAATCAATTCAACATCACAAATACAAAAACAATCTATTTAAAGTTGTCATAAGATAAATCGAAACAGAGACAGTTGGCCACGAAGAGAAATTCTGCAAATGTGCTAAGTTAAAGAAGTAAGGAAAGTTA
This sequence comes from Lissotriton helveticus, assembly GCF_964261635.1. Taxonomy (NCBI): domain Eukaryota; kingdom Metazoa; phylum Chordata; class Amphibia; order Caudata; family Salamandridae; genus Lissotriton; species Lissotriton helveticus. Next base: position 444,668,438 of record NC_136073.1, read on the forward strand.
AAGTGAAGTCAGGCAGAAGGTGTCGGCAGGTAAAGCCTCTAAATGCAGAATCAAATGAAGATTATTCAGGTAAATGAGAATGGAAAATCTCCCCCGAAGTCTAACTCTCAGGGCAAGGGAATGTCTCCTCTCAGGATAGTGGAAAGGGCATCTAAACAAATACATTCGACAATGCATAGTTTATATCATCTCTGCTGCAGAAAGTTGCACCTTCTTGCGATTCCCATGAAGAGAACCAATCAGAATCAAACCAGTTGTGATAATAAACTAAAATTATTTTCCACACTTGACTTACAATTAAGTCACTGCTGCACGACCTTCAGCTGGCTATATTGTAGTGGGAAGATACAGTTTGGTATGAGGTTCCCACTTGCAGGTGCTGGACCATAATGTCCCTCCCTAAGGAAAATACACACATAACCAGTTGCACAGTAACTAAACAAGAAAAAGTATGTTAGTTAACTTTGTCTGGTATGACTTGACTCCTGGAACCAGAAAGATGAAAAATACTTAACAGAGAAGCATGACTATTCTAATGCGCACCGTTTTAAATTCAGACCTACATTAACTATGTCAACTTTAAGTGAATATCACACAATGTATATGTGCTGCCGATTAATGTAAATATGTGTGCAAAAGCATTTTAAAAGAAAACCACCATCAGTCCAATCACCAATATCTTTCTTTTCTCTGATGTCACTTTCCGAATGGCATCTTTCTTCCCTTCTATTTCTTGCACTTATCTTTCCCTATTTTCTCTTCCCTCTTTTCCTCTTAGACCCTCTCCTCAAAGTGTCTACCTTCCTTCTTTCCTTCAGCCTTCCACTATTCCCTTTGTGTCAACCCACTTCTATGTCACATTCCCACTCCCTTAGTCCATCTCCTTGGATCCCTCTCTCTGAGTCACTTTATTCCTTTCCAGTTTCATCCCTTCAGATTTTTCAGAGTCATATGGAGGTATATCAATCAAAGTAATGACCTGAAACTCGAAACGAGTTTGTGACCAATAGGCATAGTCAGTCACCTTGTCCAAAACCCCGTTTGGGGGGAGCAAGTTTACAAACGTTTGACTATAAAGATATTTATAAACGAGTTAGTGTTACAAACCTATGTACATATAGGAATTTAAAAGAAAATAGGTGCTATGCCCGCATAGCTTAAAGAGGCACTTCTCCTGATTCAAGTTTTTTGATAAAATCATTTTTATTGGCATTTTCCAAAAATTACAGTACAGTAGTAACTATTGTGAGTGTAGCGTAACATCCATTAATTATACATCTAGTCATCGAGTACAGTAACATCTGAATACATGTCACACCAGATATTGTCAAGCAGGACATCATTATTATAGAGTGGTAGGTAGGGCTAGATTTGAGTCCATGCATGGTAGTCAATAGGCCGTACCTACGGTAGTGCGATCGCTCTCAACTCAGCCATGTGCTGTAAATGGTTCTATATGCCAGCCAATGATTTAAACTGGAGAGCTGGGCAGATATAACTGGGGGCACACCTTGACTAATGTTTAGTCACCTGAAAAGGATTGTCTAGTTACCATTGTCTGGTTAGGTCTCAAGTCGTGCCTGCGTGGATGGGGGAACACCTGAAACATCATAGAGAGAATGCTGCGCTCGACGTCCGGCTCCGGTTCCCAGACTGGACCCAGTCAGTGCTTGCTCCCCAAAGGGACCCTCTAGAGTCTCCGGGGGGTGTGGTTGTGTGGCGGGGTGCGGTTTGCCTGGGACCCTGACTCAACCGAGATTTCCTTTGCAAAGGAGTGAAGTACAATAGCCCACAACATGGATATACGGTGTTTGCGAGTTCCCTTAACTTCTTCGGACCAAAGTACTTCCTCTTCTGCTGCACCCCATTTTTGACTGCTCCCACCCATGCCGCTAATGGGGGTCCCCCGTGTGCCTTCGAATGCATTGCTATACATCTTTTAGCTAGAAGGAGCACCAGGGACGCAAATCGCGTTTCCACTTTCAAGTACTTGCACTGTTCGCTTATGCCTAGCTCACAGGCCTCCCATGTCAGAATATCTGGGAGCCCCGTCGTGAACAAAGAGTGGCGTGGATCATGACCCGGTAAGCGGGGAGTGCTGGACAGTCCCAAAACATGTGGTGAAAGGAGGCACTGGGATTAAGGCATCTGGGGCATGTAAAAGACCCATCTGGATAGTATTGCTGAAGCTTCTCGGGGGTAAGGTATGCATGATGCAGTATGGGCAGTTGTATGTTTTTGAAGCGGTAGTTGCGGGACACTTTTTTAGGGAACTCTAGGGCACGGGCCCATTCTTTGTCATGGAGCGGTCTGTGGAATTCAGTTTCCCATTTTTCCCGAAGGGGCGCCAGGTTAAGTGGGTTGAGGGCTCGTAGTGCTTTGTATATCCAGTTAACCAGATGTCGTCCCGCTCCCAGCTGTATCAGTGTATGAAGCACCGGGTGTGTGGGAGGTTCAGTGTCTATCGTGTGCCATACCTTGCGGCAGTCTTTAAGAAGCTGCCAATGCAGGAGGAATTGCCCTCTAGGGAGTTCCAACTCTGCAGTCAATTCCGTGAATGTCTGCAGTTGCCCATTGAGATATAGTGATATTTACCTCCGTCAAGGGTTGGTCCGTCCATGGTCTAAATACCCATTCCATATAGTGTGCCCGGCCTCTAGGGAATCCCACCAGCGGCAGGGCAGGAGAGTACATGGGCGCCGTGCGATTCAGTCAATGCATGCGAGTCAAGCAAGCGAGTGCTACTGTCAACTGGAGGGGCCTGTTCCGGAGCTGCACCGCTCTTGGCAACAGCATGCGTTGTATGGTCGGTGTCTGGGACCCGTCCTGTGACTGTACTCAACTCCCCCACAGCCCTGTCCGCTGTCCAATGGGATACCCATTGCAGCTGGGCGGCGAGGAAATACCCCTCAAAGGAGGGGGCTCCTAGTCCTCCCTGATCGAGCGGCAGCTGCAGTTTAGCTAGTGCAATCCGTCGATGTCCCAACCCCCATATAAGGGTCCTGAGGAGTGTGTCAAGTTCCCAGAAAAAGGAGCGCGGGGGGACTACTGGGAGATTGGCAAAATAGTATAGTCGCCTCGGGACAAGGATCATCTTGGCAACTGCGATTTTGCCAGTGACAGCCAAAGGGAGATCTTTCCAGAAATGCACAGAGGACCTGACACCCACCATTGCCCTGCGGTAGTTCCCGTCATAGAGATCCTGCGGTGTATGATTTAAACGAATGCCCAGGTACCGTACCGCCTGGTGGCTCCAGGAGAGGCGGATGTCACCCCGACGCAGCGGACGTGGAGGAAGATCCTTCACAAGGGATTAAATCGTCGGTTTGGACTAATTGACTTTCAGTCCCGCTACTCCCTCAAAGTCCCTTGGGGTGCATAATATGGAGGCAAGGCCTGACTCGATGTCCCGGACATAAATGAGTACATCGTCCGCATAGAGTGATACTTCATGGATGGTGTCTGCAATTGGGATGCCCCTCTCTGCACTCTCATTACGGAGGTGGACCACCAGAGGCTCCATCGCCATGGCAAAGGGAGGAAGTAAGGGAGAAAGTGGGCAACCCTGACGGGTGCCCCTGCGCGCCGGGAACGGCGAGGGATATCAGTGGCCCTAGTCTCACCCTGGAGGTAGGTGTAGAGTAGATCAGCTTGGTGTACACCAATAGGCGGGGCCCCACTCCCATGTATTACAGAACCTGGAACAGATACGGCCATAAGAGGGTATCAAAGCCTTTTTCCAGGTCAAGGACCAGACACGCCACACAAGGGAACGGTCCAGGATCTGATCCTGAATGTGGAACATGTGCCGTATATTGTAGGAGGTGTTCCTACCGGGTACGAATCCATTTTGATCTGGGTGGATCAATTTTGGGATGATAGTGGCATACCTGTCAGCAAGGAGTTTCCCGAAAATGTTATAGGCAGCGGGCAATAGGGCTATGGGCCGATAGGAGCCAAGTTGTTGCGGATCTCTGTCCGGTTTGAGGAGGGAGACTATGGCTGACTCACACATGGACTGTGGTAAGGTACCCTCTTCTAGGGGCACCTGGAATTGTTTCACCAGCTGGGGAACCAATTGTGTTGCAAACGTACGGAAAAACTCCAACGGTAGGCCATCTAGACCCAGCGCCTTGCACGTGGCCAGTGCCTGCATTGCCTCTCAGCCCTCAGTGGCATCAATGGGTTTATCTAAGTCCCGACGGGCATTACGATCCATACGGGGCAGAGAATACCGGTGCAGGAATCGGGCGAGGCATTCAGTGTCTAGTGGAGCGGGATCCACATACAGTTGCGCATAATGCTTCTGAAAGGCATCCAAGATGGAAACCTGCGAGTGGAGAAGAGTGTTCGGGTCCAACTGAATAGTCATGATCGGTGGAGAAGTTGCATCTTGTTTCACCAACCATGATACTAATGCACCCGCTCTCCCTCCCTCCCTGTGTGCTCGAGCCATATGTGCCCTGAAATTTTATCTGCAGAGGTCGGCGAGCGCCTCTGCCTATGCGCACTTGATGGCTGCTCTCTCGGACAGTGTAGCTTCCTGCTGGTCAGCTGCTCGTGTGAGCGTGGCGAGCTTCAGCTCCATATCATGGATGCGGCGCTGAAGGATGTGGAGTACCCCTGTGATGTGATGCATGCATGTGCCCAGTATAAGAACTTTAAACGCGTTCCATTCTGCTGCGCAGGTAGTGGCTGTGTCAGTGTTTTCCCGAAAACAGTGCTGTAAATGTTCCGATTGTGTTTGTTTGAAGGTCGGATCATCTAGATAGTCTTTGGGGAGGCGCCAGGTGGGGACCAGTGGTGTATGCGGGCGCCACTTGAGTGTGAGCGTGTGTGCATCGTGGTCTGACAGAACCCTACCTAAGTAGTCAGAGTCCAAAATAGTAGGCAGGATTGAGGGAGAACAAAGGGAACTATCCAGCCGAACATTAGTGGTTGGATATTTTAAGCGGCAGGCATCCATGAGAGACCAATGTGCCATCCATGCTGCAAAGTGCTTGGCTTGGGTAGTGATAGGGGAAGCCAGGTGGGTGGGATGGGATCTGTCCAGATCCCTGTTTTGCACGCAGTTTTAGTCCCCTCCCAAGATCCAGGGGATTTGGATGTAAGAGCTTAACGGTAGGGAGAGTGTGTCCCAGAATTTACTCTGGTCCATGTTAGGCGCATAAATACTCCCCAACAGGACCGATTGACAATCCAAGAGGCCTTGTAGTAGGGCGTATCACCCGTCTGGGTCAATGGTTCTAGACAGTTCCTGGAACGGGACACCCAGCGCACCCATATAAGGGTTCCTCGAGCATAGGCTAAGTAGGTAGTGGCACAGAGGATCCCTCGCCAGCGCTTACGGAACTTGGCTAGCTCTCCCATGCTGAGGTGGGTTTCCTGTAATAGCTCTATCTGTACTTCCAGGCGCTTTATGTAGGCATATACCGAGTACCTTTTATGGGTGGTGTGCATGCCATGGACATTAAGTCCGAGAATAGCAATAGTGCCTTTATGTGCCATTATGATGTGCGGGGGTATTGGAGGAGGAGAGAAGAGCCAGAACCGATGACGAGGCACGCCTACTAGCTTTCCCCTCCAGTGCCTGTGCTGTCCGTGTGTAAGCACAACCCATTGATGGTGTGAGCAGGGTGCCACGGTGTGATGTGGAAGGGTATCATGAGGGACAATAACTGGGGTGGGGGAACTGCCCCAATGCTGGGAACCTATCACTATTGGGGATACATCCAAACTAACTCTCATGTAAGAAGAGAGCTGGAACAATCTGTGGAGGTGGTGGCCTGTGCCCGCGAGGTGTCATACCGTCAGGGCCTTTATACAGGTATTATGCACTAGCTGGTCTGTAGCATAAGCAAGCGGATGCGGTGCCAGCGATGCATGGGTCCAACTATCAGGTGTTGAATCCCGTGGTCAGGTAACAAGATCGGACCACCCATTCCTCCCTTCCTGCAAGCTCAACAAGATATAACTACTGTGGGCAGTATCATATCAGATCATCGGTGGTCTGTGGGTTGACCAAGGGTGGGGTCACTGAGTCCACAGGCTGCAGTTCGTCTCTTCACTATCGTCGTCCCTCTCAGATAGGAAGAAGTGAGGAGTGTATTCAATGTCTGTCACCGGGGAGGGAGGTCGGAGGATCGCTGCAGCTTTCAAAGCTCTGCGCCGCTCCTGCACAATTTGTTCCAAGTCAGGTGACCCTAAGGAACCAGGTATCTTCATGTTGTCCACTTGCCTGTTCCACTGCTGTGAGCAATGCCGTCCGGAGCCGGACATTTTCGGACTTTGATCGCGGGTACCTGCTGCTTTATGGTTCTGCGCACAGTGTTGATCCGCCCAGTTGTGCGCCTCCTCAGCCGTCATGAAGAAGAGGGCAGAGCCATCATGTAGAATTTCGAGACAGGCCAGGAATAGCAGTGAATATTGTATGTTCTCTGCCCGCAGGCGTTTCACCTCGAGAAACGATGACCTTTGCCGTTGGACAGCCTGGGAGTAGTCGGGGAATAGCATGATTTGGTTGTTCTCTATGCGTAGGGGGTCAACCTGATGGGCTGCTTGAAGGACTGTATCCCGGTTGCGGAAGTGGAGGAATTTGGGCCACATTGGTCGCGGTGGGGCACCTGGCGGGGGCTGACGCGTGGGAACTTGATGAGCTCTTTCTTTATAAAAGAACGGCCTTGGGGGTGAAGGAGCCAGTCCATTTTTCCATATATTCCACTGGGTTAGCCCCTTCAATGCCTTCCGGGAGCCCAAGCACACGTATGTTACAGCGTCTCGACCGGCCTTCCAAATAATCAGTGCACTCCTCCATAGTGGACACGCAGCCTAAGAGAGTCTGCAATGCTTCCTGATGTGTTTTGACTGAAGGTTGTATGGTGGCAATTATTTTCTTACCCTCCGCGACTTTATCCGCTAATTTGCGGTGGTCATCGCGAAGGAGACTAATGTTTGTTTTCAGGGTGCCCAATCTTTCCTCCATGGAGACTCGGGTGTGTTCAATAGCTGCCAGTACCTTGTGCAGTTTTTCCGAGAGGGGCTGATCCGATGCCGCAGCAGGTGCGTTAGAGGGTGTAGATTTGGTACACTCGGAAGCATCTGAGATGGCCCCTTGCATCACCGAGCTCGTCATGGCATTCAAGTTCCCCATCTTGCCGGCTGTAGTGATGCACAATGTGCGGGACGTTAAGTGGGCTCTTGCCAGCTGTGGCTGTACAACTGGATGAGCTGGTATGCTATGTGTGGGCCAGGCGTCCTACCAGGTGAAGCGCCATCACTTGTGATGGAAAGATGTCACCAAGAGTGATGCACAATGGGGCCCGACCAGAGGCCACTTCAGCCGGTCCAGTATTGCTGCTTCAGTCTGTGGGTTAGTCTGGCACAGATTGCAAGGCGAAGGGCATGTGGTATACAGGGGGTCAGTCAGGCAGGAGATGGGCACTCGGGTGACCCGCAAACTGCACCCAACCTAGTTGGGCTGCTTCCGTGGGTCCACCAGGCACACTCTATGCGGCCGCCTCTAATTGCAGCCGCGCACCCAACACTCATGTCCACCACTCACAGGTCCGCCCAGGTGGCGTGCTGTAGTGGAACTTCTGGCTGTGCCTGCCTGATCCAAGACCAAGTAGTTAGGTGCAGGTAGCGGTGCCAGCGTGGGCGAGGGCCTCGATGCAGCCTGTGTAGTAGGCTCTCAGGGGGCAAAGTACCTGGCTTCACACTCAATCCAGGTCAGTGAGCCTGCAAGGCAGCACCATTTGACCCACCAAAGGTCAGGTGTGTCCCAAAGCTGCAGCTGTCACCTGGGGAGGCCATCATCTGTCGCGTTCTGTTGTGGGGAGAGATCCCCTATATCCTCAGCGCTGCGCTCCGCATTGCCAAGATCACTGCGTCAGAGCCCACCGTATGTCTTGCTGCAGAGTAGGAGGAAATGGTGGGCGGCTGCCATTTTAGGGTCATGCATCAGGGTTAACGGTCGTTCCGACATCGCTGGAGCCACATTCTCCAGATCTGAGGGCCTCCGTCCTTCTTGCTGACCTCGCCAGGTAAGTGCTGGAACTTCCATTGTGGTGAGCGCTATCCGTGGCCAAAGCTGGGACTCGGAGCATTGCCACACCCCTCAGGCCAGGAGCAGGGAGTGGAGTACGATCTTCAGAGCACCCCTGAGCCATAGAATTCTGAACCCCAGTCCTGAGGGATCCTCTGCACAGCATCCCGGCCACAGGGTCTCCAAAGCATCCGACTGCTCCGTGCTTGACGCAGGTAAGGGGGCAAGCAGTCGCGGGTGAAATGGCAAGACGCCAGGCCAGGGGCAGGTGTCTCTGTGCCTAAGTTCTACCTCCAAACGATGCACGGCTACACGGCAGCTAATATTGCAAACTTGGGATGTGGTCTGAGTATCTTGCCATCACCACCATCAGCCCCGGGCTCCACCACGGGCAGCACGCTGTCTTCTGCATGAGCTTCCCAAGGCAGTGGGAGCCCAACCACTGGGGCTCGGGTGGCTGACAGAGATGGGACAATGTTGTTCCCGGAGCCGCGTCCTACATCGGGGTCCAAATCAACATGATTTACTTTCAGGAGCGGGGTCAAAGGCTCCCCAGCAGGTTCTGCCTGCATTCCGGTGCTGATGGGTGTCGTCAGCAGCCAGTGGATCACTCTAGAATGGGTGAGTTGCTTTCCCAGTCACGGGGCGCCTGCAGGTTTGCTTCCACCATCGTAACCTGCTTGGCCACGCCCCCCCTTCTCCTGAATCAAGTTATCGGGGAAGTAACAACCTGCAAATACCAAACTGGCATGTAACTGGTGCAGAAAATACAAAAAATATCCTGCAGTCAACACCTATAAAGACAGAGAATAACTGTACGACTACCTAGACTGATTAACAAAAAATATGCATAATTTGTACGAATTCCCATCACTCACCGGTCCTGGTGACATGCTTCATCATCTGGGTCTCCTTTATAGGGCTACCACTCCGCCATAGTGATGGAGGAGCCCACAGATGTTTTGCAAAGTATTGGGCACTACAGATGTGAGCAAATATGATGGAAAAGAGTGTATGGGAAGAAAGTGCAGTGCAAGAAAATGTGATGTGAAGATAAAATTGAAGCGGAATCAGACTATAATTTTATTCTTGTCTGATCTGAACAAACATTAAAAACCGTGCAAAAGACAGGGCGGGTTTAACAAATAACCGTCCATTCACAAGAATTGGTCAACATGTTTCAGCACAATAAGGTAAAAAGTAACCAAGTGCTTTCGTCAGGACCTTTTGAGTATAGAATGCTACTGCCATGCAACACAATAATGTGATGAAGTGATAAACAAAAAAAGGATACGTTGCGAGTCTAGCTTCTCACAGTCAACATTCCTCTTGCCTCTTGAAGAGATCTGTAAGAGATATAAGAGGTATATAGAACAATCTTGGAACACAGTTATAATTTGTCTTCAAGAAATCCATGTGGCTATAATTTGCCATCAGATACATTCAAAAAAAGTAACTGGAATACACTCCAATGAGTCTTACCTCAAGGGTATGGAGGAAAAGCCTCACCCCACCTGGCAACAGCTCAGGGCAAAGGAGGCACCGCTCTGGAGAAGGGACAAAAACACCAACCCTGATTAGGTCCGGTGTATCGACTCCTCATCACGTGAAAAACACAGTCATAGTGCTCAGGTGTGAAGTGAAACCCTCATCCCTCGCAAAAATTCACTCTCTCCCTTTGGGAAATACATCGACCAACACGAAATATTATGGCCATATGTTGTGTTCAAGAATGTGACAATATCGGTGAGTTTATGTTAATATTAAGTCCCGATATGTCTGACTCTATTAAGTTAAAATAATCATGGCTAAGACGTATATAATCTGCCCAAGGAAGATATATACTGAGCAAATTGATTTCAAAGCTAACTTCAAAATTGCAAGATGTAAAGCAGCCCATTGCCAACGCATACCGAGACCTCAGAGCAGCAGTTAGCCCCATGATAGTAGAAAAAGGCACACCCTTCTTATCTATAAACACGCGCATATACTTACCTAACCATCGGTACCTCAGGCGGTCATCTCAGCCGTCGGGGAGGTACCGATCGGTGGTATCAGCGGTGTTTATAAAGAGTCCTAATCCGTGTCCACGGCTCTTCCCACTTCCTCGTTGTTTGACAAGCTACGCGAGAACACGAGCGTAGTCTCGCAAGAGCATGCCAAGAACTACTTGCCATTCCCAGCTCTCATGGGAAATGTAGTTCATTCATCTGCTCTTCGTAAAAAATTGTAACTTGTTAATGGGAGCCGCCTGAACAAGGCTATAGCTATAGTTTCAATTGAAAAAGCCTACCCGAGGGAGTGGATATCACCTCAGAGAGGGCAAAGTACGGCTCGTATTCAAACGAGATGTTATGAGATCTTGCAGCCAACTACAAAAAATGACTGGAATGCTGGAAATTATAGTTTATTTCAGAAAGGTGCATACATTGAATGTAATCAAAACACCAGATCGGTGTGTGCAAAGATCTAATATCTTTAAGAACAAGGTGCCCTACATCATTTGGTATGGAGCTTATATATTACCACAATGTGCAAACCAGTAACAGTGGGAATAATAAAATTCCCTTTCTCCAAAGGACAAGTATGTACCTTCGTCTTTAATGCTACCCGACCGGGAAGGATTAGTTCAACATACATCTTATAGACTTGACCAGGGGATGGCATCATTCAATCCCAGATGGTCACTCTTTAGCCTGAATACCTATTTCTGTTCCCTGAGCAGAAGGAATTTGGATATATCAGAGACATGTTGTGGGATGAATGGTTGTTCTAATATGGTCCAAGTCATCTCATCAGGTCGATGATTCAGTTCTAGATAATGAGTTGTGAGGCGCGTTGCCTGTTTTTTGCACCTCATAGTACTTATGTGCTCCATTATCCTTAGTTTGATTTTACGGGTGGTCATCCCTACGTATTTCAAATTGCAGGGGCAAATGATTAAATAGACCACTCTTTCACTGTTGCAGTTGGTAAAAAAAATTTGAATCCATGGACGACCGGTCCAGATGTCTACTGTTTTTGACTTCTTAGTTAACGGGCACACCTTGCATGTACCACAAGGAAAATGTCCCTGGACAGGTGGTAAACCCCATATTGTGTCGGGTGCTTGAGGGGCTTCACTCCGTGGCCTGGTGTGTACCAATTTGTCATGCAGGTTGCTGTTCCTCTTGAATGCAAATAAAGGGACAGGTAAATTGTCCCCTCCCACATTCAGTATTTTCCAATGACGACGTACGATTTCCTTGATGTCATTAGACGCCGTACTGAATGTGTTGACAAGCGTTAGTCTGGATGTAGGTTCCTTAATGACTCTAGGTTCCAGGAGGCCGTTGCGGTTGTTGTTACTTGCACGTTTGGCTGTGCGTCGAACTAGCTTCACAGGGTAGTCTCTTGCTACCAGATTGTCCGTAAGAGTGTCTGCATGTTTCTTGAAAGTGTCTTTAGTGGAACAATTCCTGCGCAATCGCAGGAATTGACCATACGGCAGATTATCTTTCATTGCTCTTGGATGATGGCTTTTGAAGCTTAGCAAAGAGTTCCTAGCCATAGGCTTAGTGAATAACTCCGTTTGTAGGCCATCGGGGGAAGCAACGATCAGAAGATCTAGGAATGGCAGCTTATGTTTAGCAATCTCAACTGTAAATTTCAAGAAGTTGTTCCGACTGTTCAACCCAAGGAGGAACGCGTTGACACTTGTCACATCGCCACGCCAGACCACCAGAATATCGTCGATGTAACGTCTCCACAGGCGTATGGATTCACGATGGGGATTAGTTTGGCTGAATATGTGTTCTTGTTCGAAGACATGGACGTAGAGATTCGCCAAACTGTAAGCAAAAATGCTTCCCATGCTTGTGCCTGAGGTTTGAAGATAAATAGTATCTTCGAATCTGAAGAAGTTATCTTTCATAGCGATTTGCGCACAAGCCATGATGAAGTGTACTGGAGTAATTGAGTCAAGATCACGTTGTTCCAGAAGTATATTGACTGTATCCAAAGTCTCATCCTGCGGTATAGACGTGTATAGTGACTCCACGTCAAATGTGACAAGAAGATCCGTCTCGTAGTCATAATCAATGTCAGTTAGTAGCCTCAATATGTCCTTGGTGTCCTGCAAGAAGGTAGGCATTTCTCTAACCATCGGGTTAAGAAAATGGTCCACAAATATTCCACGGAAAGAATAGAAAACAACATCTCCATTTTGGTAGAAGAGGCTCTCAATGAAGGCTGGATTACAGCACAAGAAGGGATATTTTTGCAAACCAAGCACCCTGTGATGTCCTACTTCTATGTCCTCCCTAAGGTGCACAAGCCCACTAGACCACCAGTGGGTAGGCCAATTACATCTGGCATTGGGTCACTTTTAGAGCCCCTGTCCATATTTGTGGACCATTTTCTTGGTCAGCATAGGCATTTCCCTCTCCCACTTCATCTACTACTGCCTTATGAGCACTGCATTTTATTATGGCTAGTTTCTTGGGTAAGGTTAGGCCCTTATGAAGGAAGTAGATCTGCTGAGTCAGCAATCACAAAAACCATTCCATAACATAACAAGAGCGGAACAGCAGGCCCTCACAGAATTAAAAAATGACGGAGAAACTGTCATAAAACCAGCCGACAAAGGCAGAGGAATTGTCCTACTAACAGCAGCTGGTTATGACAAACAATGTATGGACCTCCTGGCAGACACAACATTTTACCAAGTACTTACCACAGACCCAACTGCACGACTACAAAGGACCATAGCCATGATGGTAGAAGAAGCAGAAACCAACAGCTGGGTATCCAAAAAGGAGGCGGACTATTTGGAAACAAAATCTCCAAAAAAACCCTACTTCTACTCTCTCCCCAAAACCCACAAAGGGATAACACCACCCCCTGGAAGACCAATTGTCTCAGGGATACATTCAGTCCTTGAACCACTTTCACAATTTGCAGACCAATACTTAAGACCTTTGGTTCGAAAGACACCGACATACCTGAAGGACACCCGAGACCTCCTGAACAAACTACAGGACATTGAATACTCACGAGATACAATGTTGCTAGTAGGTCTCGACGTCGAGAGTCTGTACACTAGCCTGCCACAGCAGAAGACTCTGGACACACTGGAAACCATCTTATTCAATACAGACTGGCCATACAAGACTCCCCGACATTTCGTCCTAGAGTGCTGCAGACTAGCCCTAATGGAGAATTACTTCCAATATAAAGACACACTCTATCTGCAATGCCACGGAACATCGATGGGCAGCACATTTGCCCCTAGCGTGGCGGGGCTATACGTCAGCACTTTTGAGAGTACCTATATCCAAAACGAGAACAATCCCTATCAAAGTCGTATCCTTTTTTGGGAAAGGTACATCGACGACATCCTGTTAATATGGGATGGAGACGTTGCCAGCCTGGAAGAATTTCATTCCTGGATAAACTCCCAGGATGAATGTCTAAAATTCACATATACTGCCAACAGTGAGAATCTGGACTTCTTGGACATCACCATCTTTGCAGAGAACAATACCCTTCATACCAGAACCTTCTTCAAACCAACTGCAAAAAACAGCCTCCTTTCTTTCAAAAGTTTCCACCCACGCCCCCTGAGGGAAAATCTCCCATACAGTCAGTTCCTCAGATTGAGGAGGAACTGCAGCAAAACTTCAGATTACAGAAAACAGGCCAACGACCTATGTGAAAAATTGACAATCCGTGAATACCCGAGAAAAGTGATCAACAATTGTAAAAAGCGGGCACGTAACCAATCAAGAGAGGCCCTACTAGAAACATCACAAAAACAGACACAAGAAGACATCATTAACTGCGTTACTACCTATAGCCTAGTAACCAACCAAATCAAGAAGATCATTAACAAGAATTGGAGAATCCTTACATCCAATTCACTTACCTGGCCAAAACCAAGGTTTGCGAACAGAAGAAGCCACAACTTGAGAGACCTCCTGGTCCACACCAGACCTCCCCCTAAAAAACATAAAGAACAGACTGGCCTGTGGGATCACCCACCAGTAACGGGACACTTTCCCTGCGGTTCCTGTTCAGTTTGCAGCCTCAAAAAACCTATGAAAGAACTTCAATTACTTCCAGATTTGAAATGGACGATAAAAAGACATACTAACAGCAACACCAGTCACATAATCTACATGATCACATGCCCGTGCCAATTGCGGTATATAGGCATGACATGTAGAAAAGCGAAGCAGAGACTATGCATGCGAGCATCGCAGTAATATCAACTGTAAGAAAATCACTACAAAAATGTCAAGCCATTATTTGTAAATGAGCCATACCCCTGCAGACCTTCAATGGGTCATCCTGGAAACCTTGGATACTAGAGACAAAAATGCAGCCAAGATTCTTTTCGAAAAAGAACAATGTTGGATACATAGACTTAAAACCGACACCGCAGGTTTAAATGATAATATCCGTTGGTTGAGCCTTAACAGGTAACCATCCACCTGTATACTACGACCATGACTGTTCTGACGACTCTCTGCAAGATTCTACTAAATGAAACATAGGAGTGAGCAAATACACTATATTCGGCACAGCCTCCCGTACCAACCACATTGATAACCTAATGTGATGAATGTGATTAATAGAATCTTGTATTTAACATCTTCATACCCCACAAATGCATTCATTATTTGCAGACACTACCCCAATGGACACAATGTTGCGCCCTTTTATTTTATTTTTATTCTTAATTTCATTTTATATCATTTATAACATCAAGACAAACACGATATAGTAGTTTTACATCGCACTTGGTACTACAAGCGTCAGTAACTCCTCGCTTTCCATGAATGACAGTCAAATAGCCACGGAAACATACCCGGAGCATATCCGGGTCAGCTTAGGCAGCGACAGCACATGCTGCGTGTGAAGAGAGAAAGCCGAAGGTAGCGTCTTCGAGTGTCGTCTAATACTGAAGCCCGACACAATCGCAAGTAATTCTTATATTCAACCTCCTCTTCACCTTTTTCTGCAGCAAGGCTCCTTTTCCATTTGCCATCTGCCCGAAGAAGTTAAACTTAACACTTTGTGAGGTATGTTATACATCCCCTGTCCCGCGCAACACACCCAGACAGATGGCGTTATTCACCACGAGGGCTGACCCCAATGAAGATAATTAATTGCTTGCACTTTTCTCAACTAGTCGGCCGCTCTAACTATGTTACCGTTCAACATCAGAATACCCAAGGATTACACCAATTCGGCACTGTACACCTAACTTGTGATTTAAAACGACACAACCTGCCCAGTGTTTATAAAACCACTCGTTAGCACTTGGTAATTCAATGCGTATCTGAACAGAATCACTCAGAGGAGTGCTAGTTTCACCAAGAACGGTCTCGCCAGTCATACTAACCGAGACTTGTTACCACATGTGCATGTTCCACTTTGCCAAACACCTAATGTATCACCATTATAGAATCAGAACGACAGTCTGATAGTCATAGTTACTAACAATACATCCCACTTACAATGTCTCAGCACAAACCGTCTTCAGCCAGCCACCCGCGTTTTTCCCTCAAGCATGATATCACCTTAGAAGCATGAGGATGAGGGAGTTGGGTATACACCCGTTACGACGCAACTTTTACTCCGCACTACCATTACAACGCGGGCATTACAACGCATGGCATTACAACGCATTGCGCTGGGGGGCGCTCTAGGATAAGAGGTAAGTTTAATTTACTATCCAACACCTTCCCTAGGGTCCACGGGGACTGGAGTTAGAATAGTAAATTATACTTACCACTATCCAGCACCCCAAAGCGCTATGCGTTGTAACGGTATTCGTTGTAAATACCGCGTTGTAATGGTACGCGGAGTAAAAGTATGCGTTGTAACGTCATACATCCGGGAGTTGACACCCCATGTGAGTGTGGTTATGTGTAAAGTATTGCCATTTTTTAGCTGTTTTATTTGTTTCAAAATCCACCTGATTTTGACTTATGTACAATTTGAATTTGTACAAAACTGTGTGTCTCCCATCCTCCCCTACCCCTATATGTATGTGTGTTAATTTTCCCTACAGGTACAATGCGACCTCACTCCAACTGAAGAAACAGGTCACAACTTTACCTATTTTTATTATTCGTTTTCACCACTTCACTTTTTTGCACTGGTCCTGAAGAAAGCTCACTGACCTACAGAGGCGAACAGAGCTGAAACATGTCGACCCTATTTTAAAAAAACACCTTCACAGTGCGCTCGAATTCCTTAATAATTCCATAGCTGCACATCAGCATTTTCTTCCCGTTTGGGCTACCCGAATCCACACACATTAAAGTTTTTTATCTGGCTGTCCGGGTATTTTAATCCCTTCTCCCAATCACACACTACCCTTTATTCACGATCACTACTGTTTTTAACCAATGGTTAACACCTCGTGGCGGAGGTTGCATGAATACTGACCCAAGGATTATGCACACACGTGTATATAAGAGCGGGGGGACAACATATACCGCTACGATAACTTTACCAACACGTGCATGAGGGTCTTTTATTTGAGAGACACCACACATCGACCTGCAAACCTTGGTTATGCAGGACCAGTGATCCTTCCACCATGGTTTTTTGAGTAACCACTAGGAGACTGAATGGATCAGTACTCTTCCTCCCCCCTTTTGATTTTGTGATAAGGTTAGGGCAGCAAGTAATCGTAACACCAAAGGGCTATTCTGTATTTTTGACCATGAGAGGTAAGGAAACCTCTTTCGCTCCACAGCCGGCCAAAACTATGGGCCACGCCAAAGGCGTATTGGTTGTCTGTGTAAATGTTGACCTCGAGCCCCTCACTTAATTCACAGGCTCGTAATAATGCCACAAGTTCAGCAGCTTGAGCCGATCGATAAGGAACTCGAGAGGTTTCAACTACCGTTTTCAGTGTGGTGTTTGCATGTGTAGCTGTCGTTGTGCCATCTGTTAACTTAAAACAAGACCCATCCACGTACAATTCCCCTTGGGGGTCGGATAGAGGAATGTCAGTGAGGTCAATCCTTCCCTTCGTTTCTTCTTCAGTTCTAAATATACAATCATGTACATCATTTGCAGTTTCACTCGAAGGCAGAGGTAACAATGTGGCAGGATTTAACGTGGCACATCGCATAATCGTAACATGTGGAGCAAACAATGTCAATTCGTAACCGGTGAGGCGAGCACTAGTGAGATGCTGTGTTTTGGTTTTGTTTAGCAATGCATCCACAGCATGTGGCACCATCACCGTTAAACTGGAATTTAGGACGAGCCCCTCCGATTGTCGGATGGCCACCGCAACAGCTGCAGTGGCCCTCAGACAGCTAGGAAGCGCTCTGGCCACATTATCCAATGTGGCCGAAAAGTAAGCGCAAGGTCTCTGTCTACCACCGAATCCTTGCGTTAACACTGAAAGCGAGCAACCGTCGACCTCATGCACATATAGTACAAAAGGTTTACGGTAGTCAGGAGTACCCAAGATGGGTGCAGAACAAAGAGCAGTTTTCAAAGAATCAAAAAAATGCTGACATTCATCAGTCCAAGGAAGAGGTTCATGCACATCTTTAGTGGTTAAATGTAACAAGGGTTTAGCAAGAAGAGAAAAATTAGGTATCCATTGGCGACAGTAGGAAGTGATGCCAAGAAAAGCACGAACTTCACGCTGGGTGCAAGGGACAGATATGTTACAAATAGTAGTAATTCGTTCAGGAGTCAAACGTCTACCCTCCTTCGACAGTAGATGACCTAGGTAGGTCACCTCCTGTCGACAATATTGAAATTTAGACAGGGACACTTTTCCTTTCAGCGCTAGATGGTGCAATAATTTAACAGTGGCATCCTTACAACCCTCTTCGGTGTCGGATGCTATCAACAAGTCATCTACATATTGCAAAAGCACATTACCTTCTGGCAGAACTAGATCATCTAAAATGGCCTTGAGGGCCTGGCTATAAATACTCAGACTTTCAGTATAGCCTTGAGATGCACGACAGAATCTAAAGCTTCGGCCAGATAACGAGAAGCCGAAGATCTGCCTGCTATCTGGGTGGATCGGGATGCTGAAGAAAGCATTCTTCAGATCGATAACCGAAAAATATTGTGCAGTCGGAGGGATCATTGTAAGTATAGTAGTGATATCAGTTACCACAGTGTACTGAGGTACCACTATCTTGTTAACCTCCCGCAGGTCTGATATCGAGCCATTTGATGCAACGCATGTTGCTGCATGACCGGCTAGAAGTCTCTTATGGTGCTCCACAAATCAGCTACAGTGTACACATCTTTCCTCATCCATTTCACTGCCTGCTCTGCTATAGCCTCTTTCTCGCCATAGCCCAGTGAAGCCCTGGTAAATAGTCATCTAGCATTCGTCCCACTTAGATCCCCCAATGGAGTACGGTTCCTATCCTCAGGGGTCATACCGGCGGATTGAGAGGTCCATATGGGACCTGGTGTTGCTAGAACAACTCGAGAAGTAACTGGAGGTTGCCGTGGATCGGGAATAAGAGTAGCCGTGTCTCTCATTGAGGTAGTCGTAGCGTGTGTAGCACTCAAAGGGGTGAGAGACACATCCGCCTCCGGAGCGGATGCGGGGGGCGCCGTAGCCGTGTGTAAAGGTACAGCGGGGTATATGCGTTGCGCCGCATATGGCGAAGGAGGTCGAACATCCAATAAATCCTCTATTTCATCTTCTGGTTCATTTCGACTCACATAACTTTTTTCCACTTGTAGCCTAAATTGTCTATCTAAACATTCAATATTTTGTTCAGTCTGATGTTTATCATGGGCGGACGGAGAAGTGTGGCTCAGTGGTTAGAGGCGGCAGACCCGGAATCTGAGATCGACCGTGGACCAGGGTTCGATTCCCCGCCTCGGCGGGTCTCGGGCTCATAAATTCCACGGTCTCGACAATTCTCGCTCCGGTGCCTACTCGACTCACGGGGTCACACTCTGCGACTCTGGGCAATAGCTTGCTTAATCTCCACATCGGCCCCTCGCGGCGGGATGCCTGGCTTTCACCTTGTGGATACCCTGCCGGGGTTTCTCACAGGGGAATACCAGGACGGGTTCCCTAAGCAAGCGCGGAGATGCCCCAGGGTAAGTCCTGCGCTATATAAGTTTCATACATTTAAATGGGCTATGGCTTTCTGAGTTATAGTTGTCCTTGTTTTATCTTAACTAATTTCTCAGCTCTGATTCGTCTGCTTTTCGCCTCTTTCTGCCATTTATTGAGGGTGTCAAACATGGCCTGTCTGCTGTGCTAAGCAAACAGACGGTCTTGCAAATACTGGATCTTTTTCTAATCAAAAGAGCCCGTCAATGGCCATTGTAACTCTACGTTGTCTTTGGTGTATTTATGCCATAGGGTATTGAATAGGAGCGGGCCGATCCCATGCTTACAATACATATCATGACTGGGACTTCCCTCCGGAGGGGCTGGTTGGCTTTCACCCAACCTTGTACCCCTTCGGCAAATGCAGCCAAAGCACAATTTACTAAAACACGGCATTTCCCCCTTTTCTATGATCTAGCTACTTCTTGCTGAAAAGGAAGAAAATATTATTCACAGTACTGTCACATACATGGCCATGTTCACATTCAAGTACATATACACACACATAAATTGACAACAACCTTGTACATCAACAATCAACATAAAGGACAAACAAACCTATTGCAAACAAAAAGGCAGAGCCCGTCGACTCCCGCCTATGGAGAACTCACGTATTTTCCAAATTCCCAACAGATCCAAAATCAAAACACCAGAACCAAACGTTCTTAGACTGCCTAGAGATAGCCACACAGGTTTTTCATACCACAGACCGACCTACGGACCATCCGACAGCCTTCCTGGTTCACCTCCCGGACTATGCTGGTTTAGCCCGCTCTTTCGAGCACCGCTCCAGGTCTGCCCGAGTGCTACCCAATCTCAGCTGTCAGCATTTCCGAGAGCAGTCCGGCCGGGTGCAGACTTCTTCCACAAGTTACACCAAGGCGTCTGGTCCCTATCTCTATTATTCCCAAAAAAGTCAAACAGGAGCGTCCAGCCCGTGCAGTCAAAATACTGCCCCGTCAGACCTCCTTTCTGAGTTCTCCATGGTACCAACCACCAAATTCCAAATTCAAATCCAAAGGATATCCAACACAAGATAGACAAATCACTCACCTGGTGCACTCAGGTTCGATTGCAAGCTTCTCCACTGCCAACTCCTGCAGACCAACGTGGTCTGTATCCGGGTTACACCCGTAGGACTCCGGGGTGAGGTCACTAGCAGCTGGGGCTCTCTCGATCGGGAGAGCGGAGCAACCCTTACACTTTCAGTCGGTCCTTCCCCCCCGAACAAGAGCACCCTTCCCAATGTCCCGTTTCTTTCTGATTACAGAGGGACGACCCCAACATGGAGTCCCGGCGGAGTCGCCAACTGAAGTACCGAAAAATAATTACCACCCAATAGAGCTATACTTACAAATAGCCCCAATACCAATTTACCAATAACCAGTCAGTTGGCAGTGTAGAAGGTTCAATCGTTTATTATACAAACAACTCTGCCAGAGGAGCCTCTCGCGACCCAACCCCTTCAGGTCCGCCAAGAAGACTGCTGGCACATTATCAACAGATCACATATATACTGTTACGTTTCGAAACCGTTACCTAAGAAGGAAAAATACAAGTTGGTACAGGTTGGTGCAAAGGAAAGACCATATATGGAACACAAAGTCTCTCTCAGTTTAGCTCAGCTTGTTATAGCAAGGTCGAAGGGTTGACTCCCTTCTGCCAGTCCTAGGAGAGTCTGCACAGTACCTTGTGGAAAGTGCTTCCCCAGCCTACCCCCGCCTACAACCTTGGCCGGCCTAACAGGCAGAAGCAGCAGTTTGCAACATTTGTCAGACCCGAGCCCGAGAGAATGGCTCACACTATATGCGATGGTATATTTCCACTAACATTGCAAGCAGACTGGGCCACAAAATGGCGCCAGTCATGTTAATCTAAAGTGTGCGTAAGCGGACAAATAACTACACAAAACTTACATCAACCTTGATCCAACTACGGGTGTGAGTTGCCGGTGTTCTATTGTCTTTTATCAAACTAATAGGTGCATCACGCTAATTACTAATAACTAATTATGGTTTTTCTAGGCCCGATTTGTTTCTCGTTCCTCATGGGGGTGCCAAGAGTTCACACCTGAATGTAAGGCACAGTGACTCTTGCACTCAGTGTCCACGGTATTCTTACTGCACAGCACTGTTATCCTCATGTATTTTGCCAAGCATAACTACATGCAGCCAATACATGTTCAGAACTTCAGCCTTTCTGTATTGCATCAGAGTGTGTTATTTTGAAAACACACAGTGCCAGCACATACACATTTACCATGTATGCACTGTACCATTCTTCACCCTTTGTGCCATGTATTTCTTGCGAGCACACATGCACCCAGCACATGTTTCCATCACACAAGCACTTCCACATCAAGTAGTCCCAGGGCG
Source organism: Lissotriton helveticus (assembly GCF_964261635.1). NCBI lineage: Eukaryota > Metazoa > Chordata > Amphibia > Caudata > Salamandridae > Lissotriton > Lissotriton helveticus. The sequence continues at coordinate 444,689,970 of NC_136073.1, forward strand.
AGTTAAGCAAACAGCAGCAAAACTTTTATAAAGGTGAGTGAGACTATAGACCTCACTCCAGTGACACAGGGTAAAAAGGACCTGTTCAATACTATTGATCACTACACGGTATGCTGCCATCACTGCTCTTGTGCCGCCTAACTCCTGGTGATGCCGGTAGTGTTCCACCCCTACGAGGGCAGTGCTTTGAGCAACCATCTCAGTCCAACAAGATCGCAATCCATGAGGTAGGCATATGTTATGGAGCACTGGAGTGAGCTATGTTTGCCTGTGATAAAAAATCAATATTAGGGTTCCAGACAACATTACAGTTGAGCACTCAGGGCAAAGGTACACATCTCTTGCCATGCAGAACACTTTTCCATCCCAACACTGTTCAAATCATAATAGCATTTCCATAGAAAATGGAAAAAATATATTAGTGTCTCAGAGGATGTTGAATCAAAGTAACCAGTTGGGCTTCAGAAGAATTATTTTGCTCTCTCATATGAACACCTGCCTTAGAAATAGGGGTGGGCTGTAACCTCCGCTTTGCCAAAGCAGTTCACAGTTTTGCAACTCCGCACTCCGCTTGGACTGCAGAGTTCGGCAAAAACCACTACTGCAGTAGGAAAGTAGACAGGAACTCCTGGAGTCCAGAAAGAACTCTAAGTTCTTAGTGACGTCTTATGTCCAACCTTATGTCAAACTCAGCACCTTCCAGGTATAAATATACCAGCATTTGCCTTAAGCAAACACTCGGTGGTTTGGAGCAGAGCGGCTCTCTACTTGCCCGTCGCCCAGCTGATGCGAGCGCCGAAGGAAGCCCACCCTCCCATTGACGCACTGAGAGAGACGCTGTCTTTTCTCCTGCCGAGAAATCCAGCTCCAGTGTTTCCAGTCACCCTTGCGGGTTGCTGGGAGATCGAGTCCTGAGAAAGAGATACAAGACCTCCTTCATTTTATAACCAAGGTACGGAGCTGATTAGATCCTTAGAGAATTCTTGATTCAGATTCTTGGCAAAAACTAGCTTAACTTAAACTGCAGCTCACTTACTCCTTCCCACGTACTAGGCTTAGGTTATGTACACCGGGGTAGGCGTATCTTAGAAACACCAGTTGAGTACGTTTAGTCAATGATTTTATGTATGTATATATTTTATCCGTTTTAAGTATCATATGGCTTAGAAAGCATATAAATGCTTTTACAGTATTATTTCATAATACTCCTTTTACTGTACGCACTTTACTTCATGATAAGTATTGCAATTGTGGCAATTCACTTCTCTTGCATGAGAAAGAGGACTTCTCAATAAATAACAACTTTTATTGAAAAACGCCCGTCTCTCTATTTCTCTGCACTCCTGGTGAAACTAAGCATGCACGATTGACTGAGTGAAATAGGTGTCTATTGTTTTCACACGACTCTGGAGATATACTCCTTATTCTGGGGGGAGCAAAGTTGTCATGTTTATGCGGTTGTCAGAAACTAATCCCTTCTTGTCTAATAAGGAAAGTTAACTCCTTCCTGTTCATTCGAGAAAGTTTCTAGTGACCTCTGAGCTAGCTGGCATTCATAATTAAGTCTAACATATTCAGTAGAGACCTAGTCGACCTCAGTCCTACATCTAAACTATTGTTTATGTTATTCCAATGCGCAGAGCCTATTGGGAATATAGGAACTACACTACATGGCGCCCAACGTTTGGTAAGGCGTTAATCTAACACAAGACACTAGAGTAACTCAGTCGTGCTTTTCACTCAGACCCCTTTTTACTCAGGCCCCTTTTCCCGTAAAAACTCCAATAGACGTCTCGAGTGGGTAAAAGGTTAATATCCGCCGGAACTTAGTAGGAAGAGATTCCTATGTATTAGTTTTTGGTTTAGTCAACGTTGAAGGATAAAGTGTTCCAAAATATTGTGCAGCTAATATTTGTTTCCTTGAAAACTTGCTCTGCAACAAAAAAACTTTCTGTCAGTAAAATGGGAGAAAGTGAAGACGAAAGGGAGAGAGCTAGAATAGCAGCTCAACTTTTAGCGGATGACACAAGTCTCCAAGAAGAAGACCCGAATGCTATAATCATTCCGGTAAATGTAAGAAAAACAATTACTATTAAACTTATAGAAAATGGACTATCATCAAGAGGCGGTACAGTCATATTTGTGGTAGAGGCCCATGAATATCGGCAGACAGAGGTATTCTATTCATGGATACATTTTCCTGAAGCAAATCCAATAACACACAATTTCCACTATTAGAAAATAGAGGAATCTCCAACGGAATACGCCCCTTTCGACGACGTTGAAATTCCACTAACATACCAAGAGCACCTGCTCTGGTTTAATGGCGCCCTAAAACATCAAAATCACATTACCAGGCTCGGTCCACTAGGTAGACCAGGAGCCACATGGCCGGTTCTAGCCAGCTACACACCACACCCCGACATTGAAAAAATGTCAGACCGGGAACTTTTAGCTCAGCTAAAACAACTAATTAAAATACATAGACAATTGGTCCAATATGTCATGCGGACTTCAACAGTCCAACCAGCAATAAGAATTCCACAGCACACCCCTCACCAGAGGAACACAAATAAAATTACACCAAAGACTATACAATCAGTCATTGGCAAAATACCCGCAAAACGGGAACAAATTCCATTCTGGTTAGCTCAAAAAATCACTCAAATAGAGGCAGTATATCCTGATACTACTCCCAATGAGAAACACAGAATCCTGACTATCTGTCTTCCAATGGGGATCGCACCACATGTGGAGGACTGTGACACTTGGGGCACAGTCTTTGCTTCGATATACACAAAAACACATGGTGTTCCGTCCATGGCGGTTATACCAGACGTACTAAGACAGATTCAAAATGAATACGGTCCAGACCTGCTTTAACTCTAGGTATGAAATTACTGAAAGACTTCTAGCAGGTCTCGGCTATATTATTAGCCAACATAAAAGGAGAAGCAGCATCTGTGGCGATCCGCCAGAAATTGAAAGAAACAGATATAGCAGAAAAACCTTTTAAACTTCCCAGAATCATAGAAAAATCCTATGAAGAACTAGGTAGAGATAGTTTGGGTGGGAAACCACTAAAACCGCAACTAACTGAAAATCCTGAAAAAACCTTTATTAAAAATAATCTCAATACTCCAAAAAAGAGTTGGGAGGGTAATAAACAAACCACTCCCAGAGAAAACAGTTTCAGTCCAGAGGAAGGTCTCCTCAACGGAGAGATCGATCTCCAGAACGAGGAAGCAAATCTCCCCACAGGGAACTCTCTGAAAAAAGATACAACCTTAGAGATAGGGATAAATTGAGAAAACCTGACAGATATCAAGATATTGATACACGTCCCTCTCGATCTTTTCAGAATTCCTCACAGAAATCGGAAAGAAGAGGACGGTCAGAACACAAAGAAGAGCACGTCAAGTCCAAAGACAAGGAACCTGCTCATCAAAGTAAAAAATTACAATTTCCAAAAAAGAAGGTAGCTAGTATTAGAATAAAACATGCCGAGGATTCTGAGGACACAACTGAAAAACGGAGAGTGGGCCCAGACAATGCTAGACAGCGCAGCAGAAGTGACCATAGCCCGCAAGATCCTGATGAATCTACTGGAGACAGTGGACACGAATGAATACATTCAGGTGGAAACTGCAGACACCAGAGTTAGCAAACCCCATAAATTATATGAAATAACATTGCGTATAGAGGGGGACAAAACTAGGAAAATGAGAGGTCTCTTTTGGGATAACTTACCTAAATGCTATGATATCCTGCTAGCTGAGAAAGACTTGGCACCAGAGTTTGTCAGGGAGTGCCCACATGGCGAAGAAACGATTATGCCCGCCTTCTCAGATCACATTACAATTCATAAAAAATACACATATGCTAGAAAATGGGCAGTGGCCCAAGCCCCTGCATTATATAAAAATCATGTAGGATGGGATGAGGATTCTCCTCACCATAAAATTCAGTTACAAATTCAACCTACTGCACAAAGGCAGTATCCTGTTAAGCAAGAAGCTAAAAAACAAGTCAGGGAGATCTTAGATCAACTTGAATACCAGGGGGTGATTGAAACATGCACCTCACAAATGAACAATCCTTTGTTTCCTGTCTCCAAGCCAGACGATTCATATCGTCTAGTTTTGGACTACAGACACCTAAACTCTTGCTGCAAAACATTTGCAGTACAAAACTCACACAGTGCAACACTAATGAATAGCATTGTGCGCAAAAAATATAAAACGACATTAGATATCTCAAATGGTTTCTTCTGTCAAAATATAGCACCGGAAAGCAGGTATTTGACCGCTTTCTCCTGTATGGGGGCCCAAAAACAATTTTGTCGTCTCCCACAGGGATTCAAGAATAGCCCAGGATTATTCTCACGAGGTAACAGATTTACTATAAATGTATGGTGATGAGGCATTATCTTATTCCGATGACATCTATCTTACAGACGATGACCTGGAGACACACTTGAAAAGAGTGAACACCATCATACTTGGGTTCGCAGCTGAAGGGTACAAATTCAACTTTAAAAAGTCACGAATTGCACACCTAACAGTCCTATTTTTAGGATATGAATTATCAAGTGAAGGCAAAAGCCTAGCAGACAACTTCTTAGAGAAGTGTGCAGTACTCCAAGCTCCAAAAACGCTGAAGAACTTACAATCAATTCTAGGTTTCCTGAATTTCGGAAGAACATACATTCTAAATTATGCAGAGAGGGTTAAACCTCTCTATGAATTAATAAAACCTGATTTCAAACCAATTAATTGGACTCAGAAACACACAGAAATTTTAAGATCGTTACAAACAGACATGTTAACTAAAACAAAACTGCAAACAAGCGTAAACGTACGCAACCTTGTAATCCGAGTCATCCCAAGAAGATGCGGATTCACATACCTGACCTTTAATGAGGGACAAACGGTACCAATAGCTTATAAATCACACTTGTACACACAAGCTGAAATGAAATTCAGTTCTACTGAAAAAATTCTAACTGCGGTTCAAACTGCTGTAGCAAAAGAAAGAGCCCTAGCACAAGGGAAGAGCATATCTGTTTTAACAGCAGTATCAGCCCTTGAGGCAGTAACAAGACCACGCATTTCGAATGCTGTGGCATTAGATCCAAAATGGATACAATGGGAAAATTCTCTTGCTGCAGAAGACGTGAAACACGCATTTGATCCAAAAATGAAAAAACTAGAAAATCTGGAATACGAACATGAATATCCTATGCCGACCGAAATTCTGCCTCTCGAACAGTAGACCTGTGTAATCTACACGGACAGATTTGCACAACACTACGTTGTGGATAAAAAATCTTACAATGCAGCGTGGACGATTGTTAAAGGTCGCTGGCGCTTAGGTAAATTCAGACCGATAATCACCAAAACTGAATCACTCAGAAACTGTACAGTTGAGCGAGCTGAAATAAGATCTTTAAAGATGGCGCTTGAAAATGCCGATCGCTAATTCCCCACTCTAATAGTGTGCGATTCGCATTATTGCGTCCGGTCTTACAATAATGACATGCAGACATGGATCAAAAATGGTTACAAAGAGGAGACTGGTGCCACAATAAAGCATAAATTGCTTTGGGAACAAGTAGTTCTTTTACAGAAAGAACTACAAAAGACTCACGTGATACATACACTGAGTCATCAACGTGATGGCGTTCACGTTGCAGGGAGTTCATTGGCTAACAGAGCCACAGCAGCAGCTGTTCAATCGGCTTCCGTAGCTACAGAAAAGCGTACTAAAAACAAATAGACGGTGAAACGCTACTAGCAGTAAAAGCCTCAATGAAAGGCAACTATGCGGCGTTACCTCTAAATGATCCACTCGGAAATAAATACATAATTGATGCGAACTCCGTTCCTTTTGCTCAAATCCCTGGAGTGGGGGGATAGAGTAATTCCAAACACGAACCGGAGAGCTTACTTGATTCAAGAAGCACACATGGGAATGGGTCTGAGGCACTAAGAGATCTTGAAATCTCTAATAGAATTACAATCACAATACTGGTGGCCGGGGATGAGCGTGCAAATTTATAACTTTGCAATGAATTGTCAGGACTTCAATAGAGATCGCAGTTGTGAACCGGACCAGACAATTGCCAGGACACCTCTATTAGAAAGCATTAGTCTATCTATACGCAGAATTCCAGCCGGAGAAATGCGATCCCATAATTATTAAGACGAGATTCATTTAAATGTAGGCCCCAGCGCTCGGCTGACGCCAGAACTGTTATAAAAGATTTGTGAGTCTTTATCGGCACATACGCAATTGGGATGCTACATTCTGACCAGGGTCCTGCGTTTAGCTCTCAAGCTTACAAGGAGGCCATGGCCAGCATGGGCATTGCATTGCGGTACTCTAGTCCATTCCATCCCGAGGGAAATGCGGTAGTGGAGAGAAAAAACCGTGACATAAAGCAATCAATAACGGCGAGGTTATTAGGTTCGGGTGATGGGTGGGTCAAACATCTAACAAGTGTCCAACGTAGTCTTAACAATCTGCCAAGAAATTCTCTAAGAGGTATCACTCCATATGAACTATTGTTCGGTACTAGAATGATAATCCAGGATTTAGATTGTCAGACTTCAGTGGTAAAAAAAAAATCCTTTGATATCAAAGATCGTTTGGCTGTTTTACAGGACTTAAAGGAAACAAGAAGAAGTCTAAGTAACACAAAGTTAAAGCCAAGAGCCACTGAAGAAAAACCACCTGTCCCAGCAAGACCTGTCTGGATTCCAAATATTAGGGATCTAGTCAGAGAAAAGATCGCGGTGAAGAAGGAATTTGGGCCTTCTTACAGAAAAGCAGTACCTGTCGTAGCTGTCAGCGGAACAAGATCAGTAGTACTACCACCCCTTGCTGGCAAAAAGGAGAACAGAGTTGTATCAATTGACCTGGTAAAACCACAATCATGTGGCCAATAATAAGTAGTAGGCCCAGTGGACTCCCAAAAAGTAGCAGAAGACCAAACCTTGCTACAATCCAAGAGGTTCAAACTGAGAGACTAATCACTTTTGATAAACCTGCAGTATATAAAAAAGGACTATGCAACAAAGCCATGGAACTTGTGCCTCTTGAAACCCAAATTGCAACAGTGCGTCAAGAAACACCTGTCTACAATGATGTAGCCTCTGACTATACTAAAGTGACAAAAGAAGATTCAAAGACTAAAGAAAATCCGGAAGCAATTCCAACAATTGACAGAACTGCATCTTGCTACTTCATCAATTTCGATGACTTTTCAGAAGATCCAAGTGAACATGAAGAAACGCCAGCAACAAAAACCTTTAAAGAAAAAATGACTGAACTCTTTCATCAACTCAAAGAAACATATCTGATTTCACCATGGATTGAATTATGGATTGTGTTAGGTGTACTTTTCCCCCTACTTTGGCTCATCTTGATTTTAAGTTCGGGTAGATTTATTGATGGAAAATATAGTACAATGGACACAGCAAGTCAGAACATCAACTTGGTCCTAAAGCCTCACAGATCTTCACACATCGAGAAAAGAGAACTGTCATCAGTGAACATCACAGCCATTCCAATACCTGGTGGTGTAGCATGAGACATAATGGATTACGAAATCTATGGCCCAATTGAGCTCTTGAAATATCCACATCAGTTCAAGGTTTCGTTAAGTGACTTTGTGACACCAAGTACTTTCTCTGATGATTGGGACTTTGAAAATATTAATAATATGATGTCAGATTTAGAAATGTCAGCTAAATTCACAGAACACGATTATTTGCAGGGTTCATCAAATTATGAAGAGATGTATTGCTATAATCATTATGGTCATCACTATTTGCATAAATCTGCTAATCCTAGAAATGTTTTTACTTATAACTAATGGGAACATTGCCCAACACCGCCAAAAGGCAGTTTGAAAACATTTTATGAGAAATTCCCATACTTCTCAGCGTTTAACACAACTGATCCAGAAACGTTTTATTTCAAAATGTTAAATAAGACAGGAATGAAAAACATGTTGACAAATACTAAATTGATTTATTCTGAAAAATGTTATGAAAAAATGTCTACATTTGGTTTTGAATTTTGGAAAAACAACATTGAAACAGAAATCATCCGGGATACAAAAGACTGGCAGGTACAAGGTTTAGAATCATTATTTAGAGCCTGCATGATCCCAGAACAGATAATATTCCTGAATGACACCATTCAACAAACAACCTGTCTCGGCCTAGCCAAGATAAAAGACTTAAACAAACCGTCTATTCCAAAGCCCATACCTGATAGTAATAGCACTACAGATGTGGAGATAGACGTATCCCATATTTTACACCAAAACAGAACAAATCCTGATTGGAAAAAATGGTTGATCTGGCCCACAGACACAAATAACTGTCAAGATAGATTCCTGAACAAACTACAGGGGTTCAAACAGACCAGGCCAGATCCAAGATATTCCCAGAGACAACATCCAGGGATAGTTACAACATACAGTGAAGGGATACTATGCCTCGAATGGCTACAAAAATCCACACTGGCTGAAATTAAGCAACACTTGACTTTACTTAAAGAAGGTGCTGACTTGCGAGATTTTGTACTGGGACCTCGCAAACAGCGTCAAAAACGTTTCATATACGCCGGTATATACGCTGCTTACAACGAAGCTTGGAAAGTGACGCAAATTGAAACTGCTGAAAAAATACAAGAAATTGATTGTATTTATTTGGAAAAATCACTGTCTGTAGTGGACAATGGGTTAACGACTCTGTCCTCCAGAATTGTATTCACTGGACAGCATTGTATCCTCTGCTATTGATATAATAGAGCAGGACTTGCTAATATTACAACATGGCCAGTCCCAATTGCGTTCTATTGTACAGCTAGGCTGGACGTTACAAAATCTGCGTTCAGGCTACGTGCCATGGCATCTAATCAACACAACGTCATTATTTTCTATCTTTAACCTTACTGATAAACAAATCAGTTTGGCACAAAAAGGAGCAGACTATACGATTCTGAGCATTGAAAAACTTGAAAGATTACCATTGACAATGTCAGAGAGACCTGTCATTGAATGGATAATACATGGTACAATTACAATTCCGATAACAACTTTTCAGTTTCAGTATTGCCAAAAGTATATACCAGCAGGCCTGTATGAAAGGTTGGGTAAAGGATACATCAAGTCAACCTGGAATTTACCTTAGACACATAAATGTTATAGTGAAGGGAAAAAATAGGTATTTCTTAGTGGTAACAACTGTAAAAAATCACTAGGCGGTACACTTCTGTGTCAAGGTATTAACTTGCATGGAGCCTGCGAAGGTTCATCAAACAACCTTTCATGTCACCTGCACAGCACTCCTGCAACACAGATAGAGCCCTTTTTCAGACAGCTTTCCAACGGCAGCTATGTTATAATAAGTGACTGCAGCTGTTGTGGCATGGTGCCAGGAAAAGCCTATCTTGTGAGTGTTACTTCCATGGTCACTTGTTGTATGCAAGTATTGTATCCAAACAGTAATCCAGACATGGAGACGGCAATATGGCCTTCTTTGAATATCTCTTCTATTTGAATTGATACTTTAAGCAGAATGAAGTCTATTCTTTTACAGACAACTGTGCCTTTAACCTCGTCCAAAGAGACGTATGATCTGCAAGTTGCAAGGACAGCGGCAGAGATACATACCCTATTATCGACAAATTGCCCCGTGCATTTCGTTCAAATGTTGTGCCAAATCTTAAACATGTCAGATACCAGTGGCATCGCACATGTATTTAAGACAATTTTTTCGGGACTGTTAGCACCCTTTGAAACAGTTCTGGGCATCTTTCCGAATTTTGTGCATTCTGTATTCGGCGGCCTGCCTCTTCTTTTGGGACTCGTAGCAGGAATTTTATTTTTGTTCCTTCTACTCCGATATGGCAAGCCCAGCCACAGACAAAACTCAGGCTACAATGGAAGAAATGAACGTAGCTATACGATACCGAGAACGTATCACTAATGTCCTTCGCTTTGCCCGGCTAAGAGATCTAAGTACTACCTGGTTTCTTTCATTCAGACCAATCTGGCAAGATTGCATCTTACCTGTGCTTCGATGTCTGTTATGCGGAGAAAAATGCGTGTTGGACGTCTGTCTTACACTACCATCAGCAGTACCTATGGATATCGATACTTTGCTTGGTTCGGTAACGGCTCATGCAACGTGTTGTCCCCAGCGGCTACCTATTCAGATGACGGCATTCGTTGAGACTTCGCCATTACGATTAGGTGGCGGTGAAGTACGAGATGAAAGCGGCACACAGGTACAACCTTCCGTGAACATTGCTGATCCAGACATCGATGATAGCAATGCTTCGCACATTTGCACTATTTCAGCTTTTTCGAACTTGATCGAACTTTCACCTACTGTTGTAGACCAATTTTTCGCAAGCCTGTCTGATTTGATGTTCTCCCCTAACAACGAGAATGACTTTTAAAACAACAAGCACACAGCGTTCCCTGGGCTCTGAATTCGGCCTTCAGTTTTTGATAAACAACACTACTTAAAACAATTGGAACTATTTTTTCCCCTGAAAGCGAAATTATTTTTTTTCCATTTCCAAAATATTTACCTTTTTTCTGGAACATGGTACTCTGCTTAAAGTAGAACTATTCTTAGAGAACAGAACTTCTATTTTTAGAGACTCTAGAGACAATATTTTGACTTAGCCTCTAGCACATGTACAGTATTGTATAAATATGTGATGAAATGGTCTCGACCTTCTTTTCTGTATTGCGAGCCATTTCATAAATGTAATTTTCGCAATTCATTCAGCCAATATTCATATATGCATTATTTGAATGTTACCTTCTGCTTGAAAAAACATGCAGTATAAATACTCATTTTCGTGTATATACCATACACCATTTCAAATGAAATTGATGTATTTTGGGGTGGGTTGGAAAACACATGCATCGTTATATGTTTAGTATTGCTTAGGCTTTAGTAATGATGGACATTATACGTGGAGTGGGTGTTGTGAATGTATCTAGGACCCTATTTAAATATTCCCGATTAATGCCCTTATGTGGTTATAACAAATCATATCCTTATAAAGGCATAAGAATCATATCCATATTTAGTCATAGCCAATGCAGTCCAAATACTCCCATAGACTCCTAGAAAGTACAACGCGTTCTTTAAACAAACCAAGCCTCCAGCAGCCCGGGAATTCCCCCTGCTTTTGTTTTGATTTGTACAAGAACTCCTGGAGTCCAGAAAGAACTGTAAGTTCTGAGTGACGTCTTATGTCCAACCTTACGTCAAACTCGGCACCTTCCAGGTATAAATATACCAGCATTTGCCTTAAGCAAACACACTGTGGTTTGGAGCAGAGCACCTGTCTACTTGCCCGACGCCCAGCTGATGCGAATGCCGAAGGAAGCCGACCCTCCCATTGACGCACTGAGAGAGACGCTGTCTTTTCTTCTGCCGAGAAATCCAGCTCCAGTGTTTCCAGTCACCCTTGCGGGTTGCTAGGAGATCGAGTCCTGAGAAAGAGATACAAGACGTCCTTCATTCTATAACCAAGGTACGGAGCTGATTAGATCCTTAGAGAATTCTTGATTCAGATTCTTGGCAAAAACTAACTTAACTTAAACTGCGGCTCACTTACTCCTTCCCACGTACTAAGCTTAGGTTAGGTACACCGGGGAAGGTGCATCTTAGAAACACCAGTTGAGTACGTTTAGTCAATGATTTTATGTATGTATATATTTTAAGTATCATTTGGCTTAGAAACCATATAAATGTTTTTACAGTATTATTTCATAATACTCCTTTTACTGTACGCACTTTACTTCATGATAAGTATTGCAATTGTGGCAATTCACTTCTCTTGCATGAGAAAGAGGACTGCTCAATAAATAACAACTTTTATTGAAAAACGCCCGTCTCTCTATTTCTCTGCACTCCTGGTGAAACTAAGCATGCACGATTGACTGAGTGAAATAGGTGTCTATTGTTTTCACACGACTCTGGAGATATACTCCTTATTCTGGGGGGAGAAAAGTTGTCATGTTTATGCGGTTGTCAGAAACTAATCCCTTCTTGTCTAATCAGGAAAGTTAACTCCTTCCTGTTCATTCGAGAAAGTTTCTAGTGACCTCTGAGCTAGCTGGCATTCATAACGAAGTCTAACATATTCAGTAGAGACCTAATCGACCTCAGTCCTACGTCTAAACTATCGTTTATGTTATTCCAATGCGCAGAGCCTATTGGGAATATAGGAACTACACTACAATCTCAGAGGTAGAAAACAAGACTGGCCTGACATCACTAATAATTGCATCAATGGTTGCAAGTGCTGGGCCAGAAATTTTGCAAAGATTTTGTTCTCTGTATTTAGCAGAAATAATGATATATAAGACACTGGTCTCTACCAGGCTTCAGGATCATAGCGATTGTGGCTTTCATGATTGTGGGAGGGAGGCTAACTTTATTAATAGCAGCATTATTGACCTCTGTCAATTTAGGGCCTAACAACTCTGTGAACTCTTTATAAAATGTAGTGTGGATGCCATCACACCAAGTTAAATTGCAGATGGGCACATATTTACTTGCAATTTGTGCATCATCTATTGTTAATGGGAAGTTGAGCAGTTTTCTAACCTCTCCTTCGATCCATGCTAGTGTTGCTTTATTTAAAAACACTGCAATCTTGCTTGAAAATCTTTGGGTCCCGGGTGTATATCATTTCCTATAGTAGTGCATGAAAGTTTCTATAATGCCTGATGGTACAGAGGAGATGGTATCACTAGGTGTTAGTTAGCAAATTAGGGAGTTAGCTGTGGAAGCTTTAATAATCCAGGCTAGCATTGTCCAGGGTCTGTCCCCCTTCCCAAATTGATGTGCTACGAAGGATTTCTCCAGGCAGGGTTTCATGATCTGTCACCTCTCAAAACTCCACTAATACTTCCTGAGATAACTAGTATCACTTTCACTTCAAGGTTGGCATATACATTTTCTAGTCTTTTTTAAGCAGCCTTGGGTGCTGTGTACAGATTTGAAGACGCGTCTTCTTTGAGAAAACAGATGTTGCGTATTTATGACTTAAATACTTCCCATATGGGGTGTTGAATTAGAGCAGAGCATTCCAGAATAGTGGGCTTCACCACAGATTCAAACACTGGGTCCTTCAATTCTATTTCATTTACCCGCTAGCACAGGGTACGGGGAGAACATTGAAATCAAAATGACTCTGGAATGATTCGATAACATTTTTAGAATTGTGACTTAAAAATTGACTTTACCTTTAAAGAGGATTTTATATTACTATTCCATCAATCAATCAATTCAATCTTTATTTGGATAAGAATATAACCATGGAAGCACAAATTACATTGCGGCATTAAAATACACAAATTCATAGTAGTCATAAGAATAGCATAAAAACAAATCAATAAAACATTATACACAAATATGCGTCATGTTGTTTGGCAGGTATGAACATTTCCCAATTACTGCCCATTCAATGCATGCTATTTGTGGTTGGTATATAAACAAGTATTCAAAATGTGTACGGTTAGTTCAAGATAATCACAATAGTAGTGCACATTGTGTTACGGGGGCGTACAGCGAAATTCAAAAAGGTGCCTACTCGAAAGACTAGTTCATTATCATCCAATGTAAGAATTTTCGTTAAAGGAGCTTCAAGATGGGCAGGCAAGATTTTCTTAATAAATTGTATCAAAATAATTTTGCATATTTTATATAACATTTCCAAAAGATTAAAAAGTGTAATATTGTTTGCCCACTCCGACCATCGCACGGGCATGGCAGCTAGTCTAGGTTAGCATTGTACCCAAGGGGAAAGCAGGGCAAGAATTTTACTGTCCCTGCCTTTAAACAAAAGAGGAGTCTCCTCTCCCAGCGGCCTATAGGTTTTATAAGACATCTGGAGACGTTCTCAATAGACATGTAAGTTACAACAGTAGATTTCTTAATCTCTCTATCATATCTTGCTTTGCTATAGTGTGTAGATAAGGCCATCCGAAGAACATTTTTATTCACACTATCTATTTCAGTTGGCTTTACAAATATCTGTTCATAGTTGACACTACTTAAACTCTTGATCACTGTGGTAAGCCAACATATATTCCTTCTCACACATAAGGCAGTCTCCTTTTATCTCTCTGCTTGGTTTTTCCTAATTTTTTACCAAAATAAAGCAGGTCGGGCCTTAATATAGTCTTCAATATAGTGCAATTTTAATTCACTATGGCAAACATATTGGGACATGGAGATCGGAGCTTGAAAGAGTCTGTGGTAAAATATGTTTTCTTCGCACTGGGTGCTGTTGCTCTTGAGAAACTCCAAACCGCTGCACCATAAGTTCTTTGGGTATAGACTGTGATTTAAAAAATCACAAGATTGCTAAAAGTTCCCCGGTCCTCTTCGGCTGAGGAAGACCAAGAATCGAGTTGATAGCTTTAGAGAACTTATTCCTACTGTACACCACATGAGCAGACCAACAACCATTAGCAGCCAAAACCAACCCTAGGTAGGGAAAAGTGGCAGTGCATGGTAAACTGTGATTTCCCATGGAAATGGAGTTTAAAGAAAACTTTCTCGGCCCACAGGCCATTATAAAAGATTTGTTTAAATTAGTGCACAAGTCTAAACTGGCCAGATTACTATTCATTTGAGTCCAAACTTGATATTCCCATCTGTTACCTATGAAAAGTTAACACTTATTAAATGTAGGAAGGTAATCAAATGTTATCCAACAGGAGAGATAGGCCTTGCAGTAGTTTTCCATTACAAGGACTTGTAAAACTTAAAAACACATATCCTAAATACAATGCACCCTGCCCTTTAGGCTGTCTAGGGCATACCCTAGAGGTGACGTATGTGAATAAGAAGGTTTAGGCCTGAAAAAGGTTTATTTTGCCAGGTGAAATTGGCACGCTTGAGACATGTTTTAAAGGGCTACTTTACTGTGTGGCACAAATGAGTGTTGTAGGCCGAGTAGTAGTATTTAATTTATAGGCCCTGATTATATGTAGTACAATTTCCTAAGGACTTACTATTGAATGAAATATTCAAGTCAGGTGTAAGCTAGTCGTACCATGTTTTAGGGAGAGAGCACAAGCACTATAGCAGAGGTTAGCAGTGGTAAAGTGCACAGAGTCCTAATGCCAACAAAACAAATTCAGAAAACAGGAGGGGTGAAGGCAAAAGGTTTAGGGGAAGACAACACAAAGGATGACAAGTCTAACATTTGTTGTGTCTCAAACTTGGAAGCCTCCCACGCTTTATGAAATTGTAGCCGGGACTGCTTTTTATCCAATTTGCCCATAATGTCCCACTCCCAGTATCAATTAAGGAGTGGTTCCTACATGGTTCGCTAAGGGTTTCAGTACCTTCGCCTGCTCAAACTTTAATGCATTGTGAGTTCTACCACAAAGTTTCAACACTCATCAAACCCCCATGCAATGGGAGATAGGTCCAGTACTTGCAATAGTGTGGTATGTGTTGGGTCAGAGTGTGCGACACTGCACGGACAGGCAGCAGTTTCTTGCAATCATAAAGGGCCACTGTCTGTAGAGATCGTATGGCACTATGGGCCTCCCAACAGTCCGGTCTGTTTCCACCAGTGGGCCAGTTATGCCATGTCCATAACCTTCTCTGTGTTGTTACAACCTGCGTATAGGGGCCTCTTGGTGCCACCTCTCACCTGTGTAGTCCAAGATGGCATCCCTGACTCCCTCCACCTATTTTAGGGTCCTGGGTCCTTCAGAGTCACCCATATAGCAGTATAAGGCCGCGGTTGGCCACAGCACTTATTATCCCAGAAGATCCCAAGCAAAATGATACTCACTAAAGCGTGCCTTCATTTGTTTGCATTGCAGGCCAGGTCTTAGTAGATCACAGCCTCAGTCTCCAAGGCAACAAGGCAGCTGCCTTCAGCGACTACTAGCTGTCTGTCCAGTGGCAACCATACCCCATGCACCAGCACAAGGGAGCACAGGCTTCCACCAAGGCTTCAGCTTCCGCAAAGCAGAGGCCACTGGCCGGCCACCCAATAACTGCTACCTGGCCCTGACATACAGCATCCAGGCTCCCCACTGTGGTGTTCAAGAGATCCAGTGTGATTTACATGGCCATGCCGATGCCCAGACTCTTCCTCACATAGGTTATGCAGGCCGCACTGCTTCAGCCTATTCCAATACTGCAGTTTAATGCAGCCCCATATGTACACTGGCTGCTGTATATGCTGGCAGCCTTTGGCAGTGGGGAGAGCCACATGGTAAAAACTGGCCAGCTAAGATCATTGGTTAAGCTTTCTTCTGTGAATCCAGCTCTATGGCATTACCTCCTGCATTTATATCTATTATTTGAGCATTTTTTTCATGACTCTATGTAGGTTTCTACCTTTCTTTGAGACTTACTAATGATTAAAGGGTCACTTTTTTCACAGTGTAAACCATGCTAGTCTGGGCACAGACATTTAGGGTCTTCTTTATTGAGTGGTTATAACATTCAGTTTGCAGAATTACAGAGTCCCACTGCCATTTAAGGCAGAAGGATGGTTTGAATTTCTAACAGCTCAGGTTTTACAGGGAAAAAAGAGGAAAGGTCAAGACTAATGGAGTCAAGCTCAGGGAAACACAAAGTAAATACTCTTCAGAAAATACCAACAGGCTTTTTAAGGAAAAAGAATTAAGGGATGCACTGGTGAGAGGTAGTCAGCATAAATATCTAATAGGAAACACTTGGGGATTGAAGAAGTGTAGCCTATGACAAGCACTGGATATAGCCATTGCAAAAGAATTACAGAGTCAAAGTTCATGGTGTAAACGACAGATGTTTAAGACAAATGCAGACACAGTCAATGTTTAGTAGAGTTTACCCAGAATTGGAAAGTGAATCCAAAAGATTTTGCTTGTCACAAACAACTGGGGACACAAGGTCATAATCGGGAGGGGATGTTCACAATTCAAATACTCTAGACAACAGAGAAGCATGTAGCTAGTCATTCATCGGGAGGGCATGGGCTAATACTAAACTTTTGTAATATTATTCAACTCTTTGTCATAGATACTTTGAGGTGCCAAGCTGCCGGTAAACATTGGGGCTCATCTGGAGTGAAAGGGAACAGAAAGTCGTTGTGGGCTACATTAAATCATGGTGGAACAGATGAATACAGTAAGGGTACATTCCTTTTATAGCCAGTTAGGAAATAGCACTAAAATGTCCTTCCAGGTCTAACAACAGAACACCTTATGGCGAATACCAGCAATAGGCAACAAGAATGAATGTCTAACATGCTCAAGGGTGAACAAGAGATTAGTTTAAGTACATAAAGTGGTTACAGGAACACAGCGTGAATACTTCTAGACCTCACCTGGAACTAAAAGCAGGGAATCTTATGGGTATGTATTGATCGGCAGTGGCCTCAGGCATTAATTGGTCATCAGCAGTCAATAGAAGAGGCAAAGTAACAAGGGTTGCAACCCATGGCATCCACTGGTCAATGCAACCTGATAAATGTCTTTGATAGTCCACCTAATACTGAGCAGCAGCAGATTCGAGGCAGCACTGGATAATGAGGACAGAAGAGACGAAACCTGATGTTCAATTTGGTGGAGTTCCTCTCTCTGTGCACCATCTAAATCACAAATGCAGACGGAAGGTTGAGAAAGCAGAGAGTAGGTATGGGGAAGCACGCACTAGGATCCCTCTAAAACTCTGATTAACAAAAGTCCAAAAATGATTTAGCCATTTTTGTACTGAATTTTAGATTGTCATTTATATATCCTTGCATCTTTAGGAAGTAAGGGCCAGATGTATGACACGCCAATTTGCAACTCGCAAATTGGGATGCACAGACAGTGTCTGAGACACTGTCTGTGATTTCCAATGGGGTCGCAAATTACATGCCTCATGCATTTCGATGAGGCAAGTGCAATATACAACCCTATTTCGAATGACTGGCACTCCCAGGGATGGTGACCTGCTAGGGTAAGCAGACCACGATGCCTGGGACTGTTTTAAAATAAAATAGATTTTTTTTTCAATGCAGCCTGTTTTCCTTAAATAAAAACAGGATGGATATTAAAATAAAAATGTGACTTAGCATTTTCATTTTTTAAGGGGAGGCAGTGGTCCCTGGGACCACTGCCTGCCCTTAAAAAAATTTTACACATACATTCCCAAAGGGGAAGGGGTCCCATGAGGACCCCTTCCTGTTTGCGAGTGATTTACCACCCTTCTGAGAAAGTGGGTGTGTGGGGGCAGCTACGCCCACCCACACACTTCACGTAGCCCCACTACGCGCTGCCGCCTCCCTCTCGCCCTCTTCTACATGCCTAATTTAATTTAAAATAGAGTAAAAGTACATTAAAAAGGACTTACCTGATATGCGGCGTCCCGGGGCTCCCTCTTCTGCTCTCGCGCCGACTTCTTCCAGCAAAATGCGCATGCGTGGGAGCCCGCTCATGCGCATTTCTTGCGAGAAATGCGCGGGCGCTCACGAATGCGCATTTTGCTGGAAGAAGTCGGCGCGAGAGCAGAAGAGGGAGCCCCGGGACGCCTCATATCAGGTAAGTCTTTTTTAATTTACTTTTACTCTATTTTAAATTAAATTAGGCACGTAGAAGAGGGTGGAAGGGAGGCGGGTGGCGGGCAACTTCGCTCCGTCCACGGGTGTGCGTAGTGTTGCCTACTATGCCTACTTTGCGAATCACGTAGTAGGCAACACTTCGTGCACTCCGTGAACAGAGCAAAGCACTGCGCCCAGGGTTAATACAAACATGTCATCCATTTTGAAGTGGTGTCATTTCATATATCCACATCTTATCCCTTTTGACTTTATATCACAACCATAATCATGCTTTTACTTTTGTTGTGTTATTTTCTCATGTTATTTGAAACGAGAATTAATCCCATTAAATGGAAAAATAGTGATGCCGCTATACACAATTCAGCCCCAGTGGGCATTGTTAACACGAATGTAGTTCACAATAAACGAATGTTGATCTTTGTCAAAAAAAGAAAAAGAAAAGGGAAGTGTTGCCACAATATACAATTCAGCCCCAGAGGGCGTTATTACATGCGAATGTTATTCTCCAAAATATATTTCGTTATTTCAAACAATCACGCCCTAGTGGGCCCTTGATTTTAAAATTACAACCTCATACAAGAAATATTTAAACTCATGATTTATACACAACAATCACTACGAAAGTATAACATTCTGTTAAAGAATATTTAATCAAAATAGCAATGTTAATGTGCACATATTTGCCATTCTTCCTCATGGTACACTGACAGTTTCGTCTCCTACAAAAAATACTGAAACAGTGCAATCACTATAGTGTATGTGAATTTAAAAATAAACTTTGGCTTCTTGTTTAACACCTTCAGTGCTAAGGGAATTCCCCCTCTGTGCTGACTTTACATTTACTCCATTTCTCATGACGAGCTCAGCTTGTCATGAGCACACGATCAGTGTACTGCATGACGAGCTGAGCTCGTCATGAGCATCGAAGGGGTTAAAAACATTTTACATCTGGGCAGAAACCATACAGCAGGATTCTATTCAATAACAGTTAGCCTGGATGGATTGACATTTCCTCATCTTTATTCAGTCCCAACGGGTGTACTGTATCATATTTAATATTCCTTTTGGACTCCAATTGTCTCAACTCTCTTATTTTGTTGCCTCCCCTTTCTGATTTTGAAATTCTATCCAGGACACAAAACTGTAAAACATTAATGTTTTTGAAGGATCACTGACATAATATCGAGGGACATAATATTGACTATCAAAAATATCGTTGACAAAATATCGACAGACAGAATATCGACTTTGTATCTACAAACAGGTAAGTACAAAAATATCGAGTACAAAATGTCATTTACAAAAATATAGTTTATAAAAATATCGACTTTATTAAAAACAATGTTAAATTAAATTAATATTAAAAATTAATTACTAAAATATACTTAAAAATACTTAAATTACCTTATAATAATTAAATAATTAATGAAAGTTATAAAAAATAATTTTACAATCATATTTGTTAAAACATATATATATAGTAACATAATATAATTAAATAATAATCAATATTATTACCGTAGGATAGCGGAAGTTTAAAATTACTAATCCCACTCCAGAGAGTGCAACAGTAGGGAAAGCGTTGGATAGCGTAGGGGTAAAAATTACTATTCCCACTCCAGTGAGTGCAACAGTAGGGAAAGCGTTGGATAGCGTAGGGGTAAAAATTACTATTCCCACTCCAGTGGGTGCTACAGTAGGGAAAGGGTTGGATAGCGTAGAGGTAAAAATTACTATTCCAACTCCAAAGAGTGCAACAGTAGGGAAAACGTTGGACAGCGTAGGGGTAAAAATTACTATTCCCACTCCAAAGAGTGCAACAGTAGGGAAAGCGTTGGATAGCGTAGGGGTAAAAATTTCTATTCCCACTCCAGTGGGTGCAACAGTAGGGAAAGCGTTGGATAGCGTAGGGGTAAAAATTACTATTCCAACTCCAAAGAGTGCAACAGTAGGGAAAGCGTTGGATAGCGTAGGGGTAAAAATTACTATTCCCACTCCAGTGGGTGCAACAGTAGGGAAAGCGTTGGATAACGTAGGGGTAAAAATTACTATTCGCACTCCAAAGAGTGCAACAGTAGGGAAAGCGTTGGATAGCGTAGAGGTAAAAATTACTATTCCCACTCCAGTGGGTGCAACAGTAGGGAAAGCGTTGGATAGAGTAGGGGTAAAAATTACTATTCCCACTCCAGTGAGTGCAACAGTAGGGAAAGCGTTGGATAGCGTAGAGGTAACAATTACTATTCCTACTCCAGTGGGTGCAACAGTAGGGAAAGCGTTGGATAGCGTAGGGGTAAAAATTACTATTCCCACCCCAGTGAGTGCAACAGTAGGGAAAGCGTTGGATAGCGTAGAGGTAGTGCAACAGTAGGGAAAGCGTTGGATAGCGTAGGGGTAAAAAATACTATTCCCACTCCAAAGAGTGCTACAGTAGGGAAAGCGTTGGATAGCGTAGGGGTTAAAATTACTATTCCCACTCCAAAGAGTGCAACAGTAGGGAAAGCATTAGATTGCGTAGGGGTTAAAATTACTATTCCCACTCCAGAGAGTGCACCAGTAGGGAAAGTAAATACTTCTCATATTATTTAAAAAAATATAAATTAATATCTATAAAAAATTAATTAAAAGTAATTACCAATTTAATATTATATAATAATTAATCAATTAAAATTACAAATTACAATTAAATTTTACTATTAGTTACCTATTCAAATTAATTACAAATTAACAATTAATTAATTAACAATTAACAATTAATTAACAATTAATTCAAATTAAATACAATTAAATAAATTGAATTATTTAATTAATTATGAATAAATTACTTCCCACCATATTCCCCTAAAACTCACAACCCACTACAGAAAATAAATTAGTAAAATTAACATAATTAGCAATTAATCAATTAAATACCATTAATTGGCAATTAAAATTTAATTATTTAGCCATAAAAAATTAATTAACAATGAATTCTAAAAAAATACCAATAAATATTTTTACATATTTAAGTAATTATAAAAAAATTACTTCCCACCCAATTCCCCTATAAACCCACAACCCGCTACAGAAAATAAATTAATAAAATTAACATAATTAGCAATTAATCAATTAATTAAAATTAATTGCCAATTAAACTGTAATTAATTACCAAATATAAATTAATTAACAATTAATTAAAAATGAATACCAATATATAAATTTACATATTTAATTAATTATAATTAAATTACTTCCCACCCTATTCCCCTATAAACCCACAACCCGCTACAGAATTAAATTACACAAAAAATAAATAAACTAAATTCATTAATTAAAATTAATTATAACATAAATACACACTTTTCACACATATAATAACATAACAAACACTATAAAAAATCGATATTATTAAAAAATCGATAATTTTAATAACCTATATTATAGACTTCGATATTTTAACTTTCTATATTTTTAACATTCGATATTACATTACTTACCTTCAAAACAATATATTTGATGACTATATTCTGTCCATTCGATATTTTGTCCAGCCGATATTTTGTACTCGATATTATGTCCATTCGATATTTTGTAGTCGATATTATGTCTGTTTACCGTTTTTATCATGTAGTTCTTTAAAATGCCTTGCAATTGGATATTGCCTATCCTCATTGAGAACTGCCCTGGTATGCTCCAGAACTCTTTTCTTTACTTGGTGAATCATACTCCCAATATATACTAATGGACAAGGACAGCAAAGCGCATAAACACAATAGTCTGATTAGCACGTCAAATGTTTCTTAATGACATAGGTTTTATGATCTTTAGACAATGTGAACTCCTTCCGGTTTACACTGTTTTTGCAAACCTTCCATGAAGTACATGTAAAGAATCCTTTGATAGCTCTTGGGTCTTTTTCTTCTTTTACTGTGCTGCTGCAAAGAATATCTTTTAAAGCTGTACACTTTCTGAATGTTATTTTGGGTTGGCTGCCCACAGATTTTTTCAAAATTGGATCAATATTCAAGACATGCCAATGCCTCTTCACAGATTTTCTGACTTGCCATTACTGATCAGAGTAAGCTGTTATGAATCTTATCGGCTCCTCTCTTTCTGTGTAATAGATTTTGGATTTAATAGATCTTCTTTCAAAACCATTTTTACTTTAGTACAAGCTTGTTTTATAATCTTGTTTGAGTACCCTCTTTCCAAAAATCTTTCTTTCATATTTGACATTTCCAGTTCGAAATCTCATTCTGAGCTGCAATTTCTTTTTGCTCGTAAAAGCTCACCATAAGGTATGCTATGAATCAGATTCCTTGGGTGGCAACTCTCTGCATGCAGGAGGCTGTTCCCTGCTGCTGTCCTACGGAACAGCCTGCTCTCCAGTTTGCCTTCTTATACCTTCACAATCACATCTAAAAATGCAATTGTTTCTTTGTCTATGGTACTGGTGAAGGTTAGATTACATTCATTTTCATTCAATGTGGCAACAAATCGCATTGCACCCTCCTCTGACCCGCCCAAGATAGAGAAAACGTCATCTGTATACTGGGTCCAGAGGACGACGTTCTGGGAAAAGGCCAAGATGTTACTGGCCACCTGCTCCTCCCACCAGCCAAGGTACAAACGCGCATAGCTGGGGGCGAAGCAGGTTCCCATCACCGTTCCCCAGGACTGACAATAGATGACGTGATCAAAAAGGAAATAGTTGTTTGAAAGACATTAACATTTCAGTGTGCAAGAAATATTTCACATCACGTTGTTTAAGAAAGTGTTGATTAGCCTTGACTCCCAATTTGTGTGGTATGCACATATACAGGTTATTGACATCTATTGTCATTAGCCACATGTCATCCTCCTACTGTACATTTTCAATGACTCTTAAAAACTCTCGAGTATCCTGTAAATAGGACGGGAGTTTCTGAACATAGGGACGCAAGAAATCGTCAATATATTTTGAAGTATTCTCATAAGTGCTTCCTATGGAATACACGATAGGTCGTCGTGGCGGATTAGCACTGTTTTATGTCACTTTTGGTAATAGATATAATGCCGCAAGTTTTGGGTGTTCACATTTAAGAAATTTATACTGATCATCTGATAGCAATTTTTTTCGTTTCCAAAGTAACAGTTGCAATTGATAGTCATTATTGCTTTTATCAGAACTGGATCGATCACTAATGACATAGCTATCAGTATCTCCCAGCTGTCTTTTGTATTCATTAAGATACATATTGATGGGCCAAACCACAGCATTCCCACCCTTATTGGATTTCTTAATAACTACCTCCTTTTTATTCTGTAGTCCTTCGACTGCTTTACATTGTTTAGGGTTATATATATATATATATATATATATATATATATATATATATATATATATATATATATATATACACATATATACATATATATATATATATATATATATATATATATATATATATATATATATATATATATATATATATATATATATATAAGCAACATGCCCAAAGAAGAGGCAACGCCCTCGAAACGCGGCGGCCAGATTTTTAATCTGGAGCAGGAGTGAGTTGTGTGTAACGAAGCCGGATGGCAGGCAAGCTGTTGTGACCCCTAAAACAAGCTCTTTCGGCATTTTTCTATTTCTATATTGCGCGGCGCCTGACCGCGCTGGGGAGCACCATCTCGGCAATTGAAGAGAAAGGCTGATGTCAGAACTTATCAGACAGTGAACAGCGCAGCATGCCCACACTTAAATGAACACATTCCGTGCCTCCGGACCTTACTTAATATATATATATATATTCTGTCAATCCTTCTTGTCAACATGCAAAAGTAGGCACCGACTCCGTGGGATGGTTTTCAAGTATTATTGCTTTATTCCATACTGATTTAGATGCGTTTCGACGGTCACAGCCGCCTTGGTCACTATTTATATATATATATATATATATATATATATATATATATATATATATATATATATATATATATATATATATATATAAATATATATATAATGTAAGCATATCGTGAACATCATTAGCATTGTGTAAACATCATTAGACCATTTGAACATTGGTAATTCCGTTAAAGGGAATGGAGCATCAGTGACCTGCTTCTGTTAACTTTTCAATGTACTAATTTACAGACTATGCCTCTCCCTCTCCTCTGCCTGCCTTTCCAGTATATTTGGATTACACAGGAAAATGAGAGAGGCCGAGGAGGTGTAGCAGAAAAAAAATTGAGTACCCCTTCCTTAACCCGTGGAAAGAGAAAACGGGGTGTTCTCCTCAGCTCCTGTATCTCCCTTAGCTCCGCTAAACACAGACATGCAGTTTGGCAGAGCCGACAGAGAATATGGGGTTGACTTCAGCCTCCTTTCCCTGCTCCTGCTGTCCATGTTTGGCAGTTTATGTTGTGGCCACACACTGCAATAATTGATGAACATGCACAGCAGAAAATGTGATACTAAGGGCATTATTACGATGTCAGTGGGTCCGACGGCTTGTCGGTGTCGGACCCACTGACTTTTGCCCCTACGATCTGCCGGACGCATTATGATGCTGTGGGTGGAGGCATCAGGCAGAGGGACCGTCCGTCTGCAAGGAGCCTGTCGGTGCTTCAAAAGGTCAGTAGTTCCTTCAATAAGAGCGGTGCCTGCTCAGACACCCGTAGGGATTACAGTGTCCCTTACGCCTGCTCTTTCATGGAGGTTCACCCGACATGAACCGGCAGGTAGAAAGGGACTTCTGGGGACCTTAGCAGGGCCCTCTTCACCCTAGGCCCCCCTGCTATGGGGCCTGAAGCACACCTCTGGTGCCCCCTAACCATCCCAGCACCATGTTTCAGGCACCGCATGGTGCTTCCACAATGGTACAGGGATGTTTTTAAAGTGTTTATTTTTTTTACTGGCGCATGTGCTGCAGCCCGCACCACATGCAGCAATAGGAAATATACACATTGCGACTGTCATGAAGGCGGTCACATTGTAATCAGAGCAGAGGGACCGCCGACTTCTAGTCGGGCGGTCCTGCTTCCGATACTGTGCATGTCGGACGAGAGTCTGACCTGCATCGTAATGATGCCCATAGGGTCAGATGCTCAAGAATAGGGGTGGGTGGATTAAAACTCTTGTCTCCGGGGAGGCTTTTTTTATTAGAACATTCAGCCCATAGGAGACAGAATACATTTTCTAATAGCCTTATCACCCACCATAGCAAGCGATACCACCCATTAAACTCCCACTCCCTTGTTTTGGGAGCTCACTTTTGGATTGGGTCCATAATGCTTGAGTAGGACTTCAAAAACTGCTATAGCCCTCTATGGCAGGCTACAAGAGTATGATGAAAGATCAGAATGTTGGGAGCACCCCATAGAACAATGTAGTGGCTCGGTACTAATAATGGTTGAAATTGCCCTTCTGCTCCAACTTTGCAGTATTGTTTTTGTGCTCTCCATGTTTCATTTAGAACATTCATCTGTTAGGAATGAGCTGTAATTTTATATTATGCAACCTTCTTAACCTGAAAATGTATACCTAAAAGTAAATGTTATTACTCTGCCCAGGAAACTGGGAACACAGGAATAAATAACAGATTTGAGTCAGATTATTAGGAGGCAGAGGAAGGTGTGATGGCAAGACCAATTTTCTGGTTTTGTTAGGAATGGTAATGATAATGGGTAATGCATGGATAAAAGACAGAGCAAGGCAGACAGTCATTGGACAGACAAAGTACAAAGAAAAAGAAACGAGAGAGAAGACCAAAATACGAATAAGGAAGTAGTTAGAGGACAGTTAGATAGATAGATAGATAGATAGATAGATAGATAGATAGATAGATAGATAGATAGATAGATAGATAGATAGATAGATAGATAGATAGATAGATAGATAGATAGATAGATAGATTGACAGATGAAAGTAAGATTGAGAGAGAGAGTGTGTGTGTGTATGTGTGTGTATGGGTGTGTGTGTGTTTGTGTGTGAGAGCTGTCTTATACATTTTGCCTATGATTCGATTGTTAAGGAAACATTATTAAACTACAAAGTGGATAAGATAATGTTAGGCTGTAAGATTGTATTTATAGATATGCACTTGATCATTTTGTCTGTTTACAATTTAAAAAAGAGACACGGTTCCAGCTTATAAATGACATGCTTCCAATTTGAATAATATTTGGAGTAGCCCATGCAATGCTTAACAATGAACAAGCTGGGCCTTGGCCATAACTGACAAAAACTATTGCAGTACCATCAATCCACAATCCTACAAGTGCCTCTTGTGCTGATGAAAGTTGAAACTTGTTTTTGTTGCTTAAACTTTTTTGAACTGCACTGTATACATTTAGATGTAGGAGAATCCCCCTCTAGCTATTCAAAGAACTTAAAAAGAATGCAAAAATACTTTGAAATTGTTAGCTAACAAGCAATGTAAAAACATCATAATTCTAAATATTTCCCCTTTCTTTAGGGGCCATATGTCGACCATAGCATTTTGCGACTCGCAAATTTGTGACAAATTGCGACTCGCAATTAGGAGTTGCAAAATGCTATGTACAACAGTGTCTGAGACATTGTTCGCCATTCCCAATTGGGTCGCAAATTGCATGACTCATGAATATTAATGAGGCTGCCGCAATTTGCGACCTCATTGGGAACGGCTAGCACTCTCAGGGATGGTGGCCTGCTGGGGTCAGCAGACCATCATGTCTGGGACTGCTTTGTCAATAAAGCAGTTTTTTTTAAAAATCCAGCCGTTTTCCTTAAAGGAAAATAGGCTGCGGATTTTAAGAAATAAAAATGAAACTTTTCAGTTTCATTTTTTAAGGACATGTAGTGGTCCGTGGGACCACTGCCTGCTTTTAAAAAATATTTGCGCATGCATTCCAGTTTGCGAGTGCCATAGCACCCTTCTGAGTAGGGTGGTAAACTGCGAGTGTTTTGCGACCGCAATTGCGGTCGCAAAATATTCATACATGTGTTCTGGACTATTAGGAAGGGAGGCCCTCCGCACGCCTATTCCTAATAGCGAGTCACTAACCCTATTTTGCGAGTCACTAATTGATAAGCGACTTGCAAAATAGGATTGGTACATTGGCCACACGCTTTTTGTGGTCACAAATGGGCCTAAACCACTTTGCAACCGCAAAAACTGGTTGTATATCTAGCCCTAGTTCTGGATCGATGCAGACCCTCCGATCTTTTACTCTTTAGGCGCTGGATTTGGAGTGTTAATTGCATTTGCCAGATATAATAAATTTGACAACGACTGGAGTTCATTTCTTTGTTCTTTGTCCTGGGTTCAAGAGGGAGAGCAGGTCCACTTTTCTAGGCTCTTCTCAGGCCACAGACAACATGTGTAGTCCCCTTCCATTCTTCCGCAGGTCCAGAAAGTGAACTGGGATGTCTTATTTATACCTGGCACCAGCTAGTAAGTTGGAGAAGCTCCTGACCAATTCCTAACCAAAGGGGTTAAAGATCCCAGAGGAAACCATAGCTTACTTTGCAGCATTTTCTGTGTGCCTTACTGTGAGCAATCCTACAGTGTCCCTCTCAACCTAAAACCAAGATGACAGAACATATTTTCCCTGTTCTGGGTCTAGTGGCTCAGTGGACTAATGCATCCACTGCAGGGGCCTGTTTTCATACTCATGGTGACAGGTTCAAATTCCAGCAATCCACTCAGCCTTTCATACATCTGAGGTCAATAAAATGAGTACCATTGAGCTGGGTAACAAAAAACATCTGAACAAGAGATCAGTTCAAGTACATACAGTGGTTACAGGAACACAGTGTGAATACTTCTAGACCCCACCTGGAACTAAAAGAGGGGCATCTTATAGGTATGAATTAGTCATCAGTGGCCTCAGCCGTTGATTGGTCACTGGCAGTCAATAGAAGAGGCAAAGTAACGAGGAGCAACACTTGGCATCCACTGGTCACATGCAGACATAAAAATGCCTTTTTTAGTCCGCCTAATACTGAGAAGCAGCAGACTCAAGAGCAAGAATTAGAAATAGGCAACCTGGGTAAATGCCCTACGGTTCAGCTCATGGGAGTAACCTGTATTTAAGTATTGGATAATGAGGAATAAAGAAGAGGAACCTGACGTTTATTTATTTATTTATTTTGAAAGTTTTATATAGCGCGAACAAGATCTTTGCAGATATCAGAGCGCTTTACAGACGAAAGGAAACAGCGTGTGAGTAGATAACACTTGGGGTGGGGAAGGTACATGTGGGAACATAGTCATCCAGATACATCACTAATGAAACAGGTACAAATAATTGATAGCGTAAACACTCAGGCAGGTCAATAATACGAGTCATACAAAAAAGCATAAAAGATCAGTATAACTGAATGGTACAACGTCTGTAAAATCATCCCCAATAATAATTTAAGTGTATTTAGCCATGAGGATAGCTTTTACTTCTTTCTTAAAAAGTATGGTAGAGGAGATGAGCCTGATTTCAGGGGGGAGTAAGTTCCAGATCCTGGGTGCCATTCCTGAGAAGGAGCGTTTATACGTTTTTTCCTTGCGGAATCTTTGGGGCTTTAGCAGGAGATTGTTTGTGCCTCTGGTCTTTCTAGAGCCTCCGGAGATCGTCAGCTTCTGAGCGAGGTATCCGGGTGAACTCAGGTGGACAGCCTTGTGCGTGATGCAGGCGATTTTCAGATGTATTCTGGCTTCAAAAGGCAGCCAGTTCAGGGCTCTCAGGTCAGGAGAAATGTGTGAGTGTTTTTTTGATCCGGTGATGAGTCTCGCTGCGGCGTTTAGAGAAGCTCTTATGGGTGCCGTGGTAGTTAGTGGGAGACCGCAGAGGGCGATGCTGCCGTAATCTATTCGGGGGATGACTAGAGCTTGTACCGCAGTTTGGAAATCTTTGGCTGGGAGGAAGGGTTTGAGTTTCCTTAAGGTATTGATCTGGTAGTTCGCCCCCTTAGTTGCTTTGTTTATGTGTTCCTGCATGTTGAGGTTGGTGTCAAGTGTTATGCCTAGAGATTTTGCTGAGTCCACGATGGTGGGATGAACATTGAATGCGGTTAGGTGTTTAAGCCAGATTTGAGTGGTATTGGACTTCGCAGGAGGTGAGATCAGGAGGAACTCTGTTTTAAGAGCATTGAGTTTGAGATGGTTAGCGGCCAACCATGATTGGGTGCTTCTGATCGTTGAATTCAGGAGCATAATGTCTTTGGGTGTTTGTACTTTGAGATAGAGTTGGATGTCATCGGCGTACATGTGGAATTGAACATTGGATGCTTGTAGCAAGGTGGTGAGAGGTTCCATAACTAAGTTAAACAAAGTTGGGGATAGGGAGGATCCTTGTGGGACGCCTAGCGATACCGGTATAGGAGAAGACATCAAGTTGTTACTCTTGAATTTCTGCGTTCTGTTGTGTAGAAAGGACGTGAACCACTTGAGCACAGTTCCAGATATACCCATTCTTGTGTTTAAGAGCTCGAGTAAGTTCTCATGTTTGACGGTGTCGAATGCAGAAGAGAGATCAAGAAGGATAAGGAGGCAGGTATCGTTTTGATCCAGGATTTGGAGGGCGTCGTCAATTATGTGAATCAAAGCAGTTTCTGTACTGTGGTCCGCTCTGAAGCCCGATTGATGAGGGTTGAGTAGATCAAACTGATTAATGTGTCTAGTCAATTGAGTTTGTGCGCATTTTTCCAACAGTTTGGCAAGGGTCGGAATATTGGTAATGGGACGGTAAATATTTAGATCAGAGGGGTCGGCTGTAGGTTTCTTTAGTAGTGGTGTGACTTGTCCAACTTTGAGGGAGTCGGGGATGGTCCCTTGTTGGAGTGAGCTGTTGATCATTTTAGTCCAGAGTGGGAGGAGCGACGGGGTAAGGTCTTTGACAGCGTTGGCAGGAAGGGGGTCCGTGAGGTGGTTGGCTGGTTTCACAGTGCTGAGCAGTCTACCAATTTCTTCTTCCGAGTAGGTGGCAAAGGATGACCATGTAGCATTGTTTTTTGGTTCAGTGGGTGCTGTGCAATGGGGTTTGGAGTAAAGACTTACGTCAATGAGGAGATCGTTCTTTATGTTATCGGTTTTTTGGATAAAGAAAGAGGCGAAGTCTTCACAGGAGGGTGCTTTGTCCACAGTGATGAGTGGTTGGGGTTGTTCCTTGCATTGTGTTCTGATTAGCTCAAACAGCTTTCTCGGACGATTTTTGGCTTGGTCGAGCTGACGGCTGAAAAAATCTGATTTAGACCGTTTTATTTTCCTAAAGTAAGTATTTCTCTTTTTCTTCAGCGCTTTTAGGTGCAGTGCGGCGGGAGCTGATCTCCAGGTGCGCTCTGCCATTCGCATAGCCCGTCTATCGTCATTGAGACTCCCGTCGTACCAGGGATTGGACATTTTTGTGGAGGCTCTTTTTAGTTGCATAGGTGCAGCTTCATTAACTATTGAGGTCATAGCGTTGAGATAGTGATCAGTCAGAGCTTGGACATCCATGACGCCGGTAGGAGGAAGTAGGAAGTTGCAGCTGTTGGGGGGTAGAGAGTTTGGATTGAGTTTTTTCAGGTCTCTTTTCCAGACTTTGGACTTGAAGGATTGAACCGGGTTAAATTTGACTTTTTCCTTGACGAAGAATGTGACAATATGATGATCTGACCAGTCACAGGGTTGGATAGATTCAAGTTGGATAGAATCTTCTTTGGAGATGATAAGGTCAAGGATAGAGCCTTTCTCGTGGGTCGGGCTGTCGCATATTTGGGTGAGGTCAAGGGCGTTGAGGAAGTTTTTAAGACTATTTACCACCGCGTCATCATGATCGTTCCAATGGAGGTTGAAGTCACCAAGGTATATTTGTGTGATTTGTCGACCGGAATTGGTTGAAATCAAATCCATGATTTGTTGCGAGAAGGTACGGTTATCCCCTGGTGGGTGGTAAATGCCGTGCAGAGTGCATATCGGTTTGCCCTCACTGAAAATATCGAGGCAGATGTATTCATAGGAGGTTGGGGAGGGTAGGGAAGGGGAGGTTACTTTCAGGACAGAGAGGTTACTCCTGTGTATGCATGCGACACCACCACCTTTTTGACCAACCCTGTCTAGTCTAGTGATGTGGTAGTTGGGGGGAACCAGTATGTCCATTATAGGTGTAGAAGATTCAGTTAGCCAGGTTTCCGTCATGATGATTAGGTCAAGGTCCAGTTTTAGGATGAGATCAGCGATAGCGGAGGAGTGCCTAGAGGCTGATCTGCAGTTGAGGAGGGTACATTTGAGACGGGGTGCGTCGAAGGTGGAGGGGGGTTCTAGCGAGTGGGGGACTTTTCTCAGGTTACTAAGGATAGAAATTCTGTTGTTCAGTGTGGGGGGTCTACGGGGGTTTGGATGAATCGTTGGAATGGCGCGGAGGGTGGTGGGTGTGTTGTTATGGGGAGCTGGGTCGTAGGAGCGGATGAGGGTGACTGTGTCGAGGTCCGATAGTCGGTTGCAGGAGCGGTGGGGACGGTTTTCACGATCGCGGGATTGAGGTCCAGTGTGAGGGGCGTTGAGTAGGAGAGTCAGCCGACCGGGTGGAGGTCCTGTTGGGAGGGGTGGTGCTGGTGGGGGAGGCAGGTGAGCGGTGTCTGGGATGTGTGCAGAGTAGTTGTTTGATGATGTGAATGTCTTCTTTGCGCTTGAGGAGGGTGGTGGGTGAGGAGTGACTGGAGTGTGTGCAGAGTAGTTGTTTGATGATGTGAATGTCTTCTTTGAGCTGGTGGAGGGAGGCCATAATGTGCTCTAGTGTGGGGTATGTGTGGGTGGTGGGGATGGGAGGGTTGGGGGTGGATGACATAGGGGGGAGGTTGTTGGTAAGGAAGAGGGTCTTGGTGGTAGGCGGAGAGTGCAGGGTGGAGGATGGGCGTATGTTAGTGGTGATGGGGGCGCATGTAGGGTAGTGGGGGGTGAGAATGGGGGGGGTTGGGTTGTATGTGGTTCTTTTTTGAGGAGGCGGAGTTGAATTGATAGAGGCGGCGTGTTCTGTGTGATTGGTTATTGTGTGGAAGTGGGGGCTGAGAATGGGGGGGAATAAAGGGTAGGGTTCGTCTGTGTGCGTGTCAATCTGATGCTGAGCTTGAATAGGCGGGATGTGGGTGGGAGCTGTGATGTCATGGGTGAGGAGAATGGGAATGTGGGCTGGTGTAAGGGGGGAGGGGGTATGGGTGGTGTATGAGGGGGAAAGATCTATGTCTGTGATTGAGGGGTGTGGGGTAGCAGCAGTAGATGGGTGCATGACTAAGGTGCCGGTGGTAAAGGAGAGGTGCGTGTCGTTTTGGGGCTGAGCTAGGTTAGAGGCATTGTGGTTGTGGGCTGATGTGTCAGGGGTGAGCGGAATGGGAGTGGTATGAGTGGGGGTCAAGGTGTTGGTGGGGGGGGAGGGGGTGCGGCTGGTGTATGTGGGGGAGAGGTCTGAGTCTGTGATTGAGGAGTGTGAGGTGGCTACAGTAAGTGGATGAATGACTATGGTGCCGGGGGTAGAGGAGAGGTGCGTGTCATTTAGGGGCTGAGCTAGGATAGAAGAATGGCTGTGGTTGGGGGCTGTAAGGTCAAGGGTGATAGGACTGAGAGTGCTGTGAGTGGGGGTCCGCGGTTTGGAGAGGTGCTGTATGAAAGTGGGGAACAGGTTGTCTAGTAGTACCAGGTTCCTGTCTGTGGACTGGATTAGGACAATCCCGTTGTTATAGATATAGACGTTCAATTGGGTCCACTCTCTGTGCATCATCCAAATCTCCGATGCAGACTTGAGGTTGGGAAAGCAGAGATTAGGTATGGGGGAAGCAGACAATAGTATCCCTCTAAAACTCTGATTACCAAAAGCCACGAAAAGAGTTATGCTATTTTCTTTACTGAATTTTAGATTGTCTTTTATGTTTCTTGCATATTTTAGGAGAAAGTTCTGTAGTTCTGCTGCTTGTACAGTAAATGAGGTCCAACCAATTCTTCACCTCCTAGAGCAGGCGATGTAAAGATGGGGTTCTGATCAAAACTTTCTATCTTTAGAATTTATATTGGATGAACAATGGATCTTTGTCCTGGATGGCCCTGTGGATCATGCAACGTGTCTTTAACCGCATGCGCGCTAGCGGTTTTCCCGCTGTGCGCGCGGTTTTTAAAAAGCTGCGTTACATGACGAGATCAGCGTGCGAACGGTGTAACTGATGACGAGCTGAGCTCGTCATCAGCGTGGAAGTGGTTAAGGCAAATCACGTGGTTATGCAGATCAGCAGTAGTTCCAAGAGAGTTGGTATAAATGTTCCAGTGGGCAAGGGTGTAACAGGGTCAGACTGGCCTACAGGGCAACCAGGCAGTGCCCAAAGGGCTGGTCTGAAAGGTCAGTTTGTGGGCTGTTTCTTTGGTTATGTGTAAGCCTCTGCTATCATCTGCTTGACTGGTTTGTATTGTTGATTTCCCTGATATTAACCCAAACATTGCTACAACAAGCTCAAATTCATGGGGCGTGGCCAACAAGATGGCCAAGTAGGATGTGTCTCGCTGAGCTCCTTCCCAATGCGGCAAAATCCTGCAGAATCCTGAGGTTCTGAGCAAGCACCGACCTCACTGCTAATAAATCTCTTGGCCAATGCATCCTTGAGCCAGACTCTCACCCCGAGGGGGTACAGATTGGGGGAGTGTGGTGCCAAAATCTCAGAGACCCAGATACGGGGCCGCTATCTTGCCTGGTACTCACCACCACCCTGCAGCGGTGCAGAAAAACAGAGCCCCAAAGTGTGCAGGTCGGGGAGTGCCCCGAGAACATACAGTGAGAGCGGCGGGGCCCTGCTATGTGGGTGATTAACTAAAGGAGGGGCTGCCCTCAAAAGCGTCCAGAGAAGGGGGGACAAGGCCCCTCATCACTATATATACAGACAATCAGGCCCTGAAAGGTAGCTGATGGAGGGCTGTCACAGGAATAATTGGTGAGGGGGCCTGCCTGTAATACCCAGCCTGGATGGCCAGCTGGGCCGGCAGTGGCAGATGGGGAAATATTGAACCTCTGTGGCCTGGTTGAAATTTACTAGGGGATCAAATATAGTCAGCATCCCCTCCGCCCAAACTTCTGGCCTCGAACAGCATGGGATGCTTGGCGGCTGAAGGAAGGCACAGACACACCGGTAGTGATCCACCGTCCTGGTAGTGCACTGGAGGTTCCTGGCACCCTGGCTGAGAACCCAGTGAACTACTTTTATGTGTACTGGCTGGGGCCCTGTGCGGTAGGTGTGCCGGAGTGCTACGCGGGGAAGAAACTGTGGGCGGCGACCCAGAGACGTGCTCAGGTTTGTTCAACCTTGCAGCAGTGGGACACAATCACACATCATAGGGAAGGATAAAGACACCAGAGCGCAATCTAATAAAATATTGAACTACACACAGCCTCTCCCCCAGAGCCCTAACCATAGGGACGCATGAAGTGAAGAGGACGCAGAGATGGTGCCGGGAGATGAACCGTGGGATACCTCTCTGAGTGATATCCTGATGGCCGTACTGACTGCATGGGATGAAATGGTGACCAGGATCGATGCTGTGGCAATTGATGTTAACCTCCTCAGATGTTACCTATGTAACGTCTCTGTCAGTGTCACCACAACAGAACAAAACGTGGATGTCCTACAAACGGAGGTCAAATCCCTGTGGGACACAGTTATGGAACTTTAGAGGAAGGTGATTAAGTTAGATGAGCGTGCTGAAGACCAGTAGGGATGCTCGCGGAGGAACAATGTAAGATTCGTGGGATTGCCGGAACGAATGGAGGGGCCCTCTGCAGAACTGTTTCTAGAAAACTGGACAACAACAGTTATGGATCCAGGCAAACCATCCAAGAGGGCACTTGGGCACTGGTCCCTGCTCCATGCCACCACAGACCATCATAGCCCAATTTTTCAATTAAATTAAATCGAGATATGCTCCTGCAAGCCACCCACACCAAGCAGAACCTGCATTATGAGGGCCCCACATAGCAATATTCTCGGACTACACGCAAAGTGTGCAGGACCAACAACGCACCTTTCTGGCAGTGAAGAGCTGCATGAGGGAGGCTGGGATGAAGTACAGCCTCCTCTATCCCACCATGCTCCGAGTTGAACATAAGGGCAGGGCATTGTTCTTCGGGTCCTTGGATTAAGCTTCGGACTGTATGGACATTACGGGAGACCGGGAGTCCCGGCTGTAGCCACAGACAAATTCAGGACAAAACGCAGAATTTACGTATTGGGCAGGAATGCAGCGAAGACCGCTAGGACCACAACTCAGAGACACGAGCGATTCTGGGAGAGTTCGGGTGTGTGAGGATGGTACTTTGCAAGTGGTGGAAGGGTCACCTGGACTCTGATCTGGCCTCATTGGTGGTCATCCCGGACACTAATGTTGGTTGAGTCCAGGATGGAGGGGGGGTGCCAGGTCGGGGCAATGAACACTCAGATAAGTGACTTTAGGCAATTAGTATGCTAATATCTATTAAGTATATTGCATTTTCCTATTCCTGTGATTCTGGGTGAGGAACGAACCATGCACATGTGCTGCGGATGGGAGGGGACGCGCCTCTCACTAGTTGCAGGGTCCTGTTCCAGGAGCTGGAGGCCTCGGCCTCGCCCTCGGTCGGGGATTCAGTCACTTGCATAGCACCTATCTGGAAGGTTCTGGTCAGTACACAGCCCAAAGGGCTTTACTCTGTATAATGTGCTGGGGGTTTTTGCTGCAGAGTCTTAATGTACTATTTGAGAATCCTAAGGGGGATGGTTCAGGGTGGAGGATGATGCTGTTCACTCGCTAAAATGGCGGGAGAGATAGTTTTATTGCACTGCCCAGTGGGTGGGCGGGGGGTGTCTGGGGTTCAATTTGTTTTAATTGTTCTGCATGGTTATTGGAGAAGTTTAGGGAATCCATGTCTGTGTTGTGGTTCACAGCAGCTTGCTCAGTCAAACACTGAAATGGCGGATGGGAACGGAAAGGGGACGCCAAGCACATGGGCTTATGGCTCCCTTCTTGACGAAGCTCCTCACTTAGAATATACGGGGATGGCAACACGAGAAAAGCATAGAAGGGTGCACTCCTACTTGCAGCAGTACAAAATAACTATAACAGGTTTACAGGAGATGCAGGTATGGGGTGAAAAGTTGTCATACATCAGGCTCAGTTGGCAAGTTCAACTGTATGCCACTTCATTTTCTGGATTTGCCCGGGGGGCGGCGCTGATATGGGTGGCCCCGGGGCCCTCCTTTCAAGACCTACACCACGTCCTTGACCCTGAGGGTCGTCATGTGATATTGCATGGTAGGCTGGATGGCCAGCTGGGCCGGCAGTGGCAGATGGGGAAATATTGAACCTCTGTGGCCTGGTTGAAATTTACTAGGGGATCAAATATAGTCAGCATCCCCTCCGCCCCAACTTCCTGCCTCGAACAGCATGGGATGCTTGGCGGCTGAAGGAAGGCACAGACACACCGGTAGTGATCCACAGTCCTGGTAGTGCACTGGAGGTTCCTGGCACCCTGGCTGAGAACCCAGTGAACTACTTTTATGTGTACTGGCTGGGGCCCTGTGCGGTAGGTGTGCCGGAGTGCTACGCGGGGAAGAAACTGTGGGCGGCGACCCAGAGACGTGCTCAGATTTGTTCAACCTTGCAGCAGTGGGACACTATCACACATCATAGGGAAGGATAAAGACACCAGAGCGCAATTTAATAAAATATTGAACTACACACATACTCTCCCCCAGAGCCCTAACCATAGGGACGCATGAAGTGCAGAGGACGCAGAGATGGTGCCGGGAGATGAACCGTGGGATACCTCTCTGAGAGATATCCTGATGGCCGTAACGACTGCATGGGATGAAATGGTGACCAGGATCGATGCTGTGGCAATTGATGTTAACCTCCTCAGATGTTACCTATGTATCATCTCTGTCAGTGTCACCACAACAGAACAAAACGTGGATGTCCTACAAACGGAGGTCAAATCCCTGTGGGACACAGTTATGGAACTTTAGAGGAAGGTGATTAAGTTAGATGAGCGTGCTGAAGACCAGTAGGGATGCTCGCGGAGGAACAATGTAAGATTCGTGGGATTGCCGGAACGAATGGAGGGGCCCTCTGCAGAACTGTTTCTAGAAAACTGGATAACAACAGTTATGGATCCAGGCAAACCATCCAAGAGGGCACTTGGGCACTGGTCCCTGCTCCATGCCACCACAGACCATCATAGCCCAATTTTTCAATTAAATTAAATCGAGATATGCTCCTGCAAGCCACCCACACCAAGCAGAACCTGCATTATGAGGGCCCCACATAGCAATATTCTCGGACTACACGCAAAGTGTGCAGGACCAACAACGCACCTTTCTGGCAGTGAAGAGGTGCATGAGGGAGGCTGGGATGAAGTACAGCCTCCTCTATCCCACCAAGCTCCGAGGTGAACATAAGGGCAGGGCATTGTTCTTCGGGTCCTTGGATTAAGCTTCGGACTGTATGGACATTACGGGAGACCGGGAGTCCCGGCTGTAGCCACAGACAAATTCAGGACAAATCGCAGAATTTACGTATTGGGCAGGAATGCAGCGAAGACCGCTAGGACCACAACTCAGAGACACGAGCGATTCTGGGAGAGTTTGGGTGTGTGAGGATGGTACTTTGCAAGTGGTGGAAAGGTCACCTGGACTCTGATCTGGCCTCATTGGTGGTCATCCCGGACACTAATGTTGGTTGAGTCCAGGATGGAGGGGGAGTGCCAGGTCGGGGCAATGAACACTCAGATAAGTGACTTTAAGCAATTAGTATGCTAATATCTATTAAGTTTATTTCATTTTCTTATTCCTGTGATTCTGGGTGAGGAACGAACCATGCACATGTGCTGCGGATGGGAGGGGACGCGCCTCTCACTAGTTGCTGGGTCCTGTTCCAGGAGCTGGAGGCCTCGCCCTCGGTCGGGGATTCAGTCACTTGCATAGCACCTATCGGGAAGGTTCTGGTCAGTACACAGCCCAAAGGGCTTTACTCTGTATAATGTGCTGGGGGGTTTTGCTGCAGAGTCTTAATGTACTATTTGAGAATCCTAAGGGGGATGGTTCAGGGTGGAGGATGATGCTGTTCACTCGCTAAAATGGCGGGAGAGATAGTTTTATTGCACTGCCCAGTGGGTGGGCGGGGGGTGTCTGGGGTTCAATTTGTTTTCATTGTTCTGCATGGTTATTGGAGAAGTTTAGGGAATCCATGTCTGTGTTGTGGTTCACAGCAGCTTGCTCAGTCAAACACTGAAATGGCGGATGGGAACGGAAAGGGGACGCCAAGTACATGGGCTTATGGCTCCCTTCTTGACGAAGCTCCTCACTTAGAATATACGGGGATGGCAACACGAGAAAAGCATAGAAGGGTGCACTCCTACTTGCAGCAGTACAAAATAACTATAACAGGTTTACAGGAGATGCAGGTATGGGGTGAAAAGTTGTCATACATCAGGCTCAGTTGGCAAGGTCAACTGTATGCCACTTCATTTTCTGGATTTGCCCGGGGGGCGGCGCTGATATGGGTGGACCTGGGGCCCTCCTTTCAAGACCTACACCACATCCTTGACCCTGAGGGTCGTCATGTGATATTGCATGGTAGGCTGGATGGCCAGCTAGCTGGGCCGGCAGTGGCAGATGGGGAAATATTGAACCTCTGTGGCCTGGTTGAAATTTACTAGGGGATCAAATATAGTCAGCATCCCCTCCGCCCAAACTTCTGGCCTCGAACAGCATGGGATGCTTGGCGGTTGAAGGAAGGCACAGACACACCGGTAGTGATCCACAGTCCTGGTAGTGCACTGGAGGTTCCTGGCACCCTGGCTGAGAACCCAGTGAACTACTTTTATGTGTACTGGCTGGGGCCCTGTGCGGTAGGTGTGCCGGAGTGCTACGCGGGGAAGAAACTGTGGGCGGCGACCCAGAGACGTGCTCAGGTTTGTTCAACCTTGCAGCAGTGGGACACTATCACACATCATAGGGAAGGATAAAGGCACCAGAGCGCAATCTAATAAAATATTGAACTACACACAGACTCTCCCCCAGAGCCCTAACCATAGGGACGCATGAAGTGAAGAGAACGCAGAGATGGTGCCGGGAGATGAACCATGGGATACCTCTCTGAGTGATATCCTGATGGCCGTACTGACTGCATGGGATGAAATGGTGACCAGGATCGATGCTGTGGCAATTGATGTTAACCTCCTCAGATGTTACCTATGTAACGTCTCTGTCAGTGTCACCACAACAGAACAAAACGTGGATGTCCTACAAACGGAGGTCAAATCCCTGTGGGACACGGTTATGGAACTTTAGAGGAAGGTGATTAAGTTAGATGAGCGTGCTGAAGACCAGTAGGGATGCTCGCGGAGGAACAATGTAAGATTCGTGGGATTGCCGGAACGAATGGGGAGAGGGGTTGGCCTAACGGCTAAGGCGCTCGACCTCGGACCTGGGGAACTTGGTTCGAGTCTCGGTAACGACGCCAAAAAACCCCTGTGATTCTGGGCAAATCACTTAATCTCCCCGTGCCTAAAATGAAAGTGTGTCCTCATGTAACGTAACTGGTGCTATGTAAAGCGCTCTGATGACTGATTCGGTTCGGTTCTAGTTCGCGCTATATAAAACTCTGCAAAAAAAAATAAAAAAAAATGGAGGGGCCCTCTGCAGAACTGTTTCTAGAAAACTGGATAACAACAGTTATGGATCCAGGCAAACCATCCAAGAGGGCACTTGGGCACTGGTCCCTGCTCCATGCCACCACAGACCATCATAGCCCAATTTTTCAATTAAATTAAATCGAGATATGCTCCTGCAAGCCACCCACACCAAGCAGAACCTGCATTATGAGGGGCACCACATAGCAATATTCTCGGACTACACGCAAAGTGTGCAGGACCAACAACGCACCTTTCTGGCAGTGAAGAGGTGCATGAGGGAGGCTGGGATGAAGTACAGCCTCCTCTATCGCACCAAGCTCCGAGTTGAACATAAGGGCAGGGCATTGTTCTTCGGGTCCTTGGATTAAGCTTCGGACTGTATGGACATTACGGGAGACCGGGAGTCCCGGCTGTAGCCACAGACAAATTCAGGACAAATCGCAGAATTTACGTATTGGGCAGGAATGCAGTGAAGACCGCTAGGACCACAACTCAGAGACACGAGCGATTCTGGGAGAGTTCGGGTGTGTGAGGATGGTACTTTGCAAGTGGTGGAAGGGTCACCTGGACTCTGATCTGGCCTCATTGGTGGTCATCCCGGACACTAATGTTGGTTGAGTCCAGGATGGAGGGGGAGTGCCAGGTCGGGGCAATGAACACTCAGATAAGTGACTTTAAGCAATTAGTATGCTAATATCTATTAAGTATATTTCATTTTCTTATTCCTGTGATTCTGGGTGAGGAACGAACCATGCACATGTCCTGCGGATGGGATGGGACGCGCCTCTCACTAGTTGCTGGGTCCTGTTTCAGGAGCTGGAGGCCTCGGCCTCGCCCTCGGTCGGGGATTCAGTCACTTGCATAGCACCTATCGGGAAGGTTCTGGTCAGTACACAGCCCAAAGGGCTTTACTCTGTATAATGTGCTGGGGGGTTTTGCTGCAGAGTCTTAATGTACTATTTGAGAATCCTAAGGGGGATGGTTCAGGGTGGAGGATGATGCTGTTCACTCGCTAAAATGGCGGGAGAGATAGTTTTATTGCACTGCCCAGTGGGTGGGCGGGGGGTGTCTGGGGTTCAATTTGTTTTCATTGTTCTGCATGGTTATTGGAGAAGTTTAGGGAATCCATGTCTGTGTTGTGGTTCACAGCAGCTTGCTCAGTCAAACACTGAAATGGCGGATGGGAACGGAAAGGGGACGCCAAGTACATGGGCTTATGGCTCCCTTCTTGACGAAGCTCCTCACTTAGAATATACGGGGATGGCAACACGAGAAAAGCATAGAAGGGTGCACTCCTACTTGCAGCAGTACAAAATAACTATAACAGGTTTACAGGAGATGCAGGTATGGGGTGAAAAGTTGTCATACATCAGGCTCAGTTGGCAAGGTCAACTGTATGCCACTTCATTTTCTGGATTTTCCCATGGGGCGGCGCTGATATGGGTGGCCCTGGGGCCCTCCTTTCAAGACCTACACCACGTCCTTGACCCTGAGGGTCGTCATGTGATATTGCATGGTAGGCTGGATGGCCAGGAAATGTGTCTTATAAATGTGTACGCAGCCAAGTCAGACACTCACCCCTTTTTCTACGAAGTGCTGGCCGCAGCAGCTCCATACTTGGGTGGGAACATCATCCTTTTTGGGGATGTTAACTGTGTAATGGACGGGACGCTGGACCCTGAACCCCCCCCCGAGCAAACACTAAGCCAGGCATGACTGGGGAGTTAATGTATGTAATGAGGGAAATGGGTCTTTTAGACACCCGGATACTAGGATGTTCTCATGTCACACCACCGTGGCTAATACGTTCAGCAGGCTGGACAGGTTCATCTTTTCAGAGGACCTGATGCCCCGGGTAGAGAAGATAGCTTATCTCCCAAGGTATATCTCGGACCTCTCCCCATTAATGTTATCTCTAAACATGGGCTGGCCCAGAGCGGCAATTCCCACGTGCTGGCTCCAAACAGAGGCACTTACAGGAATGTATGTCGATACTTCGCATACCATTACTTGGCATGATTTTAGTGCAATGTTTTTAATTATCATAAGCCATTACTTCGCAAGTTGTAACTGCGCATGCATTTATAACGCAAATGGTTATAAATGTACTATGGTTTATGGTAATTTAAAAGCATCGCACTAAAATCATGCTTACACTACACTACCTTACACTACTTTACACTACTTAAACAACACTACACTCCCCTAAACACTAATACACAACCCCCGACCCAACCTTCCTCCTTCCCCCTGCCTGGACCCTACACTCTAACACTACACTTCACAACCCCCCACCCTACCCTAAACCCTAAAACACTACTCTACACAAACACCACACCACTACCATAAACCCTAAAACACTACCCCCTGCATGACCCTCACCCTTCCCCAGTCCGATCCCTACACTACAACACTACCCTGCACGACACCCTAACACTACCCTAAACCCTAAAACACTACCCTACACTACACAAACACCACTACCCTAAACCCTAAAACACTAACCCCTGCACGACCCTCACTCTTCCCCAAGTCTGCTCCCCACACTGCAACACTACCCTGCACGACACCCCAACACTACCCTATACCCTAAAACACTACCCTACACTACACAAACACCACAACACTATCCTAAACCCTAAAACACTACCCCCTGCGCAACCCTCCCCTGATCCCCAGTCCTGTCCCTACACCCAAACTCTACCCTGCACGACCCCCTACACTACCCTAAACCCTAAAACACTACTCTACACCACACTAAAACCACAATACTGCCCTAAACCCTAAAACACTACCTCCAACATGACCCTGCTCCTACCCCAGTCCGTTCCCTACACTAAAACACTCCCCTGCACGACCCCCCAACACTAATCTACACTACACAAACACCACATCACTACTCTAAACCCTAAAACACTTACCCCAGCACTACCCTGCCCCTACCCCCCGTCCGCCCCCTACACTGAAACACTACCCTGCACGATACTCCAACACTATCCTAAACCCTAAAACACTACCCCCTGCACATCCCTCCCCTGACCCCCAGTCCTGTCCCTACACCCAAACACTACCCTGCATGACCCCCGACACTACCCTAAACCCTAAAACACTACTCTACACTACACTAACACCAAAACACTACCCTAAAACCTAAAACACTGCCCCCAGCACGACCCTGCCCCTACCACAGTCCGTTCCCTACACTAAAACACTACCCTGCACGACCCCCCGACACTACCCTAAACCCTAAAACACTACCCTACACTACACAAACACCACATCACTACCCTAAACCCTAAAACACAAGCCCCACCACGACCCTGCCCCTACCCCCAGTCCGCTCCCTACACTGCAACACTACCCTGCACGACCCTCCAACACTATCCTAAACCCTAAAACACTACCCTACACTACACAAACACCACATCACTACTCCCCAACACTACCCTTCATGACCGGACACTACCCTAAACTCAAATACACTACTCTACACTACTCAAACACAACCCTACAACCTAAAAGACTACCCCTGCACGACCCAAAAAAACTACACTTACCTCCCTCCTTCTGTGGTTCCTCCCTTCTCCGGCTTCCAGCGACATCAGATTTGCACGTCGTTGTTTGGAAATGGAAGCGCCTTCC
This sequence comes from Lissotriton helveticus, assembly GCF_964261635.1. Taxonomy (NCBI): domain Eukaryota; kingdom Metazoa; phylum Chordata; class Amphibia; order Caudata; family Salamandridae; genus Lissotriton; species Lissotriton helveticus. The sequence continues at coordinate 444,733,839 of NC_136073.1, forward strand.
AAACAACGATGTGGATTGCGCATACTATTACAACACATGCGATGTAACAACGCTTGGGATGTAACGACTTGCGTACTAATGGTGCGCGTTGTAACATCGCAAGCGCAGTAACGCTAGCGATGTAATGGTATGCGCACAAACAACCGCGCACTAAAGGCTGTTCATCCACTTACAGACTCGTCATTTTCCGGGAAGCTAGAGGAAGAAATTTCTAATTATTTCATGACAAATTGGGGCTAGGCATCGTCAAGGGGTACGGCGTGAGGCAATGAAAGTGGCAATACTGGGGTTTTGACTTTGCATGACAGATGGGGTCCAGAAGCAGCTTGAGAGATATTCAGGCTATAGAGAGGATACTGGTTGAGCTGGAAGAGTTGCTGCCTACGACGCCTGACCAATTGAACGAGTGGCGGGAGGCACAGGAGAAATTGTTAGTGGCATCATGCAGACTCAAAAAGTTCCACTGTACCACGCACCGGCACCGCCTGCATGCAGATGGGGATCGCTCGGGGCATTGCTTGCGAGATTGATCTGTAATGAGATGCCGGTGTCACCTATTGTACAGATGAAGACCACTGATGGTCGCATGGTGTACAGTCAGCTCACAATTTCAGACACTTCAGCGGATCACCCGGCCAGAGTATACGCAGGGTGTCCTGTACGACGCTAGAGGAGATGGAGAGGCTCCTTACTGCCCTGAACCTACCTCGGTTGGATAATGAGTGCTGGATGACCCGATTTCGAATGAGGAAATACTAGGGGGTATTAAGTCCCTGAAATCAGCCAAAAAATCCTGGGAATGATGGTCTTCCTGCTGAGTTCTATAAGAAGTGTGCCCACATTTTAGCAGATCGCCTGCTGGAGGTATATAATGAGGCTCTCCAAAACAAACACCTTCCATGAGTGAGGCCATGGTGCTTATGCTTCCTAAGGCGGATAGGGATGCCCAGCTTCCGGGGTCAAACTGACCCATCTCCCTGCTAAATATTGACATGAAAGTCCTCAGCAGCATTTATGGAGGCATGATTACAACCATATATAAAGTGCCTCATACACCCCGATCGGGAGGGCTTTACCCCAAACACAGTATGACCCTTAACATACGGCGATTGGCTCATGTGCGGCAACCACCCCTGCTACAGCAGGAGGAGTGTGGCCTGGCGCTGTTGGATATCGAACAGGCGTTGAACTTCGTGGGGTGGGTGTATCTCTGGGAAGTATTGCGGGCAATGGTGGTAGGAGCACTATTCTTGCAATGGGTGCAGTTGCTGTACTCGGAACCCAGGGCCAGGCTTAGAATGGGAATGGCTAGTGTCACAGACTTTTCGGCAGCAATGTGGTACCAGACAGTTATGCCCATTGTCGCCACTACTTATTGCAATGGAGCCCCTGCCGGAGGGCCTCCAGAGAGACTTGGAGGTTTTTGGGAGCACATCGGGTGAGACTAACCATTTGGTGTCCATGTATGCGGACGACACCTTTGTGTTTGTCCGGGACACTGCTCATGCAATACCGATTCTGCTGGCTGCCGTGGAGAGGTTTGGTCATGTGTCGGGGTTACGGATAAACCAGGGAAAGTCTAAATTGATCCCACAGCGGAGACTGGCCTAAATTTCAGTTAAGGGATTGCCGGAGGTGGGGCCCCCGTGGGTGAGGGCCACATCCCAATACCTAGGAGTTAGGCTGGTGGAGTCAGCCGAACAATATCTGATGCTTAACATCGGTAAAGTAGTGGAGGGACTGCGAGGGTTGGTGCACCTCTGGCAGGAGCAGCCTCTGTAACTTATGGGTAGGATAGCCCTAACTAAAATGGTGGTCTTGTCTAGATACTTTCACACAATGCAGCACTCTTTCTTTAGGATCTCCCAACATTTCTTTGTTACAATGGACAGGTTATTGACAGATGTATTATGGGGACCCAAATGCAAGCAGGTCAGGTTGACCACATTGCAGAACATAGCAGAACCGGGGTCTGGAAGTCCTGTGCTTGGAATGTTATCATGCAGCCTCACAACTATAACACTTGGTACACTGTTTAGATGGGAATGACAACTGGGAGAAGGCCTGCTGGCAGGGCCTCTTGGAGACAGAGCATTGCCTGAGCTGCTAGTGATAGGGGCATAGGTGCCCGTGTCAAGCCCATATATCGTTCGACACATGGCGGGGATATGGGAATTGGTAATCCAGAAAAGTGTCAAAGAGAGCCCCCTATGCCCCGCCATGCCATTGTGGGTCGTTCAACACTTTCATCAGATTACCGCGTCCATGTCGGTACAGAGGTGGCGGGAAGGTGGTTGCCTGACTATGGGAATCTCTACAACAACAAACAGTATATCACACACAAGCAAGCAATGGAAACCTTTTTGTTAGGCCCAGGACAGTTCCTACAGTATGGGAAAATAGCAAAAGTGGCAAGGTAGCTGTGGCCCATGTTCCCAGACGAACCTCCTGTCTCAAGTGTGTTACAGACCCTGATAATGATGGCCCAAGGGCGCAGATTAATCTTGCGTCTCTACCGGGAGTTACAGGATGATGGGGCGGTCGGGGCACTGCCAGTCCAGGCAAAGTGGGAAGCACTGACTGGGGATCAAATCAATGAGAGGGACTAGGTTAAAATTCACGAAGTGGTTAAGAAAGTGTGCGCAAACGTGAGGTTTAAACTAATCCAATATAACTACGTACACCAGGTATATCTGAGGCCCAAGACGCTACAGAAGATTTACCCGGTGCGATCAGTGTAATGTCCTAGATGTGGAGAGGCTGACGCTGCATTCCTCCACATGGTCTGGTCTTGCCCGGGGCTTCAAGGATACTGGATGGACGTCTTGACTGCGTTGCAGGGAGTGACAGGATGGAAGATATTAGGAGAAGTGGTGCTGTCCATACCCAAGAATAGAAGTCTTAGCAGAAAGTTTGTCCTCCTAGGCCTTGGTGCTGGTGAAACTACAGATCGCCATATCATGGTTGGGCCAAACTGACACAGTGGGTACGAGACATGAAGGAATGGGCGACAGCCAAGGTGATTAGAATGCAGCAAACTAGGAGAGATGAAAAGTTAGACAGTTACCTTCAGGCATGGAGAGCGATGGTGGGAGAGTGGACAAGTGATGGGGTGGACAGCGAAGCACACGAGGAGGCTAGAGGGAGCGCACAATCGGGAAGTGGACCAGAGGGTAATCAGGAGATAGGGAGGACCGCCCACTGGGGATATTCTGGATAATGAAAAGACATGGACTGTAAGGCTAAACAATAAGGAGGTACAATGCAAGAACGTACACCAGACATGGCGGGGGAGGTGTGTTTTAGTTGAGGGTGGGGGTGAGTTGAAAGGTGGAATTAACAGACACTGGTTTGCCTCTAAATTTGATGGCAAGGATCAAAGCAGGAAACCCATAGGGTTGGAATCGAATAAGAAAGCATATATGGAAATGGGGCTTCTGTTTTGGATTACTGTATATGTAGGTGGTGTAATTAAACTGCTCAACTTATGTTTATTATGCTTTGATGCGCCTCATGTTTGATTACGAGATTATACACGCTGGCTTTGTACAGTTCAATACAAACTCTAATAAAGATATATTTATTTTTTTAAAGCTCAAATCCATTCAGTCTGCTTTACCGTGTAGAATACTAATACAGTGTGGCTTCATAAAGTGAATATAGCATGCTACAATGCATGCTTTTACATTGCGTTCCATAACAACGCAGTTGTTACAACGACCACGTTGTTACAATGCGATACCTTTACTACGCAAGTCATTAGATCGACTTGCACGAAATGGAGCTCCAACATTATGAATAGTATATTTTATTATTCTAACTCCACCCTGCGCAACAGTAGGGAAGGTGTTGGAATAGTAAATCATACTATTCTTAGGTTAGAGCACCATCTAGAGCAAGTCGATCTAATGACTTGCGATGTAATGGCATCATGTTATAACAGCCGCTTTGCTATGGAACGTGATGTAACAACCGGGTTGTAAAGGTTGTTTCCCTTACAAATTCAAAACTGCCCCAATTTACAAACATGATCACTTTTTTAGCTAGAGAATTCAGCAATGGGGGTCACTTTTACTTTAGTACCTGGGATTATTTTCTGTCCTGGACTGACCCTGGGTTGTAGTATCTGCTTTTCCGCTACATGTTAGATCCTTTGAAGTTCATGAATTATCGGTAGTGGTGCCTCTATGAACATACCATTTACATGGTCTAGACCGGGGATCTCCAACTTTTCTGTAATAAGAGCTACTTACGCTCAATGAAAATTATACAGAACTACTAAAATCTTTAGTGTGGTAATAGTGATCATGTCAGACAAGATCACATTAGTGCAAGCTGTTATCACATTAGTCGATCACCAGGGTTACAATGAGTCTACATGGTTAATACATGACAGCCATAGCCGCAATTATCTTGGCACCAGGGCAATAATATTAGCAATAAGTCTCCCCAATGCCTCATGATTTATCACTCAGATATCAGCTTTAAATGTATTAAATATAGTTTGGAAATCCAACAGTTTGCATCCAACCATGGTTATGTTTTGTGAAAATATACGCATTTGTGTCTGGAGTACATGTTTTTCAATTTTGGGTTATATGTAATAATTCAACCTAGCAAAAGCTTCTAACTTAGTAGGCTTTACTGGACACAGGAGAGCTACCAGTAGCTCACAAGCTACTCGTTGAAGATGCCTGTTCTAGACATGCCGCAAATGACAGTTGCCTGTAGTTTCTGTCAATATCTGGGATGTGGGAATTTGCAGCTGAATGATCTACCTCTGCAGAAGGTGGTTCTGGAAACTTCATTCATTTGAGGGTTCAAGGAAATGTTGGAATTCATAATTATTGTAAGATATTTTACTATTGTGTTTGGCGTCCTGAGCGAATCACAGACACGCTGATGCACCTTTCCTGAGATCTCATCATTTCAGGATAGCCAGCCAGGAAGTTAACCCTGTGGCTACCTCCTCTGTAGAGCAGTAGGGCTGAAGCACATTGCCAAATGTTTACTCTGAACTTAAACGCCGGTCAGGTTCAGACCTTCCTCTCTTTCTCACCTCTTTCCTCGAAAATGATGCAGAAATAAGTCACGAATCAAATCACTACTGCACCATTTTGGACATGTGCCTCAACAACCCCGAGAACACCACCTCATTCTACATTTTGCTTTCATCCTAGACAGAATGCCACCTGTGTAGGGAAGGGTGCTTCTTATTTTTTGTCTATTCCAGGATAGCGGTAACACCATTTCTTAACCTGGGATTATCTTCTGTCCTGGTAACATGGCACATAATCATCTGTGTGACATCATGTGACATGACTTTAAGCCTACTACATATTTCAGTCTTATGGAGGTTGCACCTAATTGTTTAGAAATATTTTTCACATTATTCTATGATCTGTTGCTACTTATTTTCATCCCATTTTTCCAATTGGTCACATGTTTCCTGGGAATACTCTAATCACTCCTGAAACACCCTGTTTTTAATGTATTTTAGAATATGGGAATTCTTCAGCATTGAGCCTTTCCAGACACTGTCCTGGGTTTATCTTGCCCAGACTTGCCAATCCTTGTCGACCATTGGAGATTGTTTTGCGTTTCTGCTTTTTCAAGTGACTCTTCTATAAAAAATACCCATTTCCTTACATGTCTAAAGTCTTGTGACAGCTGCATTTAATATGGTTGGATAGCATCCAGTCATCAATGGCACAGAGACAGTGGTCCAGTCTGGATAATTGTAATTCTGCAGGGTTTTCCAATTTAGAATGATCTTTGTGTTACAAGTGCAGCTATAGCACGTTTGGTGTATGGAACAGATGAGTGAGAGTCTCAGATATAGTGGGAAAAAGGAGACAAAAACCTGGGAAAACAATTGTGTGTGTGATAGGGGGTTGATGTCAATGGGTGTAGTAAGCTAAGGCTGTGTCTGCAATGTATTAGGAATACATCCTGTGTAGGATACTTCCTTGAATATAGAGAATTTCCAGTCTTTGTAGTATGGTGGTAAACAGTGTCAGAGATAGTGAATAGATCTAGCAATAGGAGAGGTGACTTTTAAATCATCCCACATCTATATCAGAATGTGTTCAGTGCCTCTGCTTCAGTGGAAGTCCATTTGATGGTCTATTACTTATAATTAATTTTGTAATCTATAAAACACCAGCTCTTAAAATTAGTATTCCAGGGACTGGCAAATTGGAGATTGGTCAGTACTTGATAAGAGCTGATGGATCAAGTTTTTTTTTTAGTTTAAAGAAGAACTTTATTGAAGTAAAAAAATGCAACACAATATATATAATCAATTAAAGCTTACATGCAATTGGGAACAGTGGATTCATTACAAATATAATATAAATCGGGGAAATCAAAAGGGTTGCATATACAAGAAAAGTTATAGCAAATCTAAAGAGAGAGAAAATCATAAGAAGGATAATGCTGTAATGATATACTGTAAACAATAAACGAGTTGGAGAGTATAAGACATACTAAAAATATCAACATTATGAAAAGTAATGGCCGTAATATGGAATTATTAGAAAAAGAAAGCTAGATGCAAAAATGTAGAATATGAGACAATTCATGGTGGTTTGGGAACCTCTTCCAACAAAGGGCGGTGAAGGGACCTCTTTTGAGCAGAGGCATCAAAGAAAATAGTTATGGGAGACCACATATGCTCTCCTTTAAGGATTAGAGATAAAGGAGAAATGTATGCACAATCAAGTCGGTGGATATAGCAGACACTGTACCACAAAGCTTGAAAAGAAAGTGGCGTAGATGGTTTCCAATTTTTTTGTTATTTGTTGTAATGCAACTGCAGTTAGTAAGTCTACAATGGTAGTGTTACATGTAAGGGATTGCCAGTAGTCAGAAAGAGTGCCTAGTAAAATATTCATAGGAGAGAATGAAAATGGGTGTTAAAAATGATATTAATTTGAGACCATACCTTCAACCAGAATTGATGAGTACAGAGGCAAGAAAATAGCATATGAAATAAATCCACATTTGAAGCATTACACAACCAACAATTTGAGGTGACTGTAGGTTTGAATGTATTTAATTTGCTTGGAGTAATCATGAGTTTATTGTTTACTCTTGACGATGTATAAAAAGAAGACAGTTTGAGTGTATTTGATTGGGCACTTAATAAAGGTAGGATGTTGTTTTGAGAATAGAAAGAGGGAAAAGATGAAGATAATGAAGACAAGGCAGAGGAATAATTCGAATTAAAATCTTAAATTTATTGGAATATGTTTTGGGGAGTTTATAAAGTAGGTGTGCTTCAGGAAAAGTAAGGAATGTATCATTTGAATACAGTTGATGAACCCAAAGAATACCCTTATCCCACCAAGTCTTCCCATAAATAGATTTATTTTTGATTTGTATAAGATGATTATGCCAGATTGAAGAATTAATAAATCAGTCACTATCTGAAAGGTGTGAGATGAGTATTAAGTGAAAGAGCTTATGAGCGGTTTTATTTATAGGCGAAGATAGTATTGTGTCTTCTGAGTTTATAAAAGGGATTCTTGGAAAGAAAAGGTAGAGAGAAAAGAAAGTTCAATGCCTTCCAGAGTGGAGAGAAGTTTAAATTTTGATGTAAACATTTAGCATGTTGTTTAAGGAGAAAGGCATTCTGGTAAGACTGAAAGTCGAGAAAATGTACACCCCAATATGATTTATTGCGTTTAAGCTTGACTAGGGATACACTCGTTTTTTTTTATTCCATAAAAAGGAAGATAGAGCAGCATAAATTTGTTTGAAAAAGTGTGACGGAATAGTGAGAGGGATGAGGGGAAATAGTATAAAAGACAACTGGGACAAGGACCATTTTATTAGTGGCAAGCCTACCCCACCAAGATAGATACAGAGGGTGCCATTTAGAGATAGAGTTAGATATTGTGGATAGATAAAGTATGTTTTATAGATGGGGCAAACCAAAGTCCTATATATTTAATTTTTGGGGAATTCCATGTAAAATTTGTATTAATGAATTTGTTTTTAAAATAGAAAACATTTAAAGGAAGGATCTTGCATTTATCATGGTTCAAATTATAACCACAAAGAAAGGAAAAAACATTAACTTCCGCCATGAATGCTGTGAGAGAAGATTCTGGGTTGGACAGGTATAATAAAATATCATCCACATAAACAGTCAATTGGATATGAGTTTTGCCCTGTTGAAAACCATAAATATTTGGATTTTGTTTAATTTTAGCCAGAAAAGGTTCTTATGCAAGAATGAAAAGATGTGGAGAGAGAGGACATCCCTGACAAACTCCTCTTATAGGGAGAAGAGAGATGAAATAGAGCTGTTAGCAAAAGTAAAAGCTTTGGGGGACTTGTATTGTATAATAAAGAGATATGTAAGAAATTAACTTAGGACCAAAGACAAACCAAGAAAGTGCATGAAAAATAAAAGACCAGTCCATATGGACAAAAGCTTTTTCTGCATCAAGAGAGATGTCTGCAAGTGATTGGGATTGTTTATTTGATTTATGTAGTATATTAAAGAAAACCTTAGTGTTATCAGGAATAGCTCTGCTTTTAATAAAACCAGAATGTTCCTTGCATATAATTGAAGATAGAAATAGTTTTTGAAAATAGTTTATAGTCAGAGTTGACTAAAGGGATTGGTCTATAGTTTTTACAAAAATGAGGATCTCCTCCTTCTTTAGGAATTAAGAGCCTCTTGAAAAGTACCACTGGAAGTTTTAGAAAAAATGAAGTGGGTATATAAAGACTGAAGGTGTGGAAGGAGAAATTTAGAAAAGTGAGTGTAAAATTCAACAGGGAAGCCATCCGGCTAGGTGCTTTTCCTATTTTAATACGCTTTAATGCATGAGAGATATCTTTCATGGAAATATTACTTTCCAGTGATGAAAAGTCAAAGTCAGTAGGAAATATGTTTTTCTAGTGAAGAGAAGTAACTTTGTATATCAGTAGGGGTTGGAAGGTTTTCAGGGGTATAGAGTGTAAAGTAATATTTTTCAAATTCCTCTTGAATGTCCGAATTTTTAGTCACCGGAGTGGAGTCAAATTTTAGCACATAATCAATATTCGTATTTTCTTTCTTGATTTTAAGGTATGAGGCAAGGAGTTTGCCTGCTTTATTTTGGCCTCCATAATACTGGGCACTACCTTTAAGAAGGTAGGAACTAGCATTTTCTGTAGATGATTTATTATATTTAAAGTTGTCAGCAATAAGATTGTTGAGATCGGATTTAGAATTAGCAGTGGTGTATAGTGTTTCTAATAATTTGATGTTTTTAAGGAATTAAAGTGGTTTTTGGGAGTTACATGTTTTCTTCCTAGCAACAAAGGATATATGAAATCTCTAGCTGAAGATTTAAAAGCATCCCATACAACCGGGAAAGAGGTAACTGGGGAGATATTATGTGCAAAGAATTCAGTAATAAAGGTTTCAAAAGTGGAGGTGAAAGTCTGGTCAATTAATAAAGAGGTGTTAAAATGCCATCTTTTGTTGGTTGTGGTAATAGGGAGTAGTTCTAAATCTAAAATAACTGGAGCATGGTCCGAAATTAATATGGAACCAATGTTTGCTTGTAATATGTGTTGTGATAGTGATTTGGAAACAAATAAATACTCAAGGCGACGAGACTGAGAAAGATGGGTAGCTGAGAAGAAAGTATACTCACACAGCTGCGGATTACAAAATCTACAGGAATACAGATGAGCTCTGTGAGTAATTGGGTTGGTAAAGTGTTAGTGCATGGGAGAGGGGCGGGGGTACATTAAAGCTGCGATCTATGTATGGATCTATGACTAAGTTACAGTCACCACCGAAAATGACATATTGTGTAGAAATAGACATCAAAAGAGTATATATATTCGGCCAAAGATGATTGTAGTGTTTAGTAGGACCATATACATTAAACAACGAAATAGGTATATTATTAACTTTGAGATGAACACCCTTCATCATCTGAATTTTGAGATAAAAGAGAAACATTATGCTTTTCGTGACAAAGAACTACAACCCCATTTCTTTTGTTTGTCCGTGGAGAAAAAAAAACATTCCCTACCCAGTGACATTTAAGTTTTAAAACTTCTGAAGTGACTAAGTGAGATTCTTGTAAAAATAAAATATCTGATTTAAAGATTAGACAAGAACTATTTGCCTTTTAGGAGGTGTACCCAAACCTTTAACATTCCAGAAAACAACACGTAATGTCATTTGTCAAAAAATTAAATCCAAAATAGAAAAAACTACAGCATAATCAATGGAAGATTTAAAATAAATAGGATAATAGACAGTAAAGCTCTCAGGTAGAAATGAGGTAAGATAAGAGATAAAAGTAAAAGAGGAAGTGGGTAAAGAGGATAGGAGGAGGACAAGAAAGAAAGAAAGAAATAAAAAGATAGATAAATAGGGAAAAAGAGAGAGACACCAGATTAACCCTGGGCATAATTCATGAAGTCGTGCAAAGCGTAGCTATGCGAAGTGCACTTCGCACTATGCATGCTACTCATAGCTACGCGAACTGCGTAGTGCGGTAGGGAAATGCTGTTCGCAATGATTCCACAGTGCCGGATGCTTGTCCACACTTGGCAATCATTACGAACGGAATCATGCACAGTACAATTGGTCGTTTTCTGCCGCCCGAGTAGATTTGTACTTGAGTGGCAGCTTTCTCACGCAGACTGGTAGTTTCTCATCGCAAGCATATGCGACCACTCGCAATGAGAAACCTAACCTTCCTGCTTTGAGAATCTCTCCGGGAGTTTTTTTGTCCACGCTCTCGATCGGCAACTTGATGTTGCCGATTGCGATCGAGGAAAAAGTCTCGCCGGGATTTTGATTTTGCTCGCTCGCGTTCGCCAACTTAACGTTTAGGAACGTGAGCGAGCAAAAAATGGCCACTATGTGGTTTTGCACTGTGCTATGTGCGATTCGCGTAGCGCGTAGTTGCGCAAACTACTCCCACTCCACGAGCGTAGCATCGTTTTCCGCCCAGGGTTACACTAGATAAAGTAAACAATAAAGCATGCCAAAAACACAAACATGAGGTGAAGGGTGTTGAGGCAACAAGGAGAAGAAGGAACAATCAGTCAAAACTTCAGGACAAGCAACGAGGAGGGAAATAATCCAAGTGGACTATACAACGATGGGTGGAACAGAGAAACGGCACCTGATAAGGAAAACATAAGGATAGGAGGAGGATAGGAGGAGGACAAGAAAGAAAGAAAGAAATAAAAAGATAGATAAATAGGGAAAAAGAGAGAGACACCAGATTAACCCTGGGCATAATTCACGAAGTCGTGCAAAGCGTAGCTATGCGAAGTGCACTTCGCACTATGCATGCTACTCATAGCTACGCGAACTGCGTAGTGCGGTAGGGAAATGCTGTTCGCAATGATTCCACAGTGCCGGATGCTTGTCCACACTTGGCAATCATTACGAACGGAATCATGCACAGTACAATTGGTCGTTTTCTGCCGCCCGAGTAGATTTGTACTTGAGTGGCAGCTTTCTCACGCAGACTGGTAGTTTCTCATCGCAAGCATATGCGACCACTCGCAATGAGAAACCTAACCTTCCTGCTTTGAGAATCTCTCCGGGAGTTTTTTTGTCCACGCTCTCGATCGGCAACTTGATGTTGCCGATTGCGATCGAGGAAAAAGTCTCGCCGGGATTTTGATTTTGCTCGCTCGCGTTCGCCAACTTAACGTTTAGGAACGTGAGCGAGCAAAAAATGGCCACTATGTGGTTTTGCACTGTGCTATGTGCGATTCGCGTAGCGCGTAGTTGCGCAAACTACTCCCACTCCACGAGCGTAGCATCGTTTTCCGCCCAGGGTTACACTAGATAAAGTAAACAATAAAGCATGCCAAAAACACAAACATGAGGTGAAGGGTGTTGAGGCAACAAGGAGAAGAAGGAACAATCAGTCAAAACTTCAGGACAAGCAACGAGGAGGGAAATAATCCAAGTGGACTATACAACGATGGGTGGAACAGAGAAACGGCACCTGATAAGGAAAACATAAGAGACAAAACTACAATTATTCAACATGTTTGGGAAGCAAATACAATAAAAAAACAGTAGAGTTAACTTCATAAAAGAAGAAAATGAATATATCAAGTAGAGGTTGAGGATATTGCAATCTCCATGGTTTCTTCTTTACAGTTGTCGATGAATCACTGAAGCAGGGCTGCATCCTCATATGTAGTTGTTTTATTTCTATAAGTCACTTTGAAGAGGCAAGGATGGATTAAACTGAATCTAGCATTTAAGTCTTGTAGTGCTGGTCGCAAAGCTAAGAAACATTTTCTTCTCTCTGCTGTGACTTATTCCTATGCATTTAAATTTAACTGTCTGTAAATATTTCAACAAATCAGTATATTCTAGAAAGTATAAAATTACACCTCTCGCTTTGTGTGAGGATGATGTGGTCTGAGGAGCATGACTAAGCATGTGTGCTCTTTGTATATATAAATGTGATCATTCAGGGAACACACGGACCTGAGGAAGAAAGAACTGAAAGAAAGAAATAGGGTTGAAGCCTTCCAGACCTTCAGCTAAACCATAGATTCGTAGATTTTTACGTCTGCTTCAGTTTTTGAGGTTTTCCACTTGATTCTGAAGTTGAGATATCTCTACCTTTTTGGGATGAATCCGCTGAGTAGATGTTTGTAGAGATTCTATTTGACGTTTCATTTGAGTAATTTTGTTGTCAAAGGTAGACCATTTATCCTCTAGGCTTTACAAATGTAAATTAGTTTCTTCCACATAGGGTTTGAGAGCCCGTATCTCATCAAAGAGTAAGTCTAAAGATGTTGGTGGAGGAGATGCAGCTGGTGAAGGAGGGTCCTTTTGACTAGTTTAGTAGTTGACGATGTTGAGGGAGGTGTAGGCTTAGAAGTATTTTTTCTCATTTGACAGAGAGGAATGCGAAGCATGGGTGGAAGTGGATGCGGAAATTGATAAGGATGCCCCTGCAAGTGGGGGGGAGAGATAATCTGCTCTGGATCTTCCATTTCGCTTTGTAGTATCGAAAAAGGGTTTGAAGTTGTCAAGGCGGGAGTCTTAGGACGTAGAAGAGTACTGGAGGCAGCACTCCTGACAGATTCTATTCTCTCCATAGACGTGAACAACACCGACACAAAAGAACAGTTTTTGAGGGAGAGTGGAGAGAAATTGCACAACACAGCAGTTTTAATGAGCAGTTATTAAATGTGTGGCTTGTTGAAAATGTAGAAATTTTCAAGTGTAGTCTTATGTTGGTTTGCTCAAATATATAGTATATTGGTTGACCCTGACATCAATAATTATTTCTACATGTCCAATAAAGCAAAAACCAAACAATTGCTGAGAAACATGCAGTTGAAAAAAGCAAAATAATGCAGGATGTTATTCTGTGTATCAGTGTTTGTTTGCAGAAGACTGTGAAGATGCAGGCATTAGGACATTTTGTGAGGAAAGGAAACAAAATGGTGGCCCTGATTCCAGTCACGGAGACGTGCCACAGCTGTTAAGAAAAAATATGAGTGTCAGCTCCTTACCGTAGTGCAATGAAGGCATCATGACCATGCCACCCAAGATTTTTTCTTTTTGTTTGAGGGAAGGTTTTCTTGGGCCGCGTTTGCTGAGGATAGTTCTTGCTTCAATGGGTGTGGATGTGTTGTGTAAGAGGTCTTTAAAGATACAACCATTCCTTACCCCACTCTAGTACAGCACAAGTGACATCTAAAACCATACCCTTAAACGTATTACTAAGATCACGAAGCACAGATAACACATCCCACATCGCAAATAGAAACAGAGTAGACAACCGAACTTATGACAAAAAGAAAAGGATCGCAGAAAAAAGAACGGATCAAAAACACAGAAAAGCAAAATGCGAATCCCGAAAAAAGCGAGTAATCATTCCCAAGAGGTCATTCCAAAATCAGAGCGAAATCAAAGAGCTTCCAACACAAATTGGCAACATGGCACAAGACACACTAAGCACTCTCCAAGCAATGGAAAAGTTACTTGAAATCACGGTAAGCACTCACTCCAAAGTCATGCATATCCAAGAACTAGTGCACAAATCGCAGAGAAAGAGCAATGAGGCTGCCATGCCATTATCAAGAAGGAACAACCGACCAGATAGGACTTGTGATTACTTGTCAGAAGAGGAAACCCTTGCCTTACTCCGAACATATGAGCCAATGGACCGCAATAAAGGGGAGGCAATTATAACAGTACCGATCAACCCTAATAGAACATCCAGACAGAATGAAAGGAAACTCAACCTTAACAACTTACAACATGTCCAGCTAATCACCGACTCGCAAAAACCGAACCCAAGTAGCTCAGGGAAACCTCTGATATGCCTACTGCTCAACTGTCGGTCCGCAACAAAACATGCATCAGACATAGGGAACCTCATCATCAGCAAGGAAATTGACATGAAAATCCTTACAGAAACGTGGCTTTCGGAGTCCTCGTCTCCAATCATGGATCTCTTAGTACCCCCTTAGTATAACATTGTGAGACTAGATAGAGTAAAAAAAGACAGGAGGTGGTATAGCCTGCATTCACCAATCGGATATAGAGGTCAACCAAATACAATCCGACCCACTAGAATCCTGTCAATATTTAGGTCTCAATATAAGATCGGCAGACAATGAAAGAGGCAATCTGCATGCGCTTTATCACCCACTAGGAGATAACGCTATGTTCATAGACCACTTAATGAAGATCATAACGGCTAACTCTAAAACCGATGCCAATAACATATTCCGAGGTGATTTTAATTTACACTGGGATGACTGCAATGACAAACAGGTCAACGCTCTCAAAGACTTTTTAGTGGTGCTAAACCTCACCCAAGCATGCACACAACCAACACACTCGAAAGGAGCTACGTTAGACTGGATAATATCAAGAAACAATGATACTTCAATCCTCTCAATTGCTCCGTGCCACTGGTCAGATCACCATGCCATAACCTTCCTGATACCCACAGTGAAAAAGAACAAGACCACACAACCTATCAAACTTAAAAAACGGACTTGAGATACAAACGATTTGAATATTGATCTACTAGTAGAAAGATGTGAATGGGACCTAAATCCACCTAACAACATGCAGAATGTGAATGATCTAACATTCACTATACAACATCTGTAGCGAATATTGTCAACGCCACCATGCCACTAAAACTGAAAAGAGTCACAAAGAAGGTTAAAAATCCATGGTTTAATGGGACACTGAACGAAGACAGGCGGAAACTGAGACTTGCTGAGAGAAAATGGAGACAACACCCTTCATCCCCCGAACTGAAATCCCTCAGAAAAATCAGAAACGAATACAACAAAAAGATCCTCAACTCAAAAAAGGAATTTATAAGATCAGAATTGGATAACGCCAAAAACAGACCACGGAAACTATTCGAAATCTTAAAGCAACAATCCAATAAGCTGGCCAAATCGGCCAAAGAAACTACAAACACGCAACTAAGCTGGGAAGAATTCTCAACATTTTTTACCGATAGGGCCAACATGCTTGAATGAGAGCTCAGAAGTGCATCTGACAACCTCCCCAACCAACAACCGTCAACGATCGATACAACTTCGAAAATGGTCTATAATAGTGCAAAAAACAAGTCACAATGGGATACCTTCAAATTATATGACCAGAATACCATCGCCAAAACGCTCTCCGATATCAAACCTAACAACTACTACAACGACCCACTACCTTCAAAATGCCTAAAAGAAAGCCATATTGTGATTCCAATTTGGACAAAATAATAAATGCCTCTCTATCCCAAGGAATCCTTCCAGATTGCCTAAAAACAGGTCAAGTCATCCCCATCATCAAAAAACCTACAGCGGACCGGGCAGATCCAAATAATTTTCGCCCAGTGACCAATATCCCATTACTTGCCAAACTAATTGAGAAATGCGTGCAAGGTCAACTGAGCCAACACATCACCAATTTCACCCTACTGGACAACTGCCAATCAGGATTCAGAACAGGACACAGCACGGAAACAGCGATCTTTCATATTGTCGATGACGCACTACAGGCCCTAGACCAAAATCGAACGTGCCTACTGATCCTCCTGGACCTGTCATCTGCGTTTGACACGGTAAATCACGAAACATTACTGACCAGGCTCCATGACAGAATGGGAATGTCTGGAAATGTTCTGAAATGGTTTGAATCCTTCCTTCAGAATAGAACACAACGATTCCTGGTCAACCAATCACTTTCACCATCTTGCCCTAACCCAATTGGAGTCCCTCAAGGATCTACATTATCTCCATCTCTGTTCAACATGTATGTCGAACCTCTTACAGAAATTCTCCGAAACTCAAAGATATCCTAACACATGTACGCAGATGACACGCAAATATATATCAAGATCACGTCTCTGGAAGACATCAAGTTAATGAATGAGGCCTTAAAAATGTCATTGGAATGGCTAACGAACAACCATCTGAAGCTTAATACACATAAAACAGAGTTCCTACTAATTTCACCCGCAAAGAACCATGCAGAAGTGAAGGAATGGACCAAACTGGTTACAGCACTAAATTGCACCCCTACTCTAGTTAACGCAGCAAAATCACTAGGAATTACATTGGATGAGAACCTAGACATGAAAGCCCACAATAAATCATTGGCAAAAAGTGCCCGCTTTCATTTGGACTACATTAGAAAAGTGAAACCATTCATCTCTAAGGCGGATCTCAAACTGGCAGTCCAATCCTTAGTTATCTCGAGGATTGAATATGGATGCACTACCTTAGCAGGTCTACCAAAAATCTCCACAGCACCACTAAAAGCATGCCTCAATGCAGCAGCAAGACTCATCACCGGACCGAGGAAATTTGACCATATCTCTCCTCACCTGAAAGCATTAAACTGGCTACCCAACGAAGCCAGAATTCAGCTAAAAATAGCACCCACAAAGTATCACCTACAAAGCGCTCCACTACAATACACCAAGATACCTCGCCCAGAAAATTGAATTATCAGGAGGAAGCAGACCAGCGAGGAGTGCCAAGGAGCTGTTGTTGAGACCACCCATTTTCAGGAAGAAGAAAACCTATAATAGAGCTTTCTCAGGAGCAGCCCCAGGAATCTGGAACTCACTCCCTCCAAACATTAGGAAAATTCGAAACACAGCAACATTTAAGAGGGAAGCGAAGATCTTCCAGATGAGTAAGTACCTTACATTGGTAAGACACCTCATCACTAACACTGAGTCATAGATGCTCCAATACAGAGCATCCTTGTAAGTAGAGAGAAAGTCACCAGCGTTAATGGAGATAACTGCTGTACGATAAGACCCATGAACCAGGACTGTCGGTACACATTGATACCAAGCTGTAACCTAATCTCTACCTCATGTCACTGTAAATATATATATGATTATCTCCTTAAGGCTGTATAATTACCTACCTCATATCTTTATGAATCATTATACTATATACGTTTTTATCTCTAACCTACCTCATGTGATGTAAAGGGCTCTGATATCTATGGGTCTTGTTCGCGCTATACAAAACTCTATAATAAAAAAAAATAATAATACATGCTGGGAGAAGTCTCATGGGGCTATAAATGGATGAACTGCCATGACCAGTTCTCTAAATTTGGCTTCAGGAAGCTGTTTGAAAAACCGAAATGCTCATTTGTCTTTACCTTTTGTTGTGTTCCTCATGTTTTTCATAATCTAGATGTAGGCCATTAGGCCTGTGCTATGGTCTTCCATGTTCTTTATGTTGGTAGGAAGCCTATTAGTAATGGCATCACAAAATACTTGAACATGAGGGTAAATGGTGGCGGTGAACTTTAGATTTCATAATTCCCAGAGGATCCCACGTAGTCCCATGTAGTTCTTTCAATCAGCATTTTGCATTAAATATACATATTGAGTAATGACAATGTTTAGCTCTGTGGGTCAAACTGCATGACCTAATTTGTTTGTCTGAAATATATGCATAGAATGTAAAGTGAGAATTGTACAGAGTGGAGGCACAAATGAACTATACATTTCACTAATAACCCTGCACGTTAGCAATAATCAATCCCACACACACACACACATACATATATTATGCAAGCATATCATGAATATTATTAGCATTGTATAAATATCATTACAACATTTGAACATTGCTAATTCCATTAAAGAGAATGGAGCAGCAGTGGCCTGCTCCTGTTAACATTTCAATGTACTAATTTACAGTCTTTGACTCTCTCTCTCCTCTGCCTGCCTCTCCAGTATATCAGGATTAAACAGAGAAATGAGAGAGACCGAGGAGGTTTGGGAGAGAAAACATTGAGCACCCCTCCCTTCTCTGGTGGAAGGCGAAAGTGGGGAATTCTCCTCAGCTCCTGTGTCTCACTCAGCCCTGCTAAACACAGACATGCAGTCTGGCAGAGCCGAGAGGGAATCTGGGGTTGACTTCACACTCCTTTCACTGCTCCTGCTGTCCATGTTTGCAGTTTTTGCCCTGGCCACACACTGCAATAATTGATGAACATGCACAAGAGAAGATGTGAAACTAAAGGGTTTATTACAATGTCAGTGGGTTCGACAGTCGGGCGACTGACTTCTGCACCTGCTGTCCGTCCGCCACGTTAAGATGCTGCGGGCAGAGGCATCGGGCGGAGGGACCATCTGCGGAGCTTCTGACAGGCTAAAGGAGGCTATCGGTGCATCGGACGGTCAGTAATTCCTTCAATAAGGGCGGTGCCTGTTCAGGCACCCATAGGGATTACAATGCCCCTTACCACCTGCCCTATTTACATGGCGATTCACCCGCCATGAAAAGGCAGGCGGAAAGTGCCTTTGGGGGCCTTAGCAGGGCCCCCTTCACCCCTGGCCCTCTGCTATGGGGCCTGTGGCGCACCTCGGGTGCCCCCTAACCATCCGTGCACCATGTATTAGGCATGTATGGTGCTTGCACAACGGTGCAGAGATGTTTTTAAAGTGTTTCTTTTCTACTGGGGTATGTGCTGCAGCCCGCAGCACACGTCTCAACCGAAAATGTACACATTGTGACTGGCGTGAAGGCGATCGCATGGTAATCAGGGTAGTGGGACCGCCGACTTATAGTCGGGCGGTCCTTCTTCAGCCATGGTGTCCGACTGGCATCGTAATGATGTCCATAGGGTCAGAAGCTTAAGATTGGGAGTGGTTGGCTTAAAACTCTTGTCTCCTGGGAGGCATTTTTTATTTATTAGAACATTCAGCTCTCATGTGACGGAATTAATTTTCTAATGACCTTATCACCCGCCATAGCCAGCGATACCACCCATTAAACTCTCACTCCCTTGTTTTAGGAGTTTACCTTTGGATTGGGTACTTAATGCTTGAGAAGGACATCAAAGGCTGCTGTAGCCCGCTATGGCAGGCTCCGAGAGTATGATGAAAGATCAGAAAGTTAGGAGCGCCACTGAGGACAATGTATTGGCTCAGGACCAATAATGTCTGAAATTGCCCATCTGCTCCAACTTTGTAGTGTTTGTGTTTTCCATGTTTAATTTAGAACATTCATCTCTTGGTAATGGGCTGTCATTTTATATTATGCAAAAAACGTTTTTAACCTGAAAATAAATACCTAAAAGTAAATGTTACTCTGCCCAGGAAAGTGGGAACAGAGGAATAAATAACAGATTTGAGTCCGAATATTAGAGGCAGAGAAATGTGTGATGGCAAGACAGATTTTCTGTGTTTTTTTAGGAATGGTAATGATAATGGGTGATACATGAATACAAGACAGAGCAAGGGAGATAGTCATTTGAGAGAGAGAGAGAGTACAGTGAAAAAGAAACGAGAGAGACAGAGTAGAAAGAGCGAAATACGAATAAGGAGATAGAAGATAGATAGACAGACAGACAGACAGACAGACAGACGGATAGATAGATAGATAGATAGATAGATAGATAGATAGATAGATAGATAGATAGATAGATAGATAGATAGATAGATAGATAGATAGATAGATAGATAGATAGAAAGCGTTTTGTATGTTAGAGCTGGCTTTTACATTTTGCCTATGATTCGATTTTTAAGGAAACATTATTAAACTATAAAGTGGATAAGATAATGTTAGGCTGTAAGTTTGTATTAATAGATATGCACTTGTTCATTTTGTCTGTTTACAACTTAAAAAATAGACAGGGTTGCAGCTTATAAATGGCATGCTGACATGCTTTCAATTTGAATTATATTTTGAGTGGACCATGCAGTGCTTAACAATGAACAAGCTGGGCCGCCTTGACCATAACTGACAAAAACTTTTACATCACAATAAATTCACAATCCTACAAATGCCTCGTGTACTGATTAACGGTGAAACTTGTTTTCGTTGCTTAAACTTTTTTGAACTGCATTCTATACATTTAGACATAGGACAATCCCCGTGTAGTTATTCAAAGAACTCAAAAAAGAATGCAAAAATATTTTGAAATTGTTATCTAATAGGCAATGCAAAAACACCATAATTCTAAATATTTCCCCTTTCTTTAGGTCTGGATCGATGCAGCCACTCAGATCTTTTACTCGTTAGGCGCTGGATTTGGAGTGTTAATTGCATTTGCCAGTTATAATAAATTTGACAACAACTGTTACAGGTAAGGGGGGGCATTTCTTCCTGCCCTTGATGTTACTACACGTGCTTTCGTTGCATGCCTGGAAAAGTAAAACTAGAGGGCTGCCTTGAATGCGTCCATTGCCAAATTAGAAGTCAATGTGATATTTATTTGACTAATTTTACACAGTCCTTGAAAGTGCTGAAGGTACAACGAGGAAACGCTTTACTTCCATTTTGTCTCCTGAGTGTATGATTTATCCTTCACAAGACTTTATACGTCAACCCCTTGACACGCTTTGCTAGCAGACACATGGTGCTTTTTGACAAAGGATGTATTTAATTCTTGCCCTAAAGCAATGTAGACAGTTTTCAACCTATGCACGTGTTTACAATGTCTTATGGTTCGGCGTGATGTCTGATATCCATCTGGTATAACCTCAATACTAAGTTCAAGTGCAGTTCTGTCCCTGAGGGCTAATGAGCAATCTAAACATATCATTGTGACATGCATGCTTTAACTGCAGAGGAACCATCCACGCTGATGTCGATTAGGAAGGATCTTAGGCCCTGTTTCTGAACTTTGTGGAAAATGCATGGTAATTGCCACTCTCTCAAATTGCACTACCAATGGGGCATTTATTAGTCCATCTATTCCAAGTTCCGTATGCCAGAATGAGGAGTCACATGTGGCAAATGAGATTTGAGCACTTATTACCGCATGTTTCACATTTTTAAAACCATTTTTACCAGAACAGTTTCAAAATTAGTAGAGGTCTAGTCACGGTACCGAGCCTGACACTGTGGTGGCATCTGAGGGGTGTGCCCTTGTTCTGGGGCATCCCCATTCATAGGTGCCTGATGCTGCATCAGGAAGTTTGCTTTACGCGTATGTATGTTGTGTAATGGTTGGTACAATATATTGTTTTTCAACTTGAAAAAATCTCAGAACTGAACATAAACAACGAAAAAGTGACCAGTCTTACAACATTGGTCTTCAAACGTCTTAATGCCGCACCCTACTCATGTAAATAAAGAAAATATATCGGGTCTCCCCCAATTTTTCACAATTATTCTGGTAAATTGACAATGTTTGCATGATACGTTGGAAGGTGAGGGTGAGAAGGCCTTGGTCTCCCTGCAATTTGAAAAGCATTTGACACAGTGGAGTGGGCCTTTTTGATGGGGGTGTTGTGAGGCATGAGTTTGGACCCAACGTCTGTGCTTGGATACACTTACTGTATACAGCTCCTTCTATACCCATCAGTGTGAGGGGTGAACTTTCTAACGCTTGGCTGGTGGGACGGGGTACTCGTCAGGGATGCCCTCTTTCGTCCCTCCCATTTGCCCTGGCAATTGTGCCTCTTGTGCTGTTGCCACATGCAGAGCTGGAACCCTGGGGGATCAGGGTGGGGGATACAGTCCTTGTTATTTCGCTATATGTGGATGGTGCATTGATATATGTGTGCTCGTCTGGGTTTCTGTTTCCTTTCTGATGCAGCTCTTGGAAGTTTTTGCTGAAGTTTCTCAGTCTTAAGATCAATGCCCACAAGTTGTTGCTGTTACCTCTATCTAGGTGGATTGATTGGGAAACAACAAGAGCAGTTGCCAGATATGGGTCTTCAATGGGGATTGGAGGGATTTTGATATTTGGGGATCTGGGACACACACACTTAGATACAACATCAGCTCCAGAATGTAGATAGGGGGCTAACGGGGCTGGATAGTTATGTTAAATTCTGGAATAGGCTAGGGTGGTTTGGGCAAAAATGTTTTTTCTCCCCCGCTGCCTATCCCCTGTGCAAAACTCCCTGTTTCGACTGGAGGATAGTTTCTTCCGTACGTTGGATAGCTTGTTGGTGTCTCTTTTTTGAGAGGGTAGGTGCAGGTGGGTGGCGCTCGCAACACTGAAGGACTTGGAGAACGGAGGATTGGCGGTCTTGGATGTGCAGTTCTACTATTACGCTGCACACTTGCAGCATGCAGCCAGATGGCTTAAAGAGGCATACAATTTGGAAAAATGGTTTCTGGGGACTGAGTTTGGCAGTGGCACTCTGCCCCAATTGTTACTGCGGGGTGGCAGGTCAGAGCTCCCTGTTTAGTACTTGGTCACACATACGGATGGTATATGGGAAAAGTGGTTCACCAAGTAATTTGCAGAGCCCCCTTCAGTAGGGAATTAAAACTATAGGATTTGACGCTCTTTAGGAATATTGACTCAATCTTCCTTATTGACGCATGATAGCCTATACTGTAAAGGGTTATATTGTAATAGCTGTGTCCATTAACAAAAACAAAGAAACATGTATACTTACAGAGTGGGTGAGAATGATAATATCATATCCCTCTTGCTTGATTGCAATTAGGCTTTGTGGCTCCCAGACAATCAGCAAGGCACTTCCGTTAGGTTGGCTTGGCCGGTTGGTCCCAGCCCTCTGGAGCATGCAAAAACCAAAACGTTTCTGAGTCCCAACTTCCAGAATATAATAGGAAGAGTACACTTTGAAACCAGCCAAGGGTCTAGGACCTTGGGGACAGCAGTTGGGGGCCAAGATTCACTGTAGCAGAGTCCACCAGCATGGTCCATGGTAGGTCCACTTGGCACTGTTCAGCTGTGAAGTTGCATGAAATGCATATTGTAGCTTGTTGTGTCCCCATAGCCTGCACAGGGGATCAGCCTTAAGACCTCTGGAGTTCATGTATTTGTTCTTTGTCCTGGGTTAAAGAGGGAGAGCAGGTCCACTTTTTTAGGATCTTCGCAGGTCACAGACAGCAGGTGTAGTCCTCTTCTATTCTTCCACAGGTCCAGAAAGTGTTCTGAACTGGGATATCACATTTATACCTGGCACCTGTCAGTAAGTAGAGGAAACTCCTGACCACTTCCTAATGAAAGAGGTTAAAGTCCCCAGGGGTAACCCTAACTTCCTTTGCAGCATTTTCTGTGTGCCCTACTGTGAGCAATCCTATAGTGCCCTTCTCTGCTTAAAACCAAGATAAAAGAGCATTTGTTTCCCCTGTTCCGGGTCTGGTGGCTCAATGGACTAATGCCTCCTCTGCAGGGGCCTGTTTTCGATCTCATGCTCACAGGTTCAAATCCTGTCAGTTCCACTCAGCCTTTCATCCATCTGAGGTCAATACAATGAGTACCATTGAGTTGGGTAACAATAAACATCTGTTATTCAGCACCAAGATGCCTACAGGCGTGCTTTACAAATACATGTTATGTTCTGACCTCTGGTGCTTATCCCTCAGGGAGTGGAGAAATGGCAGTGGAGGCTTCTTTAAAATCAATCAAATCCTGAGCCCAGCCCACAGGCCCTCCTGTCAAGAGGGAATAACATCTTCCCACACTCAAGGCCTGTTGTTCTTCCTCTGGGCGAAAGTTCATATCTCTTCAAAGAAGCTATTCTGCTGCTTGATGACAGTTGAGGCTCATTCAAATGGGTCTTCAGAAGCTGTAGGCAGGAAAAGGGCTACTTTCCAAAAGTACCTTTTCCACAATATCTATTAAGACTCTAACTTCACCAATGAATTGGTGTTTTATAAATACTTCATAAAGTCCGATAATGAAATTTGAGCAGTTTCCTAGCCAGAGATAGCATTATTAAATGTATTTCTGTATCCCAATGTTTTCATGTGGAACAGCCAGCCTTACTTCACTGAAAATAGCTTTTTGGGCTTTATCATTTTAAAGATATGCATAACATTAAATGTCTTTATGTGCTTCTTTTAAGTACCATGCACCCTGCCTTATGCTCAGCAAGGCCTACATGGGGGTGACTTATAGATATTTAAAAGGAAGGTTTCGACCTGTCAAAAGGTGTTCTTTTTTGGCTTCCATCATCCCCTTTTGTATTGCTTTGTTAACTAAAGAATGATGATGGATTAAACCCAGATCAGTTGACTGGGGGTGAGTGTTTGATTTGTTCAAACGCTCCGTCCATCATCCCCTTTTGTATTGCTTCGTTCTTTTTTGGCTTGTCTAACTTGCAGTTCAAAATTGATTGCACAGCCAGTCTACAAGGGGTAGCCCTTGGGTCATTTGCACTTTCACTGCATTCGCTGCACAATGGGAGCTGCAATCCACAATTGAAATTTAACTTAAAAGGGTACTTTTGCACCATATAGTAGGGACTTCTAGGTAAGTGAAATATGCCAACTAGGGGTATGCCAATTTCATCATGTTAAAAGGAGGAGCACAGGCACTTTGCCACCAGTTAGTAAGGGTCATCATCAAAATAAGCTTTATTCGATTTTTAAATTAAAAATCATAAAAGCATAAGCAATACAGGAATAAAAAAATAAAAAACCGTAGACATTTCATTTCATAGACACAGTAAAAAACCATCATTCAACAATTATTGTGCAAGATTCAGTTACCATTAAAAGCTTAGAAGTTAGTCCTATGTAATGTGAGGGGAGCTCGGGTAAAAATCATACAGATCCCAAATGCGAATTGTGCCTTGTCTTTCTTTGGGGGTACAAACTCGTAAAAAGGGGGCAACATTGGTGTTTTTAAATTTAATTAGTACCAGATCCCCAGCAGTGCATTTGGGCAGCGTCCCTAACCATCCCACCCTCCTGACACTCAAAATACCTCCGTCTAGCCCCGGCGGCAAGGGTCTATTCTTTTTTAGCCAATAGATGGCTTTATTTAGCAGATCTTGCTGGGATTCGCGTGTTCCCTGGGTGAGGGCAGGGACCCCAGAGAGGACAGACACATACGGGGCGGCCTCAGGGGGCAGGTTGATATGTGGCATTCTTGCCGAGGCGGATCTAGCCACTGTATGGGTTTTTGGTGCAGGTTTGACAAATACTTTGGGGCCTTTTAGAGTAGGTGTGCATGATGGCTGTATTTGGGTGGCACCATTGCCAGATTTATACATTTCGGGGGCGATGGTAGGTTTAGGGCAGACGCATGTGGCCATAATAGTAGCTGGAAGCGGGTGCTTTCTTATTACTGACTCAATATTGGTCAGCCTTTCCCCTAAATCATTCATTTTTGTGACCAAGGGAGAGATGGTAGCAACCAGCAGTTGCTCGATTTTGACCAATAAAGTCGTATTTAGAGACAAAAGAGGATCCTCTAGTTTGTCCGCGGCCGGGTCCTCGATAAATGCTATTGGGTTAGCAGGTGATGGTATAACATTGGTGCACAGTATTTGTTTACTTGTATTGTTCCCAAAGTTAGTTTCGATGTCATGCTTCCATCTATTGTAGGAACCCGGGGGCGCAGCATTAACTTGGTTGTACGCTATATCAGCGGGCCATTTGCTTTGAGACAAAAAGAATCCACAGTTGGGGAGGTTATAGGATCAGTGACGTACTTTGTACCACACAGGGCGTTGAGTTCTTCCCATATAGACATCGTGTTTATAATAGTTTAAAGAAATGCCAAAAAAAAAAAAAAAAAAAAAAAAAGTCAAATAATATTGAAGCACGATACCTCCCTCTGTGATGGAACAGAGTGGGGTGGCCCGTCCCGGCCTCCTCAGGCCTCTGAGGGCCACAGAGGGCCCGCCCTTTGCCCGGGCTTAGCCCCGCGCTTTGTCCCGCGTGCGTCCCGCGGGACAGAAACAAGGAGTGTATTTATTAGGCAGGTAGGCGGGGCTGGCTGGGGAAGAGTACCAGCTGTTGATGGTCAGAGGGAATGCTGGTACTCGCAGTCCCCGGCCGCCGCACCCGCCGAATCCCCGGACACAGCAAACGGGGGCAGACAGCAGCAAACAGTCCCCAGATGGACAAACGGCTCCTCCGGTCTCCCAAAGGGTCAGAGTCCCGACCCAGCTCGAGCTCGAGCTAGTAAGGGTAAAGTGCAAAGAGATCTACAGTCAGCAATAACACAAGATAAAAATCTAGGAGTACACCACACAAAAGAATTTAATTTCCCAAACTCCTTCTCACAAATTGTTCATGGCATCATGAACACTCCCCTCCCCCCTGACGATCTTGTATCTGAGCTCCATTGTGGATAATATTTGCTATTAGCCTTCTGGCTCGACTGACAACTTCATAGTTTGTCAGTTGTTTTCTTTGACTCTACTCCAGGTTTGCGGGCAGTCGGGACCAGGAGGGTTCAGTGGGAATAGAGTCCTTCACCGGTGCCTGATACAGGAGTGCAGCTGTGGAGCGTACAGTGGTCCAGTGAAGCATGTTTTGATACTCTGTGGGTCTCATTTCTGGTGATAAATTCCAAGTACTTGCACATATCGTGGGAAGCTTTCTTGAAATGAGGGTCCATTGTTAGTGATTATTGACTTGGGAGCCCATAGATACTCAACATTGTCCCCATCTTGGGATGGATGTACCCAGAAGTGTTTGACTTTACTACCACAGAACTTTGTAAAACATTGTGTGATGATGAGAAGCTGCTACCCTTTTGAGAGTGCTCAAAAGTCTGCATGATGTTTTCCTTGACCTAAGGCTGTCTTTCCTCCTTCTGTTACGATTGGAGCAGGATAATCAGAGTTGCAGCTTTGAGCCATGGACATTCTCCTACCACTTTACCAAAGTGTTCTTCACTGGAAACAATACTGGTTCCCTGAGTCTTGCTTTCACAGTGCTCTGATGTCTTTGATTCACACGTTTTATGTGAAGACAGAGTTCCCTGTGAAGTACTAGCTTGTTGTCTCTGAAAAATACTAAACTATTTACGTTGCCGAATTTGTTCCTTATTGCCCAGATGGTTTGAAGGCAAAACCTGCTCACTTCATCTTTGTTGTAAACCTCATTCATTCAGGATTGTATGGTATGATTTCACTGTCAGTATTGCCTTCTGTAAGCATTCATCTTCAGTAGTACTGGTCAATCATAACTTTAATGTCGTGGTCATACAGGTACAGATTGAAGGGTGAGCAACAGCACCTGATGGCTAAGGCCACTTTTTCAATATGTGAAGAGTGTTGTTTAATTCTCAAGAGGTCTCTGGTGGCAAATCGGATTCCAATTGTCTCTAACCTAGTTTTGCATAAGGATGGCCCCCAGAACCCGTGGCTGATATTCACCACTAGTGCAGGGTCAAAATATCTTATTGTAGTGTTGTGCAGTAAGGCTTGCCTGTTGCTGTCAGAAGCAAATTGCTCTTTGCTGCCCCTCTCACATTCAGGATGAAACCTCCTGCAATATATAGCCATGCCCAGGAAGCTCTGAATCTCAGCAATTGACTCTGGTGCGACTGTGTCTTTTGTTCGGTCAACTTTAATTCCAGCATTTGAAAATATTTACCCAAAGAACTGGATTTCATTTTTCAGAAATGTACACCTTTTGGGGGGGATTGTACTTCCCATTTCTCACAGCCTTCGTAGTGTCACTGCCAGACACTTGTGGTGTTCTTTTTGCAGGAATGAGGATATCATTTCTCACATTGATTACTCCTTTTAGACCTGATAATGTCTCCCTGATAACATTTTGAAAACCTCAGCTGCAAAGGAGATTAGAAAATTTAGGTGGCAATAGTGTCAGAGATCAAAATTAGTCGAAAATGTGATTATATATCAACATCTTTCCTCCAGTTGTAATTGATGATATCCTGCATTGATTGTTTAGGTCATTGATGAGGTTGTCTGTTGTAGGTGTAATGTGCCTTTCACATTTTATAGTTTTGTTTGGTGGCCTCATATCTATACATAGGCCTGGCCACTTCAAGGCTGTTCTTCCATCACTGGCTGATGATGAAACAATATAGTTTGATGGTGCAGGGCCATTGGTTGCACCCTGGGGTCAATGTATTGCTTCACTGGGGGTGCTCTCAAGCAACTCAACCACTTGAAGAGATTTTTGCAATCATACAGGATGAAATTCATGTATTGCACATGTACACCAAAGACAAATTGTATTTTTTCAGCTCTTCAGCGTTAAGTAACTAATGAGCGAACTCATTCCGGCTACGGTGATTATGAATCTTGTGTAGCAACAGTTGTTGTGCTTCACAGTTGAGTAGAACACTTCGGGTAGGGGGAGTTGTTCCAAGTTGCCATTGCATTCAGTGTTGGTTTTAGCCTATTGTTCTGTCCCCCCCATAACATTTACCTATACCCCAGTGTCGTCGTGTGCTGCTTTTTCAGTCCTTATACGTTAACTTGGCATGTACGTTGTCTTTTGTTCTGTTTAGGTGCTTGATTCGAGAAGTAGATTATGAAAACATCATCCTTGTTGTCTTCCTCTTGCTTGTCATTAACGTTAGGCTCTCGGCTGTGGGTGAGTGTCTCATCTTCTTTAGTCTCTGAGACCATGTGAATGCTTTGCCTCATCATATGTTGAGGGTGTGTAGAAGGTACGTGTTGGTCTCCTCTGCAGGCACAAGCAAAATGTTCCAACCTGTCGCTGGTTAAGCTGGTTTTTCCTTGTGCTGGGCATTCATTCATGAAGTGCAGTCTTAGGCTCCATTAACCCACAGTCTCATTTGTATCTTTCCTTTAGCGCACTCATGATGTCTCAATTTGGATGCCCCTTTCTGTCTTTATAGGTGTAAGATCATTAGCTTCATTTTCACCAGTGCAGATTCCATTTGTTGCGCCCTGACACTGGAAAGTTCGCTAGACTGCGCTAGGGTGAGATTGTCATCTAAGGAGATATCTGGTTTCCAGTGAATTAGGCGTTGTAGGACTGCTCACTTATATCCTTGTATATTTTGGGCTCTCAATTCTTTATGAGGATTGTTCTGCATTCTGGAAAGTTCTCACTGTGACAGTACATTCTTTGGATTTTTCATAGTTCATTTCACTAGTAATCATTTTTAAATAACAAGTGTTTCACATGCACAAATGCTTTGGTTATTATTATTAATATAAGAAAAATTATTATGATCAATCTATCAATAAAAAATCAATTATATTAAAAAGTACCCATAAAAGTATAAACATTATAAACACATAAAATGATGTTTTGCTGAAGGGCAGGTTTAAGTAAAAGGACATTTACCAAAGAACACAAATTAATAAAAGTGAACTGAACTGTGGCATTCTCTGCTACAGTGTGAGGGGATTCCCAGTGAGGCAGGTGTTAAATAAAATAGCATATCACCAACATTTTCAGGAACTGACAAGGGTTGGGTACACTCCATGCTAATCTGAAACAGTTATGTTTGGTTCTGGGTCTGTGTTGAGTGACAGGAGTTTTGCGCAAGTTAGGCGAAGGAAATATTAAAACTTTGCTCAAAGCATTCTGGTTTCAATATGCATAGTAATTGTACCACTGGTTAAAAGAAAATACATAAGGTTTTTGGGTACATCTTGCAAAAAAAGTAGGAATTTGAGACTACATGACATGACATTTTCACTCTCAAGGTCATGGTCCAAGATGCAAGTGCCCAAATCAACACCTTTGGGATTGGGGTGACATAAATTATGTTTACTGAATCCCAAGAAGCAGATTGAATGGAGGACTTAAAACCCGCTTTGAGTCTAAAGTTAAAATTCCTGCATATTATCCAGTTAGAGTCTGGGACATTTCATCAATATAGTTTCATAAATATAACAATACAATGCACGAAAATGAACATTCCTATCATGGGAAAATTCATTGTTATGGAAATTAATTAAATGAAATGTAAAATTCCCAATTTAGAGTGGATTAACTTTTTGGTAAACGGGTATGCCCATCACAGATATGGCCAGTTACTGACCACGTCTCCTGAACCAAAACACTATTGTAGGTATCACAGACTCAGTATCGTCTCCTTTGCTGACGACACCCAGCTGATCCTCACCCCCACAAAAAAAAACCTGTACCGCCAAATACAACTTCCACAGTGGGATTAAGGTCGTTGCATCCTGGATGAAGGACAGATGCCTCAAACTCAACTCAGAAAAGAAAAAAGTACTCATCCTGCAACCCACCCACTTTGCCTGGGACAACTCCTGGTGGCCTGCCGCACTGGGAATCCCCTCACTCCCACTGACCGTGTACTCAACCAATGCATCATACTGGACTCTTCGCTCATAATAAACCACCAGATCAATGCCATATCCTACTCATGCTTCCACATGCTACGCCTGCTCCAAAAGACCTTTAGTTGAATCCCCACCGAAGCAAGAAAGATGGTCACCCATGGACTCATCACCAGGAAGCTCCACTACAGCAATGCACTCTACACCGGCATCACCCAGAAACTCCTCAGGAAACTACAGAACGTTCAAAACGCTGCAGCCAGATTTGTCCTCAACATCCCTCACTGAAGCCACATCACCGAACACTTTTGTGAACTTCACTTGCTCCCATTCAACAAAAGAATCACCTTCAAGCTCCTCACTCACTCCTACAAAGCCCTCCACTATGCTGGACTAGCATACCTGAACCACTGCCTCGCATTCCAGATTCCTGCCAGACACCTCTGCTCCACTCGACTAGCCCTTGCCTCCATCCCTAAAATCCACAAGACAAGAACCGCAGGGAAGATCCTTCTCCTACTCTGCCATCAAAACCTGGAACACCCTGCCCCTCCACATCAGGCAGTCCCAGTCGATGATCCAATTCAAGAAGGATCTCAAGACCAGGCTCTTCGACTGAAACCAGATGGATCGGCACTCCCCCACCCCTCCCTCCAGTGCCTTGAGACCCTCACGAGTGAGTAGCTGCACTATACAAACCCTTGACTGATTGATTGATTAATTGTAGGTGCAGATAAAAGAAAGCTACTCCTTGTTCTGAATGTTAGATGCGAGACCCAAACTCTTTCAACTAATAATGCCCAAAGTAAAAGGTGAAGATACTAACGAAGAGGCGGATTACTAGTCTCATTCATATGTAGATCATTGGGGGGTGCTTCTCCAAGCATATTTGTTGACTGGTGTTCAGTCATCCCAGCAGTTCAGAGTTCTGCAATAGGAAAAACCTGTCGCAAAGTGACAAAATGCTCCGGCTGGTTAAGGTTGGAAGTTGTAGTGACTGGATGGTCAAGGTCTAGTGTTTCTACACTATGTGTTTCCTCCAGCCACTCCTTGAGGGCTAGTTTCCAGATTCACCCCACACCCATCCATCACAGGTGTCACTGGTCAGGTGACCCTGCACATAAATGGGGCTGGGTGAACATGCCCTTGGCCAGTTCCATTATTTCAGCTGCTTGAGGGCCTAGGGCCCGAACTCTTACAACAGCCACAAACAGTTTGGACCCGCGGATGTGTGTGTAACAGCCCTGAAGTTTGGCGAGGGGGAGAGTGTAGCCTGAGTATAAGGCATCTCCTGCCAGCACGCTGCACCCAGCGGGTGAGACTGATTATGCCTGTCAGTGAATGACACTGCTGCAGCTGCCAGCCGTGAGCCGGTGCAAGAACGCAGACAAGTGGTGAACACTGAAGGACCTAAGGTCCGCCTCTGTGACCCCAGTGGGGCAGTTGTGGAGCAGACGAAGTGCCTGCTGACTCATTGGATGTGAGGTGAGCTCCAATGTTGCAGAGTGAGACCAAGAGCAAAGGCAAAGCTGCCAACCCTCACTTCAGGAAGAGAGGATCCCCTACCCCTGAAGTGCCGACTTGGGCAAATAAACTGTGCCGACATTGAGGCGGGTGTAGTGCCTGCAGGTGAGGGGACCTAAAATCAGTCCTGCTGCGTCTGCTACTAAAGTCACCCCCTGCAACGAGTGGGAAAGAGCCCATGTAACGTGGGCACGTCGTCTTGAGATAGGGTGAAAGAGGGCTGAATCTGCTACTCGGTGCCATGGATGCTGGAGTCACACATTGATGTCCCCCTACGTGAGACCCCCTGTATTTGAAGTGACTCCTATGAGTGGTGACACCCGCAGATTCACCAGCCTGCCATCCACATGGAAAGGGGAGATGCGGTCTGGCAGCTGCAGCGAGTACAGAGTGGCATGTCCACACAGCAGACAGGCCCAAACTTGTACAGCCTGCCTATGGTATCTCCAGGAATTCCCTTGCAGGCCTGTGCTGTCATCTCCAGAGGCCCGTGGCATCAGAAAGCCTGCCATGGCATAGGTAGAGGGTCGAGGGTCTGCAGCACCACCGGGCTGTCATCAGAAGCACCGCACAGAGCCTTGGGAAGGTTGCCAAGAGAGCACGCGGCTCAAGTCAAGGCCCCCAGAAGACTGGAACAATCCTGTGTTGATACTGGCGTGTAAGGGCGAGACTGGCCCCCAAAGAGTCAAGGGTTAAGTAGCATTGAAACAGGGTGGCGTGAAATGGAAAAAACAAAATAAGAGAACCTCAAGGACAAAAGCCTCGATATTAGTGGTGCAGTCCCACCTAGTGGTCATATGAGGTTACTGCAATCGATCAAAGTGAACTCTTTATGGAGGACCACCCTACAGCGCTGGTAAGATGTCTGTGGCCCATAGATGAAGTGGTGGCAGTAAGCAGAAGAATAAATTATGAAGAGGAGAGAAACTATGTACCCCACTGCAGAGAATCCAAGAAGCTTCAGGTTGCACCAGTCAAGAACAGCAACCCCCAAGGGTCAGAAATTAGTTCAAGTCTAGGATGTGCTGAATCAAGAGACCAGGGACGGTCAAGCAAAGCTATTGACGCAAAATGTTAACTGAGCCCAAAGCAGCAACGCCTAAGGAAAGGCAGCATCTATGAGGAAAAGGAGTAAAGTCGCACATGCCACAGGCAGCCAGAGAAGGCTCAAGGTGCATTGTCCTGAGGGACTCGGCCACCTGCAGAAGTAGATTGAGGGCCAAACCTGGAAGTGAGTGAGACCTCAGAGAAAGGAAAAGGAAAGGGGAAGGAAGAAGGCTACACCAGTTGGCCACCCCAGCACAGAACGCCCACCGTTGGCTCACTGAACGTGCACACAGAGTGTCCGACTTTGGCAAGCATGCCCACAATTGGGCAGAACCAAGTGCTGCAATGGCGTAGCCCCGAGGCACAAGCAGTGTATCTTCGAGTGAAGATGAAGAGGCGAAGGAAGAACGGTGAACCTCTAGCCAAGGAGTGGAGCACGTAGAAGATCCTGGAGCGACGGGACAGGACTGGTGAGAGGTCCACTTGAAGAATCAGGTCATACAGAGAAGACAGGACGCGGCCAGGGAGGTCCCTGTGAAAAGAAGGTCACAGCTAGAGGCCTGGCCAGAAGACAGAGGAGAAGAGAATCAGGCCTAGGGGTAAGACTTGACCATGGAGGTCCATGTGAAGTGTACATCACATCAAGAGGCCTCTCACTAGGAAAAAGAGCATGACTAGATGGCATAAGGCCACATTTTGAAGAGGAAGAGAAAAGAGAAGAAGAGTGTTCCCTGATGCCACGTCGTGGATGAAACAAGCTGAAGAGTGTGGCAAAATGAAGAAGATGGAAAAGGAGAAGAAAAGTTGCATGATTCTACAGCACTACATTACAAAGAAGAACAGGAGAGAAGAGTAGAGAAGACATATAATAGACTCATCATAGGGAAGATCACTGACAGTCATCAGCAATTGTCATCATTTGGAAGTGCATCACATATGTCACCTAAGGAGCATCACATCATTAGAGTGGAGTGGTACGCCTGCCTAACAATCAGGTGTTAACATGATGTCCCTAGAATAATGGGAGGCTGGCCACCCAGAAACCTTTTGTTAGACCCAGTGAACTTGAATCTTGGTGAAGAGAGCATACTCACCTTTTTGTCCCATTCACCTTTTGGGTTGCACAAGAGACTTGGTCGTAGTCCTGTTCAGACCTCCTTAGGCAGTCGAAAAGAGGCTCTGAGCAATCCTCACAGGCCCCTGGCAGTCCAGGGGCAAGGGCCTCAGGAGATTCTGGTGAGAGGGGAACCCTGGCACAAGAGATTCATCTGCTGATGCTCCATTTTAGGCACCAGGAAGCACTGAGGTCACAGACAGAGACTGGCTACACAAAGACTATCTGATAAAGGCACGTGTTCCAGAGTCCTGATGGTCAGAGCACACGGACCCTGAGACAACCCCCTTTTGTGCGATCTGGGTGTGGTCCTTTGAGCAATGTGGGTGTGGTCCTTTTGGCAGTTCCTGAGCGACGCCTTCTCGCAGACCATGAGAGGCCCTGCACAGTACACACAGTCCCGCGGCAGCCAGACAGAAAGGGCCTCAAGGAAATTTCTGTGCGAGAGGAGTCCTGGCACAAGAGGAAAGTCTGAAGCTTATCCACCATCGGGTACCAGTAAGCACCATGGCCATTGAGGATGACTCTCAACCACCGCACTGTCATCCTCTGTCTTTTGCAGGTTGGATATCCATGGAGGCTCCACCACTACTCTGGATGTACTGTCACAGTAAACTTTGTAAATAGACTCCAACACTGTTAGACCAGGAGGGGGAGGGCCAACAGTGCCCAGGGAGGCTGTAACCTCCTGGACAGGTGCTAAAAAGGTTCAGATTTCGTCCACACTGCCATTCGTTCCCAGAGTAGTCTGGTTAAACTACGGAGGTTTTCTGTGTTGCAAGGTGCTCCCAGCTGCACCTGTCCACTCACCCTGTGCAGCAAAAAACCATAAGAGACTCGGTGGTGTTTTGGTTGTGTTATTTTGTTCTCACCCACAGGTTGGACTTGTTGGCTATTTTTACAAAAACTTTGGAGGGATGTAGTGAACCGCTGTTCACTCCATGAGTGCTGGCTTACACACTCACCCCAGACCCATTCATCACAGGTGTCACTGGTCAGGGGACCCTCTTCATAAAAAGGTGCTGGGCCAGTTCCCAGCAGTATCCCTATGTGTCTGTGTCATTATTCCACCTACATGAGGCCCTAGGGCAATAACACTTACAGAAGTGATGATTAGGTAAAGGGTGAAAGTCAGGGGCTCCATAAAAAAAGCCCACGTGCAAAAGCCTTGGCATAACTATATCTGTCACCGAGTTATAGTAGTGATAAGCAAGTAGATTATAGACATAGATGCGTTTCCTAAAATGTATCACCATGCAGTCCCCGCTGAAATATCTTAAAGACAGTCCAGTCCAAGAGACCCTTCTGACAGTAAGGATCTGGTTGAAATGACAAATATTGAAGTCTAAATGCAGGGGTAACCAGTGGGAACTTTATTCATTAGCTGTGAGGCTTCTTGCATGGTATCTGCATGGTATCCATTGACAAGGAATAAACTGTACTGGCAGGCTGCTCGAGGAAGGTTTAGAGTAGGCATCAAATAGGAGGTCTCCGCCGTATTCGCCAGGAAACCAAACTGCAGAGTATGACCTGACCTCACTTCAGAGTGCTTGGGCCGGAGAATTCAGGCCAAGAGTAAGAAGATGCATCTATAAGAGCCATTGTAGAGAAGAAACAGTAGTTATATCCCCAACTGTTGTTGAGACACCTTGACCCACGGCACAAGGGGAAGCAGGATCGGATGAAAAGGGCTGATTGCAATTGGAAATAATTTTACTCCTTGCCCACATTTAGCACATTCAATTTAGCATTGACTCAGCCTTGCAGGTCAGTCTTCCAGGGTATGCTACATTGGCCCTTGGGCCTGAGCAGGGGGATCTTATGGTGCCTGGCAAGGATCAGGCCAGTTTTGTTGGTCTCTTAAAACAAAACAAAAAATATTAAATCAGATTCCAATTAAGTGTACTTGCTTTGTTCTGGGAGAAATTCCACAGTACCTTTCTATGGCCAGATGTTAGAGTTCACAAACTTGTTTCGGAGGTGATGACTTTGAGCAGTGCTGTAGCAAGGCTACCCCTGGTTTGGTGGTGTGCCTCCAACTAGGCCCACAAAGCAGGGATGCTTTGTTCATGGCCCTGGCCCAGCTGACTATTTGTGCTTTACATTAGTGTGCTATGTGTAATCCAAGATAAGTGGGACAGGTCAGTTGGAGGTGCACAGGTGACTGGGGAGCTCACATTGTGGGATCTTGCCACTTGGGTGTTTCTGGGAACCAAACTGAAACTCCCCTATTAATCTGATGCTTACACATCAGTCACAGTGCTGACTAGTCATGGGCACTTCTGCACTTTTGTGAACTCTATGCAGACTGGTCCAGCAATGGTTTTTATGACAAATGCAAGAAGGGAACAGTGCCGAATTTGTAAATGAATAAATGCAGGTACCCATATTTATCTCAAAACCCCTTGACCGTCTATCTTATTGAATTCAGCAATGCTCCACTGTCTGACCTACTGAATAAGATGCCTGTAATGCTCTGAATTGAAGTTCTGCAATATACATATGCTGCCTAGACTCTCCCTCCAAGCCTCTATCTTGCGGCCTGATTTTTTTTGGGGAATGGATTTAGTACTGTCGCCATGGTGGAGTACTTTGCTCTCACCATGGCACTGGTACTCTGTAAATTCAGGATGTAGTCAAAAGGCAAACTTCCATTTTCTTTTTCTTTTAAAAATTCAGAGAGTTTTAAGTGCGCTACTCACCCGTGAGGGTCTCAAGGCGCTGGTGTCGGGGAAGGCAGCTCAGTTCAGTTGAAGAGCCAGGTCTTAAGGGTCTTCCTGAAGATGTGCAGGTTGGGGGTGCGTCTGATGTCGATAGGGAGCTTGTTCCAGCCGTGATGTAGGAGAAGGATCCTCCATCGGTTCTTGCTCTGCGGATGCGCCTGGGTTTGGCAAGGGCAAGGTCGGGCGATCTGAGGTTCCTCTGTGGTATGTGGAAGGAGATTCCATCATTGAGATTTTGAGGTCCAGTGTTGTGGAGGCATTTGTAGGCATGGGTGAGTATCTTGAAAGTTACTCTCTTCTCAACAGGGAGCCAGTGGAGATTTTGCAGGTGTTGGGTGATGTGTTTGTGTAGAGGAATGCCGAAGATGAGTCTGGCTGCGGTGTTCTGTATGGTCTGGAGTTGGCGGAGCAGAGATTTGTTGATCCCAATGTAGAGGGCATTTCCTTAGGTTTTGAGTGCGTGGATGACGGTTTTCCTTGATTCGGGGGGGGGGATTCCAGGCATGGTTTCCATGCCGGCCTGTCTGACATGGAAGCCATGTTGGAAAGCTTGTTTGGGGGCCCCCAGCAGGGGCCCTTGTGTGCGCGGTCTCTGGTTGGAGGCCAAGAGGGCACATATGGTGCCCCCCTGTGATACCTTAACCCCGTGGCGAGCAACTTGAGATGACAGCCATGGGGTGCAGGGATGAACAGCTCCTCCTATTTCCCTATCGGAGTTGTAATTCATGCTCCCATAAGAAAATGTAGGAGTGCGACCTAACAGTGTTAGGTTAAATCCCAATTAGGTGGTCGGGACCGCTGACCAGAGGTCGGTTGGTCCCAGGACTGAGACGTGTCAGGTGGACTTAAGTGCACCTGACATGGTAATTAGGCCCTAAGTCTTCGCAATTTTTTAGATGGCTGTAAAATCTCTTGAATGTTAAGTAATGTGAATTTCTTGAAATTTCATTATATTTATTAAACATTTTTATCCAAGGAAGGTTGGTTTGAGCAAAAATTCTAAATCAGCCGTTTGCTGGTATATTGCACGACTTATGAATGCGAGATATGTTCTTGCAATTATTTTTTACATGAAATACGGCGAGTGGTTTTTTTTACATTTATATAATCTTTCCTTATTTTTAAACTATTTCACAAAAGTTGGAGGCTTCTCAAGGGTCTAAGAAGGATGCATTTGGACTGCAGTTGATGGCCGTCATCTTTTAAGGGCTATTCAGTGTGGTACTTAAGGAGAAGAGTTTTAATAGTTGCTATCAGGACAACATTTTGTTTTATACAGAAAATTAAAAACACCATGATGTAAGGAAAAGGAAAGTTTAGTACATTTTCTAAAAGTGCGATTTTCACAATGCAAGTTACTGCAGATTTAGCTGTGATCACGGGGAATATCTAGACCTTGGAATTCATTACAAAAGGTTGCTGGAGACCCGTATGAAAGAACCAGAGCTTCAAACCTATAGCGGGTGCATTATTAAACGTCATGCCAAGTTTGTTTGAAATTTTGCAGGCTGGACATTACACTTGAATTCTTTATGGAAAACCGATCTCTGCTTACTTCGCCGAAGGTGGGTGAAAAATAGTTTTTATTGACTAGAAGGTGTACTATCGGGCCACAACGTTTACATGAGTTCTCATTGGTCTACGCACTTGCAGTACTACTGATGCTGGAGCGCAAGGATTACAGCATTAGTGATTCAAATTGAATAAAGCAAAGAAGTTGCTATTATCTTTTGTTAGTGAATATTAAGAAAAATGCCAAAATAAGAAATGTCACATAGCCTCTTTACTTTTCTGTGGGGTGTTTACTGTGACTATGGCCAACCAACCTTTGAGTGCTATATTCACAAACATATTTCTGGACATGTCTGCTATACCATATAGTTGAAAAGACTTTCCTTCAATGTACAATATGTACCAAGTATTAAAAACATGGTGGTGGATTATGTTTCATGACTGCTAGAAAGAAACAAATACATGTATGTAGTAAAATGTAATCTAGTGATTCAGATGACCTAAGCTGGTATTGAAAGGGAGATGCTCTTTGTATACAGAATGACACAGACCTACCTAGCTTCTGAACTTTTTCTGGAGGTTAGTGAGATAATCAATTCTTACAGGATGGTTTGATTAACTTTTGGCCAGTGAGGAATTCCTTGAAATTAGATTTTTGTGTCCGAAGCAGAGAACGCATGATACCCTCCATCACCCACTGTCCATGGCCTTGAATTGACAGTATAGTGAGAGTATTATTAATGCACTGGGAGTGACAACGTTCATGGAGTGACACTCAGCCTATGACAAAATCTGGCATTCCAAACCTACTCTGAGAGAAAGTGGCGATAAATGTTTCAAGGACCACTATGGTAGTACTTGAGCTAAGTACTTCATTGTTGTGTTGGTAAACTATTACCGAAGATGGTCAGAATTGCAGCTTACTAATAGTGCAGCAACCTCATCAGTAATTCAGTTTGTAAAAGAGGTTTTGCAGATGGAAGTCTCAAGGACTGTTTGAAAGGCCAGGATGTGCAACTTACCACTGTGGAGATAGAATTGTTTTGACAGAGGTGGACTAGGTGATGTGACACAGATAAGATTTTCTTATGGATGAGAACAAGGGGCAATTTCTTCATTCAGTTTGGGAGTTTCTTTTTTTTTTAACAAAGTTTTTTTATTAGGAGATATGACATGAATCACCATAGAAGCAAAACAGCTCATTTCAATACAAATTGTTCCCACATGTCACATCTCCCATTTTCAAATTATCCTCCCCCAGCCTCCCCCACCCCAGTCGGTTCGTCACAGGAGAGAAAAGAGACAAAAAATTGATCGATCATTTCATACAGAGGATACAGGGATAAGCAAAAAGTACAACCCAAATACATATTTATACATAAATGAACACAAAAGGGTGAAAAAGACTACAAAAAAAGAACAACATTATCTGCATTCAAGCCATTTGGATAAAGGTTCCCACGTCCGCTCCCCATCCATCCGGGCCCTTACTCCTCTTCTTTTAAATACAGAAATGTCCCATTTATACGTGCTAATAAATTTACTCAGTCAGACATGAACATTTGGGGGAATAGGGTCAAGCCAGACAGTGGTTAAGCAGAGTCTCAGAACAGTCATTGCGATAAATATCAGCTTACGTTCAGGTTCAGACATATTTTGCTCGATAATCTCAAGCATAATAGCCTGAGGTGTCAAAGCCACAGCGAAGCCAAACATTTGACCCAAATACTGCTCCACTTTTTGTACTAGAGGAGCAAGTTCAGGGCAGGACGCTTCAATGTATGGAAGTGCAGTGTGGATGAATGAGTGTCAATGTCATGAGGTGATTTGCCAAGACGTGGGGAGATACGCCAAGAGTGAGTGGTGGCTAAATTCATCATCGGCAGTGTGGAGAAAACTTTGTGCTCACTTACTCCAGTTAGCAGAAGAACAGGTGCAATGGGGGAGAGGAACCCAGGATATGTAAATGATTATTTTTCAACAGAAACTAGTATGAAGGGTTGGTATTGTTTGCCGAGAGGAATAAACAATATGACCCAGATTTGCAAAGGTTTTGCATCAGGTTTGTGCTACTTGTTAAGTGCAGACCAACGGGAAAATCCTTTTTGGGATTTACAAACCAACGCAAATTTATAGTTGCATTGGTTTGTGAAAAAAAATCATTGAAACCAGTGCAAAGAGCTGCTTTCCATTACTCTAATCAAGGGGGCCTTCCATGGATGGTGCATGGGTG
Source organism: Lissotriton helveticus (assembly GCF_964261635.1). Taxonomy (NCBI): domain Eukaryota; kingdom Metazoa; phylum Chordata; class Amphibia; order Caudata; family Salamandridae; genus Lissotriton; species Lissotriton helveticus. Next base: position 444,774,444 of record NC_136073.1, read on the forward strand.
ATCTCATTCCGCTAACCCATAGTTTTTTATGCAAAACCCTATCTACTAGCAATAGGAGACAGGGTTTTGCACCGAACAATAACATTATTTTGAAGCAGGATTTAAAAGGAGAAATGCTTTTAATTCTCCGAACTGTGCCTACTTTGCCTGTGTGTTGCACTGTACAGCACATCAAAAAATCCGAAGTATCGGATAGAAGAACCTAGCTCTTATGATGAGTCACTGTCTACACTGGACGTTACTCATACAATCAAAGAATAGAAAGAAAAGGGGGAGGATACCCTTTTTCTTGAGTCCCCTCACTCACCGGAGTTGCCTCACGGTGACATGCTTCATCATAGGGGCCTTCCCAACCCGCTGCGGGTTGAGGCCGGCTACGACTTGCGAGATACGTAGGAGCACTGTCAGTGGGGACTATGTGTGGTGCAGTGTGAGTGGAGTGGTGTAGGTTAAAAATATCTTCCTAGTGGGCAGAGATAACTTTATTATTGCCCCTAGTGGATATATCAAAAAGGGGTGGTTCTCTAGGTGTCCTGGCTGTATAATTTGACCAGGCCCCCAGTAGAAAGTCAACTAGTTTCGAGCTGTACCCCTCAGCTCTTCTTTAGGACGTCAAAGGGTCCAGCCCTGTGAAAGCCACTCCAAAACAGTGAAAGTGTTATGTGCCTAACAATGAGCAAAAAAATTATAATATATACATACAACGCTTCTGTAATGCAGAGGTGTATCTGTTGGGAAGAAAAACAGAGTTATAGAGCCTGGCTGTTAGCCAGATATCCTCGTTGTCTAATGATAGACTAATTGAAGTGCTATATGGAAAGAAATGGTTCCTTCCGGTATCTAGGTCAAGAAAAAGCACCATATTGTTAAATTTAGCCCCATGCAAATGGTAACCTTCATGTGTTCTAGAAGGAAACTTAAGTGCGAGTTATCGATTAAATGTACGTTCCGTATTTACACAGACCCGTGAAGGAAAGAGTGCGAGAGAAATACACACATGAGTAATACAACACAATACATATAACGAAGGACCACATACGTTTCTTATGGGCTCTACTAAGCCTCTGGGTCCTGTAAGGTATCAAAGGAAGTCCGTTGTTTCATCTGAAATGTTAAAAGATTGGATTAACATGTCAGCGCAGCTCTTACCGTTGTGTTTGCGAGGGCGGTGTGTCTATCGAACATGGACGCCCCTCGGTACCATTGCGCCTGTGAAAGTAAAAGATCTTACTGAATACGGGCTGTTCCTGGCTTGTTCACCTACTCGGCATCCCTCAGCACCAGCGGATTCACCGGCGCGGTCTCGGACGCCAGTATATGAAGGTTGCCGCCCAGTTTTGCAAATGGAAAAGCTGGGCGGCTGTAGACATCAAAAAGGGACACACCGCTCTAGGCAGTGTGGCGGCCATTTTGAAGAGGTGAATAGTTCTCGAGTGAGAACCTTGATGCTGAGTGTTACTATTAATAAGACACACAAATACACGGTGGGACTTACAAAGAATTTAATAAAGAATTTAATAAAGAAGAAGTTACAGATATCTTATTGCAATTTCTATAGAAATGAGCTCAACTTCGTGAAGTAGAAGGGTTTAGGAAAATTAATATATATATACACATGTGGTTCAATGAAGATGTATGTATACACATGTATAGATCTGTCTATTTTACAGGTTTTTTTCACAAGAGGAAAAAACATCCCAAGGGGTGTTTAGGTCTAAATATTAATGCAGAGAGAATATAGCTAGTGCTTGGAACAGTTTTTAGGATCATTCGAGATCATGAGGGTTTTGATAGAAGGCCCCAAGGAATAGCGTCATTCAATCCATTTGTGTCTGTTTTAAGCTTATATAGCCAGCGCTGCTCCTTTTCTAGAAGGCGTTTTTCTAGGTTATCCTGTCCCCATAGGTGCTCAAGTATCACCCATTTCATGTTGTTTGGGGTATGCAATTTCTCGATGAAGTGTGATGTCATCTTAGTGGTGTTCTTTTTACACCGAATATTACTTCTATGCTCTACTATCCTCTTACTGGCTTTTCTCGTGGTCATACCAATGTAGTGGAGATTACAAATGCACGTGATCATATATACTACACCCGTAGTGTTGCAATTTGTGAAGTCTCTGATTTTCCATGTCATATTGTTATTGAAAGTGATCTTCTTGGTTACACTTGTCAAATGGCAGACGCTGCAATCATTACAGGGGTAATGTCCTGTTGGAAAGGTTGTTAAGGCACCCTGTTTGTTGTTCCTGTTCTCCAGTTTTGGTCTTGTGTGGACCAGGTGATCTCTCAAATTTTTGCCTTTTTTCTGACTAAACATGGGTGTTGGGATATTGAGGCTACCACAGTTCAGAGTACGCCAATGTTTTTTAATGATTTTGGTCACTCTGTCTGATGCAATGTTGTATGTAGTGATACAGATACGGGGTGATAGGTGTTTTGCTCTCCAGAAAAGCAGCTTCTTTTGTTGTCAGCCAATTGTTTGCTGTTGATTCTTCAATGAGGTATGCAGCAAACAACAACCGTGAGGCATTACTTGAACCAAAAGTTATTAAGGACACCTCAAATGAAAAAAGACCTATCTGTATCACTACATACAACATTGCATCAGACAGAGTGACCAAAATCATTAAAAAGCATTGGCGTACGCTGAACTGTGGTAGCCTCAATATCCCAACACCCATGTTTAGTCATAAAAAAGGCAAAAAATTGAGAGATCACCTGGTCCACACAAGACCAAAAATGGAGAACAGGAACAACAAACAGGGTGCCTTAACAACCTTTCCAACAGGACATTACCCCTGTAATGATTGCAGCGTCTGCCATTTGACAAGTGTAACCAAGAAGATCACTTTCAATAACAATATGACATGGGAAATCAGAGACTTCACAAATTGCAATACTACGGGTGTATTATATATGATCACGTGCATTTGTAATCTCCACTACATTGGTATGACCACGATAAAAGCCAGTAAGAGGATAGTAGAGCATAGAAGTAATATTTTCTGTAAAAAGAACACCACTAAGATGACATCACACTTCATCGAGAAATTGCATACCCCAAACAACATGAAATGGGTGATACTTGAGCACCTATGGGGACAGGATAACCTAGAAAAACGCCTTCTAGAAAAGGAGCAGCGCTGGGTATATAAGCTTAAAACAGACACAAATGGAATGAATGACGCTATTCCTTGGGGCCTTCTATCAAAACCCTCATGATCTCGAATGATCCTAAAAACTGTTCCAAGCACTAGCTATATTCTCTCTGCATTAATATTTAGATCTAAACACCCCTTGGGATGTTTTTTCCTCTTGTGAAAAAAACCTGTAAAATAGACAGATCTATACATGTGTATACATACATCTTCATCGACCCACATGTGTATATATATATTAATTTTCCTAAACCCTTCTACTTCACGAAGTTGAGCTCATTTCTATAGAAATTGCAATAAGATATCTGTAACTTCTTCTTTATTAAATTCTTTATTAAATTCTTTGTAAGTCCCACCGTCTATTTGTGTGTCTTATTAATAGTAACACCCAGCATCAAGTTTCTCACTCGAGAACTATTCACCTCGTCAAAATGGCTGCCTCCCTGCCTAGAGCGGTGTGTCCCTTTTTGATGTCTACAGCCGCCCAGCTTTTCCATTTGCAAAACTGGGCGGCAACCTTCATATACTGGCGTCCGAGACTGCGCCGGTGAATCCGCCAGTCCGGAGGGATGCCGAGTAGGTGAACAAGCCAGGAACAGCCCGTATTCAGTAAGATCTTTTACTTTCACAGGCGCAATGGTACCGAGGGGCGTCCGTGTTCGATAGACACACCGCCCTCGCAAACACAACGGTAAGAGCCATGCTGACATCTTAATCCAACCTTTTAACATTTCAGATGAAACAACGGACTTCCTTTGATCCCTTACAGGACCCAGAGGCTTAGTAGAGCCCATAAGAAACGTATGTGGTCCTTCGTTATATGTATTGTGTTGTATTACTCGTGTGTGTAGTTCTCTCGCACTCTTTCCTTCACGGGTCTGTGTAAATACGGAACGTACTTTTAATCAATAACGCGTACTTAAGTTTCCTTCCAGAACACATGAAGGTTACCATTTGCATGGGGCTAAATTTAACAATATGGTGCTTTTTCTTGACCTAGATACCGGAAGGAACCATTTCTTTCCATATAGCACTTCAATTAGTCTATCATTAGACAACGAGGATATCTGGCTAACAGCCAGGCTCTATAACTCTGGTTTTCTTCCCAACAGATACACCTCTGCGTTACAGAAGCGTCGTATGTATATATTATAATTTTTTTGCTCATTGTTATGCACATAACACTTTCACTGTTTTGGAGTGGCTTTCACAGGGCTGGACCCTGTGACGTCCTGAAGAAGAGCTGAGGGGTACAGCTCGGAACTAGTTGACTTTCTAATGGGGGCCTGGTCAAATTATACAGCCAGGACACCTAGAGAACCACCCCTTTTTAATATATCCACTAGGGGCAATAATAAAGTTATCTCTGCCCACTAGGAAGATATTTTTAATCTACACCACTCCACTCACACTGCACCACACATAGTCCCCACTGACAGTGCTCCTACGTATCTCGCAAGTCGTAGCACGCCTCAACCCGCAGCGGGTTGGGAGGGCCCCTATGATGAAGCATGTCACAGTGAGGCAACTCCGGTGAGTGAGGGGACTCAAGAAAAAGGGTATCCTCCCCCTTTTCTTTCTATTCTTTGATTGTATGAGTAACGTCCAGTGTAGACAGTGACTCATCATAAGAGCTAGGTTCTTCTATCCGATACTTCGGATTTGTTTGATGTATACCTTAGCTGTGGAGGGCGAACCTAGCTGAAAATTCCACTACCTCCCCCCCTCTTTTTGTATTACGCACTGTACAGCACACCTTCAAAGTGGGAAAAGTTTAACGTCAGTCTAAGCATAGTATTTTGTAACAGCAGGTATCCTTCCAGTACAAGGCCTATGCTGGCTCACATAATTACCTTTGAACTATGGGCGCAAATATTTGTTGGTGGTGCTTGGCTGCATTATTGTGCTTGTATTTGTAAGGCTGCCACCGTCCGTAAAACCATGGCTGCATTAGAAGAGGCTGAGGGAGAATTGCAGAAGATTCGATCTTTTTATTTCAATCTGTCTTTAAAGTAAGAGATAGATCATGCTCCCGCAGAACTTTTTTAAGGGAGCCAAATGCTGTAAGGTATACAAAGACCATTGCACAGGTTTTAAATAGACTGATACCAGTTGTAAGGTTATGCAACAAGAAAGTAAAAAAGATTCTGCCATGTCAGTACTCTAGGCAGCAGTGGTGCGATAAAGAGTGTGAACACGCTAGGAAGGAGTTATGGAAAGCAGGAAGGGGGAGGAAATCTATGGCCCAGTAAAGGTGAATGATATCTGTTGCTGTAAGAAAAAGGAGTATGAGGCCCTGGCTTGCAGAAAGAAGCAGGCTTTCTTCCAGTCACATTGGGATCTTATGATTAGGACACTACAAGGAAAGGACATGAGGAAGTTCTGGAAGCTGGACCAGAGGGGAAGCTGTATTGTGTCCGCACCCACAAAATGCATGGAGTCAGAAACTTATTGGGTAGCTTATCTAACTAATATTTACAAGTCTAGGGAGATAGTGGTGAGAGAGTGCTGGCCAATATTGGGGGTGGAAGCTTCGGAGTCGTTCTCCATCCAATCTATTGCCAAGTTGATAAGCTCCCAAAATTTAACTGAGGCATCAGTACCGGACAATTTGCCAGCAATTGTAATCAAGTCAAGCCCCTGTGGTGGTCATGGTTCTTTTCAAAAGATTTTATATTTGTAACCAAGACTGGGATAATACCTCTAAGTGGAAGGGGGCATTAATCAAACCCATACACAAAAAAGGCCCTATGAATGTTCCAGGTAACTATCGTCTGATAAATCAGTTGGATATAGGTGCAAAACTGTACTCTAAAGTTATATGAAGGGCTTTAAAGAATTGGATTGAGGGAATACGAATTATCCCAATGGAGCAAGGGGTCTTTATAGCCGGGCACTCAACAATACACAAGTGTTTCAGTTTATGGGCATTGGGGCAGAAGGCAAAGGAAACCACTGGAAATGTATTCTGCTGTATTCTTGGTTTAGTTCAACATTTGATTTGGTCGACCATAGTATATACTGGCCAAAACTAAGACATCAGGGTATTCCAAATTCTTTAATAGCAATCCTGCAGGGATTGCAATACGGGAAATGGGCTCAAGTAGAGCTTGATTTAGATGGGGTCCTTTTGGGGAGAATTCCCTTGGGAAATGGGTTGATGCAGGGCTGTGACCTTTCCCCTACACTGTATTCCTTGTTCCTTGCTGACCTTCAGGGAGAGTCGGCAGCAACTCATTCTTTTCCCCCAAAAATAGGGGGTAGACATGCAGGGCCGGACTGGCCACCGGGCGTTTTGGTGTGATGCCAAGCTGGGGGCTGATTTTGTTGATGAGGACCTGCGTGTGCATTAATGTTGCTTTGTTTATTTTTAAACAACACGCACGTCTCCATTAACAAAATCAGCCTCCACCACAGTGAAATCAGCCCCCAGCTTGGCAGCATACCAAAACGCCCGGTAGCCAGTCCGGCCCTGTAGACATGTCTCATGCCTACTCTATGCAGATGACCTGGCAATTTGGGACGTGGCTCAAGTAGGCCTGCAGAGGAAGTTGACTAAATTCATTAATTATTGTGAGGCGAATAAATTGAAAGTGCACCTAGGAAAAACTAAAATAATCCCGTTTGGGAAATAAAGTTAACTGCATAAGTGACTTTTAGGTAATAGTAGGGTTGAGGTTGTGTCTACGTATAAGTATTTGGGGATGACATTCACTAGACAGTTCAGATGGTCCTTGAAGAATTGGCGGACGCGAGGACAGCATCAATGAAAGACCTGCGCTATAGCGGGGACAGAGGCACAGTCATTAATGACCTTATCTTCTATTCCAGAAGAACCGCCTCCTGGTGAAAAACCCTTGCGCACCTTCTCAAGATCCGCTTAATTAGGAACATTCCATACGGCACCAAGCTCACAATCGCACCCTCCGCAACCTTGCGAGCAGACATCACCATCACCCTCTACAAAAACGGCATTGTTCTAATCCAAGCCTCAACCAACAACCTCAATAAATTCTCAGACCTTTTCCCCCTCCTCAGAAACCACATGCACAACTCGGATAGGGTAACCAGCACCAATGAACCACCGTCCTGCCAGCCTAACATGCCTAGACATCCACATGCCAACCCTCCTAGGGCCTCTTCCTCAGCTCACCCTATCCCCCCCAACATAACTCCTGTCCCTTATAATAGAACCGCCCCTAGACCTCCGAGCTCCTCCCCGCCAGCCATCCACCACTATCGTGATCTAGATACTCCTCTCCCAAACACCCCAGAGCCTGCTCAAGCCATTCCTTCTCCCTTCCACCTTTACATGCCCCTGTGACGGCCCCTAAAATCTTGAACCCCTGCCCTTTAGCACCCCTAGTTTATAACAACCTTGAAACTCTGCACTCCAGAGCAGCTAAACTCACCCAGAGCATTCATAGATCCATTCTGGACCTCTTGAACCTCCTTCACCTTGCCGAGATCTCTCTTGCTAACCTCAAGCCACCGCTTACTGCCCCCCACCGAACACCGAGCCTCCCAAGCACCCACTCCCGCCACCTCTGAGACATCTTCACCCAAGCAAACCACCCTGCCTCCTCTCTGAGGAGGAATCACGCACTCTCGCACTCTCCTACAACGCTCCTACCGTCCCTTCCAATCCGCTAGACCTCACGGGAAATTCAATCCTAGCCATCCTCCAATACCACAACTCTGTCCCAGCCATCCCCCATCTGCTAGATACGAGCCCTGAACACTCCATCAGCATGGTCACCATCAACCCCAACAAGCCAGCCACCCTCCATAACAGAAGTGTGGTAAAAAGCAACCTCGCGCCTGTATTTCTATCTGCCCAGACTCCTGACACTCCATCAGACACCCCCTTATCTGGTCCTTTAATCAACTGCCATTCAGCAGTCAAACATGCCGCTGATATTGCTGACCACGTCCTGGACAAAAACCTAGACATACTAACTGAATCTTGGCTAAATGAATACTCTTCACCTTGCCTGGACTTATTAGTCCTGCCCAATTACAACATCGCCAGATTGGACAGACACTCCAACAAGAAAGGAGGATGCATTGCCTGCATCTACCGATCCTCCCTGCTTGTCACAGAATCCTCAACGGTCTCCACTGACTCCTGCGAATACCTCGCACTCTCTATCTGCAGCAACTTATTACACCTTTGTAACTTGCACATTTTTTACCACCCCCCAGGTTCCAACGACTCTTTCACCGATCACCTCTTGGAAATCATGACAACAAAGATTTCCTCCAATGCCACAGAGGTTTTCTTGGGTGATTTTAACCTGCACTGGAATGACACTAAAGATCCCCACGTCAACGCCATCAAAGACCTCCTAACTGACCTAGCCCTGACTTAAGCCTGCTCTCTGCCAACCCACTCAAAAGGGGCCATCCTCGACTGGATAATTTCTAAGGATTCCGCAGTCAAGCTCATCTCCATAGACCCTTGTGACTGGTCTGACCATCACTCCATCTCTTTTATTTTACCCGGGACCTGCAAGACAAAGTCGTCTCAACCAGTGATTCCCAAACGCTGGACCAGAGACACTAAGAACCTCGACCTGATGCAACTAGAGGCCCGCTGCAAATCTGACCCCCCCCCGCACATAACCATGGTCAGCGACCTCAATGAGCATTACTCGTCATCCATTTCAAACATTCTTGATGACCTTGCCCCTCTGAAAATAAAAAGAACACAAATCAAAGACAGAAACCACTGGTTCACTGGCTCCCTCAATATGGAGAGGAGATCTCTACGGCAATCTGAAAGAATCTGGAGACAACACCCCTCTGCAACGCATCTAAAGCTTCTCCGCCAGGCGAGAAATGCCTACAATAAGCACATCAATTGCAAAAAAGAATATTTCAAATCAGAACTGGGGAACGCCAAGAATAGACCCCAAAAACTGTTCGAATTGATCAAACTTCAATCTAATAAACTGGCTAAAACACCAAAAGAATCCCCCAAATCGCTAATATCTTCAGATAAATTCTCCTCCTTCTTCGCTGATAAAATCGCGGCATAGGAATTGAACTCAGTACACCACCTACTCCCAACCACTTCCTGGCCTGCCCCATTCTTCCGCACCTACCATCCTGGCCTTTCCAAAAAACCAAGCCCACTGGACTGATTTCGAATACATTAACGAAGACTCTACCTCAAAAATCCTCTCTACCTTAAAACCAAATAACCACTTCAATGACCCGCTACCTTCCAACTGCCTCGCTGCTGCCTCCCAATCCATCGTTTCTTGCTGGACTACATTTATCAACACCTCCCTCCAGCAGGGCTCGATTCCGGACCCTTTGAAATCTGGCCAAGTCGTCCCCATTCTGAAAAAACCTTCACTGAACCCTGCCTCCCCTGACAATTTCAGACCTATCTCCAATATCCCGCTATTAGCCAAAGTTTTGGAGAAGTGTGTACAACAGCAACTAAGTCAGCACATCAACAACTTCCACCTACTTGATGACTTTCAATCTGGATTCAGACCAGGGCACAGCACAAAAACTGCTATGCTCAACATCGTGGAGGATGCCCTCCAAGCCCTAGGCCAAGGCAAATCCTGCCTTCGAATCCTCCTTGATCTATCCTTCGCCTTCGATACAGTCAACCATGAAAAACTACTTGAACGCCTCAAATTCAGGATGCGTCTGGATGGCGTGGTACTAGAATGGTTCCGGTCCTTCCTCCACAACCGCTCTCTGAGATTCCTCATCAACGGCAACCTATCCGTTCCCACCCCGTTCTCGGTCGGAGTCCCCCAAGGTTCAACCCTGTCCCCACCCTCTTTAATCTTTACCTAGAGCCACTCACCAAAGTTCTCCGTACCGCCAACATCTCCTACCATATGTATGTGGACGATACCCAAATATACATCAATATCTCTTCCCTCAAGGAGATCCTCTCCCTTAATGAGACCCTGAAACTGACTGTCCAATGGCTAGCCAATAACCAACTCAAACTTAATGCAAAGAAAACTGAATTTCTCCTAATCTCCCATTCAAAAGCCAACCCAGAGATTCAAAGGTGGATGGAGGCCATCACAGCCCTGAACTGCCCGCCGACCATTGTGGACTCTGCCAAATCCCTGGGCATAATCCTCGACTGCAACCTGAACATGCGAGACCACATTAACTTAATGGCTAAAGCAGGCAGATTCCACTTGAGCTACCTTTGGAAGCTGAAACCTTTCATCGATGCTCCTGACTTAAAAATGGCAGTTCAAGCACTTGTCATCTCTAGACTGGAATATGGCTGTTCCACCCTCACAGGACTACCCAAGATCTCCTTAGCGCCTCTAAAAGCCTGCCTCTACGCGGCAGCAAGACTACTTACAGGCACCAGGAAGTTCGACCACATCTCGCCACACATAAAAGCGCTGAACAGGCTCCCTCTAGAGGCCAGAATTCAGCTGAAACTTGCATGCATTATAAACAAGGCCCTATACACAAACTCCCCTGCTTATCTGGCACAGAAATTAGTGATATCCGGAGAAAGCAGGAACTCCCGGTCCGCTAGAAATCTCCTACTCCAACCTGTCTCCTTTCAGAAAAAAAGGACCTACAACAGGGCGTTCACCGGAGCAGCACCAAGAATTTGGAACTCTCGCCCACCTGCCATCAGAAGAATCCCTTCTCTTGCACGTTTCAAAAAGAGGCCAAAACCTTCCTCATGAGTAAATTCCTCGTCTAAGGCATGCCCTCAACCTCCACATCGTGCCTGACCAATCTAAGACTACAGCTTTCCCAGATCACCAACTTCTCACGCCGAGATCATATGGGCCCTTGTTGTTACAGACTAACACGGTGATTGTAACCCTACATGTTGATCTTGTACATTTCTGCACTTTAAACCTTTTGTATGTTCATCACTGTATACCATGTAAAGCTCTCTGATACCCTCACAGGTCAAGTTCGCGCTCTATAAAACACAAAAATAAATAAATAAATAAATAAAGAGGGCCTTGTTCACTCTAAGAAGATTTTTGGTGGCCCTTCCTGGACTCCCCTTTTGATAGATTATAATGAAATGGCCTCATCTCAATGCTTCTACGTAAGTATGGAGGGAAGCTGGGAGAGATGTGAAAGTATATGTTTAAAAAGATTGTTGGCTCTCCCTAAAGGTGCAATGTCCTGGGCAATAAGAGCAGAAGGAAATTTTTAGCCTGGAATTTTTTAGCCTATAAAGCAACCTTTGCTATTTTGGGATAAACTTGGGTCTCAAGCGTACAAAAGATATCAGCCTTATGTGCTATTGAAATAGGAAAGAGTTAAAAAAAGTGAGTGACTAAGGTCAGGAAAAGGCTAGAAGCCGTGGCAGGAACCTTAAAAATGGAATTAAAAATAACTGAGGCCTCACACCTTTCTAAAGAAGAATTAAAAAAGGCCTGTAAAAAAGGGTCCAGGTTGGCCGACATGAAGTATGTAAGGAACAGACCCTCTACAAAGTATATGGTGGATTCATGGGAAAATAGGAATGCATTTCCGTATTTATCAGCACTTCCAGATCTCTCGTTATGTTTACCACTATTACAATTTTGCGTAGCATTAAATGAATTTTAAGTTTTAATAAAACCGCTATTTGAAAGGTATGACATAAATTGTTCCAAAGATGAACTTGCACTTTTGTTACATATGGAATTTTTTGATGTGGAATGTTCACTGGCAAAATTCTTTAAAATATGTCCGGATTAGTGATGCAAGTAGGGGAGGGAGTAGATGTTTCCTTCTTTTCTTCTTCCCCTTTTTAAAAGCAAGATTTTATTTGGTTCTAAAATGTATGTTTTAAATACAGTGTTTAAACATTAATAAAGTATGATTTTATTATCTAACTTATATAAGGGGTTCTAATAGTCTAATTTCTGTGAGTTGCAGGACAGCAATCAATTTTAATTTATCCTCCCCTCATGATGAGCCTTTACATTACAGGTTGTGTAATTTACAGCCTTTATTTCCTACTGGTAGGGGCAGTGCTTATTAATGGTGTGACTGTTTGTTAGCCCCATGTGATTATCGATCAAGAACAAATATTGGTGCTGGTACAGTTCTATTCTTAACCTTGCCCTCTCCTTCTACCTTGGCTGAAATGTGGTCCATGTGCAGGTTTGGAACTTGGTGAATCTCATGACCAAGCAAGTAGTGGAGCCTTTTGGTTACCTAGAACTTTATTAGAAATGGTCTGTTGAAATGGTGCAAAAAGAGAAAGGTTGCAGTAAGAAAGCGAAAGAAGGTGGTTGAATTTTGGATACAAAGAGGGCAGGAATGAAGAGCAAGTTGTTATTAGAGACTACTAAAGAATCAAAGTAGTACTAAGTAAAGTGGGAAGCAACAATTAGGTAGTGTGGAATGGGCAGCCAATGACTGAGAAGAAGGCAAACACTGATTCAGCATAGAAAAACAGGTCAAGGTGCCGTCTAATCACCACATTGTTTACTATTGAGAGCTTTTATGACCTTCATTTGCATCGCACACATTATGTGTCTTAGCTGGGCTGGTATGCATAATGCATGAGCAGGTCATTTAATAAATGTTATGCCTCCAGCTGCAGCAAACAACAAATCAAAATGCTCTTGTGAATTTCTAATTATAAAAGCAGCAGCTAGAAGGAATATATTGCACCAACCACAATCCTTTGTCACTGTGCAGGACTTCAGCCCTTTCAATTTTGTCTCTATTTGGTAGCTGCAAAATGAAGAAGGACTGAATAAGGGTGAAGTATTACAAATGTGTGATCACTTGCTCTTCCAGCTCTAAAAGCATGTAGTGGGGTCTTGATATAGGTGACAGGGCCTTCAGTGGATGACATTGCCAGCCCTAGGATGAGATGAGTGCTGTTAGGTTGGAGGAATGAGTGTGGTCAGTGGTTGAAACTTGGATTTACCACTCTGGTGAGTGGCCAACAATGCTGGATTTGATCTTTGCTACTCTTGTGAGTGGCCGATAATGCTGGATTTGATATTTGCTACTCTTTAGGCAGTGGGGCCCACCCTGGGATAATTGCTGCCCATTCAGGCCTGGATAGTTTGTGAATATTTTGACCGTGATCACTCATGGAGAGGAATAAGCAGACGAGCCCCCATAGCAACACAATGGAACACTTCACAACCCCAGCCTCTACTTAGCACTGAACCACATGCCATACCGCCGGCCGGGCGAATCAGAGTACTGATCAGGCGGTGGGGAGCCCTCAAGAGCCGAGTTATTGGAGGTCATCCAGGGCTCCTAACTGGCACTGGAAAACAAGATCGCGACTGTGGATCTAGTGGTAAATTTCTTGCACACTGATCTCCGCAAGGTTTCCAACACGGTTCGACTGGCCGAGGGCTCCATCGAAGAACTGCAACTAGAGGTGCTGCTTTGAGGTAGCAGGTCATGGCGGTCCCTGGGGGGCCCTGGACGCTATGATGGAGGATGCTAAGGGGTACTTTCCCCACAATAATCTCTGCTGGGATTTCAGGAGCAAGCTGAGAGTGCCCACTCTGAACAGTTCATTGAAGCTTGTATCAGAGACAACCTGAAGCCTAATGGGCTTTCACCCATGTTCATTATTGAGATGGCGCACAGTGCACTGGTGGAGGTGACGCAGCATGGAACCCCACTGTGAGCTATAATTACTCGTAAATTGAATTTTAAAGATATGTACAGCATCCTTATGGCAGCCAGAGACACTGTCACTGCCAGATATGAGAATCAGAGGATATCTATCGACCCGGATTACGCGAACAAGCTGCAAGGTGCCTGGAAGACATTTCTGGAGGTCAGGGCCAAGCTGCGCTCGATGGGCCTCCGTTATATGTTGTTGTACCTAGCGAGGTTGAGAGTGCTTTTGAGGGACATGTCCCACTTCTTTGATACTCCTGAGGATGTATGGAACTGATTGGACTTTTTGGACAAGGTGCCCAGGGAACGCACCAGCTCCTGGAGATCTGGGGCTCGGAGGTTATCTGTCCTAGAGGATTCCAGTTGAGAGCGAGAGGGGGGCCAGAGGCTGTTTGTCACTGCTCATCTGAGAGGATGGATCCTGGTAGGGTGGAGGTACAGATGGATAATACCGTGGCCCTAGCCTGCCTGGACGAGTGCCTCTCCTCAGGAGCAACGTTATCAGTGAAGGATGTGGTTACGCTGACAATGGCTCTGCCTGACACTCAGGTCCCCTGTATATTGACTGCATAACTCCTTTGTGTTGTCCTTTTCAGGAAGAACTTATTATATTGGCCTTGTTGGATGGAGTTGTTTGAAAGTGGGGCATACGTACGAGGGGTTGCTGGTTTCTGTACTATTACGTTCTGGATGCATGCTCTCTTTTATTCTCCAGTTTCGACTGTAATGCCTGATGGCACAAAATGCTGTGCATGCGTATTGTCTTAATAGGTAGCCTTTCCACATTAGTGTTAGGCACCAGTTGGAGTGGGTAGGGTTAGGCTGTAGGTCCTGACACCAAAAGAACACATAGATTTGCAAAGTGAAATGTGCTGTATTTCCGGTCAGGGGAGTTGTTAGTGGATCCCTCTGTTGGGGGTCACTTGCTAGTTTTTACTCTAGTGTATGTGCTGCAACAGTGTGGTTGTTGCAGGGACTACTGGCCCTTGAACTGGGCATCGAGCAAGGCAGGGGTGAGAGTGGGTTCTGGAATGGGATTTTATAGTGGCTATGGCTGAGCGAATTAACATTGTAACGTAGAATAACCGTGGGCTTCATGGGTACTCCGAATGCGATAGGGTCCATTCTTTTCTTCAACATCATACAATTCAAACTGCCTGTCTGCAAGAGACGCATCTTGGGATGAGAAGACACAGAAAGTGCACAAAAAGTGGAGGGCTCAATAGTTGTCTGCTGCTTGTGCCGGGGGTGATAATTTGGCTGGCTACCGAGGTTTCCTTTTGGCTCACTCAAAGTGGATTTGGCGGGGAGGTACATCCTACATCAGGGGACCCTAGATCAGAAAAAGATTACACTATGGAATTTGTATGCTCCTAATATAGATGATTGCCTTTTTTTCGCAGATATGCAGGATCTGTTGACAGATAGCTTGGGGTACCCCATAATTTGGGCCGGGTACTTTAATTGGGTACTGGATGGGGTGTGGGAACGCTATCCACCCAGGGAAGGCACCAAACCATTGATGGTGGGTGTGCTGGGGAAGGCAATGCAGAATATGGGCCTCGTGGATGGGTGGCACCTGTTGTACCCAGCCAGGTAGGAGTCTACGTGTCACTCTTGGACACATAATAATTATAGTCGGCTGGACCACTTCTTGGTGGGTGGACTGGATCACTCCCGGATATGTGCAGTTGCGCATATGGTCATATTCCAGTCTGATTGATCATGCCCTGACTCTACTGACTTTGAACTTTGGCAGGAGGTTAGATGGATGCTGGACACGGATGCAGCTTATAGGGTTGATTTGCGCATTGCTATAGAAAGTAATTTTGCCAGAAATTGGTGTACCATGGGAACCAGGGCAGTTGAATGGGAGGCCTTAAATGCAGGAGTTGGGGCACCTGCATAGGCACTCTCTGTGGGGTACGTAGACGACTCATAGCGGACTTGAAGACTCAGGAGGACTGGTTAGCTGATCTTCAGAAGCAGGAGGTATACACAGTGGAGGTGCTTGAGGCGACTTTGGTAGTTCACGGAGAAATCCACTCCCTGTGGGATTTATTAGACAAAACTGGCCTCTCGACTTATCAACAGATGTTGGTTAGGGATGGAGATACGTTTGGCAGACTGCTGGCATGTGTACTCAGACAGGAAACAGAGACGCCCCCATTTTGTTTATACAAAATGCACAAGGTCATTTACAATCCAGATGGTGGGATTTGCTGTCGGCCATGCTGGACAACTTTAAGTTGGTTTAAACAACTGGCTCACAGGATGACGAGGGTAGGATGAAAGGGTTCCTGGCTTGGTGGGACTTCCTGGACTACATAGGGAGGCAGTTCAAGAACTAGAGGAGGTTCTCTCCTTGGAGTAGGTGGGTGCTCCCATAAAGTTGCCCAATAGGTCCAAAGCGCCAGTAAATTATGGATTCCAAGTCAATTTTTATCATGTCTATTCTTTCGCACGCAAGGAAAAACTGCTGGAAGACTACCTGGAGGCAAATGAGAAATGTCGTCTGCTGCCCAGCATGTGAGATGGGGAGGTGTGTTTGATGTTGAAGCCTGAAGGGGGACCCCACAGACCCTTCCGCATAGATACCCCTCAGCCATGCTCAAGTCAACACCGACCTTAGAATATTGCGCAAAATATTGCGATGCGCTTGCCAACCCCATTATGCAGGACTAACGGCCTCAGACACTGCAGAGAAGCTTCAGATTTGTGTTTCTCCTCCAACACTGCACAGTCCCAAGCCAGGTTGGGGAAATGTATCGATCAAATTTGTGCCGCTCTTTCAAACACAACAAAAGGTACCAACACTAACTATTAAGCCATAGACCATGGCCTGCAGAAGCATCCCTAAATACAAGCTCCACTACTCAAACAACAAATTAGTATTGAGACAAAGGACAAGTTACAAGATAAGTCATCAACAAAAATAGTAACATCCTGTTTGGCACCCGTCCTTTAAAAGGTTCAAAAGTCACTAGAGCTACAAGGGCCTATGTCCAGCAGTGCAAGAGATCACAGTGTTTGTAAGATAAGAAACTGCACAGACTCCACACTAATGCCTAATCAACACAGTAAGAAGCTTACAGACAGCATTTAATTATGTGATAAAAAAACACCCACCTTTCTGAAAGGTACAAAGGAAGTCATTGTTCCTAAAGCTAACATGCTGCATCAAACCAGTAAGTTGCCAAGGGTCCAAATCACAAGATATTCCATACACCAAATATATCTGTCTGGTCCCAGTCAATCAACTTTGCCGGAAGTCCAAGTTCAAAAACAAAAAATCTGAACGAGACCCTGAAACAGCAATATTGGAATTAAGCTCCATATCAACTTTGCTTAACCATTGAATGTTATCACTTTGAGTGATTTTACTAATGTGTTTTATTATGATACATTGCTGAGTATGATTTTATGTGCTTACATGTAATGATTTTAAGTAATCAATCATGAATGAAATTACTTAGGCTCTTACATTCTATTGGCGATGAGGCTATGTAGAGTTGTCTGAGATTTGGTCCATGAGGATCAGTGTGGCTTTATGCTGGCATGTAGCACCACATACAGCCTCCATAGGCTCGCTCATGTTCTACATGAGACACTAGACAAGGAGGGCAAGATGGCCCTGGTTTCCTTGGATCTTGAAAAGGCATTTGACACCATGGAGTGGACCTATTTGATGGCAGTGTTGCAGGGCATGAGCTTTGGCCCCTTCTGTGCTTGGATTTGGCTCCTATACACTGCCTCTTATACACGTATCAGGGTGGGGGGGTGAACTTTCTGAGGCTTGGTCGGTAGGGAGGGGTACTCATCAGGGTTGCCTACTTTTGCCTCTGTTGTTTGCCCTGGCTATTGAGCCTCTTGCGCTGTTACTACATATGGAGCTGGAGCCCTGGGGGATCAAGGTGGGAGATGCTACCTATATTGTCTCGCTATATGTAGATGACGCATTGGTATATGTTCGCTCACCCGGAGTGTCTGTCCACATTCTAATGTAGTTCTTGGAGGACTTTGGTAAAGTTTCAGGGCTTCAGCTCAATGCCCATAAGTCCTTATTGTTCCCTTTGGGTGAACTGATTGGGAAACAGGGGGGTCAGTTGCCAGATGTGGGTCTCCGATGGAGATTTGACAGGTTTCGATATTTGGGTTACACATACTGAAGCCCAACATGAGCAACAGAATGTAGAGAGGGTGTTGAAAGGTGCATTCTGGAACAGGCTTCTTCTCTCAGTGATGGGTACGGTGGCTGTGGCAAAAATGGTCTTCCTACCTTGCTGCTTGTATCTTGTGCAAAACTTTGTGTTCTCACTGGGGATTGTGTTTTCATAGGTTGGATAGCTTACTGGTGTCTCTTCTCTGGGTGGGAAGGTGCAGAAGGGTGCTGCTTGCAATTTTTTAAAAATGACTTGGATGATGAGGGATTAGCAGTCTCCGATGTACAATTCTACTATTTTGCTGAGCACCTGCAGAATGCCGCTGAATGGATTACAGAATCAGATAACTGTGAGAAACTGGAGACTAGGTTCATAGGTGACACCATGCCCGAGCTGTTAATGCGAGTGGTAAGTCAAAGATCCATGTTCCTTATTTGGTTGCAGATACAGCAGAAATGTGGGAACAAAGTGGAGGTTGGGGCTACCTTCTTGCATCTAGCGTGGGACTGAACACAGGTTCAAGCTTACTGATTCGGCCACTGGGCTTTCTGTTCCCCTTACACCACTTGCATGTCTCCTGGGAGTGATGGTGCACTCCAAGGGACTCAAGATCTTCAGATGAGAGAACATATTTTTCTATCAAACATGGTTCAACAAGTTTCAGCAGAGGATCTGCATCTTTCACGGAATAAAATTACCTGAATTCCCAAAATGCGTACAATACTACTGACTGTTGGTTTAAATTGTAACTAAAATCTGTTATCACCCTTTACATGTGCTCCTTTATTGACCCTCAAAACCAACCACAAAGCATAATAAAGGTGCTCACTCAAGGCAGGATTAATGTGCAACAGTTTAGAGTTTATTTCTGGCAACAACTCATAATGTTTTTCCGCCTCATGTGATCAAGGCTGCGAGGCTGAGTTCTTACCAGAAATAAACTCAAGACTGTTGCACTCTTATCCCGACTGATGAGAGCGGCTTTAATTAATGGTGTGTGTATATATATATATATATGTATGTATATATGTATAAATATATATGTATATATATATATATATATATTAAAGAGCAATGCGCCTCGCGCTTTGGGAGGGATCACCACGGCACATCTGGGCCCTCCAGCCTCCGTTTGCTTCCGAAGATCTCACAGCCTGCCCTCCAACAAGGTTACAAAGAAGAAGTCCGACGCGTTTCGGGGCAGACACGCCCCTTCCTCATGGACGTATCACAAAGGCACAGGCAACTCTCCCTTTTGATTTAAATGCCGTTTTATTTAAATCTGGACCGCCCTAAGTGGGTGTGGCTCTCGATGCTGTGTTGCCAGGAATGCTGGTAACTGTAGTCATAGAGTGAGTTCATCTGTAGTCCTTAAGTAGGTTGTGCTCATTTTGTGTTCACAGTTAACTTGATCTGATTCCTTAAGTAGGATTTGGGGGTCAGGCTGCGAGGGTGTATTTTAGTAAAGATGTGGCGCGCTGGCATACAAGGATCAAGTATCCTCGCCTCAGTCCTCACCAGGTGTAGAATTACTCCCCGCCTGACGAGGCGGATCTCCTTCCTCGGTTAAGGCTAACCGATATTAATTTTAAAGAGCAATGCGCCTCGCGCTTTGGGAGGGATCACCACGGCACATCTGGGCCCTCCAGCCTCCGTTTGCTTCCGAAGATCTCACAGCCTGCCCTCCAACAAGGTTACAAAGAAGAAGTCCGACGCGTTTCGGGGCAGACACGCCCCTTCCTCATGGACGTATCACAAAGGCACAGGCAACTCTCCCTTTTGATTTAAATGCCGTTTTATTTAAATCTGGACCGCCCTAAGTGGGTGTGGCTCTCGATGCTGTGTTGCCAGGAATGCTGGTAACTGTAGTCATAGAGTGAGTTCATCTGTAGTCCTTAAGTAGGTTGTGCTCATTTTGTGTTCACAGTTAACTTGATCTGATTCCTTAAGTAGGATTTGGGGGTCAGGCTGCGAGGGTGTATTTTAGTAAAGATGTGGCGCGCTGGCATACAAGGATCAAGTATCCTCGCCTCAGTCCTCACCAGGTGTAGAATTACTCCCCGCCTGACGAGGCGGATCTCCTTCCTCGGTTAAGGCTAACCGATATTAATTTTAAAGAGCAATGCGCCTCGCGCTTTGGGAGGGATCACCACGGCACATCTGGGCCCTCCAGCCTCCGTTTGCTTCCGAAGATCTCACAGCCTGCCCTCCAACAAGGTTACAAAGAAGAAGTCCGACGCGTTTCGGGGCAGACACGCCCCTTCCTCATGGACGTATCACAAAGGCACAGGCAACTCTCCCTTTTGATTTAAATGCCGTTTTATTTAAATCTGGACCGCCCTAAGTGGGTGTGGCTCTCGATGCTGTGTTGCCAGGAATGCTGGTAACTGTAGTCATAGAGTGAGTTCATCTGTAGTCCTTAAGTAGGTTGTGCTCATTTTGTGTTCACAGTTAACTTGATCTGATTCCTTAAGTAGGATTTGGGGGTCAGGCTGCGAGGGTGTATTTTAGTAAAGATGTGGCGCGCTGGCATACAAGGATCAAGTATCCTCGCCTCAGTCCTCACCAGGTGTAGAATTACTCCCCGCCTGACGAGGCGGATCTCCTTCCTCGGTTAAGGCTAACCGATATTAATTTTAAAGAGCAATGCGCCTCGCGCTTTGGGAGGGATCACCACGGCACATCTGGGCCCTCCAGCCTCCGTTTGCTTCCGAAGATCTCACAGCCTGCCCTCCAACAAGGTTACAAAGAAGAAGTCCGACGCGTTTCGGGGCAGACACGCCCCTTCCTCATGGACGTATCACAAAGGCACAGGCAACTCTCCCTTTTGATTTAAATGCCGTTTTATTTAAATCTGGACCGCCCTAAGTGGGTGTGGCTCTCGATGCTGTGTTGCCAGGAATGCTGGTAACTGTAGTCATAGAGTGAGTTCATCTGTAGTCCTTAAGTAGGTTGTGCTCATTTTGTGTTCACAGTTAACTTGATCTGATTCCTTAAGTAGGATTTGGGGGTCAGGCTGCGAGGGTGTATTTTAGTAAAGATGTGGCGCGCTGGCATACAAGGATCAAGTATCCTCGCCTCAGTCCTCACCAGGTGTAGAATTACTCCCCGCCTGACGGAGGGCAGGCTGTGAGATCTTCGGAAGCAAACGGAGGCTGGAGGGCCCAGATGTGCCGTGGTGATCCCTCCCAAAGCGCGAGGCGCATTGCTCTTTAAAAATATATATATATATATATATATATTCTCGCTCCACAGTCAAAACAGATTGACAAGCCAGCACTCGCAGTAGGTAAAACCTAGTTAGGTTTATTGCACAAAAAGAATGAAACAAACGCGTTTCAGCACTTGCCTTCGTCAGTGTCAGCTGGCGACGGCGAGGCGGAAGTTAATAAAGGCAAATGTACTCAAAATAAAAAGCGGACTTATGCCCAAATAATAAGCGCCATCTTGTAATGGTAAAACCAAATCATAATAACAACAATTCAATTGAAGCAGTTCGGATTACTGTTGGAAAAAGTGCATATGGTATTAGATATTACAGTACACAAAATAAATACTTGTATTTTATGTCTTCAGCCCTGAATGGGCAATCATTTCAAGACAATTAATTCAATATCATTTGAATCAATAATAAATCAAATCCAGCATTCTCCAAAGTGCACCCAAATTCATTGTATACAGAGTTTGGGGAAAGTCTAAATACATTAAGACCCGTGGCAGCAATAATGCCCTACATGGGCAAACAGTGGGAATTAAGTCGTTCGTAATTCATTCCAGATTCACTGTATCTTCTAAATAGAAGTATGTGTTATAAAGTCTATCAGATAATCCCCTGACTCCTTACCACCCTAGTTTCTTTGATTCGTTGTTAAAATACTTTGGCATTGACACAGCTCATACTGACTTTCTTAAATCATTAATTACAGATGTGATATCAATTCTTCCCCCGCATTGAGACCTCCAGGTGACTTTGTTTGGAGTTCAATGATGTACCTCGACTCCAATCGTCTTAGCTTCCTCTTGTAATCTCCACCTCTCAAATCTTGTGGGATACAGTCTAAGCTAAAGAAGCTAAGCAAAGTTCTATCGCTGTTGTGGTGCGTGGCAAAATGACGAGCCATCCGGTAGTTCTAATCCTTATTAGCGATGGCCCGCTGATGTTCTAATATTCTTAGCTTCACTGCTTTCGAAGTGCTCCCTACGTAACGAAGTCCGCAGGGACATTTCAGGCAGTACACTACATGTGTGGTGGAACATGTTATGAATTTGGGGATTTTAATCTTGGCTTCCTTGTGGGGTACCTGATATGAAAGCACCCTCTAACTTGTACTGCAGGCCTTGCATTTCCCACATGGGTATGACCCATGCATGGCATGCAGTTCCCCTTTGGATCTTTCTTTGGACAGGTGGCTTTGTACCAACTTGTCCGCGACCTAGTCTTTCTGAACGTTATCATTGGGTGATCCGGTAGATCCTTGCCAATAGTGGCATCGGATTTAAGGATGCCCCAACTCCTTGACATGATGGCTCTCACCCTATTCGCTGCCACCGAATAGTTGGTGATTAAACTTATTATGCCATTACCACCCTTTGTTGCTCTGCTCTGTCTTTCAATCAAGAGTGTCTGCTTGTCAATAGCTGACGCTTTGCCTTTAGCTTGTTGGAGTACCGTCTGAGAATAGCCGCGTGATTTAAAACGTTTTATGCTTTTCTCAGCTGCTTCCTCAAAGTCCTTATCCAGGGAACTGTTGCGTTTTATTCTCAACAATTCCCCGTAGGGGATACTTTTTACGAGGGTTGCGGGGTGACTGCTCCGTCCGTGTAGAACAGAGTTCCCCGCTGTCTCCTTTCTGTAAAGCGCGGTCTGAATTGCGCCTGAGTCAACAAAGACCCTTAAGTCCAGAAAACTGACCTCTTTCCTGCTCATGTTGTGGGTGAAGTTTAGGTTCAGATCATTGATGTTTAGGGCTGCTATGTATTTCTCTGCTGAGGATTCCTATCCCCTCCAAATAAGGAAGAGATCGTCGATGTATCTCCTCCAGCAGATCACCCTGTCTACCCATTCTGCCTTGTCGTCCGCCCAGGCCACCTGCTTCTCCCACCAGCCCACGAATAAATTCGCGTAACTGGGGGCGAAGCAGGTGCCCATAGCCGTCCCCCTGATCTGCCTGTATCGTTGGTCCTGAAAAATAAAATTTTTATTATTTAAGCAGAATGATATAAAGTCCATAATCATCCTGCTGTGTTCCAGGTATCTGGCAGATCTCAGGTCCAGGAAAGTCTTCACCGCTTTCCTCCCATCAGTATGCCTAATACTTGTGTATAGGCTGGAAATGTCTAGAGTTATCCTCCCCAAATCGCTTTCCCACTCCACATCCTGTATTTGTCTAAGGAAGTCCTTGGTATCTTTGGTGTATGAACTCAGTTGAGTTACCCATGGGGCCATAAACGAGTCAATAAACTTAGACATATTTTCCGTCAGTCCTCCAATGGACGATACGATAGGTCTCCCTGGTGGTTTAGTGGAGTCCTTATGCACTTTAGGTAAATGATAAAAGCTAGGTAGTCTTGGTTGTTTATTCTGTAGGAATAGGTACTCTTCTCTGGATAGGATTCCTATCCTATATATATATATGCACTGTTCTGTCAATGGATGCATCATCTCAGCATCTTCCACTTTTATGAGCAGTGCTCTGACCATCTTTGTAGGGTCAAGGCTGCAATATACAAAAATGAATTAAGCACAATAAAATAAAAAGTTATCATAGTCACAGATAGTTTACATACTTTTCAGAATTCCACATTAGTGCATTGTGTTGTAGGGCATACATTTTCGTGTTTGAACTGTTTGTTTACTTTGGGGGATATTGACAAGGACCGGCGATACCTATCGCAAACACCAGTTAGCTGCAGTTTTTTTTATCGCAGCCTAACCCTGAAAACTATTGCCATGTTAGCGGTGTATTAACAAGCCG
This sequence comes from Lissotriton helveticus, assembly GCF_964261635.1. Lineage (NCBI taxonomy): Eukaryota > Metazoa > Chordata > Amphibia > Caudata > Salamandridae > Lissotriton > Lissotriton helveticus. The sequence goes on from NC_136073.1 coordinate 444,798,359, forward strand.
CCACTACATGGCGATAGTATCAGGGAATGGCAGTGACAACTGCCGCTAACTACAGCGCGATGGCGTTATAGGGCGATACCTAGCGATAGGCCTATTAGCGGCCGGAATACTCACGCTAGTCAACCCAACTTGCTTTTTTTGGCCTCTAATGCAAAAAAAAAACTCCAATATAAAACAATCATAAAAACAATTACATGCAGACTAGAGCAGCCAGGGCCAAGTGCAACACAGCAACAACTACACCTGCAAGCCAGCCAACATCCGAGATGACCAGGATGAGAGCCTTGATGCCTCGATGGACTTGCACCTGGAGCCTGTATGCCTGTGTGGACCTGCACCTGGAGCCTGGATGCCCCGCTGGACCTTCATCTGGAGCCTGGATGCCTCGCTGGACCTGCGTCTGGAGCCTGGATGCCTCGCTGGACCTGTGTCTGAAGCTTGGATCCTCGCCCTTCCTGTGACTGGAGCCTGGATGCCTCGCTGGACCTGCACCTGGAGCCTGGATGCCTTGCTGGACCTGCATCTGGAGCTTTGATGCCTTGATGGACCAGAGTCTGGAGCCTGGATGCCTTTGCTGGACCTGCATCTGGAACCTGAATGCCTTGCTGGACCTACGTCTGGAGCCTGGATGCCTAGCTGGACCAGCGTCTGGAGCCTGGAGTTGGATGTGGAGGAGCTGTGTAGTCGATGAGCTGTGGCGGTAGACATTGAGGTGTGACGATCGCCCGTAACTGGTGGTGAAGTCTGGCAGGTCGCATGGAGAGACGTTGCTGACCTGTGTGAGAAGACCCCCTTGCGACCCCTGGAGCTGTTAATGGTAGAGGCACTCCTGCGCACCAACGTAGTGAGGTCCACATCGCACACTATGATCCACCACTACACTGGGGTGCACAAAGGGGATTACCAACGCTGTGTGGCGTCTCCCTGCATAAAAAGGCCCCATGATGTTGGACTGGCCATATGCTGTGGATGGTAAGGGCCCTGTGGTACGCCGAACTTGTGTGTTGTGAGGGCTACAACTTTACGCCTAAGGGGGCCCTGCTGCATCAGTAGGTCCACCAGCGGACTAGGCGGCGACTGCTGTACCCAGCCTAGTGAAATCAAAATGAGCTGAGGCTCCTGCTGGCTGAGTCACAGATTTGGAGTGAGTGCTGTGGATTGCGCCACAGTGTCAATGTCCAGGTAAGGAGAAGGTGGGAAGCGTAGCGTAGCAGGGCCAGGGGGCGAGTCGCTCAGCCTATCACATGTAGATACATCAGACGCAAGCAGCAAGTCAGCTCAACAAGCCACCTAGCAGGACACAAGGTCGAGCACGTCACCTCCGCCAGTGGGTTCTTTACCTACAGCGACAACACTGGACTCTCCTGGACCAGCCATCATTGGTAACATCACGTCTTCACCTTGCCCACCAGACATCCCCGCCGTCATCGCACCCCCTCGCAGCTGGATCAAGGCCACTGAAGAACGCCTCGTACACTCCCTCTGCAGCAACACTCCACAAATGCTTCCAAATGATGACACCGCAGCGCACAAACACCACCAATGGATCTCCAACAGCGCCGACATTCGGGCACCCCTCATGAACGGCACAGCGTCAGTACCTTCTGCCTGCCTGATGGCAGGTATGAGGGTGATGCAGTGCCACAGCCATAGGCTGGCCCCATGCATTGCTGGAGTTGCCTCATGGTTGTGTATGCAAAAAAGGAAGGGGGTATCCCCGACTATGGTTCCTAATTCGGGATATATCAACCAGTTGAAAGAACAATTAATTAGGAACAAGAATCATTAATGGACTGAACTGACATCAGACATGTATCTGGACAAAATGCATGGTACAAAAATATATTTTTTATTATTTTTTGTTATTCAATTATCATTTAAAAAGCAGTCATTGTTATCTCCTGTATATATGTGATGAACAATCTACATATATGCAATGCTGTGTACATTATTTCATTTCCATTAGTTGTACATGTCATTACAATTCATTGTGTGGAGATTTTATTTTGGATATTTATCCAACTAGACAATTCAATCTAAAAACATGGCTAAAGAATACTACGCGCGTTTCGGCTGAGGGCCTTCATCAGGAAGCCATGATTAATCCAAATAAACCTGAAGGTCAAAGGATGGAATAGAGAACAGCCTTGGAGTGGCGTGTTGGTACTGTGCACAATAAGCTTATGCTGCGGAGGACGGTGTCTTAGGGACTGTGACTGTCGATGGTCCAACCGTGATTCACAGGGATTGAATTCTGTGTGTTCAGTCTGTCACGTATTGCGATGTTGGAGTCTATGGAGCCGGGGTCGTGATCTACAGTTTTGAAGAAAGGTACAGCTGATGCAACAGGGTTATCTGTGTGAACGATCCGCCGACTGGTGTTTAAACAGGGTCTATGGGTCGGGAACTTCTGTCCGCAGTGGGGGTGGGATGCAAATTCCGAGGTCATACAGATCTGATTCGGGCGTCCCGCATACGGTCCAATGGTGGAGTCCGTCCTTTGGCGTTTCAGTAGTACATCCGGGTGTACTACTGAAACGCCAAAGGACGGTACCAACACGCCACTCCAAGGCTGTTCTCTATTCCATTCTTTGACCTTCAGGTTTATTTGGATTAATCATGGCTTCCTGATGAAGGCCCTCAGCCGAAACGCGCGTAGTATTCTTTAGCCATGTTTTTAGATTGAATTGTCTAGTTGGATAAATATCCAAAATAAAATCTCCACACAATGGATTGTAATGACATGTACAACTAATGGAAATGAAATAATGTACACAGCATTGCATATATGTAGATTGTTCATCACATATATACAGGAGATAACACTGACTGCTTTTTAAATGATAATTGAATAACAAAAAATAATAAAAAATATATTTTTGTACCATGCATTTTGTCCAGATACATGTCTGATGTCAGTTCAGTCCATTAATGATTCTTGTTCCTAATTAGTTGCCTCATGGTTGTGACATGACTGCAGCAATGCTTGACTTTAGCGCAGACAGATACATCAGTATTCCTGACGTATCTTTCATTACTTGTGTCATGGAGCGCTTTCCAGTGAATACAGCACATCCATGCTGTTGCAAGAAGGGCGTGGTGAGAAGTGTTGCAACGCTGTCTTGTTGCAGGGCTGCAACGCTTTTAATGACTGGGATCCAGGAATGCACACTATCTTATTGATGGTACGCATTTCATCACTGTAGTTTTGTCGCAGGGCAGCGCTGCAACATTGCTTGCAGTGCTGTCCAGCACCAAAACCTGCTGAGATGTGGCCCCAAATGTTATCCCCATTTTAAAGACCAGCTATTTACTGGTCTGAAGTAACTGGTTCTAACTACAGTTAGAGCCAGTTTTTTTGGTCTTCAGAAGTTCAAGGATCCCCTTGTGAATATGGAGTAGTGGTGTTTGCCGGCGTTTTTGCACTGGAATGCCTCTCCTGCATATAATTATTGTTAACAGAAGTGGCAATCTTTATAACTGATGTTTTCGCCTAAAAACTGTCGCTAACGTCTGATAGTGACAGCTTGGTAATAGGGCGATTAAATTATTGCCGCATTAGCGACAGAAAAGTGCAGCTAACGCGATAACTCCTTGCGAATATGCTCCTTTACTTAACTGGAAAAATATTTTTCACTTTGCATTACGTAGGTTTTGCAACATTTATAACATCAACTTGAAATATTTTGGTGGTCTGTACCAATGCATATTAGTTAGCTATGGAATGAAAGCATTTATTCTCAGTAATGCTTACAATCTGTTAAACCTGAGCCACAGGCACCAGAAGTGCTGTAGCAGGGTTGACATGGGCCCCAATGCAAACAAGGAAAATAGGCCAATGGTCACCCAGTTTGCCATTTGAAAACAGCTGTAATTGGAGTGTAGTTAGCATCTCAAACTTCTGGGCCCCAGTGCCACTGCACCTGCTGACCTATTGATATTCATGACCCTAAGCGCCATGCCTTGCATGCAATCCTTCAGGGTAAGTCTTGGTAAATAACAGCAGACCTTGCTGAGAGAAAGATGATGCAACAACGTTTTATTTTGGAAAAATGCTAAACAGAGGAAAAAACACATTAAGCAACAGGATGACTGAGCAGTTCTCTTTTGTTAAAGGAATTTCAGAATTTAGTTAGATTGCTATGCTGTTAAAGGGAGACGTAAAGAACATTGGCAAACTTCCTTCGCCAATTATTTTACTGCATCATCGGAATGTGTAGGACCAGCCGTTTTTTGCAGTTTGAAACAAATGGGCCCAATTCACAAATATTTTCCTGTGACTTACTCTTGTGCTGCTGTAGGCTAACTCCTTAAATTCTGGTGAAATTCACGAGTAAGGTAGGTGTACCGCAAGAGAAAGTCACAGATATCTGTGTGTTCTATGTGTGTTTTTTTAGGCAGGTACGAGTCCACATTGTGGTAGACAGGGTCAGACTGGGACAAAAAATAGGCCTGGGTAGCAAAATAAAAGTGGCCCCCATTAGGGAACCAGATAGCTAAAGATGTAGCCCACATATGAAAATCAGGCTGGTTATAAACTTGTACAGACATGGAGTATGGGATATGTGTAAGGCATGAGAAACTGCAAACTTTTGTGCTTGCTGCCGTCAATGTTTGTGGTCATATCAGCGAAATCAACAGGCCCACACACTGCTAAAAAAAATGCCCACACACTGATCTGTTAAAGTAAAAATACCTTCAAGGAATTTTGCTCAACAAAGTTTTTGGGAATTATTTAGATTCTTAGTTGTTAGACCCAGAGTCAATGCTAGTCTTGTTACATCAATAAGCAACTTTGTTAGTCTTTTCAAAAAAGTTGTGCTAAATGTCACAAAATATGGAGCTATTAGTCTCAGAACAGAAATGGAGTGTAGAAGCAGGTGTAGATAGAAAAATCAATGTTATATGTAAATTTTCATAGCATAGGGTGCAATACAGTGTATCAAACACAATGTTACATGAAGTACATAATACAGATTTGAATCAACTTCTCTATAACAAGAGTACAAGCTTTTCTTCATAAAAATTAAAATACAGTTGTGGAAGAAAAAGCGTTGTGTGGTTTTTTAGGCAGGTATGAGTCCACATTGTGGTAGACAAAAAATAGGCCTGGATAGCAAAATAGGCCTGGGTAGCAAAATAAAAGTGGCCCCCATTAGGGAACCAGATAGCTAAAGATGTAGCCCACATATGAAAATCAGGCTGGTTATAAACTTGTAAAGACATGGAGTATGGGATATGTGTAAGGCATGAGAAACTGCAAACTTTTGTGCTTGCTGCCGTAAATGTTTGTGGTCGTATCAGCGAAATCAACAGGCCCACACACTGCTAGAAAAAAATGCCCACACACTGATCTGTCAGGTCAGCCTATCATGCACTGACTGATTGCCCAAAAGGCCAGTCATGTGCTGGTGGTAGATGCTCCACAGAGGATGGATTGCTTTGCCCTTCTTATCTCTGGCTGCCAAGTGAGTGTTACTTTGAGATGTCTTTGATCCAAAGAAGGTCAGGAAAAGTGTGGCCCAATTCTCATAGCCATTGTATCCCTAATCTTAAGCTTATGGCAACAAATAAGTCAATTTATGCCTATCAAGTATCCGAAGAAGGATATCTAGCACTAGTTAATTGCTTTAACTCTAGGTAATAATATGCCATGACTTCATATAATCTCACAATAGTAAACAGGAGTGGAGCAGATCAGGAGTGGAGTGCCTTACAAATTTCTTGAATGCCTACAAACTTGTGAGCTTGTAGAGATTCACAAACTAATATTTTCCACCAGGCAAATGATCAGATATTTGCTCCAGTTTAGGACAGGCATCACACCCCTTGCAGTGTTCAAATGAAAATGGAACACCCTACAGACAATCTTGAGGGTGTAGGAGAAAGAGTTTCTTCATGGGAGAAAATGTTTTCCCGATTGATAAACACATCACAAAAAGAAAAAGTAGATTGTAAATTCACAGTGGGACTGCCTTTCCGAGTGTCTAAATGTACTCTATATGCAATTGGGCTTCAGGAAAATAGCAACTCATTAAACTATTACATGGCAGTGGTATCTGGAACCCTGTATCTGATTCAGCTCTCTAAGAGTACTCCAGTGTTTGTGAATTTACAAAAGTAGATCATTTGAATATTTTAGTAGGAGTGCTTTTAGGCACACATTGTAAGGTTGGAAAACTGAATAATGAGAGTGTTTGTGAGGCTGCGGATGCAGTTCTGTGGAAGGAGATATCTGAGCATGGTGGGTGTTCAACGTATGCAAAGTGTCCAACTGGGTGTCTAGTGTATTTGTGAACCAGACAGATACCTATTGAGTGATACAAGGATGAGTGCATCTGGCAGGGCAGATTGGATAGTTTTCATGCTGGAGAAAAATGTGTCAAGTATGTTCATGCTGAGGAGATTGATGCTTAAAATATGCATGGTGGACACAAAGAGCAAGAAAAGCATGTGCAGTGCAAAATGGAATGCCTTAAGGCCTTATGTTCTTATATGTATAAAACTATACAGAATCAAAAACTACCCAAAATATAAAGCACATATGTGGGGATATGTCGCAAGACGCCATGTTGTTTCAATTCAGTTGTGTAACTAGAACCATGATTGCAAAAACAGAGAAAAAGTGTGTCGGCCATATTGAGACAAGAAGATAATACTAAAATAAAGCATGTAGCAATTGATCGGCATTTCTTGCCGTGTTATTTCAATTCAATACTGTTAGAGATAATGCTAATATAAAGGACGGTCTGATAAAATATCAACCAGCGTGATGTTGACTAGAGCAGAAAATCTCATATCCCAGTCTGTTAAGTATTACGTGGAAAAAAACTAAATAAAAAAATAAAATAACGATAACGTTGTATGAAAAGTGTCAACTGAAAGATATATCGACTTGAGATTGTAACAAGTGAGACCAGTGATAAATATTTTTAATATACAAATAAGCCCCAGCAGGTGCAGTTGGCGGCCATATTGTAATGTAGTGCAAGACAGGAACTTATTACTGGGCTTGTTCGATATTAAAGAAAAAAAATGGGGAAAAAGTAAGAAAAATCAGAAAAAATCCATAAGAGTATGAAATAACTCAAATACAAACATATCGATTTGAAATTGTAATAAATGAAAATAGTGATGAAAATATCACTGCATATATAAGCCACTGCAGGCGCGATTGGCAGCCATGTTAGAATGTAGTCCAAGACCAAAGGTCATACGATATAACAAGGTGTAAAGTTTAGGAAGACTCTATTATACATAAAAAATATACCACGAGTGTAAAATAGGCTATAGGTAAGAGTTGTTTGGCCCCCAAAAAATGGAAAAGCATCCATTATTGGTGTAACAATTCAGATATATATTGCATAGAAATGTGCCCTACTAATGAATAAAAAGAAATATAGAAAAAGAAAGCTGTTTCCAAAAGACTATATAAACCATTTGAGAAAAACACTTGAATAAGATCACCTTACAAATATTGACACTAAGACATAGTATTGCTAAAGGGCAACATTGCTTTAAACATATTGAACAATATCACAAAAGTTCATCTGTGGCAATAGATTGTTACATATTTACAAATCTTAACATCATTTATTACAGGAAATAATGGAACTCATTGTTCTGATTCAGCCCAAATTTTGCACTTCTAAGGCGACTAATCCATGTGGCCTGAGAACTAGCTCTCTATTACCACCCCTTTCGTTGGCTTTGACATGTGCAATGGCATGGAACTCAATATTCTTTTCATTTGGATGTTCTGTAAAGACATGGTTGGCCATAGGGTGTTTTAGCTCACCATTATTAACATGTTCCTGTATGCGTATTTTTAGGCTACGAATACTACTGAGAGTCTATTGAATGTATATTAGACGTACATTAGATATCTAAGGTACAATTGTCACCTTTGGTAGTAGGGTGTGATAGCACCTCTGTAAATACAATGATATGATTATGAAAAAAAAAACTTCACACATAACTTGATTGAAAATAACAAACCAATAAATAAGGTGCATTAATTTTCCCATTAGGGACCACTACTACCATGTTTAAACGTATTTTAAATGTATATGTTATAAATTGTTTGCTTAATTATTGTTAATGTTTTTAATATAGTTTGAAAATTGTTATTGGTTTTTAAATTGAATGTAATAATTTTTTGTGAGTTTTAGTACCTTAGTGGGTTGTGGAATTTATAGGAGTACAGGGTTGAAAGTCAATTAATTATAATTTAGGTGCTTTGTTTGGTTTTGTAGAGGTATAGGATGGGAATTAAATGAATTACAATTAATTAATCATTACATTTTAGTTAATATCAATTGATAATTATTTGTTGTTAATTGTATAAATCATTTTTAGGGGTATAGGATGGGAAGTAAATTGATTGTAATTAATTATTCATTTGTATAATTAATAATGATTATTTAATTGATAATTATTTATCTTAATTGCATAATTCATTTAAAAAAAATAAGTACAAGTTGTGGTGTTTGTAGGGTTATAGGGTGGGAAGTTAATACATTATAGTTAATTTACAATTACTTATTATTATAATTAAGTATTTAATTGATAATTAATTAAATAGATTGTGTATTACATACTTTTTGTTACATTTGTTTTAGTGTGTGATGTGGTTTTTGTATGGGTAAAGAGTGTGTAGGTAATTATAACATTCAATATTTCATGTTAATTTATAATAATTTTTAATTGATATTTAAATATGTACATTGTGTAATTAAGATATTGGTTAAGTTATATATTAGGTGTGAGTTTTTCATTTGTGAGGGTAAAGGATGGAATGTTAATTAAATACAATTAACTTATTATTAGTTAATTATTATTAATTGTTTAATTGATAATTAATTATTTTGTCTTTATATATTAGGTGTGGGTTGTTGGTTTTGTATGGATAAAGAGTGAGAAAGTAATAAATATAAATATTTTATTAACTGTTTATCCATATTTTGATTCATAATTAATTATGTAAAATGTGTAAATATTATAACTTTAAAAAAATAGATGTTTGTTGTGTAGTTTGTAGAGATATAGGATAAAAAGTTATTTAAGTATTAACACATTTAAAAATAATTACATTTTTTAGTGATGTTATTTATTTTTGTACGTGTTAATTGTGTTGTGCTTTTTAATTTTAAATAACATTGTATTTATTGGTTGTTATTATTGTGAGAATATACAGCATAATAATGATGCTGGACGGTCAGACCATCCGCTGACACCACGGCAGTGCTGGGACTGCCCAACAGGCAAATGGCAGTCTGACCACCAAATTACGATGTGCCTGCCGGACTGAAACGTGGAAAAGTGCTCTATAACACTGTGGCCTCTGCTACGGCCCTGCAAATGGGCCATAGGACAAGCCACAGTGTCATAGAGCACTTTGTGCACTTTTGTGCACTGTGTGCCAGGCACCTGTGCATGAATATGTGTGAGGCACTACATGTGCCCCCAGGGCCCCTTTACAGTAGCCCATGGGGATGTGGGCCCTGCTTGGTGCCCCCATATTACTTTTCCAACTGCCATTTCATGGTGCTCGGACTTCCATGAAAAGGCTGTTGGAAAGGGACATTGTAATCCCTACAGCTCTGCCTGCACAGGCACAATAACGTTTCTTTGTGTGTTGAAATGTATGCTTGACAATTATTTTTACTTTGTGTCTTGAAATTTATTTTGGCGTCCAGTTGACTTAGTGCACTGCTAATACTGCACTGCCCTATCTATTAGGGCTTTTCCTCTTTGATCAAGTGCTACCTCGTCGTCCACTAGCAACCATATTGACTTTTATGTTTCAGGTTCCTTTTATGTTGCCTTATTGTATTGTACTCATACTGTTTCTTCATGTCAACATTAGTTTCTTTTTGTACTGCGCTCTGATACCTGTCTGGGTTTTGGTCCCGCTTTATAAAACTTTTCAAATAAAAATAAATAAACACATGTACAAAGAAAGACACCTTCCTATAACTATGATACGATGATTAATTCTACACAGAAAGGTCTGTAAAACTAAAAACAATCTTCCTAAGAATGAGTTCCATTTGATCCTCTGTTCCAAGGATTCCTATTGAACAGCTCTGCTACAGTGAAAATAGTTTTGGGGCCTTGTCACTATAAAAAGACCATTAACATTAAGGGCCTAATTACAAGTCTGGAGGTCCTTGGTCCACCAGACTATAAGTTCGGCAGCTGTGGTAGTCTTTCTGCCACCACATTACAACCTTTGCGGTCGTGCCACCCTGGGGCCGCCGACTCCACCGGGGAATCACCATTCCTTGGCCCGATGGACTTGAGACAGAATATGATTAGCAGGACCGCTGCAGTCCCGTCAAGCATATTACAACTTTCCTCACTGGCACTGATTTCATGGAGGTCCTACAGGGCCCCCTTGTGCCTCCCTCCATGTGGATGCACACAGAGGAGCACAACATGTGCCCCCCTGTGCACATGCACCCCCTGTTCCTGCACTGCATGGCCTTCATAATCCATGCTGTACTGGAACTTCCTTTGACGTTACCATTGCAGTGCCTTTTTTATAGGCACTGCCATGGGAACGCCAAAGAATCGCCCGTCAATGACTGAAAAAGTCATAATACGGCAGGTGATTCTAATGTGGGTATGGCGGTGCAGGGGTGAGTCCGGTCCCACCATCACACTGCCAAACTCGTAATCGGGCCCTAAATGTTTACGCGTCCTATTTCTTAATAGTATGAAGCCTGCTTTGTTTGAATGAAGGCATTTTTAGGGGGTAACTTATTCATATTTAAAAGGAGGGATTAGGCCTTTCAAAAGAGTTATTATGACAGGTCGTAAATGCTGTTTTATACAGCCTACAGTGTTATGCCTGCAGGCATGTTTACACTGTCAGTGTAGTGGGTGGCAGAATGGGTGCTATAGTTCACTAGTGACATTTAACCCACAGGCCATGGGTACACTTGGTACCATACACTAGGGACTTATTGGTAAGTTAAATAAGGCAATTAGGAGTATAGTCAACTTTGACATGTCTTAGAGGCCAAAGCACATGCACATAGGGCCTGGTTAGCAGAGTCCCAGTGCACACAGTCAAGAAAGAGCAGCATCAGTCCAAAACAATGGGGTGATCATGCAGAAAGAGGCAATCTCTTACAATTTGTATCTAAATATCAACAATGTATTAAGATTGTATAGTCAATAAAGCTAGTTTATTGAGCGAAATAAATATAAAATATGCTTAACATTTTTACTAATTATGTATCTTCTGAAATAAAATAATTAAATCATTAGCAATGGGGTTATTATTTCAATAAAAGTGCCAGGCATTGAATAAGTATAATGATCGGAAGTTTCATAAATAATTCTGTTAGGTACAACTATCTTGACTCTAAAAGAAATGCAATTGTATATTATATCAGCAAAAGATTTGATTGCACATTTTTCAGAAATACAAACTAATTCATACCATAAGAAGATAACATTATAGAAGGGCAATACTTCAAGAAAATTATTAAGAACTAGAAAAATATTGCAATTTATATAAAGTGCCATTTGTGATAGAGAAGTAAGCCATCTAAGGGTAAATACGCACGGATCAGGTGACCACATTACTTTTCTGTTTTCAATATTTCCTTATTGGTTTTCAAGATAAAACAATTACGAAAAATAATTCAAGAAACAGTTTCACTCATGTTAACCACCTTAGAAGAGAGCATCGCCGAATATACAATAATAATTAATAAAACCATTCACATGATGGAATATCCTTATGTGCTTCAAACGGAGATGGGGATGATGGTGTCCCCTGCCTCAGTCAATGTGCTGCAGCCGCAGTCCTGAGTGCAAAGCAATACTCAGGACCCAAAAGCTGCACAGGTCTCATGGTTGCCAACCCCCTTGGGCATATTTCAGGTCGCCAAGGCCTGCAAAGCTGTTCTTTAGTAAGGCAGGGGTACTCCCATTTCTACGGTGCCACATGGGGCCATTTCCACTGAAGGGTACCTTCATGCCCCTCACCCACCATCTGAAGCATACAAAAATCCAATAATGTTGGCAGAATCATCCTTTTGGCCTTACTGAATGGGTAGAAAAATTCACAGAGTGGCCATCTCACCCCTTGGCTGGCTTCACCCCACCAGGAGTACATTATTAAACAGCTATTCAATTATATGTTGCAGTGAGTCACACATTTTAAGTTACTGATCACTAATAAGAAAAATAGATATATATTAAAAAGAAGAAAAGAAGGAAAAAAGGACATGTTAGAGATAATTAATTATTATATAAACATAAATGTTCCTACAGTTTTCCTTTCCATGTGTCACTATAGTGTTTTTTAACAAAAGCCCAACCAGAGCACAGTGGTGCAGCCGCATATTTTGTATACTGTTTGTGGGTAGTATAATGGCAGCTGTACTGTAACACAGTCAGGAAGAACCATTTGTATTGAATGTGTTTCTCTTGCAGCTCCTGCATAACTCTTTGTTGTTTCCTTCATCTATGTGGTATGGCTGTTGAAAGATATTGGGATAATGTGGATGCTGAAAGATATTGTGAGGTGGTAATGTGACTATCGCCATCCACAACAGACTCCGTGCATCAGGCCTGCATCATTCTTTAATCTTGAGTCTGAAGTTTTAGCTCACATGGCCTGATGTTGTGGTTTTCAGATCATTGCCCACCCTTTGTATGTCCGAATGCACTAAGCTTATGCTCTAAATTCCAAAGGAGCAATACATTCTTTCATAACTCACCACCTCCACCAATGACCAGATACACAGGGATACATGGCCTAGTGGTAGAAATGGGTGGAGTCCGCAGGGCTCCTCTTTAAGCCCCACACTTTTTAACCTCTAAGTGGTACCCCTAGCAGCCATCATCCATTCCTGTGGAATGGAGGTAGTGTTGTATGCAGATGACACGCAGATCATGGTATCAATCTCTAAGAGCTCATGTTCGTTAGCTAAGAATGTTCGATGTTGCATGACTAAAGTGGCAGATTGGATGTCAGGCAACTTTCTAACACTGAATGGGGACAAGACGGGAGGGCTGGTTTTTGGCCCAGGGGCACCAAGCTGGAATAGCAGCAGTTGGCCTCATTCTCTAGAGACGTGTCCTACTCCAGGAAAAAAGGGCAAGAACCTTGGAGTATTGATGGACCCTGAACTCAATTTCAACACCCAAACTAATCGCACTATCACTACCTGCACTTGGATTATAAGGATGCTGAAGAAAATCTTTCCTCTCATCCAGCAGCCCGCATGCAAGCAGCTCACTCTCACCCTTATAATGTCCAGACTCGATTACTGCAACTCACTTTACCTAGACTCGAACAAGAGTATGCAGTACAAACTCCAGGTGGTGCAGAATGCCCTTGTGAGACTGGTTCTGTACATTCCTACAAGAAATTTGGCTGCCAAGGGTCTAGAAACCCTTCCCTGGCTTACAATTAACAAGCGCATCATCTTCAAATCTCTCTGTATGGTCCATAAGGCTCTCTATCTCCCCTATCCAGCAAGATTAAAATCCATTTTGAGCTGGTAATCCCCGGGCAGGTCCCTTTGCTCATATTCTAATCTACAGCTTCACATACCCATAACCACAAGAAAGAGATGGGGTGACAGAGCATTCTCGACTGCTGCCAGTAAACTCTGGAAAACTCTTCCAAAAACATGAAGGCCATCTCCCTGGTCATGCCCTTTGGAAAGGCTCTTAAGACTCGGTTATTCTGTGTGTAGATACTTCCTGAATCAACTATACTTCTTGGATGGTTAATCTACAGTGCCTTGACGCCTGCGGTTAACTGTCGCGCTTCATAAGCTCAAAATCAAATTGCATCAAGAGGGGAATGGGATAAGAGAGAGAAACAAAAACACAGGACTCAGCCTCTCTGACTCATTACTTTTGTTGATCAAGGATATCTGCAGGATGTAGTGGATATCTCTGAAACAAAGAGATGCCTTAACTTACTTGCCATAGAAGGTTCTAAGCTTAACTGTTATAAAGAATGTTGTACCTTAGTAATATGTTTGTGTAACTAGGTCTCTGTATTTTGATGATCAAACTTGTAATTCTTGCAAACTAAACACTCAAAAAATGAGTACCCCAGATCGATGTTCATTAACACTTCTCCCTATGCCTTGAATCACTACCTCAATTATCATCGCTATGAATTTCAGTGGAAGATGAGTTATAGTTTCTACTTGACTCTTGTAGAACTGCAAGGTAACCAACAATGTTAATATGTTGTTGTTTCCTAGGTTTGGCAATCCATATGCACACATTTTATACTTGTCATTCATACATAGCAGGGACAACAAAGTCTAAGAATCCTTCCAATTGCATTACAGGAGTATTCCAAGATCCATGTGTCAAGGTCTGGCCCTCCGGCAGCATAGTATCACTATTGGCTAGCAAACATGTCATGGACCTTGAGGGAAGTTGTACCTAGAAATCCAAGAGACCCACCATCTACCCTGAGTGCAAAAGAGTAAGGGTGGGTGGTGTTCACGGAGTTTTACTCCACGGAATTTCACGTAGTAGCACAAAAACTCAGTGCAATTTCATGGAGCTTTGTAATCACGTTATGTGTGTGCCCTCAAAACGGTGCAGAGCATGCAACAGCTGAAAATGCATGCATGCCATGGCCGCTCTAAAAAACACAGCCAGCACAAGCAGTGTTTGCGCTGGAAAACGAGGTAGAATCATCATGACACAAAATAATGTTTTTTAGTTTGCCTACCTGTAGGCTGCTGGCGCTGTTCATGTTCAGCTCTCACAGTGTTATGCTCTTTGCAGTTCACATATCAGTCATGCAGCTCGTTGTAGCCTGATGATGTATCTGCTCTACGGGTATAATAAAAAAAATGCTTTTTTACACGCTGCGCCAGAAGAGATGGGCATGTGGCCCAGAAATGCAGCAATTAACTCTGGGGGGGTGGGGGGGGGAATAAACTAGCACAAAGAGGGTGCAAAAACACTACCCTGCTCTCTCTAGTTTCCTTTTTGGGGGTGGGGGAGCCAACTGTGAGCACACCAGAGGTAGACCAACCAGCAGGGAGTCAGCAGCACAGGGGCTCATTAAATAGTTTTGAGCAGTGAACTCCTGCACTATGTGGGCGGTGGAGTTTTTTTTAAACTCAGTGCTCCACCGAAACGCAGAGTAGGCAAAACTCAGAGAGCTTCGTGGGTGGAGTGGAGTTTGCTGCCGAGCAGTACATGGCCTGCTTGAGTTGTATTTTATTGTCGGAACTCCTCCACATTGTGTGATCACTGTGCTGCCTCAGGCTAGACAGCACCGACATTTCACAATGACCCCAGCCTATCTTTCCCTGGAAGAACTAAGGGGCACATTAGGATGGCGGGCAGACATGTCCGCCCTCCATCCCGTCGTACAAAGGGACCGCCCGCTATAAGGGTGGGGGTCCCGTGGGTGCCATTAGGATGTGCCCGCAACAGTGGCGGGCGCATCCTGCATTCCTAACATTGTGGCGGGTGGTGCACTCAGCATCGCCCGCCACAATGCCAGGAAGGCATGTTGTGCACTTCCAAGCACAACATGGCAGGCACTGCGCGGTGCCTGCCATGTTGTGCATGGAACTGCAGGGAGGTACCCCATGTGCACCCCCAGCCCCTGGGGTCCCTGGGGAACCTCAACGGGCCCCCAAGCAGACTCCACATGCCTTTCCGTGGTGGCAATGCCGCCACGGAAAGGCATTTCAAACCCCACATTCTAATATGGCTGGCGGTGTCTGAAAGACACCGCCACCATATAGAACCCTTTTCCGCCCGGTCAACATGGTGACCGGGAGGAAAAGCGGTGGACGGTCTTTCCGTCCACCGCGGACCCCCGCAGCCATTGTAATATGGCGGGGGGGGGTCATTTCTGCATGGATGGCGGCAGGGTCGCCACCGCCGGCCCGGCGGGGGTGATCCGCCCGCCATCCTAATGGGGCTCAGAGTGTGAGTATGCTGCTCCCCACATACATCCAATACCAAGCAGTAAGCAATACTTCGAGCCCTGCTTCCTGACACTGTGCCCCTGTAAAAATCTGAGTCCTCTTGCATCACCCCTGAAAAAAGCTTTGTTAGACATGCTTAAATAACATTGCCTTCTCCACTCTCACTTAGGTTGTTACCTTGATATTGTACCTTCTGGACCTGTTCTAAAAATGCCTTCATTTTCTAGGAGGGTTTTAGTTTGAAACTTCAAGTGAGATACATTAGTATGGAGGAGTTGATCTGATTGAGCAGTTGTCAATTTTTAGCTTCCTGCCTACTGGAGTTGCTGTCAAACCTCCATCAACTGCTTTTTAACAATGAAATCCAGATCCAGTGAAGTAATAAGTGGGGTTTGTTCTGTAATAAAACCTACACCTCTTTTAGATTTAAACACATTGGCAGGAAAGAACTTGCTTGTTAAAATATATTTTAATATAGTTTGCAAAACATTTATCACCAAGCAACGTGTTGGCTCACCTGCTCTATTTCAGGTCAGTGGAAACACCAGGTATTCAACTGTATAGCCTCCACTGGATCCAGTAGTGTAAACCTGTGACTTGGAGGCCTGTCTGCCAAAAGGCTTCCAGGTCACAATGAAGGTCGACCGGACCTCCCTATTGGGAAGGGGTGATCATAATTCTTTTTCCCTGTCTGTGTTCACCATGTAGAATGCACTCCACATGCAGGTAAAACATTTCCTGCACGTCTGGACCATTTATTTTCTTTTTTAGAGAACACAAACTCCTGTTTTGGGATTTTGTTTCCTCCAAATAAAATTGCAACCAAAGCAGCCACTTTAAATATGGTATCTACTCGACAAACAAGCAGTGCTGTGAAGAGACGTGGCACCAACATCACTTACATATTTTAGCTATGTTGCATTCTTTGTTCAGTGTTACTGTTGGGGTTGAATATTTAGGTATATTGCCCCAAAGACTGCAGACTTTATCCTTAGTTTTCTGCGGCTGCAGAAAGGTGTTTCATCACTCTAGAAAAAGTGCCATCACAATCGTCACTAAGGCAAAATTTGATGTTTAGATATTAGGGGAAGTGCGAGTAGTAAAAGTGCAGAAAGTAAACATGGCCACTTTCTTAACTCATTGATATTTACTGTTAGGGAATAATGTGGACAAGAGGAATCCGATTTCCGGCCCACGAGGGCACTCCTAAAGTAGGTACAATGAAGAGGAGACATATTAAATGACCGAGAAGGAAAGGAGGAGTTAAAACATACCAGATGAAATGCTCTAACACTTTACTGTTGACTTGATTTAATTCCTGGAAAGGACATGAGAACGCAACAAGAAAGTTTGTTATTTGTAATCATTTTCCCTAAACTAGATCAACATGGCTTGCATGCAGCAGGCATTCCGTAGCAAAACCACATGCTTCATAAATGAGAGCAGGGACTTGCGGTTAAACCTTCCAACAGAGAGGAACAGTGTTGCACTGCATAAAAAAAGGAGCAAAGAGGAAAAAACTAATTAAGCAGATGAATGACTAGAAATTTGCCTTTAATGACTGCCAAATATAATGATGGCCTCTTATCATTACACCCTGTGCTTTGGTTGCTTTCCTTCCTGCAAGTAGGGGGCAAGAAAAAGGCAACACTGTAACCCGGCACATTTCTTTTAATGCACAGTGTTCTGCCAACAAAGTAACTGAGTTAGCGATCTAGGGGAGGGTCTCAAAACGTTTTTGACTGGCGCTGATAATTAAGCTGGTGCTCCTCAGCTGTTTTACCTCAGTATAATAAAAAATGAAGTGGTAATGTAAGACAAGATCGTAAGTACGCATTTGGTGTCGTGCATTTTGTTTTGCTCGTGATGCGTTATGTTTTTCTGCTGCTGTCTTTTTTTGTGGTGAATTATTGCAATGTGATTTTCTTTTGTAGTGCTGTAGTTTTTGCGTTACTTTTTGTTTTGATTTTTTGGTTGTCCTGAGCCATGTTCTGTTTTAATGGTGGTGTTCTATTGCTTTGTGTATGTTATTATGTTATGTTTGGTTGTTTACTTTGCACATGTCAATAAATGCTGCCGTATTTCCAGTCAAAAGAAGCACATGCCTTGAAGGTTCCTGTGGAAAGCAATCATTTACCACTTTCTAGTGAGGTAATATAGCACTGCTCCAGCTCTTCAAACACTTGAGATACCAGTCAGCCTCAAACTGTGGCCTCTTGTGCTCGCTTTATTTGATATAGCTTTGGGATGTTTCCAGGTGCAGACCATGACACTGTCAGCACACACCCATCCCTGGCCGTTGAAATGAGTGCCAATAGGTTGGTTAATTGTGTGTAAAATGTTTGCTATAGAAGTGCACTAATTATTATTGTGCTATCAAACATCCAATGCTAGAAAACGTTCAAACACTTGAGGCATAACTACTGTGCCCAGATGTAACTGAGCAAGGGATCCCAAGTGACTCCAGGATGGCACAGAAGGGCTTTGTACACAGTGATACTTTTTTTAAATGGGACAAATCGTGCATACTATAGCACTATCTACATCACAATAAACAGCACCATTTTGCAAAAATTATGGCCAAAAGGACTTACTTTTAAAGGCAGATGGGTTGAGCGAATCATATAATATTAAAAAAATGTCATTTTCTGCACAATAAACCTAGCTCTCCGCGTTGATTATGAGATAGGGACTTCTGTAAAAGAAAATAGTCAAATAAATGGTGAGCAACAGAGAACTTTAGTTCACAAATAACCAAAAAGTGGGCCGACCAATATTTTCACATTTTTATGCAATTTGACAAGGTTTCATACCACTTTTTAAAACATTGCATCTCTTTACACCTTCCACTTTTTCCCATACTGAGCCTGTTATGTAATTTATTTGTCCTCTATATCATGATCAAGAATGTGTGTGAAAAGGGTAAAAGGCCAAACATGTAAAGTCACCTACGAACACCAAATAAAAAATTATTACGGAGTAATTGCTTGTCATGAATCAAGCTCTTCTTTATTTAATATTCAATAACAGCTTCAATGTATTAGCCAACGCTTGTTTCGTAAATGGATGTTTTTGCCACTGACTTTTTCAGGGCATGTGCAAGGAGGCATGTGTCAAGTCAATGAAGGACAAGAAATTACTCGTCACTTCATAGTAAATTCACAACTCACCATAAGAATACACTGTGGTAGTACCCTGACAGGATTTTGCAGTTTGGAAAATTATAAAGGTAGGGTCTCCCGAATCCAGCATCGGTAGCCAACATCGCTGTGCACAGCCTTTGGCTATGCACAACTAAGGTTGGCCACAGGACCTGGCCTTCTGCCAGGTCCTGCATTAACCTGCCATAGACAGCCAGAACTCATTATCCAGGGTTGGCCACATTCATACGTCCAACCTGCCTTGAGCGGCAACACACTCTGCAGCCAACTCTCGCAGGCTCTTTTTTTTCAGGATTCAGGAATTCTTCATGGGATTTACAAACCTTCACCAGCATGTGGACCTATGTTCAACTTTCTGCAGGGTGGCACAATCCTGGATTCAGATTTACAGAACCCACAAACAAGTTAACATGGATCTATGAAGCCTGCTGTGGGGTTGCTGTCCCATGCTCATAAAGTTTGCACATGGTTTGTGGCCGCCAGCTGGGATTTGTGGACCTTGGGATTCCCCCCAGCCCAGGGGCTGCAAACATTTCCCCAGGATCTGCCAATCTCGAAACAAAATCTGCATTTCTTTGATTTTGTAATTACTGGGTTCTTCTTTGGACCTCCCCACATGGGCCTGAGAGTCAGCCTATGCACCTTTATGGTATTCTTTGGACACAGGCACTGAGTCCCCATGTCCTGTAGTGGTGATTGCACCGTATTTACTGATATTGCAGCCAGCCAGTCGGAGGGCTTCCCTTTTGTAGACTAAACACTGATTTCTCAGAACTGAAATGGAAGACGAGATGAAGCCTACTCATCATTCAGATTTAAGTATTTTTTCCATTTTGGGGCGCAAAGGTCCTCAAAACCTAGTTTGTAGATCTCAGCAGAGGAGCAGCAGTGGACACAGCACAGAAGCAGAGGAGGCAGCAGAGGGGAACTGTAGGCAGCAGAGGAGAAGTGGAGTCAGCAAAGGAGTAGTGGAGACATAAGATGAGCAGTGATGGGAGATGAGGCATTAACATGAGGTGAAAGGTGCAGCAGAGGTGCGGCACGTAGGAGTGCACTGCAGCACCTCAGCAGTAGGCTGTGGGCAGAGTGTTTGGCCTCTCTGGCCCTTACGCTCACCGCAGCTAACACTGTTGGGATTTTTCCTGTTGCCGCCACTTTGTATCTAGAGTGGAGGACCGGAGGGAGCCAGGGGTCATTGCTAGCCTGAACCATAAAGGTTGGCTCCTGGGGCATATTTGGTACGCTCGTGTTGTGCCTATTGCTCTTGGTGCTTTAGTAGTGTTTTTGTGCTGGTGTGCTTGTGACTGGGCCTACTGCTTTTTCAAAGGGCTTTTCCCAGTAGGTGCTCCTGCAAGGAATCCGGCCCGCTGATGCCTCCCCATGAAGTCCAAGTGGTCGAGTGGTAAGAGTGAGGGGGGCTGGGAGGGTGACTGCATAGCCTGTGCTGTGGTACAAGGAGTCAAAGCCTCTTGTTTAGACACACAATGCAATTATGGCCATCTCTTTGTGAACTGATCACAGTGCAATTAAGCCCATCTCGGGGATACCAAGGAGTTTACTTGGCATTTAGGCAACCTTTGACGGTTCTGTAGATTTGTTAGAATCTGTAAATTTGTTAGAATCTAGGTAAAGCAGCCATTGGAGGCAGCTGGAGGTATTTATAATAAAATACTATGGGGCTCTCTCAGAGGCCTATTTGGGATTGCTGTCAAGTTATAGCGGGTTTTCTCCTTGAAACAGGTGAGCAAATAACTCAGAATGTCAATAAAAACTCTGATGTCCCTCTGCTCAAATCGTGGATAAAAAAACCTGGCCTTTACATCAACTACGCATTGTTCGTCCTGTGCTGGTCCCAATCCTATTTTGAAAAGAGCTGTAGCACCGGGCTCAGTGCTGATTGACAGTAAAGTAGTGCGCAAACTCTAGACACTTTATAACATAATATACAATCTAACAACCAATTTAGAAAAATAATTTTGATTTTATTAGTCTTTTTGTATTTATTTAATCCGTAAAAGAGAGCGGGAAGCCGCGCTAGACGGAGAAGCCGGCCGGAGAACGCCACACAACCTTGGTCTTCATATACAAATTGGGAAATATGGGGGGTCCCTTAAGTGACTAAATTCCAACCTTGGAATGAATACAGAAGTAGAAATTAGTAACACGTGTAAATTCAGTGTACAGTATTCTTGAAGTTCACTAAATAGTTCTTCTCACCTTTGGACCAAGTCATTAGGAAAATCACATTGTGGATGAGCTTTTGCTCTTGTTAGAAGATATATACCAGACTTTTGATCGTTAAGAATAGTGAAGAAACACAATCCTGATGTATAAAATGAAATAAAAGAAGAGTTTACCAATGTCAGCATATAACCCTACAAGTAAGGAAGTTACGGCATGGATAATATCTCCAAAGGAACCAGTACAGTATTCACTGATAAAAAGAAATCCTGAAGAAGGCATTTGCCGAAGTGCGTTGGTGGTATCCTTCAAATCACTACCAGTGTTTTTGTCTATATAATGCTAATTTTGCTGCATATTGTGTCCAAACAACATAAAATGTGATAAATATAATATGCTGTTTAACTGTCAATTCTAAACAAGTTTGCGGTTGGATCTACTAGTGTAATATAGGTAGTAATGTGTAAATTATTTATGTGTTGAAATGAATGATGTGTAAATTGAATATCTATATATATTTTTTTACCAACAAAAAATACGAAAAGACTAATAAAATCAAAAATATTTTTCTAAAATGGTTATTATATTGTATATTATGTTATAAAGTGTCTAGAGTGTGCGCACTACATCTGAAAGAAACAGGTTAGTATTAGATTCCTTACCTTAGAATATCCCCAGGCGTCAGTCTGGATCCGGAAACTTTTGCGTAGCAGTACCCCTGCGCGTCGGTAGGCGTCGTCTGCAGGCGTCCCCTGCGGCTCCGCGTCCGTCGTTGGCGTCGTGCGCCGTGATGACGTCGCTGGAGTATATAGACGCCGCCTCCGCGCGCTGACGTCAGTTCTTCTTTTTTCCGCGCCAGTTAGCGCAGATCCGAAGAGCAGTACTCCGGTCTTTTGACCAAAGTTTTTGATTACTTATCTACTCTTAAGGTGCCGGTAGGATGCCCGGTTTTAAGAATTGTGACGGGTGTGACCGCACGATGTCGGTCACGGACCATCACCGACTCTGCCTCCGGTGCCTGGGGCCGGACCACGACGTGGACTCCTGCGTCGATTGCCGGGCCTTGACGAGTAAGGCTAGACGGGAGCGGTCCCGCAAGCTACTCGAGCTCCGGGTGTCGGCCCCGCGTCGAGAGCGGTCCCGGTCCGGCCGGAGGTCGAGGGAGCGGTCGCGGAGCCGTCAGGAGCGCTCCGGAAGTCGTCACCATTCCTCTGGTTCCTCAGGTAGGAAGCACAAGAAGTCGGGGCGTCGTCATCGTACCCCCGACTCCCCCCGACGCTCGCGCGATGCGGCCGGGGGTTCGGGTGGCCCCACCCCCGCGGCTCCGCGTGAGTCGCCGGCGCGGCCTGCTCCATACCCTACGGTCCCTGGGCAAGGCGCGTCGTGCGAGGAGATAGAGGAGTTCCTCATGGCCATGAGGGCACTGTCTCCTCCGACGGGTCCTACGGCGCCTGCGGGCCCGGTGGTCCCGTCCGGGGGCCCGAGCGGTTTGGGTGCTCCTGCCCCGACGCCGTCGGGTGCTCCGGCCCTGACGCCGCCGGCGGCTCCGGCCCCGGCGCCGCAGGGCCCTTCAGGGTCGACGCCGGCCGGTCCACCGGCCTCTCCGGCGCCGATTCCATCGGGGCAACCCGTGGTGCCGCCTCCGCGCGGCGCCGGGGCTCCGGCGCTGGCTCCGGGCGGCGCCACCCCCATTCCCTCGGACCGGCGTCGCCCGACGCCGAGTCCGGCGCCGAGGGGGCCCATTGACCCCGAGGAGCCGGTCTACATTGTTGACTATGGTGAGGATGTAGATTATTGAGAGGATTGGGAGGCGTCTGAGGACGCTCTGACCCGCGAGTGTCAGTACGACGTGGACTGGACAGGTGACTTGGGTGACGCCAGTGGTCTGGATGACTCCCCCAACCCTGGTTTTGTCTCGCCTCCTACGGTGGCTACGGAGGAGGGGGCTGCTTATTCAGTGGTGTTGATGAGGGCTGCCAAGGCCTTACACCTTGAGCTCCCCGTCGCGGCCGTGAGGACTAACATCCTCACTGAGGAACTCAAACCGCAGTCATGCCCACAGGAGCCACTGCTGCCGTTCAATGAGGCCATGACTGACGTTCTTTTGGGCACGTGGTCCAGGCCCGCTTCAGGTTCGCCTGTTGACAGGAACGTGGCCAGACGCCACCGTCCGTGTACGGATGACCCAAAGTTCTTGTCCACCCATCCCACCCCTGAGAGCCTGGTGATCCAGGCCTCGACTTCCCAGTCCGCATTCCCGTCAGCCCCGCCCGACCGGGAATCTAAGAGGTACGACCAGTATGGTAAGAAGGTCTTTTCGTCCCTGAGTCTGGGACTGCGGTCTTGCAACACCGCATGCCTCTTAGGCCGCTACACCCACTCTCTGTGGGATACGGTCACGGAAGCGCTGCCTGAATGCCCGCAGGAGGTACGGGCTAAGCTCGGCAAGGCTATGATTGAGGGCCGAGACGCAGCGAGATACTCCATACGGTGTGGTCTTGATACGACCGACTCACTGGGCAGAGCGATGTCCACGACGGTGGCGATTCGTCGCCACGCCTGACTGAGGTCCGCCAATTTTTCGGCAGATGTCCAGAATGCATTGATGGACATGCCGTTTGATGGCTGTCGCCTGTTTGGTGACAAAGCGGACCACGCGCTGGAACGCTTCAAGGACTCCAGGGTCACGGCCAAGTCCTTGGGTCTCTCGACCCAGCGCCAGCAAACTGGTTCGTTTCGCTCCTTTCATGGCCACGGAAGGGGCGGTCCCACACGTGCTGCCAGCCACGCGCCGCAACAGACTTCTCAACGCGGAGGCGGCCGTGGGAACCGCCGTGGTGGCGGTCGGGGACAGCGGCGAGGTCAGGCCACACCTCCCCCCGCAGCTTCCGCCTCTAAATCCTCCTAGTCCGTGCTTTCAGGCCCATGTGACGCCGGTAGGCGGCAGGGTTCGCCATCACCTCTGCCACTGGCGCACGATCACATCGGACAGGTGGGTGCTGCAGCTCGTCCGAAGGGGCTACTCCCTCCCCTTCGAGACCTCTCCTCCAGCCATGCCACCGCAGAACCACCGTGTGTCGGGGGACCACTTGACACTTCTGCATGGGGAAGTTGCGGCCCTCTTGGCCAAGGGGGCCATCGAGCGTGTTCCTGGGCCAGAAGTAGGGTGTGGTTGCTATTCCCACTACTTTCTGGTGCCCAAGAAGGACAAAGGGGGCCTACGTCCTATCTTGGATCTACGGAACGTCAACGGCTTCCTCCGGAAGGAGAAGTTCAAGATGTTGACTTTGGCTCAGGTCTTGGCTGCTCTAGACCCGCTAGACTGGATGGTAGCGTTGGACTTGCAGGACGCTTATTTTCACATCCCCGTCCTGCCGGCCCACCGGCGTTACCTACGGTTCACGGTAGGCCACGAGCACTTTCAGTTTATCGTGCTCCCATTCGGCCTTACCAGCGCCCCACGGGTGTTCACGAAAGTGATGGCGGTGGTCGCAGCTCATCTCCGCCGGTTAGGGGTTTCAGTCTTCCCCTACCTCGACGACTGGTTGTTGAAGGCAGGCTCGCCCCAAACAGTCGTCCACCACCTTCAGATGACGGCAGACCTCCTGCACGAGCTGGGGTTTTCCATCAATGTGCCGAAATCACACCTGTGTCCCTCTCAAAAGCTCCTTTTCATCGGAGCGGTTCTCGACTCGGCGCAGTTTCGGGTTTATCCTCCGGAACGGCGAGTCCGGGATATACAGGCCTTGATTCCCATCTTTCAGCCGTTATCTCGGGTTTCGGTCAGGTTGACGCTGCGGCTGCTGGGGCTGATGGCTTCCTGCATCCTTCTGGTGCATCACGCCCGGTGGCGGATGCGGGCTCTGCAGTGGGACCTGAAGTTTCAGTGGGCCCAGCATCAGGGCAACTTGTCCGACCATGTCTTGATCTCGGAGGGCACTGCGAGACAACTGCAGTGGTGGCTTACGGACCTCGATTGGGTCAGAGGCAGATCCCTCTCATTTCCCCAACCGGAGCACGTAGTTGTGACGGACGCGTCCCTCCAGGGCTGGGGAGGCCACTTGGGAGAGGCGGAGATCAGAGGCATCTGGTCTCCGGCGGAGTCCCGGCTCCATATCAACATGTTGGAGCTGCGGGCGATTCGCCTTGCACTGAAAGCATTCCTCCCATTTGTCAACGGGAGTGTAGTGCAGGTGTTCACGGACAACACCACCGCCATGTGGTACTGCAACAAGCAGGGCGGAGTGGGGTCGTGGACCCTTTGCCAGGAGGCTCTACGTCTCTGGCAATGGCTGGAACGTCAGGGCGTGACTCTGACGGTTCAACACCTGGCAGGTTCTCTGAACGCCAGGGCGGACGAACTCAGCCGTCGGTGCTCGGTGGATCACGAATGGCGTCTGAACTCGGACGTGGCGAAAGGCCTCTTTCTGCAATGGGGAGAGCCTTGGTTAGATCTATTCGCCACAGAAGAGAACGCGCAATGTCATCAGTTCTGCGCGTTGGAGTTTCCAAGACGGCACTCGCACGGCGACGCCTTTCGGCGCGAGTGGAGTTGCGGTCTGTTGTACGCCTTTCCGCCTATACCACTTCTGCCCAGAGAGCTGAAGAAGATCAGGCGCGACCAGGCCCAAGTTATCCTTGTGGCTCCGGACTGGGCTCGAAGGTACTGGTATCCCGAGCTACTCAGCATGTCAGTCGGTCCCTCGATCCGCCTGCCCCTTCGGGAGGACCTTATGTCGCAGCAACAGGGGACGGTCCTCCACCCGAACCTGTCCAGTCTCCACCTCCATGCGTGGAGATTGAGTGGCGACAGTTGAGGCCATTTGACTTGCCTCCTGAAGTTTGTGATGTGATTCTGGCAGCCAGGCGTCCCTCCACAAAGTCGGTATACGCCTGCCGGTGGAACAGATTTGTGGCATGGTGCACAGCAAAGGCTGTGGATCCCCTTTCTGCCCCTCTCTCCGAGGTTCTCCTCTTTCTTCTCTCTCTTGCCCAGCAGGGCTCTGCTCTGGGCACTATCAAGGGCTACCTTTCTGCCCTTTCGGCCTTTCTAAGGCTACCTGATCAACCTTCTTTGTTCAAGTCCCCTATTGTAACGAGATTCTTGAAGGGCATCACACACATGTATCCACCTGTTCCGTTCGTGATGCCTCAGTGGGACTTGAACCTGGTTCTGACCTTCTTGATGTGCGCTCCTTTTGAGCCACTTCATTCCTGTCCTCTCCGTCTCCTGACTTTAAAGACGGCCTTCCTGGTTGCCATCACCTCTGCCAGGAGAGTGAGTGAGCTCCAGGCTCTTTCTGGCAAACCTCCTTTCATGTCCATTCATCCAGACAAGGTGGTTCTGAGAACTAGACCTTCTTTCCTGCCCAAAGTAGTTTCTGCTTTTCACATCGGGCAGTCCATCACCTTACCCTCCTTCTTCCCGCCTCCGCATCCTTCAAAGGATGAAGAGCGGCTCCATCGTCTGGACCCAAAACGTGCGCTTTCATTTTATATGGATCGCACACGCCAGTTCCGGGTGGATGACCAACTGTTTGTTGGCTACGTGGGTGCGAAGAAGTGAAGGGCGGTGCATAAACGAACCATCTCTCGGTGGGTCGTCCTGTGCATCAAAGCGTGTTACTCTTTAGCTCGGAAGGAGCCTCCTGTTGGGCTGAGAGCCCATTCCACTCGGGCCACGGCGGCTACCACTGCCCTGGGCCGGGGAGTCCCCTTGCAGGACATTTGTCAGGCAGCTACGTGGGCCTCGCTGCACACGTTTGCAAGGCACTACTGCCTGGACAGTCAAGTCCGGAGGGATGGCTTCTTTGGCCGTTCTGTCCTCCAGGACTTTCTGGTGTAGGCTGTATTGGTTCGCAGACCCACCTCTGGGGTTGGTATTGCTGGGGTATCTATTCTAAGGTAAGGAATCTAATACTAACCTGTTTCTTTCAGATGAACAAGTTACTTACCTTCGGTAACGATATATCTGTAAGAAACAGTAGTTAGTATTAGATTCCTTACCGCCCCGCCCATCCTCCCCGTTCTGCGAACTGATACATAGGGTTAAGGTCATCCCCTTCAAGGCCCTAGTTTCGCATGGCACCAGTGTTGGTTCTTACATGGCTCTGCGTGTTCTGGCGCGGAAAAGCTGTGTGCAAAGAACTGATGTCAGCGCGCGGAGGCGGCGTCTATATACTCCAGCGACGTCATCAAGGCGCACGATGCCAACGACGGACGCGGAGCCGCCGGGGACGCCTGCAGACGACGCCTACCGATGCGCAGGGGTACTGCTACGCAAAAGTTTCCGGATCCAGACTGACGCCTGGGGATATTCTAAGGTAAGGAATCTAATACTAACTACTGTTTCTTACAGATATATCGTTACCGAAGGTAAGTAACTTGTTCTTTACTGTCAATCAGCACTGAGCCCAGTGCTACAGCTCTTTTCAAAATAGTTGAATTTTCCTGTTAGGGTTTCATCCTTGTTTCAGGGGCCCCGTGTGTTTTCCATAGCTGGTCCCAATCCTAACCAGGAAACTAATTTAGTCCAAGGACATGATGTAGAGCCTCAAACAACTTATGATGATGAGGGCAGTGGTGCAGTTAATTTTCTTCACCACTTTCATCATCACTGAGTAATTTTGTCAATAAACATTTTAAACCAAAAAATACCTCGAAGAAAGTTGCAAGTTAGCGTCAAGCTTTGGAAGGAGCTGGGGTTTTAAACCCAGAGACTCTGGTCCCATGGCCTGGCATTGCTTATGGTTCTAGAGCCTTTGCCGCAAATTCAACATTAGTGGCTGGAGAGCCAGAAAGAAGACACCAGTCCTTAGCTGTAAAAGCCTTGATTTCTGACTACTTTTCTGACAGGATGCCAGATAACCCTAATGAACTGTTACTCGATTGGACTGAATTTAGTCTGTTATTCTTGATTTAACCTATCTTTGAACCGTGCAGATAAAAATGGGTCATATTGATTGTTTTCACCATGCCTGACTCCAAGCGAAGGACAGGATGATCATAGGAAAGCAAGTTTTCCCTTTTCAGCAGGTCAACACACCACTTGAGTTCATCAATCCCTCCTGCTGCGACCAAATTCCCAGGTGATGAAGAGACCTCATCTTGTAATCTTTTGCAGATGGGATCCTTACTTTTTAAGCTTTGCTGAGCAGGGGGAGCAACAGAGCACATTTCAGGGTGTACAAAAAGCCTTGGTTTTATCCACTTTCCAGCAATTGAAGATCTATTCCCTTCATTGTTCATGTTTTCTTGAAGTGCTCAAAACAGTTCAGAGATTTAATGTCTTCTCCTCAACATATTTGCTATTAGTAAGGTTTTCTACGCATGAGGGATGTGAAGTGATTTGAGTTAAATTTAAATATAAACTTGCCCTACAAATAATTCATGAAGCAGAGCTGGAGCTCTGTGTGCATGGAAATTAAATTGTTGATGGTTTCACTGACGCAGAAGTACAGGCGTGTGCTCGACATTTGCAAGCATCTTTTCTGACCAAGCACAGAGGGCTGTCTGCACACCAAGTTGAATGTGCTCATCTTAAATACTTTCTCCCAAAATGCAATAAGGGAAATACTCATGGAGCTTGTTATCACTTGCGCACACAATTTCATTTCCTAATGACTTGTGCTGCTGTGATTCTTATTAATATTGTGCCTCAACAAAGCCCTACAAGCGACCTAAGAGGCTGACATTGCATTAGTTAGAGTTTCGTAGGAGTCTAAAAACCTGGCTTTTTCCTAAGGCTTAACCTCTGATCTCCTTATTCCACTCTGGTCAATTCTTCCTAGTCTGAAGCGCCAGGATACCCGTAGGGTGACAGTATGCGCTATATAAGTACTAAAATCAATCAATCAAGTCAAGTCAAGTCAAGTATAACTTTATTTGGTTAGAGTAAAACCATCAAAGTGCATACAATCAATTCATAAATACATTTGTTATTAGTCTTATTTCATAGTATTACACCATTTTTAAAACCCATCAGGTACGACGTAGTCCTGTCCAACACACTAAGTCCTAGTATAATAAATACAAATAATAATAGTAGCTGGGAATTAGCAATAGAGCA
Source organism: Lissotriton helveticus (assembly GCF_964261635.1). Taxonomy (NCBI): domain Eukaryota; kingdom Metazoa; phylum Chordata; class Amphibia; order Caudata; family Salamandridae; genus Lissotriton; species Lissotriton helveticus. The sequence goes on from NC_136073.1 coordinate 444,827,716, forward strand.
AATATGTGCAGAATCAAGTGCGAGAGAGACTGAGAGAGACACCCCGGCACGTCACGTGAGACGCAGAACTGCGAGCAGTGTGGAGCGAGCAGCGGAGCCGGCGGAGCTGCTGCGCTGGGAGTGGGTGGCGGAGATTTGCCGCGATTTGCCGCAGATTCACGGGTACCGCACTGCCGCAGCACCTCGAGAGTCTTTTTTAAAAGCGAGAGCTGGTGCAGTCAGTACCAGCCTGCAGCCATGAGCCAGAGAAAGGGGGCGGAAATAGACCACGGACACAGGTGAGAGCAGGCAGCAAGAAGCGGCAGTGAAGGAGGTAGGTGGGAGGTGGTGGAAACTGTATAGCCGCACTAGTGAGCCCCACTGCCTTGCCTTGCCTTGCCCCTGCCCCTGCATTAGCCACACCTTAGCCATACCATCGCCTTAACCCACCAAACTACATATAGCCACACCCAGCACCCAGCTCCGTGAATGACTTTTGAAACTTTTGATACTTATGCCTAAAATTGCTTAAAAACATACAAAAAGTCCGCATAAGAGCTGCTACTCCCGGTCGTACTTCTCCCCTGGCACAGGTGGTGTTGGTGGGAGTAGTGTATGCCAAGGAGCAGCAAGCGAGCGCGACTACCGTTAGCGGTAGCCGCAAAGTCAGAGCTGTGGGTGGTTCGCAGAGGCGACCTGTCTAGGACAGGTGCACCCGGCGGCCCTCCGCCCGCTCCGCTCGCGTGGGAGAGCAGAAATAATATTAGCAACGGCCCAGTGCTGGGAAAATACTGGACCAAAAAGGATTCAAAAGGAAAAGGAAAAGGAAAATAAAATTGCCCTGTTTTGGCCTGGACAACCTCCTCGTTTGATTATTGCCTCTCAGATTACTTACTTACTTTTTCTTGGTTGTATATACTTTTGAAAACTGTACCCTTCCCACGTACAAAATCTACCCGTAATCACGAGGCAAAAGGGTAGCACACAGGGGGAATAACACTCATTGAAGTATCGGGTCTTAACCCTTTTGCTTGACATTCAAAAAAAGCGGGGGCACTAATCAGAGGCGCTTATATCCTGTTAGAAATCATGAGATCAGGTAAAGTGCGGCATGAGGTAACTGAAGAAACAAAAAACGTTGAAAGTAAAGATCAAGGGCCAGTTAAGATTAAAAAAACAAAAAGAGAAGGCTATACAACGAAGAAAGAGGCTGGCGTCATCATCCGAAATCTCGACGAGCAGTCCAAGAAAAATCATCGGGATTCAAAAATTCTTCTTTTTAAAAGACCCAATGGCTGCCATCTACGAGCAAACCCAGGAAAAAGCCCATCTGCCAAGCCCAATTGCACCCGCATCAGGGGCTAATAACAGCTTAAAGGGGGAGGAGAAGGCCACACAAAAAATTAATATTGAGTAAAATCCTCTTAACAAACAACAAATGACAACCCAGGATGAAGGTTCAAAACCAACAGAATACCTTCAAAACTCTCACATTACGACGGAGATAAAGAGCAAAACCCTAGGTTGTAAACCGGTTGTGGAAATAGCTCAGATACACCAACACAATTCTTCAGAACTTAAAAATGTTATAAAAATAAATACAGGGAATAAGAAGAAGGTTACTATTTCCCCAAGCGAGGAAAATAAATGTGGGATTGAGCATATCACCATACAAGACGACGATTGGTTAACCACCTTCTCTCTATCTAACGAGATAAGGTTGGACCAAATATCAGAACCCAACACACAAATACAAACACACACCCGATCCCGAACCCAAGAAGTTACTAGCAAAAAACAAGATTCATCAGGTGAATGCAGATTATCAGCAGACCCCGAAAAGGGACGATTACGGGGTGGAAAAGAAAGGTTGGAATCTACACCACTATGCCTAGATAATAATCCTGAGAAACCGGAAAAGTTGTATGAAGAAAATAGTTGTTGGCCAAAAAAGTTAAATCTGTCATCTTCAATAACAATTTCATCCATGAGTGGGCTCGAACAAGGGTCAGTGGACCTGGAAACATCAGTTGGAGAGGCCCATAAGGCCCCTTGGAGTAAAGCACTGCTAAGTACACTAGATCAGGCAATAAAGGCCTTGAACTTCCAATCGGACAAAATGGAGGTCCACATCGATCTTATGAATCTTATCGCTGGTCATATTTCAGGTATAAATACAAAGCTGGACCATAATGTAGCCCTCATACCCAGGAGGGCAGATAGGGCGCAACATATAGATACCTCGCAAGCCCAGCCAAGTTGCGTATGTGGAAAACTAGTGGATAAATTGACAAATCTGCCCGACATATTAAAAGACATCTTAGGGGCAGTACAGTCATCGATAAAGCACAATAAATATATGAGTCCCAACAGGGTCAAGGAGGATAACGAGGAAATGGGGCTTTTTGAAGAAATTAAAGATCAAAGTGTAAACGACGACCTGGTACAAGAGGCAGAAGACTCAAAGGAGGATTGTTTAGATCAGAGAATATGCCAAATTGACGCCACCCAAAGTACGAGCAATACCGTAAAGAACGTTAAGCTAACAAAAAGACAAAGAAAACGGGCCAGAAAGGGTAGGGTCCAGCCTAAAGAGAAATCACCTACAAAAGAACATATTTATCCCATTTTCATCAATCAAACAACAAAGACAGAGAATCATCCGCAGGAAAAAAAAACATTAAACCACTCAAATACGTTACTAGAGCAATCAAACCAATCAGGAGTGGTTGGTGGATGTAATCCGCAGAATGAATCCTTGAACTCTCCAATCCGCACAAAGCAAGAAAACAAACAAAAGATAAAGAATAAAGATTTACAAAACAACAAAACTTTACAGCAATTAGGTATAGACCGGACCCTTGTAAAAGGGGATATAAAGCAACCAATAATCGAAGAACGGGTAAGAACGACAAATTGGGTGCAGGAAAACCTAACACCTAAAGACAGAGGAGCGAAGAGAGACATAGGGGTCCCAAACCTACCTAGGCATGAGGAACAACAAACTATTGAAGGAGGAAAAATTGCCATACATCAAAAAACAAAAGTAAAAGCAAATAACGTAGAGCATAGCACAAGGACTCCAATAAAAATAAGGATAAATGAAAATGGGAGCACATGTAAACTACCACAAAAAGAACATCAAGTAGAGTCCCTACATACAAAAAATGTCAAACTTGAAGAAGTCAAAATAGAAGGGAATCATCTTGACACAGTAAGGAGCAAGGTCACCATTGAACAACTGAGTTATGCGAATGATGCGAATAAAGGAATAGTAAAAAACAATGAACTGCTAAAAGGGAAAGAAGACACCCCGGCTACTCCAATACAAGGAGTAACCCCCGAAAAACTGACATTTGTACCAGAATATCGTACAAACGGCGGACAAGATTTCTTGAACCGAGGGAACTTAATGCGACTTTAACGAAATTCCAGAATTAGAGGGAATATCATCACAAGACCTTCTATCTGTAGAGTTTAAAACAAATGTAAACTCCCCCGATGTTGAGGAGTCGATAACCACCTGGTCCTCAAAGGCCTTAGTAGATAGGATATATGCCATGAGCCAAACATTTGATACTTGGGGCATTGTGCTGAGATGTCACAAACGGCAAAAATATCCATTTCCCCTCCTAAAAAACACCATAAACCAAAAAAAGGAAAATAAAATTGGGAACAATCAGAGGTCATGTTTAAAAAGCGCGTGCTCCGCAACTCCTCAAAAAATATTAAGCGTGAAGAGATTGGTAAATTTGGAGGAGCAAGATACTAGACTGGATAAAAGCACCGATTGGTCCTGGGTTCCTAAGGCCTTAAGCAATAAATGTTCCTAACATGCAAAAAAGGTTAAATGAGGAAACAAAATCCCTGTATCAGACATCACATCATGACTGGCAGGAAATAGGATACACTCAAAGCACTAGGGCTGAGCCCAGCGTGGCGAACCCGTATAAAATCTGTATTTGTTCATGGAATGTTCATTGCTTTAATAATATGGGGCAAGACCACAAAACAGTGAAATTTCTGGAACAACATGATTTAATACTACTCCAAGAAATTTCCCCAAGCGAGGAAAATAAATGTGGGATTGAGCATATCACCATAAAAGACGACGATTGGTTAACCACCTTCTCTCTATCTAACGAGGTATGGTTGGACCAAATATCAGAACCCAACACACAAATACAAACACACACCCGATCCCGAACCCAAGTAGTTACTAGCAAAAAACAAGATTCATCAGGTGAATGCAGATTATCAGCAGACCCCGAAAAGGGACGGATACGGGGTGGAAAAGAAAGGTTGGAATCTACACCACTATGCCTAGATAATAATCCTGAGAAACCGGAAAAGTTGTATGAAGAAAATAGTTGTTGGCCAAAAAAGTTAAATCTGTCATCTCCAATAACAATCTGATCCATGAGTGGGCTCGAACAAGGGTCAGTGGACCTGGAAACATCAGTTGGAGAGGCCCTTAAGGCCCCTTGGAGTAAAGCACTGCTAAGTACACTAGATCAGGCAATAAAGGCCTTGAACTTCCAATCGGACAAAATGGAGGTACAGATCGATCTTATGAATCTTATCGCTGGTCATATTTCAGGTATAAATACAAAGCTGGACCATAATGTAGCCCTCATACCCAGGAGGGCAGATAGGGCGCACCATATAGATACCTCGCAAGCCCAGCCAAGTTGCGTATGTGGAAAACTAGTGGATACATTGACAAATCTGCCCGACATATTAAAAGACATCTTAGGGGCAGTACAGTCATCGATAAAGCACAATAAATATATGAGTCCCAACAGGGTCAAGGAGGATAACGAGGAAATGGGGCTTTTTGAAGAAATTAAAGATCAAAGTGTAAACGACGACCTGGTACAAGAGGCAGAAGACTCAAAGGAGGATTGTTTAGATCAGAGAATATGCCAAATTGACGCCACCCAAAGTACGAGCAATACCGTAAAGAACGTTAAGCTAACAAGAAGACAAAGAAAACGGGTCAGAAAGGGTAGGGTCCAGCCTAAAGAGAAATCACCTACAAAAGAACATATTTATCCCATTTTCATCAATCAAACAACAAAGACAGAGAATCATTCGCATGAAAAAAAAACATTAAACCACTCAAATACGTTACTAGAGCAATCAAACCAATCAGGAGTGGTTGGTGGATGTAATCCGCAAAATGAATCCTTGAACTCTCCAATCCGCAAAAAGCAAGAAAACAAACAAAAGATAAAGAATAAAGATTTACAAAACAACAAAACTTTACAGCAATTAGGTATAGACCGGACCCTTGTAAAAGGGGATATAAAGCGACCAATAATCGAAGAACGGGTAAGAACGACACATTGGGTGCAGGAAAACCTAACACCTAAAGACAGAGGAGCGAAGAGAGACATGGGGGTCCAAAACCTACCTAGGCATGAGGAAAAACAAACTATTGAAGGAGGAAAAATTGCCGTACATCAAAAAACAAAAGAAAAGCAAATAACGTAGAGCATAGCACAAGGACTCCAATAAAAATAAGGATAAATGAAAATGGGAGAACATGTAAGCTACCACAAAAAGAACATCAAGTAGAGTCCCTACATACAAAAAATGTCAAACTTGAAGAAGTCAAAATAGAAGGGAATCATCTTGACACAGTAAGGAGCAAGGTCACCATTGAACAACTGAGTTATGCGAATGATGCGAATAAAGGAATAGTAAAAAACAATGAACGGCTAAAAGGAAAAGAAGACACCCCGGCTACTCCAATACAAGGAGTAACCCCCGAAAAACTGACATTTGTACCAGAATATCGTACAAACGGCGGACAAGATTTCTTGAACCGAGGGAACTTAATGCGACTCTTTAACACAATTCCAGAATTAGAGGGAATATCATCACAAGACCTTCTATCTGTAGAGTTTAAAACAAATGTAAACTCCCCCGATGTTGAGGAGTTGATGACCACCTGGTCCTCAAAGGCCTTAGTAGATAGGATATATGCCATGAGCCAAACCTTTGATGCTTGGGGCATTGTGCTGAGATGTCACGAACGGCAAAATTATCCATTTCCCCTTCTAAAAAACACCATAAACCAAAAAAAGGAAAATGAAATTGGGAACAATCAGAGGTCATGTTTAAAAAGCGCGTGCTCCGCAACTCCTCAAAAAATATTAAGGGTGAAGAGATTGGTAAGTTTGGAGGAGCAAGATACTAGACTGGATAAAAGCACCGATTGGTCCTGGGTTCCTAAGGCCTTAAGCAATAAATGTTCCTAACATGCAAAAAAGGTTAAATGAGGAAACAAAATCCCTGTATCAGACATCACATCATGACTGGCAGGAAATAGGATACACTCAAAGCACTAGGGCTGAGCCCAGCGTGGAAAACCTGTATAAAATCTGTATTTGTTCATGGAATGTTCATGGCTTTAATAATATGGGGCAAGACCACAAAACAGTGAAATTTCTGGAACAACATGATTTAATACTACTCCAAGAAATTTCCCAAAGCGAGGAAAATAAATGTGGGATTGAGCATATCACCATACAAGACGACGATTGGTTAACCACCTTCTCTCTATCTAACGAGGTATGGTTGGACCAAATATCAGAACCCAACACACAAATACAAACACACACCCGATCCCGAACCCAAGTAGTTACTAGCAAAAAACAAGATTCATCAGGTGAATGCAGATTATCAGCAGACCCCGAAAAGGGACGGATACGGGGTGGAAACGAAAGGTTGGAATCTACACCACTATGCCTAGATAATAATCCTGAGAAACTGGAAAAGTTGTATGAAAAAAATAATTGTAGGCCAAAAAAGTTAAATCTGTCATCTCCAATAACAATCTCATCCGTGAGTGGGCTCGAACAAGGGTCAGTGGACCTGGAAACATCAGTTGGAGAGGCCCATAAGGCCCCTTGGAGTAAAGCACTGCTAAGTACACTAGATCAGGCAATAGAGGCCTTGAACTTCCAATCGGACAAAATGGAGGTACAGATTGATCTTATAAATCTTATCACTGGTCATATTTCAGGTATAAATACAAAGCTGGAACATAATGTAGCCCTCATACCCAGGAGGGCAGATAGGGCGCAACATATAGATACCTCGCAAGCCCAGCCAAGTTGCGTATGTGGAAAACTAGTGGATAAATTGACAAATCTGCCCGACATATTAAAAGACATCTTAGGGGCAGTACAGTCATCGATAAAGCACAATAAATATATGAGTCCCAACAGGGTCAAGGAGGATAACGAGGAAATGGGGCTTTTTGAAGAAATTAAAGATCAAAGTGTAAACGACGACCTGGTACAAGAGGCAGAAGACTCAAAGGAGGATTGTTTAGATCAGAGAATATGCCAAATTGACGCCACCCAAAGTACGAGCAATACCGCAAAGAACGTTAAACTAACAAAAAGACAAAGAAAACAGGCAAGAAAGGGTAGGGTCCAGCCTAAAGAGAAATCCCCTACAAAAGAACATATTTATCCCATTTTCATCAATCAAACAACAAAGACAGAGAATCATCCGCAGGAAAAAAAACATTAAACCACTCAAATACGTTACTAGAGCAATCAAACCAATCAGGAGTGGTTGGTGGATGTAATCCGCAGAATGAATCCTTGAACTCTCCAATCCGCACAAAGCAAGAAAACAAACAAAAGATAAAGAATAAAGATTTACAAAACAACAAAACTTTACAGCAATTAGGTATAGACCGGACCCTTGTAAAAGGGGATATAAAGCAACCAATAATCGAAGAACGGGTAAGAACGACACATTGGGTGCAGGAAAACCTAACACCTAAAGACAGAGGAGCGAAGAGAGACATGGGGGTCCAAAACCTACCTAGGCATGAGGAAAAACAAACTATTGAAGGAGGAAAAATTGCCGTACATCAAAAAACAAAAGAAAAAGCAAATAACGTAGAGCATAGCACAAGGACTCCAATAAAAATAAGGATAAATGAAAATGGGAGAACATGTAAGCTACCACAAAAAGAACATCAAGTAGAGTCCCTACATACAAAAAATGTCAAACTTGAAGAAGTCAAAATAGAAGGGAATCATCTTGACACAGTAAGGAGCAAGGTCACCATTGAACAACTGAGTTATGCGAATGATGCGAATAAAGGAATAGTAAAAAACAATGAACTGCTAAAAGGAAAAGAAGACACCCCGGCTACTCCAATACAAGGAGTAACCCCCGAAAAACTGACATTTGTACCAGAATATTGTACAAACGGCGGACAAGATTTCTTGAACCGAGGGAACTTAATGCGACTCTTTAACAAAATTCCGGAATTAGAGGGAATATCATCACAAGACCTTCTATCTGTAGAGTTTAAAACAAATGTAAACTCCCCCGATGTTGAGGAGTCGATAACCACCTGGTCCTCAAAGGCCTTAGTAGATAGGATATATGCCATGAGCCAAACCTTTGATGCTTGGGGCATTGTGCTGAGATGTCACAAACCTCAAAAATATCCATTTCCCCTCCTAAAAAACACCATAAACCAAAAAAAGGAAAATGAAATTGGGAACAATCAGAGGTCATGTTTAAAAAGCGCGTGCTCCGCAACTCCTCAAAAAATATTAAGCGTGAAGAGATTGGTAAGTTTGGAGGAGCAAGATACTAGACTGGATAAAAGTACCGATTGGTCCTGGGTTCCTAAGGCCTTAAGCAATAAATGTTCCTAACATGCAAAAAAGGTTAAATGAGGAAACAAAATCCCTGTATCAGACATCACATCATGACTGGCAGGAAATAGGATACACTCAAAGTACTAGGGCTGAGCCCAGCGTGGAGAACCCGTATAAAATCTGTATTTGTTCATGGAATGTTCATGGCTTTAATAATATGGGGCAAGACCACAAAACAGTGAAATTTCTGGAACAACATGATTTAATACTACTCCAAGAAACTTGGAACCTGAGCCCAGTATCAATCCCCGGATATATAGAGTTGTATACCCTAGCAGAAAGATTCTTAACCTTTGGGCACCCAAGAGGAGGTCTAACAACATATATTGCAAAAAAGTATGGATGGCAAGTGGAAGAAATAGATACTGGGGTAAATTGGCTGCAAGCCACAAAACTTACAGGGAAATCCGATTTAAACTCACTCAATCATAACTTATTACTGATTAATGTTTATGTTCACCCCGATAAAAAATTAAGAAGGAAAAAACCACTGCATTAGTGACCCTGATTCAAGCGCTACAAAAGTCACACGAACTATACACTTTGATTGTCGCTGGTGATTTAAATAGTAACTTAGTAAAGGACAATCATATAAGCCAAGAACTGGGAAGTCTGGGTCTGACAATTTTGAACGGGAACGCAAACGGGGATAGACCTGCAGCGGTAACTTTTTTAAGTGGCAAAAAGCAATCGACAATAGATTATATGATAATCAGCAGCAATCTGGTTCAGAATGTAGTTGCATTTGAGGTTGGTCAACGTATAGAAAATGACCATTTTCCACTAACCACAAAAATAAAAATTTCCATTGATAAAGCAGAAAAAACAAACACCTTGATTCATCATACCGAAAGGTTTAATTCACGGAAATTGAAATGGGTTGGAAAGGACATAAACCCAATATTGGAAACATTTAAAGAACATTTGCTTTCAATAAAAACTCAATACAAAGAAGATCTAATAAAGACTTGGGAACATCTATGCGACGTTTTAACTCGTAATTTTCCTGTTACTAATATTAGTAAAGGATGAATTGATACTGGGAAGAAGCCGTAGTTTAATCTGAGCCTAAGAGAAGAAAAAAGGAAGATTCTACGTGAAGTTCGAAGGCAAGCCATGGTGGCGAAAAAGGGAATGAAAGTAGATGAGGTGAAATTAAGGGTCTTACGAAAAAACTATAAAAAGATGCTGGGTAAAGCAAAAAAATGATATCAAGAAGGAATTTGGACAAAACTATTACTGCCCAGTAAAAACCCAAAGGGTCGGACATTTTGGGGTATTATTAATAATTTGACAAAGGGCAACCAACTCAGACAAGAGGCAGGAATTGAAGAAGACACCTGGATCCAGTATGTACAAAATATGTTTACTGGCAGGGAGAATGACAAAAAGGCACATTAAAAAAGAGTGTGAAATATGTGCCAAAAACATGGAGTTCGCAAAAACACTGCGAAAAAAAGAAGAAAACTTACAGGAAGATATTAGCATGCCATGGCAGGATAAAGAGACCTTGTCCGAAGAAGACACTTGTATTGATCAAGTCATCGCGCCAGAGCCCAAGTATTCGAAAGAAATATCAAAACAAATAGCATCAGTTTCAGACACCCTGATAAATATCAAACAGCTGAAGGGGATAATAAAACGCCTAAAACAGAGGGCGCGGCAGACCCAAATGGGCTTCCAAATGCCCTCTTCAAGCATTCACCTGATTTCTGGGCAGAATACCTAACACCACTTTTTAATCAGATCTATAGCCAAAACAAAATGCCTAAGTCCTGGAAAGGGAATATCATCCATCCGATTTTTAAGCAGGGTGATCATAATGAGCCGGGTAATTACAGGCTGATATCACTGATCGACGTGGAGGCAAAATTATATGGATGCTTCTTGATGCACCTTCAAGATTGGATGGAGGAAACAAACATAATTCCCATGTTCCAAACGGGTTTCAGGCCAGGGACAGGCACGTTAACAAACCTGACAACCTTAGCGCCCCTAACAGAAAAAGCAGAAAAAAAGAAGACCAGACTGTTTGCATGCTTTATAGATCTGAAAGCAGCTTTTGACAGGGTGAATCGAAACCGTCTATGGGAAAAATTAAGATCATGGGGGCTGCCGAGGAAAATCCTGGAGGCAATAAGAGGTTTGTACAGCGAAACATGGGCAAGAGTAAAACTGGGCGATGGTCGCAGCATCACTGCCGAAATTAGTACGCAACAGGGTTTAAAACAAGGCTGCGTCCTGGCCCCCAGTTTCAACCTATACATGGCAGACATGGTTAAGCACATGCAGGTAGGGAAAGGTCATCCACCGAACCTGGCAAATAGTCCAATTCCCTTTCTACAATATGCCGACGATATTGTGGTGCTGAGCCAAACACCTATAGGTCTTCAAATAATGATCAACAACCTTGTTACTTAACTAGAGCACGAAAACTTGGATCTGAACAAGGAGAAAACTAAGGTGGTACGTTAAGTAGACCCCAAAAAATCGAACTTTAAATGGTACGCAAAGGATTACCAATAAAAGAGGAAGCGTTTTGTAAATACTTAGGTCTTAAGTTGGGGCGAGGATTGACCCACAAAGAACATAAATTGGACCTAAAGGTGAAAACACATTCCTTGATCTATGCGTACAGGCTATTGTGTAAAAAATTGGATTGCCCAAATTACATGCATCTTTTAAAGGCGACGGCTTCACAAACTTTACCCACTCTGTCATATGCTCTGGATACCTGGTTTGGAAAAGAGGTGGGGTTGTCAAACAACCTTCAAACAAAGGTATATAAAGCAGTTTTTAGCCTTCTAAAATCCGCCTCGCCGGCACAGGTTCGATTGGAATTCGGATTGCGGAACCAGAAGTTTCGGGGCATGAATAGTTTTGTGAAACTTTGCCATAAATTGCGCCTGTCAGCACAAGGTTCACTAGACAGCCTCTGTTGGAAAGAAATTGAAAATCAGTTGAAGCAAACCACCTTAAGTGGTTGGGGAGCCTACCTGAGTAAATCCTTGAGGGAGCTAGAAATTCAATCAACATGGGACACCATTCCATATAGAGCTAGATTTGACAAAATAACAAATAATGCTGCCAAATGGAAGTCCTTTCTGGAAGATAAATCAGCAATCTCCAAGCGCCGACATGGGTGGACAGTGATTAATTCATATTCCTCGACAAAACCCCAGGCATACTTAGAAAGTCATTTTAGCATAATGCTAAAGAAGAGATATATAGAATATCGGCTGGGCTTACACCTCTCGAAAGATTTACAACCATCTTGGAAAGGCGTTTATACGGATCTTCATTGACGCCTATGTGGATATCAAAAAGAATTACTGCCCCATCTGTTATGTGTATGCCCGGCTCTTAGGGTTCTAAGGAGATGGCTTTTGAAGGACATTTTTAACAAACTGAACATTCGCACATGCAGGCAAGCTGTAATTCGATGACTGGGGGGGTCGTCACCTATGTTGGCTTGTAGGGGGTCAAATATATGAGAAAAGTACAATCTCTCCTACGACAAGCCGAACTTGAGGAAACAAGAAAAGAAGGAAACTGTAACCTCAAAGTTTGACAGATAATTTTAGCAAAGTTGTAAAATGTGTTAATAATGGGCTAAAATGAACTACTCAATTGAGTTGGCCAGCTCAAAACTTTTATGTACCATTCGCCCACTTATTTAAAACTGGATAAAAGAAACCTCCTTAACGATTTTCATGATTATAGCGACCGGTAATGGACAAGGCAACCAGATGATACCTTATGAAATGTGTATTATAAACTGCTTGAAATTTTATGGACTATTTTTCTATTGTGATTTGTAATGATTTTAAATAATCAAAAACAATACATTTTTTGACTTGACTCGAATAGTAGAATTCTAACAAAAAATCATAAATAAATTCATTTAAGATATAGTCCCGTTTATGCAATCATCAGCCTGTTCCTGCACCTAATGGCACCTATAAAATAGCTGGCAACCCCAAAACACACCACAGGTGATGCCAACATTTGTAAATAGGCTAACGCTGGTCTAACTTTTCCAAAGTTTTGACCTTTTAGGAGGGGGATAATACATTTCCTGCGCAACGAGTCATAAAACTCACAAAAAAATACCATGTGAAGAAGATTTTGATCTGAGAAGTTGTCACAGGGGCAGGGTCTTAACGAACCTTCTTAAAAAAAAACTTTCGGAAAGGCCAATAGCCAGGGAACCATGTTATGCTTAAATCTAACTAAGACAAACAGGTGATAAGGCCTATTTGTATATGTTACATAAGGTTGCAGCTGACTATTTATGCTCAGTGTGACAAAACTCCTCACTTTAGGTTTCACTAATTCCCTTTCCTTCCTACACAGCATGGATCTATTCAAAAACTGCCGCTTGAAGTCTTTAATCGCTAGTTTAGCCATAGCTCTGAGACTTAAAAATAATTCAGGACAGCCAAGGATGGCCATTTGAGACTTGATATATCTAAACCCTTGTCTAGCGTAATGCAGTCTTGTATAATCAGCTGATTTAGGTTAGGTGGCGGTTGGGCCCAAATTCTTAGCCAGCACATTATGGGAGCAACCGCAATCTGGTCTGAGATATATCCAGCTCCATGATCCTCATGAATATTAAAAACAGGGGTAGAGATAGGGAGTGACAGTAGTTTACGAAAAAAAAACGTTTTCCACCACCTGAATATCGCCCGTCTCTAAATAACCCCATAAGTCATTCCCATAAGTCGCCATTGGAACGCACTTAGCATTATATATTATATATTTTTAAAAGAGCAGGGAGGGGTTTCGAACCAATTCTTTTTGCGAATTCCATGATGGCTCCTGAGGCTCGGGCTAAGATGTTCCTTTTGTGCATACGCTGGTTAACCCAAGATCGTTGGTCGTCAAAAAGAACCCCCAAATAAGGGAAGGCAGGCACCTTTGTTAGTTCCGAGTTCTTACAATAGAACTTAGCCTTCCTTGCTCTAACAGAGCCGATGGACATAGAATGGGACTTCTTAAAATTCGTAACCAAATATAGAGAGTCCAACTAATCAATAAAACAATTTAAAAGGATTTGAAGCCCTCTTGAGGTCCTTGCCAGCAGAACCGCATCATCTGCATAGAGCAGAGCAGGGATCAATATTGAACCAGCCCTTAGGATGTCTTTACAACTGGAAATTACATCGGCCCCTATATTGTTAATGTAGAGGGTGAACAACAGGGGTGCCAAAATGCACCCCTGTCTCACCCCTCTTTTAACGGGCCAAGGATCTGTGAGACTACCATCTTTATTATAGCGCACAGAAGCTATGGTGTTCTCATGCATGGCCGCCAAGTAGGAGACCAAAACTGCATCTAAACCCATTCCATGGAGCATCGCCCATAACTTTAATCGATTTACAAGATCAAAGGCAGAGGATAAATCCATAAATGCCAGATGCAGGTCCCCCTGCTTAGCCACCGTGTACTTTCCAATTATTAGGTGGAGATTGGGACATTGACACACGGTGCCTTTGCCGTGCCTAAACCCATATTGGAGATCTGAGATGATATTATTTTGATCCAGCCGATCCGTTAGTCGGGCAAGGACAACTTTCCCCATGATTTTGGCTGCGGAGTCCAAGAGAGATATTGGCCTATAACAGGCCGGGTCATCTCTGGCTCCTTTTCTAAAAATCGGAATATTAACTGCTTTAGCCCAAGACAGGGGGAAGCCAACCTGGGCAGCTGCGTTAAAAACCTGGGTTAAGATTTTAGACCATAAAATAGGATCCGCTCTATAAAGGTCTGCTGGGACACCGTTAGGGCCCAGCGCTTTTCCACCTGCTGTTGACCCAATTGCCTCTATTACTTCGTCTTCAGTAAAATACAAAGGGGACGAGACAGACCCACTGTCCACTATCCAACCTGGGGAGCCTTGCCTAACATCGCTATAAACACTCCCAAAATGTTGTACCCATTTTTCTGGAGCGAAGTGACAGTCAGAGACAAGATTGGAAGATTCGTCAAAGATAGGACTGTTCACCACGCTCCAGAACCTGGAGCTGTTTGATAGGACACTAGCTTGGCTAAGCTCATCCCAGGCCAACTCTCTTAGTTGTTTGTTCCTGCTCCCTACAATAATGTTGTATGCCCTCCTTGCCTCCTTAATCCTGTCTGTATCTCTTGGTTTCCCCTTAAGCACATCCATGAGAGCTTTATGAGCTCTTGTGCAATTATCCTCAAACCATTTTTTAATTTTTAAGGGCCTAGTTTTATAGGGAATTGTCGGGTTGGCCGACACTTGTTTAGTAATACTGTCAAAAGCATCCAGGACAATTACGTTGTCAGCCTCCTGGTCTGTACAGATGCCGAACTCCTCTGAGCAAACACCGGTTAAGGTTTCAATGAAGCTATCTGGGGTGATTGAATCCCATCTTAGCCGGCGTGCTTGATCTTTTGACACAATGTCACCATTACTTGTGTGAGCCAAGAGGCTAACTTTACCCCTAGCACGGATGTCGAGGTTCAATGTCAGTGGGTTGTGATCACTTAGGCAATTGTCCATTACCTCAAATATACCTCAAAGGTCCCTCATGGGACCGGAGACTAGAATATAGTCAATGGTGCTATGATACCCATGGCCAATATATGTGGGCATTAGGGATGCCGAATACCCCTGAGTTGGGCAGATCAAATTATGGTCAGATAAAAGACTCTGTAGGAAAATTCCCGAGGCGGAATGTTCAAAGTGCGTTATCCCTTGCGGGGAATATTCCTCATCTAATTTTAAAAAACAATCAATTGGACAGACATGAATATTAAAATCACCTAGTACTAGTGTGTGGTAATGTGTGTTAGCCGTGGACTTGTAATCAATTAAACACGTAGAGAGAGACCTTAGATGCTCTAGGTCATCATCCCTTGTGAAAGAATTATAAAAATTAATCACTAACAGAGTTGGTAGATTCTTGGCTGTCAGTTTGACTGCTAAAATATTTGAAGAATATGAATCCATTAACTTGACTTTATATGTTAATTTCAAGTTTACTAAGAGCAAGAGCCCCCAGCTGGCTCGCCTCATACTGGACGGTGTAGCATGTTTGCAAAATGTTGAAAAACAGTCAAAAAAAATAAGAATCTTTCGCATTCCACGTTTCCTGAAGAGCTACTATATCCGCACCAGCAAGAAATTGCTCCCAATACTGTCTCCCCTTTTGGACTTAAGACCGGCTATGTTCCAAGATAAGATTTTTAAAGTATCCTCCCTGGAGGCACAACCAGTCACATTGGAATTAGGATCTGGATGTAAATTGGGGCCAGATGTACCCACCAGGGGGGGGGCATGAGTGGAATGCTAGGCGCAACAGAAAGGGGGTGAACCTCTACCACTGCCCTATCATTTGGTGCGTTCACTGAAGCTATATTAATGACATTCAGTGAGTCTTGATTATCAAGCCTGGATAGCACATCAAACCTATTTATATTCGGTGTAAAGCAGGGTATCTCATTTAGGTTTCTCTTCGGGGTTTATAAAAATAGCCCAATGGCAGTGCCCAAATAGAGGTAGAAGATAGTGGACAATGATCCTCGGCCTTTAGAATCAATTGAGCAACCAATGGAGTCCGAAAATTGACAACCACATAGTCCCCCGCTATGCCCTTAGGAGACTGACCCACCCACGCTACTCTACGAACCATAATATTATCATTGAACATAGCTGTCCTAAACCCTTTGTGTCTAGTCAGCCAATCGGCTGTTTTATTCCTCAGCTGTCCCCAGGATTCAGTTTGGTCGGGTCTTAGCGCAGGAACACCGGCCAAGAGCACGACCAGAGGACAAGCCGCCGGAGGGAGATCTAAAATATCCCAAGCAGGCTTAGTGGGCACATAGGGTAACATCTAAGGCCATCCCTATGTGGTGCTTGCACAGCCCTGGCTTCACTATGGGTGGGCTCCTGGGGGAGCAGAGTTTAAGAACCTAATTGCACCCCTTTCACAGACCCACTCATACCTTGGGAGCTAGTTCTCAATTGCATAAGATGGCCCGCAGTGCCAGATAGACGCTGCTGGACCTGCGTGCGGTCAGTACGCACATGAGAAACAAACTTTTCCGTCACTTCGTGGGCCCGTTCCCTACTTCGTCCCCCAGGCCTTAGTATAGAGGATGCTCCAGGCCTCCCCCCTCTACCTGACAATTATTGGTCCTGACCACCTCTGGATTCACTGTCAGGTAAGTGCCTTGTGTCAGGAGAAATAATTTTTCCTCAATTGCCCCCAATCTATTCAAGAAAGGCGCTAAAAGCCCCGTAATCAGAGACTCAATATGCTTCCACTAATCTAAGTTGCTTTCTTGTTCCCCTGCCATTAAATTATCCGCGTAATGAGTGACGGGGACACGATTCGCAGGTCTCAAGGACAACTTTCCACTAGCCCCCGAAGATTGAGATTTAGGTTTGATTTTAGCACTAGCTCTGGGCCTCAAGGCAGTCCCTCCCCTTGCACATTTAGCAGACGGTTCCCCCCTCTTGGATTCGATTCATCCCTGGATTAGAAGCACCTCCTGTGCCTTCATTATCGCGAGTCGATCTTTTAGATCTGGTGACTCGATCACCTCTATCTACCCTTGGTGATTTTGACGGGGTGGTTGCTGGGTGGTCAAAGCAACAGGGAAATCGGGCACAGGAACCTGGGATGGCCCCAACGAGGCCCTCTGGGTGGTTACACCAGGGGAAAGAACTATAACCAGGTCACTAGAATCCCTCGGGTTGGTGTTTCTGCTGCACCCACGTGAGGGTTCAGTTCAGTGGCGACAGGCCCAGCCAAGCCAGCGTCGGTGGGGTCTGTACTGAAACAGGTTATTGGTTGAGGAGCTGCCACTGGTGATTTTGTTTAGCTGATGGCCCCCAAAGATGATCTTTTTTGCCCCATAAGCGGCCCCAGGGAGAGTCTTCTCTCTGTTAAGAGTATCTCATGCTGCAATACAGATTCTGCCCTATTTAAAAAGGCATCTAGGGTGCCTACCACACCACCCCCAACTCTCTGCCCAGTTATTTTACGTTTGGTGGCCATTGAACATGTAAACAAAGTCCACAAAAAAGAAAATAAAGTCAAATAAATGTCACTGACCAAGTCCTGTGCGGTGCGCACAGTACAGATGAAAGGGGGGAGGCCGAGCCCAGCCTACTCCGGGCTACGACGGGATGCGGACAGGCCTGCCCTTGGCCCGGGCACGCCAGCGTGCGTCCCACGCTGCGGGAGGATGAAAGTTGTTTTAAGCCCCTCCTGGCGCTTCCAAATGACGCGTGTGGGCTGCGCCACTAGGGCTTCTGGAAGTGGTAGTCCTCTAGACCCGCGTCTTCAGGCTGGCGGTGCGGTGCAGATCGGCAGACCAGACCGGAATGCCCCCGGAGCAAAAGGCAGGTGAATCCGTGCAGCGTGAAGTGTGGCGAAGGTAGGCAAATCAGTCCCGCGCTGCGGGGAGGCTGAACGCTGCTTTAAGCACCTCCTGGCGCTTCCAAATGACGCGTGTGGGCTGCGCCACTAGGGCTTCTGGAAGTGGTAGTCCTCTAGACCCGTGTCTGCAGGCTGGCGGTGCGGTGCAGATCGGCAGACCAGACCGGAATGCCCCCGGAGCAAAAGGCAGGTGAGTCCGTGCAGTGGGAAGTGTGGCGAAGGTAAGCAAATGAGTCCCGCGCTGCGGGAGGCTGAAAGATGTTTTAAGCACCTCCTGGCACTTCCAAATGACGCTTGTGGGCTGCGCCACTAGGGCTTCTGGAAGTGGTAGTCCTCTAGACCCGCGTCTGCAGGCTGGTGGTGCGGTGCAGATCGGCAGACCAGACCGGAATGCCCCCGGAGCAAAAGGCAGGTGAATCCGTGCAGCGTGAAGTGTGGCGAAGGTAGGCAAATTAGTCATTAATTACTACTCCTAGGTCGATGGACAACCCATAACAATCAAATACCTCAAATGGAATGCTCATGGATATAAGAATGTTTAAATGATTTTTGTTCTAATCTGAAAGATCAAAATTATTCGATAGTTATTCATCCGGAAACTTGGACACGGGAGAGCCCACAGTGCAACATCTATATAAGTTGTGCTAAAATTGCTAGCTCTCTTTGGCGACCATCGGAGAGCCAGCTTATTTTGGTATCTGTCCTTTCTTTTACTGAAAGGTTGTGGTAATGGTTGATATGGTTTGTAATTGGTGGTTTGTTATACTGATCTTCTAGTTCTTTTTAATCTTTTTAGATCATTTTTATAATTTGTCTGCATCAATATTTATATTGCTTTTGATGAAAATGTAAGCAACCTTGATTCTGTCTAATAAAAGCCTTCATTTTCCACCTTCATGCTTTTTCCTGCCAGGCAACTTCAACTGGAAAAATGGCTTTGCATTCTTTTAATAGATTTTGGACATTCTACTAAATATGCATTTAATATGTATGAAATTCCTTTAGTAGCTGCCAGAGAGGTTACATTTACAGGCAGATCTTGGCACATGATGTTCCTGCTAGTGCAACATAATTTGATAAATGTTGATGGATGATTCTTAGGTCTCCAGGCCACCGTAGATGTCAGTGGCGAGCTTTGACTCATGGTACAGAACTGTAGAAACAGGAAGCAGGAAGCAGCTACTGTGAGGAGGTGGAGTCCTGCATACGGCCGGAGCCGAGAGGGTTTCCCGAACATGGCGGGCGAGTGGAGTCCTGTGTGCGGCCGGAGCCGCGGGTGGTTTCCTGAACGCGGTGGTAGCCGCGAATAGAGTCCTGTGTGCGGCCGGAGCCGCAGGTGGTTTCCTGAACACGGCGGGAGCCGCAAATAGAGTCCTGTGTGTGGCCGGAGCTGCAGGTGGTTTCCTGAACGCAGCGGGAGCCGTGAATAGAGTCCTGTGTGCGGCCGGAGCCGCGAGTGGTTTCCTGAACAAGGCGGGAGCCGCGAGTGGAGTCCTGTGTGCGGCCGAAGGTACAACGCTTTCTCAATCGCGGCGGGCCGCAAGTGGAGTCCTGTCTGCAGCTTGATTTGGGAAGTTACGGACGCTGCTATCTAAGAGACTTTAAGTCCCAGGGGACCTAAGGACACGCCCACACCTGAGCATAATCACTGCCTGCCTACCTGCCTATTTAGCGCCTCGCAAAGCCCGGGCCAAGGGCAGTCCTGTTTGAGCTCGTTCTAGGCTGTTTGAGGCTGGGCTGGGCCCCATCTCCTAAACTTCAACTCTTAAAGGTCAGTGTTTACCGTCTGTTGTGGCTATTGCTAGTCTGGTATCATAGGACGCTACGCAGCTATTGTGTATAAACAAGGATGAATATCAGGGAGGGGCGGGGGAGGAACGCCCTCACGAGTGGAAGTGTGGTAGTGTCACGGGTCTGACTTGCCGGAGACCCTTAACGATAATGACTGGTGGTGCGCCACTCCACTTTCACCCTGCGCCTTGTCTCCACAGCAGCAGACTGATACCTGGCAAGAGGAAGACGGAGACACCGAGACTGTGTGGCCCTCTGGCGTAAATGTGTACGGCTCCTTTAAGGCCGAGTGTGGTGACAGCGGAGTCAAGCCCCCAGTGACGTCAAAAGACGGAAGTTCCGGATCGAAGACGGACGGCGTTTCCCTGACGGAGGACATCGAAGCGGAGGGCAGTTCGCAGCGAGAACGAGGAAGAGAAGCAGACGTGAACGTCAAGCCGGGAGGCCAACGGTCGGACGCTTCGCCCTGCCACGCGCCCACGGGAGGAGCGTGGCTAAGAGAGGTACGGGGCCGGGTCGCGGGTTGGGTTGGGAGGCGGAGACAGCCCCCTGTGTGAAACTCCCCGCAAAGACTACCCGTCCTGAGCACAAGCACCCTCTAGCACACCCGTTTTTAAGTTGAGCACTTCACTCGGGTGCATTTCCCTCACTCCCGGTCCTTGCTGGTAATGTCAGAGTATAGGCAGTAATCCGCCTTCTCTTTTCCTTTCTTTGTGGTACCTCGTGGGACCCTCGGGCTGAGACGGATCACGCAGAGGACCTCCACGACCAGAAGGCATCACGACATTTACAGCTATACAAAGACTAGAGACTTCCTTTCTGTGTCCATGAAGAAAACCTACATTGCAATAAAACCCTCATTGAAACCCTTACTTAAAGCCCCCGTGTTTCTCTTCGAACCAGCAGTCCCCACACCGGTGGTCGACCCTCCTAGTAATTCAGAGCCCCTGGGACAGGTAGGTACACTTGATCAATTTCTAATGAGAGCTAGCTCTGTTTTGGCTGACGAAATTGCCCTGACCGAGCGTCGTCTATCACTTGATCCACTGCAAACAAAACTCTCGTAACTAGGCGGTTTGATGTCTGTACGCTCGCCCGAATGATGTTTGGCCATGGGTCATGGGTCCAGTTTCCCCCAATTTGGAAAGGACCTATAAGTCATTCTCCTCCTTCTCCGTTGGATATTCTTGCAATAAATGAGCTACCAGTTAGCCTTGCCCTCCCTGTATTAACACATGAGGGTTCAGTGAGCACTTCAAATCAACGTGTCACTACAAGGTCTGTGTCTAAATCCAAGTCACAGGTTTCGGCAATATTACTGGAGCCAGCAGTAAAGAGGAAACGAGGAGGGGGCCCCCAAAGACAAAAGAATGCTAAGATGCCTAAAACGAATACGAATGGAGAGCCGGCAAACCTTATTCCACAAATGTCTGCTCAGCCTCAGCCTATTAGTCCTCCTTTTGGAGCTCACAATACGGACCAAGTTTGTGTGTCTGTGCTTGACTTTGAACAAGGATTATGGTCTAAAATGAGAGACCTTATTTCGGATTCTTTATCTCCATTATTTAAGAGACTGACTCTAATAGAAGAGAAACTAATGAATCTAGAACTTCTTGCGGTGACTAATTATGTTTCCATTATGACCTCTTTGGGGGAAATTATTCGGCCATCTGAAACGGTACCTGAAGTGTCTTCTAACCCCATAATTGCTAGTTGTCCATCAGTTATCCCTTTAACATCTGACCCATTGCCTTTGTTACCTAGTAGGAATGGAGGGGTGGTTGTCAACTCGGGCATTGGTGAATTTGTTCAGAGTGGTGGTGATGTGTGCGAGGTGGGAAATACCTCGAGTGAATTTACCCAGGTTATCCCGAGCACCCCCATGGAGGCAGTTGAGAGAGCTTGAGTTAGGTTAACTAAAGATACCCCTCAAAATAACTTTTCGTCTGGCTTAGTTAACCACTCAATCATTGCCCGGGGGGGGGGGGTACAGGTTGTGATTTGGCAGCTATGCACTCTGGATTAGGTAACGATCTGTCTAGGAATAATTCTAGTGTATTTCATCTTCCTCCTGCTGCTGCACCATTGGTAGTGGTTTTGAGAAACGTACCAATGCTACATGCTGGTCAGATCAAATCTACAGATTAATTGATGGCAAAAACAATGCATTGGCTTAACGCCCAATTGAGGGAAAGGGGGGTATGGGTTTGGGATATTTGGAACCAACTGATAATGGCAAGACGTTTGTCTTGGGTTGGATATTCTATCAAGGATGGGGGGCGACTGCGTCGTTGCCAACTTTAATAACAAGCATGTGGTTAGACTCCTACTGGAATGCTAAGAAACTAGGAATGTGGGGTATTGCCCCGGAAAAATATCTATCCTTTCCTTAGGGTTTATCTATAGACAGCACCGCAGGTCCCTGGTTGGTGGGAGGTTATACAGGGTTAATCAGGGTGTTCCACTCCAGGGTGCTCTCCGGAGAGTAACAGACCATCCATTCGACTTAAATTTAGCCAACCTATTTGCCCCACTGTCAGGATTAGATGGTTGCGATTTACTGCCATCTGCAGTACCATCTGGGTTAGATAGCATTGTTATTCACCTTGATACTGTCCATGGGACGAATTCACACTGTCGGTCGACAATGGGTAGTGGGCTACTGAGTACTGAGGATTTGCCACAGCAAGAACAGGGTGTAGACTCTACCCTTAGATCACTAAGTATTCTCTCTCGGAATATCGCGGGGTTGCTTTCAAAGACTAGTTCCTCCAATTGGTCTAATTTTATTGAGCCTTACGACATTGCTGTTTTCCAGGAGACTTGGTCATTGGAAACAATTTTTCGGCCAGGTTTCTTGGCATTTGCTAAACCTGCAATTGCTAGCTCTAAAGGGCGCCCATCATGCAGCCTTACTATCTGGGTCAAACAACAGACCGGTTTCCTGGTAGAAGACTTTGCTATAGACACCCAGGATATTCAGGCCATTAAAATAACCTCAGAGTGTGGCCATGAATTTATATTTATAAATGTCTATGCCAGGAGGCTAGTAGGTGGAAAGGCATCTTTGACCATCTCTAGTTTGGATATATTCATTAAAACATTGGAAGGGACTTGTAACCGAATTATTGCGGGGTATTTTAACTGTACATTCGAGCCACTCGGTATGGGAGACGGGTATCTAACCAGCAATGAGGATGCTATTTGGGGTGTCCCATCCCTAACGTTGGCACCAATTATGAAATGGACTGAAGCTTCTCTTCAGTTAAAAAGCCTAACTCTGGAGAGGGGGCTCCGTGCGGTTAATGAAAGAACTAACTCGGACAACAAAGGCAACCCCACTTGCTTAAGTGGGCTAAAAGGTAGTAGGATTGATTATTTTCTTGTTAATTTAGAATTTTGGCAAAGGGTGAGGGACATGGAGGGTGTGAAAAGGACAGAGAGTGACCACGACCCATTGTCATTGACATTAGATGTGAATGGTTGTTTGGTCACGACCGGCAGCATGGACATGGTAACAGCTGATGTCATTATGTCCAATGACTGCCGCAGGTTAAAGGGGGCACAGGTGTCCGAGGATGAGGGAACTGTGAGTCAAATTACGGTGGCGCTTGTAGATTCCCTTATTGCCCTCTCGCTACTCGAGCCTTGTGAGGATACTTTTACAGCCTTTTTAGCAGTTCACGATACCTTGTTTGCCAAGTTGAGATCCTTTTTTATGAAACCAAAAACAAGAGTTAATAGGCCATTTGTGCCTAAATCAGCAGAATGGTATGATGGGGAATGCAGGAACGCCTACAGGGCTTTATCAAAAGCAATAAGGGTAGGTTTACCTCAGGAGGTAATGATACTGAGGCGTGAATGTAAGACTACCCAATATCGGGCAAAGAAGGCTTTTGACGAAAGTAGATGGAGGGACCTGTTTGAGGCAAATTCTGAGAAAAACTGGTGTCGATTCTGGCAACTCATTAGGAGGGGTAGTAATAATGCTGGTCTGGTATCAGCTAAAATGTCCCCCCAGAAGCCTGGGTTGCTCATTATCAGAGCCAATTCTCCTTGCATGGAAATTATTGTGAACAGTATCAGAATGTAGCCCCGGACTCAGTTCTAACATTCACTTTAGTGGAAATAGAACACGCATTGGACAGGGTAGCTGCAGGTAGAGCTCCGGGTCCGGATGACATTCCGGCGGACATTTTTAAAGCTGACCGGACAAATTGGTTGGAATATATTCTCATATTCGCCAATGACTGGCAAGAGGAGTTGCTCCCATTTTAGCTATATACCAAGGGAAGGTCAGGGCCTCAATAATTTATGGTGCTGAACTATGGGGGTTTAAAAATGTAGCTTCTTTAGTCCAAGCGCAGAATACATTTCTGAGGGCATTGATCGGCCTTCCTCAGTCCACCCCACTTAGGCCATTATATCAAGATTTGGGGTGTATCTCGTTTGAGGAGGCTGCAGGCTTTAGACCTCTTGCCTATTGGTGAAGGCTTTGGACTACCCCGGAGTTAGCAGCTTATGCGCAAGCTGTTAAGCATATTAGAAATGCTGACAAAACTAATAACATATCTTGGTTACAAAGGATTAAGGCTACCTTAGCGGACATGGGTCTTACCCATTTGTGGCATGACCCAGAAGGGAATATTTTCCCTTCAAAAAAAGATTTTAAAGCCTTATATAGGGACATGGTAAATTTGAAATCTATTTCCCAGGTAAATGCTACTTCACTAACAGGTCTCTTTCTGGAACATAAAATTGATTACAGGTTGGAAACCTACTGGGACATCATAATGAGTCCCGGTGATAGGAAGCTCTGTCATCAATTTAGAGTGGGCACTCTCCCCTTAAAATCTTTTTCTAGTAAATGGGGGACGGTACAAGGCTCAAAATGTTACTGTTGCCCCTGCATGGAAGAGACTTCATCGCATGTTCTTTTTTTATGTCCTGCATATAAGGGTCCTCGCCATAAATGGCTCAAGCCAATCTGTGCTAAAAGAGGAACAAGATCTTGCCAAACTTCCTTACGTATCTTGAGAACTGATACAAGTGAGGTCATAGTTATTGCTATAGCTAAAATTTGGAGCTGGACATGGGTCCTTAGAGGGAACAGGTTGCAGGCATTATGTAACTGATGTTATTTGACATGGCTTAATAGTTTGTATTTATTAACTTGCACATGAGATTGCGGTCCTTATCCAACCCTGTGTATTCTTAGCCTTTTTAACTTGATATGTTTTTTATGGGACCTTTTACGAATTTTACTATGTGATTGTTTTAAAAGTAATTTTTGGCTTCTTAATACTGTATTTTATGTGTCTTTTACGATTGTTCAAATCGAATAAAGACTAATTGAATTGAATTGATTCTTAGGTTATAGGCATGTTATTCTAGGAGTGTGACCACAATTGACCTTGCTTTTGTACCAGTGACCATCGAGAGATAAAAATATCTTTTCGGAGACAACGTCATATTAAAGATACACCTTCCGTTGATTTAAGTTATAGCTATAATCACAAACTCAGGGTCACAGTCTCAAATAAAGATTTGAAATAACTATTTACGCTAAAGTTGGATACATTTATTCCATTACCAGGTGGTCTTTGTAACCTGGAATGGTTTAACGCTTTCATAAAATGGTTTTTGAAGGCACAATTCATATCTGCTCTTTAAAAAATGTGTTTAGAGAAAGGATTTCTCTGGTCTGGTTTGAATTTAAATGTTCTCAATCGAGGAAGTCTCCTAATAAGGGGCATTTCCAATCAGACAAAAGTAGTAAAGACACAAATAATCAGGAGCCATTCATTTTGAAAAAGAAGTATCAACTCCTAACTAGGGAGAAAAAGCACAGCTATTATGACCTTCATTTGGCTTTAAGGAATCAAGCAATTAGGCAGGGGAAACAAAATGTTTTTTGGCAACTGGTCAACTCAGAATTAAAAGTTTTTCTGGACAGCCTTGAGGACCCAGTTTGTAAATCCCAGTGGGAAGGATTTATTTCCGATTTATATGCAAATTCGCCCCATATGCAGGATACCAGAACTGATATTCAATTGTTTGCACCATCTCCATTAACTGCGACCCAAGAAGTAGGTGTTGTTGCTGACCTAACTGGCAAAATGAATCACGGTGATCATGGAATTTTGACTGGCCGAATCAAAACTGCAGGCTCAAAAGGGGTTGCCCTAGACTGAGTGAAATCCTTCCTCAAAGACAATTATGAACCCCAATGTACCCCAATATAGGCCTAGGTAGTTGCACGACCCTTAACCTACATTTGACCTATCATTGTTCTACATAACGGGTCTGGCACTGGCCTTTTACTGTGTTTTGAGGTGCATAAATGTCATGTGGCTTTCTCTGAAAACTAGCCTCATTAGTTATGCATGAGGATTCTCAGTATCACAGCAGGAGTTCAATCTTCTGCATAATAACTCTATATAATGTTCACCTCTATGGTCATCCTTGGCTTACATGCCCATAATACACATCTAGGTAGAATCCATAAGGGTACCTTTAGGGTATATAAGCACCGCATCTTATCTAGGTAAGAGAAAGGAGAGAAAGCTTCCATGCTGACACGCTGAGGTCCCTGTATGCAGTCACTCCAGCACGCGTGGTCTGACATCCCTTGCAGGGTGTCCACCTGGAGACCAAGATGGGGTCCTTCATTCTCTCACACCAGGTAATGGGGTTAGCTCTTTCCTAGGGGGATTCTTGGCTATACACCTACAAATATGCTAGGTACACCTAGGTACATCTAGCTAGGGTTTGCAGTGTAGGAGTACTCATGATAACTGCCAAGTATCTGTATGCCTGCATGTATTCAATGTTTTAGCACTATGGTAGAATTCGACCTTCTATTTAATCTATTGGTGCTTATAACTGTATACATCTGTTTCTGTCTAATGGTTTTTGCAGAACACATATTTTATACTAGAATGACGCTGGTTCAATAAATGCTTATTGAAAACGTCCCCATAATTTATTCTGTATTCTCTCTGAAAGCGAGTGAGCATGAGTGACTGAGCAAAAAAATACTGTACTGTTTCCATGCTCCCTGAGGGCTGAGCGTTTTCATGTGCGAGAGTTGCCAGAAACTATTCGCTTCTTGGTAAGAGGGGCTCATAGTGGCAATGTGAGGTAGCTGGTCTACGTACTAACATATCCTCCAGGGGTGTCTAGAATCAGTCTGGACACCAATCACTTAGTTTATGTTATCTAAATGTGCAGCTCCTATATAGATTTGTGGGAACTACACTACATGGCACTGCCATTGTTGGTTGGTTCTTATTTAAAGGTAAAATCTGAGTAGTTCAGTTGTGATTTCTCAGAGACCCCTATCATATATAGAGTTGGAAGAGAAAATACCCTATGTATTAGCTGTAGGTATACTTAGGCTTGAAGAATTATAGTTCCCTACATTGAGTATAAAACCTTATCTCATTTTCCTTGAAAATACTTAAATAATGTCGGTTAAAGATAAAGCTGCGGGCGCATTAAATGAGAATGTAGCAGAGAACCGAGAACAGGAAGGTGCGATAAACATTTCAGGAAATGTCAGAAATGCACTTTCTTTAAAACTATCAGATTATGAAATCTCAGCATTAGGTGGTGATTGAGGCACACGAGGCATACAGATCAGATGTGTTCTATTCTTGGGTGAAATTCCCACCTGCAGATGCACTTACACATACATTTCATTCTTATACACCAGATGAAATACCATAAAAATATAATGCTTATGAGGACATAGAAGTTCTCCTCACATACCAAGAGCATAATATTGGTTTAAAGGCCCCCTCCCACAAATCACAAAAAAAGTGAGACTCGGTCCACTCAGCAGAGAAGGAGTGACTTGGCTGGTCTTAGCTGCTTACACACCGCATCCAGAAATTGACACATTGCCAACTGCACACTTAAGTGACACATCCACTTCACAAAGAAATAATAAAACTTGACAGAAATCGGACACAGGTAGTTAAGAGAACACTCACACTTCAACCTACAAGGGTTACTCCAGCAGGTCAATTACAAGGGACCGCAACTAAAATCCCACCAACACTGTATACAGTTATGGGTAGAATGCCCACTAAACGTGAGCAAATGGCATTCTGGATAGCACAGAAAATAGCATAGCTAGAGGCTGTGTTTCCACACAAAGGCCCACAAGAAAATCACAGAATATTAACAATCTGCTTGCCAATGGGAATTGCTCCCCAGATAGAAGACTGTGCCACTTGGGGCTCAGCATTTGCTGCCATTTACACCAGGACACATGCTCCCTCTTCAATAATACCAGGGATATTAAGACAAATACAGAATAAGTTCCGAGCAGAACCTGCTCTGAGCTTAGGGATGAAATTAATATGTAATTGTTCCCAGGTATCTACGATTAGGTTGGAAAACATAAAAGGGGAGGCTGCAGCAGTGGCTATACTCCAACGATTGAGGGAATGCACTCCTGCACATTAGAAGCGAGAATTACCTAAACATATTGAAGATACCTGTGCGTCATTAGGTAGAGATAATTTGGGAGCTAGACCTGCAAGACCGCATGTAATGGGTAGTCCTGAAAAGGATAACTCCAAACAAGCACCAGAGTCTTCTAAGAAGAAATGGGATAGCAAACAACAAAATAGAAAAAATAGGTCACAATCACAGGGTGAGTCTCCTCAACAGGAGCGCTCCGATAGGAGGTCTAACCTTAGAAATCATGACAAAATTCAAAAAACTTGATAGGTATCAGGATACAGTTACATGTTCCTCTCGTTCCTTTCAGGGTTCATCAAAACACTCCGGGAGGGAAGGACGGTCAGGACACAGATCAGAAGAGCCTGCAAAGTTGAGAGATACACATTGCACTTCAGACTGTAGTATCAGAAAAGAAGATATGTTTAAATTATTTTATTGTTGCAATAAAGATATAGCAAATTTCTATTATCTGACTTGGCGCCAACATTCAGCCTCGTCGGTTTTGATGCAACTTTTTATCGTATAGCAAAAAGAGGAAAATCATCACAAAGAGAACCCCCAACTTTCACCTCCCTCTCCGTCCCCCCTTCGGGTGCCTGCCTGCCTATCCTATTGTCTGGTCCGTTTATGAACCTTACTTGCTTCCTGGGTCTATGGATGTGTCTGTCAGGTAGTGGGCTTCTGTTAATTGTAATAATCTGAGGTATAGAGGGCAGGTAAGTTCAGTGAATTCTCATGAGAGAAGTGTAAGGAATGGACGCCATACCTCCCGGAAAGTGTCTTCTTCTGACTTCACAGATGATGAAAGGTGACCCAAACCCAGTAAGCCTAGTCAGAATTTGTCAGTGCCCCATAACACTAAGATAGCTTGGTGCACTGCTCGAAGTGCTAGGGTAATCTACTTGCCTCTTAGGGACTTGAGCGTGTAGATGAATGGGTTGGGAAGGCCCAGGACAATATAAGCAGGGAATCTGGGAAGCTGGGTAGGGAAGTGTGTGTCTATTTTGGTTAGATCTCTCTCCCAGAAGTGTGCCAATTCTGGGCAGTCCCAAAGTATGTACGTAAGTGTACCCTCCTCTGTGCAACATCGCCAGCATTTGCTATTTCGTGCCGGGTCTATCTTGTGTAAAAGAGTTGGGGTTAAGTACCAGTAGGTAACTATTTTCATTGCTGTGTCAGAGCTTGAGGAATTGGGGGCTGAGCGTCTAGCTCTGTGATTAATGTCTCTCCATACCTTCTGGGTCAATTCTCTACCCAGTTCCTGCTCCCAGCGTTGTTGAGTGTGGTTTTGTTTCCACCTCTGGGCCCTTTAGGATTTTGTACAAATCTGAGACTAATCACTTATCTGAGGTTCTACTGAGAAGCCATTTCTCAAAGACGGTTAAGTGCCTTTGTGCTGCACTAATGGTTGCGTTGAAAACTTTAGTTAGCAAAGGGTCCAGCCTTGAACAGTATGCTTGCTCAGTCATTAATTTAGTTACTGTACCTGTCTCTACGTAAGAGACGACCAATGTGGCGGAGATAACCAGAGCAGTGTATAGGTCCTTATAAAATCTCCCAAATCTAACTGCTATCTCCTCATCTTTATTTATTCTCCCTCCTGTCTCAGTTTCCATTTCCTCCACTGTGTTGGTCTGGCACTGTCCCCTAAATTTAGACGCTACTAGCCTCCCACATTTATTTCCCCCATATTGATATGCAAATTTCAGTTGTAAAAGCGAGTATTCTGCATGATCTAGTCCAAACCTGCTAGCTTCTTCCTTGCTATCTCTAGCTGCCTCCAGACTCTGGGGCCCCAGTGCAGTGGTGGATGGGTCCAGCTCCCATACACGTGGCTGAAGCTAGTCTTGTTTCTCTCGTCTAGCCTTATTGTTAGCTGTTGAAATAGCTATTAAGACATCCTAGTTGCTGCCTTCAAGGCATCCCACACCGTCGCAGGAGCTGCCCTGGAGGAATTATTGAAATGTAGGTATTCTGCGATCGCTTTTCCTACCTGTTGGAGTGTCTCTGGATGGCGGAGCATGGACTCTCTCAATCGCCGAACTCAGGAGGTTTTCTGCTGGGGTGGGAGGGTTAATTCTAATTGGAATGCTGAGTGATCTTGGGTCGATATCTATTGTACGCACTTCCAGCTGCACCTCCCCAGTGCCCAAAAAGTTATCTAAACCAGCATATGATTTGTGTGCATGTGAATATAATGTATAGTCTCTCGTCTCAGGGTGTGACTCTCGCCAAAGGTCCCTCATTCCTATATCCTGTAACCACCAGGTGCCTCCTTCACTGATCACCACCCTCACTCCCTGACTCTGTGTTGCGTGATCTACAACATTATAAATTGTTATTGCCTTTCATTGGGAGTGTACGTGGATCCCACCAAGAGCATGTTTGTGCCAATATGAATGCAGTATCCCAGAAGGCTGCCCCTGATCTCTGATACTTTTGTTACTACTTTCTCATGAAATGACCAAGAGAACAGTATGGATACCCCTGTGGCCTTCTGAGTTAGGGAGGAAAAATCTGTTGTGGAAAAGCCCTGCTCTGTCTTGAGTCTATGCCAGTCCCTGCATAGTGAATGTATTTCCTGTAAGAGGCATATATCTGATTTCTTGTTATCAAGGTAAGAAAGGATTGCCTTCCTCTTTATCGGGTTATTCAGCCCTTTAATATTGAGTGTAACGACCCGTAGAGTTTGTGAATCTGTCATTCTGTATGTATATATTTGGAGAAAGTTTTGTACCCCGCATAGCAAGCCCTCTCTCCTGTATCTTCTGCCCAGGAAGGTATATTCGGACTGAAATGTGGGAGTGTAAACCATTTAACTAGCAGGCACCCGAAAACAAACCCCCAAAACTAAACCCACTGTAAACCAAAGTCTCTGGACTGGGAAAAACAGTTGGTTTGCCAGTAGGAAAGTCTGTGACTTGGGAGTAGTGTGGTGCATCTTGTTGTCCTCCGCTCTGCCCCAGGCCCCCCGCCGTCCACCTGTTCTAATTGCTGTATCAGATCGTTACTACTCACGTCTTCGGTCAGCTTGGCCAGGAGCGCCTTCTTTTCAGTCATCTTCTATCTACCAGGGTGCGCCAGTGCCTCCGGTGTGGCTCCCTCCTCTTTTGTCTGTTTTAGTGCTGTAGCTCTCTGTGGGCCTCTCTTCGTGCTTGGCCTGTTCTTTCTCCCTTGTATCTTTGAGATGTTTTGGGCCCTCAATAGAATCTTCTTGAGGGACGGAGGCTAGTGCCCCGCATGGACCCCCTCCCCAGCAACTTTGGAGCATTTACATGTGTGCGGTGTGGAGAGGGTGTGAGGCCGCCAGACCCCCTTTGCAGCCGCCACTCTGTTGGGCCTCCTCACGTTGCTATCAAGGCCCAAGGTACAATGTGGGGGGACACTGTACCAATCTTAAGTTTTTATTTGTCGCTCTTGGTTTGTCCCTTATCCTGCCTTGATACTGTTGGTGATAGGGGTACTTCCCAGTTACGTCTCGGCTTGTGATGGGGAGGATGTGATTATTCTGCTGCCCTCTGCTCCCTGCGGCCCTGCTGAACCCAGCTCCTATGTCGTGCACAGGGCCCGGCCCACAGTGGGAGTAAGGCCTTCATTTTTTTGTAAACAAACTTTATTGGGGTTTGCAGACTTTTCCAGAGATCATCAATGCATCACATTTATCCTAAATTCGGATATACAATTACTGGACTCTGATATGTACAGCTCCATAGTGCAATAACATAAAGAAGACACAGGTCCTTGCTGTACTCACAAGACATCCCTCCTCCCGCAGTTATACGATAGCTATGCTCATTTGTGGTCAGACCTTGGGTCATTCTTTACATCAACAGTCTCATCTTCTAACTTTCCCCTCCTTTCCCTCCCCCAGGAGTGTCACTTAAATACATATTACTCATTTGTGATTAGTTTCTGGTACAGCTTGTGCTTTGCAAATATCAGAGGCACTACTTTAGGAGCCCTTGTTCTATAGGAACGGCAGCGCACTATGGTTGTTCACCAATTCTCCAGGGCTAGTTGATGGTCATGGGCGTAAATAGCCTAATTTGCTCCTACCGGGGCTCTTCAATTGATTCTTCATCACTAGCATCATTTAGGGCTCTAGCGCCTTCTCGCTTTTTTTTTCTTTGTGCAATCTGCATCCTAACTATCCCTTCACACTCAGCCCATTTAATGAGTTATTTCTTCCATCTGGTTGTATTTAGCCCTTGTTTTGTTCCAGTGCAGGGTTATATCCCTTTTGGCTAGTACTAATCCCATATCTATGAATTTGCTCGTGATTTTGTTTTTCGTTGTGTGTGTGGGAACCAGTGTAACAGGCAGTATCCCTGCGATGCCTCTACTTCCCTGTCAGTGATATCTGCCAGCAGCATAGGTACCTCCTCCAGGAAGCTACCTAGCTGTGGGAAATCCAATAGCATATGTCTAAACCCACGCCCTATATAGTACATCGCCGACAAGCTGCCTCCTGCAAATTAAAATACTGATTTATCTTCTCCGGGGTAAGGTATGCCATGTGTAGTATGTAAAAATGCATTAATTGGAATCTGGCATATCTGTTGCTCTTCCAAGCCCTCTCTTCTATCTCCACCATGTCTTTTCTGGGATGGTCGCCCCGATGTCGGCTTCCCATTTTAATTGCACCTCCGTTAAGGGTAGTAGCATTTGCCGCGTTATTCATCTGTAGATGCACGTAACCGCTGTAACCAACCCTGCCGCCATGACCAGATATTGACACCCTAATGACGTTGGTGGCTCAGTGAGTCCCTCCCCCCAATGTTTTGGGATGGCCACGGTGAGGGCAGAATGCAATAGGAAATCCCCCCTGGGTAAGTCAGACTGATCTTGCAGATCGTTGAACGGGATCATGGCGCCCTCTTCATACAAATCATCTAAGGTATCCAGCCCCTGTTCTGCCCAAGCTGTCAGTCCCTGTCAACTACCTCCATATGGGAGGGCCTCACACATAAGAAGTAGAATTTCCGGAGCATAAGGGCATCTTATTTTGGCACGTCTCAGATACCTATGCCAACACTGCCGGGCCGGACGTAGATCCAGGGGCAGGGTTGAAGGACGAACAGGCAGCCTCAGTGCGATCTGGGTGATTACTATCAGGGTCACAGAGTCCACTCTCGTTTCCTCCAACCCCTGAAAGTGGCTTGCCGCTCATTTTGTGAGCCACTGTAGCTGTGATGAGAGATAATAGGCCTCAAAGTCGGGTACTGCCAGCCGTCCCCTGATCTCAGTCGCATGAGAACGCTAAGTGACACTCTTCGCCTACCATTTCCCCACAGAAACCACAAAATCATTGATTTGAGTTGGGTGAAGTACTTCGATGGTACCCACACCGGCAGGGTTCCGAAGAAATATAGTTTTCTCTGCAGGGTTAGCATCTTAAGCAGAGCCACCCGACCAGCCACCAACAATGGCAGAGATCTCCAGAACTCAAAGTTACTTTTTGTACCCCTTATTGCTCTCCCTATGTTACCCTCCAAGATGTCTCCTTGGGTGTGGTAGATTTGAGTGCCTAGGTACCTCAGGCTCCTAGTCTCCCATCTCCCTCCCTCAGTTTCTTGTGGACCTATCCTACCCTCCAACGCTCAGAACTTTCTACAGTGTAGGGGAACCGTTCTACTCCATCAGACAAGGTTATCTGCCGTCTATGGTGTGACCTGTGGCAACTCCATTTCTGAGAAACCATTTTCACTGGGAGCTGGTTAACTCATTGACTGCTCCTTTCCCATGCTGTTTTCACTTGAAGTGGGACTGGAGCCTTGTTGGCTATGCTTCTCTACTTCCTGCAGCACTCCGCGACGTTCCAAGCTGAGTTCCCTAGGAGAAGGAGCTCTGGACCCTGTTGTGCTGCTACCAGGGCTCTGTTGCAAGGAGTTTGATTGGGAGTCATGGTGCATTGGTGCCCTCCATGTTTCCAGCCATTTCCAGGCCTCTTGAGGAGTGGAGAAGAATCAGGGGCCAGTGGCATCTGCCACTCGGAGCCAGTCGGGAAACAGCATGGCATACGGCAACTAAAGCTGGCGTAACTTCATCTTGACAGCTAAAAAGGAAGCCCTGTTGCTCTGAACCTCCCTTGTGAAGTCCGGAATAATCATTATTGCGTTGTTGTCGACTTGCAGTCCCTGTTTTTAGCAAACTTGCAGCAGTACATGGTCGCTGTCTCGGAAATGCAGTAGTCGTGCTACTATCGGCCAAGGAGGAGCATCAGGTTTAGGTGGCCTTGCAGGGACTCTCTGGGCTGTTTCCAGTGCGTAGAAGGATGACAGTCCCACTGGGGCTACTTCTGTTCTAAGCCACTCTTCCAAGAAACGCACCATATTCACGCCCTCTGCTTTTTCCAGGACTCCGATCACACAGATATTATTCCTGCAGGTTCGCCCTTTGTTATCCTCAGCTCGCACTACCAGCACTTTGACTTTAGGTTCCAGGTCCGTTATTGTCTTCTGCATTGCTGTCATCTTCACTGGGAGGCCTCCCAGTTCCTTCTCCGTTGTTAGCACACGATCCTTGAGGTTCCGGTGGTCATCTGTTAACAGAGTTAAGTATGTGCCTATCGCCCCTATTTTCTCCTCCAGGGTCTCTCTGGAGGCTGTGATTGCCTGCATAATATCAGTCAGCGTTGGATTCCTGTGGTTTGCCCCGCTTCTCACTTCTAGTACCTCTATCTCATCATCCGTCTGGGTGCCTGGGGCTTTCATGTTGAAGACTGTAAATCCTCTTCTCTTTTGTATTCTCCCTATTGCCTCGGGTAGGTTTTGGCATCCCCTCTTTATTTCCTATCTTCTTTGTCCAGTGGTGGACAGCCACGTGCTAATTTGGTGGGTGCTTGTTGTTGTTGTGCCTCCAGCGGCCCCAAGGCTGCCCTCGTCACTGTGTCTGCAGTTGCTTCGTCAGTATACTATCCCCCTCTTTGTTCCTAATTGCGCTTGTCTCTCAATTTGCTTAGGCCTCTATCCTTTATGTGCACATATAGCGGTCTCTGGAAAGGCGACTTCAACTGCAAAGGTGTCTCGCCTAGTCCCAAAGACTGTGATCCTGGTTTGAATATCGTGGAGGAGTGGATTGTCTGGCTAACTGTAAGGCACCTTCCCTCGCAAGGCTCTTTGCTCTGTCTGTGCCCTTATTTTGCAGTGTCTCCACAGCCCCATAGGTGCGCACAGTCTCTTTCATGATCCGGCTGATTCCCTGTAGGCAAGTGAGTTTGTTATGCTCCACTCGCCAGGCCTTTGTCCCACCACTCGGAGCATGCAGCTCCTTTGAATTACCCTGAGGGTCTGACTCGGCTGCTGCTAGTCCACACTCCGCTGGACCAATGGCGCGTGTTTCTGGATGCACCTAGGGCACGTTCATTTGTGCGCACAAATATTGGTCACTGATTAGGCAGCTTTGCCCCTGGCAGGGTCCAGCGTAATCCCACAGCCCGTAGTTCTGGCTCACTTGTCCGTGATCAGTGGGTTATCTGGCTAGTCATAGGGCACTTTACCTCGCTAGGCTTCTTGCTCAGCTCGTGCTCTTATCCCTCAGTGCTTCCACGGTGGTTTAGGTGTACTCTGCCTCCTTCGGAGCAGCCAGTTCTCTGTAGGCGGACGAGTTCCCTGTCCACCACTCTCCCAGCCTTGTAACCCACAGCTCGAATTGTGCAGCTTCTCTGAATCAGCCCCAAGGGTCTGTCCCGGCTGCGTTAAGCTCACGCTCTGCCCCCACTGGGAGTAAGGCCTTCATCTCCCTTCGCAGCTGCTTCCCTATTTGATCCGGCTCTCTCAGGTGGGGGCTTATCCACGCTCTTCTCAGGCATTCATTCGCAGGGTCCCATTGCATGCCCCTCTTTCCACTCCGGGGACTGCGGTGATGTTCCTGTGTGTACGCTGTAATGTGGTCTCCGCAAGCCAGTCTCATCGGCCGCCCATCAGGGTTCTGCTATGTCCCGCAGTGCCACTCAGCACTCCGCGTCTTTTGCTGGTCCACCCAACTGTGACTTGGTACGAGGCTGAGCCTCTCAATCGGCCTCTGTCCCCACCCCAGGTAGGGGTCTTCTGAGTTCGGGAATGGGCCTTCCTGCTATGCCATCTCCCGTGCTCTATCTCTGACGTTACGCAGGCTAGGTCAGAGCAAATTACATTTCTTTATGACCGCTTGCTTTCTCTCAACTTCCTGACCATTGGGCTATGGCTCAGGGCAAGGCTATGCTCAGGAGGAGATTCCGAGCCGGTGAAGATGGAGCGGAGGAGAGATGCATCTTATTCCATCGCCATCTTGGCCATGCTTCCTCGAAAAAGAAGATAAACCATACCTCAATTGAAAAAGAAAAAAGTAGCTGACCTTAAAAAAGGAAATGCCCAAACTACTGAGGACTCAAGTTCTGAACAGGGAATGGGCTCTGACAATGCTAGACAGTGAAGCAGACATTACAATAGCGCGCCAGAACCTGATGGAATTTCTGGTGACAGCGGCTTTGAATGAGCATATCATGGTGGAAACACCTGATAATATGGTAAATGTCGAACGTCAGTTACATAAAATAACACTCCATATGGAGGGGGACATATCCAGAAAAGTGAAAGGTCTCTTTTGGGAGAACTTGCCTTGTGCATACAATATCTTTTTGGCTGAAAAAGTTTGTCCTCCTGAGTTTGTTATGGATTGCCCAAAGGGAGAAATGGTAATTTTACCAGCCTTCTCCGACCTCATTCCAGAATCTTTAATACATTCATATGCGTAGGAGTGGGTGGTAGCACTAGCTCCTGCATTATACCACAATCATGTAGGATGGGATACTGAGTCACCTCACCAAGTAATTTCAGTGAAAACGACTCCAACTCCACAGAGAAAGTACTCAATAAAACGATGCAAAAACACAAGTCAGAGAGATCCTAGAACAACTGGAATACCGAGGTGTAATAGAGAATTACACCTCTTCCATAAATAATCCTTTGTTTCCAGTAATGAAACCCGACCATTCATACCGCCTAGTTTTAGACTACAGGCATTTGAGCACATGACCAAAAACATTTGTAATACAAAATGCACACAGTATTGCATTAATGAATAACATTGTACGGAAGAAATACAAAACAGCACTAGGTATGGCAAATGGATTCCTTCAATGAAATATAGCACCAGAGAGCAGATATTTGAAAGCATTAATCTCCCTACGTTCTCAGCGTCAATTCTTTAGACTGCCTAAAGGGTATACAAATATCCCCTGGTTGATCTCAGCAAGGGTATCAGAGTTACTTTAGGATGGGGAGGTACTGTCTTATGTATATGATATTTATCTGACGGACGATGAATGGACGATTAATTATTAGCTCTGTAAGGACCTGGTGTCACCAGGTCGAACTGGGAGCTCACCTAAGTCCATTTAAGGTTTCAAGGTTGTATAAAAGATATTTATGTGTACTTGTCCTATTTCAACATAATGTGACATGCAAAGGTTCTGGTTCAAAATATTCGTATTTTTACTGTACACAATACAATAAATTCATAATGTTTCAACAAATCTGAACATTGTGATATCATAACATACACTCGGGCTTAATACAATGTTAAATCACATGTATATATTTCATTCCTTGCGTTTTACAAAAGTACTTGAGTAAATCATAAACATCAAAACATATCCCAATGCATTTCGGGTCACTACTGGACCCTTCTTCAGGGGTTGCTCCTTTTCAAACGGTATGAATACTTGATCTTTGATGAATGTTCTATATATGAGCACTTCAAAGGTGTTTTGCAAACACTGTAAAAAGAGTAATCGCCATAATGGGAAATATGAATATTTATATGTGAAAATCACAACTTCACTGTATCAGATGTGAGTGATAATAAGAAGATGAAATAAAAAGTGGAATCGTGAGGATAATGCGTGACTAACAAGGCTGGATCAAAAGTGTATCGGGAAATACTAATGGGGAGTAAACAGTGTTAGTGCCAAGTTACCAACTCGTTTAAAAGACCCTACTGCCACAAATAAATGAATCATCCACCGAACACCAAGTGATGGAGAAACTGCAAACCACGTGCATGTCAAGTGCACAAAAATAAAAAGTACCGGCTTACCCGCC
This sequence comes from Lissotriton helveticus, assembly GCF_964261635.1. Taxonomy (NCBI): domain Eukaryota; kingdom Metazoa; phylum Chordata; class Amphibia; order Caudata; family Salamandridae; genus Lissotriton; species Lissotriton helveticus. The sequence goes on from NC_136073.1 coordinate 444,866,164, forward strand.
CAGCGAAAACAGTGTTGCACGGTCTCAAGGATTCAATAGCTGTAGCCGATTCTAAAAATTACGTATGTGCATATGTCAAACAACCAGTTGACTTAAAATAACGTTTCCAAATTGCAATGTTCGTCTACTAACTTACCTAGAAAACGAGTGTCGTGAGTGAAAATTCTTTGGTGCCCGTAACCTGCAGTGCCTCGTAAACGCGGTAACCAGAAGCTCCCTGTAATTTAAAGCGGCCAGTGCATCAGTAACCCGCCTTGCGTTTACCCGTGTTTTAAAAGCTCACAGTAAGCGGAGAAGCGCTTAAGTGATTCCTACCTTCGATAATGTGGCGTTCTCTGACCCTCGACCTCGTGACTATTTCCGGAAACAACATCCGGTCCGTCGTCACCTATTTAAATAGTTTTACAGCCTGGCCTTTTTTAATCCCCGACTCGCTATGCTTGTGATCTTAAAGGGCTAGATGCTATTTGGAGTTTCAAGCGCTAACGAAAAGATGTTGCAGGTTGCCTGTGATGTATGCCTTTAAATGACGACTCGAAGCTTGGCCGAAGCCGTGAATAGTGTAAATAAGTGCCAGTGTTTCTCGATCCCATAGTGCAAAAATGGAATGTAATGAAACGATACACGCTCATAATGTAATCCAATCGGTGTAATGAAGACTGCTAAACAGTAAAAGAAATGCGGAAAGCTGCTCCTGATCAAAACAAAAAAGTGTACACTCTTCGTAAAGAGTGGTACAAGGTGAAATGTAAAGTCAATCGAAATTCTTAATCTCACTGTACAAATAATACTAATACAATCCCAGTGACTATGTTTAAACAGTGAATGAGCAGTTGTGAATCAAATGCGAGATAAGAGCTCTATTAAACAGTGTCCACGAAATTACTAGATGTTATTAAAACAGTGCAAATGGAATCAACTCATTATATGCAGTCTCATGCATAATTCATCACTAGATGACATCATAGTCAAACACTAATTGCTGCCAAAAACAGTATGCGCTTTGCGAGACATATTCTCATTATGTACAAAACAAGTGTGGATAGGTAGGGCCTCTTACTGGCATGATACCGACATAAACCTTTCTGATCATTTGACATAAAACCATGTGCATCATTGGTCTGTTCATACAAAACACAGCATCTCATATTAATCATAAAAAACACAGCATCTCATATTGATCGTTGAGCCCCCCCGGTGTGAGGGTGCCCAACTTCTTAATCCAAAAGGTTTCTCTGCGAGACAAGGCCACATTGTGATCTATTCCTGAGTGTTTTTCTACCACTTCTAGTACTGTATATCTCAATTGTGGTATAGTGTGTGATGCACTAATCCAATGTGTCGCAAGACTGGAGGTAGTAGATTTGTTACGTATTGTACTCTTATGCTCTATAATACGAGTCTTAATTTTTCTCGACGTCCGTCCCACATACGTGAGTCCACATGGACATTGTATCGCATAAATGACTCCTACAGAGTTACAATCAGCACTGAACTTCAAAACAATGTCTTGTCCAGTTTGTGGATGTGAAAAGGATTTACTCACTATTGTGTTATTGCACTGTCCACAATTATGACACTTTCTCATCCCTTTGAAAGTGACCGTCTGGTTTGGTTGAGGTTTTTTCAGTATCTCCCTTATGTTCTTAGCACGGGTGTGTGCTATTATTGGAAATTTTTTGAATATATGAATGAAGTCAGGTTCATTCGCAATCATTTCCCACCGTTTCTTCAATATTTGTCTGATCCTGTGAGATTGAGTGGAGTGTTTCATAACGAAGACTATGCGTTCGTTAGGTGACTTCTCAGTTTTTTTCAACAAGCTCTCGCGATCAATTTGTCTAACTCGTAAGGCTGCGTTTTCTAATACCTTTTGAGGGTAGCCTCTGTCAGTGTACCTCTTTAATTGCTCTTTGATTGATTTTGCACATTCCTCTGCATCCGATGAAATTCTTTTGATGCGCATCAATTGGGATGTAGGCAAATGATTCTTCAAGTTTCTTGGGTGTGCACTGGTGTAGTGCAACGCATTATTAACATCTGTGGCTTTGCGAAAAACCGTAGTTGAAATGCCTTGTGGGGTTTTTTGTATTTCTATATCCAAGAAATGAATCCTTGAGTCTTGAACATCATAGGTGAATTGGATTTGTGGGTTGCGTGTATTGAGTTCTTGAATTCTTTCCACAAGTTCCCGCTTGGTACCCCTCCATAGGACCAGAATGTCATCAATATACCTTAAAAAAAGTATCAGATTGTTCGTCCATCTGTGATCTGTAAGTATATGCTGTTGTTCGAAATATGCCATGAATGTATTAGCATATGACGGCGCTCCTGAAAACCCCATAGAGGTCCCTGTTTTCTGCAGAAAAAAATCTGATTTCCAATGAAAGTAGCTATGAAAAAGTGAGAAGTGTAACAATTCAAGTAAAAACACACCCAATTGTTGATCTATCTCTGAGTGTAACAGTCTCCATTCTATAGCTTCCAGTCCTTCCATGTGAGCGATAGACATATAAAGTGCCACCACGTCTATGGTGCACAGTATAGTCCTGTCGTCAATGAGATCATTTACTTCTGATAATTTGATTAAGCTATCCGTGGTGTCTTTCAAATAAGTTCCCCATGATTGTACTAAGGGCTGTAAATAGAAATCCACATAACGTCCTACTGGTTCGTGTATGGATCCGCATCCAGCTACGATGGGTCGAAAGGGTGGGTCCTCTAAGCTCTTATGAATTTTAGGGAGCATGTATATGTGTGGTACTTGCGGTGCAGTAGTTTTCAAGTATCTGGCTGTGCTGTTGCTAATCGTACCATCATTTTCTGCCTTAGTGATGATCTCATCTAATAATGCACTGAATTCCTGAGTAGGGTCCTTTTCAAGTCGAATGTATGTAGATGTGTCGTGCACATGCTCCTCTACCTTTCGATCATAAAATGTGGTGTTCATAATTACGAGCGCTCCTCCCTTGTCCGCTGGTTGAAAAGTAATCGACGTGTCCTGTCTCAAATTATTCAGAATGCGTTTTTCTCTTTTCGAAAGATTAGAGTGCTGAGGTGTTTCATACTTAATGGATTCTAAATCCTTTTTTACAAGTGTTTCAAAGTTGTCCAAAATTTTGTGCGAGATGGGGGACATAAATTTACTTTTAGGCTTAAATGTTTCCCTGGGTCGCTGTGACCCGTTTGGTGTTGTAGAGGAAAAGAACCATTTGAGTCTCAATTTTCGTAAGAACTTAAAGAGCGCTATTTCCGTTTCCAAACCATTTGATACATAAGTAGGAACAAATGAGGTCCCTTTGTTTAGAATGTTCAATTGTTCTATCGACAGTTTCTGGCTCGAGATGTTCACCACTAAGTGGTCTTTTTCGCGACTACTCTCTGTGGTCTTCCTCCTTCTGGAACTTTTTTTGCTGTTTTGTCCCCTCCTGATCCGTTTGATCTGACTTCTGTAGGTAGGTCGGGTGGGTGAGTTGCTGATTGTCCTTCCGCTAAAAAAGAAGGTTTCGTGCCTCTGGATGATCCAGATGCTGTGGGTTCTTGAGATTCTGTGCTCACAACAGGAGCCGGTGCTCTTTGTAAAGACAAGTCTTCGTCCTGTACTATACTTTCCTCTGATGATGTTTGTTTAGGAATCGGTCTACTGGTGAATCTTCTTTGTGCGTAGGCTTCCGCCCACGTATAGACTTCGTCTAATTTATAATCGATCGTATCCCTGCGGAACTTTCGTATTTTACGATCATGCACTTCTTTCGCATGGGTATCCAATCTACGATTGATATCCTCTAAGATTTTTGTCCAATCCTCTGATGGTATGGTTCTGATTAGTTCCTGTTGTAGATTGTAAATATCTTCCTTCAGTTCGTTAAGAATCTGCGACAGCTCTTCTATTATCAAGAGGATTAAATCAAGTGAACACTTATTGAGGATAGCCTGCCATTTGATCATGAACGCCTTATTAAATTTGAACAGCATGGGTTTAAGTGCAATTCGAAGACCTCTCGGTATCCTCTTAACTTTGTGATATTCGATGAGTGTTGTCGCGTGCAGCCGTTGATTAATTTCTTTGCGCATAACATATTCTAGTTGCTTCAACATCTGTGCTGTAGTGCCTTTGGAAGTGCTGAACGTGCGAACCTGTTCTATTAATAAGTAGATGGATGCTGCCTCTTCTGTGCCGTATGCTTTGATTTCTGCCTGATTCAGTGTGAGATTAGAAATTTCTTTGAATGACGCCATTGTGCGTTGGATTATGTGGGTGCTGGTCTAGTGTACGGGCTGTGTGAATCTGCAATGTAATAAACTAGCCTGCACACCTACCTAGTTTAAACCAATTTTTCAACGTGTGAATCGAACTTATTTGTGTATGGGAGCTATCCCAGTGTGAATTGTGCCCACAATTCCTTGTTCAACAGCTCTGTAAGGACCTGGTGTCACCAGGTCGAACTGGGAGCTCACCTAAGTCCATTTAAGGTTTCAAGGTTGTATAAAAGATATTTATGTGTACTTGTCCTATTTCAACATAATGTGACATGCAAAGGTTCTGGTTCAAAATATTCGTATTTTTACTGTACACAATACAATAAATTCATAATGTTTCAACAAATCTGAACATTGTGATATCATAACATACACTCGGGCTTAATACAATGTTAAATCACATGTATATATTTCATTCCTTGCGTTTTACAAAAGTACTTGAGTAAATCATAAACATCAAAACATATCCCAATGCATTTCGGGTCACTACTGGACCCTTCTTCAGGGGTTGCTCCTTTTCAAACGGTATGAATACTTGATCTTTGATGAATGTTCTATATATGAGCACTTCAAAGGTGTTTTGCAAACACTGTAAAAAGAGTAATCGCCATAATGGGAAATATGAATATTTATATGTGAAAATCACAACTTCACTGTATCAGATGTGAGTGATAATAAGAAGATGAAATAAAAAGTGGAATCGTGAGGATAATGCGTGACTAACAAGGCTGGATCAAAAGTGTATCGGGAAATACTAATGGGGAGTAAACAGTGTTAGTGCCAAGTTACCAACTCGTTTAAAAGACCCTACTGCCACAAATAAATGAATCATCCACCGAACACCAAGTGATGGAGAAACTGCAAACCACGTGCATGTCAAGTGCACAAAAATAAAAAGTACCGGCTTACCCGCCCAGCGAAAACAGTGTTGCACGGTCTCAAGGATTCAATAGCTGTAGCCGATTCTAAAAATTACGTATGTGCATATGTCAAACAACCAGTTGACTTAAAATAACGTTTCCAAATTGCAAAGGGACCTCATTTGTTCCTACTTATGTATCAAATGGTTTGGAAACGGAAATAGCGCTCTTTAAGTTCTTACGAAAATTGAGACTCAAATGGTTCTTTTCCTCTACAACACCAAACGGGTCACAGCGACCCAGGGAAACATTTAAGCCTAAAAGTAAATTTATGTCCCCCATCTCGCACAAAATTTTGGACAACTTTGAAACACTTGTAAAAAAGGATTTAGAATCCATTAAGTATGAAACACCTCAGCACTCTAATCTTTCGAAAAGAGAAAAACGCATTCTGAATAATTTGAGACAGGACACGTCGATTACTTTTCAACCAGCGGACAAGGGAGGAGCGCTCGTAATTATGAACACCACATTTTATGATCGAAAGGTAGAGGAGCATGTGCACGACACATCTACATACATTCGACTTGAAAAGGACCCTACTCAGGAATTCAGTGCATTATTAGATGAGATCATCACTAAGGCAGAAAATGATGGTACGATTAGCAACAGCACAGCCAGATACTTGAAAACTACTGCACCGCAAGTACCACACATATACATGCTCCCTAAAATTCATAAGAGCTTAGAGGACCCACCCTTTCGACCCATCGTAGCTGGATGCGGATCCATACACGAACCAGTAGGACGTTATGTGGATTTCTATTTACAGCCCTTAGTACAATCATGGGGAACTTATTTGAAAGACACCACGGATTGCTTAATCAAATTATCAGAAGTAAATGATCTCATTGACGACAGGACTATACTGTGCACCATAGACGTGGTGGCACTTTATACGTCTATCGCTCACATGGAAGGACTGGAAGCTATAGAATGGAGACTGTTACACTCAGAGATAGATCAACAATTGGGTGTGTTTTTACTTGAATTGTTACACTTCTCACTTTTTCATAGCTACTTTCATTGGAAATCAGATTTTTTTCTGCAGAAAACAGGGACCTCTATGGGGTTTTCAGGAGCGCCGTCATATGCTAATACATTCATGGCATATTTTGAACAACAGCATATACTTACAGATCACAGATGGACGAACAATCTGATACTTTTTTTAAGGTATATTGATGACATTCTGGTCCTATGGAGGGGTACCAAGCGGGAACTTGTGGAAAGAATTCAAGAACTCAATACACGCAACCCACGAATCCAATTCACCTATGATGTTCAAGACTCAAGGATTCATTTCTTGGATATAGAAATACAAAAAACCCCACAAGGCATTTCAACTACGGTTTTTCGCAAAGCCACAGATGTTAATAATGCGTTGCACTACACCAGTGCACACCCAAGAAACTTGAAGAATCATTTGCCTACATCCCAATTGATGCGCATCAAAAGAATTTCATCGGATGCAGAGGAATGTGCAAAATCAATCAAAGAGCAATTAAAGAGGTACACTGACAGAGGCTACCCTCAAAAGGTATTAGAAAACGCAGCCTTACGAGTTAGACAAATTGATCGCGAGAGCTTGTTGAAAAAAACTGAGAAGTCACCTAACGAACGCATAGTCTTCGTTATGAAACACTCCACTCAATCTCACAGGATCAGACAAATATTGAAGAAACGGTGGGAAATGATTGCGAATGAACCTGACTTCATTCATATATTCAAAAATTTTCCAATAATAGCACACACCCGTGCTAAGAACATAAGGGAGATACTGAAAAAACCTCAACCAAACCAGACGGTCACTTTCAAAGGGATGAGAAAGTGTCATAATTGTGGACAGTGCAATAACACAATAGTGAGTAAATCCTTTTCACATCCACAAACTGGACAAGACATTGTTTTGAAGTTCAGTGCTGATTGTAACTCTGTAGGAGTCATTTATGCGATACAATGTCCATGTGGACTCACGTATGTGGGACGGACGTCGAGAAAAATTAAGACTCGTATTATAGAGCATAAGAGTACAATACGTAACAAATCTACTACCTCCAGTCTTGCGACACATTGGATTAGTGCATCACACACTATACCACAATTGAGATATACAGTACTAGAAGTGGTAGAAAAACACTCAGGAATAGATCACAATGTGGCCTTGTCTCGCAGAGAAACCTTTTGGATTAAGAAGTTGGGCACCCTCACACCGGGGGGGCTCAACGATCAATATGAGATGCTGTGTTTTTTATGATTAATATGAGATGCTGTGTTTTGTATGAACAGACCAATGATGCACATGGTTTTATGTCAAATGATCAGAAAGGTTTATGTCGGTATCATGCCAGTAAGAGGCCCTACCTATCCACACTTGTTTTGTACATAATGAGAATATGTCTCGCAAAGCGCATACTGTTTTTGGCAGCAATTAGTGTTTGACTATGATGTCATCTAGTGATGAATTATGCATGAGACTGCATATAATGAGTTGATTCCATTTGCACTGTTTTAATAACATCTAGTAATTTCGTGGACACTGTTTAATAGAGCTCTTATCTCGCATTTGATTCACAACTGCTCATTCACTGTTTAAACATAGTCACTGGGATTGTATTAGTATTATTTGTACAGTGAGATTAAGAATTTCGATTGACTTTACATTTCACCTTGTACCACTCTTTACGAAGAGTGTACACTTTTTTGTTTTGATCAGGAGCAGCTTTCCGCATTTCTTTTACTGTTTAGCAGTCTTCATTACACCGATTGGATTACATTATGAGCGTGTATCGTTTCATTACATTCCATTTTTGCACTATGGGATCGAGAAACACTGGCACTTATTTACACTATTCACGGCTTCGGCCAAGCTTCGAGTCGTCATTTAAAGGCATACATCACAGGCAACCTGCAACATCTTTTCGTTAGCGCTTGAAACTCCAAATAGCATCTAGCCCTTTAAGATCACAAGCATAGCGAGTCGGGGATTAAAAAAGGCCAGGCTGTAAAACTATTTAAATAGGTGACGACGGACCGGATGTTGTTTCCGGAAATAGTCACGAGGTCGAGGGTCAGAGAACGCCACATTATCGAAGGTAGGAATCACTTAAGCGCTTCTCCGCTTACTGTGAGCTTTTAAAACACGGGTAAACGCAAGGCGGGTTACTGATGCACTGGCCGCTTTAAATTACAGGGAGCTTCTGGTTACCGCGTTTACGAGGCACTGCAGGTTACGGGCACCAAAGAATTTTCACTCACGACACTCGTTTTCTAGGTAAGTTAGTAGACGAACATTGCAATTTGGAAACGTTATTTTAAGTCAACTGGTTGTTTGACATATGCACATACGTAATTTTTAGAATCGGCTACAGCTATTGAATCCTTGAGACCGTGCAACACTGTTTTCGCTGGGCGGGTAAGCCGGTACTTTTTATTTTTGTGCACTTGACATGCACGTGGTTTGCAGTTTCTCCATCACTTGGTGTTCGGTGGATGATTCATTTATTTGTGGCAGTAGGGTCTTTTAAACGAGTTGGTAACTTGGCACTAACACTGTTTACTCCCCATTAGTATTTCCCGATACACTTTTGATCCAGCCTTGTTAGTCACGCATTATCCTCACGATTCCACTTTTTATTTCATCTTCTTATTATCACTCACATCTGATACAGTGAAGTTGTGATTTTCACATATAAATATTCATATTTCCCATTATGGCGATTACTCTTTTTACAGTGTTTGCAAAACACCTTTGAAGTGCTCATATATAGAACATTCATCAAAGATCAAGTATTCATACCGTTTGAAAAGGAGCAACCCCTGAAGAAGGGTCCAGTAGTGACCCGAAATGCATTGGGATATGTTTTGATGTTTATGATTTACTCAAGTACTTTTGTAAAACGCAAGGAATGAAATATATACATGTGATTTAACATTGTATTAAGCCCGAGTGTATGTTATGATATCACAATGTTCAGATTTGTTGAAACATTATGAATTTATTGTATTGTGTACAGTAAAAATACGAATATTTTGAACCAGAACCTTTGCATGTCACATTATGTTGAAATAGGACAAGTACACATAAATATCTTTTATACAACCTTGAAACCTTAAATGGACTTAGGTGAGCTCCCAGTTCGACCTGGTGACACCAGGTCCTTACAGAGCTGTTGAACAAGGAATTGTGGGCACAATTCACACTGGGATAGCTCCCATACACAAATAAGTTCGATTCACACGTTGAAAAATTGGTTTAAACTAGGTAGGTGTGCAGGCTAGTTTATTACATTGCGATTAATTATTAGATCATTTGACTAGAGTGAACAACATAATTTTGCGGTTCGCCTCTGAGGGCTACAAATTTAACTTTAAGAAATCCAGAATTGCCCACCTCAATGTCCTATTCTTAGGGTATAAGCTCTCAAGAGAAGGGAAAAGCCCAGAAGCCAATTTTTTGGAAAAATGTGCACAGCTCCAACCTTCAAAAACTTTGAAAAACCTAGAATCCATATTGGGATTACTAAATTTTGGCAGAACAAAAAATGTGTATTCTGCAGAAAAGCTAAAACCTCTCTATGACTTAATTAAACCTTATTTCATAGTTCGACATTGGGCATAGGATTATACAGAAATTCTCCATTCCCTACAAGCTGATATGATAGCACCCAAACACTTACACATATGTGTAAACACCACAAATTTGGTGATCCGCGTAATTGCGGGATAATCAGGGTACACTTACCTCACCTTCAATGAAGGCGAAACTGAAAATCCCATTGGTACACAAACACTGAAATGCGTTTTACATCAACCGAGAAAATACTGACAGAAGTACAGACTGCTTTAGTGAGAGAAAGAGCACTGGCTCAGAGGAAACAAATAATTGTTGTAACTCCAGTAACAACCTTAGAGGCTGTTACAAAAGCAAGCGCTCTTAACGCTAAAGCGCCAAGTCCGCGATTGATACCATGGGCTAACTCTCTCACTGCAACAGGCGTAGACTACAAATTTGATTCTACATTAAAAATATCGGCATTTTTGCAATACGAACAAGAATAACCTCTCCCGAATTAAATACTGCCTCTAGATCAGTATGAACACATAATTTACACTGACGGATCAGCGGAGCCAGCCGTAGGAAGTAAACAGCAGTACAGCACAGCCTCTGCGATTGTAAAGGGACATATGCGGAACGGTAAGTTCCTAGCAATACGCAGACGCAGTCTCTAGGAGATTGCACGGCACAGCTGGCAGAGCTAAAATTCCTAATACTGGCACTAAAAAATACATATCGGGAATTCCCCACACACATTATGTGCGATTCATTTTACTGTGTCAAGTCTTACAATGAATACCTTCACTATTGGGGCCAGAATGGGTTTAGAGATCCCAAAGGTTTCACAATAAAGCACAAGTTGCTTTGGGAACAAGTGGCAGAGCTGTAAAAAGGCTTGCCACAGGTTCACATTATTCATAAGCTGAGTCATCAAGGTATTGGCGTGCACATTAGAGGGAATTAATTGACTGATGAAGCCTCCAAGGCGACAGTATGAACTGCTGCTGTTGCTGCAATCCCTTGTTCTAGTACGAGGATAGACAGACATATAATGGTTGTTGTCATCACTTCGCGCAAAAACAGCACAGCCTTGCCAAAAGGTTTTCCACTCAAGTGCTCCTACTAATGAGATCTGCACAATATACTGTATGCTCAAATTCCAGGAGTGGGGGATAGAGTAATACCAAACATGGATTGCAGATTAGGTTTAGTACTAGCTGCACACAAGGGTCTGGGTTCAGCACTCAAAGGTATTACTGCAACAGTTTCAATACTGAAACAATGTTATTGGTGGCTGGGGTTTACAAAACAGACCAAGGGCTTCATCCTTATGTGTGACATCTGTCAGTAGATGAAGTGTTCCACTGTAGCATGTCCGCTACAAACACCACTACTTATATCAGACAGATCTCTTGAATGTGTTGATATTGACCACTGCGCACCCTACAATCTGAAGGGGGTTACAAGTACATATTGGTGGCAGTGGATTCATACTCTAGATTCCTGTGGGTTTGGCCTCAGCGCTCGACTGACGCCTGAACTGTTATAGAGGATTTGCGAGTCTTCATAGGGACATAAGCAATTGGCACATTACATTCTGACCTGACCCTCTCGTGCCTACAAAGAAGCCATGGGAACTTTGGGTGTTGCATTGCAGTACTCATCTCTGTATCGACCAGAGTGAAATTTTATCGCGGAGAGGAAAAATCAGGACCTAAAGCAATCCATATGGTCTTAGGCTCAGCAGCTGTTTGGTCAATCACCTATATGGGGTTCAAATGGACACTTAATAACATGCCAAGAAGTTCCCAAGGAGGCCGTGATCCATAAGAGGTCCTATTTGGGATGAGAGTGTGGGCACCCAACCTTGATTGTGGCAGCACAGTGGCGGATGAAAAAGCATTTGATCGTTTGGCTGTTTTACAGGAACTCAATGAATTTCGGGGACTACAAAGCAATGCCCAAGTACAAAGCACTGCCACTGGGGAAGTGAAAGCTGATCCGGCAAGGCCTCAGTACCAAAGATCGGGGAACTGGTCAGGAAAAAGATTGTGGACAAAAAAGAATGGGGCCATCTTACAGAGCGCCTGTACCTGTCCTGGCTGTCAAAGGAACAAGAACAGTACTTCTACTGCCTGTTGCCGGAAAGAAAGAAAAGCAATTCATCTCCATTGATTTGATCAAACCATACTATGTGGCCGATACTGAAAAACAGGCCGCGTGGGCTCCTGGGTAGCCATTTATCTCCTCTCACTACCATACAGGAAGTTCAGACAGAAAGACTAATAATGTTTGAAGATTCTAATCTATGAAGTAATGGAGTTGCCAACAATGAAACGGAACTCGTACCAGTTGAAATTGAACAACAACAAAACACAAATGAAACACAGATCTCAAATCAGCCTAATACCGACATCTATGTGAATATTTTTCACAACGAGTCATCTGCCAGTTCAACAAAACCTGCTGAGCTACCAAAGAAAGATTAAACAGCATCTGGCCACTTCATTGATTTTGATTCCTTCTCATTGGAGCTGAGTGAACCTGAGACACCGTCAGTTTCTGTTTCCAGCAAAGCAAAAATTGGCTGAAAAAGACGTACTTTTTTCTCCCTGGCTACAGCCCTGGATGGCAATTCGTCTACTGTTCCTAGTCCTCTGGATAGGCATACTGACTGTCTTTTTCCTGCTCCTGAATGGACATTATCTTCCAGAACGCTCCGCAGTACATGTGAACTTGGTCCTTAAACCACATACATCACCTCCTCGTAAACGAGGAGCCCTGTCCTTTGTGAACATTACTACAGTTGCAGTTACTGTAGGAATAGTTTGGGATATTTGGTATTTAGGTCCCACTGAACGTTTGAAAATTCTACATATATTTAGGATTTATTTGAATGATATCATCACCTCCAGAATATTCTCTGATGACTGAGATTTTGAAACTGTAAATTCCATGATGTGTGATTTAGAACAATCTGCTGCATTTTCCTGTAACAAATTGTATGATAATACATATGATTTTCATACCATGTATTGTTACCAACACTATGTCCATTATTTCTTGCATAAAACAAGTATGCCACATTATGTTTTCACTTTTTGCCAATGGGAACATTGTCAGACACCACTGAAAGGTAGTTAACAAACGTTTTCACCGAAGTTTGCTTATTTGTCTGGGTTTAACACTTGAGACTTGACCTATTATTATTATAAGGTTGCACCTACACCTGCAAAGAAAAATATGCTCACTAATACAAAACAAATATATTCTGTTTCATTTATATACGTCATTTTGAATTTTGGAGGGACACCATAGACACAAAATCTGCCTGGGAGACTAACGATTGGCAAGTTCAGGGAACTGAGGCCTTATTTAGAGCATGCCTTATACCACAGCCAATTATTTTCTGAACAACACCATGCAAGAGACTTCTTATCTTGGACTAGTCAAGATTAAGGACTTGAAAAACCTTGGATTCCCTCACTTACACACTGTGAGGGGTGGCACAACTATACACAACATAGTGAGGATACACTAGATGACATTATACATGATGGTTCATACAATTCATCAGACCACAATTGGAAGGGATGGTTGGTTTGGCCTATCAACACAAATTGATCCCAGTCAAGATTCAAGGGTACCACCAAAGGGTTTAATATCCATAGGCCAGCGTTACGTACAACGAGAACACACTGGGTGGTGACATCCTACAGTGCTGGTAAGTTATGCCTAGATTGCCTAAGAACCTCAACACTGCCTCAGGTGAAATAACACTTGTCCTCAGTTTCATATGACATGGATCTAAGAGATTTTTTGCTAGGTCCCTGGAAACCACGTCATAAATGCTTCTTGTATGCTATTTACAACAAAGTACGGAAGATCCCTCAACAGGAAGCTGTGGAGGATTGCGTGAAATTGATAGGGTTAACCTAGAAAAAGACTTTGACAGTGGTCAACAATGGCATGACCACATTAACATCCAGGATTTATTCACTGGGCAACATTGTGTCTTCTGCAATAGATATAATAGAACATGATCTGTCCATTCTTCAACATGGGCAATCGCATTTGCTATCCATTCGATTATTAAGCTGCCCGCTATATTCATTGCACTCTGGTGACATGCCCTGGCGATATATCAACAGTGTGTCTCTGTTCTCTGCTTTTAATTTAACAAAGAGACAGACACCAATGGCACAAAGAGATGCGAAGTATAAAATGCTGCACATTGAAATATAGGACCAATTACCTTTCACTGTGGCTGAGTCACCTTCCAATGGCCATATAGCATTGCCACTGACAACATTCAAATTTCAATATTGTCTACAGTTCTACCAAGTAGGCACGTATGAAGCGTTGGGTAGGGAATACATCCATGAATCTTGCAAATTACCTTGCAGATTTATATGCAGAAACAGGGACACTGAAGTCTTTCTCAGCGGTTCAGACCTTGAGAAATCGTTAAGTGAGTCTCTAATTTGTCAGGATATTATGCTTATCCAGTATTTCGGTGTCTTTCATAGATTCACATGCCTGAATCATTCCCCGTCGTCGAGACGGGAGCCTCCGGTATATATAAAAGTAATGTCCTATAGACATACATAGAAAAGAATAGGCCTAAGGGTCTCACCTTAGTGTCCTATCCACGTCCTTATGTAAAAAGGACCAAAACAGAGTAGGCCCAAGGGTCCCACCTTGGTGGCCTATCTGTGTCCTTTTTTAAAAAGGACCAAAGTAAAGAGAACCAACCAATCAGCTACCACCTCCTTCTAGAACCTTCCTGTCAGGAGCCCAAGTCTCTCAGATTTTCTACCGCACGTTGTGCTAGGGAGTCTCCACCTGAGTTCTCCTCAGGAATCTCTTTCTTACTTCAAAAACCGAATTTCTTCAAATGTTTTCATCATGGCTGATAGCCAGAAAAAAGGTTTATTTAGAGCCTGTTCCTCCTGTGGGAAGAAAAGGCTACATGTAGAGGATAAACATGAAACCTGTTTATATTGCCTCTACCCTCAACATCAAGCCAAAGACTGCAAGATATGTAGTACCTTCTCCAACAAAACCCTCAAGGACCGAGAAGGATGCCTACTACTCTGGCTTAACAGGCTTAAGGACAAAACAGACGACTTGGTGTCAGAAGGTGAGAGTATTTCTGGCATGTCGCATTTTTCCTTGAAGAGGCCAAGGGTTACTTCCCCTAGCCCCTCAGACACCCCTCCTACGAAGACTTCCAAAAAGTCCTCAGAGGGCAAAACCTCAGTGTCTGGCAAGGATCTTCCTGTCACCAGGAAGCAGCTGCTGGTTTTGACGACGACAACAGCGTCGATGGTCTCTTCAGCGCTAAAAACCGTTTCGACGTCGACGACGACAGTGTCGACGACGACAGCATCGTCGGCCACCTCCTCGACGAGGACGATGCCTTCATCGTCGGCGAGTAAGCCTGTGCCGTCGACCATTCCAGTCACTCCATCGTCGACGAAGATTCTACCGTCGACGACAAGATCGACGTCGAAGATGAGCATTCCGTCGACGACGGGTATACCGTCGACAGCGGAGAAATTACTGTCGACGAAGGCAGCGTCGACGAGGACACCGTCGACGGGGGCACCGTCGACGATGGGTAAATCACCGTCGACGAAGGTCATTTCAACGACGGCACCGTCGACACAAGCGTCGACGACCGTAGGGACATGGAAAGAGTCTGAGCTGCTGTCGCACGCCATGGATGCCTTCCCACCTCAGACATCGTATGTGATTGTCAAGATTACGAAAAAGCCAATCACGCCAGTTCTGACGTCGCCCAGTAAGGTGCAACAACTACCTCCAGCCTGCCTCTTTCAAGGTGAAGAGTCAGAGGAGGAGCTATTTACTCAAGCCACTAGCCCTTCAGACTAGGTGCTTAAGTGCCAAAGCACAGACGAGGAGCCGGAGGAGGAGGAAATGGAACAGTCAGTCCACACTCAAGTGCCCACACAGGTTACACCAATGGTGTGCCTACCAGCATCCATTGTGTCAGACCTACAATTCCTCATTAAAGACAATAAGGAGCAGTTTCCAGAGAAACCTACTACGCCTCCACTTCCAGCCGCACAGGCTCCTACTCCTCTGCCTCGACACAAGCCACCTCCACTGGTGCTTAGTAGAGACCAGGAGCCAACACAAGACGTCCACTCGTCTGACGACGAGGACAGGGACCAGGAAGAGGGCGAGGTCCGTGACGACGAGTCAGACCCAGATGCAGACCAGGACTACGTTGCACATTCTCCGGCCTCTCCGGAACCACAATCTTCGGAATCACCACCCGCAGACATCGGGGGATTCCATAATCTGGTAGAGCGAGCTGCCAAACGTTTCCATATGTCAATGGAAACTCAGGAGACTGAATGCTTCCTTTACGATTTTCAAGGAGCCCACTAAAAAGACAACCAGGTCAATCCCCATCATTGACTTTATCTGGAAACAAGGCAAACAACTAATGTAAACGCCAGCTTCAATCCTGGTGGTAGTGCCCAGGCTCGATAAAAAATACAAGGCAACCTCATCGGCGCCAGCATGCCTCACAGGTCACCCTAAGGCAGACTCTGTGGTAACCCAAGCAGCACAGAAAAACTCGCGTAATCCAGCGTCGCCTCTGTCCGCGCCACCTGACAAGGAAGGCAGGAAACTTGATACCATCGGCAGACGTTTCTCCACCACGTCGGCCATGACGGTGAAAGTGGCGAATTCAATTGAACTTCTGGGCCGGTACAATCGTCAACTCTGGGCAGACATTGCGCCCTACCTATCTAATCTGCCAGAAGATTTAAAGGAGGAGGCTCATTCGCTTCTCTTAGAAGGCCAAACATCTGCCTCCGAACTCATTGACTGCGCCATGGATGTCGCCATGACTGGCTTCAGACAACTGGCAGGTGCTGCCGTACTACGCAAACAGGGTTGGCTTAAAGCCACCTCTTTCCGCCAAGAGGTGCAAACGAAAATCCTCGATATGCCCTACGACGGCCAGCATCTCTTTGGCGAGAAGATTGATGAGGCCCTCACCACCATTAAAAAGGACACGGACACTGACAAAGCTCTTGGAACTCTGCAATTCCGGAACCAGTCCTTTCGTGGGAACAGGGGAAGAGGACAATCTTCATATCGGGGTTCCTACCAGAATAGGTCTTCCTATTCGTACAACCAAAACAAAACGCAATTCCAACCGCGACAAAACCAACAAGGACGCCAGACTTCCTACGGCAAGTCAAACTATAGAGGAAAAAACAAAAAAGACCCGCTGGCAACCGCCAATGACTCGTTTCAATGGCCAGTCCACCCACCATCGCATTTTTTACAACTTGGAGTGAAACTCACATACTACCTAAACAACTGGCAGAAGATAACAACAGACAGGTGGGTTCTCCAACTCATTCAATTCGGACATTCTCTAGAATTTGCCTCAAATCCCCCAATAACACCACCTGGCAAACGGTCCCATAGGCACCTACGGTTGCTTCTTCAGGAAATCGCTTCTATGCTCCAAAAGGGAGCAATAGAGAAAGTTCCACAAGCCTACAAAGGGAAAGGTTTCTACTCCCACTTCTTCCTGATCCACAAAAAAGGGAAAAAGTGGAGGCCGATCCTCGACCTCAGGGCACTCAACGTGTTCCTAAAGAAACAATCGTTCCGTATGGTAACGCTCCAGGAAATCCTGGGACTACTGGAGGAAGGGGACTTCAGGACGTCCTTAGACCTACAGGACGCCTACTACCATATTCCTATCCTCAAAGGGCACAGGAAGTACCTAGGATTTGCGGTAGCAGGACAACACTACCAATTCCGTGTCCTCCCGTTTGGCCTCAAATCTGCTCCACGGATATTTACCAAATGCCTCTCACCTGTGGCAGCCTTCCTTCGTCAACAAGGTCACCAGGTCTTCCCATACCTAGATGACTGGTTGGTAAAGGCACCATCTGCGACCGCCGTGGCCACATCCTCCAGCGCTTGTCTGAATGTTTTCCACCGACTAGGCCTGACCCTCAACCGCGAGAAGTCGGCACTGGAACCCACCAAGGTCATTACATTTCTTGGAGCGACCTTGGACACGGAACAAGTCAGAGCTTTCCCCTCTCAGGAAAGAAAGGTCAAACTCATCTCTCTGGCCACGTCAGTGGCGTCACGGAAGACTCTGCCTGTCCACACCTTCAAGTCCCTCCTCGGCATGATGTCTTCATGCATCATGCTCATTCCCCACTGTCGCCTGAAAATGCGCCCTCTCCAGGAGCAACTAACGAGACAATGGACACAAGCTACGGGATCATTCGAGGACCGCATACATGTCACTCGAACCATGGTCAACCACTTACAGTGGTGGAGATCGATCAAACACCTGTCAAAGGGACTACCGTTCCTGCTTCCAGCAGAGCCACACGTAATAACAACGGACGCATCCCTAGAAGGCTGGGGAGCGGTCCTCCAAGAACTCCAGATCAACGGCAAGTGGACGACACAGGAAACCAAGCTCCACATCAATCTACTGGAGTTAAGAGCGGTCTTCCTATCTCTGCAAGCGTTCCTTCCACGCATTCGAAACTCCCCAGTGCTCATCAGGACAGACAACACCACGACGATGCACTACCTGAACAAACAGGGGGGGACGCGATCTCTCTCGCTATCTCGAGAATCGCAAAGAGTCTGGAACTGGCTTCTAGAACATGGAATAACACTGAAGGCGGAGTACGTCCCGGGCAAGGACAATGTCTTGGCGGACGCTCTGAGCAGAGAAAGGTCCCCATCCCACGAATGGGAGCTGGACACGGAGGTGCTGGAGCACATCTTCGAGGAGTGGGGAACCCCGCGAATAGACCTCTTTGGCACCAGAGAGAACGCCAAATGCCCAAGCTTCGCAAGCAGGCATCACCACCCAGGAACCCTCGGAAATGCATTTTCTATCGCATGGCGCAAGGTCTTTGCGTACGCCTTTCCGCCATTTCCACTGATACCCAGGGTTCTCAGGAAGATGAAGTCAGAACCCTGCACTCTGATCCTGATCGCTCCATCCTGGCCCAGACAACACTGGTTCACGGACCTTCATCGCCTCTCTGCCCGGCCACCTCTTTACCTGCATCATCATCCAGCCCTGCTCACAATGTCCCAAGGGCAGGTTCTCCACCCGAATCTGAGCTCTTTAAAGTTGTCAGCTTGGCTCCTGAATACCGCGAATTCAGCCACCTAAACATACCGCAGGAGTGCAGAGACGTCCTTGCAAAGTCTAGAGCGGACAGCACTAATAAAACCTACTCACTAAAATGGAAGCGGTTCTGTTCTTGGTGTGAGACTAAAGGATTGCACCCCTTCCACATCACGCCGCAGCAACTGCTACCATACTTACTGCATCTAGCGCAATCAGGCCTCGCACATGCATCCATCAAAGTGCATCTTGCGGCGATCTCCAGATTCACATTGACTTCTAAGGGTCCATCCCTGTGGTCGGACAGACTTATAAAACAATTCCTTAAAGGCCTCTTCAGGTCCTTCCCACGACCAAGACCAATCCCTCCGTCGTGGCACCTCAATGTGGTCCTTCACCAATTAATGAAGCACCCCTTCGAACCCATCCATAAAGCAGAGATCAAATTCATCTCATGGAAAACGGCCCTTCTCCTGGCTTTAACCTCTGCCAGAAGGGTCAGCGAGTTGCAGGCTCCCTCAATCCAAGATCCTTTTATGCAGTTCAGGGAGGACAGGGTCATCCTGCGAACTAACCCTCGGTTTATCCCGAAAGTCCCCTCGGACTTCCACCTTAACGAACCAGTGGTACTCAGGTCCTTCTTTCCAAATCCTACCACTGCAGCCGAGAGAACTCTGCATTCATTAGATCTGAAGAGATGTCTTAAATTCTACATCGACAAGACACAACACTTCCGGAAGTCATCTCAACTCTTTATTGCCTTTAGTAGACCACGGAAAGGCATGCCCCTGACAAAACAAAGTATTTCAAGGTGGATTTCTTCAGCAATCACCTTTTGTCATGACAAGGCCGGACGGCCTTTGGACTCACGAGTCAAAGCCCACTCGACAAGAGCCATGTCCACGTCTGCGGCTCTGTTTGCTGGAGTGCCGGTGTTGGACATCTGCAGAGCGGCGACCTGGAAGTCCCCGCATACCTTCACCAGGCACTACTGCCTGGATACTGAGCTGATGAAGGATGCAGCAGTGGGCCGAGCAGTGCTTCGCCATCTATTCCAGTGAGGTGAGCCTTCCTACATCCCTCCATCCGTTACTGGTATGCACATTCTTTTACTAATATTTACATGACAATGCATTTTGGTGGTTTACAGTCGCATGATATGTATTATCTCAGACTCATATATGATGTTCCATCAAAAATGTGCATAATGTATTGCTTGCTACTCTGATTCAGGCATGTGAATCTATGAAAGACACCCAAATACTGGATAAGAAATGCGTTACTTACCTGTAACCGCAGTTATCCAGTATTAGTGTCTTTCATAGATTCACATGCACCCTCCCGCCTCCCCTGGAAGGACTCACCTATCTCTCTAACAAGTTTACGCCTAACTAGCTTGGTGCGTACGAAAATCTGAGAGACTTGGGCTCCTGACAGGAAGGTTCTAGAAGGAGGTGGTAGCTGATTGGTTGGTTCTCTTTACTTTGGTCCTTTTTACAAAAGGACACAGATAGGCCACCAAGGTGGGACCCTTGGGCCTACTCTGTTTTGGTCCTTTTTACATAAGGACGTGGATAGGACACTAAGGTGAGACCCTTAGGCCTATTCTTTTCTATGTATGTCTATAGGACATTACTTTTATATATACCGGAGGCTCCCGTCTCGACGACGGGGAATGATTCAGGCATGTGAATCTATGAAAGACACTAATACTGGATAACTGCGGTTACAGGTAAGTAACGCATTTCTTCATGGTTACAAACCTATCTTGTCGCTTGAAAGGATCCTCAGCTGCTGTGATTCATCTGGAGTTCAAACTACTCTTGAACAGGAGTTATTTGATGTTGAATAATCAAGGTTGTTGCGGGATGCTGCCAGGCATCGCGTATTTGTTCACAGTAAGTTCCAGGGTTACTTGTTGTATGCGAGTATTGTTTCCACTGACCCACATAGTCAGGGAGGCACCGCTTTGGCCTTCATTGAATTTTTCTGTTATACGGTTTGTGTGTCTGAGCAGACTGAAAGCCATACTTTTACAGAAGGATGTGGCCTTAACCTCAGCTCAAGAGACTTTTGATCTCCTGTTGCAAGGTCTTCAGCTGAGATACAGACTTTAGTACAAACTAACTTACTGCTCCATTTTGGAGAAATGGGACATTGTATCGTTAACATGTCTGATACGAGTGGGATTGTGCACCTATTCAAGAGCATAGGTTCTGGACTATTGAGCACCTTTCAGACGATCTTTGAAGCTATTCCATCATTTATCCGCTCTGTATTGGAAAGCGTATTTGGAGGACTTCCACTGGTCCTACTACTTGTAGTGGATATCCTAGTTTTAATCTTTTTGCTATGCAATGGACATCCCAAATACCAAGGAGATAGAAAAAGTGCTCTTGGAGCAATGTTGCCGTTAAAGCATGGTGCTCCATTTGGGCACTCCTTAGCTTTGGGAGCGAAGTGAGCATTGGTTTCTGTCATTCAGAACAGTCTGGGCTGACTGCGTCTCGCCTGTACTGCTTTTTCTGCGGACAGAAATGCGTGTTGGACATCTTCCATTGGTTACGCCTCCGGACGTGGATGTACTGCTGGACCCGTTAAAGGCCCATGTAGTGCAGTGTCCTCAGCCTATTCCTATCCTGATGTCAGCATATTTAGAGCCACCACTGGATGCTTCCTATTGGAATGGACACCAGCTCTGTACCTGGCTTACAGGCATCAAGCGCTTCCTCAGCAACGGCTTTGGGAACCGGAGAAGATCACCTTTGCTGCATTGACCTGTTCCAAAAGGTGTTACACGGTCCATCATCTGCGAAGGCAAGCAACAGTGATGTTGTGTCTCGCACACAGGACACATAAACATTCGGCCCTCTGAGTGCTGGGAACAAATTGGCCTTTATCGAAAAACAACCTAAATTAGAATTCGAAAACATAATTTTTTTTTGTTCCCCTTCTGCCCTTCTTGAGCACTAAGGCTTTCAGCGTGCTCAGTTGCTCTGACAAGTATATTGACTATTCAAGGGACTTAGAGTTTTTAAAAACTTTTTTTACACACATCATGCTTTTAGATATTTTTTAATATTTATATTTTAGCATTGCCTTCTAATGCTTTAAAAAAATATGCAGGCATACTTTCAGCATTTGTTACTATGTCGTCCATTCGGATGAGGATTGGGTGTTATGAGCCCCAATGTACCCCAATATAGGCCTAGGTAGTTGCTTAACCCTTCACCTACATTTGTCCTACCATTGTTTTACATAACAGGTCTGGCGCTGACCTTTACCAAGTTAGGCACTGCATAAATGTCCTATGGCTTCTCCGAAAACTAGCCTCATTATTTATGCATAAGGATTCTCAGATAAACAGCAGGAATACCATCTTCTGCATAATAACTCTGTATAAGGGTCAACTCTATCATCATACTTGGCCAACATGCCCAAATTACACATCTAGGTAGAACCCCTGAGGGTACCTTTTGGGTATATAAGCACCACATCTTCGCTAGGCAAGAGAGAGGAGAGAAAGCTTCACTGCTGACACGCTGACGTGAGACACTGAGGTCCCTTCATGCAGACATCCAGCACGCAGTGGTCAGACATCCCTCGTGGGGTGTCCAACTAGAGACCAAGATGGGATCCTTTGTTTTCTCACACCAGGTAGTGGGGTTGGCTCTTTCCTAGGGATGGTTATTGGCTATACACCTACATATATTCTAGGTACACTTAGGTACATCTAGTTCGGGTTTGCATCATAGGAGTACTCATGATTACTGCCATGTATCTTTATACCTGCATATATTCACTGTTTTAACACTATGGTAGAATTCTACCTTCTATTTACTCTATTGGTGCTTATAACAATATACATCTGTTTCTGTCTAATGGTTCTTGCCGCACACAGATTTTATACTAGAATCACGTTGGTTCAATAAATGCTTATTAAAAACATACCCATTGTATATTCTGTATATCTCTCTGAGAGCGAGTGAGCACGAACGACTGAGCGAAAAAAACGGTACTGTTTCCACGATCCCTGGGGGATCAGGATTGTCATGATCGATAGTTGCCAGAAACTATTCGCTCCTTTGTAAGAGGGGCTCATAGTGGCAAGGTGAACTAACAGGTCTACAGACTAACATATCTTCAGGGGGTGTCTGGAATCAGTCTGGACACCAATCCCTTAGTTTAGGTTGTCTAAATGTGCAGATCCTATATAGATTTGTAGGAATTGCAAAATAAGACTGCCCTAGCCGGGTTGCCTCTCTCCTTACTGCTCAGCCAAAGTTCACTTGAATTGTGGAATACCTCAGGGATCATCACTATCCCCTTATCTATTTTATCTTTGAAGTCTCCCTCTGGTACACCCCCTCCAGCAGAACATGTGAAAATCTGTAACCATGCTGATGACATGCAGCTGATTTTTACCATTGATGATATGTCAGACTCAAGGGAATTTTTTCAAAGCACCAGAGACTGGATGAACAGTAATCAGTTGAAGCTCAACTCTGAAAAGACAGAGATTGTTGTCACTAACAACAAGCTAAACTACTGGAATCCCTCATATTGGCCAACAGAGATGGACTCTCCTCCTACACCAAAGACAGCTGTAAAAAGTCTAGGTATTCAAATTGATGAGAATCTGTCAATGACATCTCAGATAGGTGCCATAACGTCCTCCTGTTTTTTCCAACGCTGGAAAATCAGTAAATTCTTTTCAAAGGATGCAATCATTCAAATCATCATTGCACTAGTACTATCAAGAATTGACTAAGCAAATGCCCTTCATCTGGAACTCCAAATAAGTCTCAATCATGGACTCAAATGGCGCAACAACTTAGGCACTGCCATATTAAGCCATTGATGAAGAAGCTACATTGGCTTCTGGTGGCTCAATGGCCCATCTTTAAAACAAGCTGTATCCTCTTTATATCACTCCACAACAAAAATTCAAAGTTATCCGCAAGAAACCAGAGCTACATCCCAAAGTGCAATCTCAGATCAGCTTAAAATAACCTTCTAATGGTTCCCGGATTTAAACAAAAGAGTTTCTCAGTTCTAGGTCCCCATGTCAAACTCATTTCCAACTGAAATCAAACTAGCCGGAAACTAGTTTTTTTAAGTTTGAAGTTTATTATGCAATAAGAACAATATGAAAAATAACATGCACAAAAAGTACAATGCATCTGCATTTGATTATATAATCATAATGTGAAAAAAGGACAAAACAAAATACTATTATTATCAAAGAACCTATTGTAAGCATCTAAAAGGGGTCAAAGGGAGGGGAAAGGGAAGGAGGGTATGAGGGAGGGAAAACAGAATATATCTAAACTTTATATCACTAGATACAAAGAGAAAATAACAATTGCATATAATTCACTGAACGCAAAACAATTAAGATACAGATAATCATATTATGATATGGAATACAACTTAAAGAGTAATGTGATAAAATAAAATAATGAAAAAAATAGAAAGACAGCATATTTCCTTAGAGAGGTTTATGGACTTTGTCTGCAGTCTTAACCGGGGTAATCCGAATTAGGTAAGTAGTCAAAGAGAGCCACAAAATGTCCCTTTTGATAGATAAAGAGATAGGGGTATTGTAATTGGTATCTAGTCTGTGTCTAGTCTGTGATGAAAACAAAACGGCATTCCACCAAGCTCTAAAAGTTACTTTGTCCGCCTGTTTCCTATTGGACGTTATTAAATGAAGTGCTATTGCTAGTAGTAAATCTATTAATTCAAAATTTGACGGAGATTGGGACCACTGAGTAGATAGGGAACTTAAGAAAATAGTAGTAAGAGAGAAAGGGACAGACGTGTTAAAGATTTTGTTAATTTGAAACCATACTAATTGCCAAAAACAAGGAATAGAGGGGCAATCAAAAAGCATATGTTTCAAGTCAGCATGTGTGCAAGGGCAGGACCAGCAAGATGGTTGAGAATCTGAAGAGAAAGAGGTCAATTTAATAGGGGTAAATTACAGACGTTGATAAACAAAATAAAGGGTTTGAGAATTGTTAGCAGCTCAGGAAGTTTTATGAATGTTAAGCCATAGTTTATCCCAATTAAGGGTTGACCAGCATTCTGTTAGATCCTTCTCCCAAGCCAATTCAGCCTTTGTTTTATCTCTACCTGAAGAAAGAAATAGAGTCTTGTACAAAGAGGAAGCAGAAGGAGAAGAGGTTAATAAAGGAAAAAGTGTGGAACATCAAGAAGACAAGTGAGGAGTAGATGTTAGGGAGTTAAGATATTGAGTAAGCGAAGGCAATAAAAGGGCATGTTGTGTTTTGAAAGCTGATGGTAGTGAAGATCAGAGAAGGATAAAGGAACATTATCCACTATTAATTGAGAGATCCAAAACAATCCTTCGAGTCTCCAGGATTTCCAGTAAATGATGCGATTCTTTCTACGTAGTAAGGTATTATGCTGAATGGGTTGTTGATCCAGGGAAGAAGGCAAAGGATATGCAGATGGTAGAAGTGGAATAAGAAGCTTATGCATATGAGAGATAACTGGAGGACGAAAAGAGGCAATCGTGATGGTAAAAGCAAGAGACTCTTTGATATCGGAAGGAGAAATAAGAAACTTTTCTGTAGGGAGCGAAATAGGAGGGTGAATACCCTGCTCAGTGGAAAGCTAACAAGATGATTGTTTTAAAGAGAATGCATTATTATAGGACTTGAAATCTGGAAACTAAAGACCACCAGAAGATGTATCTGCCTTCAAAGAGGATAGGGCGATATGGGGTGATTTACCTTCCCAGAGAAATTTTGTTAACAGATGGTCAATTTTCTTAAAATAAAAAGCCGGAATATGTAGAGGGATCATTGAAAGAATGTACAGAATCAGAGGGGAGAGCATCATTTTGATGGAGTCTAATCTGCCCCACCTAGCGAGAAAAAGATGGTGCCAACGATCTTTATTATTAGATAAGGTTTTGATAATGGAATCAAAATTTTGTTTCAAAGTATCAGAAATGTTAGAAGAGAACCATAGGCCTAAGTATTTTATTTTAGAGGATTGCCAAGAAAACCCAGTAAGTAGAAAAATCATGTTTGAGGCATGTCATATTAAGAAACCTATCCAATATAAAGTCTGAAACATAAAACCCCATCCAATCCAATCAAAGGCTTTTTCAGCATCTAAAGCTATAGCTGCAATAGGGTAATGAAGAGATGAGGCTTTACTAAGAATATTAAAAAAAAGACTCTGGAATTATCGGATAATAACCAACCCTTTACAAAACCTGATTATTCGGAACCAATAAGATAGGGTAAAATAGGGTCAATACGGAGGGTGAGAATTCTTGCAAATATCTTGTGGTCAGGATTAACTAAAGAAATTGGGCGATAATTCTTGCAAAGAGATGGATCTTTATTATCTTTAGATATTTAACAAATCATGGCTTCTTGAAAAGTTCCAGAAGAACAACAATGTGTGTAATCACAGAACATCTGGTATTCTTCAAAACCTCATGAAACAAAACAATCCTGTGCATATTAGACACCCCTTGAAATGGTACTCATTATTCTGACCAGCGTAAGGCATAAAAACGACATGCATCAATCTTAGAGATTACAATGCAGCAAATGGTAAAATCACTGGAATCAGTACAAATCTACAGTACCACGAGTCCCTTTATGAGTGCACGTAAGTCATCACAGCTCACCATAAATGACCAAAAGCGCACAGATTGTCAAATACCCCCCTAGGATCGAGATGGCAGTGCACCTGTACTCCTAGAACGTGGTGTATGGTAACTTTGTTATGAGACTCATGGGCAGCTGGGCATTCCCACCCCACATGTTGGGCACCGCCACTCTTGCATGCCTATTACAGGATATGCAGTAATTCAGCAGGTGCTTCCCAAATGCTGCCAATACACTCAATCTCCATGCGAGCATTGTTACCAAGGATGCGGTTCCCACTAGGGAAACTACAGTACTCTGTACGAGCCTTTCGGATTTGGGACCACATCCGGTATGGAGCCCAACACTCCATCTCAACCTAGCACCCTGTGGACCCATAAGCACCCAGGATATACATATCTAATGCGCTCAAGATCCAGGGAAAGGCTTCCCTGTCCTGGTCAAGGAATAAAATGAGTACCAAACTAAAAACCCTACAGTTGAGTCCAGAAGAAGGTGGGTTAGGGCCCCCCCACATCAAAAATATTTTCAGGCCGCTTTTATTGACTGGTGTTGGCATGTAGCTTTGTTACATGATTATGGGTTCTATTTCTATCTTCAGCAAATGTTATTAGAAAATAAAATCCAGCTAAACCCCTTCTTTATTAAGATCCCCAGACTACCCAAACACAATAGATATAAGACTCCACACATAATCCTAGACAGATTTACTCAGATTTAACTGAAGATTGAGTTTCGATTTACCTTAATCCATTCAGATATGAAAATAAGACACTGTAAGGATCTAGGGTTACTGGTCGAGTCGCAGACGTTGAGTAATTTGGAAAGGCTAGGAGTTCACCAAATAAAATATCTTGTGATCGAGGGGCAGTTGAAGTCCTGGGAACAAGTTAAAGAGGCAGAACAAAAAAAATTTCGGCCCTAGCATTTTTTTGATGTTTACAGATTTCCAGCCTAGTAAGAAAACTACAGTGGGTTAAAAGGAAACTTACCCTAAGTCTAGTCCCCCATCCCCTGATTACCATATTTGGAATTCCAAATTTAAATCTAACAGCTCATCAAAAACTGTTTGTTTTCACTGCAATTTACAAAATTGGAGAATGCCGGATCCACACAGATTTCAACAATAGGTAGTCAAAATGAGGCACGTG
Source organism: Lissotriton helveticus (assembly GCF_964261635.1). NCBI lineage: Eukaryota > Metazoa > Chordata > Amphibia > Caudata > Salamandridae > Lissotriton > Lissotriton helveticus. The sequence goes on from NC_136073.1 coordinate 444,893,877, forward strand.
AAACATAAGGAGGAACTTCATTCCATTGGGGTAGGATACGCCCATAAGTGTATACATATCTGGAGGTAAGATTAAACTGTCCAAGAATAAAGGCGAAGATATGGAGCAACAGACACACATAAGCCAACCTTGTGCAACCACTATTTATTGCTCCTGAGCTATTGATATATTGTTTTTTTGTACCATGGGTCTGTGATTATTTGGATAAATACAGTTTTAAAAAACAGATTAATTCATACAAAATAAATGGATTTATTGCAATTAACTCAGCAACCTAATCGTCCAGCTATTTCTAAAACTGAACCACTTCATGCCCAAAACAGGAGACTGTTTGAACACTAATTTCTTGAAAAATATTGAACAGAACTACAACACTCCAGGCAAAGGCTCTTCCTTGAATTACATTTTACCTTCCTGCAAGTTTGTCCTAATTCTGTTCAGCTGTGTTTTTTTCGTATCAAGGAGCAAAGTATCTTAGAGGGGTTAATTTGAGAAATGTCCCTTTTGGGTCTGCCTTTCTTTGGCTCCTGCGTGGCAAAGCTGCCTGAAATTTGCTATGAAAAACCCAATGTTCATTTACTTTTTTAGGGACATTTTGTGCAGATGTGCTGAATGGTACCAAAATTAGTTGTACAAGAAAAAATGCATTTTCAATAGAAAGTCTTTCCTAACCATATCTACATAATGAAAGCCCCCTACTCACTCTGCAGAGTTTTACATTGTTGGGGTCAGTAGGATTATTCAACACTGGAGAACCAATATATACAGCAGTGTTGTGTAAAATATTCAATAATAAAATGCAAAATATGTGGCATATGTGGTAATATCTTCCGGCACCATGGCAGACTGTACTCCATTTGCCAAACTCTTGATCAGGGAGATTTTATTTTTCTATAATCTTGCATTCTTAGCTACATAATTAGCCATTTTTGGTTAATTTCCACCACAGTTAAAATAGCCGGTATAGTCCAGTTCACTTACTATATTCAATAACACTCGTTCAAACTAACTATCGCAAAAGAAACAAGAAATATAAAAGTGTACATGTGCAATATGGTCCTATATTGTTATCTCAGGTTCTGGTGGCATTTACAAGCCTCTCAACTTCAGTACTGAGAACACCTTGGCAATATTGAGTCATGGTCTCTTCCACACTCAAAAATGGTAATGCATAGCACATTAAATTCTGCACAGATTTGCATATATTATTCATATTTAAATGCTTATTGGAAACAGTAAGTGAAAGACTGGTCTATACTGTCTATAGATAAAGATACAATTATGTTGGTATGTTGGCAAACATACCGGATATTTAAAAAAATCCTGGATTTACCTTTGTTAGAAATTACATTCTATTCGTCAGATGTATTTGAAACTGTTTCCAAAAGGCAGAGCTAGAAGTGGACCCTGGTTGCCATTATAATATTGAGTCTTCAGGAATAAACTACTCATTAAACGGTAGACATTGTTAACCTGAGAGGTTATTAATAATACCCCTGCATTGTCCAGCTAACGATACGCCAACCAATTGGAATTAGAATGTTCAGGTATTGCTGAGCATTAATGAACCGGTTGCTAATGAATCAATGGACGCTGACGAAGCATTGAAAAGTGGTTTGGGGTTATTATCTTAATGAACTCTCATGTTTTGAGACTAGTTAGCTGAAGTCAAGGAAATGAGGCAAAATCTTAACCTTCCGTTGGATGCAATCAATATTTCTTAGAGATCTCTAAAACACCTTCATTCATTTGTGAAATATAATTTTTATACCACTGCATTTGTACAATAAAAGCACCCAAACATTGAATGTACGTATTTATCCACTTGTAGTATTTCTTAATAGGAGTTTCCCCTTTGCTGAATCAATAGGTTTTCAAAAGTTAAAACCAATTCTTTGTTTAATTGTGTCACAACGAGGGATGTGGTGACAATAAAAGCACCGAATATTGAAAAGCTCAGTCAACCACGTTGCATTTCTTTGGTTCTACAAAACTGAGGGCTCGCCTCAACAGACCTGCAGAGCAGTGTTGTCAGAACAGGTTTAGGTCCAGTTATATTATGTTAAATTGACATAAACTCAGGGGACGGAACATTTGCACTGGACAATAATACGTTTCCTGAACACTCTTCTTTCATTCTGAATATCCATACTGAATACTAATGAATGAATATCCGAACAGTCGTGAAATGTTATTTGTTAACCGACGGAAATTGGCTCCATATGTCACCGAGGAACGTAGATAAGCTAAGTGTGGACATGGTCTTGTTCCCAATGTTTACATTAATAGTCCTGTTCCAAGAAACATTAATAAAGGTAAGTGATGAAGTATTTTAATCGCCCTAAATACATGTCTGCAGGCTACTCTAAAAGCATTACCTGTAGTTTCCAGAGGGATTTTAAAGCAGTGCCTTTAGCGTCTGCTGTCTGTGTTCTTTCATATTTCTTCTGAACAATGCTCTGAAGCTTTTTCAAAATGAAACTGAAATTTCGGCGATGATGCAGTTTTCTGCACCACTGTACCAACTACTTTGTCTTAAATAGAGCATATTGATAATTATAATGGGAAATACCAGTTAACTGGCTTTCCTGGGGCCTAAAGGCATCATGGTCAACTATACAATCCTTGTAACAATTATTTCTGATGTTTTGCCTAAGGGCTTGATTATGAGTCTGGCAGTCCACTAGACGTCACATTACGACTTCAAAAGTTGTTGCCTCGGAGGACTATCTGCTGGCGCTGGCGGAGCTGCACCACAATGTAAAATGCTCAGTAGGACTGGCACAGTCCCGCTGAGCATATTAGGAGTTCCACCACTGCCAGCTATTTCAAGGCAGGAGCCCATCATAAAAAGGCTGGCGGTGGAAGAACAAAGGGGGCTCTACAGGCCCCCCATGCTCACGCCGCCATGGGGATACATTCAGGGGGATATATGTTGTGCCTCCGTGTCTGTATTCCCACAAAGTTCTAGCACAGCAGGGATGTCACCGTCCACGCCATGCTGGAATGTTTTTTGCTGTGCCCATTGTGGTGCCTCTTTTCCAGGCACTGCCACAGGAAAGGCAAAGGACGGTCCACCTTATATGAGTTCAACTCGTAATAAGGTGGGCGGTCCTGGTTTGGCACAGTTGTGCCGGCGGAGAGTCGACACAACTGCGCCAAAGTTCTAATCAGACCCTAAGGTCTATAGCAAACTCAGTGCAAGTGTCTGCGCCCATCCGTGACCCGACCAGTTTCAAGAACCCTGTCTCTCCCAGGCCCCGTCGCTATAACCCTACCACCCTTCACGCACTCAATACTGGAAGAGGCACCAAATGCGTTACAGCCTCGCCGAACACCACCCAGGGTCAGTTCTCATGCAGACCCTGCCGCAGATCCTTCACCTTCGACAAGACCCCCCACTACCACAAAAGGCACGCCTGACGCACACACCACCAACACCCTGACATGCATTCTCCTCAATGTGTGCTCCATGCACCAACACGCCGTAGAGATCTGGGACCTGATTGATGCTCTCTTGCCGATGTCGCCTTCTTCACGGAAAACTGGACCAACGCCACCTCCGGCCCGACTACGCCACTGCCATCCCAAATGGCTACAAGATCCAGAGAAAGGACCACCCCCACCGCCCAAGAGGAGGACTCGCCATCGCAGACAGGTCCCTCCTCTGACTCTCCACATCCAGCATGAGTGACCCCCACTGCAACACATAACACCTCCATTTCCAGATCCGGACCAGCCCAAGGACCACGCTATGCGGAACCGTCATCTACAGACCGCCGGGACCTCGCACTCAGTCCGCAACCACCATCGCTGAGCTTGTCGTTCCCCATGCAATCACCTCCACATACTACATTCGACTCGGGGACCTGAATTTCCACCTCGGCAACCGCAACAACCCCGACTCAATCACTCTCCTAGACAACCTTGACAACCTCGGACTGAAGCAGCTGGTCAACACACCCACACACAGAGCTGGGCACACCCTCGACCCAATCTTCACAGGAGGATCAAACATCTGGGGTAGTCACACCACCCAGCCCATCTGGACGGACCACCACTGTGTCCACGTCACCTACAACAACACCACCACACCCAAGCCCGTCCCGTGACCACTACGAAGGGACTGGAGCAAGGTCACAGAGGAACTCCTCATCACCACCCTCCTCCAAGACCCCCCAGCACCACGACCGACACCAACTCCTCAGCCACAGAACTTCACCGCTGGATCTCCCACTGTGCAGACAAACTCACTCCCCTTCGCCACCCCACCAAACAACGCCCTCTGAAGGCTGCCTGGGTCACCACAGAACTACAGGACGCCAGACGCTCTTGCAGATACCTAGAGAAAGCCTGGCGAAACCAGAAAACTGAGGAAGCACAGAAGAACCACAAGAGTGCCCTGAACGAATACCACCAGCATATAAGAGACACCAAACGGACCTTCATATAAGACAAAGTTCAGACCAATGCGGCCAATGCCAAGGAACTGTTCAACGTCATCCAGCAGTTCACAAAACCCCCTGGCAAAGCCACGGACGTCACACCTTCCCAGGAACTCTGCGACAAGCTCAGCTCATACTTCCATCTGAAGATCAAGGCCTCTACGACAACTTCCCCCCCAACGTCACCGACAAGCCAACCATCATGACCTGGAATCCCGCCACCATCGAACACATCACCGCTACCATGAAGAAAACCCACTCAGGAGCCCCAGTGGACCCCTGCCCACTGCACATATTCCTCAGGGCCGCCACCGCCATCGCACCCGAACTTGGACTGACCGCCAATGCCTCCTTCATGTCCAACCTCTCCTCAAGAAACCCATGGCCGACCCAACGGACCTGAAAAACTACCAGCCCATCTCTCTCCTCCCCTTCATGGCCAAAGTCACAGAGGAACCTCCACTCCGCCGACCTCGCCCTGGTAGAGGTCCCCCGCATCCGCAGAAACAGAACAGATAGGAGAGCCTTCTTCTACATCTCAGCCAAGACCTGGAACAAGCTCCCTGGGAACATCAGACACTCCCCAACCTGCACACCTTCAGTAAGGACCTCAAGACCTGGCTATTCGATTGATCCAGAACTACCCCCTTCCCCAGTGCCTTGAGACCCTCACGGGTGAGTAGTTCGTTTATAAACCCCTGATCGATTGATTGAATGACAGTATTAATTCTTCAAGATACAACACTGAGTCTCAGTCCATTCCCTTTTTTGGTGCAGTGGGTAGCTGGTGGTGCTGCTCAGGGGGATAGCCCAAGCAGCAAATGGCTCAGCTGTGAAAGGGGAGAAGAGAGAGCGCCAGGTTAGGCGTGGCCGATTCCCAATGTTTTCTTGATCATGATTGTCCACCAGTGGTACTTCTAACTGAAGGGCCTACTTTATGAAGTGGTGGGGGGGATAATCGAGAGAGGGGCCCTGGGTACAGTGCACCAATGCACAAGGTGACTTCCTTATGGTAGTGATCTCACAGCAGTAGTTTCGCTCAGCTAAGCCAGGCAGTTGTTCCATTGAGAGAAGGCAGGATGCCAGCATATCAGGTGCTCTATCTTCTCCTGAGATGTTAGTAAGGGCAGCTTTTCTTCTTGACCCCTGCAGTATGCTCCCTGATCCCCAAGAAGAGACAACTACATTTCCTGTTCCTGTTTTAATCCTTACAGCGATATAGAGTTCCTTTCAGTGGAAAGATGAACTTGGAAACCAGGCTGATGAAGAGGACTTGTTTTTAGGTCTCGCCTATGCAGCGCGCATGCCTGCATAGGAGAAAGACCTGTAGCCATTGCCACAGCTTTCCCTGCAAAGACGTGCACGCATTGCATTGCTTACAATGGCAAAGCGTGCACGTCTGGCGATTTCCTTGCGGGAGCGCGCGGCACCATATGTTGTATTGTATTGTATTGTATGGCAAATTTGTATAGCGCAGAAACTGTCACCCAAAGGGTATCCTGGCGCTTTGACTTTAACCAACCATACGCGATGTTACACTGCCACATTCTTTACACTGTCCTAGGGAAGAGGTATGTTTTTAATCCTTTTTTAAAGGAGGAGAGGTCCCCCTTATTTCTCAAAGGCAGGGGTAAAGAATTCCACAGTTTAGCTGCGGTGAATCTAAAAGAGCGTCCGCCCATCCGAGTCCTCACAATTTTAGGGATTACCACCAGACAGGCTGACGAAGAACGAAGAGATCTGGAAGGTGTATACCAGGAAAACATCGCCTGCAGCGGAGACGGCTCCTGACCATGAAGGGCTCTAAATACTAGACATAATGCTTTAAAATCAATGCGCTGGATGATTGGCAACCAGTGAAGGTCCATGAGCGCCAAGGAAGAGGAATCAGAACGCCGTCTAGAAAGGGCCAGCTTAGCAGCCATGTTCTGTATTCGCTGCAATTTACCCACGAGGGTGGCTGGCGCACCCAGAAGTAGCGCGTTGCAGTAATCAAGCCTGCTTAAGATGATACTACGCACTACCTCTGGTCGGGTGTGAACCAGGAGCAAAGATAGAATCTTCCGCAATGTGCGGAGCAGCATCATACACGTAGCCACAGTTTTGTTAACAAACATGTCTAACTGTAAGTTGATTCGAACATCACACCCAGATTACGAACTGAGTCTGCCGCCAACCCAGAGCCCTGGGAGGAAGAAGGCCAAAAATCCGGTGGCAGAGGTCGGGGAATGCGATCCAACGATCAGTGCAGTACCTCAGTTTTAGAGCTGTTGAATTGCAGGGAGTTTAGACTCAGCCAATCCGCGATAGCTGTCATGCAGCGATGGAAAGTCTCCTGCGACACAGCATCCCTACCCTCAAAGGGGAAGATAAGTTGCGTGTCATCAGCATAATTGATGACCGCAATGCCAAAGGACTTAATCAGCCTGACCAGGGGACGGAGGTATAGATTAAATAAAATAGGGCTGATGGCCGACCCTTGGGGTACGCCCTGCCCCACCTTTTTGATGTCAGATCGATAGGGCGGCAAGGCTACCACCTGGTGTCTGTTACCAAGATAAGAGACCAACCAGTCCAGGGCCATGCCAGACACCCCAACTTCCTCTAGTCTACTTGCTGTTGGCGCCATATGGTCTCACGCTCCCGCAAGGAAATCTCATTGGCCCCCTGCCCTGCTGCCGCGCGAGGCTCGCGCATCTTTAATGTGCCTTGATTTTTGACAGAGCCGAGTGTGTTTACTTCGAGGCAAGCGAGTGATATTGACAGAAGTTTGATCTCGTGCTGAGTGGGTTTCCCGACACCGATAATCTTATTTACTTTGAGGCAAGGGCACATGTATCATTTTTTATTAACGTTTTAATTTAAAGCAATTGCTCATAGTTGCATCCGTTTGTTCATTTTAAGTATTTGCTAATAATTGCGCTGAGCCAAAGACAAGGCTCGAACATTGGTCCACAGCTCCTGAGTCAGCAGCTCTCACTGCTGAACCATAATCTCTCCTTTCGAGAGCAGCATACAGTTCTCTCTACATGCTTGATCTATTGCTAACTGGCCGTTGACTTTAATATGTGCTTTGCCCCATGAAGATGTCTTAACTTTCTTTCCTAATACACACATCAGCCTGATGGCATCTGATGCAGTATTTCAAGAACCATGCTTTGCCATAACCCCTCAGTACTATTGTGTGGGGTGCAATACAGGGAGGCTTGTAGAACGAAAGTGGGTGGGACTGTGGGGACAGACAACTTGTATTTATTTTCCAACTTTAAAAACAGGCACCAGAACCAAAAGGTGACAGAGCACTGTACGTGTTTGTGCTAGACACAGCATTTTAAAGAGAGGGATAGCACTCGGCACAAATATATATATATATGTAATATATTATATTTTTTGAGATTCAGTCGGGTGGAGGATGACATAATAATTATATGAAGAGTGGCCCCAGTAGAACATATTTCATAGTATTGGTGGCAATAGTTGTGTTGTTAAATGACACATCGCTGATGAACAGAGATCCCTGTGCAATTCATATAGAATAATGTGACACCGTGCTATCTAGGGTTTTCACGTAACTCAGTGTCTTCGTTACACCGTTTTTCCAGTCCAGGTTTTTAAAGGATAAATTGTTGCCCTCGGGTTTGTTAGTTAAAATTGTTCTATTGAAGCAAAGCAAAACTACGAGTCCCAGTATGCATTTGGTTGTGAAACAAAAGTCCAGGACTGGGAACCTGGTGTTGTCACTAATGCGTACAAGAAAGAAGTGCAGTTTTTCGATTTCCTGTGCTCCGTTTCGCCCCACAGAATGCCTTACAGAAAAGCACCAGCAACTTCTTCCTGACAGACAAGAACTTCCATGTGGAATATCCTAATTTGGATTCAGAACTGAGAACAAACTCTATTCGAAAACATCTCCATTTGATAACAAATTAATAGTGATTGCCCCCTTTTTTAATATTTTTGGTTTCGATCCTCACATGTTTTTACCCTTGATTTTGTTTCCATGCTTTGTTTTTGATTCCATGTTTACGCATTTGCTTATTTAATGTTTTTGCTTTTGCCTCATCTTCTTTTGCATTTCCTTTCATGTTTTGTTTTTGATCTCATATTTACACATTTGCTTGCTTGCTCTCTTTCCGAATTCGCTGCCTTTTTTTTAACCCCCAAAACATTTTAATTGGAGACGCTTATCTAAATTAAAACTAAAACACCCCACAGGCTGTATGCTTATAGACCATAAAATAATTTATACTGTGATTAAATACTTTCATAGTGTTTCCTCATTTCACTTGCTGTTTCTAGATTATATTTCTAAGGGAAAGAATACCAAATATATATAAAGGCCAGTGGGCAACACTATCCGTCTCCCTTAGTAACCCCCAGACCAACTCAGGTTCCTTCAATGTTCTTTAGTTAACCACGAGACACTCTAAATCGATGCTGGGCCATCTGTGACTCTGCAGAACTGCACCATAAGGCAATAAACAGACTGGTTCCACTTCTTCCAAGACCCCACAGGGCACGTCTTCCAGCGTGTTCATGCACACTTTCATGAGAGTGTGGGATCGGCAAAGAGGGTTGAATGACGTCCTCCCCTTCAAAATCCATACACATGGATTTTTACACCTTTACCATTGGCCCTTTAAACCGTTATCTGTGGCTTCTGGTAACTTTGACAATAATATGAAAACTTATACGAATGACACTTGAATGGACACCTGTAGTGCAGTGATGTGGAGTAATTCTGTATGTGCTCAAAAAGGTAATACTACGTGATAATTAGGTTTTTGTGAATTATCCGATACTTAATTTCTTTATCCAGCAAATAAAATGAAAGCACTCTAGATGTTGTATTTTTTTTTTAATAATTGGCTGGTATGGGTATAGAACTCGCAATCTTGCAATTATTAGCACCAGGCTCTCACCAACTGAGATAACCAGCCAACTGATGTACATATCTAATGAACTGTTACTATTCCATAAGCCTGTCCTCTTTCTTCTGAACTATACTTTATTATCTATCACCCACTTTGTCTTTTGTAGTGCCTTCATTAATGATCCATCTACTAATCACCTGAACTTGAGCGTTTAATGTTCCTCAAGTCTGCATGTCTCCTTTAAACTCTTGCATCTTAACTTATTTTGTCTTCTTTTTTAAAGACTCCGGGTGTGGAAAGACACGTCTAGTATTACACATGTTCTATTGCCTCCCGAAAGAATATAGCCATCTTGACTGACCAGACAGAAGACATATATATTAGAGCTGTGTTTTCTTCCTGGTAGAGTGTATGTGCTCTTTGTCTTTGGAGCCTTTTCAGAACATCTGTGTCTGTCTCCCAGCAGCCTTACGAAGGCGTAAGTGTTTTCCCCGTATTAGAACACACGAGTCCGATAAAGTGTTGATAAAAAACAATGAGATGAAGAGACTGTAGCATTTAGTGATAGAACAATAGTCACCAATTCAAGGCAGAGCCCTCAGGGTCTCCCTCTCTGTGAGTGCGTAGCCCACCCAGTCTGTCTAGGATTTAAATGTGCGTTGCTGGTGTTGATTTTATAAACCTGGGCTGGATAAACTACTCACATATAGCAACTGAAACTTCACGAGGACTGATATCTTTGATACATTTCCACCTCGTTGTATTTATCTTTTTTTTTTATACCTAAGGCTTAAAGGATCAGAACAACGGGAAATCTCTAAACCGGGCGTTGTCTATGTAATTAAGGGCATGGATTAAATATGTAAACTCAATTTCTGTAATTTCCATAGTGTGTCATCCAACATGTATTTTGGTATTTTGGTGCCTCTCTGACTAAAGTGTGTGTGTATATATATATATATATATATATTGCAGTTATATATAGAAACTCGACCCAAAGGTATTGAAGTGCTTTACATGAACACGTTACTGCTTCCAGATAAATAACATAATTACTGGCACACAACCTAAACCAGCCGGGACTATTGGCTTTATCAATGTTTGTTAGCTGTTTTATATAAATGAGTAACAACAATTATGTTGTTGTAACTAATAGTGAACATGTTTTTATTCTGAAATTATCAGTGTGAATTAAAATTACTGACTGGTAGTGGTCTTCAGAGTGTCTCAATGTTGGTATGTCCACTCTGTGTTAAACATGTGCGTCCTTTTTAGGTCTCGCATAGAGTTCCAGCGCAACGTGCTGCTCGCTTTGCGAGGCATGCAGGATACACTATAGCAGGGAGAAGCCCTGCCCACTTTCCGGCCATAATTTTGATTGGCTTCAATGATAAACTCAGCATTTTGATTGTTTTTTGGCTTGGTAGTCCTACCTCCTGACGGCCAGGTCGTCATTTTTGGCTAAGGTCCCAAAAGCGAGACCGTTGCATTGCAAATTCTTGTTTAAATAGAGGCAGTTGGGCCCAAGCCAACTGATGAGTTCAATGTAGGTACCATTTTTTACAAAATGCATGCTTCTGATGGTGGTGTTTGGCTCAGTGGAGGTCATCTTTTTAAAAGGTACATAGTCACTCTAGTTTCTTTGATGATAGACGGAACCGACGCATCACCCCTTTTGCGAGCCTTTTGTTCACTTTGCGTTACGCATCCAGGTACTTTGTTGAGAACTTTGTCGCATTTACCAACAACTTGAACTAAGAGACTTTAATCATCTTTTAAGTAATCTTAAGTGTAGTATTCTGGATTTTTGTCGTTTGTGGTCTTGTGTGTAAGTCTATATAAAGAATACTTATTTTTATAAAACCTGTGTTGTGTCCATCTGTAGTGTTTTCACTGTATTACTGTGTATATTCATAAATGCTTAACACACTGCCTCTGAGATAAGCCTGTCTGCTCGTGCCAAGCTACCAAGGGGGTGAGCAGGGGTTATTAAGGAGTGTAATCCCCTTATCCTGACTTAGAAGTAAGGGTCCCTATTTGGACAAAGGTGATAACAATTGCCAACTAGAGACCCCCATATCTAACATTGGTGGCAGCGGTGGGATTTGGACTTTGCATTTGTGTTTCATATACATTGATTGGGGTACACTCCTAGTGAGTGCAGACCAAACGCGACCACATACTTTTTTTTTAGAATCTTTTTCCTTGGACTGTTAGCTTTTCCTGAACTCCTAATTCTTACTACCATGAGTAAACCAGCAGCTGTTGCATCTATGGATCTTGATTGTGAGGAAGAGAGGTTGGGAACCTACAGTGTGAAACAGCTCAAGTATCTCTGCAGGAAATTGAAAGTTCAGGCATTGCTAAAAAGGAAGACTACCAAAAGGCGCTGAGGGCCTGAGTAGAAGCAAGAAATGCCCCTGATCTTGTGGTGGAGCCTGTTGGGGATGCAAATGGGCAAATTGATTGGCCAGAGTTTCCAGCCAGCAGAGGGGTGCCGTCCCCACCTGGCAGCAATATCTCTTCCAAAGACCTGTCCCCCAGAGAGTTGGAAGACAGGGAGAGAAATAGGGCGCACAAGCTGGAGATGGCTAAGTTTAAAATGGAGAGTCAGAGGGAAATAGAGAATAACAGGTTGTCTTTGGAAAGAGAGAGAATGAGATTGGAGCATGATAGAATGTAGAGGGAGCTAGAAATCAAGGCCAAGGGCTTAGAAATCAACCCCTCTGGTGGCAGCACACCATCTGTGCCTTCAGAAGGCAGGGTGTATATTCCCAAGGATGTCATCAAAGATTTTCACAAAGGTGAAGATATTGGTCGGCGGTTTGCAGCCTATGAGATAGCAATGTTGGCCCACCGGGTCCCTGAGAAGGATTGGGGAGCAGGGGTGTGGGGCCGCTTTCTGACTGAAGGGAGGGATACTTTGTTAGACCTACCCAGCGAGCATAGGATGTCTTACCACCACATGAAGGAAGCACTGATGACAAGGTATGGGTTAACTCCAGAGCTCTATAGACAGAGGTTCAGGAATTGTAAGAAACTGGAGGGAACCACCTGGGTAGAATATGTGTCTTTCTTTTGCAGAGCTATGGATGGTTGAGTGAGGGGTAGCAATGTTGATAATTTTCAAGCACTCTATGATTTGATTGCTAGGGAGACTTTGTCTGATAATTGTTTTCCAGAGCTACGCCAGCACCTTATTGATTGCAAGTTGACTAATCCTAGAAAGCTTGCTGAAGAGGCAGACCACTGGGTTAGTACCCGGGTCCACAAATGTCTTGTGGGAGACTCCGCCAAAGGTGGGCAGGGTCCCCAGCAGAAGAGTGTGGGGGACAACGGTAAACAGAGGGAGTCCCAAAAAGGTCCCCAAAGTAATTCCCAAGGGAACCAAGGTAAGGGTTCCCAGCCTCCCCCTGAAAAGAAGTATGGACCCCCGACAGGTAAACCTGTTCATAGGGGGACTGTTACCTGCTTTCAGTGTAAGCAGGTTGGACACCGTTGGTATGATCCCCAGTGTCCTCAGAAAGGATAGTATGTGCCACCCCATGCACCACCCCATCAGATGGCCAGTGTAGACCTGGGTGGGGAGGAGATGGGTGCCCAAGGTGGGTGGAGTCCTGCAGAAATGTCCCTTGTCTCATTAGGAGACTTTGAGATGGTCCCCAAAACTCAGCTGCCTGAGATCACTAAAAAATACAGGCAGTGTGTGACCATCAATGGCCATAGAGTGGAGGCTCTCAGAGACACAGGAGCAAGTGTGACAGCTGGCAAGTATCACTTGGTCTCTGAAGAGCAGGTAGTCCCCAATGCATTCTTCCCAGTTGTTGCCGCTGAAAACACAGAGAGCCATTGCAAAGTGGCTCAAGTTCCCTTTGAGTGGGGTGGGTCTCTGGTACTCTTCAAGTAGCTGTGAGGCCATCCATGCCTGTTGATTGTCTGTTAGGCAATGATTTAGAAAGCTCCCCTTGGGCTAAGGTGGAGAGGAAGGCACATTTGGAGATGTTGGGTCTGCCTGAGTGGGCATGTGTGACCACTCGGTCTATGGCAGCTAAGGGTGTTCAAGAGACACTGGAGCCTGAAAGTATGGCCCAGGGACCTGCCTTAAAGAGAAGAGGTAGGGGGCACAGGAAACCAGCCCCCATTGTTCCCACGGTCCAGGAAGAGGCAGACCTTGAGGGGGATGCCCTGGAACCGATAGGGGAGCACGTTTCTGAACTGGGGAACCTACCTGAGCTGATCCATTAGCAGCAAGAAGGGGGTCTCTCCAGGGAGGAATTTTGTGAAGAGCAGAAGAAGTGCCCTTCTCTTGTTGGTTTGAGGCAACAGGCCACAAACCAGGCAGCAGCTGATCAGTCTGGATCACATTGGATCTACTGGGAGAATGGTCTCCTGTATAACGAGTCTAAGGTTGCTGAGGCTGGGTCCGCCTGTGTGCTGGTGGTACCCCAGTGCTTCAGAGCCTTCCTACTGGGTTTGGCTCATGATGTTCCTTTAGCTGGTCATCTGGGGCAGAACAAGACCTTTGAAAGGCTTGTCTGCCACTTTTATTGGCCCCAGATGTGGAAGAGTTCAGATACTCATTGCAGGATCTGTCAAACTTGCCAGGCAAGTGGGAAGAGTGGAAGGAGGCACAAGGCCCCTCTCCAACCTTTCCCTGTAGTCAGTACCCCCTTTGAACGGGTGGGCATTGACATTGTGGGGCCACTGGACCCCAAGACAGCCATGTGCAACAGGTTTATCCTAGTCTTGGTGTACCATGCTACCCGGTACCCGGAAGCCATTCCGCTCAGGACAGTGACGGCCCCCGTGGTGGGATGTGCACTGATGGGGATCTTCTCCCATGTGGGGTTCCCCAGAGAGGTTGTGTCTGACCAAGGTACAAACTTCATTTCCAATATATGAAGTCCCTGTGGAAGGAGTGTGGTGTTACCTACAAGTTCACCACTCCTTACCACCCACAAGGAAATGGGCTGGTTGAAAGATTCAACCGGACCTTTAAAGGCATGATCATGGGTCTTGAAGAACCAATGAGGCGTAAGTGGAACGTCCTCTTGCCATGCCTTCTGTTTGCCTACCATGAGGTGCCACAAAAGTCTCTAGGGTTCAGCCCCTATGAGCTTTTGTATGGTCACCCGGTAAGAGGACCTTTGAATTTGGTCAAGGAAGGCTGGGAGCAATCTCCCAGAAAACCTCCCTAGGATGTATATAGCTACATGCTGGCCTTCAGGAACCAGACTCGGCGTTTCAGGGATCTCGCTCAGGCGAATCTGGAAGCCAGCCAGGAAGAGATGAAGCAGTGGTGCGATCAGAATGCCACTCTGATTGAGCTTCAACCTGGACAGAAAATTTGGATCATGGCCCTTGTGGAGCCTGTGTGCTCCAGGACATGTGGACCAGTCCATATGAGGTGGTGGAGCGCACAAGTGTTGTCACTTATCTGGTGAACTTGCGGTCTCCCAGGAACCCATTGCGGGTCCTGCATTTTAACCGCCTGAAGCCCCTTTTAGAAAGGTCTGAAGTGGGCATGCTCCTAGCGACAGATAATGGAATGGAGGAGGAGACCGAGCCTTTTCCTGACCTCCTGTCTGCAACAGAGCAAGATGGGTGAGTGGATGGTGTCAGCCTCTCTGCCACACTGACCCCTAATCAGCAGCAAGATTGTCGCCAACTGTTGGGGCAATTCTATGATCTATTTTCCTAGGTTCCTGGTGTCACAGAGTGGTGCGTTCATGATGTGGACACTGGTGACGGTCCTCCTGTCAAGCACAAGGCGTATAGAGTGACTGACAAGGTTAGGGCTTACATTTAGGAGGAAATCTCCAAGATGTTAGCTTTAGGGGTCATTGAGTCCTCCAACAGTCCTTGGGTCAGTCCAGTGGTCTTGGTCCCAAAGGCTGCCTCGCCGGGTGCCACACCCGAACTCCGGTTCTGTGTGGACTACAGAGGGCTCAATTCAGTCACCAGGACTGATGCACACCCCATCCCCAGAGCTGATGAGCTCATTGATCGGTTAGGGGCTGCACGGTACCTCAGCACGTTTGATTTGACGTTTAGGTACTGGCAGATCGCCTTAACTGATGGGGCTAAGGAGAGATCAGCATTCTCCACACCAGATGGGCACTACCAATTCCAGGTTATGCCCTTTGGAATGAAGAATGCACCTGCCACCTTTCAGAGGTTGGTCAACCAGGTGTTGGCTTGACTGGAGGATTTCAGTGCTTCCTACCTGGATGACATTGCAGTGTTCAGCTGGTGTGAGGAAAATCCCAGGACGTCTAAATATATAATGTGAACAATCAGGAGGAATCAGTGGTCAGGAAGGGATGATCGAACAATTAACAATGTTTATACAAAGTAAATATTTTTAATGATTATTTGTTTAAAAAAACCATACAGAGTATGACCGAAAGGTCAAACTATATGATAAAGATAAAAATTGCTTCAATTACATACAGTTCTAATAGTCATATAACATAAAATTCATAATCAATACAGTGAAATTTATACACAAAAATACACAAAATAAATCAAATTAAAACATAAAAACTCGACGCGCGTTTCGGCAGTGAACCGCCTTCTTCAGGAGACATAGAATAAATCCTGAAAATACATATATGAGAAAGAAATATATATTAAAATATCGTCCATATATATATATATATAATCATTCATTTAAATGTCAGCTAATATATATTTAATAAACATTGCAAATGACTGGAAAAACATATTAAACAATATCACCACATTAAATACGACAATCTTTCCTATCTGACTGACCCTCCATTACAATTTGCTCACCTAATGGCAATAATTTACCAGAATAATATCTCGTGATTGTACAGTACTGACTCAACAATAACTGATCATAAATGGATCATTCGTAACCGGTCTCAACCTTTATCGTTGAAGAGCACACTCTAATAAACTCTTCCTAGATAGCCATATTTTCGTTATATTCCAAACTTTACATTTTGTTTCCCCATTGATGGAGGTTGTAAATATGGGGTTAATCAACTCCTCATATTCCTTTAGATAAATTACAGGCAACACATAGCAGTACACGATCAATTACTTACAACATTGGACGCTCTATCCATGCAATAACTAAGATGGAAGGTAGAATCTTCTGTAGTTATGATGGTAATAGTGAAGATTCAAAGTGGAGATAGTCCTGGTAATATAAGAGGGGACATGACTGAAACAGGGGTACAATCTAGGATATATACATTCAAAATTGCGACAGAATGGGTCAAATACACTGCGCAAGACAAAGACAAAAGTGTAGGGGTATCCACATGTCTTGCGCAGTGTATTTGACCCATTCTGTCGCAATTTTGAATGTATATATCCTAGATTGTACCCCTTCTTCACTATTACCATCATAACTACAGAAGATTCTACCTTCCATCTTAGTTACTGCATGGATAGAGCGTCCAATGTTGTAAGTAATTGATCGTGTACTGCTATGTGTTGCCTGTAATTTATCTAAAGGAATATGAGGAGTTGATTAACCCCATATTTACAACCTCCATCAATGGGGAAACAAAATGTAAAGTTTGGAATATAACGAAAATATGGCTATCTAGGAAGAGTTTATTAGAGTGTGCTCTTCAACGATAAAGGTTGGGACCGGTTACGAATGATCCATTTATGATCAGTTATTGTTGAGTCAGTACTGTACAATCACGAGATATTATTCTGGTAAATTATTGCCATTAGGTGAGCAAATTGTAATGGAGGGTCAGTCAGATAGGAAAGATTGTCGTATTTAATGTGGTGATATTGTTTAATATGTTTTTCCAGTCATTTGCAATGTTTATTAAATATATATTAGCTGACATTTAAATGAATGATTATATATATATATATATGGACGATATTTTAATATATATTTCTTTCTCATATATGTATTTTCAGGATTTATTCTATGTCTCCTGAAGAAGGCGGTTCACTGCCGAAACGCGCGTCGAGTTTTTATGTTTTAATTTGATTTATTTTGTGTATTTTTGTGTATAAATTTCACTGTATTGATTATGAATTTTATGTTATATGACTATTAGAACTGTATGTAATTGAAGCAATTTTTATCTTTATCATATAGTTTGACCTTTCGGTCATACTCTGTATGGTTTTTTTAAACAAATAATCATTAAAAATATTTACTTTGTATAAACATTGTTAATTGTTCGATCATTCCTTCCTGACCACTGATTCCTCCTGATTGTTCACATTATATATTTAGACGTCCTGGGATTTTCCTCACACCAGTTGTTACCCTGCCCTAGGAGTCTATATACTACCCAGGGGGTCCTTGTTGTCTCCACTTATTGCAGTGTTCAGCGCCAGTTGGGAAGAACACTTGCAGCACCTCTGGGAAGTGTTGATGGCATTGCGCAAGGCAGGCCTCATGATCAAGGCAAGTAAGTGTCAGATCTGGCAGGGCTCCGTTGTGTACTTGTGCCACCAGGTAGGGAGTAGCCAGGTGGAGCTCCTACAACCCAAGATTGATACCATCCTGGCATGGGAACCCCAAAGACTCAGACAAAGGTGAGAACCTTTTTAGGACTCACGGGGTACAACAGGAGGTTTGTCAAGCGGTATGGCAACATTGTTGCACACTTGACTGAGCTGACTTCTAGGAAGCAGCCCAGGAAAGTGAACTGGACTGACACCTGTCAGAAGGCTTTTGATGCCCTGAAGACTGCCATGTGCACAGCACCCGTGCTTCATCCGCCCAACTTCTCAAAAGAATTCATTGTACAGACAGACGCTTCAGAGCATGGTGTGGGGGTTGTTCTATCACAGATTAATGTAGAGGGCCTAGACCAACCTGTAGCCTTCATCAGTAGGAGGCTACTTCCACGGGAACAGAGGTGGAGTTCAATTGAGCGTGATGCATTTGCTGTGGTCTGGGCACTAAAGAAGTTGAGACCATACATGTTTGGGACTCACTTCCGAGTTCAGACAGACCGCAGGCCCCTCAGATGGCTGAGAACCCAAAGTTGTTGAGGTGGTCCATTTCCCTACAGGGTATGGACTTTACGGTGGAATACCCCCCTGTTACAGAACATGCCAAAGCTGATGGTCTGTCCAGATTTTTCCGCCTTAGTGAAGAGAACTGCCAAGGGGAAGGGTAGTTCTCCCCACATTTCAGCTGGAGGCGACACGTGTTAGACCTGACATCATTGGCGGGAGTCTCCCTTCCATTTTTGGCGGATTGCCTCCTCTGTTTTGATATGTTTTTGCTGGATTTATGCTTTGGGCCATGTGGCACTGCTAATCAGTGCCACAGTGCAAATGCTCCCCATGGTAAATTGATATACTGATTGGATTCCATGATTGCGTTATTCGATGTATCTGTGAGACACTAGTACAGTGCACCATGTGTGCCCAGGGCTTGTAATCCAAATGCTGCTGGTGGACTTGCAGCACTGGTTGTGCCACCCACAGAAGCAGCTTGTAAAATGTGTCTCAGGCCTGCCATTGCAAGGCCTGTGTGCAGCCTAGCACTGCCATGTCGCCTTGGCCAAGTGCACCCACTTGCCAGTCCCTCAACTATCCCTTTGCTTTATATTAGACACCCCTGTGGTAGGCCTATGAGCAGGGTGCATTGTAAGTATAAGGTAGGACATGCTCTGATGTGTGTAGCATGTTCTACTAGTGAATTACAGCCATTTTAGTTTTTCACTATTGAAGGCTACCTGTTCTCATAGGTTAGATTATTACTTTCTGATAATCCTAACTGACTCAGGGAACATGGTAGAAATTCGAATTTAGTATGCCTGAACTCAGAAAAATAATAAAGTACATCTTTTAGTAAAGTTTATTTTAATATTCTGTGTTTGCAAATAGCACTTTCAGAAAGCAGGTATTTGCTTGCCTAACCATTTAAGCCTGCCTCTGCTGGGTTGTGTATTCCTTGTCTGGGTTTGTATGTGACAGGGCTGGGGAATTCCAGGAGACAGGCTGGGGCAGCCCAGTGGTGAATAGAGAGATCTGCATCTAGATGGGAGGGAGGAGTTACACCTGGGACCCGAATAGGGCTGGGCCTTCCCTCTACAATGCTGGCTCCACCCCCTGTGGCTTGTCTGATGTCTCTACCCTGCCCTGGGAAAGGAGAGGAGGAATCATGTCAACAGAGTGCTCCAGAGCTGTATCTTCCCTCCCTTGTGCTGGCTCCACCTCCTGTGGGGCGGCTGATGTCTCTGCCCTGCACAGTGAAAGGAAGAAGAGATTCATGTCAACAAAGTGCTCAGGAACTGGTTTGAACTAGGCAGAGGCCTCTCTGCCTTCAGAGAACAAAGGATTTTGGGGTATAAATATTGGGACTCTGATCCCAAAAAATTAGATCACTTCTGGAACAAGAAACCTTTCTGCCAAGGAGGAGAACCAAGGAAGCTGCAGGAGTTTGGACTGCCCCTCTGCCAGTGTGCTGTTTGCTGGGTCGGCCTGCAGTGGTTGCTTCATTGCCAAGGGAAAGGAGAAGGAACTTTGTAAGGACTTTCATCTACAGAATATTCTCCAAGGGCTTGAACTGTGCTTGCCTCCTGCTGAAGTCTCAGGGACAAAAGACTTCACCTCCAGCTCCCTCCTGAATTTCCTTGCTGGGAATTCTGACTCCAGTCACTTGCGTGCCGCTGGGAGCTGGAAGCGCGATGCATCGAGAGGAAGCGTGTCGCGCTTCAGCTGAAATCATCACAACGCCGGAGAAGGGAGCCTTTGCCGTACCTCCCTGGAAGTATGTGTTCATCGAAGCTGCCTGCTGTCGCTGCACCGGAGAAGAGTGACAACATCGAGAGAGTCGCAATTGCATCACCAAAGAAGCGCGTCGCAGGGCCTGTCGGGGCTCCAAAGTACTGAGTCGTCGCAAGGCTGCCATGGCGTCATCGCATCATCATCGCATCGCCGCATCAAGGGCTCCATCTTCTTGCATCGCAACCGGATCTTCGCATCACATCAAGGCGCCATTGTGCGCACCGCAACTGGCCTGCAGGCCGAGAATCTACGCATCACCTCCGCACCGGTAAGGCTCCCGACGAGTCCCCTACTCTGCGCCAGAATTGAGGAAGGATGCAACCGTTCCCCCGGGTCACGGAACCGACGCATCTCCCCCTTTGCGAGCCTTATGTTCACTTTGCGTTACGCATCCAGGTACTTTGTTGAGAACTTTGTCGCATTTACCAACAACTTGAACTAAGAGATTTTTTAATCATCTTTTAAGTAATCTTAAGTGTAGTATTGTAGATTTGTGTTGTTTGTGGTCTTGTGTTTAAGTCTTTATAAAGAATACTTATTTTTATAAAACCTGTGTTGTGTCCATCTGTAGATTTTTCACTGTATTACTGTGTATATTCATAAATGTTTAACACACTGCCTCTGAGATAAGCCTGTCTGCTCTTGCCAAGCTACCAAGGGGGTGAGCAGGGGTTATTAAGGAGTGTAATGCCCTTACCCTGACTTAGAAGTAAGGGTCCCTATTTGGATTAAGGTGATAACCATTGACAACTAGAGACCCCCAGATCTAACAATGTGCGATCCTGCAAGAAACCCACTTAGTCCCGAATGCAGGCATATTGATGGAGAATGCAAGGCATATGCTATGATGCAGGCTTTACTTCACATGCTCGTGGTGTTCTAATTTGAGTGCATGGAGGATCTGGAGTTTGATTGCTGGGGACATGTATAGACCCGAAGGACCGATTTGTGGTTGTGTGTTCCAGCCGCTCTAGTAGTAGGGTTGTATGGGCCAAAATATAATGGCTCATGATTCTACGATTCACTACATGCCTGACTCCTGCAATGAGGCGATCTAGCACAGTTTTGGGGTGATGATTTTAATTGACTCAGTTTGCGATCGCTTCAAAGGCCCACCACGAAAACCTGCAGATGCTGCAAAGTCTCTTATAGAAGTAGCTACCCAGGAAGGCTTGATAGATATTTGGTGATATAGATCACCCTAGATCCCAGGTCATACTTGTTACTCAACTGTACACAATATTCATTCTGGCGCGGGGATTAATATCCAAGTTCACCACTGCCAGCCGTTGCCACGGATTTACTCACATCACTCGCCTGTACTGTAGGAGCTCACGTTGCAGGCACCAAAACTGGCAGCATTCTCTTGCTGTTTTCTCCCGTTCTCATTGTAAGATACAGTATTTCATTAAGAACTAGCGTTGGAAATAAAGGTGTTTTTCAACATTAATACTGGCTCAGTTGACAAATGTGTCACAGTTTGGGAGAAAATCAAGGTTTATATACATGGGGTCATTAAATCTAAATGTGCAGGGGTCCTGCTGACACTGTGTGGGCTATTGGCTCGCTTAGAGAAAGAAATCAGTGACCTAGAGCAGCAATGTGAAGAGTCGGCTGACGGATGTATCTTGTTCGCCATTATGACTAAGCTTGTTGAATTTCACAAGACTGCTCAATGTGAGGTACACCATCTAACAAAAATTTGTCATAGTGCATGCTTATGGAGAGGGGGAACATCCTGGTGCCATCCTTGCTGCTATTTTATGCCCCACAGAGATGTGGATATGGTAGTGGAGATGCAGGGTGAACATGGCAAACCGCTATGCGACCCTGAACAAGTGTCTGACTGCTTCCCTAGGTATTATGCTAATCTATACAGGTCAAGACCCACCGCCATCTATACCGATTCAGAAGACTATCTGGCATACATTGCCATGATTTGCCTCACTAATAACATACGGAACACCTAATGGCACCAATGCGTCCAGAAGAGATACGCGCAGCACTTGAGACTATGCCTTCCAATAAGGTGCCGAGCTTTGATCAGTGGCTTTTTATAAGGGCTACCAGTAACTGCTTATCAGACACTTAGTTACACTCTTGGAGTCAATTGTCGAAACTGGAATAAGGCCAGTTTCAATGCGCACAGCCCTGATTGTAAGCCTCTTAAAACTGAACAAGCCATCTAATTGCTGCTCATCTTATAGACTGGTATCATTCCTCAATGTCAATACTAAATTGTATGCAACATTCTTGACTAATCATCTGCCCCCACTTCTCACAGGAGTGGTAAGGCCTGAGTGGGCTGGTTTGGTGCGGGAGTCTGATGTTCAATTTACAAACATTATTTTGGCACCCTTCAGCGCATAGTCCTGGAAATTTGAGTGGCAGCCATTTTCTTGACGTGGAAAAAGCATTTGACTCTATCGAATGGAGATTCATGTACACGGTCCTGAGAGGAATAGGGTGGGAGAAACATTCTTGCATCTGGTGGCAGTCTTATACTCATCACTAGCTGCCTGGGTGCATGTCAATGGTACAGTGTCCATTCCATTTGCAGTAATGAGGGGCTCCAGACAGAGCTGCCCTTCGTCTCCCCTGTTATATTCTCTGGTGGCTGAAACTCTGGTCTGTGCGCTTCAGGAATACCATGGACTCCGGGTCCTGCGTTTTCAGGTCTATAATTTGGTTATATCAGCGTATGTGGATGGCACACTACTCTACATCCGCCAACCAGAGAGCAACTTAGCCCCAATTCTGCATGAAGTGTTGTGTTTTGGAGGACACTCTGGCCTTCAGGTAAATTGGGATAATTCTATCATCTTTCCTCTCATACTGGCCATTATACTCATCCCCCTGAATTTTCCATTGCAGTGGTCGACAGACTCAGTTCACTATTTAGGTATACAGGTGCACACGGATACAACTGTGGTTATGCTTGATATCTAAGGGCGGGCAATACGGAGACTCACAGAGTCTGTGGAGCACATGATCAAATTGCCACTATCTCTGATAGGGCGCATAGCCATAATAAAAATGATGATTCTACCTCGGTTTTGTTTCCATTTCAGAATACCCTTATGTCACTACCTCTCTCAGTATTTGACAATCTCTGAACCCTAATGATCAGACTAACTTGGGCAGCAAAACTACTGAGAATGTGTTGGGAAAATCTGACTTTACCTTACGATAAGGGAGAACTCAATGCCCCAGACCTAGAGGTCTATTGTAAAGCTAAGCAGTGCAGTTACTCACATTATTGGATACATGGCCCCAAAGACTTGCCACATCTGCACATAGAACGAGACGCCGCAGATCGGCAAATGTTACCACAAACACAATTTTAGGCGTCAGTGCGGAAGCAAAGAGTTTTCGACTCATTGAATGCCATGATTCACTCCTGGCCCACTCTCTGCTGAATTCCCCACATATTCTACTGGAGGGGTGTTCATGGTTCACAATGGGCAGAGATTGGGTAGTGATATTTTCTCTAAATAAGGTTGGCAATAGCACTACGCGGGATTTCTTTCATCAAGGCAAAATGCTCACATGGGTAGAGGTCCAGGCGGAGTGCATTGCTCCCACTGCTCTTCAGCAATTATATTATTATAGAGCTAGGCACACATTGCATGAGTTATTGGGAGATGATGTGCTGGAACCCCCTGATATGCCACCACTCTCTTCTCTACTTCAGGTTGCTACCCCTAACTGATTGGTGGCAAGGTTTTATGCATTCACGCATGAAGCATGCAAAACCGGCATAAATATGGAAAGACTAGACTGGCAGACAGACGCAGGAAGTCATTATTGATAAACATTAGCAATATTGCTGGTCTGTAATACAAACTATAATATTGAATGGTACGGACTGGCTTCTACACTTCAAATACATTAACAGGGTGTACTACCCTCCGGAATGGCTTTAGAGATACGGACTCCGCAACAATGTGGATTGTCAGAGGTGGGGGGAGGATAGAAGCGGGATTTGTGCACCTTGCTTGGTCTTGCCCTGGAGTGCATGCATTCTGGTGTGCAGTATTCTGAGAACTTCAAATGATCACTGATGAGACCCTGGTGTTTGCTCCACTGCTTGCATTGCTGGGATATGATCAAGGTGTTTGAGGTATGGCCAGTCGAATGGTGGCCATGGTGTTGCTGTAGGCGAGAAGATGGATACCCCATGCACTTAGCTCATAGTCCTCTCCGTACATTAAAATATTGGCACACCGATACAACTTATTGCAACTCACAATCAGGCACATATAGCAAACTTTTACCGTCCCAGAGCCACCCTAAAGACTATTAGGGTCCATATCAAGTCTATTTGGCTGGTTCAGAGGCCACGGGTTCTGAAGGGGAGGCGTGTGCCATTGAGGGTGATGGGTGATGGAGGTGTTACCCCTGTCTCCTGCTACTCCTCTACCTGTCATTTGTTTGTGGGCCATGTTTCAAATAGCTGTGAATCTTTCAATACGGAATGTCTTTTTCTTACTCCTGTGATTCCGACGATATTTGGATAACTTGATTGATGTCACTACATTCTTGCCTGCTGTAACACTGATGTTGATATGATATCTGCAATGGCCTTATTGTACCGATCATTAATCTTGTAATATCTTACATGAATTCACTGTTTGTATGCATATAAACAATCCTATACAGCTTGCCATGTCAAGCTATAAGATTGTTCTTTCTTTAAAAAAAAGAAAATACAATTTGGCCAGATGTACAAAGGGTTTTAGTGTTCTAAAATCCATTGATTTACTAAGAATGGTCTAATAAGGATTAACTTCAGTCTTATTCATTGGCGTGCATATGTTGTTGTTCATTGGTGAATGATGAGCCTGGAATGAGGGTCGAGATAGAGATAAGGCTAAGATGCAACTGAGAAGCACAAATTTCTATAGGTTAGAGGTAAATGTGAGTCAAACATTGCAAAGGTTTGGTATTAAAAGAAAGTTCTCTGATTGCCTTCTGTTTTGCAGATGAGCAGTTGTTTCCTATGGGAATAAAGACATATAAAGCTCATCTGAGACCCCCTGGCCTTGAAGTAAGAATCAATGAGGACTATATAAGGCATCCACCACATTTCTGATGGAATAGATGTTGCTTCCACTGGCAGTTGAGCAGTGGCAGGCAGTCTTGTGACTGCAGTAAGCCAATGTTACATTTGTAGGGTTCACGGTGTGCATGGCATCAGAGTGCAATGCTCTTGAGAGACCTATCCTTCTAGAATCCACTTTCCATAATTGACACAATTGATCTACCTTACGTCAACTTCCACAGCTGTTCTCACATTCTAGTATCTGGCTGACTGGTGGTATAAAGACATTCCAGCTTCCTCTTCTGAACCTCAGCAATATCTTCAGATATAGGTGGCTTCTCAGCCTCCAAACAGCCAATGGCTCAATTAGTGTTGTGATCAGCAAAGTAAGTTAACTTGCATGTTGAGTTGCTCCAGAGTTTCTCCTTTTCAAGCAGCAAGTGGATACACTCACACACTCCTATGATACCTTGTGGACATACCACTATCCAGGCCACCTATTCGTGAATTTAAAAGATGAGTATACACTATTTATCTATTCAGATATTGGCATCTTTTTGAGAGAACAGATAGATACCGGTACAGAGTACACAAATATACCAATATTCCTGAGAAGCTTTGCTACTGTTCCATTAAGTAAAGGCCATTTCTTTTGGGAATCTGTGAGCCTAAATACCTAGGAGTCATATTAGGTACGTGGCGTATACAGTTAGCAGCCATATTGAATTCTTATTCATGGGATGAATCTTAAGTCCAACTGTACATCTCAGTAACCTGAGTCCTTTGGTGCTGAAGTCTTGGCCAAATACAAGGATTTCATAGGAGAAATGACAATGGATTTGATTAACAAAGGAACCCACTTTAAAAGTAGTAAGCTAGAATTTTTGAGTGGAAAACTGTTGGACTTGGCCCTTCCTGCAGGATCATCCTCAAACTATTTGCCTTCTTCCACCTACTATTTGTTGGCCTTATGACTTTTTCACTGTGAACCAGTGCGAAAGTGCTTGTGTTCCTTCCTTAAAACATGGTAGCCTTGGCTTATGCCCAATTGGCATATTAAACTTACTTTGTAAGTCCTTAGAAAAGTGCACTACATGTGCCCTGGGCCTGTAAATTAAATGCTAATAATGGGTCAGCAGCACTGATTGTGCCACCCACTTAAGTGGCCCTTTAAACATCTCTCAGGCTTGCCTTTGCATAGCCTGTGTGTGACCTTTTAAACTGCGATTTTGACCTGGCAAAATAAACCTTTTGCCAGGACTAAACCTTAATACATATAAGTCACCCCTAGGGTAAGCCCAGGGCAGCCCAGAAGATGGGTGTGATATATTTAAAAAGTGGACACGTAGGTCCTTGTAGAGAAAAACTCAAAATCAAATTTTCATTACTGAATGGCACATTTTATAAGTGTAATTTCCAAATGGGAATTGATAACTGGTTCATGTTTAGCATTTCTGGAATCCTAATTCTGCATGTGTGGAAAATCTGTCAGGAAGAAGGACTGCTGTGCTACTACAAGGCCTGCCACTCTGCTGGACTGCTACTCTGAGGAGATGTTGCCCTGTTGTGCTGACCTGCTGCCCTTTTGCCTGGCGAAAAATAACTTTTTTTTTTTAATTTCTTTTTATTATTTTCAAATTAACAAGTACAACAGCAGCATCTCACCTCCACATTAATCACCATCTGGGTTCATCATCATATTGTTTCCAAAAAAACCTCATCGATAGAATACTACTTTGGTACAACATTACAGTATATACATTAAATCATGCATGTCCCCTCGGTTATCCATTTCTAAATACAGTTGTGATTTTCCCTTCTCATGGCTCGTACATCTAAATGTTTCCTGTCCTACATAATCATACAAGTTCAGTAGTGCTTCTACATACCAACGTCTAGTAACCATTGTAGGCATACCAAGTATCATTTCCTTTGTTTTTTTTACATTTACTTCATTCTATATCCCACGGTTACTAGTATTCATACCCGTTCTTCATTCGATATCATTATATCAATGGAAGGCCTTAGGCCACTTCCCCCAGTTGATCTATAAGGTAGCATATCAAAGGAGCCCAAATATCATCAGGTCTGGAGGCCATGGGAAACAATTCCGCATATGTCGTGAGCCTCTCTTGACAAGTTATCAGGTCGTCAATCCATTCCTTAAATGTTGGCGCTTGCCCCCTGCCCCATCTGCAGGCCACCCTCCTTTTCGCGAGTAGAAGCGCCATGGCAACAAATTTACGATGTACAGCACGTAAGGGTTTGACGTATCCTAGCAGGGCCAGTAGAGGAGCAGGTACCACAGGTGTGTCAATCATAAGATGTATAGCGTGAAACACATGTTCCCAATACTCTCTGACCACGGGACAGACCCATGCTAGGTGTAGGAAATCTGGCCCCTCAGCGGGGCATCTATCACTTCTGTCATCCGCCCTGAGCTTGAACCTGCACATCTTAACCGGAGTGTAATAAAGCCTGTGCAAAAATGAATATTGTATGATGCGGAGTCTGCTACTCGCCGACACCCGTTCGGTTTGCAGACAGCAGCTCTCCCATTGTTCATCTGTTAGGGCAATTCCCAGTTCCTCTTCCCATCGTGTGCGCGATCCTGTGGCCAGTACTTCCCTTTGTGTATGTACTGCTTTATATATCATTGAAACCAGCTTCTTGGCCGTAGCCCTAACCAGCATGAGCTGCAGTGAGGCCAACATCTGAGGTTCAGGCGGGAATTCTGGGTTGAGTGATCGTATTCCCTGCCTCAGTCTAATATACAAAAAGACATAAAGGGATGTCTTCTGTGCATTTAGAAACATATGATCAATGGTGCGAAATTGGCCATCATTATACAAGTCCCCCAGGTGCTGACATGGGTCTTCTGCTTAAAATTATGGAAAACCGCCTTCTGTAGCAGCGGCATGCTAGGATGGTAAGTAAGGGCAGTAGTGGTGAATGCAAGAGAGGGACGTCCAGCATGCGTCCTATACGCTGCCAGGCTGTTATCGTGCACGTCAGGGCGTTGGGCTGTCAATCCCTGTGTCCTATCGGTAGATATAGTGCACCTTCTATTGGCGTGGGGTGCGCTAGCCATTTGCTCCGCTTCTACCTGCTGCATATACCTCAGTTGTTTCACCCAAAACCACGCATAATGAGCTTGAGCAGCGAAGAAGTAGAGCTCAAAATCCGGTATTCCGAATCCCCCCTGCCTGTAGGGCTGCGTCAGTATCTCCCACTGCAATCTGGGTTGTTGACCTCCCCACAAGAGGAGGATCTTCTCCGAACTAAGTGTCTGAAAGAATTGCGCACCCGGGTAATAGAGTATGTTCAAAAAGAGGTACAACAGCTGGGTGAGTACCGCCAGAATGCACATCCCGCCATGGAAAGTGGCAACGCCACCCAACGTGTAACTCTGTCTGCTATCTGAGTTATGGCTGTTCCATAATTCATCCTTATAAGTTCTTCCCTATCCTTAGTAACCCTGATCCCTAAATATTTCAGGTCTTCCTTACACCACTCCAACGGGAAGTCCATTGGAAAGCGGTTTGAGGCTGCCGTTAACAGGAAAAAGCTAGATTTCCCCCAATTTATCTGGACCCCCCAGAGTCTCCCAAACACAATGAACTGGCGAAGTATCGGGTTCAAATTCTGTTGCGGGTCCCAAATGTATAGTGTAATATCGTCTGCATACAGAGATATAAGTATTTGATGCAGGTTACATTGCAGGGCCTTATCTTTATGGTGTTGTCGTAGTTTCGCCGCGAGCGGCTCCACGGCGATAGCAAAAATTAATAGGGAGAGCGGGCACCCTTGCCTGGTCCCCCTCGTTATGCTGAACGATTGTGATGTATGGCTGTTGACAAGTATCTTTGCAAGCAGTAAAGTAGTTTGATCCATGATAGAAACAAAGGTGGAAACCCCATTCTAAGCATTACCCTGAATATGTAATCCCCTTCTATGGAGTCAAACGCCTTAGTGCGTCTACAAATATGGTGGCTAGAGGGAGGTCCGGTGACACATTTTTCAAAACAGTAAATTGCGTCTTTAGTTTGTGGGAGGTAGCTTTCCCAGGAGCAAAGCCCGATTGGTCCGGTAGGATCAAATTCTCCATAAGCAGGCTCAGTCTCGTCGCAATGAGCTTGGCCAGGATCTTGGTATCACAGTTAAGGAGCGAGAGCGGCCTGTAAGAATCACAATGCTTGGGTGCCTTTCCCCGGCTTTAACAGCGACAGTATGAGCGCTTCCCTCATTGTAGGAGGTAAGTGCCCCACTTCTAGTGCGTCTTCATACACTTCTCTAAGAATGGGAGCCATCCTATCATTATATGTTTTATAAAATTCTGCCGGAATTCCATCAGTGCCTGTAGCCTTACCAGATTGCAGTCCCATTATCGCTTCCCTCACCTCATCCAACTCAAATGGTGCACATAAAAAGGCCTCTGACTGTCACTAAGCCAGCCCAGAGTCACATCCCCAAGAAAGCCATTTGAGTCGAGGACGTCTGTTCTGGTCGTGGTGTAGAACGGTTTGGAATGATTAAAAAATGTGTTAAGTATGGTGGTCGTGTCCTGGCAAGCACCTCCCTCCAGGTCTTCTACTTCCAGCATGTAGTTTGAGCAACTGGGCTGCTTCACTTTTTGCGCTAAAATCTTCCCAGGCCTGTCCCCTTCTCCATAGTTCCTGGCCACCCAATGTTTACCCCTAAACCTCGCTTCCCTCTGCGCTTCTTCCACATACAAAGTAAAGTAAAAGTAAAGTCCACATTTGTAAAGCGCACAATCACCCGTAAGGGTCTCTAGGCGCTGGGGGGCCATCGGGAAGATTAAGCGAGCTATTGCCCAGAGTCACATGGTGCTGGGCTAACCTGCCGCCGGAGCCGGGGATCGAACCGTGGGCCCCAGATTCCAGCGTCAGTCGCCCTGGCCGCGGCGCCACACCTCTCCCCTTGAGAGGTGTGGCGACGCAGCTTGCGTCGAGCCCCTCTGGTTCCCTGCAAGCTCTTTTTAAAGCATTTTAAGATCTGATTCCAATTTTCGTAGGGAAGCTTGTATATCCCTAAGGACTCCTGCACCCTTCGCTATGCAGTAACCTCATATTGTTACCTTAAATGCCTCCCATATTACCTCCACACTTTTCACTGAGTCCTTATTTCGCTTAAAAAACTCACCTATCTCCTCCCGTAGTTCCTCCTGAAACACCGTGTCAAGCAGTATGGGAGCATGCAGTCTCCAAGGACTGCACGGTGTATTAAAATCGGAGGAGGAGAGTTTCAGCAGCACCGGCGTGTGATCCGAATAGGTCCTAGCCAGGTGCCTCACTCCGGCTATCGCTGATGCCATCCCTTTGGATACTAAAAAGTAATCCAACCTAGCCCAGGAGTGCGCTTGCGTTGTAAAATGTGTACCCTCCAACACCTGCGGGTGTACATGTCTCCAAGCATCGGTCAGCTGATAGGCTAAAATAACATCTCTCACCACCACCTGTGCCTTAGTGTAATGGTGCGGTGCTGGGTGCGACCTATCCTTCCCAGGACAGTATGTGACATTAAAGTCGCCTCCCCAGAGGACATTGGTAGAGCCTATCTCAAATATCTTGGCCCAAAGCGAGTCAAAAAAACCCGGATCATCTGTGTTAGGACCATAGTAACAGGCCAGCGTAATCGATTTGGATCCCAGCCGCCCCCATGCGAGACAATATCTGCCCTCTGAGTCCCAGGACGCTCCCATTAACTGAAATTGAGCCTGCCTCTTTATCAAAATCGCAGTGCCACGCGCATATGTGAAATAGGAAGAGAAAATTCTATGTTCCGCCCATCTACTGGCGAAAGTATTCGGTTTTTGTCGTGTGAAGTGGGTTTCCTGTAACATCGCAATGTGCACATTATGCCTGTCTAAGTATGATAGTATGTGCCTTCTCTTTCTGGGATTCCCCAGTCCCCTCAAGTTCCATGTGATGACATTTAGTGCACCTACGGTCCCCTCAGCCATGTTCTCCAAGTTCTAGCTTTGTACTGAATGTTGCCCATGCGGTGTGTCTCCAACCCATGAAACAACCGCGTATCTGCATTGTAGCGTACCTGCAATGTTGCTCAAGACCTCCCGCTACATCCTTCCTGCGCCCCACGATGCGTAATTCCAACACACAAATTCTCAAACAACGATCTGCCCATCCCCCTCCCGCGCTCCCCTTCTCCCACTGAAGCAACCCAATCTTGCCAGTATCCGTTACCCTCCCCATCTCCCTCATCCCCAACTGAGTTAGTATAGTCTCCAAGTCCCCTGCACAAGTTGTGCTATGTTCAACCATAGGGGTATTCCCTTTGGGGGTCATCTCCTGAGAGCAACACAGTCACTCCTCCCCCTTAAAGCCCTCTTCTGTTGTTACGCTCGGGCTCCATCTGGGGGGAGGGAGCCTGGAATGCATTGCTACAGGAGCAACCGGTTCAGGTATTAGTGTCTCACCTATGCTACGCCACTGAATTCTCTCACACTCTACAAGACATTCGCAGGCATTTTGAAAAGTCAGGTGGTGTCTTCGTGCCAATAATATTGCGAATCATCTTCGGCCCCCATGGAGGAGAATTGTTGCGAAGATCCCTGTCCTCCACTGCTCCGGTGTATACGCTTCACTTTGCGGAGGAATTCCTCCGTCTGTTGCGGTTTTGAGAAAAATTGCTGCTTCACTTGATGTGTGACCCTTAGTCTCACAAGGTACAACAGTGCATAGTCAATTTGTGCCACTCGAAGCTTCTTCTTTACGTCGATAAACTTGCGCCTTTCCTCCTGCACTATGGGGGTAAAGTCCGGGTATATCGAGAACGTGTTTCCGTCATAGCTCAGAAACTGCACACATCCCAGTCCCGATAATTCAGCAGGCGCGCGATGATGGGCCGCGGGGAGCGCCAGGCGCCGATCGAGGCCCCAGGATCAGTGAGCCCGTTCGACGATAAATTGAGTGGAAAAGGCCTCCGCCCCGACAGCTGCCAGCAACATTTTTGCCTGGTGAAAAATAACTTGACCTGCAACCCATCTTGAACCCAGAACCCCAGACTGGGCTAGTCTGCTGGCCTCCTGATCTGAGCCTCATGGACATCACAGCTTCCTCAGCAGATCCTGAACCCGCCTTCAGCGAGATCCTGACACTCCAGTGGTGCTTCTCATGTTGTGGATCCCTGATGTGGCTCAGTGAGCTTTTAAGCCAGGCTTTTGGGCTCTTTGTGACAACAAACAGACCTGTTCTCACCAGAACCACCCTTCTTGCACAGAAATTCAGTGCAAGTTGCCGCTAGCAAGTCTCCTTGCACAGACCTGGTTCAGTGCGACCAGAAATCCCCAGTTAGTGCTTTATGCTTTTAGGCTCCATTATACAGTATATTCTTTAAAACTTCTTAGCTCCGATTCTACTGATTGGATTTTGTGCTTTTGGTCTTGTTTTATTTATTAGGGTTTACTCTATTTTTCCAACCGGGTGTGATATTTTTGTGTGTGGTGTTTTCACTGTTTTACTGTTGAAGAGTTGCACAAATACTTTACACATTACCTCTAAGTTAAGCCTGACTGCTCCATGCGAAACTACCAGGGATTTGAGCATGTGATGAAGCCCTCATGAACCCACTTTGGTTCTACTCTTAGTTTTATGATTTACATATTTTTAGCAGACCTCATCTTAGTCCTGTTACCTATTACACACTTTACCTTTGTAATATGAATCTACAAACAGCTGCAATTACTTCTTGTTTTTAGACAGCCTTTCCTGTGACATAATCAGTACACTTCGTTCAATGCTAGGAACATAGAATGAAATATCCTAGTACATACGTTGCCCACTCAGCGACAGCTTCTAACATCTAGACACACCATTTAATCAGCCATGTACCTCTAACACAGTGCTTTTATTATATAAATAGGGCACTGTCCCTTTGTAGGTTAGAGGGAACACTCCAGCCATTACGGTCCTGAGATGATAGTTGTGTTTGACATGCAGCTCTGCCAATACCTATACTGCAGAGAGGAATTGCCAATCCTACTGCAGACCGAGTCATCCAAGTATGGGGTCTCAAGCTATCCTAAGAGATCGGGCAGAAGTGCATACTCATTATGCTCTCAGAATACTGGCATAGCTAGGTAGGGATATATAGATATTTCCCTGGCCCTCCACCGTAGCCTCTGAGGTGTCATTAAATGACTGTTTCCAGCGGACCTCTACTGTGCTCAGAGACGCCGTCACTGCACCTGCGCCTCTAAGAACTCTAATATACGGTGGTTGGTGGAAGAAAGTAAGGGACATCAAGTTGTTTATTTTATTTTATTTTTCAGCATGTTTCCCCACCGCACTGCACCGAAGCATCAGCTTGCGGCATTATGGGACTGGTAGTCCCTTGTTATTCATGCAA
Organism: Lissotriton helveticus; assembly: GCF_964261635.1. Classification (NCBI taxonomy): domain Eukaryota; kingdom Metazoa; phylum Chordata; class Amphibia; order Caudata; family Salamandridae; genus Lissotriton; species Lissotriton helveticus. The sequence continues at coordinate 444,927,383 of NC_136073.1, forward strand.
GCAGTGGTAACGAGGTGCAGGTGAGCCAACCACCACTGGGGAAGGAGGAGCCTGCTACAAAGATCTATAAGTGGGTGACATGCTGCTGGGACTGTAGCATTCGATAAAGGCATCTCGCCAAAACCGGTCATGCAAGCCTCCCATTAAAACTACAAATGAAGCCCCGCTGTGTCCTGTGATTTTGAATTCCGGAATGGAGGAGAAGTTTGCTTTGATTATATATATATATGTTTAAGTTTTTCAATTAGATTTTAACATTTTAGATACAGTGAAGCATAACATTTTCCACACTTGAGTGTACCGTGGTAGGTATTGTCTTTCTTAGCTGCCTCTGGACATCTTTTCAGTACCAATATTACATAAATATTGAGGCTCTTTACATTGCTCATATGTGTCTTGTAATATTCCTGTAGGCCTATAGCTTGGCTGTGGAGCAACGTCTACCCATGATGCTTGTGGGAGTCATAGTATTCTGTCTAAGTTATTGGACGACATTCCCTGTCCCCTAATGACATTATCGAAGTTGCTGACTTGTATCTCTATCTTGGAACCTGGGTGTTGAACTTGGGTACTGGATTAGGGCAGCAGGGGGGGATGCTTGCAGACGGGAGGGGGGAGTAGGTACTCTATGTAGGTGCGGGTGCTACTTGGCGGCTGATGACTTTTGAAGCGAGGGGCATCATTACTTCCCCCATTTTATCCTGGGTTTATGCTCAAAGGCGAGCACTTCTTCAGGGCTTCTCCGGTATGTGTGTGCTCTGACTCATTGCGCCTGTCATCTGGTCTTATTGGTGTGGCGGGTGCTGTCTGTGTATGGGGTGCCTCGGCCGGCTCTGTTCATGTGGTTTGCTAACCAAACTGGTATAATAATTGTGCCCATTCCATGGATATGTGGTGTTTGCGTATTCCCTTCACTTCTTTCTCCATTCCCTTCGCGTCCTCCTCTGCTGCGCCACACTTCTTAACTGCTCCCACCCAGGCCTCCACTGGGGGTACCCCCAGGGCTCGCCAGTGCATGGCTTTTCCTCTCTTTGCCAGGAGTAGTGAAAGGGACGTAAACCGAGCTTGTACTTTATACGTTTTCCGTCTCCTGAACACTCCTAGTGCGCACGCCTCCCATGTATTGATCCCAGGAGTGTGTGTGGTTGTGCGAAGCGCCTCATGGATTTAGTTCCAGTACTGTTGCAGTGTGGGGCACCCCCAGAACATATGTTTGAAGTCCGCTGCAGGAGCCTGGCATCGGGGACAGAGAAACCGCGTATCTGGATAGAAGCGCTGTAGTCGCTCTGGCATTAAGTATGCCCTGTGTAAGATGTTAAATTGTATGTTTTTGAAGCGTGCATTCCTAGAGACTTGTTTGGGGTAGTCTATTGCCTGCGCCCACTGTAGAGGCCATTCCAGGTCCTCCTCCCACGTCTTTCGCAGCGAGGTCAATGGTTTAAGTAGTAGTTCCCGAATGGCTTTGTACAGCCACGTGACTAGATGTCTGCCCATCCCCATATGCAGTATGGTGTGTATTACTGGATGTGTCAGCGGTTCATCTTCGACTGGAGCCCAAAACGGACAGCTGCTAGCTATAAGTCGTCTACGCAATAGGAATTGTACCAGGGAGAGATCATATTCCTCCACTAGGTGATCGAAGGGCCGTGGTTGTCCATCCTCAAATAGGGAGTCCAACTCTGTCAGTGAGCTGTTGGTCTATACTCGTAAGGTTTGGGCTGTGTACAATTGTTCCCCATTAGGAAACCCCACCAACGGAAGCAATGGGGAGTATGGGGGCCTCCTTCTGGACATATGATGTATGCGCATCAAACAGGTGCAAGCTATCATCACCTGCAGCTGGTAGATGCGCGAGGGCTTAGTGCTGGGTAAGAGCATGCGTATGATTGTTTGTAGGGATATATGCTCCATATCAGAGGTTGTCTCTCCATGTAGTGCTCCGCCATCCAGTGTGAGAGCCACTGAAGTTGTGCCGCTAAGAAATATGCCTCAGAGGATGAAGACTCCAACTCCCCCAATCCATCGGTAAGAGCAGCTTAGATAGGGCTACTCTGCTCCGGCCCACTCACCAAATAAGGGAGGTAAGGAGGGTGTCCAATTCCCGGATAAAGGGGAGAGGAGGAATGACTGGTAGATTGACAAAGTGGTATAGTAGCCTTGGAACGATAATCATTTTGGCTAGGGCCCCACGCCCGATGGGTGCCAGGGGTAGCATCCTCCAGAAGTTCACTGCTGTTCTTATTCCTGCCAGCACCCTTCAGTGGTTCCCTTTATAAATGTTGCTTGGGGAATGGTACAGCCGGATTCCGAGGTACCAAGGTGTCTTACTGCTCCAGGCAACTCTCTAGTCCCCTATTGTAATAATGAAGGGGGCTAGGTGTTAACTAAGCAGGTAGATCGTGGATTTGTCCCAGTTTACTCCAAGGTCTGAGACCTCAGAAAATTCATGTAGCACCGTCCATTCTGGGGTCAAGTCGGAGGTGATTTCGTGTACGTATAGGAGCAGGTCGTCTGCGTATAATGATACACTGTGGACTGTGCCTGCTATCGGGATACCCCAGGCTTCTCCCGTCCGACGCATCCGTAGCGCCAAGGGTTCTATCGGCAGAGCAAATAGTAATGGGGAGATGGGACACCCCTATATTTGCCCAGTCATACCCTTGTCGTAAGGTACATATATAGTAGTTGTGTGTCCGCAAGTAGGGTCGGACTCAGGCCACTCCGTTGGAGAACGGCGAACAGATAGGGCCAAAGGAGGGTGTCGAAGGCTTTCTCTAGATCGAGAATTAGGCACTCCACTCTTGGGAACTGGGGACCTGCTCTGTCCTGTACATGGAATATTCTGCTCTAATTCTGGGATGTGTAGCATCCCTGGACGAACCCACACTGAAATGGGTGGATCAGTGGGGGAAGGACTTGGGATTACCGGTCTGCTAGAATTTTCCCCATAATTTTCATTCTGCATTCAGCAGTGTTATTGGTCTATACGAGGTTGGGAGCTTCGGATCGCGATCCGGTTTTGGGAACATCACCAGAACTGACTCTTTAAGTGAGCCCGGCAGCTCACCCTGTTCCAGTGCGTCCTCATACATGTCTACTATTCAGGGCACTAGTTGGCTTGAGAATGGTCAGTAATATTCTAATGGGAAATCTTTCCATGCCCGGGACTTTATTGCGTGCCAGGGTGCAAATTTTGTGAGAAACGTTTGCGGACACAATCTTTTTGTCGAGAGGGGCCCTATCTTCTGCTGGGATTCACGGCATAGTTGAGGGGCTTAGGAACTGCTCTATTAGCTGTGGGCAGCCTGGTGCTGGGCCTCGGTAGATGTCTGAGTAGAAGTCATGAAATCTTTATAGGATCTCTACCTACGAGTGACGGGGAGTCCCTGCCCGGTCGATCAAATCCGTGATAGGTTTTAACTCTGTATTTTGTTGGGCCAACCATGCTAGAAGTGTCCCTGCTCTATACCCTTCTCTGTGAGTCCTGGCCGCATGCACCCTGAAGTTGTACTTATGCAGATCCCTCAGTATCGCTGCGTAGGCCGTCTTAGCTATCGCTACTTGTGCCGGGGCGGCCTTGCTCGCGCCTGCATCTTTAGTTAGCGTCGTCAATGTAGTCTGCATGCTGGAGTGTCGTTTCTAGTGTTTTCCGGATCCCAACTATCTGTTGTATACACTGCCCCTAGCAACTACTTTAAACAAGTCCCATTCCAGCGATCTGGAGGCTGCTGTGTGGGTGTATGTTGTAAAATAATCACGATTGCTATTCTCCTGGTCATGTCGAAACATTGGATCAGTGAGGCTCTCTCATGGCAATTTCCACGTTGTCACTGGGGGGTGAGGGGGCTGCCGTTAGTATGTGGGCATCATACTCCGAGAGGACCCGGCCTAAATAGTCTGAATGTTGGGCTTTAGGGAGCAGTGACGTAGAGCAGGGGAACCTATCCAGTCGCACACGCAAGTCATGGGGGATCGAGTGAAAGGAGTACAGCCTAGTGTCCCGGTTCCGGGTCCGCCACTCATCCGCTGGCGCCCATTGTGTCACTCATGTTTGTAACCGGCGTGCTTTCTAATGTGCCGGGGAGTGTATAGGGGGAGATCTATCGAGGTGAGGGTCTAGCGTGCAATTGTAGTCTCCCCTAGGAGCCATGGTGTTGATGTGTCCTGGGCTTGGACCCCGTTGAGGTGTTCCCAGAATTTGTCCTGATCTAGATTGGGAGCATATACACTCGCCAGGAGTATTGATTGACCTTCTAGGAGCCCCTCCATGAGTGTCTAATGACCCTCCTTATCTATTGTATGCTTGGTTAAGGGAGTCCCTGGTCGCAGCCAGATCAGGGTGCCCTAGGCAAAGGCTGAGTGTGTTGCGGCATAAATGGTTCCCCGCCATTTCCTATGGAAACTGTCTGCCTCTAATGCTGTTAAGTGTGTTTCCTGTAGCACGGCTATTTGTGCATGCTGCCTCTTGATATATGAATAAATGGCGTATCTTTTGACCGTTGTGTGCATGCCTCTAACATTGATCGTTATAATCGTAATGTCTGTGTTAGGAGTCTTGTAGGCATTTAATATTGTCTGTGGATTGTGTGTTCTTACTACTGGGGCCAGATCGCTGCCCAGTGACCTCCCGCATCCTCGCTAGCCATCTCTGTTAGGTGGACCTGCCCATCTGCACACTAGTCTTCGGGATATCTGGTTAAATCTGTTTGGAAAGGAGGTTTAATTGTAACATAGGGAAAACTGAAAACTAGAGGGACCTATCGCTCTGGGGGATACGGCCAAACTAAAAGGTGTGTACGTGCTTTAGTATGGTAACTGAGGGGTCATGGCCTCTGTCTTTCACTAGCGGTGGTCTGTGTGGCCCTTTGCAGCATAAGTGTGTAAAAAGTGGTGCCGGTCGGGTCCCTCCACGTGTTGTATGCTTTGTCTGGGAGGTGGACATGGTGCTCTCTCAGATTTCCTTTAGTAAGTTCCCACGTTACATAGTATCAGGGTAACGTTTGGCATCCAGACTCTTGGCTGCTGCTGGATGTCCTGGGGAATCTGGATGCGGCCTAATGTCCTCAGTTATATGGGCGTGTCCGCCATCTTTGGGGTCACTATTGGTGGGGTGATTGAGCCATCTCGGGAGGTATTTGTGTCGCTGACTTCCTCCACTGGTGTGAAAAGGTGGGGGGCTTTTTCGTCATTTGAGTGCTCTGCTGTCCGGCCAACTTGTGCTGCCGCCTGTAGTGCCCTCCTGCGCTTGGCTATTATTTGGTCCAGGTTTGGGGAGCTTCTTATTCTTGTCTCAGGTCATGAACTTCACTGTTTCAGAGTCATTTTACTCCTAGGGTGTCGCTTACTTTTAGGTTCCCGAGTCCCTTGTTACATGCCACTGGCTTCGGTACCTTGCAGATGCTGTGTTGCCCAATCTTGTGCTTCCTTGGGGTCTGAGAAAAAATGTGTGTGACCGTCGTGCATAATTTTGAGGCACGCTGGGATCAGGAGGGCATACTGGACATGTTTTTAGCGCAGGATGCGCTTAGTTTCCAGGAAAGACGTGCTTTGCCGCTGAACCGCTTTGGAGTAATCCGGGAGCAGCATGACCTGCTTATCTTTGATTCAAAGCGGTCCCTGTTGTCTGTCTGCCTGGAGGACTGCATCCCTGTCGCGTCGATGAAGTAGTTTCAGCAAGAACGTTCTGGGAGGGTATTCTGTGGGTAGTCTGCGTGCCGGGACGTGATGCACACTCTCCACTGAGAAGAATGGGGTTAGGTCCATTGCTAGCGTTAATGTTCTGAACCACGTTTCAACATATCCTATGGGGTCAAGTCCTTCTGCTCCTTCTGGTAGGTTCAAAATCCTTATGTTACTTCGGCATGAGCGCCCCTCCAGGTTGTCCGTTTTATCTTCGAGGAGTTTCACTCGCGCTTGAAGGTCATTCATGTTGGTTTGCTGTGACCTCACTTGGGGTTTAATGGTTTGCGGTGTTTTCTCCCCATTTCACTTTGTCCACTAACTTGTGGTGGTTGTCTCATAAGAGGCTCAGGTTTGTGGCCAACGCCCCAAGTCTGTCTTCCATAGCGACTCTGGAATGTTCTATGGCCCCCAGTACCTAGTCCAGCTTGTCCGACATTGTCACAGTTTGTGTTAACTCTTCTGTTGTCTGGGCAGCATTAGCTTCCGGGGAGGATCGTCTGGGACTAATGGTGGCCTAGAGGTAGCAGCACGCTGATGCCCCATATTTGAGGTCGGTTTAAGGGTGTTACTATCCGGTGGTAGTCTTTTTACGCTGTGCAGGTAGGAGCGTGCCGCCCTTCAGATGTCCTGCTCCAGGCCCCCGCTCCGGTTGGTGCTTGCCACTTAGCCGTAGTGTGGTTGCGTTCACCACCGCTCCCGTGTCTTCTGCTTCAGTCAGCCTGTTCACCCCTCCAATGATGGGGTCCCGCAGGCTGGTAGAGAGAGGACCCCGTCACTGTTCTATGGCGCTGTCCAGTGGTGTGTCGTGGATACTTGTCCTTTCGCCGTTCTGTTGCGTGCCTCGAGGCCTAGCGCCGTGCAGGCGGAGGCTCCCGGTGGTGCGTTCGGTGAGTGAAGGATGAATAACTACCCAGGCTGCGCGCGGTTGCAGAGTGGGCTAGCCAGGCTTGCCGGTTGGATACTCTGGGCAAGGGGTTGTCTCCCCCTAGGTGGCAGTGTCTGTTCTCTGGGATTGCTGGGCCCTGCGCTCCCCTGTGAAACTTATGGGGTTGGGCTCAGTGGCAGGTGGGCAGTGTTTGCCCATTGTCCTCCTAGGGTGTGGAAGCTTGTATAACCCCCTTCCTACCCCTTCGCCGCGCGCCTCAAGGCCTGGCACCGTGCGGGCAGGGGGTTTGCGGGTATTGCGTGAGGGGCTGTGGGCTCCATTGGGTAGACGTTTGCCAGGCCGGCTGCGTACCTGGGGTAGGCAGGCCGGGCCTCTTGGTCGTGTTGCCGGTATGCCCCCTTTGGTGTGAGTGCTGGATCACTGCGGATGCCGGTCCGCTCTCCCTCACAGTGTCCACTGGGCCAGGTAGGATGTCACTGGGGAGCTTGTGCCGGATGGTGGTTGCTGGCTGTACAATGTGCACACTGTTCCTCCCGCCCTCCTGTCGCACACCTCGAGACCTGGTGCCATGAAGACGGGGGGCTTTAGATATTGCTCGGGGATGGACGTGACAGTGGATGGTCCCCTAATGGTAGCGCTTGATAGCGGGGGCACCGCGCTATGGGTCAGTGGTGCCCTCCAGGCTGTTCCAAATACGCGGGCCACGATCACCTCTGTGGTCACCATGAGGATGGCACAGGGCCTCAGGTACAAATCATGTGGTCGGACACTTTGGGAGAATGCAGCAGTATTGCTCCTCCTGTATTTATCATCGGCACACTGGGGTCACAGAGCCCCGTTGTTCCTCACGGCGCCTCTGGGATTGGGCAAGGTGACCATCCCACAGTGTGTTCAGCCAGAGTAGCAGCACAGGCATCCCCCTTTTGTAGTTCCCCTGCCACGTGCCTCAGGCCTGGCAAAGACAGGGGGGCACCGGTGCGGTGCTACGCGGGGGCCGAAGAAGTACTACATGGTCCTACGACATTTGTAGGATTCTGTATGAAGTTAAAAGGAGCTTGATGTGCTCTCTACTAAGACTATAAAATGAAGAAAAACGCAATTGGTTTTAGTACGAGACTGAAAATGGGATTTCAATAACAGGGTTTTCCAAATTTGACTCCCAGAAATTTATTAAGTCAACAGCTTGAAATTGAAGTCAGCCAATGAACCAGACAATACCTCTTTTCCAGCTGACAACTTTCCCAAAAGAAAAATCAAGTTGTTGCTTTTTCACGTTTTAATCAACTTGACATATAAAGTTTTAAGGAACAAATATGTAGGTAACTCAAAGTGAAAAGCAAGTATGCATCCTAGCTCAATGCCATTGTTCATGATTTATTTTCCTAAATTAACTGTCTCTGTCAATTAATGAAACCCACTGATGAAAATCTATAATGAACTGTAGTAAGCTTGTTGGAATAAATAAAGAATGAAATCCAAGGTGTAGTAAATTAAATGCAGGTTTTATTCCTGGAGTAAATAACCCACGACCAACAATGATGGAGAACAGGCTCGTAATGACAGTGACACTGATAACATGGCATTCTAAGAACATCATTAGAACATTCATGTAACATTCCTTAAAGCAATCTAGTGAAATAAATACAATACATACTACACATCCTCCCCTTAATAAATAAAATAAACTAAAGATAAATGCAATTAGAAATGTATAAGGAAACTAATTCAAAACATGTAAAAGGAAACTAATTCAAAACATAATCATAAAGTCTCACAGGAACCGATCTGGTTCTGCGACCAACCCCCATACCATCTCCCGCACCATTAGTATTTGAAGCAGGTTGTAAAGAAGGGAGCGAAGTAACATTTTTGGAATCACCATGAGCTAACAACGAAGAATCATGAGTGACATTTACAGGAAGATTGATAGGAACAGATGGAATCATTGAAGTTTCAGCAACACCAAACCAATCAGAATTTGAATTATCAGATAAACTCGAATTCTGTTTGTTAGAGGAAATAATCCTTGCTTGCTGGTCAGAAATCTTAATGAGAGCATTCTTGTTCCACCAACCTCTTTCAAATAAGAGAGCTGCAGTTCGAGAGACTCTTAGCACTTTCACAGGAGCAGAAAATTTGGATTGACCTTTAGTGATTTTTACAGGCTTTTTGATGATAACCCAATCACCAGCAACAAGAGACTTTTCTGCAACATGCATACGTTTGTCGTAATGATCTTTGTAACACTCTTGTTTTATTTTTACACGTTCACGAATTTTAGATAAATCAACATTGACAAGAGAATTCTTCATTAACCAAGAAGGATTCAACTTAGACGTCGGAATCCTACCACGAAGCAAAACGAAAGGAGAAACTCCTGTGGTACTGTGAGGGGTACAATTATAGTTTCAGATTTTCTCGCAAAGAAAGTCCGAAATATCCAGCTTATTAGCATAAGCTGTTTGAACAGCTTCTTTCAACAAACGGTTTGCTCTTTCCACAAGACCATTTGATGAAGGACTGTAAAGAGGAACAAAAGTATGCTTGACATCCAAATTGTTTAAAAACACATTCACCTCCTGTGAAACAAAATGTGAACCGTTGTCGGAAACTATTTCATGAGGAGTACCATCAATGACAAATAAACGCTTCAAAAATGAAATCACAGAAACAGAATCCGGATTCTTAACAAAAGAAAAATAAATCCATTTTGAAAAATAATCGATGGCAACAATTAAGAATTTATAGTCAGAATTAAAAACAGAAAATGGGCCAGAAAAATCCAGAGCAATTTTCTGCCAAGGAGCTTCAGGCCATTCTACTGGTATAAGTGGTGAATTGGACAATTTCCAATGCTTGTCTGAGCATAAACACTGTGGACATTGGTTGACCAAACAATTTAACTTGATTGTCAATTCCAGGCCACCAATAAGTGGTTTTAATTTTATTGGTAGTGCCGGTGATACCGGGATGCCCCTCATGTGCCAAAGAAATGATAGATTGTCTAATCCCAGCAGGTGGAACAAACTTGTCTTGTCTGAATAAGATGTCACCAGAAACGGACAACTCTGATGCAACTTGTGCATAATGTTTCTCCTCCATGGACATGCTTCTATCCATAGGCCAACCTTTAATCAAGAATCTCTTAACATTTAGTAGGCAAGAATCATTTTCCATGCTCTGTAACCAATCTTGTTTAGAGATTTTACTATTTTGAAGAGCATCATCAATTGCAAAAATACACTCCAGATCAGAATTTACTGATCCTTGTGTGGGCAAAGGAATACGTGATAAACAATCCGCACGGATGTTTTTACCACCTGGCAAATATTTAATTTCAAAATTGAATTCTTGGAGACGTGCCAGTAATCTAACTAAACGAGAGGAAGCTCTATTAGAGGAACTTTCGCCAAGCATATAAATTAAAGGCTTATGGTCTGTGTACAACAGAAACCTAGTTCCCCAAATATACATTCTGAATTTTTCCACAGACCATGAACATGCTAACGCCTCTCGTTCGATAGTACTATAATTGAGTTCTGCAGAAGTTAATGATCGTGAAGCAAATGCAATGGTGCATTCTTCACCTTTAATCATTTGACTAAGAACAGCACCTAGTCCCCTGGAACTAGCATCCACTGTAATGATGCTTTGAACTCCATAGGAAAAAGGTTTGATGGCGGGAGCAGAGAGGATCATGTTTTTGATGGAGTCAAAAGCAGCTTGAGACTCGGTAGACCAAACATATTTGACATGCTTCTTCAAAAGATCTCTAAGAGGTTGGACAACCAGGGCGTAGCCTTTGACAAAACGAGCATAATACTCGCTTAATCCTAAAAACGCCCTCAAGGAGTCTTTTTCTAACGGACAAGGAGCATTCTTAATAGCTTCTAACAGAGAAGATTTAGGTTTAATTCCTTCTTTTGAAAGATTGTGGCCTAAATAATCAACTTCATCAGCTAAGAATTTGCACTTCTTTTTGTTGACGGTAATGCCATGATTTTGTAAAGATTTCAAAACATATTCCATTAAAATATAATGTTGATCTAGAGATTCAGAATGTACCAAAATATCATCTTGGAACGCCTGAATCCCCGGACAATTATTGAAAAAAGTATCCATTAACCTTTGAAAGATACTAGCTGCTGAAGCGAGTCCGAAAGGTAGCCTTTTATACATATAGACTCCAAAAGGTGTCACAAAGGTTGTTAAAGGTTGAGACACTTTAGATAATGGAATTTGATGATAAGCTGAACGCAAATCAATAGTAGAAAAATATTTGCTACTACCAATGTTGGCCAGCATATCATGAATCTTTGGCAAGGGATGCACATCAATTACGATGTTGCGATTAAGAACACGAAGGTCTGCACACAAACGAATATCGCCAGAAGGTTTTCGTGCTACAACGGCAGCAGAAACCCATTCTGATGAATCAACCTGACAAATAATGTCTTGAGCAATTAGAGATTCAATGTGTTTCTTCAAATCTTGTTTAACAGATAGAGGAACAGGACGCACCTTCTGAACAACAGGGCAAACCTTATCTTTCAATTTTATAGTATGCTCAAAATTCTTTACTAAACCAATTCTGTCTTCAAAAACATCTTTATACTTTTCTAAAACATTACACAGAATAGGATCATTACAATATTCAAGGATGGCAAGAATTGGTAGATCTCCTAAGGCAACCGGTTCAGGATGGCCAGGCTTTAAAATAATACCAAGCCTAGCTTGATCCTGCCAACCCAAAATGTCCCTACCATTGAGTGCAACGTAAATCTTAGTATAAATTATCCTCCCTTTAAAGTCAATGTTGTCAGGGAAAGAAGATCAGCGTGATGACACTGAACGTAGCGCGTGTTAGTCAATAAGAAATGCGCGTTGTCATGGAGCGCAAAGACAGCAATGACGTACCTTCAATTGACGTGCTGTGCGAGTGCAAGGCAAGTTGGCTCGGGTCGCAAGCGAAGAATTCAGCTCGCGTTTGAAAAAACGGTAACCAAGTGAATGGCTGTTGTCGAGCGCATCAAGGTATTGAAAATTGAATAAACTCACAGTTTTTGTAGCGGAAAGTCCATTGAAAGAAAAGTGATTACTTGACTTTTAAATAGTCACAGTAATTTCCTCTGCTCCGTCTCTGTGTTTTCAAAGTAAAAAGTCAATTTGTTCACGTCGGTGGGTCTGAAATCGACAAGCTTCATAGATCGTCGCCAATAAATGTAGTAAGCTTGTTGGAATAAATAAAGAATGAAATCCAAGGTGTAGTAAATTAAATGCAGGTTTTATTCCTGGAGTAAATAACCCACGACCAGCAATGATGGAGAACAGGCTCGTAATGACAGTGACACTGATAACATGGCATTCTAAGAACATCATTAGAACATTCATGTAACATTCCTTAAAGCAATCTAGTGAAATAAATACAATACATACTACATGAACTTAAATAGGGCAGTCGTTATACCCAAGTTTAGGAGTTTACTCCACAGCCTAGGTTTGTCTACCTTATTAAATAGAATGGGAGGACTGAGGTTAGTGCTTGTTTTTATGCAGAGGTATTTTTCGGTTAAATCTTAAAGTCCTATGCAGCCCACGTTAGAATAGTTGTTTCTAAATCTAATCTGCTCTATCAAGATGATTGTCTATCTGTTCAGCTCCCCAGATTGTAAACATTTTACAGAGTATCTAGAAAATAGTTTATTGGTGGTATCTAGGAGAGAAAGAGCTGTGAGTATTCTTTTACTGGAATTAACGTTTGCTGTTGTAGTTTTTGGGTTACATGAGCATATTGATAGGTGAAACCTTGACAACTATGGCCCAGGCACAAGGAACTGGACTTTTTCATTTGTAACTTGTACGTCATGATATAATGGTCCAAGTAGCCTGCAAGACACTCCACACAGTCCCAACTGCAAGGTAACGAAGGCCTGAGTCCAAGGGAAGATTAAAATAGTTTGCCCACTACAGCCATTGCAGGTCCACCGACTTTAGTTTAAAGACATTTTGGAAGTATGGCCCAGGAGTTAGACTGAGGATCTGGACTTCCCGCACGCGGCTAGAGGACTGACTGGGACAGGCTGAAGAGGGAAAGTTACTTTTGGCAGCCCACGTATGAAAAGACGTATGTTTATTTTTCTACCTATTCTTTTTTTGTATGGTAAGTGTATATGTAACAGATTGTTAAAATGATGGATGCCGTATTCACAGTCAACCTTTTTGCAGAGGCAGAAGAAGTGAAAAAATATTTAGAGCATAATTATAGGAGTTAATTTTTTATTATTGAAAAGTTGGAGGCCTAGCATTACCAAGGTACACTGCATATATATTTCAAAGCAAATCCTTTTTAATGTCATGCATTTCATTTGGGTGGATTAACTCATCAAGGATGTGAGATCATAAGCCAAAGATGTCCATTTTACTCAAAGTCCCTTTCTCTCTCCTTAGGGATGCTCTGCTCACGAGCACAATCAATTGCGTAACCAGTTTCTTCTCAGGATTTGCAATTTTTTCTATTTTGGGGTACATGGCTCACAAGCACAACGTAAAAATTGAAGATGTTGCCACGGAAGGTAGGTGGGTTATTTTATTTTGCATCTCTAACAAATTGAATGTGATTCTCATAATAGTAGAATGATTGGCACAGAAACAAAGCAACCTATTTAGCACTGAATTTTTCTCCCTTTGCAATATTGTATCCATGGTTATTGGTGCTCTCAAAATGTTGAGAAACCACAGCAACTAAAAATTCAATTTTCATACTTGTTCACTGTCCAACTACTACTGGGGCTAAATCATTTGACTCTGGCCCACATCTAGTTGAAAATGACATTTTTGATAACTCAGGGGCTCATTACGATGGCGGGCGGACCTAGTCTGCCCGCCGCTGAAGCGGTGTTTGGGACCGCCCGCCAGACATGCAGTGGTCCCACCACTGCGATTAGGATGGCGGACGCATCCAGGGCTTTTAACATTGCGGGCGGGGCTGCTGGCTGTGTACGCAATGTCAAAAGTGCTTGCACTGCATTTCTCTGCATTACACGCCAGGCACCTCGTGGTGCCTGCCACTTGGTGCATGTAAATGCATGGGGGTACATGGGTACCCCCCAGTGCAGCGACACCCCCTCCAAACAAGGGAGGCCCGCAACGGCCCCCAAACCCAATCCCCACTAGCCTTTCCATCGCGGCATCACTGCCATGGAAATGCCTTCCCAGAGCCACATCCTAATTTGGCGGACAGTGCCTGCTAGGCACCGCCACCATTTTAGTGGCCCTGCACTGTCCGCCAGGCAATCGGTGCGATTTCCTTTGGCGGTGAAGTGGCTGACTTTGCGTCCGCTGCGGTACACACCGCCATCCTAATTTGGCGTGGGTAATATGCTTGGTGATGGCTAAAGGACCTCCACCACCGGCCCAGCGGTTGCGGTCCTTCCACCATCATAATGACCCCCTTAGTCATTGATAATGGCCTGGTTTCATTGACTCCTACCACAGGTTCCACTTTAAGGAGTAGAGTGATGTGGCATGTTGTTAGAGAGCACACAAGAGAGAAGATGGCGATTGTGAGAAGTGAAGACAAGTCAGTGAGTAAAAGAAATGCCAAAGACAGGGACATGGAGCTGTAGCAAGACTGGGACTTACCAGGAGGGGCGAGAGTAAAGGGAAACAGTAACCACACGGCAGGACAGTGACACTTATCATTGCCTTGTGAGTGAGCAGGTAGTGTGAAATGGAGGTAAGACTGGGTAGATACAATGACTGTGTGTGCTATGGAGCTGCAAAGTTCCACCGTTGTCCATTTCCCTCCCACAAGTTCACTTTAATGAGCGCAAACCGCAGTCTGCTTTGGACTAAAGTAGGAAGGAGCCAGAAATATCTTCAGAGTCATAAAGGGGACCTCACTCCCATTAATCAGAGTATTCAGAGACTCCGCTTTTACAGCTGCGCATATCGAGCCCCATTGACAAAACAACTCTTTTTAATGTAAGAGAGCATTGGACAGCTGGTTAGATTGTTTTTTGATGGCTGAACAGCTTTCAACAGAGAAACATGTCATGGAGACTCTGGCCAGAAACTTGAGAAGAGAGATCTGTTCAAGACTCTCATACGTATAGGAAAATAGTGGTTACTATGCACTCTCAATAAAAGGCTTCAGGAACAGTTTTAAAAGTTTATTGTGTAGAAATATCGATGTATTAAACCAATGGTCTATGGAAGTCACCAAACAATTGCTCTAACCAGTCAATGCTGACTCAATGCCTGGCAAAGAAACTAATGTGTACTGAAGAGAATTAAACTTCTCTATCCATCAAGGCCGTGTCTATTCTGAAGGACTGTGTAGACTTGCTGCAAGCAATTGATTTGCTTACATCTTCAAGCATTTCCCTCCAGCCTTCCCTTCAATCATTGCAGGTAGCTCCACCGATTACACACTGATCCAATTTCAAGAGAGATGCATGTCAAACTGCACCCTCCTTAATCCTCCCCATACTTTACACTAAATGATGTGGTGAAAACAGTTGTAACACAGTGATGTTCAAAATGGGGATATCCACATTTAGTGGCAGAAGAATCAGCACCTCAGTCCATGATACCCACAAAACTGTAGTAAACAACATACCCAAAATTGCCACTAGTACCTTGAAAGGCTTTCTGAAACAAGGTCTTATTCTGGCTCAAAGATGTAACAGCCCTGGGAGTTTTTGTAATGAGATGCTACTAGCTACTGTGTTATTATTTACTCTGTTGAGGGCAGTCTACTGGAATTTTCAATGCAAAGTATTCAGCTGAGATATTCTTTGTGAGAACTTGGCTTGCTGGTTGAGGGGGCAGGAGCCCACCACAAGCAAATCCACAAATCTTGTGAGTTTGAATGACACAAAGTAATATAATTAACCTGTGCTTATCCCTCTGGCAGCTTGGCACAAAAGCAATCAGGTTTAACTTAGAAGCGATGCATGAAGTCTTTTGCAGCACTTCAACAGTAATAAAATGAAAACATAACACAAGAAAAATCCCACACCAATTTAGTAAAACTGAGTAAACAATAATAAACTGTTAGATACCACAACAACAAAACTCCAATGGGTAGAACCAGAGATGTTTAATTTCAAATATGTAAGGTAAGTCTAGCACCTAAAAGCACAAAGCACAACTCTGGGTTATCTGGTTGTGGGATACCAGGTGAATGTCACAATCCCAGGCTGACCGTGATGGAGCACGGACAGTATACAGAGACCATGTAAATCCCATTGAAAGCTGCCTTTTCAAAGTGAAGGGCAAAAAGTCCGGATATCGAGGGAGGAGGCCACAAGGAGCAGTTAGAGTGTTGTGGATGGCCATTACTGTAGTGCAAAGAGCAAATGAGGTGTTGCAGCTGGTTGTCGCTGTAGCTGAAGATCCTGTTGGGTGTATTTCTGTAGCTTCACTCTGGTGGTCACCGCGGGTTGTCAGTGCTGTAGCATGAAGTGCAGATCTCGTGTTGGCAGTTGCTGTAGTGTGAAGAGTTGGGGTCACTGGAGCTTTGCATTGGCGGTTGGTGCCGGCAGCAAGAGCATCATTCATGATGGAGAATCCTAGGAGAGGGTCGCTCCTATCAACCACTTGAGCATCTGCCAAGGCGTCCAATTATAGTATTTCGGCTACCCTTTGTTGCTGAAGAACCCAGCATACACAGCCCAGACGCAGTGGGCCAACCACATCCAGTGTGCCTAGTCGGCTGACTGGCACCGGACGGATAACAACAGATGAAATAAAATCAAGGCTGTCCATTTCTTTCCCAGTCCTGATGAAGACCCGCCCTAGATGCACGTAGTCATCACCAACAGGGTCGAAACGTCGACGTATCATACTATAGATCGAACTGCACAAAGTCTGATAGGAACAAAAGAATACATTTTGCCTACAAAGACTATTGTATTGGCAGTTGACAACCCTAAATATTTGTAATTTGCATGTATTTGTGTTTTTGTAAAATCTGTATTAGTCATTCACACTTTACGCTGTATAGCACCGTATTTGTTTTTGTATATTATGGACAGTACAATCAATATTTGAGAAAGTCAAAAGCATTGAGAAAGTGTTTCAGTAAATATTTGTTTTCTCAGTCATTTGGGGTCAGTGTCTAATGATTGATACTACTACGTCTGTACCCCGCCAGGGACACACGAATTACAGGTTGAAATACCTTGTTTAAGTACACTTTTTCCTCCCAACAGAACCATTATTGTTTGTCTAATTACCCGCCAGGTTCTGAGGGTTACAGGTTACAGGGTCACCCCATTACTTCTAATGAGCAGCAAGATCTTGACGTGAACTGGCCTGTTCATGGTCATGAAGAGCGCAAAACCTCAGGATTTCTCCTTTTCTTATCGGAAGAACTCAACTGCTACAGCACCAAGGGTCCAGGACCTGGGAGGCATCTCTTTGGGATCAGGAAAACACTCCAGCAGAGGCCAGCACGGCTCAGGAAGGTCCAGCTGCTGGTCCTGGAAGGTCGAGTGCAGCAGACCCGCTGGGCAGTTGCAGGAAGGCCTCTGGAGCATGCTGTGTCTTTGTAGCTTAGAAAAGGAGGCCAGACAACTAGCACGTGGAGTCACCAAGATAGCCTGGGATGAAGGGAGCAGGTCCATTTTTCTTCTCGAACAGGGGCAGGCCACAAGTAGCAGGGAAGTTCAGGACATTTAAAACTTCAATGTACATCTTTTTAAATACACTGGACACTGTCCTAGGGTGATAATAGGGCCTACCTTAGGGATGAAATATATGTATTAAAAAGCACATTTATGACTTGGCAAGAGGTTTAATTTACCAGGTCGAAATTGCAGGTTAAACCTACAGACATGTGTCAATGGCAGACCTGAAGCATGATTAAAAGAGCACTTAAGTGGGTGGCACAACAAGTGCTACAGGACCACATGTAGCATTTAATTTGCCGGCCCTGGGTTCAGAGTATACCACTTCACTTAGGAACTTATAAGTAAATTAAATATACCAATCAAG
Source organism: Lissotriton helveticus (assembly GCF_964261635.1). NCBI lineage: Eukaryota > Metazoa > Chordata > Amphibia > Caudata > Salamandridae > Lissotriton > Lissotriton helveticus. Next base: position 444,944,952 of record NC_136073.1, read on the forward strand.
TGTAAGCCAATTTTACCATTTCCTAGGGATAGAGAACAAGCACTTAAGCACTGATTATCAGGGTTAAAGTGCACTGAGTCCTAAAGCCAACAAAAATGAATTCAGCAAACCAGGAGGGTGAAGGCAGAACATAGGGAGGGATACCATCCAACCGGGGCAGTTCTAATGGTCTTGTTCAAGAATTAATAATGCCCTTAGAAGTCTGGTTCATCTTACATATCTTTTGCTAGTGATACAAATAAATGCTAACCAAAGCTTCTAACCTCAATCTGATCACATCAGCTCTGAAATATGGGTTCTTCTTTTGCTCCGTTAAGCTGTTCATAACTTTAAATCTGGTGCATATTAATTTTATGAACTAAACCGAGTGTGCCCAGCACTATCTCTTCCCCAGTTGGGACAATTCGCATTTTTTGCTATGTGCTTTATAAACCTTTTTGTCTATTGCTTCAAAGCACGAGGTGGTAGAATGCAATATACTGTAAGCTCTTTTCTTATTTTGAAACTAGATAAAGATATTTTTATTTATGTGTTTGCACACGTGTGTTTGAGTGTATGCGCCAATTTGGGTGTAAACGTGCACAAAAGTGTGTCTGTGCGGCTCTGTGGGCATAATTATTTGCCTGCTATATAAATAATCATATTTATACACACGCATTTTCCACAAATGTGAAATATTCTCATTCCCTTAGCCCAACTTTTGCATAAACACATTGTGGGTTATAGACTTACCAACTAGACAAGGCTCTAAATTGAATCTCTTATCTTTCAATTCGCCTCTGCCCCTTCTAAGAACAAGTATTGCAACTCTGCAAGATCAAGCAAGTAAACAAGGCCTGCATGAGAGGCCCAAAGTATTTGTGCTATTATTGCTCTTATTTACTTCTGAAATCTGCCATACTTGTCCAGTGCGTGCAGGAAGATATTGTCTGAAACATAACAGAGTTGAGGATTAACAAAGCACTTGTTTCCCTGCCTGAAGTTTGTACATTCTGTTTTTAGATTCTCTCATTTTGCACTTACCATTGGAACTCATTGTATACGTAAGTGGTCAGACAGGCATAACCACCGCAAATTTGCAACTGATGCATGATGTGGTTAAAGTAGCTATTTTGACAGTAGTCAATCGATCTGATCAGACCCAGTCATGGAAGAGGACTGCGCTGCTCACAGTTGCTCGATCATTTGTAATGCATCCCATCTCTGAGGCATTTTAAAGCACACCAAGTGTTCCGTTGAGTGCCCTATAAATATAATAGATGCCTGATTGAGTCTTTCGCTTTGTTCCTCACTCTTACCATGGTATTGAGAGGTGTAGTTTTAAGGCACATTATTTGGCGACCTTTTGCTTGAACTGCGGCATGACCTATTTTCCCATTTCCACAACTAATGCATTGAAAAAGCATGGGATAATACTTTGGCATCGACAAATGCGGGTCATTAAGATATGTTTATTCTACTCAAATCTTAATAGCCTTCAAAGACAACTAACATTCCTGATGTGATAGTTGCTCTTTAGTAGCTATGTTAATAAGAGGGCAGTGAACGAGTGATTGAGTGCCTACATTTATCTAAGTTACATTCAGCCTTTTTTTTTACAAGAAAGAGCACATTTCCTTAGAAATTAACTAATTGCAGAAAGCATTTGGCAAACAGAATCTTTAATGTATTGCAATGCGTGGTTTGTAATCTTGGTGCAGCTCGTGCGATATGTCACACTCTCGAGCTGCACCTCTTCTGCTCGCAACCATAGTTGTTCTTTGAATACATTATTGTTGTTGTTCAAAATAGGCCCATGCTGGCAAATGGAGAGGCGGGCGAGGATTCCAGTGGACTGCGTCAGTTCATCCTGAGATCTGAGCCGGACCTTCACTGCCTGTTTTGGGCGAGTATTTTGGGAATAAAACTACAAACCTACCTTCTGTTTCCGAAGTCTTCACTTACAACATTTTGGCAATGACTGGTTCTCACTCACCAACACCCCTCGGCATTTCATTTTCTGCCTTTTGTGCTGTTTTCTGCTTGTGAGATTCCTGGCAGCAGTTGGAGTCCGATTCGTTTTCCTGGACCAGCTGTTCAACGCGTTGATGGTGTGGGGCCCTCTGTGCTTGACTACTACCGGGCACTTTCGAGTCAGTTCAGTTCAGTTCAGTAATTCTTCATTCGATGATTAAAAAAAATCATAAAAGTACAATATATTTACAAAGTTAAAACAGAATTAAATTACAGCTGGAAATTGTAAGAACGTTATTGCATCCCAATAATGCTAGGACACAGGATTGTGCTTCAGCAGATCTTTATTCCCGGAGCGCCGGGATTATGTGACTCTCACTCGGAGCCGTCCGGCGCTACACAAAATGGCCGCCTTCCGGTTCCTCCCTCCGGACTTCCGGTTCCGGCTCTAGTCACAACGACTAGACCGATACCACATATCTCCCTCCTTTATGCACTTACAATACAACAAGATTAAACACTCTTACTTATGGTCCATATCGAAGTCCTGGAACCTCTTGGGAGTTCTCACGATTCTTCCTGCTCTCGTTCTCACCCTTCCATCGACCTGTTCCCCCTCCGGTGCGCCAAGCCTGGTGCTCTCTCCTCGTGTCTCAGTTCCATTACCCTTTCTTTCCAGTCTCTCATCCTCGCATCCCTTCTTGCCTGTGACCCATCCTATGCCACTCTCTCCGTTGCTCCCTTCACGTTCTCTCTCTTGCTCCTCCACCTGCCGTGTCCCATCTTCAACCTGCTCTTGTCTCTCTCCTCGATGTTCCTCTTCCACTGTCTCGACGTTCCTTACCTTGCTTTCGTCAGCTTCCTTTCTCCATCGCAGGATTTTGCTGCACTTCGCCATTCTATCCTGCGACCATATCTTGCCATCACTGAGTAATGCTGATCTGGTGTATGGCTCTAAAACTTGCAGTGGCGGTGTGAACTTGCTCTCGCCCTTTCTTCTCATGGTCGCTACCTTCACTCTCACCCAGTTACCCATCTCTAGTGACACTACTTGTACATTCCGCCTCTTGTTGAAATGTTCTGTATATGTCTCTTGCGCCCTTTCCAGATTCCTTCTTACCACTACTGGTGACCATTTACTCTGTATAACCATCTGTCTCCACGCGATGTTGTCCTTGGTGAACGGCTCTCTGCCTCTCAGTATTTTAAAGGGGCTGTAGCCTATGCTCCCTGGTGTGATGCGGTAGGCCCACAGCATCTTGGGCAACTCCTTCTCCCAATCTTGCCCATCATTTATGGCCGCTTGGATTGTCCCCATGATCACACGATTAAAACGTTCCACTTGACCATTTCCTGCGGGGTGGTATATGGGAGTGTGCTTGACCTCTATCCCATTCCTGGATGTGTAGGCCTCCCATTTGGTGGAGACAAACTGTGGCCCATTGTCACACGTTATGACCTTGGGGATGCCTTCCTTTGTAAAAACTGTGTTCAAGAACGATGTCACCGCCTCAGTGTCCACCGTGTCCGTTACTTCCACCTCTGGCCACTTGGAGTACCTGTCAATCAAAACTACGGCATATTTCTGTATTCCTTCACTGTTCAGGATGGGTCCTATGATGTCGATGGACACCATCTCCCACGGTCCTCCAGGCACGGGAAACTTCCCTAACTGTGGCCTTAGCATAGTCTGGGATTTGTCCACTTTGGAACACGAGTCACACTGCCTCACATATCTCTCCACTTGGGCGTCGATAGCTGGCCACCAGTACGCCTGTCTGGCTAGGGCTTTGGTCTTCGTGATCCCCTGGTGTCCTTCATGTAACAGTGCCATTCGGTGTTTAATGAGTCCCTGTGGAGGAATGATTTTGTCGCCCCTGAGCAGAAACAGGGGGTCTTCCCCCAGTGACAGTTCGTCTCTCACTTCCCAATATCTCTTCAATGCCTTTGTAAGGTGCCTCTTCTCTGGCCATCCGTGCATGACATATCCTTTGATCACTTCCAAATCCTCATCCTGTTTGTAGGCCTCCGCCCACTCTTGCGCACTGATCACCTTCTCCATGTCCTGTATTGTCGCTACCATGTAGCCTTCCCATCCAGGTGCCTCCTGCTCGTGCGGCCCTTCCATGGCTGCCGCTCTGCTCAGGAAGTCAGCCACTTTGTTCTGGGAGCCCGGTATGTACTCCACCTCGTACACGAAGTCCAAGAGCCTTAGTGTCATTTTGGCTATTCTTGGTGTTGCATGCGCATGGCCATTGGATGTTAAGACTTTAATCAGAGGTTTATGGTCGGTGCGGACTAAAAACTTGGCCCCCCACAGGTATTGTCTGAAGCGTTCCATTGCCCATACCACCGCTAGCATCTCCTTCTCGATGACACTGAATCGTTCTTCTGTAGGGGCCAGGGCTCTGGACGCAAAACAGACCGTGGATAGTTCACCACTGTCGGCTCGTTGCATTAATACTGCCCCGAGGCCCTTGTCGCTTGCATCAGTGGTGAGTATGGATTCCGCCGCAGTGTCGAAACCCTTGAGTGGAATAGCTCAACTCATCTCTTGTTTCAAGGCCTCGAACTCCTCCTGCTCGTCCTTACTCCACTTGAATCCATTCTTCTCTTTCAGCAGTTGGCGTAGACAGTGCGTCTTGGCGGCGAAATTGGGGATGAACTTACTATAAAATTCGGCCATGCCCAAGAATGACCGTACATGTTCCTTTTTCTCCGGGGAAGGGGCGTTCTGTATCGCCTCCATGTTGGTCCTCTTCGGTTCTATTCCCTTTTCGCTAACTTCATGGCCCAGGTAGGTAACTGATGACACGCCGAATTTGCACTTGGACCATTCTGCGGTGAGCCCACTTTCTTGCAACGTGCGTAACACCACGTGTAGTTTCTCGTTGTGTTCTTGCTTGGACTCCCCCATCACGAGGATGTCGTCTTGAAAAAACTGGACTCCTTCCACCTTGCAAAAGAGTCTGTGCATCAGGTTCTGAAATACAGCAGCCGCTGAGGCCAGGCTGAAGGGCATCCTGACGAACTTGTAACACCCGAATGGAGGAGGTTAGGTGGCTGCTGGAGGGATGGAATTTAACCTGATGGTAGGCTGATAACAGGTCCACCGTTGAGAACCACTTGGCTCCCTTAATTTTGGCAAGCATCTCGCTTATGCGGGGGAGTGGAAATTTGTCGATGAGGATGTTTTTATTTAGTTCTCTGAGGTCCACACACAACCTCACTTTCCCGTTAGGCTTTTGAGCGACCACCAAGGGCGACAACCATTCTGCGCTCTCTATGGCCTGGATCACTCCGCTTTTCTCCAATCGGTCGAGCTCTTCCTGTACCGCTTCCCTGCAGCAAAAAGGAATGTTTCGGACCTTGTGAATGACAGGTTGCGCCCCTTCTTTCAGCCTTATAATGTGTTTGAACTTGGCCAATTCACCTATCTGTCCGCAGAACACCTCAGTGTATTCTCTACGCCAGGCTTCCTCCTCATGATCCTCTTTCATCTCCATTAGCAACACTTTCTCGATACCTCCTGGATTCAGCATGATTCCTAATGCTCCCTGATCTTTCCAGCTGAGTACTGAGGGACCCTTCTCAGCCACATAGAGTTTGCAGTTGGCTTGGCGTCCCTTGAATTTGAAAAGCAAAGGGCAATATCCCAACATGGGTATCCTCTGTCTGGTGTACGTGACAGGTCTCACATCCATGGGACGTAGTTCCTCCTTCACTTTCGACCTCAAATTGTCTTCCCATATATGTCGTGGGACAATCGTTATGGGGGCTCCTGAGTCCACAATCATTTCGATTGGTACTCCTCCTATGTGCATGTTGAGCTTAGGCTTGTCTGATTCCTTGCCTCCGACTTCCAGGACCTGGGCATCGATGTAGAGGAGTTCCTCAATGTCTACTTCCTCTGCCCGTGTCTCTTCCTCTTCCCGCTGTCCTTGGTCTATGTATTTGATGGTGGTCCCTTTGGGCTTCTGATGGCACACCTTCTCATAATGCCCAAACACTCCGCAGAAAGCGCACTTAGCTCTAAATGCTGGACATGCTTTGTCGTTGCCCAAGTGCGATGTACTCCCACATCTGTAGCAACTTGGTCTCCCCCCTCTTCCTGTCTTTGGGGTTGCTCCACCCTGCTGTTGGTTCCTCCTGGTTTCTTGGGACCTGGGGATATCCCGTTTTCTAGGATTGTCTCCTTTGTTGTGTAGCATGACTCGACATACCGTCGGTGCGCCTCCATTGTCCTTCCTGGCTGCTTGTGCGCATCTTTTGGACATCTCTGCCTTCTTCACCAGGGCCCACACCTCCTTCAGAGGGGCATCACCGTTGACCCAGAGTTTTTCCTGAACATGTGTACTCGTCATGTGCATTATAATTTGATCTCTTACTAGATCGTCGTGGAGAACGCCGAACTTGCACGTCAGTGCTAATTTCTGCAATGCTGCCACATACTCATCGACCGTCTCTCTGCTCTCCTGCTTCCTCTGGAAAAATTTTTACCTGTCGATAGCTACACATACCACTGGTCTGTAATGCGCATCTAGGTCCTCTATGGCGTGTTTGAACACCTCAGTGTCATTGGCATCTCTCGGTTCCTTGACGATGGTGTCATACACCCTTAGGCCCTCCGGACCTAGATTGTGTAACAATATTTTCCTTCTTCTCTGTTCAGTGTAAGCAACTTTACTTTCTTCTTCTAAGGCCTCCAAATAGTTTTTGAAGTACCGCTTCCAATCCTCCCACGGCATTGAGGGCTCGCCTCTTTTGGGAAGGAAAGGCACCATGTGGGCGAGAGAAGCGGACGGAGTCGCCATCTTGCCTTCGCCCCTCGGGCCTGCCTGGGCGGGGACCGCGATGTTGGGCGGGCTGCCTGGAGCTTGTCTGGCGTCGGTGTCTTCCTCGCTCTCCTCTCTGCTGCTCACGCTTCCTGTGGCACCGTCTGCGGCTATGTTCACCTGAGGTCTGCCCCTTTCCGCTCTGCTTGGCCCCTCACTTCGCTTCTGCTGCTCCGCCAGCGTGCCTAGGTTCAGGGGTGCGTGTGCCTGTGGCTGTGCTCACCTCTGCCACTGCCAATGACGATGGACCCGTCGCTATGCCCCCCGTCTGTTGCTTTCCGCCTATGTGTTGACGGTTGTCCCTCCTGGGTGGGGCCGCGCTGGGTGGCCTTGCTGCGTGGGGCCGCCGCGCTTCGGAACTGTGGAGCGTCGCTGTAACCTCTGTGGCGGGGGGGGGGCAACCGTGTATCGTGTCCTCTGCCGCGCTCCGGGAATTGAGCAATACCTGGCTGGTGTGCACCTTCAGCTCGGCGCCCTTTTAGTCCTTGTGGGTGTGCCCTTGTTCCTTCCTCGTTCCTTCTCCTAGTCTGGGTCAGGTTTGCACTTCCTGTTATTAAATTCGTTTTTTTTGTGTGCCTGCTTCAGTCCTGATCCCGCCTCGTCGCCATTGTAAGAACGTTATTGCACCCCAATAATGCTAGGACACAGGATTGTGCTTCAGCTGATCTTTATTCCCCGGAGCGCCGGGATTACGTGACTCTCACTCGGAGCCGTCCGGCGCCACACAAAATGGCCGCCTTCTGGTTCCTCCCTCCGGACTTCCGGTTCTGGCTCTAGTCACAACGACTAGACCGATACCACAGAAATCATCTAGAATTACCAGTACAAACAGATAAAAGGATAAAAGTAATACATACTTAAAAATCACGTAATTTAGCTAGCTCCTCTTGTATTTCTTAACCTCACAGCAAGCCTTAAAAAATTCATAATACAATGGAGTGTCCATGAGTCATTAGCTCTTTGCAGATAGAGTAAAGCCATTTTGGCGTGCCAAAATATTTTTTATTTTTTTATTTTTACCAAATATTTACACCGGGGATATTTAAAAAAGGGGCACAGAAGTACAAAGTGAGGGTGTCTTGCGGAGAGCTATTGTCGCAGCCGCAAGCACCCTTCTGTGCTATTGTTGACGTAAATCCTGCAGGATCCACTAATAAGTGTGGTAGTAGGTTGAACCAAAGGCGAGTCATTAGAAATCTATTGTGTGTGTTATATACCAGGTACAGGTATGGCTCCATGTCCTCATTTTTTATAAGACTAAGGGCAGCTACAGATTGTTTGGTTGTTCCCCCTGCTGATCTGTGTTTCACAAAATGATCGGATAACAATTTAAATTTTTTTAATTTATCCGAGGGTAAAATGAGCTTAGGGTTGATAAACAGATCCTTCCGGTCAATACTCTCCAGGGTGATCTTAACATAATTTAGCCAGGGGTTGTGTAACCCTTTATCCCTGTGCAAGCAGTCTTCCAAGATTTGTCTACCTAAGACTGCCTCAGGATTTGACCAGGTATTTAGCCATGCCAATATAGGTCTTAACTTGATATGGTCCTCAATAAATGGACTACCCAGTTCACTATGCACAATTGCAGCTGAGGTACACTGAGGGACTTTTAAGATCCTTCGCATATATTTATTTTCCTCAACTTGCAATTGCTCCACATTTACATAGCCCCACACTTCCGACTCATACGTTACTCTTGCCCAACCTATCGATCTATAACGGTTCAGAACCTGTTCAGGAGACCAACGACCCAACCAACGTCCGTAGTTTGCTATGGCACCATTTGTAGAGATTAGTTTTGAGCAGCGGTCCTCCACTAAGCATCTGAATTTGAGTGCCCCGTCGAACAATAACCCTAAATAGGAAAAATATGTCACCTTTTCTAATATGTGTTTCCCTATCCTATATGAGAACCTTTTGCACGGTTTAATACCAGCTAGCATCACAAAGGATTTACTCAAATTTACCGACAGATCCAAGGTCCCCATAAGCTTTACAAAATGATCGATTAAGCATTGCAGGCCCCTCGGGGTGCGTGCAAGCAGGACCGCGCCATCCGCGTACACAAGCTCCGGAATATGACGCGATCCTACTTTTGGGCAGTCCGAGTTAAGAGCCAGCAGCGCCTGCTCTAGGTTATTGATGTAGAGTGAAAACAGAAAGGGTGCTAAAATGCAACCCTGTAGCACTCCACTTGTGCAGGGAAATGAGTCCGTGTTCCCCCCTTCCGTGTTGTAACGTACCCTAGCTGTTGTGTCCTGGTGCAGCTCACTCAAGATGTTAATCAGGCCTGAGTCAATTCCCATGTCCCTCATCAGGCACCATAACTTGTTTCTATTTACATGATCGAAGGCTGCAGCCAAATCCATGAAGCCCAGATACATAGCCTCATTGCTGGCTTTAGTGTATTTAGCGACCAGCAAATACAAATTAAGGCATTGATCGCTTGTGGACCTTCCTGTTCTGAAACCATACTGAATATCCATAATTAGATGGTGTTCCTCAGTCCAGTCCATAAGCCTTTGCAAAATTACCCGGCCCAAAATTTTAGCTGAAACATCGATCAGAGAGATTGGTCTGTAACATTTCGGGTTCTCCCTGTTACCCTTCTTAAAGATGGGGACAATGACCGCTGTAGACCAAGAGCGGGGCAAACCAAGCTGAACGGCAGTATTTAACACTCTGGTGAGGATGGGGGCCCAAAGATCTACTTTACTCAAGTATGAATCAGGTGGGGAGCCATCAGGGCCCGGCGCCTTATTGTGTGTGAGGCCTTGGATCCCTGCTGTTATTTCTGCAAGGGTGAACTCAATACCTGGACCCTGTTGAGCAACCGCCCCCCAATCCAGTTCTATATCCTGATTATGGTTATATAATCCCTCAAAGTGTGAAACCCATTGTTCGGGTAGATTATACCTCTTGGGGGCTTTTGTTTTTAATAGACCGTCTACCAACTTGGTCACTGAGCTAAATGCCCCAAGCAAGTTACTCCCCTCTATCATAGGGTCTAAACATTCCTCAATCTGAGCCTTCCCTTGTGACATTAACTCCTTGTAAAATGCTTCCCCGTCGATTTTTGCCCATCTAAGCCGCCTTCCTCGATCAATAACCTTCAACACGCTATCCATCGGGGGGCTAAACTTGGAGTGGCCCCACTGTTTGAATGTTAAAATTAGAGGGTTGTGATCGCTAAATGCGCTCCACTCAATCCCCACTATACTGATTGAGTTTTTTACATGCCTAGACACCAAGATATAGCCTATGTAGGAGGAACATCCTCTGCCTTTAAAAGTTGGAATAAGGGACCCATCCTCTACTAGGCTGACCAAGTCTATTGTGTGTTCCAAATCGTAAGTCTTTAATAGATTACTAAGAACTAAACCTTCTGTGGAGTGTTCGAAATGTGGGCCCTTCTCCATAGACAATTAAAATCACCCAAGACTACCAAGGATTTTTCCGTAGCCCATTTTCTATTGTCTAGCTCCTGTTGGAGTCTGTGGTCTAGTTCCTGTAATGTAGTTTTTTTTTCCATTTACAGTCCCTGCATTATATAGATTAAACAATGTTAATCTAAGTCCCGGTCTTACAAACCGTAGCGCCTGTATATTATATGCTGACCACGGTGGGCTCGACCATGCTCCTTTCATGTTCAGGTCTACATATACCACCAGACCTCCAATAGCTCTTCCTGAGCTAGCTTTCTGCGCTGGCACAAAAAAGCATTTATATCCGGCCTTTATGAAAGGGGTTGTTATCAAGTGCCCAAGTTTCTTGCAAACTAATTATCTGAAACCCCCCAATGTACTCTCTCCATTCTTTATTGTGGAATTTTCCAGCCAGGCCCGCGATGTTCCAAGATAGAATCTTCAGCTCCCCCTCAGAGTCCCTACCTGGATTTTTATTTCTCTGGCAATCTAGTATCGGCCCTTCCTCAGACCTTGGGGATGTAGTATAGATCCCAAGATTCTGTATCGGGAGCTGAGCTGGTGCCACCCTCCAGTTTGCCTCCTGTGTGCGATTTATTTGGGGGCTATGATACTTATCTGCCTCCTGAGTGATCTCCCTATCGGTGCTTGCCATTGGGATATATATTTGACTGGCTGATAATTTTGGTGATGGCGCAATGTTATTCGTCAGCCTCGTGCCTCCACCATCCCCCTTCAATAAACGTATTGCGTCACCCTCCATGTTAATGCACTCCATGACTTGAACCTGATGTATTCGTGGTCAATCATTGTCTTCTAAGCTCAATAAGGGGCTAAATCTATTCTCCCAAATAGCAGCATCTTGTTCTTGCGCCATCACAGCGTTTGTGGCAAGCCTGCCCATCCCATTAACAAGTTGGCCTGTGCCTACTCTCCCCAGGTGATGTCTAAAATCATAGGGGGTGTATTGTGTGGGGTAAAAGTATCCCAATGGCAGCGTTTTGATTTTACTTGATAATTGAGGTGAGCCACTCGACAGTGTATATTCCACTTTCAAATCATTTTGGGCCTTTGTGTTCCTTGTCTCCAGTGCGCGTCATGCTATGCTAAGCTTGTGCCTGCTTATGTTGCCGGGCAACATCCATGCTGTGAGGGCTGACTCAACACGGTCAGCTGGACGCCATTGTGTGGGACACCACACACAGCGGCTGTATTGGATTGGGCACTCCACAAACAATTTTAGGCAAGAGAGTGGTACCGTGCACGGAGCGCATTGTTAGGCCTCGCCTACGCAGCGCCCATGTGCTGCATAGGAAAAAGACCTTTAGGTATTGTCACAGCTTTGCGGGTAAAAACATGCACGTGTTGCATTGCTTTGAATGGCAATGCGTGCACATTTGGCGATTCCCTTGGGGGAGCGAGCAGTAGCGTCATATGTTTGCAATTATCGTGCCTTGCAGCTCGCTCCTGCAAGGGAATCGCGCAGGCCCCCTCCTCTCTCCCCTCCCCCTGCTGCTGCACGTGTTTGTGCTTGTTTCCATTGCACTCACGCAGAATCGGGGGAAAGTGTCACTTTTTGGATGTCATTTTGCTATAATATTGCAGTTTCTTTATATTTCATTATTGCTTTTGTGTGGTTTTTAGTAATTATAAGATTCCGTGTTGACCCGTTTGGGGAGACCCCGAGCGTTAGCGCGCTTTAGGTACATGGAGTATTTCCTCCATTGCACTTACGCAGAAATCACGATTGGTTAACGTCAGAGGGAGGCTATCTTTAAACATAGGCACAACGCGGGTCCCGCGAAGGTGTTTGCCCGTATTAGAGGAGGAACATATCGGTGCCCGTGGGGGAGTGCATTTGGGGTCAGTGATTTTACTCTGCAGAAGGGTACTTAGAATATCCCGGAGGTGTAATTGGCACTGGTAGACTGAGAAGGCATATATATGTTTATGTCGCCACAGTGTGATGTAAAGACTTGCTGGGGCACGAATGATTAGGACTCATTCAGGAACACTCGTATGCATGCTTTAATAGGATTGAGTGCTCACTTTGAAGTTGTAAGGTACGTTGGATAGAGTATTTATCCACATATATGCCGTTCAGTTAAGAATGGTTTTCGATTGAGATTGATGGTTTGTTGCTCTGTCTCCCCTTTAGCGTGTGTGTCCAAGTAATATTGAGGACCGCTTTCTTTGTACTACACAGTGAATGTTGAGATCTTGATGCAGGCACACACGAGCCCTCTGGGTGAGGCTTCACAAGTGAGTTCTGTAAAAAGATTTTTTGTTTTTTATGCATGAGACAGGCGGTGCCCACAAAGTTTGAGGCCTGCAGGGTCACACTCACTAAGGTGGGTGACGGCACTTGATTAATTGCATTCACTTTTGTAACACTGAAACATGGTGATGGCATGGAAACAGGGTTTATTGTGATTTTTCTTGGATGATTAATCCGATCAGTTGGTTTTTTGCAGTTATTCTGCATTCTGGTAGTTTTAGAATCAAGGACTTTGTTTAGTAGCAATTATACTTCACGATACGTTTTGACTATTTCTTTTGAGTTTAGGCTATATGGGCACTTTTGCATGTCCGGGTGATCAGCACATCTTAGATTATGAACGTAGGTAACTGGTATTGAATTGGAGGTACCTGTGGTTTTGATTTTCTTTATTATGCTTTATGTTGTTCCTTATACCCTTGTCCAGATGAGGCCGAATGAAGTGGCTTAAACGTGTCGACAGTATAAAACAAGAATTGGCATAGCCAATAGGTCTCACCTTTGGGACCTTATAAGTGTTTGACCGTTCAACAGTTAATGTTGTTGCACCAAGGATATTGTGCTGCATAACTAAATACTTATATATTCCGAAAGCGAGACCTATTGGATATGTCAATGCTTGATTGTATTTGCCGCTTGAGCCAGAACCTTCCCCTGAGCTTCCATTTTTCAGAGACATGGATTCCTATGTGAGGCCACACTTCTTCAATACCTTATCAGAAATTTAAGGTATTTTTTGTTTGTTTGTTTTTTAAACCATGGAGGTTTTACTTAAGCCAATTGTTGGTGCTTTTCATCAGCTTCAAGTACTGTAAGTCTCATACTCACACTTTTCAAAAGCTTGCTTCAGCTTTTTCAGATACTGTGGGTCTCATACTTACATTTTTCGAACACTTGCTTCAGTTGTTTTGCATTTGTTTGGCACTAACATGTTCAGTTTTGCACCTGAGTTATTATGGCCACCCCTCAACAAATTACACAGCCACCTCCCTTCTTGGCTCATCCAGGCAAACCCACCATAAAATGGGCTCAGAGTTGTCACCTTTTTGAGAACCATCTTCCCATCTTGCCTTAGAAGGGCTGGTACAGCCCACAGAGGAAATTAGCAATTTTATTCAGCAGTTTGGGTCCAACTGCACAGCAAAAATTTGACAATTTACCACCAATTTCTGCTTCTCGAGTTCCAGCTGGTGATAATTGTGATATATATACGGAATCAATTAAAAGGTTGAGAAAACAATTCGCACAGGAGCCCAGCGTCATGCTGGAAATACACACATTTGTAAAACAGAAACAACTAGTTGATGAAGGGGTGGATTATTATGTAGCTGCACTTAGAATCCTAGCTTCCACTTGTGAATTTAGCTGAAATTTGGATACCTATATTAATTTATTTTTAATTGTGCATAAAAAAACAAAATATTGCTACTAAGCTGTTGTAATCCTACTCTTAGTGAAGTTTTGGATTTATCTCAGAGCATTGAATGGTCCTTGACCTCGTCCAAAGCTTTGAACCCGGATGCCATGCTCAGTTTTGTTGCTAAGTCCACTTCTGGGCATGAGGATGACTTGTTGTGTGCAGTGCAAATCAAAAGGAAACCCAAAACAGAAATGTAAAGAGGAACTCAACAGTTTGCTACAGATATGGATCAAGGAACCATTGGGACAATTTTCCAGGGTGTCTGGCTATCGCCAAGTATTGCCTTGGTTGTAAGAAACGAGGTCACTTTCAGAGCATGTGCCGGAGCAGCAAATGGTACAACACAGCCGTCCACACAACACCATGGTCGAGATCCCTACCAAGCAAAGGCAAACCAGAAAAAAATACAGGAATTTCAGTGGTGGATGGGGGGTCCCCACACGCCCTTTCTCTCTATCTCTGTACATTTTGAAGAATTGATCACATCGGATCATTCTGGCAGCAAAAGCTGTGTTTAGCTACCTAAAAATAGCCTAGGACTGCACATATAAGTGTGCACTGACCATATGTCGTAGTTCCTATCTAATGTTTCATTATGTGAACACTGTGAGCACTTTCAGCTACATGTAGTAGGTGCTAGATGGAAATCTGAAAATAGCTTTGATTTTTCCTTGATACTATTGTAAGTGAAGACTCCTGAAACAGAAGGTAGGTTTGTGGTTGTATTCCTAAACTACTTGCCCACGGCATGCAGCTTCCGGCTGGCTTGGTCCCAGGATGAACTGACTCAGTCCACTGGAATCCTTGCCCACTATTTCGTTAGCCCGCAAGGACCTTATTTGAACACAACAAAAAGGAATTTAAAGAGCAACAATGGTTGCGAGCAGAAGTGCAGCTTGAGAGTGGAACATATTGCACAAACTGCACCAAGATTACAAACCACCCATTGCAATACAGTACAGATACTGATTGCCAAATTCGTTTTGCAGTTAGTTCTTTTCCCAAGAAATTTGCCCTGTCCTGTAAAAAAAAGGATGAATGTAAACTAGATAAATGTAAGCACTCAATCACTCGTTCACTGCCCTCTTATTAAAACAGCTACTAAAGATGATACCAAATTCCTTTCATTCCACCAACTTCTATTTTCTGATCCTTTAACAAGTCTAGAATTTCTTGCAGGGGATGAAAAAATCATATCCACTTTTTTGACAATTTCTGGTTCTTTGATCAAGACCTGGTCTCAACAGCAAAACCACATTCACAACTATTGTTCTTTTAAAAATGGAGTGACCCCATTGGTACTATGAGGTGTCGTGTCATACTCAAATACTTTTTGCTTGAGAAATTGTTTGCGACCCTTTGAGATGATTCTACAGGTTCAACGATACCTTGGCTACATACATTTTTATGCATCTGCTTACGTTCCTCTCTGACCCACAAAGGAACTTGCTGTACTTTGTACAAGGTTGTGGATGAGGAATTAACTTGAGCTGACAAAGAAAACCCATTATCATGCCAACCTGTTCAGAATATAGCTCCTTGTGACTAGTTACAATTGTGTCAGTGGTTCCTCCACACACTGAGCATACTGGTAACTCACCCTAGAGGATGAAACTCTGAAACAAGTTAGTTTGTACATCACTTAAGGTTTGCCAGAAATCAGATATTTTCAGGGTGATTAGCGGACCTATGCCCAGGTGGCAGGGGAGCTGTCATTGGTCAATGGTTTGGTCCTAGGAGTTGTTTACATGTTCTTCCTATCAGGCTACTTAAGTTCATCATTTGCAAAGTGCAGCAAGCGCATTCAGGTACCACCAATACTTGTATGTAAATAAAGCAACATTACTGGTGGCCTACTCTAAATATCAGATCAAAAATGTGGTTGACAAATGCCTGGAGTGTCTTCTCTCTGACAAAACATTGGAAGATTAACAAGATGCCCTTGTATCCCTTTCCGTACCCTGAAACAGCTTGAGATAAATTGGGCCTGGATTTTTCAGGATTGCTTGTCTCTCTTCCTAGTGGCAGCAAATATGTCATTTGGTTTGTCAACTACTTTTCTAAGTGTTGTACTTTTCTTTTGTCAATTCTCCTTCATGTTATGTTATGTTAATTTGCATTTGTAAAGCACCTATCACCCAGAGGTCTCTAAGCGCTGTACGAATACCACTGAAGGACCCGTCCTGGCCTGTTCCTGTGAGGTGCCCACTCCTGGGCGCCCCAAGGTGAAGCCAGGCATCCTAGCGTTGTTTGGGCCGGTGTGGAGATTCAGCAAGCTATTGCCCAGAGTTGCAGAGTGGGACCCATGATTAGAGTAGGCACCGAGGCGAGAATTATCTGGTCCGAGGATATTGAGCCCAAGACCCTGCTGCGACGGGAATTGAACCCTGGTCCCGGGCCAGACCTCTGCATCAGGGTCTGCTGCTCTAACCAGTGAGCCACACTTCTCCACTTTTGTCTCTCTTCATAGTGGCAGCAAATATGTCATTTGGTTTGTCAACTACTTTTCTAAGTGTTGTACTTTTCTAAGTGTTGTACTTTTCTTTTGTCAATTCTCCTTCATCAGAGGTGACAATCAAATTTCTGGAGCAGGTGTTTGCCTTTGAGGGTTTGTCCAGGTCTCTGGTGACCAAATATCTCTCACATTTTGTTTCTGATCAGATGTGCAATTTTTTGAGCAAACATGGTGTCAAGCACTTAAGGGTTGTGTTGTACTCTCCATCATCTAATGGCCTGGTAGAAAAGAGCACAGATTGATAAAGGAAGGGCTCTTGCAACAAGAATGGAGGTTAAACAAAAAGTATTAGAGTACAACTCGCACCTCACTGTACCTCTGTGGTCACTCTATTTTTTAAAGACCAATAGTTGTAAATGTGACTTTGCTGTTAAGACCGGGACTTGATCAAAGAACCAGGAATTATCAAAACATTTGAGTCGATTTTTCATCCCCTGAAGAATTTCTAGATTTGGTAAAGGATCAGTCCTTTTCCTAAGACTTGCAGTCCTCAAATTACTCCTGTTATTAACAAATGACCAATTCAATCAAGTATATTCTGGCTCACTTTAGTCGCATTCTTGGATACTCTACTGATTGAATACCTTTCTGATATTGATCTGATTGTGGTACTGGCACCCGGAATCAGAACCCCATATCAAACAGTCTTCAAATTCCATTACCTGGATGTGGTTCAGGATTGAATTGGTCATTTGTTATTAACAGGAGTAATTTGAGGACTGCAAGTTTTTGGAAAACGGGTACTTATAAACCGAATAGGAATTTACTGTAACTGTGATTGCATCAACTGATATTTATTTTCGTCCTGAGGAAGCTCCCCATGTGGGAGCGAAACGCGTTGGCTAATGACTTGAATGGAATGTTCTTACTGTGAAAAATGTTCTAATAAAGAAGTGACTGTTTTCATATACTTTGGCCTCCTGGATTTTGTGAGCTGCGCACCCCCCATTTGTTATATTCATCTCTTGATCTGGAGCACAGTTGGGCCGCTCAACGGCTGGGGCACGGGTTGATTGCACAGCAACTAGAGACTCAGGAACTGCCGTGAGGTGCGGCACTGAGAGCCCGCTGTTGCTGTTAGTTTTTTGGTTCTTTGCTTACATTTATCTAGTTTACATTCAGACTTTTTTTTTTACAGGACAGACCATATTTCCTGGGAAATTAACTAACTGCAAAAAGAATTTGGCAATCAGTATCTGTAAACTTGGTGCAGTTCGTTTGATATGCCCCATGCTAAAACTGCACTTCTGCTTGCAACCATTATTGCTCTTTCAATACCTTTTTGTAGTTGTTCAAAAAAGGACCTTGCGGGCTAACAAAGTAGTGGGCGAGGATTCCAGTGGACTGAGTTATTTCATCCTGGGATCCAAGCCAGCTGGTAGCTGCCTGCCTTGGGCAAGTACTTTGGGAATAAAACCACACACCTACCTTCTGTTTCTGGAGTCTTCACTTACAACAGTATCATGGAAACATCAAAGCTGTTTTCAGATTTCCATCTACCACCTACTAAATGTACCTGAAAGTGCTCACATAATGAAAAATTAGCCAGGCACTAAAACATACAGTCAGTGCACACATATATGTGCAGTCATAGGTTATTTTTAGGTAGCTACACACAGCTTTCGCTGTCAGAACGACCCTATGTGATCAATTCTTCCAAAAGTACAGCAATTGAGAGAGAGGGTGTGTGTTGACCCACCTTCCCCCACTGAAATTCATGTATTTTACATGTGCTTGGTAGGGATCTGGGCCATGGTATTGTGTGGATGGTTGTGTTGTACCATTTATGCTCCAGCAATGGGGGATTAATTAGGCCTGTGTTTTAGATTGGGAATGCAGCATGATGGGTAGTTTGTAATTGGAAGCCAGTTTGTGTTCTTGACATATAGCCTGGTAGATGCTGCCTGTAGCTGCTGTTGACCCTCTGCTCAAGTGTATGAGTCCCTAGTGGTCTAGTGATAGAGCGTCACTGCTTTGCTACTGGGTTGCACTCTGTCTCTTTTTCTGCTTTTTGCTGCCTTTTTTGCTCTTGCTGCCTTGTCTGATTCTTTTTCTGTCCTATTTTTCACTTTTGCACATTTCTTTTCTCTTTTTCTCTTTGCTACTTTTCTTTGCCACCCTTGCCCCTACGATCCCCGTGGCCCCGCCCCCTCCAGTGTCTCCTTCCCGCTCCCAAGTTTCCTGCCTCCCAGCTGTCCAGCCCCCTGCGCACTACTTAATGGCAGCTGCACCTCTGGCTCCCCAAAATGCATGCCAAAGGCAAGCCACTCTGCATTGGTCTATGCCTAGACCGTGCCCAGCACCATGGACCCTGGTTCTCTGACCTTCCACAGATATGAAACCAGCACCCGCCTTACCCTCAACACAGAATGTCATGCCCCTGCCACCTTGCATCACCAAAGGACATCCAATGACCCTTCTTCTGCCAAAACTGCAGCTACACCCTCGCCATTATACACACTCCAGCACCCCATGCTGCCCAACTGACCAACAGTGTAACCAAATGACTCAGCTGCATTCTCCTCATCATGTGCCTTCTCCACAAATATGCCAGAGAAATCTGGGACATCCTAGACTCCATCTCTACCGACATAGCCTTCCTCACGGAAACCTGGACTAACCCCAGCTCTGGACCATACATTGCCACTACCATCCCTGATGGCTACAAATCTCCCACACGTACAGCACCCACTGATCAGGAGGAAGCCTCACCATCATCAACAAGAACATCCCCCGCCTGAACACTCACTCAGACAACCCAGCGACAACGATGTAACATCTCCACTTCCAATTCCAGACCAACTCCACCACCACCACCACCTTCCACAGCACCCTTGTCAACAGGCCTCCCAACCCCTGCCCACCCTCTTCTGACACCAGTGTCAACTTAATTGCACCCCAGGATCTCGCATCCACCATTTACATCCTACTCAGCTTGACAACCCCAGTGACCATTACACTGCATCCCTTCTGGAGCACCTTGTCAACATCAGACTCAAGCTGCTAGTCATCGCGCCGAACAACGCAGCAGGACCCACGCTTGGCCACGTCTTCTCCGCCAGCAGAAACATCACCTACAACCACACTACCTAACTCCTCCGGACCGACTACTACTGCGTGCACTTTGCATTCACCACACCCACTGTATGCTACCACCATCTCTGCCCGCTGTCGTAGCTGGAACAGGGTCACCGAAGAACATCTCTCTGCCTTTCACAGCACTACCACACCACCAACATCAGCAGAAACCAACACTGCAGCACGCAACCTCTACCAATGGATCTCCAACTGCGCAAACACACTGGCTCCCCTCAAGAAGGCACTTGGCAAGCAACACCCCAAGAAAGCCAGCTGGTTCATTCCCACCCTCCACTAGTCCAGGCCCACCTGTAGACAACTCAAGAAGACATGGAGGAACAACAAGATGCTGGAAACCCACGCAAACTTCAAAACTGCCATCACTGCACACCACCTCTTCAAAACCACAAAGAAAACTGCCCTCCAAGACAGAGTGAATCCCAACGCACACAACAACAAAAAACCCTTCGCCATCATCAAGGAGTTCACCAAGCAAGACCACAGACATCCCACCATCCCAATACCTCCGCAACAAACTCGGCACTTTCTTCCACCACAAAATCAGGCAGATCTACAACAGTTTCGACACTCAAGACCCTTCCACCATGCCTGACACCACTGCATCCAACCACAACGCACCCCAATAGATCCTGCTCAACTGGAACCCCCTCTCCATAGACGTCAGACTCAGGACCATGAAGAGCATCCACTCCGGAGCCCCCTCAGACCCTTGCCAGCACCATATCTTCCATAGAGCAGCCACTTCCATAACCCCTAACGTCACAGACCCATAAACTGCTCCTTTGAGACAGCCAGGTGACTGGAAACACACTTAGATCATCACCCTTCTGAAGAAGCCGTCCGCCCACCCAACAGACCTCCAGAACTTCAGACCCATTTACCTGCTCTTCTTCTTAGCCAAGGTAATCGAGAAGGTCATCAACGCCCAACTCTCTGAGTTCATTGAATAGAACCACATCCCAGACATTTTCCAATTCAGCTTCTGAATCAACCACAGCACTGAGACCGCACTCCTCGCTGCCAAAGACGACATCCGTTCCCTGATCAACGAGGGCAAAACCACAGCCCTCAGCCAGCTAGACCTCTCGGCCACCTTTGACACCATCTCCCACCACACCATAATCACCAGACTCCACGATACCAGCATCCACAACAAAGCCCCAGACTGGATCCTGTCCTTCCTCACTGGATGAAAACAGCGAGTCAGACTACTTCAGTTTCTCTCAGAACCCACAGAGTTCAGCTGCAGAGTGCCCGAGGGCTTCTCCCTGAGCCCCACCCTCTTCAGGTCTACATGGCCGCCTCCCTGCCATCCACAGGAACCATTAACTCAACATCGTCTACTACGCCAATCACACCCAGCTGATCCTCTCCCTCACCAACTAACCCACAACTGCAACCTACAACTTCCACAGCGGGTTGAATGCCGTTGCCACCTGGATGAAAGACAGCTGCCTCAGACTCAACTCAGGCAAGAACGAAGTACTCATCTTGGGACCCACCCCTTCAGCCTGGAATGACTCCTGGTGGCCTGCCCCATTGGGAACCCTCCCACCTCCACAAACCACGCAGGTAACCTCGGCATCATACTGGAATCCCCGCTCACAGTGAAACTGCCAGATAAAAGCTGTATCCCCATCATGCTTCCACATGCTCCACCTGCCTCAAAAGACATTCAGATGGATCCCCACCAAATCCAGAAAGACAGTCACCCATACACTCATCACCAGCAGACTCAACAATGGCAACGCACTTAATGCCAGCATCACCTAGAAACTCCTCAGGACACTATAGAATGTTTAAAATGCCACAGCCAGACTGGTCCTCAACATTCCCAGGCAGTCACATTACCGAACACCTTCAAGAACTCCCTGGTTTCCAGTCAAAAAAGGAATCACCTTCAAGCTCCTCACACATGCATACAAAGCCCTCCGTGATGCGTGACCAGCATACCTGAATCACCGCCTTGCATTCCACCCACGTACCTGCCAGACACCTTCACTCTGCTTAACTGGTCCTGGCCACCGTCCGACTGATCCAAAAGAAAAGAGTCAGAGGAAGATCCTTTTCCCTCCTTGCCGCCAAGTCCTGGAACACCCACCCTGCCTCTCCCTCTCAGGTAATCCCCGTCGCAGACCCAATTAAGGAAGGATCTCAAGACCTGGCTCTCGAATGAAGGCCAGCACCCAGACGGACTTGCAGGCCACCCCCCTCCCCCCCCTCAGTGCCTTGAGACCCTATGGGTCAGTAGCCACGTTCTATAAACCCTGATTGATTGACTGATATATTAATTATACTGGCATAACAGCATATTAAATGCGGATTTATTTATTTATGTTTGTTTAGGAAGTGTGTGCTATTTGGATGCCGTTGCATGTGAAATAGACATAGGGCAATTAACAAATTCTCCTAGCACATCGATTTGTTTTACTTTTGCTGTCATAAATATGTGTTGGATATAAGTCTTTTTGTTCACAAAGTAAATGCCTGCATGTACAAATGCAACAACAGTAAGGGCCCAAAAGGATCTACTATTCAATATTTTGCTGTTTATAGATTCTTTATCACTTACAACCTGATCTTCAGATTCTGACTACTTTTCATAACACTGTGTTCAGCAAAAGGGACCTTGCTTCCAAATTCCATATTGTTGTAAACCAATGTATTGTTTTTTTAAAGGATGCTTTTTATTGGACTGCTGAGCACAAAGTTGCTTAACTAATAAAACACTATCCAGAAAAATGCTAGGGCTTTTGACTTTGCTAATTCTTGTTTATTACGGCTGAATAGATTAGAAAATGACATACAATTCTTTTAGTGTTTACGTTAATCTGCTTCTATTATGCACTTCAATTTAAGAAATAAGTTGCTGTTTTATTATTATGAGTGTTACAAATGGGGTTGTTGGTCGACTAGGATAATAGCCATGGTCAAGCAGCCATCACAATCTTAGTCAATGTAAGAGGCAGACAACCTCTGAAAAACCTGGACATATCTTTGGTAGTTTACCACAGAGCAGGGAGGCTAAACTTCGAGTCAATGAGTAAAGTATTTGTGCAACATTTCAAACAGTAAAACTGTGAAAACACTCCACAAAAATATCCCACACCAGGTTAGAAAAATAGATCTGACTTTATTTAATAAAACAAAACTGAAGTGACAAAAAGCCTATTAGTAGGACTATAGATATTGATTTTTTACGGTTGTAGTTAAAAATTACACCAAAAAGCACCATTGAGGGATATCTGGTCCTGCCAGATCAAGACCAAGGGTATACAACCTTTACCACGCAACTTTTTCAACGACCCACCATTACCACGCATTTTTTACAACGCAGGATCCATTACAACGCATACCATTACCACGCATGTATTTACAACGCAGGTACCTTTACAACGCATACCATTACAACGTAAGTATTGGTAAGTATATTATTTTATTAAAAATATTATAAGTTTGCGTTTTTGGGTAAAGGGGTATTTTTAGGGTTCAGGGTCAGTTTTGGGTTTTTGGGTAAAGGGGTATTTTTAGGGTTCAGGGTCAGTTTTGGGTTTTTGGGTAAAGGGGTATTTTTAAGGGTTCAGGGTCAGTTTTCAGTTTTTGGGTAAAGGGGTATTTTTAGGGTTCAGGGTCAGTTTTCAGTTTTTGGGTAAAGGGGTATTTTTAGGGTTCAGGGTCAGTTTTCAGTTTTTGGGTAAAGGGGTATTTTTAGGGTTCAGGGTCAGTTTTCAGTTTTTGGGTAAAGGGGTATTTTTAGGGTTCAGGGTCAGTTTTCAGTTTTTGGGTAAAGGGGTATTTTAAGGGTTTAGGGTCAGTTTTGAGTTTTTGGGTAAAGGGGTATTTTTAGGGTTCAGGGTCAGTTTTGGGTTTTTGGGTAAAGGGGTATTTTTAAGGGTTCAGGGTCAGTTTTCAGTTTTTGGGTAAAGGGGTATTTTTAGGGTTCAGGGTCAGTTTTCAGTTTTTGGGTAAAGGGGTATTTTTAGGGTTCAGGGTCAGTTTTCAGTTTTTGGGTAAAGGGGTATTTTTAGGGTTCAGGGTCAGTTTTCAGTTTTTGGGTAAAGGGGTATTTTTAGGGTTCAGGGTCAGTTTTCAGTTTTTGGGTAAAGGGGTATTTTAAGGGTTTAGGGTCAGTTTTGAGTTTTTGGGTAAAGGGGTATTTTTAGGGTTCAGGGTCAGTTTTGGGTTTTTGGGTAAAGGGGTATTTTTAAGGGTTCAGGGTCAGTTTTCAGTTTTTGGGTAAAGGGGTATTTTTAGGGTTCAGGGTCAGTTTTCAGTTTTTGGGTAAAGGGGTATTTTTAGGGTTCAGGGTCAGTTTTCAGTTTTTGGGTAAAGGGGTATTTTAAGGGTTTAGGGTCAGTTTTGAGTTTTTGGGTAAAGGGGTATTTTTAGGGTTCAGGGTCAGTTTTGGGTTTTTGGGTAAAGGGGTATTTTTAAGGGTTCAGGGTCAGTTTTCAGTTTTTGGGTAAAGGGGTATTTTTAGGGTTCAGGGTCAGTTTTCAGTTTTTGGGTAAAGGGGTATTTTTAGGGTTCAGGGTCAGTTTTCAGTTTTTGGGTAAAGGGGTATTTTTAGGGTTCAGGGTCAGTTTTCAGTTTTTGGGTAAAGGGGTATTTTTAGGGTTCAGGGTCAGTTTTCAGTTTTTGGGTAAAGGGGTATTTTAAGGGTTTAGGGTCAGTTTTGAGTTTTTGGGTAAAGGGGTATTTTTAGGGTTCAGGGTCAGTTTTGGGTTTTTGGGTAAAGGGGTATTTTTAGGGTTCAGGGTCAGTTTTGGGTTTTTGGGTAAAGGGGTATTTTTAGGGTTTAGGGTCAGTTTTGAGTTTTTGGGTAAAGGGGTATTTTTAGGGTTCAGGGTCAGTTTTGGGTTTTTGGGTAAAGGGGTATTTTTTGGGTTCAGGGTCAGTTTTGGGTTTTTGGGTAAAAAGGTACACGGTATAAATTAAATATAATTAAATTTAAATTACATTAAATTAAATTGATTAAATTAAATTAAATTAAATTAATCACATTAAATTACATTAAATTAAATTAAATTAAATTAATTAAATTAAATTAAATTACATTATATTAATTTTAATTAAATTACATTTTAAAAAATATTAAATTAAATTAAATTAAATTAATTAAATTAAATTAAATTAAATTAAATTATTTAAATTACATTAAATTACATTATATTAATTTTAATTAAATTACATTTTAAAAAATATTAAATTAAATTAAATTAATTTAATTAAATTACATTAAATTAAATTAAATTAAATTATTTAAATTAAATTAAATTACATTATATTAATTTTAATTAAATCACATTTTAAAAAATATTATATACTTACCAATACTTACGTTGTAATTGTATGCGTTGTAAAGGTATCTGCGTTGTAAATACATGCGTGGTAATGGTATTCGTTGTAATGGATCCTGCGTTGTAAAAATTGCGTGGTAAAAGTATGCGTTGTAACATCATACATCCAAGACAAAGTCACAAGTTCAGGCCGAACATGATGGAGTGCAAGCGGCTATAGGCACCAGGTTAGGCTCACTAAACCAAGTACCTTAAATCCTGGTTGCGGAGTGTTACATGGATCCGCATTGAAGATGTGCCATGCAGAAAAGGTAATGAATCAAATCCGAGATACAGCAAGGCTGCAGTACAAGGTCCTGATGCACCAACGTCGAGTATCCTGTTGATTTGGCTTGCAATGCAAAGTCTGGTGTTGAGGATGCAAGGCATAGCCGAGGTGATGTGTTAGTTCCAATGAGTGGTGAAGCTGAGATGCAAAGTTTCTCCCTCAAAGCTGCCACCAGGTAAACATCACTTACAACGAGGCTTTTACAACGCACTACCATTACAACGCGGTCATTACAACGCAAACCATTACAACGCATTGCGCTGGGGGGCGCTCTAGGATAGGGAATATATTTAATTTACTATCCAACACCTTCCCTACTATCCATGGGGACTGGAGTTGGAATAGTAAATTAAATAAATCACTATCCAGCGCCCAAAAGCACTATGCGTTGTAAATGTTTGCGATGTAAAAACCGCGTTGTAAAGGCAGGCGTTGTAATAGCCTGCGTTGTAACGTCATACATCCCTGCCACCAACAAGGGATGCGAGGAGCTTGAGCCAGGAAATGAATTGCGTAGTTCTGGTTCTGAAAATGAGGCATTAGTCCTGGTATGTGGGAGGTAGTGGCGATTCAAGTCTTTTGAGACTGGTCCAAATCACACAACAGATGCAATGCTTCAGTTCTGCTCAATGAGGTACCGCTCATCCGAGGAGGTGTGATGGTCCTGCTTGGGGATGGGTTGCTCAGCAGAGATGTGTCGGGTCCAGGACTGGGATAGCACCACTTGGCTTTGGGTAGATTTTCAGATGTCAGTGTTTAGGTGCAGGGATTGAAAGCTTGTTATGTCCCTGAGGCTGCAGATCCGGAGGCCAGTCAATTAGCCCTTCAAGTCTCTCTGGATTCTGGGATCAAGTGATGCAGGTCCAGTCCTTCTCATTCAGGCAGGTGGTCAGCAGGTCAACAGGTTGGTACAACAAAGCAAGAGTCCAGCAGGGCCACGGAGCAGCAGTCCAGCAGAGTGGCAGACATTCAGCAGCCTTTCCTCCTGGCAAAGTATTCACAGGTCCAGAAGTGTACTTAAGTGTTCGTGTTAGTGTTAGTATACCCCAGTGTGCCTTTGAAATGGGGGAGACTTGAAAGACAAGCCTCTGAAGTTCACATGAGTCCTGGCTAGTCAGCCCTGGCTCCAGATTAACTACAGGAGGTATGTAGTCCTTTGTGTGGGGACAGGAAACAGCCTATTCAGGTGTAAATGAGGCTGGGTCCTGCTCCTCCCTCTTATCCTGTCAGAATAGCCCACTCAGCCACACCTACACTCCCATTGTGTGTGGCTGTCTGGGTGGAGTACACAAAGCCCAACTGGCAACTAGGCCCAGTCATGTGACCGAAGACAGTCCCCAAAGGCTCCTTGCCCTTTTAAAAGAGAAAAGAGGTTTCTTTTATTTCCTGTTCCCAGTTTCAAGAATTTTCCATTGCTTGTTGATGGCTTTCGTGACTGTATTTGAGGCAGTACTGTACGTTGTCACACATGTGACTGAGCAAGGAATCAGCCACACGAAATACTCTTAGAAGACAACCCTAGGAGTGAAGAAAAAATCCATCTGACATGTGTGACAATATACAGTACTGCCTCAAATGCAGTCATGAAGGCCATCAACAAGCATTGGAAAATTCTTGACACTGGGAACAGGAAATGGGAGAAACCTCATTTCTCTTGTAAAAGGGCAAGGAGCCTCAGGGACTGTTTGGTGCACACACGCCCCAGAAAACCTTTTAGTAACACTAGTCCATTGGTGCTCAATGCGTGTGGCCTACCAAGCATAGTTGGTCACTTCCCCTGTGTTAATTGCAATATCTGCCACCTGACCATTGCCTCCAAAACACTTGATCTTGAACCCAACAGAATCTGGACCCAAAGAGCCCATACGAACTTCAACTCAAGTAACGTGATATATCTCATCACATGCCCTTGCGGCTTACGATACTTGGGCATGACCACCAGAAAGATTAAACAACGTAGATGTGAACACCGGAGTAATATCCAGTGTAAGAAAAACACAACTAAGATGACAGAGTACTTTTTACAGGCCAATCATACCACTAATGATATACACTGGACAGTGATCGAACAAATAAGACCAGGCAGAAACACACAAGGTTCCCTCTTCGAGAAAGAGCATTGTTGGATATATCGTTTGGCTACCCACAAACAAGGAATGAATCATAACATTCCGTGGGGTTCAGTCTTGAAACGATGATTATCTGATACCAATAGACATTTAACTTTTACACTTACCCGCCGTGAGGGCAACGTCTGCTGCTGCTTGGACCGGGGAAGCGCCGTGAGAGGAACGGCTGCCTCTCACAACGCCTGCAGCCACCGGGGGGTTTGAACTCCACCTCCCAGGTGCCCCGGCGGCCGAGTTGCGTCCCTGACGCCACCTTCGCGCCCGGAGGCACCTGATAAGCGAGGAGCGCCGAGCGCTCAGGGGCTACATTTAACTTTTACACTTACCCGCCGTGAGGGCAACGGCTGCTGCTGCTTGGACCGGGGAAGCGCCGTGAGGGGAACGGCTGCCTCTAACAACGCCTGCAGCCACCGGGGGGTTTGAACTCCACCTCCCAGGTGCCCCGGCGGCCGAGTCGCGTCCCTGACGCCACCTTCGCGCCCGGAGGCGCCTGATAAGCGAGGAGCACCGAGCGCTCAGGGGGACATTTAAATTTTACACTTACCCGCCGTGAGGGCAACGGCTGCTGCTGCTTGGACCGGGGAAGCGCCGTGAGGGGAACGGCTGCCTCTCACAACGCCTGCAGCCACCGGGGGGTTTGAACTCCACTTCCCAGGTGCCCCGGCGGGCGAGTCGCGTCCCTGACGCCACCTTCGCGCCCGGAGGCGCCTGATAAGCGAGGAACGCCTCTCGCACAGCGAGTCACGCGCAGGAGCGCCCGAGCGAAGCCCGGGCAAAGGGCGGGCCGTCTGTGGCGGTCCGGGGCAGGAGGAGACAGGGCAGGGCCGTGGACCTTGGCTCTGTCAACTAAACCCTCAAAGCGAAAATTTACGAAGAACTTTGTATGTATTGTCTGTTATAGTGTGTAGTAATTCATGATAGCTTTAATCTTTTACTTGTAGCATTTGTTACTTTTTTTAAGTTGTGAGCGCAAACGGTTGTTCGGAAAATTATGTCTAAACAGAAAGCCGCAAACACCCCGTTAATGGGAGCCACACTAGATAACTATCTGGTGAAAGTGGTTAACAAGATAAACAAGGAGCGACGTCTATCCTTAGGTCGGGACAGACTTCACGCTACATCACCCCCACAGCCCACATCGCCTATTAACCAATCGTGCCCCCTTGAAAATAGCAGTTTGCTTAATAACTCCGAAACTCTATTCACAACAGTCCCTGATCAAGTGAACCTTATAGAGGATTCTGAGAATGTGCCCTACGATTCGCCAGTGCAGCGTTCACCGGCACGGAGAGCACCGAGGGCATGCAGGAAGGCTCAAGTTAAACAGGGGGGAACCCGTAGTACCCGTAATAATAATAAAAAGGTTGATTCACCCCCTAAAAATATGATGGCTGGAGCAGACCCAGGGGAGAAGCAGGGAGCGGTCAGAATGAACACCGAGCAATTTGATCTTCTGACTAGTATCATCAATACCCAGATTGCAAATATTATCAACCCCCTATTAATAAAACTTGATTTGATGGCTGCAGAAGTACAAAGGCTGGGTGGTCTTCTAGATACCCATATAGCTATGGCAGAGAGGCCTAGGGTAGTAGTGGAAAAGGGCCCTGAATTAGGTAAAGAAGTATTAAAGCCACCCAATGTAGAGTTAACTGTACCGATAGACCCCACACCTACTAATGTACCATTAGTCAGCCAGAAAAAACAAGCTGTAACCTTACCATCTCCAGCGAACCATAAGGGCTCATTTGAACCGAGATACAGGGGGACTATCAATCTCCCCCCGATTGTGTTCCCTACACAGTGGTTTTAACTAATGTACCACCGCTAGAAACCCCTTTGAATCAGCATCAAACCGAGTCACATGCATCCCTTAAAAACAAAACAGTTTCCTGGTTACATAAGCAGTGTGGCTTTCCACCAGCTTATTCGGACCAAATCTTGTCCACCAGGAGGGTAACTTGGATTGGTAATGCTAGGAAGAAGTGTAGGGGCGATTGTGTTATCGTAAATTTTAAACATCCTCAACACGTCGCAACCGTCCTGTTAAGAGCTGCCTCTTTAAACCAGGATGAGAACAGTGTATGTGCACACCCACTTGGGTACTTTTATAGCCATCTCATCATGGTACCCCCAGATAATCATAGAGTCATATCCCCACCATCTATTCATCATCCAGTTTGTGAAGTGCCAACAGTAAATAGATATCAAGCTTTGAGTAACCTGGATGCAAATGATTGACTCCCCTGGACGGGTGGCCCCCAGTTGGGTGTGACTATTATTTGTCAGGATATAGAGTCTCATAACAAGCCTATTGCCCTGGCACCTAACCTGTTGGGCAAATCTAACATGAAAGATATTGGGGAGACCTCAAATGGAAACCCGAGTCTAGGGGATGGTCCAATTACAATAGCACCATTGGAGAAAACCAGTTTGAGGGGTTCCAAAAGCACCAAAGGCATAGCCATTGTCAGCTGGAATATCTCCGGTATAAAATCTAAGGGTGATGCTTTGGGCTGTATAAGTTTTATGAATACCCATGATATTATTTGTTTCCAGGAAACTTGGTGCAGGGAAGACATCAACTATGAGGGGTTTACCTCTTATAATTTACTGGCGCAGGGTTCTGCATCGGGAAGAGCAAAAGGTGGTCTCCTAATATTAGTTGCCATCAAACGGCATATCCTAGTTAAAAAATATTTGACTGTGGGTGTGCACGCGCAAATTCTCTGCCTCCTTGATGAGGAGGGCCGTAATATCCTGTTGTTAAATTACTATAACAATGTTTTTGATAATTCCAGGATGGTAGTAGTTAACAATTTGGCAAGTGCTGTGGAAAATCTAAGTACAGAAATGAATGTCGTTTTTGATTTTATCTGGGTGGGTGATTTTAATATCCCGTTATGTGAGTTTTCTACCCAGAAAATTTGTGGGGTTACTAATGATGTTGGTATAGATGACTTACACTTTAAACATAACGTATATGGAGAAACTTTGCATAAAATCATGAGCCGTTTTGACCTAGAAATTATGGGTTTCTCTAAAGATGAAAATGGACAAACCATCCCCACGTTTAAGAACCGTTACACCAGTTCAGTAATCGACCATGTGATCGTTTCTTCAAATATTATTCCCTACTGTGCATCCTCTAGGATTGATGTCACTTCACTTAGTGATCATAATTGTATTATATTAGAATGCACTTTGTGGGGGGGGGGGTGCACTGTGGAAGA
This sequence comes from Lissotriton helveticus, assembly GCF_964261635.1. NCBI lineage: Eukaryota > Metazoa > Chordata > Amphibia > Caudata > Salamandridae > Lissotriton > Lissotriton helveticus. Next base: position 444,975,470 of record NC_136073.1, read on the forward strand.
TGATAGAATCATTACTAATATTGAACACCACAGACTAAACGGTGTGAGAATGAGATGGAAGGGAGAAAAAGCTAAAGACTTAACCAGTTTCATTGTCAAGGATTGCCTGACAGACATTTCGCTTATATTTGATAATATGACCAACACCGCTCAGGTTTTATTCGCTTTTAATGAAATTAACAGATTAATCAATGTTAAGTTTACCAGACCTAGTAGAGATCAGCATCGCAATGGGCCGGTGTGGTTTAATCATGCATGCACCAACTTACTATCAGAATTAAAGGGTGCTCTTGCTAAAAAACCTAGGGACACTGACCAAATAATCAAATCCAGACTTTTGTATAAGCTAGCACTGAAACGTAGGAAGAGCGAGTTTCAGCAGGAGGCTTGGGACTCCCTAAACCAAGCGTCTGAAACATCTAATAGTATACTCTTTTGGGCCACGGTGAACTCTCCTTTTCATAAGGAAGACCATATACCTGAGCTATCCTCTAACGTCACTAGTGAAAACTGGGTCACGCATTTTTTGAAAATCTTTGGATCTGAATGTGGCGAGATTTTGAATCCTAGCAGCTGGCCTTTATTACCACTTCATATCACTTTTCAGGAGGTTGCCCAGGGAATACATGCTAGTAAGGGGAGGAAGGCCCAGGGACCCGATGGGGTCCCTATTGATGTCTACAAATCAGCCCCAGATCTGTGGAGCCCTCTCCTGACTATCGTATTTAACGCTGCTGTCTGTAGTGAGCCCCCTAAAACCTGGGGTGAATCTATTATCATCCCAATTTATAAGAAGGGCAGTAGGTCAGATGTAAAAAACTATCGCCCTATTACTCTTCTTGACTCCTCTGTCAAGATCATGAGTAGAGTAATGCTAATAAGACTAGAAGAATGGGCAGAGCAAGAGAACATCTTGGCTGATAGCCAGTATGGCTTTAGGAAGGGCAGGGGCACAATGGACCTGTGTTTAAACTTAGATCTAATTATTAGCAAATACACTGAAGCAAAAATAGGTTCGCTTTACCTCTGCTTTGCAGACTTAAGCAATGCTTTTGACATGGTCAACCATGCAATTTTATGGCCAATTTTGTTGAAGCTAGGAGCCCCGGAGGGGATGGTGTACTTTTTGGCTAGGATGTATGAAAAGCTTGAAACCTGTGTCCGTTACGGCACCAAAGGAGAGTGCACCCCCAAATTTAGTGTAAAACGGGGGATTCGACAGGGTTGTGTCCTGGCCCCTGTTCTTTCTATACTTTTTATTAATGAGGTTGATGCAATTTTAAAGAATGTAATGGCCGATGCCCCCCAGATGAATGGTGTTTCCGTACCGGTGTTACTATATGCTGATGACGCCGTTTTGCTCTCAAGAACTCCCCTAGGGCTCCAGCGCCTAATTGACAGATTCTGTAGGTTTTTCCAAGACAGGAAACTGTCTATCAATAAGGGGAAAACGCACACCATGATCTGCGGGGCTGGAAAAAAATCTTTTTTATTGATCATGAAAAAGTGCTACATGTGGGAAAATTTTGCTACCTTGGTATTACCTTCTCAAGCGACAGAAAATGGGACAATGAATTTAACAATGTGGGTAATAAAATGGCAAAAAACGCCCATGGTGTTTTTAGATTTGCGGCTAAAGTTGCAGATAGGTGCACTAATGATATTCTCCAAATTTATCAGGCAAGATGCACCACAATAGCATTGTGTGGGGCAGGTGTGTGGGGTCACAAATATTCTCAAGTTTTACAAACTGAGGAAAACTGTTTTTTGAAAAAGCTCTTATGTTTACCCCAGACTGCCTCAACTGAGTTGATTCACCGGGAATTAGACATTTGTTATCTAAGTGATCTATTATCTTTAAGGCCACTTCTGATCTGGCGTTCCATCTTGCTTCAGGAGGAGAAGTCCTTTAATACAACAATTATTGAGGACTGTTTATCATTGGATCACTATAAGAAAATTCCCTGGTTAAGTTATGTTGTTGACTGCTATTCTGAAATCTTCAATCTTAATGTCCTGATTGATCCTAGTGCCGCATGCCTGATACCCAAAGCCGATCTGAAAAATACATTTCTGGCCTATAGAGCTAGGAAACGGTTGTTAACGGCAGGTTCTTTGACCACCGTCCAGTTTTATAATAGATATATTGTCTCTGAAGGTTTACCATCTTATCTATCAATGGTGACTAGGCCGTCACATAAATATGTGCTTACAAGATTGAGGTTTGGAGTAGCACATAATTTAGTGGCCCTACCAACCCTGAAAAAACATCCAATAGGGCCATGTTTGTGCGATGGAGTGTCTAAACAGAGCACTTTGCACTTTTTATTATTTTGTAAACTGTACACGAACTTTCGCATTGCCTATCTGAAACTTATGTTTCTGAAGTATGGTGTTTGTAGAGTTAACCAGGCTATGAACTTACTGTGTAATTTGAACTCCGCCGATATTTGTTTTTATACTGCCTCTTTTTTAAATAAGTGTATTTACGCTAGGAAAAATATGCTTTTTTAATCATATGGAGTGTATCTCTATTGATATCTGTTTTTATTTTATTCTGATTCATGTTTTAATCAACAATTTGTAATCATGGTCTTTATTGTCTGTTTTTTTTGTGCTTTTATGGTCATGTATCATGTACCGAATAAAGCTTCATGAATTGAATTGAATTGAATTGATACCAATAGACAATCTTTCTGATAATCCAGGGCAGCTCCTTCCAGTCACCCATTCAATACTGTCTCTTTAATATTCCGATAGTGACTATCCAGTTGCCAGTGGATAGTATTAGTATTCTGAACAGAGTCCTGTCTGAATCACGATTTCACAACATTCTGCGACCACTCTATTGACAAAATGCCCTCTGATCAGCTGAAAATTAAGTAGCAATTCTTTTTAGCGTTCTTTAAGAAAAAACGTATACAAACAGGCAGCAATAGAATTCCCTATTTTGACATTCAGGCAGATCACGCTATTTTGCTTGTGGCAGTGTACCTTTTATTGCACCTTTAATCTAACTACAGCCTTCAATTTCACAGCTTCCATGGTATACCCAAGGGCGCATGTGCCTAACAATCAGGGCACCAGCACGCTCATTTACGAGGTTAGCAGTACACTCCTTCGATGATACAGTTGCACGCCAACGCACGCTGACGTGCACGTCATGCAGGGACTTGAGGTTCCGCCCTAGAAGAGCGCCAGTGCATTTGTTTAAATACTCCCGATGGTGACCATTTCCAGCTGTCGGGTCCTGTAGACGGGCACGACCTAGGCAATGCGGGCAGCTGACTTTGGAGCAGTAAGTTCTGGAAGACATGAGGTATCTACCTTAGTTTTACACCATAATGACTCTTGTTTCTCTGTTTTCTACCCGCTACTGTGTGACTACTAGTCACCCGCCCCCTGCCAGGACCCATGCTGGAATACGTCTTCATTTTGAAATGTAAGCTTTAATCTCTCCCTAAGATGTTCTCACTGATCATGCTTTAGAAGTTATGACCACACCGGCGTCTCCTATATTGTTAGGCAGTTGCACCACGTTTTTAGGCAAAATCTAAGATAATTCTGAGCTGGCAAGAATGTACGGCGAGCGCCGCTCATGGTGTATTGCACATCCTTTACTCTGTTACAGTCAGGCAGAATATTACCTAGCTCACGAATAACAAAGATTTGCATCAGGCTTAATAAGTCACTCACTATAATTGTATTTTAATCGCCCACTGGGGCACAAATCCTATCAATACGGTAACACCAAATCATGCCGTTATAGTTAAGGGCACATGCGGTTGCATGAATAGGCTCGCTCACATTTTGGACTGGTTACAAGGCGAATTACGTGTAATTGTTATGTCTTGTGTCTGTGTTTTTCATTGTCCTTTTCTCCTTACAGATTTATTTAACGCATACAGGAGTCCTGAAGGTGTGAAATTACGAACCAGGAGTAATTCGGTTCCTTACGAGGCCATAGGTTAGGGTGCACCTTAGCGAGTGTATACCACTATGGTCCCTGGTCCAGAGGAAAGCCTTGCAACTGGCAAACAGAAGCTGAAACATGTAGACCTAACGTTTTAATTTTGGATATGGCTTGACCAATTTACTCAGTCACAACATCCCCTATACATTTTTAATCTAGCCTTAGTATCCCAGAATTAAAAATTCTTTAGGAATAGTAAAGACTATTTTAACTCCACTAACTGCACCATCACTTGCACTTATCAGAAAAATTCCCGCTCCGCTGTAATCAGTCATTGAAGCACACCTCTCTGGTGGGGGCTCAATGATGAAGCATGGCACCAACTAGGTTGGTGAGTGAGGGCCCTTTATAAAAACATGAGTGATTCCTGTTTTTAGTCCTTCAACCGTCTGGCTTCACTCCTCTGTTCAACCTTTTAAATACACAGCATTCTGCCCTGGGGGCTGTCCAGGGCCTACCTTAGTGGTGACTTATATATATTAAAAAGAAAGGTTTGGGTCTGGCAAGAAGTTTAACATCAAAAAGGATGAGAGGTCTAGAATGAGTGGTAGCACAAAAAAACTGTGAGGCAAGTGGATAGTAGAGTAGCGATAGGCTGAGATATTCCCATCAAACCACCCTATGTTGGCGGAATCTCATCATATGGGATGTTTGTGGAGACACCCGACTCTACCGCCCAAACCATCAGCTGATGGTGCGGGAGTGGATGAAGATGATACACTCATGCCATACTGCTGCTCTTAAGGTGGTGATGAAAGTGTACGTGCAGTGCTATAGTGAACAAGTTAAAATTACCGACTCAGACTAAAACATTTTATTAAAGAAAGTCTGAGTGTTAATGTTAAAAACACGCCAGGTAGTTGGAACCAATGACTACACTATGGCGCTGTGGAGGTGGTCAACATGTTTCAGCCTAAAAAGACGTCTAGTCAGGCTTTCGTCAGGACCAGGTTGGTAAGCTACTGCCACTGGAATGCAAGTGTTTTACAAAGCAAAATGTGAAAGTGAGAAAAGAATTGCATAATTAAAGATGCAAATAACTACCATGAACTTGGAGCCCCAATGTCCATGTGTAAGAAGAATGTTCTTTTACAATCCTGAAACAATATATAAACAAGATTATGTGCATTAGAATATATATCACATGCTCACAGAAAAAACGTGTACCACTCAATAAACAGGGTCAAAAGTGTCCCGTTTATCACATAAGTCAATTTACTCATTCACAGAACATATTTCATGTCTGTAAATACTCACCACGCTCTGCGAGGAAGTGGACCTCACCTCACCCGGCAACCGCTCGGGAATATGAGGCCCCGCTCTGAAGTACATAAGAAAGCAAAGTATACAACAAGTTAAATGCCTTCTGCTATTTGATGCAACAACTGTTATCAACACCCATTAGCTGTAGACTTGATTTACAGAGACCATCACCCAACCTGTCAGAAGCTGGATAATCATAATTAGATAAATTAAATAAGTTGATTTAGGACTTGTAGTGACTCCCTACAGCAAGAAAAGAGCTGCCAAATGTAAATTTTTTTTTAGACTTAAGATTAAAATCACGATTGGAGATATAAAGCTGCCAAAGTAAGCTGACTAAGTAACCAATTAGCAAGGAGGTGGCCTTACCTGTCCGTCGGTACCTCTCTCTGGCGTCCGAGAGGAAGTGGAGGTACCGACCGGAACAGGGCCCCTCCTTTAAATACTGACGCTAATCGGTGATTGAGCCGCTCGTTAAGATAGTAATTGGTGATCATATGAATTACCCATGGGCTCCGCGTTTATCTTACAAATGCGCATGTGTGTATTAGGCTCACTGCGCTAGTTGCAAGCGGGTCATGCGCTGGAGAGTACACTATCCATGCGCGCATGCGCAGTCCGGGGTTAGACTGATTGTACGCGCATGCGCATGATGTTACGACACAGTCAACAGCACTGTTTAAGCAGCGTGGCCGTATGTGTAACATGCTGTAACCAATTTGTTATTTTAGAGTCTTTAAATGAGAGCGGTTAATTTACTCTTAAAAGGGACAAAAAGCTGGTGACACTACTATGCCTAATGTGTAGTAGGATTTACAGGCTAAGTACAGTTTAAAAGCAAAGGATGCTGAATGGATATCTATCTGCCTTGAGCTGATCGTATGTTGGATAGGCAGTTAGAGGCTCGATATAGTCAAGAATAATTGCTGACTGTGTATCCGCCCCAGGCTGATCATATTTGTTGTAGGTGATGCAAAAAAACCTTCCCAATACTACTGTACCAATATGTGAGGGGTGGAGGAATCTGTGTGGCTGATGTAATATTACGCAAAAGGTCACTTATGTGTGTATCTACAGTGGAACTCAAATGGAAATCCAAGGAATGGAATCGTTCAGCCCTCTGCTATCACTACGGAGCCTGAACACCCATTTCTGCTCTTTGACAAACAGATACTTAGATTTGTCACTGATATGAGATGGAATATAGGGGTGTTCCAAGATCACCCACTTGAGGTCTTCAACTTTATGTTTCTTTTCCAAAAAGTGATTAGTAAGACAGGTCGATTGCTTATGACACCGGATGGTGCTTTTATGTTCACTGATGCGAACTTTCATTTTTCTGGTTGTGTGTCCAATGTACTGTAGGGAACATGGACATGTAATCAGATATATGACCCCTTCCGTGTTGCAATTGGTGTGTTTGCGAAGTATCCATGGTTTACCAGTGCCTATATCAACCTGATCTGTTTTATAGGTCTGTGGACAGGCACTGCAGGTACCACATGGAAAATGGCCACGTACTGGCTGAGTGTTCCAGAGTGTATTTTGGAGTTCCGTTTTTCTCAATCCTGGTCTTGTGTGAACCAGACTGTCTCTTATACTCCGGGCCCTTTAGAAAGAAAGAAGTGGTGGAGTTATAGTAGTTTCAGCTGTGTTCAGAATGCCCCAGGGTTTCTGCACAGTTTTCTGTATTTTGTTTGACAAGACACTGAACGTACTAACAAATGTCAGTCTATCCAGGGGTTCTTTGGTAGTTGTTATTTCTAGTAGAGCATCCCTGTTATTATTGGAGGCATGCTTCCATGCCCTGCGTACGAGGTGTTGTGGGTACTGTCGATCCTCTAGGTGTCTAGATAGAATCCGTGCATGTTTGTCGAACAGGGTTTTGGATGAGCAGTTTCTGCGCACTCTGAGAAACTGACCTACAGGTAGATTGTCCCGTAGGGCTCGCGGATGGTGACTGGTGTAAGACAGGAGCGAATTCTTTGCCATTGGTTTTTTGTAGAGTTCGCATGCTAAACTACCCTCTTGTGGAAAAATGAGAATATCTAGAAAGGGCAATTGCTGTTTGCTCCACTCCATGGTGAACTTTAGGTATTGGTTCTGGTGGTTCAGCCAATCATGAAAGGACTCGACTTCCAAAACCGTCCCTCGCCACACCACAAGGATATCATCTATATATCGTTTCCACAGCAACACCTGTGGAAAAACGGGTTGCTGTGGTTGAGCACGATGTTCTGCTCAAACAGGTGTACGTAAAGGTTGGCGAGGCTCGGGGCAAAAATACTGCCCATGGAGGTGCCAGAGGTCTGAAGGTAGATCTGGTCCTCGAATTTGAAGTGGTTTTCCATCATAGCCATCCTAGCACACTCCATGATGAAACTTACTGGAGTAATGCTGTCTAGATCACGTGCGGCAAGTAGGGATCTGATGGCTTCAAGGGTCTCTGCCTGTGGAATACAAGTATAGAGTGACTCGACATCGAAGCTGACCAGAAGGTCAGTATCGCTGTCGAACCTCACTTGTGGCAATAGTCTCAGAACATCGGCCGTATCTTGCAGGTAAGTGGGCATCTCCTTTACAAGGGGTCGTAAGAAAAAGTCCACGAAGGTGGACAATGGCTCCAACAGAGAGCCTATGCCGGAGATGATAGGGCGGCCAGGTGGGGGCCGTGTCGATTTGTGAATCTTCGGCAGACAATAAAAGGCAGGCATCACTGGCTTGTCTGTTATTAGCAATTTAGCCTCATGGGTGTTATCCACTTTTCCGAACTTGCTTCTTCCACCATGATTTTGATTTCAGTGAGTAGGCGAGGGGTGGGGTCCATAGCAACGCGTCGGTATGAGTCACTATTGTTAAGTTGCCTTAAGCACTCTTGTCGGTAAGAAGTCATGTCTAAAATGACGATAGCCCCGCCTTTGTCTGCCGGCTTAACAATGATGTCTGATCGGCTGCAAGGCGGGCCATAGCAATTTTTTCATTGTTGGACAAATTATGAAAATAATGATGTTCACTGTCAAATAAAGCCATGACATCATGGGTCACAGCTTGTTCAAACGTAGACACCTTGGAAGGAATCTGGTGTCCCAATGGTGTGAAGACAGACTTGGGGCGTAGACCTGTATTGGTCGATAATTCTTGCCGCTCAGTAGAGTCAGTTTTGTCTTTGTTAAAAAAGAAGTGTAGACGCACTTTTCTGAAAAACTTCTCTAGTTCACAGCGTGTCCCAAAGGCATCTCCCTTGTTGGTTGGAACAAAGCCTAAACCTTTACCCTTTATATAGGGCGGATACACAGTCAGCAATTATTCTTGACTATATCGAGCCTCTAACTGCCTATCCAACATACGATCAGCTCAAGGCAGATAGATATCCATTCAGCATCCTTTGCTTTTAAACTGTACTTAGCCTGTAAATCCTACTACACATTAGGCATAGTAGTGTCACCAGCTTTTTGTCCCTTTTAAGAGTAAATTAACCGCTCTCATTTAAAGACTCTAAAATAACAAATTGGTTACAGCATGTTACACATACGGCCACGCTGCTTAAACAGTGCTGTTGACTGCGTCGTAACATCATGCGCATGCGCGTACGATCAGTCTAACCCCGGACTGCGCATGCGCGCATGGATAGTGCAGTGAGCCTAATACACACATGCGCATTTTGTAAGATAAACGCGGAGCCCATGGGTAATTCATATGATCACCAATTACTATCTTAACGAGCGGCTCAATCACTGATTAGCGTCAGTATTTAAAGGAGGGGCCCTGTTCCGGTCGGTGCCTCCACTTCCTCTCGGACGCCAGAGAGAGGTACCGACGGACAGGTAAGGCCACCTCCTTGCTAATTGGTTACTTAGTCAGCTTACTTTGGCAGCTTTATATCTCCAATCGTGATTTTAATCTTAAGTCTAAAAAAAAATTTACATTTGGCAGCTCTTTTCTTGCTGTAGGGAGTCACTACAAGTCCTAAATCAACTTATTTAATGTATCTAATTATGATTATCCAGCTTCTGACAGGTTGGGTGATGGTCTCTGTAAATCAAGTCTACAGCTAATGGGTGTTGATAACAGTTGTTGCATCAAATAGCAGAAGGCATTTAACTTGTTGTATACTTTGCTTTCTTATGTACTTCAGAGCGGGGCCTCATATTCCCGAGCGGTTGCCGGGTGAGGTGAGGTCCACTTCCTCGCAGAGCGTGGTGAGTATTTACAGACATGAAATATGTTCTGTGAATGAGTAAATTGACTTATGTGATAAACGGGACACTTTTGACCCTGTTTATTGAGTGGTACACGTTTTTTCTGTGAGCATGTGATATATATTCTAATGCACATAATCTTGTTTATATATTGTTTCAGGATTGTAAAAGAACATTCTTCTTACACATGGACATTGGGGCTCCAAGTTCATGGTAGTTATTTGCATCTTTAATTATGCAATTCTTTTCTCACTTTCACATTTTGCTTTGTAAAACACTTGCATTCCAGTGGCAGTAGCTTACCAACCTGGTCCTGACGAAAGCCTGACTAGACGTCTTTTTAGGCTGAAACATGTTGACCACCTCCACAGCGCCATAGTGTAGTCATTGGTTCCAACTACCTGGCGTGTTTTTAACATTAACACTCAGACTTTCTTTAATAAAATGTTTTAGTCTGAGTCGCTAATTTTAACTTGTTCACTATAGCACTGCACGTACACTTTCATCACCACCTTAAGAGCAGCAGTATGGCATGAGTGTATCATCTTCATCCACTCCCGCACCATCAGCTGATGGTTTGGGCGGTAGAGTCGGGTGTCTCCACAAACATCCCATATGATGAGATTCCGCCAACATAGGGTGGTTTGATGGGAATATCTCAGCCTATCGCTACTCTACTATCCACTTGCCTCACAGTTTTTTTGTGCTACCACTCATTCTAGACCTCTCATCCTTTTTGGTATTTAAGTGGTTGTTGTAGGAGACGGGATGACAGGTCTTTAAATATATCTCCTTTGACCCTTCTTACAAATTTGGGTTTTCAAGAAGTTTAACATGCCAGGTCGACATGGCAGTTTAAAACTGCTTACACAGGCTGTGCAATGGCAGGCATGAGACATGTTTAAAGGGTCACTGAAGTGGGTGGCACAATCAGTACTGCAAGCACACCAGTAGCATTTAATTTACAGGACCTGGGCACATGTAGTGCACTTTAATAGGGTCCTATAAGTAAATTAAATATGCCAATTGGGTATGAGACAATGTAGCATGTTTTAAGTAGAGAGCACAAGCACTTTAGTACTGTTTAGCAGTGGTAAAGTGCAAAGTCCTAAAGCGAATACATATGAATTCAGCAAAAAGGGGAGAAGGGCAAAAGGTTTGGGGATGACCCTACAGAAAGGGTGATTTCCAACATAACCCCCTCCAGCCAAAAGTCAGGGTATACTAATCAAAACTTTGATGGACTGCCCTGCTTAGGGAACAGAATATGGACAATGGCCCTCGACTGCAGGGGCACTTGTCAGGTATATGCCTCTCTGAACTCAGAGTCATTTTAACTATTCTCTCCTGAGCCACTGAACTGACCACGGGGAACCCTTCTCCTCATCTATGGACCCCATCTGTGCGGCACCCAGTACTACCATGGCCAACAAAGTGATGTTGCCCATTCCACCTCTTGGGCCTGACTTCTGTCCCCAAGCCAAGGAAAATTCTGTCCACAGGGATAACAACCAACTGAGGCCACTGACAGTTGTCAGTGCCCATAGCCAGGCCCCAGGGGTCTCTAACCTCTGTGGGTTTTCAAAGTGGGGGGCAGTAGCCCCAGGTGCATTGCACCCTTTTTCCACTCCACCTCCCACCAGCTCAGGGGTGGTAACCGGGAACTTGTCCTTCAACCCAGGGTCAGTACCCTCAGGCTGAACATGAGACATTGAGGGGAGTCCAGTCCTGTGTCCGTGTGACAGTTCATGGAGCCCCCCTGGCCAGAATTGCCCTCAACAGGGTCAGTCTTGAGGTGCTCTGTTCTCAAAGCTGGGAAGCCCTGATCCACTGGTCGCCCACTGTCTACTTTTTCTACCTCCAGCCCTTCCATATGGTCCTGTGTACCCTCTTCTTTAAAGTGGTCCACTCAGAAAACTGAACTGGCTGGGCACGTGTTGAGGCAATCTCACCCAACCCTCCTGACACTGTGAAGCTCCCACCAATGGAAGGTCTCTGAGTATAGACCAGTTCCTCTGCATGTGCCCCCTTTGGGGGCACCCCAGCTCTGGAGCTGTAAATAGGGCACCCTGGGCCTTTGTCCACTGAAACCTCCACTCCTACACTTAGAAAGGGCATGGGACACCTTTGTCCCTCATCATACTAGGACCTCTCTGGATCACTGTGTACCTCCCCCTCATTCTGTTTAGGTGAACTTGTGCCACCCTCCTTTGGATCACTTCCAAATGCCTTCTAAGACACTCTGGTGCTCACTTGGAGGTTTGTCTCCTTTGCAAGCTCCCTGAGCCCATAAACTTGCAATCAACCAGATGTTGGCATAACTCCAGAAAGAAAGTGACTGCACATGTGTTCTTCTCGATCAATCAAACTGTACAGCCCCTCAGAGGTGATTACCTCACTACCCTTCACCCAACCATCCAATGTCTTACAAATGTAACCCACAAAGTCCATCAAGGACTGGTGCAACAGTTTATGACTACCCTTGAATCTCAACCTGCACTCTTCTGGGGTTTATCCATATCTGTTGACAAGGGTCTCCTTCATGGTTGGATACCTCAGCTTGACCCCATTCTCTAGGGCAAGTACCACATCCCTACCATCACTAGGTATCGGGCTCCATAGGCCAGCTCACCAAACCTACTCAGGGATCCTGTGACCCTCTGGAGCAACCTCATATGCCTCAAAGCGCCTGTCTGTGTCATACGCCTCCTTGAAGTTAGGCACCGAGTCCTGGGGTAGGTGGCTCCTTCCTTCAGCACTTGACACTGTAGTTTCACTGCCACTATTCCTACTAGACTTTTGTAGCTGTTTGGCCTTCAAGTACTGCTCCTTAAGACTCAGTTCATAAGCTGGCAAGATCTTTTTTTCTTCCGAGGCTCTCTAAGCCTCTGCCCTCCCTCCACGGCTAGGGCTTTGTCAGCCTCAGCACTTTCTCCTCCGCAGCATCTGGGCCAGCTGCAGCATCAGGTCCCTCTCAGTCTGTCTGTCCTTTAACTCCTCAGTAAACAGGGTTTAGAAGGAGACACTCCTTCTTGCATTAAATCCAGCAGGAGACTCCTTCTCTTTGGGCTCCTCTCTCTCTTCTGGAGCCTTTGCTAAATCATTTTCCTTCTCCTCCGCATCCTTCCCTGGGCTACTGCCCTATTGGGGCTCTGGTTTTGGGCTTTCCAGATAGTTCCAGGGCTCTGCTTTCTCCAGAGTGGCAAAATAGTCCTCCCAGAACCCTTACTCTCCTGATCCTCCACTTCCTTTAACCAGTTTGCTTCCTCATAAGCATACAGGGTAAGGGTGGGCGGAATTTGTGTAGTCGCGCTACGCAAAGCACAGTAAAATGGTAAAAAATCTAAGCGAGCAGGCAAAAGTTCTGCCAACACGCGGAATTGCTTGTTCCGCCCATTTGCGATGTTTTTTCCTGTTCACAAACGCTGTTTGCATGCTCAGGGAGAAATATCTTGCGAACACTAATTTTGAAAGCGCGAACGAGCAAAAAATTCTGCGAAGCCGCAGATTACGGAATTTTTGGCAATTACACGTTCTCCCATGAATGCGAAATTACCCAGATTCCACAAATTCCGCAAGCGGAATGGAGTTTACCGCCCAGGCCTAATAAGGTCTTTCTGCAGCTCACACTTAGTTTACCTCCTCTTCACAGGCAAGCCCCTATCCTTGCAGAAATTCTTCAGCTGTCTCATAGTGTAGTATGCTATACAGTTGCGATCCATGAACATTCTAGCAAGTATCACTGGTACACCAACCAAAGTCCTAAGCGTTTGAAGGTGAAGCAGGAGTTAAATTAAGAGAACACAAGTCCTATCCCACCACTGATCACCAATGTTAGAAATTGGGTTGTTGCTTCTAAGGGATATGAGTCCTAGTCAAGCAACAATCACCATCTCAGTAAGGGTAATCCTAAAATGACCTGTGCTCACCCTCAGATAGCTTGTCACAGAGCAGTCAGGCTAAACTTAGAGGCAATGTGTACAGCATTTGTGAAACACTTCAAAGAGTAAAACTGTGAAAACACCACACCAGGCTAGAAAAATAGATCTGACTTTAATAAACTGAACAAGACCAAATTGACACAAATTCAATTAATAGAACTGGAGATGATTTTTTAGTTTATAGTGAAAAATAGAGCCAAATAACAAAGCACTATTGAAAGATGTCTGGTCATGCCGAATCTGGACAAAGTCACAAGTTCGGCTGACTGTAATGGAGCATGGGCTGGCTACAAGTACCAGGTTAGACTCCCTGAATAAAGTACATTAAATCCTGGTTGTAGAGCATTGTGCGGATCCGTATCAAAGATGCAATGTACAGCAGAGACAGTACATTGGTTCTGAAGTGCAACAAGACTGTGGTGCTAGGTCTTAAAGCATCTACGTCAAGGATCCTGTCGGAGAGGCTTGTGATGAGAAGTCTGTTGTTGAGGATATAAGATACAGCCTTGGTGATGCGTAGGTTCCAATGAGCAGTGAGGCTGCGATGTGGACTTTCTCCGTCATCGTTGAGGGATGTGAAGAGCTTTGATTGGGAAAAGTGCCGCACAGTGACAGATCTGAAGGCAGTGCATCAGTCCCAATATGCTGGAGGCGGCAGGGATGCAAGTCTTTTGCAACAGGTCTAATCCATGCAACAGCAGTGATGCATCCGTTCTGCTCAAGGAGGCACTGCTCAGCTGAGGAGATGCTTCACTTCTGTTCAGGTATGCACCGCTCAGCAGAGAAGGTGCATCGGTTCTGCTGGCAAGCACCTTATGTCCACTTCCAAGGGTCCAGGACTGGGGTGGCACTAATTGGCAGAGTAGATTAAACAATCAGTCAATTAAATATGCCAATAGGGCATGAGTCAATATTACCATGCTTTAAGAAGAGAGCACACACACTTTAGCACTGTTCTGCAGTGACAACGTGCACAAAGTCCTAAAGCCAGAAAAATCAAATTCAGCAAAAGTGGGAGAAGGAAGGCAAAAAGTCTGGGGATGACCCTGCAGAAAGGGGCATTTGCAACAATGATGAATTGATGATTTCATTGATTTTTTAGCATGCAATATTCATCTATTTTACAGCGTTCACACTTTTACAACATGATCTATAAAACATGAGCAAAAACTGCACAGTTGCACTCATTGATCGGCTTTGCTGAACCACTTCCTGTCATTGTGTCTGCTGCTGCACTGAACTGCACTCTAACTGCCTCTCTTGTTTTCTCTGTCCAGTGTCCCAGCTAACATCACTGCACTGTTATTTTGGTTCTGGATTTACCCCTCCATTAAGCAAAAACTATAAAATTAACTTCTAGTTCACAAGAAGACCTTAGCTCTTTGCCCTCTACCCTGTAGGACTGGCACTAACCTCCTCCACATAGCATGGCAGAGCTCCAGCAAATGTTACACGTCAGCTCTGATTCATGTTGGAATAAGTTATTTGAGTGGTTTGGCAGCCTTTTTGCAAACACAAACAACCAAGACACAAACCTGGCTGTGGGGAAATGTGCATCAACAAATGGATGTTGTTGCAGCCTACCACTGTAGTCTGGGCAAAATGAAGAAAAACTGTGATGCACTGCTGAGTTTTGTGCTTTGCAAAATCGCTATCCACAGCCAAGACAGTCTGGAAACTGAAAAGGACACCCACCAATAACCTAACCTCATAACACAGAAGAAAAAGGCGATCATCTTCATTGACATGAAGGGCATAGAGGGAGAAAGATGCTCAGAAGCTGCCAACACCGAATCAGCTGAGGAGATGAGTTCATAGTCAGTCAAAATACACTTTATTCGATTTGATTAAAATCTTAAAAGCCAATAAAAACACATAAATATATACAGGTTAAAAAGAATACATGCAGATCTTAGGTTTTAGCGACGTATTAAACAGTCATAAATAACAGGACAAATATATCAACAATCATGTTCATGTTACACCATTACCCTTATTGAGCCTTGATTTGGTTCTAAATGCTGCAACTAAAAAGCTAGCCACAGAATATGTA
Source organism: Lissotriton helveticus (assembly GCF_964261635.1). Classification (NCBI taxonomy): domain Eukaryota; kingdom Metazoa; phylum Chordata; class Amphibia; order Caudata; family Salamandridae; genus Lissotriton; species Lissotriton helveticus. Next base: position 444,990,899 of record NC_136073.1, read on the forward strand.
ATAAAAATATTGCTTAAAGACTGTAAGTGTAACAGGGCAGGCCTGACTTGTATAAATCCAGCTTCTTTTAAAACGGGTAATAGATATTTGATTCTTGGCTCCCTAAATGTACTGCAAAACATCATAAAGTGCAACGTGTCCTGAATGGAAAAATCGTCACATTTACATGGGGCTCCTGATTCCGGCGTGCTCCATTGCTGGAAGCAGCCCAACACATAAGGAATTTGATTAAATCTAAATTTAATTAGGAGGTGTCTATGTAAGGGTTTAGTAACAAAGGTGAGGTAGGGCTCTAACGATGGGGAGGATAACAGCATGTAGTGTGCTCTTACTGTTATTTTTGTCAGCTCAAATTCCTCCCGAGCCAGCCTTACATTCTCCATAAAATGTTTTTTGACCCATTTGATATCCTCAACCCTGATAGAAGATGGCAAATTAAATAATCCTGGGCGACCTAGTTTTTCAAAAGCTAGTCGAACATATTCTAACCAGGGGATTTTCTTCCTGTGGTCAAGAGACAAGACGTCCTCCAGGATGGCATGATTAAGGGATAGTTCCTCGTTGAGCCATACCTTCAGCCAACACGTTAGCGGAGCCAGTCTCAACTTGTCTGTGATGTAATCTAGACCCAGCTCTGCGTGCATCGAAAAAGTAGGGGTAGATTGGGGGACAGAGAGAAGTTGTCGAAGAAATTTGTTTTCTGCCCTTTGTAGAAGATCGTTGGACAGGTACCCCCATAAGGGTGCGCCATATGTGGCTATTGCGACGCATTTTGCGTTGTAAATTTTTAAAATAGCCTCCATGGGTCTAGATCCCAGCCTGTTCGCGAACCCCACAAGAGCTGAAGCGGCTCTAGTCATGGCCAGCTTTTTTAGCTTAATCTGTGGACCCCAGGTGCCCTTCTCATCGAAAGTAACACCCAAGTATGGGAATGATGTTACTCGGGACACAACCTCTCCTTTACAGTGCAATGGAATAGTTTTATGCTTCTTTTGGGTCACCACCATGGTGTGTGACTTCTTGGTGTTGATTTTAAGATCTAACTGGTCCATAAAGTTGCCAAATGAGTCTAACAGGCGTTGAAGGCCCACCCCAGTGCAAGCTATCAGGACAGCATCGTCCGCGTATAGGAGAGCTGGTATTTTTCTCTCTCCTACACGCGTAACATCCCCCTCCACAGCCACCAGATGTTTTTCAAGCCCGTTTATATAGATCGTAAAAAGGAGGGGGGCCAAGATACAGCCCTGCCGCACCCCTCTCTCCGATCTGAAACAGCTGGTGCACCTGCCCTCTTTTGTCACTCTCACTTTGGCAAACAGATCCTGATGTAAAGAGGCTATAAAATTCACTAGAGAGCCATCCACCCCCATCTCCAGCACGGCTGGCCACAATTTAGCCCTGTTAACCATGTCAAAAGCCGAGGAGAGGTCCATGAATGCAAGGAACAGGGACCCCTCCTTGGCGACTGTATACTTGGAGATTAACAGTTGCAGGTTGAGACATTGGCCCACAGTTCCCCTCTTGTTCCTAAACCCGTACTGTAAGTTCGACAGCACCTCCCCCTTCTTGATGTTATCTCTCAGTTGGGACAGAAGGACTCTGCCTAAGATCTTGATTGCAGAGTCCAGAAGGGAAATGGGCCTGTAGCAGCCTGGGTCATCGCGCTGGCCCTTTTTAAAAATTGGCACGATGACCGCGGTTGCCCAACTTTTAGGGAAAATATTGCTATTGGCCGCTGTGAAGACCTGACTTAGGACCCCAGCCCAGAGTTTCGGTGCAAACAAGTAAAAATCGCCAGGGACCCCGTCCGGGCCAGGGGCTTTCCATTTAGAAGTATCTAGGATAGCCCTTTCCACCTCACCTGCAGTAAAGACCAATGGTGCACACACTAAAGGTTCCCAGGGTTCGGTTTGGTTGGCCATCTCGCCAAGACCATAGATTTTGCCAAAGTGGGTTAACCACTTGTCATCCGGTATCACACAATCCATGATGCAGTTATCTGATTCTGAAAGAAAAGGTTGGTCTACTGTGGCCCAGAACTGTGAGCTATCCCGTACAACTGCTGAGGAAGTTAAATTATCCCATGCTGCTTCTTTGAGCGCTTTCTTTCTCCCCCTAATGGTTGCTTTGTACACCCTTCTGGCTTCCGAGAGTTTACCCCTATCTCTCGGGCTGCTTTTCAATTCCCTCATTAAAGACCTGTGTGCTTTTGAGCACCTTTCGTCGAACCACCTATGGAGTTTAGGGGAACCTTGGGTGCATTTAACAGTTAGGGCAGTCGAAACCTCTGAGCAAATTAATTCAAAGCTTCTCATGATGGCTTGTGCAGGTGTGCCTACCTCCTGGCAGATCGCTATTTGGGGCCCAATCTTTGGTAAAATTTCCTGCATAAAATTCTCGGGTACCACGTTCGCCCATTTTAGTCTGCGTCCTTGATCTATAGGACGTATTGCTGGACCCGGGACGTCCCCCTGTTGCTTTGTATGCAGCCAATCCCCCCCCTGTGCCACAAGCAGAACGGGGTTATGGTCACTATAGACTACGAAGAGTGCATTATACATCTTAACTCTTGCTAAAATGCCTGACGACACAAAAATGTAATCTACTATGGAGCCAGGAGATGTACCCTTAAAGGTAACTGTCCTGTCGCCCCTCTCCATGATATTGGCTTCAAACAAATTATAAGATGCCAATAGCTCCTCGAGAGCCTCCCCCCCTTTAGAATGTTCAAAATGTGGCACCTGATTGTTCTGTAAATCATCCATTTCATCTCTTTTTTTTTTTTTGTAAAACAATTTTTATTGCAGAGTTCAAGTCAAGCATTACAGTTATTTCGTAAGTTTGCACATGCGGGATCTCAATGTCACATAGTCACTTCAACAAAATTGTACACATCAACATTACTCACAGTTCTGGGGCTGGGTGAAAATTGTCTCACCTAGTGCTTCCCCTCCACCACTGCTCGATGGCGTATCCAGTGATCAACCGCTGTCTGCTTTTAACTTTTCTGTCCCCCCCCCATCACCCCTCCCCTTCCAGCATCCGGTCAGTTCGGACTGTTAGCCCAATGTCAATGGGATGCTGTAATCCCCCTCCCCCCATCCCTTCCCCTTGCCCTCCCCCCACCCACGGTGGTCCTTGGCGTCCCGTGTCCGATGTGTCGCATGCCGGAGCGCGTTGGTGATCTGCGGAGATTGAAAATGTCTAAGGAGTGTGTGTGTCCACGGTGGGAGCAGTGGTAGGTACCGCCACCCCAGGTTCCCCAGGGTCCTCTGCCTCCTCCTCCTCCTCCTCCTCGCTCTCCAGTGTACTATCTCTAAGTGCTTGGACTAGTGTTTCCCACGCTAGTGCCGCTTCCTGGGCCTTCTCGTCAGGTCCCCGTCGAGCCAGTTGATACCTGATCGTGCTCTCTGCCGCCGCCCATTTCTGGAACTCAGTTAGCCATTTCCTATGTGTCGGTGCCACCTTTGCTTTCCACCCCCTAGTGAGCTCCCTCTTCGCTAGGAGTAGGCCCATGTCTATAAATTTGCTTGTCAGTTTATTCTTACGTGTGTGGGGAAACCAGTGTAGGAGTGTAGTCGCACTATCGTAGTGTAGCTCCCTGTCAGTAACCGCGTTCAAGGTGTCGCCCACCTCCCTCCAGAAGTCCTGTAGGTGCGGGCAGTCCCTTAGCATGTGTATTAAGTCTGCTTCCAACAGTGCGCATCTAGGACACGCTGCGTCCTCTGCACCAAAGTATCGCGCTATTTTGTGCGGGGTGAGGTAAGCTCTATGAAGGATATAGAGCTGTATTAATTGGAACCTGGCGTTCCTGGTACTCTTCCTGGGCCTCTGAACCAACTGGGCCCATGCCGTATCCGGGATCTCCCTCTGCAGGTCTGTCTCCCATTGGGTCTTTAAGCGCGTAAGGGGTCGCAAGGTGCTCCCGAGTATTCTGGAGTGCAGGCACGTGACTGCCTTCACTGTCCCTGCAGCCATCATAACATACTGACACGGCGGCGACGTCGCAGGTTCACACAGTCCCTCGCCCCAGTGCACCTGGATCCCTCGTACCACAGCTGCGTGTAGTAGATAGTCCCCTCTCGGAAGGTCATATTGTTCCTGCAAGGATTGGTACGGCGTAAGCACCCCGTCAGTGAAGAGGTCTCCTACCATCTGTAGGCCCGCCTCCTCCCAGGTCCGGAGGTTCGACCAGTCGCCGCCATGCGGCAGCGCCGTGAGCATACCCAGTGGAATTTCGGGCGCATACGGGTGTCCGGGGCCAGTGCGCTTTTGCACGCGGTTCCAGCAGAGCCGCAATGTCCGTTCTTCCTGAGACAAGTCTCTGAGTGCTAACCTCTGCTGCAGGGTGATGTACGCCAGCACATGGCGGGGGGTGCCAGTGTCCCTCTCCTGCTCCGGGCCTCGGTACACCCTTGCCACTTCCTGCGTGAGGAATTGCAGCTGGGCGGCCAAATAATAAAACTCAAAATCAGGGACCGCGAGTCCGCCCTCGTTCTTCGGGCGGGTCAGGGTTGCCAAGGCTATTCTCCGCCTGCCAGTTCCCCACAAAAAGGACACCACTTGGGATTTTAGTCGTCGAAATACGGTAGTCGGTATCCACACCGGCAGGGTTCGAAAGAAGTACAATAAGCGCGGCAGGGCGATCATTTTAAGCAGCGAGACACGGCCTGTCATAGACAAGGGGAGGGTGGCCCAGAAGAGCATGTTACCCTGCAGCTTTCGGATGCAACGGTTTATATTGCCTTCCAACAGGTCCGTGGGGTCGTGGTAAATATACACCCCTAAGTAGGGCAAACAAGCCGGCTCCCAGCGGGGCTCGGGACGGGTCATGGGGCACCTCTCCGCCTTCCGGAGAGGAAAGAGGCAAGTCTTCGCCCAGTTCACCTTCAGGCCCGATACATCCCCGAAACGTGCCAGCAGGTCTACCGCCCCTTCTACCACCTCCTCGGCGTTCTCCAGGAACAGTAGGAGGTCGTCTGCATATAATGATATGTGATGACGAGTCCCGTCCACCTCCAGCCCTTGGTAGGAGTCACCGTTCCTAGCTAGCGCCGCCAGAGGTTCCACCGCGAGGGCGAACAGTAAGGGAGAGAGTGCACACCCTTGTCTAGTACCCCTATGCACTGCGTACCTTTCCGATACCAACGCTCCCACTCGCACCCGAGCGCCCGCCGACGCATACAGCACTTCCGTCCCCCGCACATACTCGTCCCCAATGACAAATCTTCTCAACACACCATACAAGTAGTTCCATTCCAGGCTGTCGAAGGCTTTCTCTATGTCGATCGCCATCGCTACCGGGGCTCTGGCGGTCGGTGGAGGGTCCGCCACTAGCCTCAGCAACCTACGAATGTTATGAGACGTATTTCTAGTGGGGATAAAGCCCGACTGATCCTTGTGGATCAAGTCTTGCATATGGGCCATCAGCCTGGTGGCCAGTATAGTGCTCACGATTTTATAATCTGTCGTGAGCATCGACAGCGGTCTGTACGATGCCGGGTCAGAGCTGGTCCTATGCGGCTTTAGCAAGGGGATCATGAGCGCCTCGCGCATCGAACAGGGCAGTTCCCCCCTCTCCTTTGCCTCGTTGTATACGATTCGGAGCCGTGGGGCTAGGATATCAACATATTTACCATAGAATTCGATGGGCAGGCCGTCCACTCCCGGTGTTTTCCTGCGTGCCATTTTCTCTATGGCTCCCCTAATTTCCGCTAGGTCAATTGGGGCCCCGAGGGCTTCCGCTTGGTCTGGGTATAAGCGTGGTAACTGTATCTCAGACAACAAGGTCTCCAACACAACAGGCTGGGCTACTGGACCTCCCGCATACAGTCGCTCGTAGTATGCTTTAAAGCATCGTAAAATGTCCGGCTGGGTGCTACACGCGGTGCCGTTCGCATCGGTCAGGGATAATATTGGGGCAGCACCCCTATTGGGGTTTGCCAACCAGGCCAGGAGCGTCCCCGTCTTATCTCCCTCAGCGAGTGCCTTGGTTAAGTATGTTTTGTGATCAAAACAACGAAGGCGCTCCACTTCCACCGCCATCGCTTCCCGCGCTGAGCATATTCTATCCTGCATATCGGGGTGGTTGGGCCTTTGCCTCTCCACCTCCCGCAAGGCTTGCTCGGCCTTGTCCACATCTTCGACTAGCGTTCGCCGTACGCCCGCGAACTTCCCTATACAATGCCCCCTCACCACCACCTTGAGTGCGTCCCATTCCACTGCCCTGGAAGATGCAGTCCCCTCATTCTCGGCAAAGTATTGGGATATTCTACCTTCCAATGCTCCGCTGAACGGCGGATCATCTAACGTGTCCGGATGAAGCCGCCACGTTGGAATTGGCGAAACTTCGTTCATCCAGGCAAATGAAAGGAGTAGGGGGTTGTGGTCCGAGATCGTGCGTGCTAGGTATTCGGTTCGGGCTACCATTGGCAACACCGACTGGGAGCATAAGAACGCGTCTATGCGAACGTGGAGGTCGTGCATACCCGAATAGAAGGAATAATCCCTATCAGTTGGGTGTTGGGCGCGCCATGCATCCGTCAGGTCCCACAACCCCTGCCAGTTTGATCTGTGTTTTGCTAGCCTGTGAACTGGGGATGCGTGTAGAGGTGGGTGTGATCGATCGAGGGCGGCGTCCGCCACTGAGTTGAAGTCCCCTCCCAGTAGTACTGATCCCGTTAAATAAGAGGCTAACTGTTTGGTCAGTCTGTTGAAGTACGATGCCTGCTCCACGTTTGGCGCATAGGCGCTGCAAAGTGTCAACTGACGGCCCCGGAGCAAGCCCTCAACTGCCACATATCTCCCTTCTGGGTCCACTGTGTCCCTGGTAACTTGAAAGGGGATCCCCGCTCGGATCCAAAGAAGTGTCCCCCTGGCAAATGCTGAGTACGTGGTGTGGAATAGGTGACCCCTCCATCTCCTCTGCAGTGCGGTGCCCTCCTTTTTAGTTAAATGGGTCTCCTGTAGGAAGGCAATGTGTATCCCTCTGCGGACCAGGTAGGCGTGTACCTTGTGTCTCAGTCAGTGCAAATTAAATCAATAAACGTACACTTTCGGACACCAGACACATTTTCACCACCTCCCATTCCCATCTCCCCACCCAACTTCCCATCCCCAATTGTACCTCGAGTCCCCGCAACTACTCCAGGTCCCCCCTCCCCCAGAACAGGACTCAACTGCGAAGTAGAGGCACCCATCCAAACAAGTGAGCAAACGCGCTCACGGAAACTTGTAATCCGTAGTAATCACCACGGAGGCCTTATGGGCCCTGTGGTGCGTGAGCTGGCTACCGAACCTTTCAAGCCTCGTTCCCACGCCCCTCCGCCCCACACAACTCAATGCGACTCATAAAAGAAAGTCTCACATTAGTCTGTTCCAATGGTGATGGGGGGGGCACCGCCTTCAGGCCCTCTGCTCTCTGAAGCCGCGGACAGCTGTCAGGGTTCAACGATTTCCCCCGAAGTCTGGGGGGTGACCTTCGGGCCCCTAGCCCCCTCCAGCCCCGAAAAGTCAGTGTCCGATCCCGTGGCCAGGGCCTCTGAGGCAGATTCTCTTGCCGATCGGACCGGCGCCGTTCCCGACACCTCCTTAACCGCTTGCAGCGCTGCTCTCCGTTCTTCATCTGTTTGCGATGTTGAAGGCTTCTTGGATCCCCGGTTGCGCCCCCGGAGTCTTTGCGATCGCCTGGTCGCATGGTTCTGGCGCTCCTCCTCGGCTCGAAATCGAGCCCCATCCGTGCCCGCCTTGTAGGTGTCCCACCAGGCCCAGGCGTCCGCCGGAGTTTCAAAGAATAATGCCTTGTCGTCCACTATCACTCGCAGTTTGGCCGGGAACAGCAGGGAGTATTGTAGTCCCTCGGTGCGTAGCTCCTTTTTGATGGAGAGGAAGGAGGCTCGCTGTTTCTGGGTTTCAAACGTATAGTCCGGGAATAGTGTGACGGTACTATTGTCCACCTGGAATGGGCCTGCTTCCCTGGCCCGCTGAAGGAGCCAGTCCCTGTCCTTATAGTGGAGCAATCTGATGACCACCGGGCGCGGCGGGAGACCCTGGCGCGGAGGTCGAGAAGGGACGCGGTGTGCCCGCTCCAGCGTGAAGAAGGGGGAGAGGCCCTCCGGGGCAACCACAGTTTGGAACCAGTCGGTCAGGTAGCCCACCATGTCCGTGCCTTCTTTTTTCTCCGGCAGGCCAACCAGGCGGACGTTGTTCCGCCGACTGCGGTTTTCAGCGTCTTCTGCTCTCCTCTCTAGGGCCTGTATCCGCTCCATCGCTTCCGCGAGTCGTCCCTCCATCGATTTGTGGGCCGGTACGACCTCTTGTAAAGCAACTTCTGTGGCCTTGACCCGGTCCTGTAGTTTCGCATGATCTGCGCGCAGGTGTCCCAGCCCCGTCGCTACCTGACCAATATCGTGTTGCAGGGCCTCCTTCGTGGCAGCAATGGCGTCAAGTATCCGGTCCTGCATCAGTTGGAGCTCCGTGGGGGGCTGCGGGGAGTCGTCTGGTGGTTCTGTAGCTGGGCTCCCGTCCCCTTTGGGTCCTCTAGGCTTTCCCATCTTGCACCTCCCTGCAATTCAGGGCCCTCAGGGTGATCCGGCGTCAACAACGTCTCCCGCAATAGTTCGTCGCCAGCCTCAAGGTGGACTCGCTACCAGCCGTCATCAGCCGGGACTCCGGGGACCGCGTTGCGGAGATCGAAAATGGTGCCAGCGATCTGCTAGGGCTTGTCAGCTTCCCCCGGTATCCGGGCGCCAGGGGTCCGCACTGGGGTCCACCTTCCGATCTCGTCCTCCGGTCAGTACTCTCTGGAGCTCTCCTCAGCGTTTCGCAGCGCCGACTATCCGAAGTCACCCTCCACGCAGGAAGCACAACCTGGGGCCAGAGGCGGGGTAGAAAGAGTAGGACGTGCAGCGCCCCAGCAGGCGTACTCCACCCTCCGGTCTCGGCTCTCCGTTTCCATGCCCCACGGGTCTAGAGCCGATTCAGCGCTCCACTTGATCCCTGGCAGAGACAGTGTCACCCTCCATGTGCGGTCCGGGCCGGGCAGCCGCCAAATCAGGTCGCAGGCTCCGTCGTTGGGCAGTAAAGGGCGCCCCCCGAACAAGGTTGGACGTTCTCCGGGCAACCCCCGCTCTTGATGTCCACGGAAGGCCTCCCCAAAGCAGGCCCGTCACGCCACGGCCGCCTACGGGAGTACTGCGCCGTTGCAGGACTCGGCAGCACCCCCAGGGATCGCAGGCCTCAAAGCCGGGGCCTAAAGTGAGCCCCTTGTGGATGTGGGCGGAGCCCCGCCAGAACTTCACTCCCGGTCGGACCTCGCACTGACCTCAGGGTCCGCCGATGCTCCGGGTTGCCGCAGCCGCTCCCCACAAGTCCAACACTGCACGGCACTCCACGCTGTGGTCTCAGGACCTCAGGGGCGGGTTGGTCGCTATTCCGCAGCGGCTGCGGGGCAGGGAGCCGCCATCTTGTCCCCAGCCGTCCCGGGTACTCCGCGCCCTGAAGCGCCCGTTATGCTTGAGTTTGCGGCGCGCTGCCCCGACAGGAACAGACCTAGAAGTCGGCTCCGGGATCGACCCGATTTCCACGGGGATCCCGGGTCTGAAGCAGGATTTTAGGCGGAGTACGGGCTGAGGGTCGGGAGCCTCGCTAGGCAGCGACCGTTTCCATCGGCTGCTAGCCACGCCCCTCCATCCATTTCATCTCTTCTACACAATTCATTACAGAGATGTACATTAAAATCACCTAATAAAACCAACTCGAAATTTGTGCATTTATTCAGACTAAACAGTGAGAGAAAATTATCCAGCCCAACCAGATGTTCTCTTTCGTTAATTCTCTCCCAAGCGTTATAAAAATTTATAACAAGGATAGTGCAAACTGGTGAAACTACCCATTTTACAACTAAAAGGTTTGGCGAATCACAATGAATCTGCCTAAAACTACCCTTCAGTTTAAGGGAAAACAGGGACATTAAACCCCCCCTTAGCTCGACCTGACCAACTTGAGACTGCGGGTGTGGTAAAGGTAATGAATCCATCAACCCAGAAATCAGGGGAGCTATCCCACGTTTCCTGGCATGCAATAATATCGTGTGCCTTAATAAACTCCATCCAGGATATATCTGTCCTCTTAGCTCTTAAGCCTGCAATGTTCCAACTAATTAGTTTGCAGACCTCTGCTTCTATACATGTATTGGGCATAGGGCATGTATTTTGTGTTTGGACTTGTTGTCAATCAATTTCCTCTAAATCCGAGAGGGGGGCATAACGGTTGGTCTGGGTCACTGGTAATGGCTCCTTCCCCCTAGTCTGTAGCGCCTCAGACGGCGTGATAGTAGGGGACGGGATGCTCCCAGGAACGATGTGTGACTGTGTCATGAGCCTAAGCCCCCCTACCATAGGGCGACTAGTCTCCCTGCGGTTGGCAGGGCGGAAATACCTTGGTCCCAGAACCGGTGGTGAGGGCGGGTAGAAGTACCCTAAGGGGACAGGTCTCAGATAATCCTCGCTGGTAATATTAGAACCATCCCAGAACAGTCTATGGGCCACATTGGGGATGTTAAAATTTACAATGACACAATCGCCCCTGATATGTTTATGCCTTTTCCCAATCCATCTTACCTTGCGAGCAAAAATCACATTGTTAGCTATGTCAGACCCACCACTACATGCCCCAGCACACCATGATTTTGCCTTATTCACAAGGGCAGATGCGAATTCAACCGCCCCTTCTAACAGCGGAGGAACACCCACAAAAACCGCTACTAGCGGGGCTGCTTCTGGGGGTAGTTCAGTAGTTGGATAACCCGGCTGTTGCTCCCTATGCACATCTGTCACTTTGAGATTGCTTTCATTTGTCTGAGGTGCTTGCTTGGGGTTGGCTGAGTTTAGGAGAGTTCTATTGACTGTTTGTCGGCAAACCCCATTCGAGTCTTTGGTGCTCCCACTGCTAGATGGTAAGAGGTTCGCCGTGTCCATAGCGTCAGATGATCCCGAGTCCCTCAAACCAGTTCCTCCAATTAACTGTGAGGATATAGCAGCAAGGTCTTTAGCCAACTTGTCGAGTAGGGAACATTTAGCCAATAGGCCAGAAAGGCAGGTGTTAAGAGTCTCCACAATATCCTTAGCGATATCTACAATTAGTGGTTCAATGCGTGAGGTAAACAGAGTTTCTAGCTGATCACCAAGTGTGCTTTCTGACACTGAAGGTGTAGAAAGTGTGGCCCCCATTATCTTCCTGTTTTTCGCAGTGTGCTTTTTGCCTTTTACTTGTGGGGGGAGGGCTCTGGTGCAGGGGGGACCTGAGTACTGGTGTGTAAGGTGGACCCCACTGATGTCGCAACTGTGGTGGGCTTTACAATCAGCACCTCTGGGTCCAGAGGGACTGGTGGCGCCGAAGCTGGTGAAAATGTCTGTGGCAAAGGTGGGGTAGATGGTAGGCCCAGTTCGGATTTGGCATGCGCTATTTCTTTAGAGAGGGCCCCCACCGCTGATGAGAGGTACGATATTATGGATTCGGAGTGAATAGTGATTTTCGCTTTCTTACCTCCCTGGTCAGTGTGCGCCGTACCTTTTATTTTGCCCATTTTTGCAGACTTAGGGGGGTGGCCCAGCCCAGCCTCCTCCTGCCCCGGACGGCCACAGACGGCCCGCCCTGTGCCCGGGCACCGCCCGGCACCGCCCGCGCGCGTCCGCGAGGCGGAGGGTGCCTCCTCCTTATCAGCGCCTCCGGGCACGTGGTGGCAGGAAGTGGTTGGGCGGAGGGTCGCTCAGCCTGCTGGGAGCTGTAGTTCCTCCCCACAGCGGCCGTGCAGATGGCGAGCACCGGCGGCGGGAGGAACAATCAGCTTGAGGAGCCCAGCAGTGAGAGTGTCAGCGGCAGCAGCTTTCCACCTAGTTCTGTGCCTCTCGTCGATCCTGGTAAGTGTCCCCCGCTCCCCAGTGGGAGCCTCCTCCTTATCAGCGCCTCCGTGCCCGTGGTTGCAGGAAGTGGTTGGGCGGAGGGTCGCTCAGCCTGCTGGGAGCTGTAGTTCCTCCCCACAGCGGCCGTGCAGATGCCGAGCACCGGCGGCGGGAGGAACAATCAGCGCGAGGTGCCCAGCAGTGAGAGTGTCAGCGGCAGCAGCTTTCCCACTAGTTCTGTGCCTCACGTCGATCCTGGTAAGTGTCCCCCGCTCCCCAGTGGGAGCCTCCTCCTTATCAGCGCCTCCGGGCGCGTGGTGGCAGGAAGTGGTTGGGCGGAGGGTCGCTCAGCCTGCTGGGAGCTGTAGTTCCTCCCCACAGCGGCCGTGCAGATGGCGAGCACCGGCGGCGGGAGGAACAATCAGCGTGAGGAGCCCAGCAGTGAGAGTGTCAGCAGCAGCAGCTTTCCCCCTAGTTCTGTGCCTCTCGTCGATCCTGGTAAGTGTCCCCCGCTCCCCAGTGGGAGCCTCCTCCTTATCAGCGCCTCCGGGCGCGTGGTGGCAGGAAGTGGTTGGGCGGAGGGTCGCTCAGCCTGCTGGGAGCTGTAGTTCCTCCCCACAGCGGCCGTGCAGATGGCGAGCACCGGCGGCGGGGGGAACAATCAGCGTGAGGAGCCCAGCAGTGAGAGTGTCAGCGGCAGCAGCTTTCCCCCTAGTTCTGTGCCTCTCATCGATCCTGGTAAGTGTCCCCCATAGTCATAAATACATGGATGGCAATATATGTACACATAGAAGACCATGCATGCAACTACACACTCACAGAAATCCGATTGACAATTACATCAACCATGACAAGTTAGTTTCCCCAAAGACATCATCTCAGCCACTATCTGTAGCTCTATGAGATAACTATCCCACAACAGCACCATTCAATACCCATATTATGACCACATATATGGCAGCAGCCTCCATCAAGGGACTGGTTTGTAACAACACCCCAGACAGTTCATAGGGGTAACATGGGCCCATGCAGCCCCTTGGGTGCAGGGGGCCACCTCAACCCTTCCGAGGGCCCCCATTCTGTCCAAGGCCAATGAATATCTATAAAGAAATGGGAGATTAAGGGGCCCCTCTTCACATTCTGCAGGGCGCTCCATCATTTTGTGTTATGCCTTTGCAGAGAGCCTAGTTGTCCTCAGTCCTGAAATGTAGGGGATGCTGCATGATCCCAGTTCCAGCGGCTATTTCCCTACAGAAAGATGCTCAAATTGTCCTGGTGCCATTTTTCGACACCGGGACACAATTCAGCAGAACCCACACAATGTCTGTGTTCCATTTGCTGTAGTTAATGATCGCCAGAAACATAAAGTCAGGTATAAAAAGTAACAGTGATTCTGGTTGCCTTTATTGCAATGTTAGAATAGCAATAGATTGAGAAAAAAACAATCAAGATCTAAACCCATGACGTACAGTTTGCACGCAGTAAATGGATCACTGTGCTATATTTGAAGGCTTGCCACTTATGAAATGGAAGTAACAAAATATTTCAGTTTTCTAAAGCAGTAGCCCCCTTGCCTATCTAAATAAAATACTAATCTGGGATCTGCATGTTAGACAATGTGCTTTGCAGCAGGCACAATAACTCTCTATGCTGCATTGTGAGTTAAAATTGTGACTGAACAAAACTTATAACTCTTCTAGAACTCTTTTAACCACTAAAGTTATCTTACCACTAATATGATCCCCTCAACATTGATGGGCACACAATCATCTCTACAGCAGGTACCTTGACCTTGTAAGATATTCTGAAGTGCAGCCTCTTTGTGACCAATTTAGTGATCTAGAACATATTTACTCTCAGATATGTCATAATTGCCAATTTCTCTGCAGCAGATTTATTTTTTAATACATTTAAAAGTTCATTGTCAGACTCAAATTTCCATGCTCTGCTCCTTGTGACTTCACACTTTTTCCTCCTCCAGACCAAGACACCCAATGTATGAGTTACCAGAGTAAACTTTTTCAAATTAAACTACTGGTTGTCCTACACAAGATGTTTTTTTACAGTGTAAGATGCAGACAGCCTAAAAGATCAATCAAATTAACCAGTGGGACAAAAAACGGACCCCGGTGCATTCCTAACATTCAGGCCCTTCACATGAAGTTAGAAGGTGCTGCCAACCTGTGCAGGCCCATCTCATCCTCATGGGGTATATATACCCAGTTCTGTGGGCCAGAAGTACGACATGTCATTTAGCGCTCAATTGCAAGTCGCAATTTGCGAGTCACTAAAGGCCATGTACAACAGTGTCTGAAACACTGTTAGCGATTCCTAATGGGGTCGCAAAGTGTATGCCTCATGCATATTAATGAGGCACTCACGATTTGCGGCCCCATTAGGAAAGGGCTCAGCCGACCTCCATGTCTGGGATTGCTTTTAAATAAAGCAGTTTTTTTTAATGCAGCCCGTTTTCCTTAAAGGAAAATGGGATGCATTTAAAAAAAGAAAAATTCAACTTTTTAGTTTCACTTTTTAAGGGCAGGTAGTGGGCCCTGGGACCACTGCCTGTCCCTAAAAAATATTTTCCCCAGCATTTGCAAAGGGGAACGGGTACCCTGGGGACCCCTTCCCATTTGCGAGTGCTTTGCCACCCTCTTGAAGAGGATGGTAAATTGCGGATGTTTTGCGACTACAATTGGGGTCGCCAAACATTCTTACATAGTGTTGTATTTATTCCTGCTGCTCAACCTAGAATGTTGGGTGTGAGAGCTAGTTAGAATGTTGAGTGTGTAAGACTGTCAGTTGGATGAAGGGCTGAGCAACAGGAGGCTGCTCCTGGTGGGGTTTATCCTCTTCTTCTTATCTTAGCATCTTACCTGGAATAGAGTACTTACAAGTAACTTCAAGGACTACTCTACTTTATTTACAACACATAGGCTTCTGGCTCGCTATTAGGAAGTGACGTCCTCGGAAAGCCCATCCCTAATAGCGACTTGCAATTCCTATTTAGCGAGTCGTAAAAATATTGTGACTCGCTAAATAGGGATTGTACATGGCCCTATTAGATTTTGCATGTGCAAACGGATTACAAACCCGTCTAGGCTTGCAAAATAGGGGCGTACAGCTGGCCCTGTATGAGTAAACTATGAAAATGTTGAATTTTCCTACATTCCCGCACAGCTGTTCATGGTTCAAATGACACACATCCTTCTGCTGTGTAGGGAGAGCAGCCTGTTTACTAAGAGTCTAAGGGCCATATGTACGACTGTCAGGTTTTGTGACTTTGAAAATTGAGATTTCTAGTGACTCGCAATTTGTGAGTTGCAAAACCTGAGGTACAACAGTGTCTCAGACACTGTTTGTGATTCCCAAATGGGTCGCAACGGGCTGCTTCCTTAATATTCATAAGACAGGTTGCAATTTGTGACCCATTGGTAATGGTGACACCTACTGGGATGGTGGCATGCTGGGGTAGGCAGACCACCATGTATGTGGCCGCTTTTTAAATAACACAGTTTTAAAAAAAAAATGCAGCCAGTTTTATTTAAAGGAAAACGGGATGCATTTAATAAAGAAAAATGAAACATTTCAGTTTAATTTTTTAAGAGTAGCCAGGGTCCCTGGGACCACTCCCTGGTTTAAAAAAATGTTTTGCTAACATTCACAGATGGTAAGGTGTCCGACCGGGCAACTTTTTCCATTTGCTACTGGCTTACCAGCTGCTTGAAGTAGGTGGTAAACTGTAATTGTTTTGCAACTGCATTCCAATAGCTAATAGATTTTGCCTTTGTGAAATCTATTGTCTTTGTCAATTTTTTTAGACATATAGCACAGCAGCACAGGCTGCTGTGCAACATGGCTTTAGGTAAAAAAAAAAAAGAGCGGTGATGCAGCTAGTGCTGACTGCTTGAAAGCACTCTTATTTTCTTTACTTTCAGCCATGCTGCACATGAGCTGTGCTGCTGTACGATATGGCACAAAAACATTGACAAAGCAAATAGTTCCTAGACGAGACCCATTGGCTTTGAGAATTTCTTTTATGACAGATACAACGAGGGAGAAAACTAAACTGTGAAAAGGATGGACACAGCTTTCACAAATCCACTTTAGAATTGCATATATTATAATAAAACAGTTTAATACAATTCTCCAATATTATTTTTATATAGTGGAACTCTTACAGTAAAGATATTAAGGGATTTACTTGTATTCTAGGACTCGACCTTTGTGTGTGGATAAATCTAACAATAAAAGGTGCACTGTGATGCTTACCTACTGGTGCATGTGTTCCCCTATAAAACACAGTTGCTGGCTCCATACAAGCAATGCCAGCAGCCTGCACCCAGACTGTAATCTTGAGCAAACGCACACACGTACTGTAATTTGCGTGTGTTGAACCAAATGCACAACAGCTATGCTTCCTCCATAAATAAATTAGCTGTAGCCGTAAATTAAAATATGTTGAAGGCTTGATCTGTTCATGTAGAAAGCAGTGTCAAATTCCTCACAGCAAGAATCCAAGAATCAACACATTTCAACCTCACTAATTTTCACAACACAGTTTAGCAGCAATGTACCTACAAGGTCTTATCTATTAACCTCTTGTTTTCAGACGGTTGGAATGGCTAAAGTGTGGTATAATGCGCTGTAGAAAAAAATTATTAGTATCAATAAAAAGCTCACACATGAGCGCCTACAGGATCATGTTACCCTCAAAAACAAATTCCCTGAAGCTATAAATTCAAATGTTGAACCTATTTTTTAATAGCGCCCTGAAGAAATCTAGTTATTTCCTAAGCCAACATGGGCCATTTCCAGGCACATGATGTAAGTCTACAGCTTGCAAAGCTAATTAAGCGCCCATTTGGCTTCACAATACACGCCGTGGCCTGACTGAGCTGCTACTTTCCTCTTTATGCTGGAAAGGGTGATATTTTTTTTCAAAACAGGACAATAGGCGCACCAAAATGTGTAGGTGCATGAAGTAATCGTCCATCAGCTCATCTCTTGCTAAGACTGCTTACCCTGAAATGAAATAATGAATGGCTCGGAAAATGTACGTTATATTTAATCATTTAACAACTTCAATCAAAAGCTGCATATTTTGTTAGACCTGTGGTCAATTCTAAGCAAAACAACACTGCACACATATCGGAATGTTGACTAAAAAGCTTTGAAAGACACATAGAAAGTAAAACTGCACTTTTTTTATTGCATATAGCACGAACATGCACCGAACGTTGCATAGTAAGTGCCCTCAGGTACCCCACCCAATCCTCCCCATAACAAACTTAACTGACTTGTGTTTGGTTTATCAGTTGGCATAAGCTCTTCTTTACTTTTTGCGCAACAAAGTAAACAAACAGTTTGTCGTCAGTTCACATTTTTAAAGACAAAGAACTCCAAATATCATGCCATAAAACAGGATGACAGGGAGGGCAGGACAGTCCTTCTATGCACAACATATCCTTAAGTCAAAACAGAAGGCAGTCATATTGATATACATTTGCACATAAATTATGGACATAGTGTACATTTTTACTAGAATTAATTTGTTGTGTAGGCATGGCAACAAATTCCATTCAGTGACACCCATCATCATATGGAGGGAAAACACTTGTGGCCAAGCCCAAACACTTTCCTTCCAGCTAAAAAATAAAATCCAGATGTGAGCAACCCTGGGGTGCGGCTAAAATGCCAGGCTGCCTTCCAGCCCACCCAACCTTCCAGCAAGCCCCAAACCCACATTAACAGTAATTAGGACCCGGCTTTCGATCTGTGCATGTCGTCATATAGTCCAACGTAGATATTACTTATGGCTTTCCTGCCACTGGGCGTGGAGGTACCGCCGATAATGTCCTCCCCCATTGTGTCTGTGTTTTGCAAGGCTAATACCCCAAGAATAGCCTGAATAAAATGGTCAGTCTCCCTGTTGGACAAATGGACTACATTGATCTAAAATAAGTCTTTGATCTCCAATTGCAACAATCTGTGTCTAATTGTGAATATAAGATGTCGGTTGAATAGTTTCTCCACTGACCTGTTTAGGTTCCTAGCAAAGAGGTTTAGTGCTTTAGGACACACATTGTAGCCCCATTCAGAGCGTGAGATAATTTCTGACCAGACTATTGCTGTATGTTGCAGCTTTATGCACAGCCTACAAATTACCCTTATAAACAACTCCCGAACCCCCTTCCCCCCCAGAGAAACCATATAATTCCCCCTATATGGATGACCAGTACGTCAGGTTTACAAATTAACCCAAAGCCAAAGTCATTCTGGAAACCTAAGAGAATCTGACCCAACTTGAAGCCCACTATGCCTAGCCAATGATGCCCCATGGCCGCGGTGTCCCAATACCACCACGCTGTGCATGTGGGTGTCAGTGATGCCCCTGTCGGGAGATGAGGGAGAGCCAATTATAAAAGAAGCATTCTGATTTCTATTGCTGACCCTCCCCCCATCACTTGTGCTGCTCTTTTCTAAACCAAATTGTAGTGTAGTTCCTATATTCCCAATAGGCTCTGCGCATTGGAATAACATAAACAGCAGTTTAGACGGAGGACTGAGGTCATCTAGGTCTCTACTGACTATGTTAGACTTAATTAGTTTTGCCAGCTAGCTCAGAGGTCACTAGAAACTTTCCCGAATGTTCAGGAAGAGTTAACCATCCTGATTTAGACAAGAAGGGATTCGTTTCTGACAACCGCATAAACATGACAACTTTGCTCCCTCAGAATAAAGAGTGTATCTCTAGAGTCGTGTGAAAACAATAGACGGTTATTTCACTCAGCCAATCGTGCATACTTAGTTTCACCAGAGTGCAGAGAAATAAAGAGATGGGCGATTTCAATAAAAGGTGTTATTTATTGAGCAGTCTTCTTTCTCATGCAAGAGAAGTGAGTTGCCACAATTGCAATACTTATCATGAAGTAAAGTTCGTACAGTAAAAGGAGTATTATGAAATAATACTGTAAAAGCATTGATATGGTTTCTTAGCCATATGATACTTTAAAATGGATAAAATATATACATACATAAAAACATTGACTAACGTACTCAACTGGTGCTTCTAAGATACGCCTACCCCGGTGTACCTGACCTAAGCCTAATACGTGGGAAGGAGTAAATAAGTTGCAGTTTAAGTTAAGTTAGGTTTTTTGCCAAGAATCTGAATCAAGAATTCTCTTAAGGGTTTAGTCAGCTCCGTACCTTGGTAATAGAATGTAGGAGGTCTTGTATCTCTCTCTCAGGACTCGATCTACCAGCAACCCGCAAGGTTGACTGGAAACACCGGAGCTGGATTTTATCGGCTGGAGAAAAAGACAGCGTCTCTCTCAGTGCGTCAAAAGGGAGGGGCGGCTTCCTTCGGCTCTTGCATCAGCTGGGCGTCGGGCAAGTAGATAGCCGCTCTGCTCCAAACCACCATGTGTTTGCTTAAGGCAACGTTGGTATATTTATACCTGGAAGGTGCCGGGTTTGACGTAAGGTTGGACATAAGACGTCACTAAGAACTAACAGTTCTTGCTGGACTCTAGAAGTTCTTGTGCAAATCAAAACAAGAGCAGGGGGATTTCCCGGGCTGCTGGATGCTTGGTTTGTTTAAAGAACGCGTTGTACTTTCTAGGAGTCAAGGGGAGTAGCCTTGCTGTATTTGGACTGCATGGGCTATTACTAAATATGGATATGATTCTTATGCCTTTATAAGGATATTATTTATTATAACCATATAAGGGCATAAATCGGGAATATCGAATTAGGGTCCTAGATAGAAACACAACACCCACTCCACGTACTAATGTCCATCATTACTAAAAACTAAGCAATATTAAACATATAACGATGCATGTGTCTTTTCCAACCCACCCCAAAATACATAATTCGCATTTGAAATGGTGTATGGTAAATACACAAAAATGAGTATTGGTACTGTACGATTTTCAAGCAGTGGTATCATTCAGTTAAATGCATATATATATCAGCTGAATGAATTGCGAAATTTACACATGAAATGGCTCAAAATACAGAAAAGAATGTCGAGACCATTTGATCACATATTTATACATTACTGTACATGTGCTAGAGGCTGAGGTAAAATATTGCCTCTAGTATCTCTAAGATAGAAGCTCTGTTCTCTAAGAATAGTTCTACTTTAAGCAGATTACCATGTGCCAGAAAAAAGGTAAATATTTTGGAAGTGGAAAAAAATAATTTCGCTTTCAGGGGAAAAAATAGTACCAAATGTTTTCAGTAGTTTTGTTTATCAAAAACTGAAGGCCGAATTTAGAGTTCAGGGAACGCTGTGTACTCGTTGTTTTAAAAGTTATTCTCGTTGACTGGAGAGAACATCATTTCAGACAGGCTCGCAAAAAATTGGTCTACAACATCAGGTGAAAGTTCGACCAAGTTCGAAAAAGTTGAAATTGTGCACATGTGAGAATGATTGCTATCATCGATGTCTGGATCAGCAATGCTCACAGAAGGTTGTACCTGTTTGGTGCTGCTTTCCTCTCGTACTTCACCGCCACCTACTCGTAATGGTGAAGTTTCAACGAATGCCGTCATCAGAATAGGTAGCCGCTGGGGACAACACGATGCATGAGTCGTTACCGGACCTAGCAAAGTATCGATATCCATTGGTACTGCTGATGGTAGTGTAAGACAGACGTCCAACACGCATTCTTCTCCGCATAGCAGACATCGAAGCACAGGTAAGATGCAATTCTGCCAGATGGGTCTGAATGAAAGAAACCATGTTGTATTCAGATCTCTTAGCCATGCTAATCCGATGACTTTAGTGATTCGGTCTCGGTAGCGTATTGCTAGGATCGTTTCTTCCATCGTAGCTGGAGCTTTGTCTGTGGCTTGGCTTGCCATATCGGAGTAGTAGGATCAAAAATAAAATTCCTGCTACGAGTCCCAAAAGAAGAGGCAGACCGCCGAAAAGGGAATGGACAAAATTTGGAAAAATGCCCAGAACTGTTTCAAAGGGTGCTAACAGTCCTGAAAAAATTGTCTTAAATACATGTGCGATGCCACTGGTATCAGACATGTTTAAGATTTGCCCTAACATTTCTATGAAATGCACGGGGCAATTTGTTGATAATAGGGAATGTATCTCTGCCGCTGTCCTTGCAACTTGCAGATCATACATTTCTTTGGACGAGGTTAAAGGCACAGTTGTCTGTAAAAGAACTGACTTCATTCTGCTTAAAGTATCAATTCGAATAGAAGAGATATTCAAAGAAGGCCATATTACCGCCTCCATGTCTGGATTGCTGTTTGGATACAATACTTGCATACAGCAAGTGACCGTGGAAGTAACGCTCACGAGATAGGCCTTTCCTGGCACCATGCAACAACAGTTGTGGTCACTGATTAGAACGTAGCTGCCGTTGGAAAGCTGTCTAAAGAATGGCTCTATCTGTGTTGCAGGAGTACCATGCAGATGACAAGAAAGGTTGTTTGATGAACCCTCGCAGGCTCCATGCAAGTTAATACCTTGACACAGAAGTGTACAGCTTAGTGATTTTTTACAAATATTACCACTAAGAAATACCTCCTTTTTTCCTTCACTATAACATTTGTGTGTATAAGGTAATTTCCATGTTGACTTGATGTATTCTTTACCCAACCTTTCATACAGGCCTACTGGTATATATTTTTGGCAATACTTAAACTGGAAAGTTGTTATCGGAATAGTAATTATTCTGTGTATTATCCATTCAATGACAGGTCTTTCTGACATTGTCAATGGTAATCTCTCAAGTTTTTCAATGCTCAGAATCGTATAGTCTGCTCCTTTTTGTGCCAAACTGATTTGTTTATCAGTAAGGTTAAAGATAGAGAATAATGACGTTATGTTGATTAGACGCCATGGCACGTAGCCTGAACGCAGGTTTTGCAACGTCCAGCCAAGTTGTACAATAGAACGCAATTGGAACTGACCATGTTGTTACATTAGCAAGTCCTGCTCTATTATATCAATAGCAGATGATACAATGCTGTCCAGTGAATATATTCTGGAGGACAGAGTCGTTAACCCATTGTCCACTCCAGAAAGTGATTTTTCCAAATTTATACAATCAATTTCTCGTATTTTTTCTGCAGTTTCAATTTGTGTTACTTTACAAGCTTCGTTGTAAGCAGCGTAAATACCGGTGTATATGAAACGTTTTTTACGCTGTTTGCGTGGTCCCAGTATGAAATCACGCAAGTCAGCACCGGTTTTAAGTAAAGTCAAGTGTTGCTTAATTTCAGCCAGTGTGGATTTCTGTAGCCACTCAAGGCATAGTTTCCCTACACTGTATGTTGTAACTATCCCTGGATGTTGTTTCTGGGAGTATCTTGGGTCTGGCCTGTTCTGTTTTAACCCCTGTAATTTGTTCAGGAATCTATTTTGACAGTTATTTGTGTCTGTGGGCCAGATCAACCATTTTTTCCAATCAGGATTTGTTCTGTTTTGGTGTAAAATATGGGATACGTCGATCTCCTCATCTGTAGTGCTATTACTATCAGGTATTGGCTTCGGAATAGACGGTTTATTTAAATCTTTTATCTTGGCTAAACCAAGAGAGGTTGTTTGCTGAATTGTGTCATTCAGGAATATTATCTGTTCTGGGATCATGAAGGCTCTAAATAATGCTTCTAAACCTTGTACCTGTCAGTCTTTCGAACCCCAGATGGTTTTTGTTTCAATGTTGTTTTTCCAAAATTTAAAACCAAATGTAGACATTTTGTCATAACATTTTTCTGAATAAATCAATTTAGTATTTGTCAACATTGTTTTCATTCCTTTCTTATTTAACATTTTAAAATAAAACGTTTCTGGATCAGTTGTGTTAAACCCTGAGAAGTATGGGAATTTCTCATAAAATGTTTTCGAGCTGCCTTTTGGCGGAGTTGCACAATGTTCCCATTGATTATAATAAAAACATTTCTAGGATTAGTAGATTTATGCAAATAGTGATGAGCATAATGATTATAGCAGTACATTTCTTCATATTTTTTTGAACCCAGAAAATAATATTGTTCTGTGAATTTTGCTGACATTACTAAATCTGACATCATATTATTAATATTTTCAAAGTCCCAATCATCAGAGAAAGTACTTGGTTTTACAAAGTCACTTAATGAAACCTTGAACTGATGGGGATATTTCAGGAGCTCAACCGGGCCATAAATGTCATAATCAGTTTTGTCCCATGCTACCCCACCGGGTATTGGATGGGCTGTGATGTTCACTGATGACAGTTCTCTTTTCTCGATGTGAGAGGATTTGTGAGGCTTTAGGACCAAGTTGATGTTCTGACTTGCTGTGTCCATAGTACTATATTTTCCTTCAATGAATTTTCCCAAACATAGAACCATGATGAGCCAAAGTAGGAGGAAAAGTACACCTAACACAATCCAAAATTCAATCCATGGTGAAATCAGATATGTTTCTTTGAGTTTATGAAAGAGTTCAGTCATTTTTAGTTTAAGACTTTTTGTTGCTGGCGTTTCTTCATGTTCACTTGGATCATCAGAAAAGTCATCGAAATTGATGAAGTAGCCAGATGCAGTTCTGTCAATTGTTGGAATTGCTTCCAGATTTTCTTTAGTCTTTGAATCTTCTTTTGTCACATTTGTATAGTCTGAAGCTACATCATTGTAGACAGGTGTTTCTTGACGAACTGTTGCAATTTGGGTTTCAAGAGGCACAAGTTCCATGGCTTTGTTGCATAGTCCTTTTTTGTTCACTGCAGGTTTATCAAAAGTGATTAGTCTCTCAGTTTGAACCTCTTGGATTGTAGCAAGATTTGGTCTTCTGCTATTTCTTGAGAGTCCACTGGGCCTACTACTTATTATTGGCCACATGATTGTGGTTTTACCAGGTCGATGGATACAACTTGGTTCTCCTTTTTACCAGCAAGGGGCGGTAGTACTACTGATCTTGTTCCGCTGACAGCTAAGACAGGTACTGCTTTTCTGTAAGAAGGCCCAAATTCCTTCTTCACCGCGATCTTTTCTCTGACCAGATCCCCAATCTTTGGAATCCAGACAGGTCTTGCTCGGACTGGTGGTTTTTCTTCAGTGGCTGTTGGCTTTAACTTTATATTACTCAGATTTCTTCTTGTTTGTTTTAAGTCCTGTAAAACAGCCAAACGATCTTTGATATCAAAGGCATTTTTATTTACCACTGAAGTCTGACTATCTAAGTCCTGGATGTGCATTCTAGTACCGAACAATAGTTTGTACGGAGTGATACCTTTTATAGAATTTCTTGGTAGATTGTTAAGACTACGTTGGAAACTTGTTAAATGTTTGACCCACCCATCACCCGAACCTAATACCCTCGCCGTTATAGATTGCTTTATGTCACGGTTTTTTCTTTCCACTACCGCATTTCCCTCAGGATGAAAGGGAGAAGAGTACCGCAATGCAATGCCCATGCTGGTCATGGCCTCTTTGTAAGCTCGAGAGCTAAACGCAGGACCCTGGTCAGAATGTAGCATGCCAATTGCGTATGTGCCGATAAAGACTCACAAATCTTTCATAACAGTTCTGGCATCAGCCGAGCGCTGGGGCCACATCCAAATGAATCTCATGCAGGAATCCACTGCGACCATGATATATTTATAGTTGCCATCCCTTTGTAAGGGACCACATTGGTCCAGGTAAACACATGCTAATGGTTTATCTGAGATTAGAAGGGGCGTCTGTGCTGGTCGTTTCACTGTTGATACTTTCATTCTTTGGCATATTTCACATTCTAGAACATAGTTTCTAGTCTTTTTCCTCATGCGTGGCCACCAATATCTCTGTTTTAATAATGATATTGTGGCGGAAACACCAGCATGTGCAGAGGCGAGCCCTTCGTGTGCCGCTATAATTAGTCCTAATCTGTGTTCCATGTTTGGAATTGCCCTATCCCCCACTCCAGGGATTCGAGCAAAAGGAACATTATTCGCATCAGTTATGTATGAGTACTTTACTGGAAAGCCTTTTGGGAGTGTTTTTCTATCATCTTTTACTGAAGCACTGACAGCCTGCATTATATCGCTGTCTATTTTTGTTTTTGACCGTGTGATGGCAGCTACGGAAGCCGTTTGCACAGCTGCCTTTGCGGCTTCATCAGCCAATGAATTCCCTGCAACGTGAACGCCATCACGTTGATGACTCAGTGTATGTATCACGTGAGTCTTTTGTAGTTCTTTCTGTAAAAGAACTACTTGTTCCCAAAGCGTTTTATGCTTGATTGTGCCACCTTTTGCATCTTTGAAGTTGTAATAGAAACAGCTGATACTAGAGCTGCTCCCCCTGACAGACTTTATGAAATTGTCCTGTTAATCGAAGGTGACATACAACGTACCATAAAAGGGGTGTTTTGGGAAAATCTTTCGTCTACGTATGACATTTTGCTTTCGGAGGCTGACTGGACCCCACCTTTTGTTCTCGCAGCTCCGCGAGGGGAGGAGGTGATCCTCCCCAGTTTCGCGCACACAGTCTCGAAGGAGCATACGCTGAATTTTGCAGAAGAGTGGGCTAAGGCTCTGGCGCCGGCTCTGTACCGTACACACTGTGGTTGGGATAAATGTTCCCCACACCACGAGATTCCTTTGCGGTCTCAGCCTCAGCCTCAACCTCAATATCCTATACGACGTGAAGCGAAGGCTTCCGTTGCGGAAATCCTTGAACAATTGGAATATCAGGGAGTGATTGAAACGTGTGTGTCACCGATGAATAACCCTCTTTTCACTGTGACCAAGCCAGACGGTTCATATCTTTTGGTATTGGATTACCGGCATTTAAACTTGCATTGCCGAACCTGTGCAGTACAGAATACTCACGGCTCTGCCTTGGTGGATAGTCTTGTGCGAAAGCGGTTTAAGACCACGCTTGACATATCCAACGGTTTTTATGCCCACCACTTGGATGGTCTGAGTTCCCAATGGACCTCCTTTACTTGCGGCGGTGTGGAAAAATAATTTACCTATGGGCTATAAGAATGGTCCTGGGATTTTTACTGCCTGCATAGTCTCTCTTGTAGAGAGAGTCGACCTGGATGCATGCTCGTATGTGGATGACATTTATCTCACAGACAATGAACTTTTGGAGCATCTGTGTCACGTTGACCGCTTAATTTGTAGCTTTGCAGACATGGGTTACAAATTCAATTTTGCAAAATCGCACATTGCAGAATATACAGTGTTGTTCCTGGGCTACGAGCTCAACAATGAAGGTAGATGTTTGGCTCCTCACTTCTTGGAGAAATGCGCACAATTGCGCGCTCCAACAACTCTGAAAAAATTACAGTCTTTACTGGGTTTTTTAAATTTTGGGAGAACATACATTCCGGAATATGCCCAGCGTATCAAGCCTTTGTATGCTTTGATACAACCAACTTTTTCCAAATCATGCTGGCTGCCTGAGCACTCAGCTATTCTGCAATCCTTGCAGGCTGATCTGCTTGCTTCTAAATTCTTACTGACTCGTGACAACCACACCAACCTGGTGATAAGGATCATCCCTGGGACGGTGGGTTTCACTTACCTGACTTTTAATAAGGGAGACACAGTACCTATTGCTTACAAGTCACACTTGTACACTTCGGCTGAAATGCGATTTTCCACTGTGGAGAAAGTTTTAACGGCTGTACAGATGGCGATTCTTAAGGAACGTGCTCTGTCACAGGGAAAACGCATGTTGGTTGTTACTCCGTGTCCTGCCTTGGAGGCAGTCACGAAAGCCAGTGTACCAAATTCTAAAGCTTTGCACCCTCGGTGGATACAGTGGGCTTCGTCATTGACGTCCCCGGATGTCATGTTTGTTTTTGACGCCTCTTTACGGTCGCAGGAGAACAGTCAGTATGAATTTGTTCATCCGGCTCCTTTAGCTATGCGTCCTTTGGAGGATTTCCATTGCATCATTTACACTGATGGGTCGGCGCAGGTTGCGCATGGCTCTAAACACGCCTACATTTCCGCATGCGCCAATGTGCTCGGTGCCATGGTGAACGATGAGTTCCAGTCCAGAGTCGTGCACACGCAGACTCTAGGGAACTGCACCGCAAAATTGGCAGAGCTTCGGGCTCTGATGCTTGCATTGGAGTACGCTGATCCTAGTGTGACGACTCTTATTGTGAGTGATTCCTATTACTGTGTCCAGTCTTACAATGAAAACTTGTTCTTTTGGATTCAAAATGACTTTCGTGATTCCAAAGATAGCACAATAAAACATAAAATGATCTGGGTTCGGGTGGCTGAGCTTAAAGAGCAGTTGCCACTTGTGTTTGTAATTCATACTCTTGGCCATCAGCGTATTGGAGTTCACGCTGTGGGTAACTCGCTTGCTGATGAAGCGGCGAAATCAGCAGTATCTACATATTTAGTTGCAGCAGTTACACGGTCCAAAAGTAAGATTGATGATGATATCTTGGCATCAGTAGCTGCCACTGAGAAGGGAGGTAAATATCCTGCAGGTTCCCTTCGAAGTACACATACCACTTAAGTCCCGATAAGGTTCCTTATGTGAAACTTCCTGGAGTTGGTGAGCGGTTGATTCCCAACTCGGACCGCAGGAATACATTGATCACAGAGGCTCATGAAGGTGTGGCGTCTGCGCATGCGGGCATCTCGGCCACTGTATCTCAGTTACAACGTTTCTGGTGGCGGGGACTGTAC
This sequence comes from Lissotriton helveticus, assembly GCF_964261635.1. Classification (NCBI taxonomy): domain Eukaryota; kingdom Metazoa; phylum Chordata; class Amphibia; order Caudata; family Salamandridae; genus Lissotriton; species Lissotriton helveticus. The sequence goes on from NC_136073.1 coordinate 445,018,464, forward strand.
AAACAGACGCGCGATTATGTCCTTCAATGTGACATTTGCCAGCAGATCAAGCCTTCGACTGCTGCGCGTCCGCCACGGACACAGTTGTACATATCTAATAAACCACTAGGATGCGTTTATTTAGACCACTGCAGTCCTTTTTCTTCTGATACTGCGTATAAGTACATCTTAGTAGCAGTTGATTCATGCACACGCTTTGTGTGGGTATGGCCCCATCGCAGCGCTGATTTACGGACTGTCATAAGAGATTTGCTTGTCTTTGTAGGGATTTTTGCCTGTGGTACCTTCCATTCGGATCAGGGTCCGGCTTTCGCCTCTAAGGCGTACAAGGATGCTATGATGTCGATGGGGGTCCAAGTCAAGTTTTCGTCTCCATACAGGCCTGAGGGTAACAGTATAGTGGAACGAATGAACCGTGACTTAAAGCAATCATTGACAGCTCGAGTTATAGGCACTGGCAGAAACTGGCTGGCCCATCTCAATGGCGTGCAGCGTGCTCTTAATAATCTCCTTAGAAGGTCTCTGGGTGGGTGGACCCATACAAAATGCTCTTTGGTATCAAGATGTATGTCCTGGACCTTGACGGTCTAGACTGCGTGGCCCAAGCCACAACCTTTGACGTAGATGAACATTGCAATGTTTTACAGGATCTACAAAAGACCAGAGACAGTCTTGCAAAGGAACATTTGCCCTCCACACCGGATGATGCGTTGCAGATCCCGGTAGTTGGCTGGCTACCCCGGGTAGGAGAACTGGTTCAAGAGAAGATCGATAACAAGAAAGAATTTGGTCCCTCCTATCGAGCTCCGGTTCCTGTCCTTGGCGTGAAGGGCACAAGAACAGTCATTTTACCACCACTTCCAGGTTGTAAAGAAAACAGGTTTATCTCTATTGACAATGTCGAGCTACACAGAGTGGCCGATTCTTCTTAGTATGACACAGGCGGTCTCCTGTCCTTCAATTGTGAGAAATTCTGTTTTGGCCACTGCCTCTAATCCTGAGCCTGAGGTGGCCATCGAGATGCCTACGATTTCTAGTCCTTTATTAAGTACTTTGCCTGGTGATAACGTGGATGAACTTGATTACACTTACCCAACTGACTTATCGATGCCTGATTTGCAGACTCGTTTGGCCACAGAATCCAGATTTTCTTTTGACAATGTTTCTCATAACTCAAAAAAGCCCTCACGTTTTGCAATTTATGCCAGTTTATTTAAAAAAAAAAATTGTATTCCCCCTTGGACATATATTTGGCTGGTACTTTTTTCAATTTATCTTTTTATGTCAATTGGTTTTGTGTTTTATTTTTTTTGAATCGTCAATGGACACTATGTCGAGGAAAGAACATGCATTCGAAATCTAAATGGAACTTTGGCACCCCTTTCCTCTTCGCATTCAGCACACAAACTGAAGAGAGACTTGACTTTTGTGAACATCACTGCTTGGCCTGTCCTTGATGGGATTGTGTGGGATGCGGTTACATTTCAAATCCATGGCCCTACTGAGGTTGTTAATGTCCCTAATGTGCTCAGGGTAAACATGGGGGATGTAGTAAAACAAAACATGCGTTCTGATGATTGGGATGTTCAGGCCGTAGAGGCATTGTTTTCTGATTTGAAATAATATGCTGCCTTTGATGCTGAAGACTTGTACTTAGAATCTGCTAATTATGATGAATTATTTTGCTTCCAACATTTTGGCAACCATTATCTGCATAAAAGTAATTCCAGAAGGAGTGCTGTAAATGATACACAATGGGAGCATTGCCGGGCTCCTTTACAAGGCAGTTCGAGTACTTTTTTGAAGAAGTAGACATATTTTACCGACTTTAATCAGTCCAATCCTGCGTCTTTTTATTTTAAAATGACAGAGAAGTCCATTTCCAAGGTTAGACTTACCGATACTAAGTTATTGTACTGGAAGTCCTTTCTAGACAAACTGGCTGTTGACGGCTATGAGTTATGGAAGGAAATAATTGATCTTATCTTGGCCCAATTTAGCCTGTGTTTTGAAAGGTACTCCAGTTCCCGCAATCATCCCCACTTTCACATTACTGGCAAACAGCAGTTATTTACTTTTAAATAATGACGATTTTTGTGGGTTAATTAGCGGTATTGCTTATGTGGTCACTGTATCTGAACGTGTAGTGTGTTGCAAAACGGTTCTGTATCCTCCTCCGCATGGGAATTCGGATGTTTCCATCTGGCCGCGGATACCAACCTTGACGGCAGAGTTCAATGGAATGAGTAGAATAAGAGCCCTTTTGTCTCAAAAAGAAGTGGCCCTGAGTTCGGCTCGTGAAACATTTGTCCTTCACGTCGCCAACACCCGCACAGAGGTGCAGGCGCTATTAAATACTGACTTGCCATTGCATTTCAGCGAGCTGATTCATTCAATCTTTAACGCGTCCTCCACTTCTGGCCTCGCTCACTTTTTTAAAATAGTTAGCAGTGGTCTTGTGACTTCCTTTGAAAAAATATTTGGAGTCATTCCTGCTTTCTTCCATTCGATATTTTCAAGCTTATTTGGTGGCTTTCCTGTTTTGCTGGCGCTGGCTGCAGGCGTTCTGGTGATATTTTGTTTTATTAAAAATGGATGCCCTTCCTGTGTTTCACGACGCGCAGCCCCACCTTGCACTGTTTTGCAACAGGATGCTTGATTACTATGGCACGCTGCCGCTTGCCACCTTAGGCGCAGCATATGAATTATCGTTTTGATCTTCCTATTTCACATGTGTCCAGCCTGTGTTTCATTGCCTGAGCTGCGATTTCGAGTTGTGCCTTGATTTGTGTCTCTGCAAGACGGTGTCTCCTAACGTGGATTATAATCGACTGATGAGTCCCATAATTACTCACGAGTTGGTTTGTTCTGGCGAAAGGATTATGGCCTTGGCAGCGATGCATGGACTAATGGGTCATAGGAACATACTCGCAGCGGCGCAAGATTTCTTGGCACACAGCTTTATTGAAAACCCACTGAGTTGTCCTCTGATGGTGATAGAGGCTCCGGTACTTGAAGAGCACGTATGTTCTTTACCGCTATTAAATTGGATTGCTGAACTGTTTTCGGATGATGACAGTGACTTCCTGTTGGAGGCTGTTGTTGCATATTTTGCATATTCAGTCCTGTCCTAAAGGCTTTCAATGCTTTTGATGACATACCGTTGTTTTTTACACAATCTTTTGAAAATTATGGGAAAATTTTTCATCACCCAGACCTATTGACTTGAGTAAAAGTGAACAGTAAATTGGCAAGTTGAAATATTTTTAAATTGACTGATAAAAACGTTTTTTATACCGATTTTTGAGTTTGAACTGGCTCATCGTTCTTGAACTCTGCTTTCTGGATGTGCCCCTTATCTTATCTTATCTTATCCGTGCTCGCATCATGGGGGGATGTCATATAGATACTTGTACCTATATACTGTGTTAAGTTAGCATGAGCTTATTAAATGTTTAAACGCCATTTTTCCTTTTGCTGCTTCTGCACATGACACATAATTGTTGTTTTAGCTTTCAGCCTAGTAGAGCGTTGTGATTTACTCGAGAATAATATGTTATTGCTCTGATATCAGCTTTGCTTGGTAAACTGTGTCTATACAGTGAGTGCTGGAACATTCAAGGATAACTCGACACAGTGTTGTTGTGAGGTCTGATCTTCGCACCTTCCTAGACATAACATACATGCAAGTGGCCAAGTTCTGGCTTTAGGCACGATTAATATTGCGCCACACAGAGCACACGACACACACTTGATGGTGCTTCGCATGCAGAGAGCTGGTGGAAGATGATGTGATCCATTACCACTAGGACCTTGAGGTATGGGGCCGCCCTGCTAAAACCCAAAGAGACCTTCTTAGATATAATATAATATACTAGATAGGGAGGGTGAGAATTAGGTGTTGTTAACCCCTATTCATTTCAGCATTTTAGCATGCTGTCACCTTTTGCATTCTATGGACTAGTAACTATGCTGATAACTTTGCTTCTTATAATATGTTTGCTTGTATTATCTAAGATACTGCGTTTGAGAACACTGCATTAGTAAATAAATATTTCAAATGTGCACGCGTCCTCATTTACTCCACGTTCTGGTTTGAAATGATTGTATAACGAAAGAGTGATCATGTGTTCCACGTGACTTGAGGTATTCTAAGTTCATGTTCTGGTTTATCTAAACATTGGAAGTTCGTAAGGACCAATGAGACACTGTAGCTAGCTCTGTAAGGGGATTTTGGGTACTGAGGTGAGTTTTGGGACACCCTAATTCACTGATGGTTCCAAATCTCTATGCACAGTTCTGTAGGAGAACGGAATCCCTGCTACAGGATGTGGGGTATGGTCCGGGTCAACCATGTGAGTAATGCGCTCAAGGTACTCAAGGGTGCATGGGATAGCTATCTACTTGACTCAGATAATGAGGACCCACTACAGCAATAACCCATTAGGGCATCTCCTCTTTATGAAAAATCTACCTGTCATGCAGTAAGCCTAAGGATGCATCACACATGGTTTAATCATGGCTGAAGTGCAAGAGGATTTAAATTGTTCATGCCAAATACAATGTAAAGGAAAAAGACTGAACAGAAAACCCTATTCATATATGGAACAACATGTAAAGTGGAGCAAACATTAAAAGCTGCTCCAAAAATCAACTTCAAACTGGTGTCCTTTCCTGCATATTCGATGGGAGTCTGTACTGCTTAAAAGAAAAACATTAATCAGGGCACCATAGAGAGCTCTCTTTTAAGATAATGAAAGCTTGGGGAGAGAATGTAGCCTAACTGCTAGGCGGTCGATCTCTTTTCTAGGAAACCGGATTGGAGTCTCAGCAATGACGCTCAACATTCTGTGATTCTGGGGAAACCAATTAATCTCCCTGTGCCTACAAAAATGTATGTGCCCTTGTATAATGCAAATGGCTATCAGCTGTCATCAGCCAGGATAGCTCGACTCCAGTGGTGTGGAGAGCACGGGACTCACTTTTGAGCATACCCGTCCCACTCGGGGTGACAAATGCAAAAACAACAGTTGATGGACAGAATGCAGAACAATGTCATACATTCACCACAGTACAGAGATCTGGCCCTAAATCCATCGTTTTTTTGCACTCCACACCACCCCAGTTCAGACATGGCCATATGCAAATAAGCCTTGACCCTGTGCCTCATGGGAACGGTCCAGCCCGAACTGCCAAGCCATATCTTCCCTAGACCAGAATAAAGCATCCTAGGACCGGTTTCTGGCTATCAGCCGTCATCAGCCAGGATAGCTTGACTCCAGTAGTGCGAAGAGCACGGGACTCACGTCCGAGCATACCCGTCCCACTCGGGGTGACAAATGCAAAAACAAGTTGATGGACAAAATGCAGAACAATGTCATACATTCACCCCAGTACAGAGATCTGGGCCTAAATCCATCGTTTTTTTGCACTCCACACCACCCCAGTTCAGACATCGCCATATGCAAATCAGCCTTGACCCTGTGCCTCATGGGAGCAGTCCAGCCCGAACTGCCAAGCCATATCTTCCCTGGACCAGAATAAAGCATCCTAGGACCGGTTTCTGGCTATCAGACATCATCAGCCAGGATAGCTTGACTCCAGTGGTGTGGAGAGCACAGGACTCATGTCTGAGCATACCCGTCCCACTCGGGGTGACAAATGCAAAAACAACATTCTGATGTGGAGGCTCTCAGGTTCCGTGACGGTTTACGGGCAGTGGCCAATTGGATGAACTCTAACTGTCTCCAGTTGAATACTAAGAAGACAGAGGTCATGGTGGTTGGCAAGCAGGCGGGGCTGTGGGGTGACAACTGGTGGCCTTCTGAACTGGGTATGACCCCCTCTCCAGTATCGGAGATAAAAAATCTTGGGGTCTGGCTTGATCCGACACTCAGCTTTATCTGCCACACCAAGAGGGTGGCGGCCTCTTGTTATGGCATTATTAGAGGACTTAGGCCTATACTTAAATTCTTTGATGCCCCCACCAGACAGCTGGTGGTTCAGGCATCAGTGCTGTCCTGGCTGGACTATGCCAGCTCGCTCTTGGCTGGGATAAACCAGTCCGAACTCACCCGGCTGCAGCGAGTGCAAAATGCTGCAGCCAGAGTAATGGTAGGTCTGCCTAGACGGTGCTCGGTTTCAAAAACGCTGCACTCGCTTCATTGGCTCCCCGTAAATCAGAGGATTAAATTCAAGGTTCTATGCCTGGCATTTAAAATCCTCAAGGGTACGGCTCCCCAAATTCTGGCGACTCTTTTAACACCTTATGTTCCCCTGCGAACCTTGAGATCTCTGGGCCAGAATCTGGTGGTGGTTCCACGCATCAGGCTGAGTAGAACTGGCGGCCGCTCCTTTCGAGTGTTAGCAGCGAAGTGGTGGAATCTTCTTCCCTCTGAGATCCGGGTAATTGATGACCTTCTTCAGTTTAGGCGCGCCATCAAAACCTTCTTGTTTGTTTAATCATTGGCTGTTTCCTGTGCCTCTCTTTTCCAGTGTTGTTGTTGTGTTTGCCTTCTCATAGCGCCAGGACGCCCCTTCGCTGGGGCAGCTGTGCGCTGTATAAATAAAAATAACATAACATAACAGTTGATGGACAGAATGCAGAACAATGTCATACATTCACCCCAGTACAGAGACCTGAGCCTGAATCCATCGTTTTTTTGCACTCCACACCACCCCAGTTCAGACATGGCTATATGCAAATCAGCCTTGACCCTGTGCCTCATGGGAACAGTCCAGCCCGAACTGCCAGTCCATATCTTCCCTGGACCAGAATAAAGCATCCTAGGAACGGTTTCCGGCTATTTGCCCTTTGTGGGAACGGTATGCCCAGACGTGGGTCCCGTGTTCACTACCCCACTGGAGCCAAGCTATCCTGGCTGATGACGGCTGATAGCCAGAAACCGATCATAGGATGCTTGATTTCAGTCCAGGGAAGACATGGCTTTGCATTTCGGGCTGGACTGTTCCCATGAGGCACAGAGTCAAGACTGATTTGCATATGGCCATGTCTGAACTGGCTTGGCGTGGTGAGCAAAATAATGATGGATTAAACCCAGATCTGTGACTGGGGTCGAATGTTTTGCCAATGTGCAACATTCCGTCCATCACCTTGTGTGTTTTGCTGTTTGCCCTATGTGGGAAGGGTATGCCTAGACGTGGGTCCCGTGCTCACTACCCCACTGGAGTCAAGCTATCCTGGCTGATGACGGCTGAAAACCAGAAACCGGTCCTAGGATGCTTGATTCTGGTCCAGGGAAGACATGACTTTGCAGTTCGGGCTGGACTGTTCCCATGAGGCACAGGGTCAAGACTGATTTGTATATGGCCATGTCTGAACTGAGGTGGCGTGGTGAGCAAAATAATGATGAATTAAACCCAGATCTGTGACTGGGTTGAATGTTTTGCCAATGTGCAACATTCCGTCCATCACCTTGTGTGTTTTAATGCAATGGTTGCCAAGTTTGCTCTATCTAAAACTATGGGGAAAAAAAGAAAAAAGCAAATGAGTAGATGCAGCAGGCAAAAGAGATGCAATTCAAAATGAGTCACAATGGTGCAGCCCCTTCGTGGTGCATCAGTAACTCCCAAGAACTCACAAGAACTGATCATCATGTATGACCATTTACAGCATCTTACTGGTAAATTAAGAAGAGAGGAAAATAGATTGTCACTGAGAGAACTTTAATTTACAATGTATGTGAATAAATCCTTGGAAGGTGGAGGATGGATATTATGTAATTTTGATTTTGCAGTGGAAGTCATATAAAGCTGTCATAATCTGTTCGGCAGTAGAGTAATGTGTTCCTTCTTAACGATCACAATGAAGAAAGCCACTCAGTGTGCCTGCATTTCCAGTGTAGACTAAATATCGATAACTGTTATCATTGGTGGTTTTAGTATGCCAAAAGGTGATGGGAGGATGCTTGCAATACATCTAACCACTGGCAATTGCTAAGGGTAGTATTCCAGACCATCAATCCTTTTGACAACCATCCCACCTCAGTTTGGACCCAGCTGTATGCAAAGCAGTCTGATTTCTGTTTCAATGGTAACACACCAGCTCAAACTGCCAAACCAGGTTCTCTCTGTACCTGAACCAAAGCAACCCAATACCAGTTTCGCCCTGATTGGGATTCTGCAGTTGGATGTAGCTTGGTTCCAGTGGCACAGTGAGTAGGGGACCTACATCTGGGCATACCCTTGGCCACTTAGGGCATTACATCAAACACAAAAAAGGTGATATGAGGATGCTTGTAATAAGTCTAACCACTGGCAATCGCTCATGATAGCATTATAACCATCGTTCTTTTGCCCATCATGCCAGATTAGACTCAGCCATGTGCAAATCAGTCTTGGTCTTTAGTAGAGGTGGACTGTTTCCAAGAAGAGCTGGTTCAAGGCCGATTTTCCAATGGCTGGGTCCAAACTGAGGTGGCATGGTGAGCACAGGAATGATGGGTTGGGATGTCAATAAGAGAGATTGCCAAGAGTTAAGATTTTTGCAATCATTCCTCCCATCACTTTTCGTGAGTATGAGGTTTAATATGCCTCTGTTGAATTAAAAGGCAAGTTGGAGATAGCATCAGGTGTGTATACGGATATCAGCACAAATTGTGGCATTTATAGTACATCTGGGATAGCAAGCAAGAAGGAGGAAGTACTCTTTTTAGAACAATAAGTGCAAAGCTCTACCAGTTCAGAGTTGCATCTTTCTGCATAAAATCTACTCTAATAGTATTTATCAATTGCCTTGATGTAGTAGCACCTCTCCTTTTCTGACAAGGAGTCCATGTTTATTATTATCTAGGTGATTAGCTAACAAAGGGGTTGTCAGTGCAACAGTGCCTCTTTCAAACACAAGCAACAGAAACTGTTTCACTGACTAGGGTTGGCCATCAAGCCAAAATTTCCATTTTTTGCTACTGCCAGAATGTGAGTTGGTGTTATAACTGGCATCCTTAGGGTGGTCTTACCCCAGACCTTTTTCCTTTTTGCTCCACGTTTTGCTGATACTTTTTTTTGGCCTTAGGACTCTGTGCACTCTACCACTGCTAACCAGTGCTAAAGTGCATATGATTCTCCCCTAAACATAATGACATTGGTTTATACCTGATTGGAATATTTCATGTACCGCTTAGTCCCCTGTAAAGTGGTATATCTGATATCCAGGGCCTGTACTTCAAATGCAACATCAATATAAGAAACCTATCAAACCTGATTCAGGCCTGCCACTGCAGTGCATGTGTGTGCAGTTTACTGCTACTTCGACTTCGCATTTAAAACTAGAATACCTGGGGTCTCCCCCAGTGGTGGGACATTTTCCTTGCGGGTCATGTAGCGTGTGTCATCTAACGACCACTTCAAAAAGTTTAAAGCTGGAACAAGGACAAACATGGACCCAAAGGTCACATACAAACTGTAACACCTCTCACGTGATCTATTTAATCACCTGTCCATGTAAACTCAAATATGTGGGGATGACTGCACGAAAAGTAAAACAACGAAATGGTGAACATCGTAGCAGTGTCCGGTGCAAAAAGAACAACACAAAATTGACTGACCATTTTCTCCAACAGCAACATAATACTAATGATTTACAGTGGACGGTGATAGAGCATCTGCCGCCAAGTACCTCCACTAAAGAATCGCTCAATGAGAAAGAACAAGGATAGATTTATCGGATGTCCACTCACCTTTTAGGATTAAACGATAATATCCCGTGGGGCACGGTTCTGAAACGTTAAGATTGTCAGTAGGGTGACTCTTGAAATGCGCTCTAAAGAAACTCAGATAACGAAACCTAAAAATGTTCTTCTATTACAGACTGAACTGTATATAATGAATAACAGAACTTTGCAACCTAGAGCAAATAGGATAGTTTATCTAATGACCCTTACAAAATTTCTTTTACACAACTGAATTAGTCATTAAAAATGGCAAAGTCTATCGAAAGCTAGAGCATATGTGGGCATCAATCTTTATTTACAATATTGACTCACTATTACGTACTTACAAATGAACATCCAAACATATATACATTGAGGGAATATGTAAATTGAATTAACACTTGGAGCTACTGGAAACTAATGAAACAATGACCATAGTTCCTTTTTCTCTTTTTAGTGTTATAGTAAGTATGGGTACTTTTGATATTCAGCGTTCCCCGTTCTACCATCAAAAAGGTACTAACAGGCTCCATATAAATGTGGGTTTCATTTTATATTTTATACATATATATATATATATATATATATATATATATATATATATATATATATATATATATATATATATATATATATAATCCAAACAAACGATCCCGAACCTCCAACCAGTGGCGAACAGAGACCAGTGAATCCAGAAGTTAAGGCAAGATGTTTTATTTTCAAGCACCAATCTTCAAATGCATACAGCGGACTGACGCGTTTCGGGCAGATGCCCTTGATCACATTGAAATGCATGTTAAAAAGCCTGATTTATATACGTTGTGAAATACACCATGTGATTAATAGAAGTAAACAAAATACTGCAGGGTCAACTGGGATACTTCATATAAATGTTAAAAACATTTCATTACAGTTGTTTAAATATTGCAAAATGGTTCCACAACTTATCACGTAGATAAATATATTTACAAATGGCAAATAATATCTGCATAAATGCATTGTATCTATTCGACTTGAGTGGGCTCATCAATTCCCATATGTATTGGTCAGAGAACATTGAAGTCTAGCAGCAAAAAATGTACTGTGCAAATTACTGCGTTATGTAAACAATATATGTAAAGTGCAACGTGCAAATGTGCAAATCACTGCATTGAGCCAATAGTTTATACAAAGTGCAACGTGCAAAGATGGTCCGGCATGTGTTAAAAAGTACCAAATAAATACCTAAAAAACACATTGAAATATCAAAATTTCTAAAAAAGCCGTTATTTCCATATTCTGAAATGTGCAAAATATCGCAATGTAAACCATTATTATATGCTATGTCTCTGGATTGAAACCTCAAACTCTGTTATGTTACTCAGTCTATATTAGTATGCATAAATTGCTTGGGGACATCTTATATAGATGGCAGCCCCTTCATGTTTATAGGCCCGAACAAAAATAGAAGGACCACCAGATATTAAAGATAAAGTAATGCCGTGAAACCAACAACAAAGAAATTCTAGAAGATAGTTCCCATAGACCCTGTTAATGTAAAGTGTGCCCCTACAGTTGGATTTAATAAACCAAATCTGTACCACCATATAGAAATAAAGTAAATGTGTATGTATCCATCCCTAGGTGTAAAACAAAAATTATTTTCCTTTACAAATACAAAATAGATAAGGAAAAACAAAAAAAACAGCATAGATCATTTCAATTAGTAATGTCAATTCGTAGTGCGACATCAGATGTTAAAGGCATAGACTCAAGGAGAGACATCACCACAGCATATACCTCGAGATCTACAAGTCATATCAGATAACTTCCCTTCCATATTCAATATAGGGCCCTATAGGAAATGGTACAAATCTTCTGTTGTATTAAGCCCATTCGGGACCTTACTGTCCAGTTCTAATATAGTTTTAGATTCCAGTTGGCGTAATCTTTTATCCCTGTCGCCGCCTCTACGCATTTTTGGTACTGCGGTGAGTACATAGTATGAAAGACATTCAAGATTGTTGCCATGTACACTTTTAAAATGTCTTGCGACAGGGTAAGAACTGTCATTATTAACAATTGCCCGGAGATGCTGCAATATTCGGGCGTGCACCTGTAGCCTTGTACTCCCAACATATCTCAGGCCACAGGTGCACCCCAGAACATATACAGCATACTCCGTCTTGCAATTGTAGTTGTCCCTGATGGCCACAGGAATGGTACTGAAGGGGGTGCTGTAATGAGTCGTATTAATGCCGAACTTGCAAGCTCTGCAGCTCGAGCATTTGTAAAACCCCGGCCGGGGTTTGAACCAAGATGTGCTTTTAGGGAGCTCAGGGAAGGAATTGGATATTAGGGTCCGCATGGAAGGACCTCTACGGAATGCAACATTAGGATTGTTGGGAAGCTGGGGTGCCAGCACTCCGTCTGTTTTCAGAATGGGCCAACTCTTGGTTAGAATCGCCCTGATCTTTCTTTCCTGACAACTAAATGCTGTGATGAACCTGATGTTACATTCAGCTGATTCTGTGTTTGCGGGGGGCTTCTTGAGAAACAGAGATTCTCTAGATTTTTGTTTTGTTTTGTTTATCGCCATATTGAGGATTTTGTCATTGTATCCTCTGGCTTTAAATCTAGTTACTGCATCAGCAGTGCATTTCTCAAACTCCTCCTCACTGCTACAGATACGTTTTAGACGAAGTAATTCGCCATAGGGTATATTATCTATGACGTGGCGCGGATGGGAACTACTTGCATGTAGCGTTGAGTTCCCAGCTGTTTCCTTTCTGTGGAGGGTAGTAGATAATTGATTGTTACTGGCCGAGACTCTAACATCTAAAAAATCTACAAAGTCTTTGCTGATGTTTGATGTAAACTTTAAATTTACAGAATTAGTATTAAGACTTGTGATGAATGCTCTGGCACTTTCTTCATCCCCTCTCCAGATTAAAAACACATCGTCTATAAAACGAACCCATAAAGTGACATGTTCCAAAAATGTTTGAAAGTGCTCCCCCATGAGGACCCACCTCTCCCACCAGCCTACGTGTAAACACGCATAGCTGGGGGAAAAGCAGGCCCCCATGGCAACACCTCTCTTCTGTAGGTAAACATCCTTGCCAAAGATAAAGTAATTGTGGTGGAGACACCACTTAACACATTCCAAGATCATCTTATTGTGATTGTAACAATGGAGAGGTCGTGTGCCCAAAAAGTATTCTAAAGCCCTTAGACCTGCTTGGTGTTCTATGCTCGTATAAAGAGCTTCTATATCCAAAGTTATAAGAAGCAGATTTGTTGACCATGGAATGTCCTTGATTTTTGATAAAAAATCACCAGTATCCTTGATAAAAGTGGGTAGCTTTATCACCAGTTCCTGTAGGAAATAGTCAATGAATTGCGCCAAGTGTTCTCCCATACTTCCAATGGCAGAGATTATTGGTCTGCCCGGCGTTGGTAGTACACCTTTGTGTACTTTGGGTATTAAATAAAATCTAGGCATGATGGGTTGCTCGACGTTTAGGAATTTGAATTCCTGCATGGATATTAGTCCGTCTCTTTTAAATTTATGTAGCATCTTCTTGAGGGAATCTTTTGCCAGCTCATACTGTTTTGTACTCGAAATCTGGTAACAGGTAGTATCTGATAATTGTCTGTTTGCCTCCTTAATATATTCTGCTTGAGGCCAGATTACTATATTTCCCCCTTTGTCAGAGCTACACACAATGTTCTTATGATCATTCCTAAGTTTTGAGACAAGGGCCCAATATTGCTTTTCTTTAAGACTTTTTATCCTTTTTCGATGTTTCACTTGGTGGTAAAGCTTTTTCAAATCAGATACAACCACTTCATGAAAGGAATCGATGGAGTCCTTTGGCATCATTGGCATGAATTTTGACCCAGGTTTAAATGGGCTCATGCCTGAACCGGATTGTGGGATGTCAGCTGCCACGAGTTCTTCTTGTGTGGTCAGATTGTAATCATTTTGGCTGTTGTCACTGCCCAATTGTTGCACAGTTAGTAAAGTTCTAATATCCCTAGCTTGAAGGGCGCTGGTGGACGGTTCTGTGGTCGTTACTCCACTGTTTTCGAGACCATCCTTAATGTTAAAGAATTTGCGCAGCTTTAGTTTGCGAATAAACTTGAAAATGTCTATTCTGGTAGAAGCATAGTCAAAGTCTGTCAATGGACAATGTGATAAACCTAGGCTAAGTAGCTGTTCTTCAGCTGCAGTAAGAGTCAGCGTCGAAAGATTGACAATTGTTTTGTCTTCTAGTTCTTTTTGCGCCAGTATTGATTTTTCTTTTTGGATTTTTTGTTGTTGTTTCCACTTGTGTTTGCGCCGGCGCTCCTTGCGTCTTCTGTTGATTCTGGCCCTTTTGATTGCTGTTGCTGTCGACGATTCGAAGGGCGCAGAGTTTGAAGGCGCGCGCTCACTAAAAAATCCACTTCTTCGCCCAGGTTGAGCACCATTTGTGGGCCTTCTGTGCCCATATTGGTTGAACTGCTCTCATCAGAATATATGCTACTATTAACTGAGTCTGTGTCGCTATTGCCGGGGGCGGCCTCCCCAAGGGTATTTTGCTGAATGCCCGCTGGACCAGTTGATTTGCTTGGGGGCGCAAGTTTTTGATTCATTTTAATTTGTTTTGCACTTTCAAACTTACGAGCAAAAGTATAGATCTTTCCTTGCTCATAGTCATTTTTATCACGGGCGAATTTGTAGGCTTTGCGCGCTTTGATCTTTTCTTCATGATGCTTTAATCGTTCAAGTATTGCTTTTCTTTTTATATATATTAAAAAAACGTGTGGTAAGGTTAATACAGTTTCTTTCATCAACAAACTGCAATAATAGCCTAGACGGGTTCACGTACTTTTTGTGAGCCTTTTTCCACTAATAACGTTTTTTCGACTAATGAAACCTCATTCCGTTTGTTTTGTATGAACAAAAAAGCAGCGTTCTAGCTATTACGGCGTCTTGCTAAAGCCATGCCCCCACACATGCATCACACGTCACACGTGATGATGCGACCAGGGAACACCTTTTGAGCCCGGAAGCTACGAGACACTTCAACATTCGGACTGGGGAGAATATCCATAGGTACGCTGCCTGGAACTAGACGAGCAGGGAAGTAAGTAAATGGGCGATCGCATTTCGGAGACCTTAATGCTGAGATTGTTTCTTACAGTCTTTCTGAACGCCCTTTTCTTACTTTATCCTAGATGCCCATACGTCTGTTCCCACTCCCTACAGGCTCCATGACACACTTAACTAAGTGATTTTACGTAAGTCCTAGGTTTTCCTCCATGTTGTAAATGAAATTGTAACATTGTTACCGGAAATTGCAACTTCCCATTTCACCTATGGGGAGTTCATATCTGAGATCGAACCAGCTCAAGCTGTCCCATTTCAGGTGACATGTTGAACTCCGTTTTTTGTGTGAGCTTTATATATTGAAATGCCTCAAATGTGCAAAAGGACTAATATTTCCTCCATCTTTGAGCAGCCGGGTAAAAAGAAAACTCCTCTATTTTAGACACATAAGCTTAACAAATTGGTTTTGCCTTTTAGAGGGGCCGTCGTCGCTCTAGGGAGCCCACAAAGAGAAGCACTCCCATATTCAACTCTAGGTAGTACTAGAGCTTGAACTGCTAGTTTGAAGTCATTTGCAGGGAGGTAGGGTTTTAGTCTTCTCAGGGTGTTATTCTGAATGTTTGCTCCTTTTGTTGCGCTGCTAACATGTTTCTGCATGTTTAGATTTTTATCGAGAGTTACTCTCAGTCGATAATAAGATGTTGGCAGTTGAGTGCTGTGAGGTGTTTCAGCCAATCAAGGATGATGGTCGATTGGTTGGGGTAGCGATAAGGAGTTATTCAGTTTTGAGGGTGTTTAGTTTCAGAGAATTTTCAGCCAGCCAGGTTTGAGTTTTTTGTAGCGTTATGGTGAGAGATTTGATGTCCTCTAGTGAATGGATTTTTAGGTATATTTGTGTTTCGTCAGCGTACATGTGATTTTGGACATTAGAGGAGCTGAGGATGTCGGTGAGCGGTTCCATGAATAAGTTGAAGAGTGTAGGAGAGAGGGAAGATCCTTGCTGGACTCCTAAAGTGACTGGGTCAGGATTGGACACGGATTTATTAACCGTCAAGCTTTGTGATCTATTTTGAAGGAATGAGGAGAACCAGTTTAGAACTGATCCAGATAGTCTCATTCTGTGCTTCAGGAGATATAGTAAGTTGTCCTGTTTGACGGTGTCAAAAGCTGAGGATAGGTCAAGCAAGATTAGCAGACAGGCTTCATTTTGATCGATGATTTTTAGAGTGTCATCTATTATGTGGGTCATGGCTGTTTTAATATTGTGCCCTGTGCGGAAGCTGGATTGGTATTGATTAAGCAGGTTGAAATGGTCAATGTATTTGCTAAGCTGTGTGTGAACACATTTTTCCAATAGTTTGTCCAGAGTAGGAATGTTGGATACTGGGAGGTAGTTATTTAAGTCTGAAGGGTCGGACTTTGGCTTCGTCAAGATGGGGATACTTGCCCTGGGATTATTCCGTGCAGCAGAGAGGTATTTATAATCTTGGCCCATAGAGGCAGTAACAGTGAAATGAAGTATTTTATGGGATTTGCTGGAAGGGGGTCTGTAAAGTGGTTGGAGGAGTTCAGGGATGTGAGCATTTTTGATTAGGCTTCTTCACTGTATGTAGTGAAAGAGGACCATGAGTCATTGTTTTTGAGATTAAACTTAGGGGAGCATATACATTAGGCTCCTGGAGGAGGGGATGAAATGTCCATGTGAATGTCAGAATGGGTTGTTAAGTCAATGAGCAGGTTTGATTTTATGTTGTCTGTCTTCAACATGAAGAAGTAGGCAAATTCTTCACAATTGGATAGTGAGTCTGGGAGGTTTCGGGGGGGGTGAGGTACGCCCTTAGATTGTGTTTTGATTAGTTCAAATAGTTTTTTGGGATGGTTCTTGGCTTGGTCTAATTGATTACTGAAAATGATTGCTTTTGATTGTCTGATATTTCTGTAATAGGAGTTTCTTGTGGTTCTTAGCAACTTGAGGTAATCTGAAGAAGGCGCTGACCTCCATTGTTGTTCGATTAATCTTAGGAATCTTCTGTCCTCATTAAGTTTGCCATTGTACCATGGTTTAGAATCTTTTGTAGAGGTTGTTTTCAATAGCAAGGGAGAAACTTTGTCTAGAACCTTGTTTATGGAGCAGAAGTAGTGATCGGTCAGATCTTGCACATCGGATAGATCTTTGGGGGGAAACAGGATGTTAGGGCTGCAGTTTGTGACTAGATCTGCACCGACATTTTTTCGGTTTCACTTTCATATTTTGGGTCTTGTGGGTTGGGCAGAGCGAGTTTTTACTGACTAATTGAGGAAGAAAGTGATGATGTGGTTGTCAGACCAATCACAGGGGAGGATAGTTTGCAACTGAATGGCTTCAGCCTTGGAGATGACTAGGTCTAGATTTGAGCCTTTATCATGTGTGGGGCCATTGCAGATATGGGTGAGGTTGAGGTCTGAGAGAAAAGTTTTGAGGCTAATGACTGCAGAATCATTAAGGTCATTCCAATGGAGGTTGAGGTCTCCGAAGAATATTTGCATATTTTATTGTCCAGAATTTGTAGATACAATATCCATGAGATGTTCAATAAAGGTGAGGTTGTCCCCTGAGGGGTGGTAAAATGTGTGCAGTGAGCACAATGGTTTGTTATTATTCATGATGTCTAGGCACAGGTATTCACAAGATGATAGGACTGGTGAGTGGGAGCAGTTCACTGAGAGATTGTTCGTATGTATGCAAGCGATACCGTCGAAATGGCCTATCAGTTCTGTCTAGTCTGGTGATGTTATAGTTTGGGGGTACCAATATGTCTAGGATGGGCGTAGATGATGCATTTAACCATATTTCGGTCAGAATTAGTAAGTCAGGTTCATGAATGAGTATGAGGTCAGATATGTTAGCTGCATGTCTTGGGTCCGATCTACAGTTTAGCAGTACACATTTAAGATGTGACTTGATGGAATTTGGGTTGAGCTCTTGTGTGAGGGGGACTCGCGTCCGTTTTTTTTCAATTTAACATTAGTATTTTAGAAATGCCTCTTTTAGAATGTGGACATCTCTCTGCACTTACTGCTGTGTGTGCCTGACAGCATATCTCAATACACATCTGGGGTGGGTGACAGCTACACTTTGTGCATTTGATCTAGACAGCCACAACACATGAAGGATAGGTGTGTCTGAGTACCCATCTACATACATCTGTATTCTGATGGCCTTGCCTGGGCAGGATGGAAGAGAGGGGCTAACACTTCCAGTGAATAGGCTGTGTCTAGTCCCCACAAAGGACTAATTACCACCACAGATAGCCTGGCAGACAGGACTACGTTTAAAGGGGTCCTTGTGCACTTCAGGGAGTTGCTTTGAAGTCACCCCACCACATCAAAGACACGTGTGGTTATAAGTGATGGGTCTCTGGCCCCATCAAACCAGACACTTCAAGATCAGAGCTAAACCTTTGTCACAAGGACTGCTGTGCTGCCTAAAGGACACATGTTTGGTCTGAAGTCTTAGAAGGCCTGCTTTTCACTTGTGTTGACATGCTGCCTGCTGCTCCCAAAATCTGCTGAAGGAGAGCTGGACTTTGTCTTACATCCCAGTGATCTCCTAGGGCTTGCTGGCTTGCCTCCTGTTTTCTGAAGGATCAGGGATACAAACGACTTCTTGCAATTCTACTGGTGCTGCTGGACTCTGCCATCTGTGAGTCCTACCCTTGCCTGGGGTGCACTCTCTAGTTCTGGACCTCAGTAGTGGGTTCTGCAGCTGTTTTGCTACATTATAATTGCCTTTGATGCCGATACAGTACCGATCCGAGACAGCCCTGCACGGCTCGACGATGACATGGGACCCGACAGTGAGGTTCCTTGATGATGCAACTCCCATCTGAGGTCACAACCACAAGGCTTGACTTCAAAGCATTGACACGACTGTATGAATCACTCATTGCCTTTCGACTCTAGCACCTGTCTTCAGAACTGATGCATAACCTTCTCTGTCTGAAGAAGATCAATTCAGTTTGTTGCTTGTGACCAGGAGAGGTACTTTATTCACTGGGGTCTGCGTGGTTCCTGTAGCCAGCCTGCACTTCCACGAGGTTGGCCCAAACTTTGACTTTGTCCTGGCCCAGTGCGATGTAAAGTAACCTTTTTGATAGGTCTACTTGCTTCTAAGAGCTTTACTGTCTTTATTCCCTTAAAATTCAATATCTCAACTTCTGTACATTGTTTTTCTTGTGTTTGGGTCTTGATTTGTTTATAAGATAATAATCTATTTTTATAAACCTGTGTGTAGTCTTTTTGTGGTGTATTCATTGTGTTACTGCGTGTTGCTCAAATACTTTACACATTGCCTCTTTAGATAAGTCCGACTGATCTATGCCAAACTACCAAAAGAAGAGAGCCAAACTACCAGAAGGAGAGCCTAGGTTATCTTTTACCGTGTACACAGCTTACTCTGACTAGAGATGTGGTTCCTGACTTGCCTTGGTGTATACCTCATTCAACCAGGAATCCCATTTTTAACAGTTGGCTCACATTTTTGCAACAATGGAAACATTTTAAAGACCGATTTTGGTTATCCAGACATCACAACCTCTTGCAATTAGGATGGTGATGAAGTTATTGGGCATTTTGGCTTCATGGATTGAGTACTCACTTGGGATCTCCATATTCTTTTAAACAGACTCTTGGGTGCAATCTTTGAGTCATTGCACTCATCCTCTCTAGAGATATCAACATGGAAGACAATATTTCTAGTGGCAATTACAATCTTGTGCAGAGTGAGCGTACTGCAAATGCTGACACTTAGAAGAACCTTTTATCCAAGTCCACAACAACAAAGTTATCTTATGCACACATGCACACAGTTATTTAAAAAGGTTTGGAAGATGTAACACATGATGTTCTGTGCCACCTATGCTGTTCCAAGCCATGTGAGTCAGGAGGTCCCAGAGCAGGAGATGCCAGAACGCATTGCTGAAGTGTTTACCCAAACAGCCGTGGCACAATGCTGCCAGAATGCTGCTTGTGCTGGTTCGGAGGCCTGTTTGATGTTTGTGCTGATGGCTGCCCTTATCCCTCATCTTCCCTCTCACTATCGCTGATTTATAGTATCTCCTGAGGACCCAATCAGCAGTGGAAGTCACTGGTGAGTCCGAGGGTGGACGATGCCATACGGATGCCACAACAGAAAGTGCCATCCCCTCAAAACTCACTTGCCCGAGTAACACAAGAGTAGTAACTAATTAAACAGAAATACATACAGTTGTGAGGTCTGATAGAAAGGGTCTTTTCTAACAGGGCTTTAAACTGGAGGATATTTTGAATCTGTTGATTTGAGCTTAGAAAGCAACAATTAATTTTCACCAGGCATAACAATGCTTAGAAACAACCCACTAACATTGACCAACAACTCGGCTTAGACCTTCATATCCAAACACACAAGAAGGTTACTGGGGAAATTGAACAAAAAAGGGAGAAAGAGGCCAAAATACATAGATTAAAAACAGTGACTCAAAAATTATTTCCTATAAAACCATCTCAGGCCCAGAAGGTAAATTGGAGGAAAGTACTCATCCGCTACAACCCCAGGTGGGAAAAAAAAATCAAGGCAGGATCCTACCCTGGACTCAATCACTGTACAACATCTATGCACTTCACTTTGTAATCAAAGTCAGCATCAAGAACCCGCCTGCCCTGCCACGCGCAACATTCAAAATTGAAAGAATAGCAGCCTTGAGAGAGGTAACACCAGTGGTAACACAAGTGGACCCATTATGAAACGTATGCTAATTTTTGCTTTAACATTTGCAGAGACACAAAATATTGTAAAATTCCCTCAATTTTCAGAATGCAAATGCAATCACACCATTACTCAATTCAGGATTGTTGAAAAAAGGGCTACCAGTGAAACACATGCTCCAGCAATGGAATTGATGGAACCAACATCATACTTTCGGAGAAGAAACTTCAATTTAAAGACCATCTTTTACTCCGAATATGAGTGAAGAGACAATACAGATTTATTAAATAGGGGCAATACTGTGAAACTACTAGCGGCCCATCAAGATCTTAGGCATTTAACATCAAGCAATGTTACTGCTGTCCAGTTTCATCCGGCACAAACCCAAGGCAAGAATGAAGCAACTATTGGTATGTGAATATCAGAGCAAGCAGTTACCCTAATATTTTCAAAATAGAAAGACTTTGCAGAGTGGGGAATCAGAGAATCTCAGTTGCTCCTACCTAATGAAGGCGCAACCACTCTTTGCAGCTATTTGAAAAACACTCCAGTGCAAAGCCCTAAAAAATCAACCTGTCGGATCACAGCAATTAAATGTTGATGGCTGCCTCTATTACTGTATCATGGAATAAATGATATAGATGCTGTGGTGAAATGAACAATGTTGATAACCTTGAAACAGTAGACCGAGATTGGATCCTAGCGGCTCTTCATGGCTGTAAAAACCATTGGCTAAGAACGCAGAAAAATGAGCACAAGCCATTTGTTCTAACTCACACTAACACTATTTCCATCATGTACTGATATTTAGCTATATCAAGAAAATTAACCGCATATCTAAAGACTGGATGTTATCTAATCACAAACGAATCTCTTTGCATCCAGGAATCCTGAAATGAGTGAAAATTCCCAAACGAGGGTTACCTCTAATCAGTGGTGGCTCGCCGAGGGAGTACTGTGGGCGGCGGGGTGGGGGAGGGGAAGGATGGGGGGTAGTAAACTCCGGCATACGACCTAACTGAGTTAAATAAATAAATAAAACAATTTACTTTGCGCGCATTGCAATGCCAACTCGGCGATGCAGCGCACGCAATGTAGATTGTTTTATTTATTTACTTAACTCCGTTAAACTGCATATGAGAGTTTACTACCCCCCACCCTGCCCCTCCCCCACCCCGCCTCACCGCCCACAGCACTTCCTCTGCGAGCCACCACTGCCTCTAATATTTTTTTTCTGCTGAAAAGTTTAAGAAAACGGGTCAGTCTATTTATCATACAACAACGATGGTAGTAGGAATCTCAAATCTAGACCTGAATGGACCTAACATGGTGTCACTAAGAATAGATAATTGGAGAGTTGTGATTTGCCACATTATTTTCCCTTTGATTATAATAAAAGCTCCCTATTTTGCGATTTTACAGATTTTTACAAATAAATACAGACAGAAAATCATTTATTTTCTTGTCTGTATTTATTTTTAAATGTGGATAAAAACGAAAATGTAGTGCTTTTTGAGTGATTCTAAATACACTTTGCCATCACTGCCAGGCCAATAACTGTGTGGATTGATTGGTAAGGGGGTTAAACAAGAAAGGAATTTTAGTAAAGAGGCTTAAACAGCAGTAGATAAGCACTAGGCTGACACTGAAATATGCATATTTTCATATCAGTGCATTGATTTATCTTCTGCTGGTGTTCATATCACTGAAACCTGGCAGGCATTGAAACATGACTGCATATTTATTGGTTAAATAAATGTGGAAATATACGAGTTCCAGCTTAATTCTTTCCACAAAACCATTAATAAATATAGATAAATACAGATACAGTTGACAAAAAATTAATATGGATAAATACAGATGGAAATGTCAGAAAAATAAATAGCATAAAACCGAGAGCCCTAATTATAATAAACCTTTATCTCAACCCGGCCAAGAAAAAAGGCATAATAAGCGAGATTGGACATAATCTCTCAGAATGTATATATAGGAGATATGGTGACATCCGTTAGACAGCCACAGGAGATTTAAATCTGACCCTTACTAATAATAGGTGGGGGTACAGCTCAGACCGCATAACTGATGCCAGGTGAGCCATCACGAATCAAAAAATAAAGGCCCAACAAGGAGTTCAACAAAACTATGTGTTCCTTTATGTCCATAAAGCCCTGGGCCCTTTGGGCGGTTAATAGCAGACTGTAGACTGACTGCCCAATGTTGTGTACACACATTTCTAATAAGAGTACATCATTTTTAGATTACACGTTTCGATATGTCATAAAATTGTCAGTTTCACTACGAACCAAGGTGTGTAAGCAATGTACCCTGCCACTACATAAGCAGATGCAGGCGCGAGCGCTCAGCGGACGCGCCGCTGGCGCGCCAAAGCAAGCCCGTCTGCGCCTGTCCGTGCCATCTCCATGCTCAGCGCCAATCCCCCTGCTCAAATTATACCAGGTAATACCAACTTTCTCGCCTATTCCAGCAGTGATCTAATAGCCCTAAATGACACCAAGGTGGCCCAAAACTGTCACAAACTACATCTAGACAGCAAACCCGACTAAAAAGGAAGGATTTGCCCCGGGTGTAATATCTCCCTACCAGATATTATCGCTCAACCTGTGGCTGCTTATAGGGAAAAACAAACAAACAGATGTAAAGTCACCTCAGACACTGCTTGGAATTGTGCCCTTATTAACGCAAGATCCCTGGTTAAGCAAAGCACGGAATGTGCCTCCTTTCTAGAAGACAAGGGGATAATGATCCCCTTTGTCACAGAGACCTGGACAGATGACGCCTCTGGTCCAGACTTAGTGAAGGCCACACCACCTGACTACCTCTGCTTCTCACTAAATAGACCACAGAAGAGAGGGGTTGGTCTAGCTGTTATACACCATAAGTCTATCACATCATCCTATAATCGTTTGAAAAATTAGGACTGTGAAGCGCTAGATTTCTGTCTATACCTCACTCACCACAACTCTTTTAGAGGCTCACTTATCTATAGATCCCCAGGGCCGAGGAAACGATTCATAGAGCAAGCTGGCACCCTATTAGAAATAGGACTAAATTCAACCGTATATACCATCCTAGGAGACTTCAATTTCTATCTGGAATCAAACTCAGATCTAGATACAGGTAGCCTGCTAGTCCTCATGGCTTCAGGGAACTTAGAACAGCTGGTAACAGGACCCATGCATCAAGCGGGGCACACCCTGGATGACATTTTCTCTAACAACCCTCAGATATCCTTTATAGGCCTTGGCCCCCTTACATGGTCAGACTACTCGGCAGTTCTTTTCAAACTCACTACATCCTGCCTCTCAGGCCCTAAACCCTCCAAAAAATACCTTGAAACAAGGGCTTGGAAAAACATAGAAGCAGAAGACTTAAACAAATTCCCCACGTCAAATAGCTTCCCACTCCCTACCAACCTTGACCAGGCAACACATTACTACACCAATTGGCTAGCAAAGGCAGAAGACAAGTTAGCCCCCCAAAAAAGGGTACACCTCCACAGGTGTCGCCCTTCAGCTCCCTGGTACTCTCAAGAGCTTAAGGACCAAAAGTGGGTTTGCAAGCATCAGGAAAGGAGCTGGAGGAAGGAATACAATGAAGAAAAAAAATAGTATACAAACTGAGTCTAGCTCAGTATAAACATCTATTACACAGGCACCAAAAAGAAGTACTTCATAGAAAAAAACTCAGGAGGCTAAAAACCAGCCTAAAACACTTTTTAAAACAGTCAAATCTCTAGCACGTCTCATCACTCCACCCATCCCTTCAAGTCAAGAATGATTTAACAACATAGCCAAATTCTTTTTTGATAAAGTTAACACCATCTTCTCAGCTTTTTCAAACATGTCAAATAGAAACCTATCAAACTCACCCTCTACTGTAACAAAAGACTCAAAAAATAACATAGATTCAACTACTTCAATCCCCTTACAGACAAATACACCCATAAAATCCTCACTCAGGTGAAATCAGGATCCCCATACAATCCTTGCCCTATCAATACTGTAAAGTTAGCGGCAATGACAGTGGCAGGCAAAAATTAACATCCATTTTTAATTAAATGTATAAGGAAGGATACTTCCCAAAGGATTGGAAATAGGCATCCATTCTACCACGTTTGAAGAAACCCAACTTAGATGCCAAGGACCCAAACAATTTTAGGCCCATCTCTAGACTGCCCCTCCCAGCGAAGATAATTGAGAAAAACATGAATGCCCAACTTAACCAATTTCTAAATCATTCCCAGACACTAGATCCCACCCAATATGGTTTTAGAGAGGGGCATAGTACGGAAACGGCACTCATCAAATCTACAGAAGAAATCACGGCCATTCTCGATCAAGGAGGCAGAGCCGCCCTGATCATGCTGGACCTCTCAGCGGCATTTGATTCAGTCCACCACACCCTGCTGGTGGACCGTTTAGAGGAGATAGGTGTTAAGGGAATGGCACAAAAACTCCTCAAATCCTTTCTTTCAGAGAGAACTCAAACGGTCAAATTAGACAATTGTGAGGCAGAAGCATTTTCCCTACCCTGCGGAGTTCCACCGGGATCCTGACTAAGTCCCACACTTTTTAACATTTCCGTGTCATCTCTAGCCCCTCTTATTGAGTCTTTTGGTTTTAATCTCACGTCATAGGCCGATGACACCCTAATGGTGGTCTACATTCGACCCGATAAGCAAGGCGATACCTCTTCCAGGCTACAGGACTGCATGTATACAGTGAGTGACTGGATGGCACAGAACTCCCTAAAACTAAATTCCAACAAAACGGAGGACTACTTTTTGGCAATAACCCCTTCTTTTGGACCTCAAGCGGCTGGCCAAATGCCCTAGGCCCACTGCTACCCCAACCAGTAAGGTGAAGAAGCTGGAAGTTTGGATTGATGATACCCTAAGCTTTAAAGATCAGGTTAATTCAGTGACATCTACCACCTCGTTCATTCTCAGAACTTGCGGAAAAATAATGCCCCTACTTCCTAAAGATGCTCAACAAACGGTAGTCACAGCACTGGTATTGTCCAGGCTTGACTACTGCAATGGTCTCTACCTTAAGTTGCAAGAGGGTTCCATGAACAAATTACAGATGCTGCAGAATGCGGCAGCTAGACTCCTTACAGGTATCCCCAAGTACGCATCAATCTCAACATCTATAAAAAACTCCATTGGCTACCAGCCAAAAAGCGCACCCAATTTAAGGCCCTTTGCCTGGTCTTTAAGTCCCTGCAGGGATCAGAGCCGGACTTTCTAAGGCAACAACTCCGCTGGTATACACCAAAAAGAACACTTCGGTTATCAGATGCCAAACTTGTAGTAACGCCACGAGTAAAAAAAGCTAAATGGGGGGGCAGAAGTTTCACTGCTAATGCAGCCAAGGCCTGGAACACGCTTCCATTACATCTAAGAAGCATGACCAATCTCATGGCATTCAGGAAAGAATTAAAAACCTGGCTCTTTAACAACTAGCTGGTAATACACACTTTCACAAATCTCCGGTAGGACGTCATTTCAGCCCCAGTTCACCTTCGGGTAGCAGCTGTGCTTTTTAAATGCAGTTAACATTAACAACATATACCCCAGAAGCTCATCATTGAAAATGACACCAAATACGCACTACCACTGGCAGACGGTACTCTGATCTGGATTGATGGAAAGAATCAAATGAGACTCCCAGATGTGAGCAAACTATAACAGATGTAAAATAACTATAACAATTGTAGCACCTAAGGAAATTAATCAATTTCTGCCTGGGTTTATCTTCAAATCTACTTAAAGACAAGTCTAATTTTTGCAGGCTCTTCACCACATGAAGTTTAAAACTAGATGGTATGCAAAAACCTTAAGGGCGCAGAGGCAAGTGGTACACAGAGTAATAAGGCAAATTACATTTCTTGAAGAACAGTCAGCCTAGATAACAGAGGTCAACGAGCTCCGCAAAATCTATAAAACAAGCATTTACAATGCAATGGTCTCGGCATTATTAAAGGTAGAGCTATTGGCATTGCTCATTATTTTTTTTTTAATCATAAATAATTGGCATTGTCATTTACAATGCCAATAGCTTAATCGTTAAATAAATGCCATTGTCATTTAAAATGCCAATAGCTTAATCGCTCGCAAATGCATGACCTATTGCATTTACACCCACACAGAGCCACATACACAAAGCCACCCACACACACATAGAGCCACCCACACAGAGGGTATACACCCGTTACAACGGATCTTTTACTCCGCAGACCCATTACAACGCGACCATTACTCCGCATACCATTACAACGCATTGCGCTGGGGGGCACTCTAGGATAGGGAATAAGTATAATTTACTATCCAACACCTTCCCTAGGGTCCACGGGGACTGGAGTTAGAATAGTAAATTATACTTACCACTATCCAGCGCCCCAAGGCGCTATGCGTTGTAACGGTATGCGGAGTAAAAGTCGCGTTGTAATGGTCTGCGGAGTAAAAGTATGCGTTATAACGTCATACATCCACACAGAGCCACCTACACAGAGCCACCCTCACACAGACAGAGCCACACACACACACAGAGCCACACACACACAGAGCCACACACACAGAGCCACACACACAGAGCCACACACACAGAGCCACACACACAGAGCCACACACACAGAGCCACACACAGAGCCACACACAGAGCCACACACACAGAGCCACACACAGAGCCACACACAGAGCCACACACACACACACCACAGAGCCACACACACAGAGCCACACACACACACAGAGCCACACACACACACACACAGAGCCACACACACACACACAGAGCCACACACACACACAGAGCCACACACACACACACAGAGCCACACACACACACAGAGCCACACACACGCACAGAGCCACACACACACACACAGAGCCACACACACACAGAGCCACACACACACACAGAGCCACACAAACACACAGAGCCACACACACACACAGAGCCACACACACACACACAGCCACACACACACACAGAGCCACACACAGACAGAGCCACATACAGACAGAGCCACACATAGACAGAGCCACTAATGATCCAAGCTTCTGCTAACTAAAGCCATAATGCCATCACTGATAGATATATGTAATGACCATATGGCTAGGCCCTCCTCATTAAGCCTCGAGTCGCACCCATCAAGTATGAAATCAAGGCAGTGTTCCTGAGTTAAAGTATAGCCCATCTCCCCCTTGGAAATACATACACATGGTAGCCGCTCAGGCAAGAGACATTATACCCGACACAATTCATCAAAGACTTGAAAATCCAGGCATCAAGCAAAACAAAGCAACATGTTCCCTAAGTAGGCTTACCGGTATAAGACTGTCAGCAGGTCTGCAAGAGCCAAGACATCACGGCAGGAAGGATGGGGGACGAATAGCTTCACCGGGCCAGTCTAAATACTCCCGGCTGATGACACAGCCAGGGGGCAGGGGAGCAAGCACAGCCAGGGGGCAGGGGAGAAAGCACAGCCAGGGGGCAGGGGAGCAAGCACAGCCAGGGGGCAGGAGAGCAAGCACAGGCAGGGGAGCAAGCACAGCCAGGGGAGCAAGCATAGCCAGGGGGCAGGAGAGCAAGCACAGCCAGGGGGCAGGGGAGCAAGCACAGCCAGGGGGCAGGGGAGCAAGCACAGCCAGGGGGCAGGGGAGCAAGCACAGCCAGGGGACAGGAGAGCAAGCACAGCCAGGGGGCAGGAGAGCAAGCACAGCCAGGGTGGTGCAAGCTGTAGTAGCCTCCTGAGGAGAGCCCTAGCACTTATTATTTTACAAATTTAACACTGCTCCCAGTTCCAGCTGCTTTTGGTGCAGTGCCAAGCAGAGTTAAGAGTATGGCTTGATGTTTTTTCAGGAGCTATGAAAGGTATTGTAGAACCAGTAAGAGTTCACGGCAAAGGACCTAGTCACATAAACTGCATGGTACCCTAAGCCTTCGTCCGTGACCAGGTGAGTCGGCTGTGGTGTGAACAGTGTGTTTTCCATTCTCACAGTCACTCCTAAACTCGACCGTGGTTCTTCATTGTTGGAAACCGGATCGGGAGTCAATGGAAAGTTAAGGAGAACATTAACTTTTCAAGGGAATACAATTAAAAATGTTGCTGCTGTGGGTGTAATTCCGACTTTTTCTCCCTACTGGGAATTACTACTTTTGTAAAACTTGCATCAGGGCATATATTTACGAAAGGTGGAATTTATCACACTGCCATCTTGTCAAACGTTCAAATTGACGGTGGAAATAAATATTATGCACAGAATTTGCAACTTTCAAACCCAGCCTAACTGATGGAATATGCGTTCACAATTTTCAATGCGGCCCAAAGATTTGTCGAGTTGCGTGGCAAGCAGTGTCTCGCAGCGTGGAGGCACAGCTGTGTACTGCTAGCTATTTATTCTGGGATTTGGAAGAAAATAACAACCCCCGCCGAGACATAGAAACAGCGCTTGAACTACGACAAACAATGTGCTTTCTTACACATCACTTTTCAAAGTCCACAGAATCTGGTGTGATGTGCTCCCAAAAGCTGCAACACACATCTGTTGGACAACACACAAACTTGGCACGCTGGTTGGTCGTTGAGCCTGCATTTCGCTTTTCGCTTTTCCTGCCTTCCATGAACTTTCACCTGAACTTTGCCCTGTCCTGCCCAAAGCTCCTTATCTTCCCATCAGTGGACCTCTCTCTCCCCCTCTATGAACATTTCAGAGTAAAAGTCACATAGCGCCGAGAAGAAACAGAGGAGCGCACATACAAAAGCTGGCCCCTTCTGGACATACAGGCCCGGTTCTAGCGGGTGGGCCGGGTGGGCCCGGCCCACCCAAAGATGAGCCTGGCCCACCCAAACAGGAGCCTTGGCCCTCGCAGTGAGGGCTTAAAGGCAGGCGTGCAACGCACAGGTCGTGTGTGTCAGCCCGAGGAGACAGCTTCCCGGGCGCACACACACACAGACAGTTGAAGATTATCGCAGCCGCACCAAAGTACTTAACAGGTCTTTAAAAGACCATTAACATGTTAACTAGGCTTTGTTTACTTTTTTCACCCCTTCATCTCTGCATGGTGAAAGGGGACAAATCCTTTCTTTGACAATGGTAACCTCTGCCTACTGTCCTGCTGCGTTGATATTTCTTTTTCTATGCAGCGTGGGGAAAAGTGGTCTGTTTATTCCTAGTCACCCCCTGGCCCCTGCAGCTGCTTATCACATAAGGCTGTGACACAAAGTATGACTAATAGAGTAGGTAAGAGAATGTGTTACAAAAAAAATTCTTTTTAAAATCTGCACAGGCCCAGCAGGACACATACTTCGTATGTGCTTCATTTAAACAGTTTTTATCATTTCATCATAGCCGATGCTGGTCAACAATAAAACAATACAAAATGGCAATGCCCAGATAAAGTTGGTGATTAATGATCCTGCTTTAGAGCAATCGTTTGTCTGTTAGTATTTTTTAAATGCAGACGCACTGTATTTTATGTGGATAGCTCAGTGGGTTACTGCCTTTGTCACAGATATCCTTGTGTTACTTCAGAAGTTACAATCCTAACAAAAGGCAGTGAACAATGAACTGCCACCAAAGAGCTGCAAACAAACATGAATGGTATAATTAGAACTTCGCTTTTTTTGTTTTGTGATATAGTTAGAACTTCCCTAGTCTTTTCATTATTCTAATGTTGCTAAAATGAGTATGTTTGGGCAGATATACATTTTTATCAGTAAAGCTGACCCCCATGGAATACTCTTTAAATCCTAAGGTTGTGTTTCCCCAGACCAAACCCTCTTAAAATATACTACCCACCAGAAGGGATGACCTATGATTCCTACACCTTGTAATCCTCATTGGCTTATGTGACATTCCCTGTAGACTGATTTACATACTTGCATGATTCATTGTCTCTGTAAGTGTGTGCGTGGTGTAAAGTACTGACACACACTACATTGATATGAGCAGCGTTATACAACAAATTAAATGCATATGAGAGAGGGGATACGTAAACATGAGGGGCGCTGGTGGAGGGTGCCAGTGAGGGAATCCGAGGAGGAGGTAGTGGGAGGGGCTATGGAGCGATGAGGGGCACTGTTGGAGGATGACAGTGAGGGAATCCGAGGAAGAGGTCATGGGGTGGAGGGGGAAGCTAGGGAGAGATGAGGGGCACTGGTAGAGGGTGGTAGCGAGGGAGTCTAAGGATGAGGTCATGAGGGGGATGGGCTACAGAGAGATGAGGGGCGCTGGTGGAGGGTGGCAGTGAGGGAATCCGAAGAGGAGGTCATGGGGTGGAGGGGGAGCTAGGGAGAGATGAGGGGCACCGGTGGATGGTGGTATTGAGGGAGTCTGATGAGGAGGTCATGAGGGGGAGGGGCTACAGAGAGACGAGGGGCACTGGGGAGGGTGGCAGTGAGGGAATCCGAGGAGGAGGTCATAAAGGGGAGGGGCTATAGGGAGATGAGGGGCACTTGTGGCGTATGGCAGTGAGGGAATCCGAGGAAGAGGTCAATAGGGGGGGCATGGATGGATGAGGTACACTGTTGGAAGGTGGTAGTAAAGGTATTTATGGAGAAAGAGGTTTTTGGTGCAGCGCCAAAAAAGACTTTTGCATCAGCGCTGAAGCCGGCCCTGTCATGGCCTTTCTGTTTTTGTTTATTTAATTAGCAGTAGGGCCATAAGGGCCACTGTGGAACATACTTTAAAGTGCGTGCTAATTATATTTATTGCTCTATTCAATGTTTTAAGTATGAAGGTGATTTTACTAATGTTTTTACCGGGAGATGGTGCCTGACATGGGGCGGGGCCCAAGGTCATCTGTGAGATAAGGCGCACTGGAGAGGAATAGTGGCTAATCAAGCTTGTAAGGGAGTGCGTTGAAGATTCCGTGGTCAGGTGGAGGTAGTAATGAAGAGGGATTCTCCCTGAAGGCTCACACAGAGGGAGCCCGAGAAGTGTCACTTGCCTGATACTCCCACCTCAGAAACCCCCTCTTCCCATCAAAGGAACATTACATAGAAAAAACACTTTTTGTGAGTGATATCATTAAAAAGAGATTTGGGAAAGAGTGAGTTTTACTGGGCCTTGTAAGACTAAGAAGAGGTAAAGGACGGCCCTGAAGCAGGCCTGCCTAGACATATATGCGACAAATCGAGCCCGCTGTGGCCCACCCAAATGCGTCCTTGGCCCACCCAATTAAAAATTCCTGGAGCCGGGCCTGTGGACATACCAGAAATAAATAAACAAGCACTCCTTCTGTTGTGGAGTGGGGGGGTAGCATCTCTCCACACAGAAAATGACGGACATTCCTTCATGGAGAGTGAGAGCGGGCAGTGTCTGGAGGGGGGGTGGGGGTCTCTGCTCCTAACCGACAGCTCGATGAGTTCACCCAGGCCACGCACAAACCCCTCACCCGGGGCCCGGCACCCACCGGGGTCTCCTGACAGGGGCAGACACCGCCTCAGAGAGGCACACACACAGGTAACACAGGCCCCCGCAGCCCCCGCGTTGCGGGGGGCCACGCTCTCCAGGGGGCCCCGGGCCGGCCCCCTCATTTGACTTACACATGCATGATTTTAATGGTGCGCTGTGCGCACGGCACGCCGCACGCCCGGTGCACCATCGTTTTGCAGCTAAGCTAAGCAGTGATCCTCCTCTTAATAAATTGTTGCACGCCCTAAGCTCTTCAGAAATGGTGCGCGGGTCTCGGCCGGGGCCCCTGGGGCTCGTCTTCAGAAATGCCCTGATTACCTTTTTCCGGACATGCGCATTGAGCGCACATGTAATTAAAAATGCGCGGGCGCCTAACTCTGAGCTGCAGGACAGGCCCTGGTCAGGTGAGTGAGTCTGCAGCCCATCCGACGGTCCGAGCGAGCCTAGTAGGCAGGAGGAGGAGTGGTGGTGGTTGTTGTTGTTGTTGTTGTTGTTGTTGTTGGGGGGGGCGCGCCGAGGCCGAGGACCGTCTGGGTGGTGGTGGCGGCGGCGGCGCTGGCGGCGGCGGCGCTGGCGGGTTGGTATTGGAGCGCGCGCATACCATTCCTGACCAATGCACAGCCTTTCCCCAGTACGTATACAGACACTTTTAGATCAGTGTAATGCTCCAAGTGTGTGCCTCACTCAAATCATGCACCGCAGTACCTGGAACCGAAACCTGTACACACTGCTCCACGCAGCAGCTCGGGCCACAAGACGCAGCTCTACAGATCAGCTGCACACACCACACGGCTGCCATCCATCCTCGTGCTGCCCAACGAGACGCCTCTGTGTGCCCCTTGCCTTCACCGAACTCCGCTGTGCGCTGCCAGCGTGCATGACCTGCCCCTTTGCCGCTTGCATACCAAGCCACTCTTGCCCCTCTGCCAGGCCATGGGTGGGAAAAGCACCCGCATTGCAAAGGAGGAGGGGGCACTCCCCGGACGCCGACGGACCCCTACCCTAACATTAACGAATGCGCAACTCAGCTGCAGCACGTGGCACAGCCCGAAGTCTCTCCCCTATTGCAAAATTCAATGGTACCACTACAGCCTACGCGAGGGGGAGCTGCCGTGGACTCTGCTTGCCACTGCAGAATTGTCTCAGCCCATATGCATGCTGCTCTGTCCGCACTTACGCAGCTGTATTCCTGCCAACAAACCCACTTCAGCCCGCACCGCTTTCGAGCCCGGCGCGCCAGCGTACGCACACTCCCTCTGCGACCGAGGCAGCAGCCGGGCTTCCCCCCAGCAATCTGAGGAGGAATTATAGGAGCTGCTGTTACCCAAGGCTGAGCTTCCCATGCGGGACGCGTCGGTCAATCAGATCTTTGGGAGGGAGGGGGCGCATGTAGCGCCTGTGGCCTCTGCTTCCAATCTCCCTCTGGCCTCCGGTGTAAAGCAGAAGCCCCTCATCCCATCGGAGTAGGTGCTGTGGGGGCCTCGCACGGTGGTCTGTAGGAATCCTTACGCCTCTGTGAAGGCCTGGATCTGTCGCTCCCTCTCTCCCCCTGACTGAAGCTGCCACAGAGCTCTGGGCTTGTCCGTGCGCCTCTGCAGGCCCCTAACACCAGCATCCATCTGCAACCCCTTAAGGTGAGAGATGCTATATGTGGCAAGCAGTTGCACCTACATTTAAGGGCAGTGACCTGGTGGTGGAGGATTGGAGGGAGGCGGATAGGGCAAAGACGTGTGGATTCAAGTTCCCGCGTTTCATGACTAACAAAAGAAACACTGTTCGTAAGGTGTGGACAATTCGAGGCAACTGTAGAAAATAAAGTTTCCATGGAGGGAATGATCCTATTGTGCGTGACAATTGCTAACCTGTATGATTTGCTATCCCTGCTTCTAATCGGTTGATTCTTTCACTGCCCCGCCCTCCCTCAAGATCTGTCCTTGCCCACTCGTATCTCTCTTTACATTTCCCTCGTTAGTCTCACTTTCTCTGATAATATATGTACTGTGACAGACAGGCTCTTTTATGGCCTCACTATCTCGTAGTGTGCTTCTCTTATCTTTTTCTCTATCAACCTTCGCTTTCTTCCCCCACTCTTTCTAGCACTCCCCGCATCCATTTGTGTTTATTTCTGTCTCATACCCGAGTTTTCTGTTCATGTTCACACTTTTTCTCGCCTCCCCCATATTATCTCTCTCTCTCTCTCTCTCCTCCTCTATCACTCCAACATGCTCTTCCTATATGTCGGTTTATATCTGTTTCTTTTTTTCTAACTCTCTTTGGCTACTTGTTTAATTTCCTCTCTCCTTTATCTCTCCACTCTCTTTGTACCCCCATCCCCTCTTTATGCATTCCTTCCGTGTGGCCTCCCTGTCAATGTCTCTCTCGGCATGTCTGTAACTCTTTACATCAGTTTAAACCCCCCCCCCCCCCACCCTCTCTCCCCCAGTTCTTACCCTGTTGCAGAGTGCTTTGCCCACTCTTGCTCACACACTGTTGTCGGTGGGTGAGTTCACCGTCTGCAGGCCCCGCTGCCTGTGTCTACCTGGCTTCCTGGCCCGTGTCATGACAACCGACATGGCCAGCATTTGCCAACATTGCCTGCGAGGGTGCCTTTGCAGGAAAACGACTGCCATTTAGGTAAAACATCAATTAAGCAACCCTCATGATTCGTCTCTCTTTAGGTGTCTAACTGCATTCATGTTGCTGCTCTCCAGTAATTATTTTATTTTAATTTAACTGTGTGTGTTTTTGCATATGTACAAAGAGCGTTGATAAGTGTTTATTGTTTGTCGTTGCTCAAATGGGTGTAATTTCTGATATTTAATTGCTCTCATTGTCTTCATTGCTTGATTTTGCCCGCGACAAAGTGTCACTCATAGTCCTAGAATGCCGCTCCTAATTACACTGAAAAAATGTAAATGTCACACATGAGCAATCTGAAACCTAGGCAGCTATGCCTCTGTTTTTATATGTGCAGGAAGGCAGGGAGAACGGAGAGTGATAACACAGAGTGGATTCAGCACTCTTTACTTTGCAGCTACATGACCCCGGTATTGTAATTGCAGCGGGTGCTGCAGGTAAAAGTTAATGTGCTTTGCAAAAGTTGTTTTAAAATACTCAGAACTGAGGGGCATTTGTAGAGTTGTGTGTGATTGATTCAATCTTGGAATAAACAGCACGGTGATAGGAGGTACTCTTTCCAGACAAGGAGAGTGAGAGAGAGAGGGCACGAAGTTGTTCATGTTGAAATGTACAGCATCAGAGTGCACGGGCGGGAAGCACAACAGTTGACACCAGGCCTTTTTCCAGGATTCTGAATGGTCTTAGGTACACGGCCATTAAGGGAAAGGTGACCCTAAATGTCAATTCAGGAGCTACCTGAGACTGAAAAGCGGAAGAGAATAGTCAAGTCCTCTGCCAGATCATCTGTGAATGTGGCTCCTCTGGCCCCCTGGATCAGCAGCCGTGGCCCCCAGGCAGAAATCTCTGTCGCTCGGGCAGGCCCACATTTAACAACACATCTACCCTCCACATTTGTTTGGAGGGCAGCGGAGGCACAGGTTTGTGTCTGGGGGTTAAAAGACATAGCTGACCAGTTTAACAGACTCTGCTCACCATCTGAGCCACCCACTCAGTCCAGAGAATGCAGGCCGCCCGACACGGAGCCGCAGGTGACCCTCATAAGAGGGCGGGCATCTTAGTGCCCCACCCCGCAACCTCAGCCTCTTGCCAATCTAAGCAGACCTCCCAGCCAGCGAGCAAGGGTAGTCAGTAAGTTTGAGTCAGGTCCCAGGCCCCTGGTGTTGATTTCTCCACTCACGCTCTCTTCTCCCCCCTCTTTGCCTTTCAGTGAGCCTTCCGGGCTCCCTCTTGCCACAGCCTCTGCCTCTCCCCCTACAAGTACGCACCGGAAGGTGCCCCTGGGAGGGTCCCCGGTGAGCATTGATAACATTACCCCTTTACTGAGGCGGTACCCCTTAGAGGCAGACAGACGCTTGTTGTTAGCCGGTTTCCACGAGGGCTTTAGGATCCCTTACTCCGGTCCCCTGGGGAACAGGGATGCTGAGAACCTAAAATCTGCAAGGGACCAGCCAGAAGTTGTTAGGGCAAAGGTTGAGAAAGAGAGAGCGCTGGGCAGGGTAGGAGGTCCGTTTGGGCACCCACCTTTAGAGAACTTTGTTGTATCTCCCTTGGGGGTCGTGCCTAAAAAAGAACAAGGGGCCTTTAGACTGATTCACCACCTCTCCTACCCTAAAGGGGCTTCGGTCAACGATGGGTTAGATGAGGATACATGCTCAGTGTCTTATGCCACGCTAGATGTAGCATTGGACCTGGTCAGGAGAGCGGGCAGAGGGGCCTGGTTGGCTAAGGCTGACATCGAATCAGCTTTCAGGTTACTACCAGTCCACCCGAGCAGCTATCACCTGCTAGGTTTTAAGCTGGACGGATTGTTCTACTTTGACAAATGTATGCCCATGGGTTGTGCTGTGTCCTGTGCGTACTTCGAAGCATTCAGTTGTTTCTTGCAATGGGCACTCCAAGACACGTTCGGTGTAGAAGGGGTGACTCATTACTTGGATGACTTTTTGTTCATCGGGAGCGAGGGGACACAGCGTTGCTCACAGGGCCTGGCAGATTTCGTCCGTCTTGCAGATCACCTGGGGGTCCCCCTGGCCCCTGGTAAGACAGTGGGGCCAGCTCAAATTCTTACCTTTCTGGGTATAGAGATTGACACCGTGGCAGGCGAATGCAGATTACCTGAGGAGAAGGTGCGTGACCTGGCTAGCAAGATTCAGGCGTTGGTAGGAATTGACAAAGCTTCCCTGGGCTGCATCCAGGGCATCCTAGGCCTGCTCAACTTTGCTGCTAGAATCATTCCAGCGGGCAGGGTCTTTGCCAGAAGACTTGCCAGGGCCACTGCAAACATGGCCAGCAAACACCACATGGTGAAGCTTGGCAAGGGTATACAGCATGATTTGGCCATGTGGGCGGAGTTCCTGCGCAATTTCAATGGGGCAGTGATTTGGAGGGCTCCCTGGGCCGGCAGCCCTGATCTTTCTCTGTTCACGGACGCTTCGGGCAGGTGCGGTTTTGGGGCCACTTTAGACAGGGAGTGGTGCGCGGAGAAGTGGCCTAACGCATGGGTCAAGAAGAAGGGGACAGCTAAGATCACAGTACTGGAGCTCTTCCCCATTGTGGTGGCTTTCCACCTCTGGCCCACCATCTTGTCCGCCAAAAGGGTCCTGCTGTGGTCTGATAATTTGGCAGTGGTGCAGGCCATCAACTCCCACTCGGCCTCTTGCCCCCTGGTTCTCTGTTTGCTGCGCGAACTGGTGCGTACTTGCTTGTATAACAATGTTGAATGCAGGGCGCGCCACATTCAGGGCACCAAGAACATCGCCGCTGACGCTCTCTCTCGTTTTCAGTGGCAACGGTTCCGAGAAGCCTGGCCGAGAGCGAGAGAGGAAGGCACCCCTTTCCCCGCGCACCTCTGGTACCTGCTGAAGTGGTGAAAAGGATGAGGGCTCTGGGGGAGATGTCTCTGGCACAGAACACTGTCAAGCGATACAAGGCCTGTGTGAAACATTTTTGTGATATTGTTGGACAGTGGGAGGCTGATGGTGATGCGGCAGAATTGAAAGTACAGGCATTCATTTTGTGGGCCAAAGACAGTAATAAGAGCCACTCTTGGATTTCGGGGCACATAGCGGCCATTAGTCACACAGCCAAGCTATTAGACCAGGAGGACCCTACCAGGGCGTTTGTGACCAGGGCAGCATTGAGAGGGTGGGCTAGGACGAACACAAGGTGCCAGATAGCAGATCGCCTATTGATTTTGTCACTCTGCAGAAGATGATCCTGTGCTTGCCTCAGATCACTTCGTCCACTTATGAGGCTGCGTTGTTCGCATCTGCTTTTAGCCTTGCCTTCTTCGGCGCGTTCAGGATCTCTGAACTAGTCGCCAAATCTAAACATGACATTTCAGGGGTAGCATTGGCTAGGTCGGATGTGCGGGTTTTGGGGGACACACTCATTGTTACTCTGCGCCAATCCAAGACTGATCAGAGGGGCAGGGGGATAGAACTGTGGCTTCAAAGCCTGGGCGTGCCAAAATTTTGCCCCGTAAGCCTCCTGTCGGATTACCTGGCCATGCGGCCACATGGGGTGGGGTACCTCCTCTTACACGCAGATAGTACCCCCCTGACCAAATTTCAGGTAGAACAGGTAATGCACGCATGCTTAGCTGCAGCAGGTGTCTCAAAGGTGGGCAGAAAGTACAGTTCCCATTCATTCCGCATAGGCGCAGCAACGACTGCAGCCGCAGAAGGGGTACAGGTGGAAGGCATCAAGCAATTGGGGAGATGGTCCTCTGATTGTTACAAGAGATACATAAGACCGAAAGTAACAGATGATGGGCTGGAGCACATGTGAGGGTGGATATGTGGTCATGGGTCTTGAAACAAAGTTGTATAAGGAGGCACCCGGGGCCATGCACCTGTAATTTTGTTTTACTGTTGGTTTAATGTGTGGTAATATGAACAGTGTGATTTAGTGTGTTTAATAAATAGTTACATTCAAAACTTCTCTTCATTTACCAGGAACAACGGTCTGGGTGATGGGACACGAGGGGGTTTCCAGGTTGGCCCAGTGGGCGGAGAAGAGAAAGTGGAAGCATGGGTTTCACAGAACACGTTTTGTTTGGCATGGAGTCACTGGTTTACGATGGAGCGGGGTGCTTGGTTTGCTCACACGTGAATTACAAGGGAACGCTCAGCCCCCAGACGTGCTCATCCTGCACGTGGGGGGGAACGACCTACCTTGCCTAGGGAAGAGATTTCTCTTAAGGGACATGAAAGTAAACATCATCAAAATCAGCAACTTATTGGGTCCTTGTGATCTTTGGTGGTCAGAAATCACACCACGCCGGTGTTGGGCAGGTGCTCGCTCGGGGCAAGCAGTGGAAGGGGCGCGAAGAAAAGTAAACTGCGCTATGCGTAAATTTGCTGAGCTGATGGGCTTTGGTTTTATCCGACACGGGGAACTCCATGTCAAAGCCCCCGGTTGCCTGGACGAGGAAGGCGTCCACTTGTCCAACGTAGGCATGGATTTATTTCTGCTGGACATTCAGGAGGCACTAAGCTCTTCGGGCTACATATAGGAGGTAGATATGGTGGGGGGCCCTGCCTGTGACGGTCGCCACATACAGGGCTGTGGAGGAATTACATGATGATCCAGAGGCGAAAGGTACTTAGGAGTACCCTATGCAGAAGCACAAAGGGTGCTGAGGCCTATTATCCCTGGGAGATCCGTGCGGTGGACCCTGGGGGTGCGACGGCGCCCCGTTATCCTACGGGCGGTTGGTTACCTGGACAACCGGGGGTTGCTTGAACGCTCCGCCCCTCGTAGGGGGGGGGCGTGGGCTAGAGGGTGGACTAATGGTTCACCGGACAGGTGAGGGGCTACCCTCTCACCATCAACCGCGAAGCACCGCAAGGCCAAGGCCGCGGGCTACTTGGCCTATCAGGTGGCAAGCTGCGAGGGGCGGCTTGCCTTGGATCATCTGTAAGTTAACCCACCATGTTTTAGCAATGATATGCTAATAAACCTGCGACTACTTTTCCCAACAACAAGTTGTCTTGTCCAATTATTTTGATGGGTGTTTATGTATTTGGAGGGATGGTGGGCGCGCCGATATTGGCACTATGCAGGCCGCCCGACACGGAGCCGCAGGTGACCCTCATAAGAGGGCGGGCATCTTAGTGCCACAGGAGAACCGGCGCACCAGCCCTCTGGGGTCCAGTGGCCGGAGACCGCTGCCCGGGCCATGACGTCAGAGGTATTTATTGGAGGGCGTGGGGGGACAAGGTATTTAGGATTCCTACACGCCCCGGAGCAGTCTCTTTTGTCTTCACTGCCCTCGATGTTGCCCTCCCTGCCGCTTACCCTACATCTCGGGTGGCAAGGGGGGTTTAGGATTTAATGAATTGTTATTTGTGTTGCAGGACGAGTTACATGATGATCCAGAGGCGAAAGGTACTTAGGAGTACCCTAGGCAGAAGCACAAAGGGTGCTGAGGCCTATTATCCCTGGGAGATCCGTGCGGTGGACCCTGGGGGTGCGACGGCGCCCCGTTATCCTACGGGCGGTTGGTTACCTGGACAACCGGGGGTTGCTTGAACGCTCCGCCCCTCGTAGGGGGGGGGCGTGGGCTAGAGGGTGGACTAATGGTTCACCGGACAGGTGAGGGGCTACCCTCTCACCATCAACCGCGAAGCACCGCAAGGCCAAGGCCGCGGGCTACTTGGCCTATCAGGTGGCAAGCTGCGAGGGGCGGCTTGCCTTGGATCATCTGTAAGTTA
The DNA here is from genome assembly GCF_964261635.1 of Lissotriton helveticus. Classification (NCBI taxonomy): domain Eukaryota; kingdom Metazoa; phylum Chordata; class Amphibia; order Caudata; family Salamandridae; genus Lissotriton; species Lissotriton helveticus. The sequence goes on from NC_136073.1 coordinate 445,058,734, forward strand.
ACCCACCATGTTTTAGCAATGATATGCTAATAAACCTGCGACTACTTTTCCCAACAACAAGTTGTCTTGTCCAATTATTTTGATGGGTGTTTATGTATTTGGAGGGATGGTGGGCGCGCCGATATTGGCACTAAGAGGCTTGAAACCTGCCTACCTGTGTGATGCCAGCAGGGCCAAAGAGTTAAGCACTGCGCAGCATTGAGACACATGCAGTGTAGCATCCAACATTTACCATAAGTAGCCAGGCCAAAAGGGGCATCTAACTGGTGAGAGTGATGTCTCTGTGGAGAGGTGTAATTTGGTATTTACCTATGAAAAGGAAGAGTTTGGATTTAATTGTCAGCTTTATGGTAAAGTGTATAGAGTCATACATGGTCAGGCATTGTAATTTAGCCATAGTAGTGCAAGCAGGTGCAGTGGAGTAGGAGTAAAATGTAGGATGTGTAGAGTTTGTGCAAGTCTATAGAGGCGTTTTCGAGGAGAGTCGATTAGTGACATTCCATTCCAGGTGTTTTTGTAGCAGTTTCAAGATCTCTTTAAAGCTTCTCATTGCTCAAGTGTCATTTCTAGTATTTATGTCCATGCACTTTGTTACTTTATTTTGCTTGCTAAAAATGTCACTCGTAGTCGTTGAATGTCACTCATAATTACACAGAAAGTATGAAAATGTCACACATGGCGATCTGAAACCTTGGCAGCTATGCGAACCTGCAACCTCAAACGCAGGAATATGCAACATCCTCCAACCCACTGAGCTGCCTTGTGCCTCCCACAAAATTGGCACGCACCATTTATAGGTGCTGCTGTTTCCCAAGGCTGAGCGCTTCCCATGCGGGACTCGAACCTGTGACCTTAACCTTACACGCAGGAACATACAACCTCATCCAACCCACTGAGCTGCATTGTGCCTCCCACAAAATTGTCATGCACGTCCTCCCCTGTGGCGGCCGCGGTACAACACTTGCATCGGGCCCCTGGCTCAGGCCCAGGGCAGGGTATTATTACCGCCAAGCCTTTCCCCAGTACGTACACAGACACTTTTAGATCAGTGTAATGCTCCAATCAAACCATAGGCTGGCGAGCACGACGACAGAGACTTGTCTGAACCAAGCACTTAGGTCGGCTTCTGTCAAACTAAGGCTTAGTCTGCAATAGTGTTTTCAATTTTCAAGACACATACACACTGCCCCAGAGCAGTGCACACTGACAGTGCTGCAGGGAAGTGCCTACATTCCTTGAGGTTGCCAGTGACTGTGAGCAGACCGGGACGGGACCACAGGTATTCTGTGTGCAAACGTCGACGAAACCCTGGGGGCAGGTGGTGGGGCGAAGGTCGGGGTGTCGTAGCACGAGCCAGGGTCATCTGAGGGATTGTAAGAGCTAGTCCATAAATCGTGTTAGGTTTTAATTTACATTTAATATTCCAACACTTAACTGCCTTGGACGTGGGTATTTAAAGCTACCAAATATATATTGCACCCGTTCGCATGGTCATACGGGTGCAGATCTACAATACAGACGTGGAACATCCTTTGTTTTTGGGAGTAGTGAATTATGTATAGTAAATACACACAGCAACGAGGTCTGAGCTTTCAAGTTTCTCGGGTACAGGCGTGGGTAACTCATCCAGTCTAGAATTTAAGGTTGCATCGTGGGACGTGTAGTTCATTTTTATACCATTAAAAAAATCAGGACTACAAACACCAGATTGAAAAGAAAAAAACCTGGACCGGGTGAGCTACTCGAGCAATGACCTGGGAAACAGAGCGTTCGAGCTTCCCATGTTTTCAAGAAAAAAACAGGACAGGTCTTTCTTGATCTTTTGGGATTTGTAGTTCTGTTTTATTTCATTACAAAATCAGGACTACAAGTAAATGAATACCAAAAGTAAACCTGGACTGATTGTACTATTCGCAAATGGCCTTTGGAAACCTTAGGAGGTTTAAATGTATTTTAACTTCACATCACCTTTATGAACCAACACTAAACTGGCTATTTAACAACTCTCTCTCAGCAAAACACAAGCAAGCACCCATGCAGAACCATGAAAATCCCATAACTGTGTCCAAGGGACACCCAGATTGTGTACCTGCAGCAGCGTCATGATAAGGGCTGAAAGTGCTAAACAATGCTGTCACAATGAAGACAATACCCGATTCGAATGACCTTAGGGACTATTTCAAATATGTAAAGGCAAGAGAAGGCTAATGCACTGCTAGAAATCTGGTGTGCTGAATATTTAGAGGATTTGATCGCTTCAAATGTAAAGGTCTTTGTTGGAACTTTGTCCTTTCTGTAAGGTCACCCCACATTGTCTTTTTTTCCCCTTTTTATGAGCCCTATTTTGCGGACTATTTTTTTGTGCTTTCCTATTTCTGATTTATTCTGCAATAGTTGAACTGTTCATTTACAGGCATCTACATTTTGTTGTGTGCTAGAAAAATACAATTGTACATCCTTGCTCCAGAAGAGCTCCTAACAGACCCCGAGAGCAGGTGATGACGCAGCGAAAGTGGACATGTAGAGAGAGGGGGGAGAGAGAGAGAGTTGAGAGAGATGGGGAGAGAGTGGAGATGGGGAGAGAGTGAAGATGGGGAGAGAGTGGAGATGGGGAGAGAGTGGAGAGGGGGGGAGAGAGTGGAGAGGGGGGAGAGAGTGGAGAGGGGGAGAGAGGGTGGGGAGTGAGGGGAGAGGGGGAGTGAGGGGAGAGAGTGGAGAGGGGGAGTGAGGGGAGAGAGGGGAGAGAGGGGAGAGAGGGTGGAGAGGGGAGAGAGGGTGGAGAGAGGAGAGAGGAGAGAGGGTGGAGAGAGGAGAGAGGGTGGAGAGAGGAGGCAGTGTAGATAGAGGGTGTAGAGGGAGAGTGTAGAGGGAGAGTGTAGAGGGAGAGTGTAGAGGGAGAGTGTAGAGGGAGAGTGTAGAGGGAGAGTAGAGGGAGAGTAGAGGGAGAGTAGAGAGAGAAAGTGGGGAGAGACAGTGTAGACAGAGTTGAGAGAGAGAGAGTGGAGAGTAGAGACTGACTGACTCAGAGACTGAATACTCACTGACAGAGACTGACTGGCTGAGAAACTGAGAGAGAAATAGAGACTGGCTGACTGAGAGAGAGACTGACTGACTGACTGACAGACTGACTGACTGAGGTAGAGAGATACTGACTGACCAAGGCAGAGACTGACTGACTGAGAGAGATAGACTCATTGACTGCGAGAGACTGACTAAGAGAGAGGCTGACTGCGAGATAGACTGATTGACTGAGAGAGACTGATTGACTGAGAGAGAGAGAGAGAGACTGATTGACTGAGAGAGACTGATTGACTGGACCCTATACTTTCCAACTCGGTGGGCCTTAGAGCATTTCCATCGTTGGCTCTACCCTGGACAGACCACTTTATGGTGCCTGCCCAGTGGCAGTTTGACATCCCAGCTTCCCCAGCCCCCAGGGCTTTTGTCTTGGACAGAGCCTGGTCTAGGCTCCCAGTGAATACATGGGTGGCACATTTGGAGGCGTCACGACCTCCCCCTGGGCCGAATCCGCGGGTGGCGGATGAGAACCTTAACGCCTGGCTTACCAACTCATTGGATGCTCTCCTTCCCAAAAAAAAACAACTTACTAAGGGGAAGAGAGTAGGATCCGCACCCTGGTATACACCTGAACTGAGAACGCTAAGGAAGGGCTGCAAGAGGCTGGAGCGGTCCTGGAGGAAAGATTGGAGCGAAACGAGCCGTAGAGAATATCGGGCGGCTCTTAGTACCTACAAGTCTGCTATTCGGGTAGCTAAAACTGGATTCTTTACGGAGAGAATTGACTCTGCGGCCAACTCCTCGAAGGAATCGTTTAGGGTCATCAAAGAACTTTTGAAAGCTCCCGAACCTCAGGTCACTCACGAGGACCCACGTGAGAAATGCTCAGAGTTGGCCACTTTCTTTAGAACCAAAATTGATAACATCCTTGCCTCCCTTCCCCGGCTAACCGAGGATGTCCCCTCGAGTGACAGTCCAGGGTCTCAATCTAGGGTGCGACCGGTGGAGCTGGACTCTCTTGGCCCGGTTACTGTGGAAGAAGTCCTCACAGTGCTAACATCTATGAAAAGTGGCTCTCCGAAAGATCCTGCCCCCATGAAATACCTGAAGCAGGTGGCCCATACCATCGGCGGGCCTGTGACGGACCTTATTAATCTGTCTCTTGCCCAAGGAGTAGTACCCCCCAGTTGGAAAGGTGCGGTTGTGAAGGCTCTTTTAAAGAAGCCTAACTTGGATCCAGCCGACCTTGCCAATTTTAGGCCTATATCCCTGCTTCCCGGCATCAGTAAGGTGGCCGAGAAGCTGGTGAATAGCCGCCTTTCACGCTTCCTGGAGTCTAACGCCCTTCTGGGCAATTCTCAAACTGGGTTCCGTCCCGGTCAGGGGACCGATACCGCCCTGCTGGCAGTCGTGGAGAGTGCAAGGAGCATTTTAGATTCAGGGGTATCAGTGGCAGTGATCCTCCTGGACCTCAGTGCTACCTTTGACACCGTAGACCATCAGGTGCTTCTCCGACGGCTGTCAGGGGTGGGGGTCTCTGGGGTGGCCCTCAAGTGGTTCGTCTCCTTTTTGGAAGGCCGGTCATTTGAGGTGTGGGAAGGCCCTGAGAAATCATTCTCAGTACCTCTCCAGTGCGGTGTGCCTCAGGGCTCTTCGTTGAGCCCTACTTTATTTAACACCTACATGGCCCCTCTGGAGAGTGTGGTATTGCCTCTGGGTATTAAGATCATCAGCTACGCTGATGATACCCAGCTGGTAGTAGGCCTCCCACAATCGACTCATCATCCCGACCGGTTGCACACATGCCTGGAGAAGATCTTTACATGGATGTGTAGCTCAGCCCTCAAGCTTAACGGCTCTAAGACGGAACTGATGCTGCTGGGGAACTCTTCACCTTCTCTACCTCCTAGCAGCTGGCCCAGTTGTTTGGGACCCGTGCCCACCCCTAAGCAGGAGATCAAGAGCCTCGGGGTGTGGCTTGAGCAGGACCTTTCCTTTAAAACGCACGCGAAAAAGATCTCAGGCTTGTGTTTCGGCCTACTCAGTTCAGCCCGGAAGATCCTACCTCTCCTGCCAGCAGCCTCTAGGAGGTTACTCATTCAGGGGCTTATCATCTCGCGGTTGGATTTTAGTAATGTCCTATTTTTGGGTGCCCCGGAATGTACACTAAACAAACTGCAGCAAGTGCAGAATGCGGCCGCCAGGCTTTTGACGGAGGTCCCTAGGCGTCAGTCTGCTCGCCCCGCACTAAAGGCGCTACATTGGCTCCCTGTCAGAGAGAGGGTTAAATTTAAGTCGCTTTGCATAGCCCACAAACTTCTACAGGGGAAAGGGCCGCCTATCCTTGAGGATATGGTCCAAGCCTATAAGGCTCCCCGCTCTCTCCGCTCCGACCATCAACACCTGCTGCAGGTCAGGAGGGTGAGGAAAGAAAGAAATGGAGAATCTTCTTCCACCAGAAGGGTGGCCACCCTGTGGAATTCCCTCCCTCTGTACTTACGTTCGGAAGCAAGTTTTTTACGTTTTCGTAAACTCTTGAAAACTTTTTTGTTTCCTGCCTGATCTCTTGTGCCGATGTAATGTTGCTTCCCTCTGGATAAGCGCGGGGATGCCTTATGGTAACCAGGCGCTATATTAAAATTCGTAATAATAATAATAATAATACTGAGAGAGAGAGACTGATTGACTGAGAGAGAGAGACTGGCTGACTGAGAGAGAGAGACTGGCTGACTGAGAGAGATCGACTGACTGACACAGAGAGAGAGAGACTGTGATGGAATTGGGGTCAAAGTGTGTATGAAGCTATGCAATGCCTCTTAAGATTGCTATTGTCTACTAATAAAAATGTATTCTCAAAATGTGCTCTTTGTAGTTTCATCTGCTTTTGAAATACTGCATTGTCGTATTGTCTAATGTTTTAAAACGGAAACGAGAAGGAGCAGTGGATGCACTTTTGTCAAAACTGAACGATGAGTGGGCCCAATGGTGTATATCATGACAGGAGTCTGCTTCAGGAAACCCACCTAAAATTGGGCAAACTTCCCCGGCCTACTGATGGCAGGGACCTGTAATGAATGGACCACCACCTATGATAGCCTACTGGCAGACTAAGCCCAACCTTAACTCCACCATCCAGTGTTACTTACAACAGCTGTATTGGTGACAGTGGTGTAACAATAGCCCCGCATCCCCTGCAGTATGGCGGGTCGCAAGCCTGAGAGCTCTAGAATGGCACGGAGACTGGCGGGGGGGGGGGGGCCCCTCCATGTAGTTTGCAGGGGGGCCCCCTCAAGTTTCGTTACGCCACTGCACACGCAGCTCCCCGCCTCCAAGACAGCTAACAGACCCGGCCCTCCCCGGGGAGTGGCACCTGGTACGTGAAGGGCACCGGACTGCCCCTCCAGGAGAGCTCCCACCCTGGACCCCCGGTGCCCCTGACTGAGGCAGGCCCCTGGGGCGGTGGGACACTCGCGGCCCCCAACTTGAGGCAAACAACGCTTCAAAGAGAGTGAGTGCAGCCGCCCCCCCCCTCCCGGGAGGACACCATCATCCGTCAGACTAGGCAAGGGCCTGGGGCAGCTGTGTGGCACCAACCCCCCCTGAGAAATACAAACACCCGGGGGGAGGGCAGCTGGGCTTCGCCGAGGAGCATGGCACCAAGAGACCCTCAACGGATGGACGGACAGACAGACAACACTGACTGTCACCGGGAGCACATGCAGCTCCCTCTAAGAGAAGACCCCTCACAGACAGCAGGAGGATGAGGGAGGAGAGACAGTCCCTCGCTGAGAGGATAGTCTGAGGAGGGAGGGGGCAGCATCAACTCCCAACCAGGGAAAGACAAACAACCCTTCAGAGTGCAGGCCCTGGCCCTCTCAATGGAAAGGGGCGTACAGTGAGTCCCTCACCCAGCAGAGTACAAAGCGCCTCAGAGGCAGCATGGCACCAACGGCCCCTCAGCACTCAGGGGTGTCCTTGACTGAGATACAGCACTCTCAAAGACAGGGGGAGGGGGGCAGCCCCCAGCAATAACCGGCAATGTTCGACCCTGAGAGCAAGAGTGGGCCCTCACTGAAGAGACAGCCTCGGATGCAGCAACAAACACATGCCAGCTCGCCGGGGACACCATGCATCCCTCCTCACACACTCACACACATGCATCCCTCCTCACACACTCACACACATGCATCCCTCCCCACACACATGCACACACAACCCTTCACGTCACTCCCTGCAGCCTACGCTCCCCCGGTCATGTGCCCCGGTCTACATCACTGACAGATGCCACCCCCGTACCCCCCAACGAACTCTTACCTCAGGGCCGGGGGCAGCACCAGGGCCGGAAACACCTGCAGGGGGCGTTTGTTGGGATACGAGCAGCAGGCAGAGACAGCGCCGTGACGGCAACGGCATAGCCCCGTACCTGCCCACCACTCCTGCACCAGTCCGCCGAGCGCCGTGAGGGGAACGGCCAGCGGAAACTTCATTTCCCAGGTGCCCCAGTGGCAGAGGTACACCTGGGACGTCATAGGCAGCACCCTGAGGCGCAAACAAAGAGCGGAGCGCCGAGCGCTCTGTGGGGGCGTTTGTTGGGATACGAGCAGCAGGCAGAGACAGCGCCGTAACGGCAATGGCATAGCCCCGTACCTGCCCACCACTCCTGCACCAGTCCGCCGAGCGCCGTGAGGAGAACGGCCAGCGGAAACTTAATTTTCCAGGTGCCCCAGTGGCAGAGGCGCTCCTGGGACGTCATAGGCAGCACCTGGAGGCGCAAACAAAGAGCGGAGCGCCGAGCGATCTGTGGGGGCGTTTGTTGGGATACGAGCAGCAGGCAGAGACAGCGCCGTGACGGCAACGGCATAGCCCCGTACCTGCCCACCACTCCTGCACCAGTCCGCCGAGCGCCGTGAGGGGAACGGCCAGTAGAAACTTAATTTCCCAGGTGCCCCAGTGGCAGAGGCGCACCTGGGACGTCATAGGCAGCACCCGGAGGCGCAAACAAAGAGCGGAACGCCTCCCGGGACGCGCGCGGGCGACGCCGGGCTGAGCCCGGGCAGAGGGCTGGCCATCTGCGGCCATCAGAGGCCAGAGGAGGTCGGGTCGGGACACCCTTCTTGGTTGGTCTCTCGGGACTATTGACATGAACTAAGGTATGCTCAATCAGAGACTAAACACCTAGGGCCAGATGTAGGTAATTCTATTTTACCGACTCATAAATACCGAATTTTACCAATTCGGTATTTATGAATCGGTAAAATAGAAGTACCGAGATGTAGGTAAATCCAGATGTGGATTTGCCGAATCTTTATAAGTCGGTATTTACCGATTCGGTAAATACCGACCGGTAATGCCCCATTCATTCCTATGGGCTTTGAAGCCCATAGGAATGAAAGGGGCATTACCGGTCGGTATTTACCGAATCGGTAAATACCGAATTTGACAAGGGTGCAGGGGGTGTCACTTTGACACCCTCTAGCACCCCCAAAAAAGGTTCGGGGCCATGTGGCAGGCATACCTGCCCTAAGGGCAGGTCTGCCTGTCATATGGCACAGGTGTGCATGCACACATGTGCATGCACACCTGAATCGGTATTTTACCATCAAATGGAATTTGATGGTAAAATACCGACTTTGTAGGGCTTGTGGGACTCAGAAGAGTCCCACCTACATCTCAATTTTACAGATTCTCTAAAAATACCGGTCGGTAAATTTACCGACCGGTATGTTTACCGAATCGGTAAAATTACCGAAATGGCCTGTTTCCTGCCCCCTACATGTCAAAAGCCAAATACCGGTCGGTAACGGCCGAAATCGGCCGTTACCGACCGGTATTTGGCTACCTACATCTGGCCCCAAGAGTCTAACAACGAATATCCTTGTTTATTTTTATTTTTATTTTCTTTTTTTCCAGTAGCCTCTTAGTCTACCTAGATATCCATTGGCCCTTTACTAGGTGTGTGTAGTTGGGTCATTAGCTTGTTGCACCATGACCTCTAAAGGGTCAGCCGAACAATCCGCCTCTCAAGGAGGGTCACTTAAGGGGACACTGGACTTATACATATCTAGGGTAACATCGGCTTTTGAGTCAATAGAACATAGCCTTCCTAAAGACACCATATGTTGCGAACGATCCCCTCCGATTTCAACCGACTCGCCAAATTCTTTATTACAGAGGGAATTAAATGCTATTTGCAACACCAGGTATATTCCCATTGAACAGGGAATTGAACTAATTGGTTCCACAACATGCCCTATGGGTATTGGAAGCCCTCAGCTCAGGAATTTGCATCAACTTATAAAAGTCCACTGGAAACTCCTGTCGCAATAAAAGATAAAATTACCACTCAGGGGATAGCACATCCCCAAGTCCCTACGTAAAGGTATAAAACACAAGGGGAAACCAGCAAAATACCGAAAAATAAACTTAAGCCCCTCTTTGGTTACTGCCACCACCACGCCCGAGACACCCAAAGCATGTCAAATACTGGAAACCCCTATATCCCTTTTACCATCTATTCTGTTGGCCCACTTTGAAGAACTGGTAAAAACCCTATTATCCCCGCTTATTGAAAGGATAGAGAGAATTGGGGAAAAGCTCTCAACAATAGACGCAAATACCAAGCCAACCAAGTCAAACAACCAATTTCAGAGAATAGTTGTCCCAAAAACGTCTGACACCATTGTACACAGCAAAATTGCCCAGAATAAGCCACTAGATCCCGTATTATCAGTTATTAAAAACAAGGAGGTAGCCAATGAACTGACAATGGCTCTTAGCTCTGTTCTCAGAGCTGGGTGGTCGAAAGTAGGCAAATATTCTGAGGGGCTAGCTGCGAGCGATAAATGCATAAATTTACCACCAGAGGCAGCACCCTACGTGTGTGTTCTCTCGGGAGTGCCTGAGCTCACTACCAGAAAAATTGAAGGTCACCAGGACCTCAAAAATAAAGTTCAGTTTTGGCTGACAAAGACTAGACCGCTTTCATCCAACATTAACGGGACAATCCTAAATGTCAGAAGGGTGGGGTGGATAGGCTCCCGTCCCAAGAACACAGCGGGAGACCTGGTCATTGTTAATTTTCGGGATAACCTGGTCGTCCCTTACCTGCGAAGCTGGGAGCCACAAAGAGGAGACGGGCCCATAACAACACTTGAACTGTGCGATTTTTACCGAAGAATTGCATATTCGCCAATCACAAGGTGGAGCGTAGAGGGATACCACCGGGGGGGCAGGAGGGGTCCTGTACCAATCAGTTACCAGCAGTAACCCACCTATAATTACCAGAACCTACCCCCTGGCCCAGATATGCTACTCTGATAGGACAAGGGTATCGCTCCTACCAACTCTGTACTGTCTGATTGTAAGGAAAATTGATGTACTTTTCTTTGAAATTTTATTGTTATTCTAATGTAAATGAATGTTGTATTTTGTATGCTTTTATGGTTAATAATCTTAACCGAATAAAGTAACTTTGACTGACTGACCTGCAGGGGGAAAGAGAGACCTTAGAGGGTGGGGAGTGAGAGGGACCGAAGCCCCTCAGGATAGAAGGAGAGTGGAACGAGAATGGGTCTTAAGTAGAGATGACAGGGGTGGAAACGCTTGAAAGAAGAGGGGGCCCGTTAGCAGTTAGTTTCCTCGGGGTGGTGCACGGCTCGAACATCAGCTGCGGAGGATGGGTGCAGGGGCTGATGAGCACCGCTCGGGTCTGATGAGAGGGCGTGCAGACTGGGGGGGATGGGTGCACAGAGCCCCTCAGGAGCTCGGTCACCGGAGGAAGAGCGGGTGTGGGGCAGAGTGCATATGGACGGCGCTCCTCCGGGTGAGTTGCAGAGTTTGGATGACCAGAGTCCACCCCCCCCCCCGCTCAGCAGCAGACCCTGGAGCACACGAGGCAGGCTCGGTGGGGTTCTTGCAGAGTTCGGGTGCACCGTGTATAATACATACGCCACGCGCGTAGCGCCACCTGTGGCTTCACCCTCTGCAAGCAACTGCCCCGACGCTGGAAATCCAGCCGAGAAAGAGCAGTTTGGGCTTCAACTAACTAACGCTGCACAGCAAATGAACAGTGGCAGGATTTTCCCGGCTTCCTTAGTTTTCGAATGTGCTTCAGCCTGCAGTGCTGCTGGGGGTCCCGGGCAGTCCGTGCAGCCCCTCGCTCACTCGCAGTGCCAGGATCTCACCGGAAGAAAAGTGAACATGGAGCTAAAAAGAAACAAGAAATACGGCACAATCAGAGAGCATCTTACTCCGGTCCGTGCAAATGTGCCCTGCCTACCTCTGGAGAGCTTACCCAAGTCAGACTCCACACGACTGTCTGGCCGCAAAGCTGTAGGGAGGCGTCCTCGTTTGATCCTGCTTGAGCCGCAGGCTTCCGAAAATTTTGGATTCGGGGGCGTGTTTTGGCGTTCTGAGTGACGGGTGACATCACAGGGCGAAAGAACGCCAAAAACATGCCCCTGAATCCGAAAGAGACGGGGCTTTATTCGAGTGACTCCCTTCTCCTCCAATGGCTGGCCTCCGTTTAGGAAGCCAGCCAATGGAGGAGAGATGGAGGACAGAGGCGGGTTCAAGCCCCGTACTCAAAATCATTAAATCTCCGACCGGAGACTGCGCAAGTGCAGCCTTTAGGTCCGAGACCTAAAAAATCACTGCGGGAGACTAAAAGGCTACGGAAGATCAGGAATTGACAGAACTTTTCTCAAAGTGTAATAGCAAAAACTAGAAAAAGTTGAGAAGCTGCTGATCACCCACATCGAAAAAGGTCTCATTCTAACAATAGGCAAAACTGTGGGGCATATTACCAAGGGCAATATCGCCGCTTTAGCGGGAAAAATTCCCGCTAAAGCGGCGATAATTTTATCGCCCTATTCCCTAGCTGTCGCTAACACCAGTTAGCGACAGCTAATAGGCGATAGCGGGCACTTAGGGGCCCACTCTGCATGTCAGCGATGATTATCGCTAATGACATGCAGAGTGGGCGTGCCAAGATGTTAGCGACTGGACACAGTCGCTAACATCGCTATCCGGACGATTTTTATCGCTTAGTAGATAAACCTTGATAATATCAAGGCTCCTAAGCGATAAAAATCGTCGGAGCGCGGCGATATTTAAATGCCCGCTAACCAAGCTTAGCGATAATTATCGCTATAGCTTGGTAATATGCCCCTGTGTCTCATATCTCGTGGATAACTCACATGTTCATTACACAAGAACATCGCCACCCAGTCACTTGACATCTTGTGAAAACCATCCGCCCTAGAACTCCATAAAACATAAATCACATACTGCATCTTAAAGAGAAGGGGAGGTGTAGCCCAGCATCCATATTTAAACAAGATCCTGAACATGGGAAAGAATGTTTTTACAACGTATTCAAATTCTGCACAATCACGCAAGACATACCGGAATATAGGAGTGGTGCAATATAGCATCCTGCATGTAAGAAAGGCCCCTACTCCAAACCGAACTGCTTCCACTTAATAGCTTTGTTGAATGCTGAATATATTTGGAGGAACCACACATGGTTTCATTTAACTGAAAATTGTTTTACACGCTCACACTTTCTCCCTAAATTTGTGTCAACTTTCCATCTTAATCGCATTGCTGAACTACAGCGTTCTTTCTAAACCCAACTTGCAAGGCAGCAAAGGAATTGCATTCATTAGATGCCAGTTTAGCACTCATACTAAGTTAACAGAATTAAGCCTCTGCACAAAACAAAACTGTTGTATATTTCGTTTGCTACTGCACACATTGGTCACCCATAACCAAGCGGGTCATAGCTAGATGTATTGTTAAATAAATTCAGATTTGCTATGCATGCACTTGCAGGCAGCTCACAGACCCGGTACAAGCTCATTCCACATGCAAAAATAGAAGGTTCCATCCAACAATGTAGCAATCTCCCACTCAAGAATATTTGCAAAGCTGCCACCTGGTCATATATGCACACATTTATAAAGCATCATTACAGTCATATTCAAGCAACAAAGTTTGACACTGTTTGTAAGATAGTGCAACGCTTGTAATCTACAACACTGTATGGTGCAAACAGTTAGTTACATATAGAGCTTGTTATTATAGTATTTCTCGAAATCATATTGATATGAAAGATAACATCACAACCAAAAGACATAGTAGAATACGTTTTGTGAACTGATAACACTACATAATTTAGGTACTAGAATCTCATATATAATCTTTCAAAATGTCATTTTAATTATGTCAGTTTTCATTTCTAATTGTTTGTTGTGAGAAGTATGCCTAGATTCTTTCATTTATTGTCTTGGTTAATTGTCATTCCCAGTTTCCCAGATGGTCATGTGCTGAAAGTATCTTAGGTTTCTGTCCCCCAGTATTGACCACTGATTGCTAGTAATGGTAAGCCTATTTAGATCTTTCATTGATTAAACCTTGTCTGTTTCATATTCATCTTGTTAAAGGTATGGACAGTCTTGACAGCTGATCCCCTTTGAAGGCCAAACAATATGAGAGCCAAACGTCCCCTCATATTGTTATTGGAGTTGATCAATACATTTGTAGGTGACTCCTGCTTAGTGTGTTCCCACTATCTTTTCTCACGAAATATCCTATTCAACCCAGAAGTTAATGCAATATACTGCATCGCAGATGTAATAAATCTAGGATCTTACAGACCTTCAAAATAAAAATGGTAATTGAGGATGTCTGGTGCTGCTCTGTTAGCATGGTAGAGTCAAATGAACATAAAGACAGGGTTCAACTCCATATCTCTTAGAACATTGGTTTGATTAATTTTTTCAGCTGAAAAACATAGCAAAGGAAAAATTGACTGTCAATTTGCTTCAATATGGTCAGATAACTTTAGATTCAGGGTTGAAGGATTACAGGAGATTTGGTCGCCGGGTGCACTGTTTTCGTTATTTCCCCCCTTTAATGTAAATTAAGTTTTGCTTAAGCGATACTCTCCCAGAGACAGATAACAAAATAACGTCCCTGTCCGATATATGAAGTCTTATTGTGAGTTGATACGCAGTTTCAAATCTCAAACAGATCAACACAGTAAACCATTTCATTAAAGACTTCCTTAAGTAAAAGTAAAATGATCGTGAGGGGTGGCCGTTCGAGGAACCAATCCCAGGAAGTTGAGGGGTTAGTAGTGGAAAAAGAAATCCATCAAACACTGACTCAGATACAACAGCCATTGCTGCAACAGTCCCAGGAAGAGATTCCTCAGTCACTATCACAAGATTTGAGGGTGCACACCGGAGGAGTATCAAAGGTTGGAGACATTAGGCGCTCATGTGTAGCTGTCAGGAAATCCTGTAAGTATCACAGGAGCTGATTTGCTCAGAACTGAGTCTGTCACAAAGAGTAGACAGGAGGATATCAAAGCAGCCTGCAGGATAAAACGTAAAACAACAGTTCTGACAATGATCCCCATAGAAGACAGTTCCACAGGCCCTCTGATGTGCGCACCACAATATCCCATTTTTAGTAGCCATTCGTATGAGATTCACAGGAGGCGAATGCAAGAACATCTCTTTCCCTTGAAAAGTCTCATATGGTGGTGGGCAATGGTGAGAATTTGCTTGTCAACTAAGCTGTCTTAGACAGCGTGGGCTCGTTTCACCTGCTGATTGTATTAACACACTATTCAGCCCCACACGGCTTGCATACAAGAATTAATTACTGGTTCATTTCTAGATCCTTGAGTGCATTGATTGGCAATTGTACTATACACCCCTGCTCATTTTCTGATCATTCTTCAATCCAGCTTCAGATTACTAGTCCATCAAAAAGACCAGCCCCGTTCACTTGGAGGTTTCCTCCGTAGACCCTCCTTGACCCGGTATTTAAATTTGAAATCTCGAAAGTGATTGAAGCCTTCTTTGCTCCGAATATTGGTTCTGTTCCCCACTTTGACGCGGTGTGGGAAACATTCTAAGTGTATATCAAAGGGATAGCGATGGCCAATCACTCTGGCGTACTGCGGTCCATCAGAGGCTCACTGGAATGTTTGGAAAATAAATTGGCTACGCTGGAGAGGGAGGCACGGGAAGACAGGAGTGACCAGAACTTAGAAGAGCTCAAAAAGGTCGTGGAAGAATACCATGAGACCGCAGATAGGGAAGTTCAGTATTTGGGGAAATATGCCATAGCAAAAACATATGGTGAAGGGGGACGCTCTGGAGCTACCCTGGCAGCCATTTTGAAAGGCAGCAGGGAGGCAGCTCATATTACGGAATTGCACTCTGCATCTGGAGAGCTTTCACAAGAGCTTCAATGCATAGCAGACAGATTCAAGAAATATTATGCAGATCTATAAGGCTCTAAATGGGGAGCAGATGATGCTGTGGTGCTGGACTATCTGGAATACACCAAACTCACATGGCTAGCAGATGAATACAGAGAGCACCTTATGAGACCCTTAGAAGCCTGGAAACTACAGACCGCCTTAAGCTCTATGAAATACGGTGGAGCCCCGGGGCAGGATGACTTAACGGTCTTTTTCTGAAAAGAGTTTAAGGAACTCCTGGTACCTAACCAGGTCAATTTACTTGAAAAGTTGGGGAGAGCAGTCTGATGCCAAGGTCTATGCGTAAGGTCCTTATTGTTACCCTTTTAAAACCAGGCAAACACCCAGATGATTGTGCATCATACTGGCCATTGTCATTATTAAATGTAGATACCAAATTGTTCGCAAAAGTGTTGGCCTACTGCCTAGCACCACTAGTGCCACAACTGGTGGGACCAGAGCATGCAGGATTTGTCCCTGGGCGCACCTTTGCGCATAATTTGCGCACAGTTTTTGGCGCTATCCAGCACACAAATCTGGAGATCAAAGCCGCCGCCATCTTTATGGATGCCGAAAAGGCATTTGATTCTGTTGAATGGTCCTTTGTGGCAACAGTGCTGAGACGTATGGGAGTTGGTGACCTCTTTCTACAGCTAGTGTGGGTCCTATATAATTTCCCTATGGCCAGGGTTAAAGTGGGTGATTTTGTGACCTCTCCTATAAAAATCACTAGGGGCACTAGACAGGGTTGTCCACTGTTGCCCCTACATTATGCCATAGTCGCGGAACTTCTGGCCTGTGCACTTAGGGAATACCATAGTCATTGCAGTATGCGATTTCCAGGGTACAATCTAATAATCTCGACTTACGCTGATGATACTTTATTATAACTTAGAGATCCGGAGGTAAATCTGTCCCAGGTGCTGAGGGAAGTGGTTCTGTATGGAGAATACGCGGGCCTCAAAATTACCTTGGCTAAATCCATCATTTTCCCCCTCACCTCGGCAATGGAGCCGATTGACCTAGAATTTCCCTTGACCTGGTCGGCTGGTTCTGTGCACTATTTAGGAATCCAGATTCATTCTAAGTCCGAAATAGTATTCAGGGACCATTTTGGTAAAGTAGTTACTAAATTGGAGGAGGATATTGTTAGATTGGTCCGCTTGCCTGTATCGCTCTTCAGCCGTATCTCCTTAATGAAGATGGTGGTGCTCCCCAGGTTTCTGTTCCTATTCCTAATCATCCCCATGGTTCTACCAGCTCATTTAAAAAAAAAAAAGTGAGATCCTTACTGATACGTTTGGCCCTGGGCCGGCAAACAGCCCTGAGTTGCATGGGAATACTGACATTACCTTATTCAATGGGGGGATTCAGTGCACCAGACCTGGAGCTTTACTACAGTGTGGCGCAGTGCTCCCATGTCTTTTATTGTTTGCATCAGTAATCTCCTCCTCCACATTTACACATTGAAAGGGTCGCGGCTGCGCCCTCATCTCTGGTAGACGTGTTGTATCAGGCCCCATCTCGCTGCACAGGTTTTTTAGACTCTGCTAATGCCACATACCATGCTTGGCAGAACATTGTTAAAAGACAGGCTGCCTCGATTTCGTACTCCCCGATTCCCCAATAGAACTTTGCAAGTGGATGCCAATCCTTAATGAACCTGGGGTATTACGAGCCCTAGGACAACTGGGTATTTCAAAAATAGGAGAACTGTTCGAGGATGGTAGGGGGACGCAGCTGGGAAGAAATAGTGGATGACCAGCAAGACAAAACTCTGCTAGGGATGTTCCAGTTTTACAGAGTCAGACATCCGGTCCGCGATATGCTTGGGGACGCTATGTTAGAACCTCCAGAGGTAGGTCCTTTTTCATTGGTACTGAGAACAGATTCCCCTAGCCACCTAGTCTCTTTTTAAAAAAAAATGTTTTATAGAAATCACATAAGGGTAATATACATCAGTTCATCACATAGATTAGAAATATATATGTATAATCATCATAATAATAACTTTGACATATCCAAATATTTAAAAAGAATAAACATAATCATCAGCTAATGTACTTAATCTGGGAAATTCCAATATTCAAATAATGAAAATCAGTTTCTTTATCAAAGATAGACTATATCGCAAGGTCCATAGGACCCCAAATTTTTGCATTCTTGACCATAGAGTCTATACCCCTAACCTTGGCCAGGGCGAATTCCATGTCATAAGTTCCTTTAATAATGGACCACCAGTCATAAATAGTTGGCGGCAGCGGGGAAACTCACATCCGAGCGATAGCCAGCCTAGCTGCTACCATCATGATTGAAAAAGACCGTTCCAAAGCTGATTTATCTGCCTCATACCCTAGCATGATTTCTAAAGCAGTAAATGCAGGTCCCACTCCAAGTTTACTATAGAACACTTGGCTGATCTTCTGCCAATAAGGTTGCAATTTCAGGCATTCTATGAACATATGTATTAGATTTGCAGCCTAAGTCCCATATTTAGGGCATTTAGTCTTTTCCCCTCTGCTATTGCCTCCTGCCCATCTATTGATCCTTTCAGGTGTATAGTACAACATACCAATTGTACGAAATTGTTGTAATTGCAGACTCACA
Organism: Lissotriton helveticus; assembly: GCF_964261635.1. NCBI lineage: Eukaryota > Metazoa > Chordata > Amphibia > Caudata > Salamandridae > Lissotriton > Lissotriton helveticus. The sequence goes on from NC_136073.1 coordinate 445,076,639, forward strand.
AAATGGACTGAGTCACCAATATTGCCCAAAGCCTGAGTGATCATACCAGATGTTATCGCCAAGTTCAACGTTTGGCTCCATTGTGTTGCTAATTTTACACACCCATCTGCTTTGAAGCTAGTCAGCAATTTATAGATGTTGCTTATAAGAGATTTAATTTTACCCCCATATAAAAGATCCCAAATCAAAGACTTAGTAATCATATTTGAGTCTACATTTTTCTGTAAATAATCCCTATCTGTAAATATTTAAACAGGTGGTTAGTAGGCAGTTTATATTGAAGTTGTAAAACTTCGAATGATTTGATTCCTCTTGCCTCGTACATATTGCTCAAATATAGATTCCCATACTTAGTCCACGATCTGCCTCTGTAATCTTGAAAAATTTCTGGTAACATTGGGTTCCCCCAGAGTGGGAGCTTGGTTTAAATTACCGACAAATTACTTTTGGTGGCCATAGCCCGCCATATAAAAACGCGGTCTCTAATTGTCTTAAATTTATCACGTTTGAAATAGTTTGGATCGTTAATGCGATATAGAAAAAATAAACTATCATCACCCAAAATCAGTCTTTATAGAGAATCTCTCTGATCGATCCCCAAAAGACTGCGAAAGTGCCCTGCAAACGCTGACCAAAAATAAAATCTAAAGTCTGATAAACCAAGGCCTCCTTGTTTGTAGGGTGATTTAAGCAAATCAATAGCCCGCCAAGCCTTCTTAAAGCCCCAGATAAAACTAGTAAAATCTCCATTCAATTTTTTTAAAAAAAATATTAGGAAAACGTAAGGGAATGGATCTGAACAAATATAGATATTTGGGGAGTATTTTCATCTTTATTAAATTGCATCTCCCCAAAAGCCCTATAGGAAGTTTATGCCATTTTTTTGGATTTTTGCAGTTTCGGTTAATAAAGGGGTGTAGTTTAAAGATATTATTTGACCTATTTTAGCAGAGAGCTTAACCCCCAAATACGTAGCTGAAGTACAACTCCCCAAAATTGGAGAGCTAGCCACCTAGTCTCAAAAATCTATTGCATGACACAAGATCTCGCAAGAACTTTTACATTAAATCTCGCCTGGAGTGGCAAGCTGACTTAGTCGTAACACAAGATGACAATAAATGGAGCTATTGCTGCAAAGCCACGAGGGAGATATCGCTGAACGGGCGTCACAGACTTATTATCTTTATGTTCCTAAACGGGAAGTATTATACTCCGGCTTGCTTACATCGATATGGCCTCACAGAATCTGCGAGGTGCGAGAGATGTAATACGGACCAGGCTGGATTCATATATTTGGCGTGTCTGATGTTGCTGGATTCTGGGCACTTATTTTCCAGAGTCTGAGTGATATCTTAGGAGTACACTTAGCCCCTGACCCTATACTAGCCCTACTAGGGTACTCTAAACAAGTGAAGAAAGATTTCCGTAGGTTGGTAGATATAGGCCTATTGCTTGCTAAGCAGGTGGTGGGTATACACTGGGCACTTGGTCCTCCCCCTACCATCACACAATGGTCTGGAGATATGCTGTTATGTAGCACCCAAACTGAGTTATATAGCAAGTTACTTCCACCGCAGAATAGGCCCAAAAACTTCTGGGGCTTATACCAGAGTTACTTAGCCGGTAAAGCCTTGCTCTCGTATGGTTCTGGTTCTTCCTTTGACAGGGGCAGATACATGGCGAGTTCTGCATTCTTGCAGAATGCGCGCACACACACCTCTTGCATAGTTTATGATATGTTGAAAGTGGGATATATCCAGTTTGGAAGTACTCATATTAGTCCCCTTGGGTGGTTGACCTGTTCAATAGGGAATGCATATCAAAGAGGTGGGATAATTCCTGTTCAATTGACCTAATATTGTACTGGTACTATATTGCATGGATCTGTAGTATGTAAGCTGATATCTACCTTACCATTGATGTACCATGTCTGCACACTACTGCCTATGTTTATATTTTTTTATTGTCGCTCTGCAATGCGTATTTCTGTTTTTGTTTGTGTATGCTTCTTTTTGCAAAATCAATCAAAAAGAAAGTATGGTTGAAATGTGTCAACTACATCCAATGGAGACATTGGACTTAAGTGGAAGAGATTGGATTTGAAGTCTGTGAGGCTTGCATTAGCAGCCTGAAGGAGTTTTGAAACTTTAAAAAAAACATATATATATAGATAGTAGGGAAGTGTAATGGTTTTCCCAATAGTTTGTTATAATGCAAATAGGCTAGATAATAAACATAAGAGGGATGCTGCCTTGTTTTAGTTTGTTGCAGTTGATCCCTCTGTCATTCTTTTACAAGAGGCACATCCTATTTGGGGTAAGGAAGGCAACAAAATTACCTTTCCTTGGGTTAGAGACTGTTTTTTCCATCTGCAGAATTATCCCATAGAGGGACAGCAGTGGTGATTAGCTGAACAGCGCAGGGTAGATGTCTTCCTCCCATAACAGTTGATGTGGGTTTCTGGGTTATAGCTCCTATTGTAGCCTCCAATTTGAGATATAATATTGCTTCTTTATATGGCTCCATTCGCTATAACATCATGCCTTTTCAGTCACTGTTATGGAAGCTATGCAATCTTCCTGCGATACCTATCCCGGGGAGTGATTTTAACTGTCTTCCCTTACCAGGGTTGGATTTGTCAAACCCAACTTGCAGGCAACATAAGAAAAATACAGAACATATTTTTATTGATCTCTGCTCTCTGCTTGGGGTACAAGCTTTGTAGAGTAGGTTAAATCCCACAGGCAAAGTGTCGTTACTCTAAACAATATCGGTCTGCTTGACGGATAGACTTATTCCTAGCCACCTTAACTATCCCAAAAATGTCCTTCCAATATCATGTAGGGGCCTTCTCGAATCACTTGTTGATTGTTTTAATATTCCCCCATGACATTCAAGAATAGTCAGCGAATGGGATATTGATAAACTATTGCTGGACCAGGAATCTTATGTTCAGTCCCTTTCAACAGGGACCAAACATTTTTTTTTTATTAATGCCCAAACAGCAGAAGGTGCCATAGTTTGGGAGGCACTTAAGGCCACAGTTTGGGGGTCTATGATCTCCATCTCTGCCTTTCAAAGAAAGAAAGACAAAGAAAAGCAGGCTAGCTTACTGAAAGTGTCCAACAAGGTGTATTGAAAAGCTCTGGCCGTGCAGTCTTCATACTCTCTGCATCTATGGCAGGAAAAGAGAGAAGCTCTGAAGGATTTCTTTCAGGGGAAAGTAATTCTTAACAGTTGTACCAGCAATTGTCAGGTGTATGAAGAGGGTGAGAAAATGGGTCACTTTCTTGGAAAAATTGGGCAAATATTTTTGGTATATCGTGACTCTCTATATAAGGGGAAAGTGGGTACGTGGGACACGCCTTGGTGGAACAATTTTTCAGGAAGTGCACCTCCCTGAGTTAAATAACGAATCTGCTGCTCTTTTAACACATCCAATGAGTCCTGAGGAGGTAAAAAGTGTAAAAAGAAGACCTACCCAGTTCTAAAGTCCGGAGGGAAGATGGCACTGAGGCAGAATTGTATAAATGCTTTTGCCCTATATTAGTAGCCACACTCTCTGTTTTGTTTATTTCCATCTTTCTATGGGGGCCCTATCCCACCCTCTTTTAAAAAAAGGAGTCTTGTTAATTTTTTTAACGAAAGGGAAAGATGAATTTGCTACATCCTCGTATAGACCAATAACGCTCTTAAATATGGATTGCAAGATTTTTACAAAAATCTTACCTAACCGTATTAGTGCTGTGATGAAACTGTTAATTCACTCTGACCAAAGTGGTTTTATTAAGGGATGCAGTCTGAGAGCCAATACTTACTACTTGGCTGAGTTTATTGTTCTAGTTACTACTGATAATATCCCTGTGGCCATAGTCTTTCATGACTCAGAGGCTACATTTGACCTTGTGAGCTGGGATTTTCTGTTTAAAATTCTGGAAAAATAAAATTTTCCATCAAAGCTTACAAGGTCCATAGGTAGATTGGATGAAAATACTTCGGCCCAAGTTATAATAATCAATCAAAGCCTGGAAACAGTGTTTCCTTTCAGAGGAATTCGCCAGGGCTGCCCTTTATTGCCTACTTTATTTCCCTTATTTATAGAACCCTTGGCCCACTATATTTGATTGCTTAAAGGTATCTGCCCTCCCTTACTTGGCGCTGCAAAAATAAAATTATATGCATCTGATGTTGTCCTGTATCTATCCCCTGATAGGGAGAACATTGAGACAACTCTGCAAGCAGTTCAGGGTTCAGAGATACGCAAGGCTTGGGAGTATATAAAATTAATGAACCGAAGACTGAATCACTTTTGTTCAACACCACAACTGATATGTTACACCTGGATATTAGGGCTAATTATAATCCATATCCCAAAAGATATTTCGGGATATTTTATTCTGATGTAGACAGCTACCGCTTACATTTTGTCTCATTACTATCAAAAATCTATTCTCTTTAAGGGCCATATGTATGAAGCAAATTCGCATTCGCAAATGCCGAAATTTTGGCGTTTGCAAATGCGAATTTGCAAAATGGTATGTATAAAGGAAAATCTGGTGCAAAATAAGGAATCGCAAAATTTGCGATTCGATATTTTGCAATTGCATTTAAGGAATCGCAAATTTTGCGATTCCTTCAATGCAATGTATGAAGCAAAAAAAAAAGTGCAAATTGTCCCTAAGGAATCACACATTACCACCAACTTCATGTTGGTGGTAATTTGCGAATTCCTTGAAAAATGCCCATTTTTTAATTTTTCAAAGTTCCATGTGACACACATACATGCCCTTAGGGCATGTATGTGCACCACATGTGTACCCATGCTTATTTCAGGGGTGCAACAGTGTGTCCTTTGGACACCCCTGCACCCTTGAAATTATTCTCAATTTTCAATTTTCAAATTGCAAATCGCAAAATTGAGAATACCTTCCCATTCATTCCTATGGGCCTCCTGGCTCATTGAAATGAATGGGAAATTATTCCTTAATTGCGATTCGCAATTTGCAAATCGCAATTAAGGAATACTAAGAATTCGCCCAAAAAATGCAAATTTGCACATACATACCATTTTGCGATTCTGAAATAGCGATTTCTTAAAAATCGCTATTTCAGAATCGCAAATGGGTACCTTGATACATATGGCCCTTAGCCATTTGAAAATGACTTCCTATCTCCATAATTGGTTGGATATCACTAATACAAATGTTGATTCTACCTCATATATTATTACTCTTAATAAACGTCCCTTGTAAGCTGAAAGCAGGTTTTTTCAACAAGCTACAGAGTAGTTGTACATCATTTATATGGGTAATAAATCTCCCAGGAACCAGCATAAAAATACTTCACTTACCTAAGACTGAAGGAGGCTGGCACTCCCATGTTTTAGAATGTACTATTTAGCTTCCATCGCTGTGCAGATGCGTTGTTTATCCATGCAGGGGGCTCAGTTTCACAATTTTTAAATATTATATATTTTCCATCACTATAATATTGCCAGATTGATGACAGCCATCAACAAACCAAAAATGTAAAATTCAGAAGAAAGTGAGGTATAATTCCTTGCAGAACATTCATGCTGAGAAGAGACAATTCTTCCATAAATTTTAAATATCAGCAATTCATGCTGAAACTCCCCAGGTATGCTGCTCCCATCTTTCCCCATGCCTTTTAGCGGCCGCTCAAGCAATACCCTGACCGATGTATCTCTTCGTTATTCTTACAGACATATGGTCTCTCTCCTTAATAGTTTCTCCCTACCCAAAGTTTATCGTACAACCGAGTTGGTTAGGAAACTCTTCAGGCCTGAAATAGTGAATGATTATCGGAGTTACTGATATAAGGAACTCGGGCAGAATAGTTCTTCAGTTACTGTTAATATTTGGACAAAATGAAGGAAGCGCACAAAAATATAGATTAATAGAGACATCTTGCCAAAGTTACTTTAATGTGTTAGGCATTTGGTCAATAGTGTACATATTGTGACTCAATTTCAGATGGAAGGGGAAGCTTGCAATTTACTGTTTTTGCATTGTCACTTAATAGTGTCTGCCATTTAGCTAACATGAGGTATTTTACACTTTATTTTCACCAAGTCAGTAGTTAGTTTGACCATACAAGTACTGAATTTGCACTGTTACTTTCCTGTGTTAGATATTTGGTGGATACATACCCTTTTTTTTGTTTATGTAAAATTGCTGGAAACTGATATCACTGGATCAAGCTTAAATGCTGTACTGTTTAGGTATAATGAATGAAATTAGTGTTGAACTGCTGTTTTTCTTTCTTTAGTAATTTTCCTTGTAACTTGTCAACCGTTTTGTCATTTTAGATAGCGGGAACTAACAGAATGAAAACTGTTTGAACTGTATCCCAAGTAATAAACAAATATTTTTTTAAAACTTTGGATTCAGCAACAACATCAGAAAGTTACCTTCTTAGTAGAATTGCCCACTCAATTGTGTTTGTAAGGTGAAAGTAATTGGGAAGGAATAACCTACGGACCATATAATCCAATAATGAAGCATTTGCTTGTTCATCTATACAACAGAAGATTTTATATTAGATCCCAATTTTAAATAAATTCCTTTAGTCATTACTCAGAATGTTGAACCTTTTCTGTAGAGAAATGATAATGCTGTCCTAGTTGAGTCTAATGCTAGCAGGTGTTCCCACTAAAGTTTTCGGGGATCCCCGTTCAGATCCAAAAACTCTTCCAGTATTATATTTTAAGGACTCCCTGAGATGGATATGGGCATTTTTATCTAATAAACTCAATCAGTTCTCATGCTCCCCTGCAAATCATCAGTTCACCCTATGGCCTGCGGAGTTTAGTCAGTCACACAGCTTTATTCGATCTTTTGTAAACAGACCATAAAAGCACAACAGCTCATATAAAATAATTTCAAGTTCCTAAATACTTATTCACATTGCTTAAAATAAGTATTAAATACGTTTGCTGTGATCAAAAATAGGACCTTTAAAATCATTTATATAAAAGGAAAGAACAATTCATTATTAAAAATTACATAATTCTATCAAAATGTGGTCCCACCCTTTTCCTCTTCCTAAAACAGGCCCATAGGAATGAAGCAACACAGAAACATACAAATGGGTATGGTAAAGCCTTTAAAAAATACATGGCGACCCGGCATTGCCTGAATTTATGGTGCCTCAGGATTGGAAGTATAAATATTTTCCTTTCCTCAGAGTAGTTATAACAAAGTAATAAAATATGCAGGTCCGACTGGGCAGCATGGTTGTTGCAAGGGCAGGGAGCGAGATCTGCTAATCCATATTTATTTTGTGGGTATCCCAAGAATAACGGGATCATATTCAGTCTGCGGGGTTCAAAAGAGCTGTTCCTTGAACCTTGTATTTTTTAATATCTACATCTGCACATTTTCATCACTTGTTTGATCTTTTTGGGTTTGATATGATGTCATATGCTGATGACAAGCAGATGATCCTGCCCATATAGGACACTTCGGGCACAACTACACCAACTCGCTAAATGTTGGCATCCCACTCTACCTAACCAAACGCTTGCAATTGGTACAGAACCAAGCAGCAAGACTGATTTTTCAACAGCCTAGGCACCGTCATGCCAACCCCTCATGAGGAAGCTGCACTGGCTCCCCATTCTCACAGTGCTGCGACTTCAAGGTATGCTGTCTCATCTTGAAGTCCCTGAATGGAAGGAGCCCGAAAATCCTTGATAGGCTTATTCAGAGGCTCATACCCACAGGCAGCTTGCGCTCAGCCCATAAGCACCTTTTGTCAACCCCTGACTTCAAACTAAAGCGCCTGGGTGGCTCTAGGTTTGCCGTTCTAGCTCCCGGACTCTGGAACTCTCTCCCCCCTTTAAATCCGACCATGCAACAACCTCCTAAGCATCAGGAGGCTCCTCAAGACCTGGCTATTCAGACATGCTTACGAGTAACTCTCTAGGGTCAGGCACCTCTCAGACTAGCGCCATGAAACCAGCCTGGTGTACGCACGCTTTACAAAATCTTTTAACATAACATAACATAACACACACAACACACCTTAAGATCTGCTCCTCCCTGAGTGCCTCAAATTAAATAGCAAAAAATCTGAAGTGTTTCTTTTTGGCAAGCTACCAGGCATTTATTTATCCTTACGACAGCCTATATTGTTGGGCCAGCCCCCTAGTTCATCCCTATTGGCTGTGAATATGGGGTTACTCTTTGATAATAATTTCTACTCGAAAAAGATCACTCGGGTTTAGAGTACTTGCTTTAATCCACTACGATGCTTAGGAAATTATTTTCACTACTTCTACTGAATGTTCAAAGAACCATAGTCTGTGTTCTCATAACATTCCGCCTGGGCAATTGCAATGCCATCTACTTGAGCCTTTGAGATCTTCTAATTCATTGTTTACAGATTGCGCAAAACTCAGCAGCTAGGCATATCCTAGACCTACCTGCCGCAGGGGTGTTACACAGGCCCCCGCAGCTCCTTAGCACAGCACTCAGTCTTCAGAGCTCCTGGAGGGGGCCCCTCCACGAGCCTTGTAGGGAGGTCCCCTCAAGTTTCTTTACACCAGTGCCCTGCCCATGCCGCCATCTCACCTCAAAATTCTTCATTGAATTCCTGTGGCTGAACGTTGCCATTTTAAAGCACTTTGTTTTGTCCACCATGCCATCCTCAATTCTGGACCTACTTATCTAAAGGATACATTCAAACACTTTATCATCCGACTCACTCCCTTAGATCTATCTCAGCCATTTTGGTGTAGGTGCCCTCTGTCAAAGAAATAACACTTTCTCCTTCATGGCTGCCAAATTCTGGATCAATCTTCCTGCTGTCGCCAAAAGGTCGTCTGAAGAAGCTTTAAACAATGGGTTTTCCTCTTAGTCCTTATCTTTCTGCTATTTTTGACTGATGTCTGTTGCTTCACCCACCCAATGCCAGGATGCCCTTTAGAGTAATTACACACTTTATCAAAATAGTACTAATTATAATAATAATAATATAATATTTGGTCTCTACCTTTGGACTTTATGTTTCTCATCTCTGAGCTGCATGTCTGTTAGTATTGGTGCTAGTGTGCATCCTCACCATCCCGAAAGAATAAAGACTTACTTACGAGTTTGGTGGAAAATCTGTTAGTTTGTCAAGGACCATGTAAATCTGGAGGAAAATGCTGTCATTTTTTTCCTCCCTAGCTGTAGTTTTGAGACTCTACCTCACAAAGTAGCAGGCGCATTTCTGATAGGCAAAGTTTAAGAAACATAAACAATTACCCAGAGCCTCTGAATGAAAAAATCCTTCCCACGCTATGCATAAATGACCTTACCCTAAGTGCCGCATAAGAGTTCGGTGCAAACTCTTCCCAGTGAAATACTGTCTGTACATTTTGCTTGGTCGCGATTTGCATCTGATTCCAACTTTTGTATGGCAAAATGGAGAATGCAAACAAAAATAGTCTTTTGACTTTATGTATGCACTACATTATCATTTACTCCATTGTTTTACCAGCACAATTTGAGCAAAAATGTATAATGGGCGCTAATTGTGAAACCATGCGCAAGAAGGATTGCATCTGGCCCAGTTCCAGCAGAATGTAGTAATGTGGACAATTCTAATATGATAATGTGATTGTTGATTTCACACATTTTCATCCAGTGAATTATTATTTTGCTAAATCAAACAAGAGTCATCTACATTTTCGCTCATGTATCTTTCATTTACAGGAGCAGGATTAGTTTTCATTATCTACCCCGAGGCCATTTCAACTCTCTCAGGATCCACATTTTGGGCTGTGGTCTTCTTCATTATGCTGCTGACTCTGGGCATTGACAGTGCTGTAAGTAATTTCTGCTGCAGTTTTGCAGTTTTGTATTTCTATCCTTTGATATTGTGACATGATCAAACATTATGTATAATAGTGTGTGTGAGGTAGGGGAAGGCAACGAAGATGGTGAAGGAGCAAAGAGGCCAATATCAGTAAATGGTGACTGCTGTGCATATTTATTTATTTATTTAAGGAGTTTTATGAAGTTTTTACATGTTGCCTAGATGGATGCTACAGTGCACTATGGGATGAAGGGAGGAGAAACAAGAAAAATAGTGAGGAAGAAGTCAAATAAATGGCATAGGGAAAGAGGGGATGTTGATCAGTCTGATTAGGCTGAGAAGCCAAGGTTTGACATTAAGTTGTAAGAAAACACAGTGCAATATGTAACAATGGAGCCTAGGAGACAGCAGTTAAGTTGATAGCCTCTTTCAAAAGAAAGTTTTTTTTTAGATATTTCTTGAACTGACTTTAATCTGTTTTTTTTTTTCGATTCATACCAAAACCTGGGTTAAGAAACATTCGAGTGGTATAACTCCATATTTAAAAGCCTGATTTAGAGTGTGGCGGAAAGGGTAATCCATCGCAATGATAATAGAGTAGCTTTTCTGCGGTACAGAAGTTCAGACCACTTTTTTTTAGAGTTGGGTGGACCTTCAGTATGTCTGTGCTGGAGACTACTCTGTCTCTGCTGCTGACATACACTTTTGACGGCCTGACATAGTAAGTGCCTTTGGTGGTTTTGCAATTGGTGTGCCTGCTCCATTTAGAGTGGGTAAAACATGGCAAGCGTTTAGTGAAGATAGTTTCAAATAGTTAGTGATGAATCTCAGACTTTCCCTAATTCAATGATAAATACAAGTATGTCAACAGAGGGATTTGCTTTTTCATTATGGTATTGGAGTAGGCGCAGGAAATCAAAGGTGATTTTCTGAAACATATGTATAGGTTTTTGCTGTATTCATTGTTAAAGATCATTCACTCCATTATGCTTAAGTATTTACATTCTTGTTTGATCATCCCTTCATAGGGCGTACTTTGGTGCTCTTGCCCGACTGTAATACCATAGATTAAACTGTGAAAATTATTATGCCATAGAGAAATGTCCCAAAATATTCTGGCTGCATTGGTATTCATTCACAAAGGGACCCTGTAGCATTGCAATCATACGTGATTTCTGTGGTGCATAATGTTTACAAATACACCAGTCAACAGCAAATGTTGGCAATTTTTATAAATCTAGAAGTTGATAAGAAACTGTGACTGTAACACTGACATGACGCCCTGCAGAGTTTTGCATTCTATAACAATCTGCTTTATTGAATAGTGAACTCTCTTCACATCATTAACTATTTTGATCACTTCAAACAATCTCTAGAGAGCAAAATATATACAATAATCAAAGATATTTCCCACAGGGGAGAGGTGGCTTTCCACCCTCCATAGAATGCTTTGCTACAGGGTTGTTTTCTTTGTTGTCATAGATCTTCTGATGATTAGAGTTTCCCTACAGATTCATTTGAAGACTGTTGAGAGACATATCCCTTATAACTAGAAGGTATTTGCTAACAAATATTTTCCATATGAACTGTCTATACATTTTTTGGTAGATGGGAGGTCTTCCCTGAAAGACCATCACACAGTCATAGTTCAGAAGATGGAGCCGAGGCTCTGAGCCACACAAATGCAGTGGTGTACCGGTCTGATCCAGGCAAATAGGGGAAATGCACCGGTTTGATTTGCCCAATGCAAAAGATGCGTCAGTTCTGACCACGCAGTAGCGGTGATGTACCTGTTCTGTCTCCACAGCAGCGATGAAATGTAGAGCAAGCACCTTAGACCCACTTTCAAGGGTCCAGGACTGGGGTGGCACCACTAGGCAGAGTAGACTCAGGACCAGAGTAGTTGGAAGTCTATTATGGTCCTGAAACTTCAAATCATTAGGCTAGCCAACTAGCCCTTGGATTCACTCTGGGTTAGGAGGTTCAAGTGATACAGGTCTGGTCCTTCTCACCCAGACCAGAAGGGCAGCAGGCAGGAGGTCACCCAGCAAGAAAGCACTTCTTCTAGAGCATCAGGCACGCAGGGCTAAGAGCAGGAAAATGACAATTTTCTAAACAGTGCAATTTTAAAAATTGTCTTAATAAATCTGACTGTGCCAATTCAGAGGAATTATCATTACCTGTACATAGGTACCAAACATGACAAATCTACTCCCTGTCAATTAGGACTTACAGCATTTAAATATAATAAGGAATCTCCAATGTTATCCGATGAGAGGCGTAGACCTCACAGTAGTGAAAAATTAGTTTGGGAGTTTTTCACGACCAGGACATGTAAAACTCAAAAGTACATGTCCTACCTTTTACATACACAGCACCCAGCCCTATGGGCTACCTAGGGACCTGTAAATAAAAAAGGGGAGTTTAAGGCTTGGCAAGAGGGGTTAAATGCCAAGTTGACATGGCAGTGTGATACTGCATTCAGGCTGCAATGGCTGGCCTGAGACCTGTTTTAAGATGCTACTTCAGTGGATGGCATAATGACTGCTTCAAGGTCACTGTTAGCTTTTAATTGACAGGCTCCGGGTATATGGTATACCACTCTACAAGGGACTTACTAGTAAATTAACTATGCCAAACAGCTGTAAAGCAATTATACCATATTTTAGGGAGTAGGCACAAGCATTGTAGCACTGGTTAGCAGTGGTATAGTACACACAGTCTTAAAGCCAACAAAAACAAAGTCAGCAAAAAGTAGGACGAGGAAGGCAAAAAGTTTGGGGGAAACACTGCAGAGTGGGCCATTTCCAAAAGATGCCCAGAATGACTGTATTTTCATGGATATTTTGTTTTTGGTGGGGGTGAAAAATATGACAAGTAATTTGAAATTGTAAAATACCGGCCTCAGTAAGACTCAAATACAGAATGCTTCCGCAATCTTGTTTGGATGGCATGTGAATGTAAAAAGTGTTCTTACTTCATAATGAACAAATGGTTTGCCACACTAATAGTATCTCCAGTTTATTCCTAAAGTCATACACATTTGAACTATTGTTTTGTCAAGGCACAGCTTAGTGAAGACTGCACTAAAACCTGCATTCTGACTTTTTGTAATTTTCTGTTCAACATGACAACGAAAAAAAAAATGGTAAATACAGAAAAGCAATGGCGTTTTCTAACAACATTGTCCTCCATAAAATGTAAGATCGGAAAAAACACCCACTATGCTATCAAACCATATGGAACCTACTGTTAAGAGTTTTTGAGATCAGAATGGAATACCTCATGCAGAAGTGACATTTGCCATTTTCAATTTCAACACACTTTCTCTCTTTCTCACCTCCTTTCCATGTGACTGGCACAAGATATTTCCTAGTGAAATGTGCCATTGGAACAGTTGCTGGTGTGCAGCATTATCAATAACTGGTAAAGCCAGGGTCAGGGGCAAGCAAAATATGTCTCTTACCCCAATAGTGCAGGTAAAATATTGGCGAGAATCACAAAACCATGCAAGAGCAATTTCATACTATTGCACCCAAAGTGTTCAAGAATATTTGAGACCTGATGTGTCTGTCTGCTTTAAATTATAGTTGATCTAATTTCTCTTTCAATATACAGACTAGATAAATGTTTCTTTTGCTTAAATTTAATCTGCCTTCCTTTGAAATAGTTTTTTCCAAATTTTCCCAGCAAAACATCTCGTTCAAATCAATGCTTTTGAGTAACTATTAAAGCTAGAATGAATGATGAGCATGTAATTGCTTTAAAATGTATTAACAATATTATGCAGAGACTAATAATGTCAGTTCTTCCCCCACAAAAATGATATGCTTGTCAGAAAGAAAGTCATTTTGTCCAATAATTTTTATATCAGTAAATATATTGATCTGCAGGTTAGCTAGAAAAATCATTGTGTTTCTTTTGCAGGAAGAAATTTGGTGATTACAAATTTAAAACCATTACAGTGAAACGTTTTTCTTTGTATTCATTGCAGTGGGTAGAATTTCTCACATAGGTCACTTACATTTCATCAAAACAGTACACAAGTGCATTTGCAGTTGAGGGGTGTTGTACTTGGTGCTGCAGGGTCACCCACTAACATTTTGCCTTTACCCTCCCTTCTTTGGTGAAATTCGTTTTTGTTGGCCTTTGGACTCTTTGAACTTTACTACTGCTAACTAGTGCTTAAGTGCTTGTGCTCTCTCGCTTAAAGATGGTAAAATTGGCTTACGCCTGATTGGCATATTTAATTTACTTATAAGTCCTTTGTAGAGTGGTACCTCTATACCTAGGGCCTGTAAATTAAATGCTAGTAGTGAGCCTGCAAGCACTGATTGTGCCACCCACTTAAGTAGCCTCTTAAAACATACCCCAGCCCAGCCATTGCAGCCTGAATGCAGTTTTAAACTTCCAGTTAAGTATGGCAATATAACCCCCTTTCAAAGCCTTAAACTTCACTCCTATTACATGTAAGTCACCCCTAAGGTAGGCCCTGGGTAGAACCAAGGGCAGGGTGGATTAAAATTAAAAGTTTGGACATGTACTTTTTAGTTTTACATGTCCTGGTATTGAAACACTCTTACATTTGTTTTTTAGTACTGTCAGGCCTACCACACCCATTGGATAACATTGGGTTGCCTTATTACATTTAATAAGTGATAACGTTTGATTGAGGAATTGTAATTTAAAACCACCATTAATGGTAAAGTCTGATTTTAAGTTACAATTTTGAAAATGGCACTATTAGAAAGTTGGCCTTTTTCTGCCCTATTTGATGCATGTAGCCTGTTCTTGGACCACCTGTCTGTGTGTAGTTGGCAGTTGGTCTTTGTTTATTCCTCCCAGACTGTCACACAATAGAGGAATTTGGTCTGCCTGGATGGGCCCTCAACTTGCAAGATGGACGGGCGGAGCTAGGCATAGCACTGTTTGCAACTGAATAGGCTGTGCCCTGCCTTCACACAAAGGACCTGTCACTGCTGCATTGTTAAAGCAGCTAGCTTGGAGTCAGGTGAGAGGGAGACAGGGAAATCCAAGATCTTCAAAGGGAATTCTCTAGAAGCTTCTCTTACTTTAAAGGAAGTAACAGGAATAAATATAGGACCCTCAGACCCATTCTTCATCTCACTTTCTGGACCTGCCTAAGGACTTTCAGAGGACTGCCTGCTGCTGTGTCCATCTCTGTAGTCCACAAGAGTAATGAACAATATGGAGTCAGCACCCATCTATGAAGTGTTCTTTGGCAGTCTCTATTGTTCTCAATATATATAAGAGTGCAAGGTCTTGTAATAAGAAAAAAGTCTGGACTGTTGCAAAGTTTCTTATTCAAATTCTTTTTTGCAGTAATCCCAGACAGGCAAAAAAATCCAAGCACAAATGTGGACTTCCCTTCTTAGCCAACGCGTTTCGTCTCATACACTGAGACTTCTTCAGGGCTCAAATATCAGTTTTAGTCAAAAAGAAATTAGTTTCTCAATACAGCAAAGTAAGATTCCTTTCGAATGGCAGGTTAATGATTCCTCCTGGTCTTTGTAAAGTGCAATTAAGATAATCTGCTTAAGGAATAACAATATATGTTGTTCTTGTCAGGCTGTTTACATTATACTTTGTCTTGTTCTGCAGAAAAGAGGCATGGTAGCCAAAGGAGAATCGCGTATCACCGGTCAAACAGCATCATTAACCAGCCTGCTTGCTGGTTGAAGTTCAGAGAATTGTCCAACCAGATGCCAAGGCTCTTCATGGTGTCTTTTGGTGTGGGGGGAGAACCATGGCAAGAGGGCCAGAAAGAATTGATGGTGGAGGGGGGGGAGTTGCCTAGGAGCATTAGCTCCGTTTTGTCTCCTTTACTTCAAGGCATGAGGAAGTCATCCATTTGGTAACTTCTTTTAGGCAGTCTCTCAGGTTATTGTGGGCTGTGAGTGGGTCTGACTTGTTTAGAGCCACCACTAGCTGAGTGTCGTCGGCATAGGTGATGATTTTTATCCCGAACGGATGGACTACCTCAGCTAGTGGGCTCATGTATATATTAAATAGCGTAGGGCTCAGGGAAGAGCCCTGCGGCACCCCACAGTCAAGAGGTTTGCTGGGGGACGTGGTGTCATCTTCAAAAACCTGGAACGAGCGGTCGGCAGGAAGGATTCAAACCAGGCAATTACTGACTCGAAACTCCTGAACTGGTGAGTCGATGTAACAGTATTTTGTGGTTTACAGTGTCGATAGCGGCACTGAGATCAAGGAGGATGATTGCTGCTGATCCTTCTTGATCCAGGATTTTCCTGGCCTCTTCCGTCACTGCAACCAGGGCAGTTTCCGTCCCATGCATGGTAAGGAATCCTGTCTGGGAGGGATCAAGTAGATGGTTGGTTTCGAGAAACTCTGTCAACACCATGTTGACATGTTTCTCTAGGATTTTGCTCAGCCAGGGTAGCAGGGAAATCGGCCTATAGTTACTAGGATTGTCCTGGTCTGAGTTTGGCTTTTTAAGGAGAGCTTTAACCATGGCCAGCTTCCAGGGAGGCGGGACTATGCCTGTAGAGAGAGAGGCATTTAGTAGGTCTAAAATGGTGGGGAGGATATTGGTAGGGACTGACAGCAGAGTGCGTGGGGGGGCTGGGTCGTTGGGGGAGCCCGATTTTACCTGATGCATGATGGAGTCTAGCATCTCGGGGTCAAGGGGAGGGATGACCTCGAGGGTGGTTGCGGGATGAGTGCCTGAGTTGCGTGAGGGGATGGTCGGGGGTCAATGTGAGTGGAGGAGAAAGAGGTATAGATGCTTTGAATTTTTTGAAAGAAGAAGTCTGCTAAGTCATTGCAGTGGGATTGTGCGTTGTGAGAGGAAGGGGGGTTTTCGGGAATTTTAAGAAGGGTTTTCGCAATCCGATATATTTCTTTTGGCTTAGAAGCGGCAGCGTTAATTTTTTCTGCAAAGAAATTCGATTGTGTAGTTTTAATTTGGTTTTTATAGGATCTTATTGCTTCCCTGTAAGCAGTTTTTCTTGAAGGGGAATAGTCCAGGCGCCATTTTTGTTCTAATTTTTTACACTGCTGTTTCATCTCACACAATTTGGATGAATACCATGGGGCAGTTTTTATGTTGCGCTTGGGTTTGGTATCCTTCTTGGGGAGAGTGGAATCTAATGAGTTAGATTTCCAGCTATTGTAGTTCCTATTGGCTAGGGAAGAATCAGGATTGTTAATTGGTCTGGAGTTTTCCAGGGCTCTCTGCCAGATCTCTAGGGGACGTTTTGACCAGTTACGTTCCCTATGTGCCACTGTATTGGGTGGGTGAGGGAAGTTTCTGGTGTTCCAGATGAGAGGGATCAGGAAGTGGTCCGTCTACAGAAGGGGGAGGGGAGAGCCCACCGTGAGATCCCTGCAGTTGCTAAAGATAGGGTCAAGAAGATGCCCTTTTGCATGGGTAGATGTGAGCACAAGGTGTTCCAATTGTAGTGCAGGGAGACTTGTTGTTAGTTCTAGGGCAATATAGTCATTGGTGTCATCAAAGTGGATGTTGAAATCCCCTAGAAGGGTATAGATAGATGGGCTGCATGCTATGTTTGCTGTGATGGAAGGGAGGACATTGTGGAATTGTTTCAAGGCTCTGGGTGGTCAATAGATAAGTGTCCCGGAGAAGGTGCTAGTGGGGGAGAAATCTATAGCAAAGGAAAGATTTTCACAGTCAGGTATTGGGTTTGAAGGGCTGCGGCACTTATAGCAATCTTTGTAGATCATTACTAGGCCACACCCTTTTCCTGTTTTACGGTCTTCCCGAAGTATCTGATACCCTTGAGGTAGTGCTTGGATCAGATCTGGTTCTGACTCTGGAGTAAGCCAGGTCTCTGTTAGATACAAGACATCCAGGTTGAGCTCCTCTATGAGCAGGGAGATTTCTGTGGCGTGATTGGGGAAAGATCTGCAGTTAAGGAGGTACATCTTTAGCTCCATTTTCTTTGTGAGGGGATCTGCATGGAATTGGAAGTTACAGAGTGGACATGGGGTGTGTGAATCCGCTGGATTCCATGAGTGGAGACAGGGAGCCGGTGTTTTCCTTCTTAGATTAAGAAGAAAGTTGTGGCTATAGCTCCTGATGTGGCTGGCTGATTGGGCAGGGGTTGTGGCCCCTGGTCCCTGGCGCGGACGGGCGCAGACGGGCTTGCCGTTGGCGCGCCCGTTGCGTGCGTGCGCTGCGTGTAGAGTGAGGCATCCTGCTTTTCAAAGGGGAAGATCTGCTGCTAGACCTCTGACTCCTCCGAGAAGCCGGAAGTAGTAGTCACTTCCGGTGTGCCCCTCCTCCTGTATTCTCTCCACTCAATCCGCTAATCGGCGGTTGACCGGAGAATACGTGAAAGTTAGGGTAAGTGTTTGGCAGCAGTACAGAACAGTGCGCAGTGAGTTAAAAGTAATGATTTTTTTAAATGAATACAGTTTTAGTTAAAAATGCGTCGCAAATACCAGGAGCCCTTTCCCAGGCACTCCTTGTCACAGAGGGTCAAGGTCTGTCTCACCTCAAGCGCGTCCACAAATATGGAGTAAAATTCTAAGATGGGGAAATAAGGAAACTGGATAAGTAATAATGAGGTTATCACTTGGGAGTGTCTGTAGCTTTCCCCAGTCCAAGCAGAGACAGCTATATTTAAAAAAAAAAATGCAAGCTAGCATAAGAACTTTTCTTACCCTTCAGATAATCTCTACAAGGGAAATTGTGAAGGAACTGTCTAAATCTCAGACTGTGGCTAGAAAGACTGGTAATTGGTTAAGATAGTTAACAGTCTGTAGTAATTCCAACGTTACATCTAATGAACACAATATTAATGGAAAAGGGGAATTTGGATGCTGTTACGAATTAAGGGCCATATTTATCATTTTTTTCACGCAAATCAGCAAGACACCTTGCTGTGCTGCGTGAAAGGGAGTGGGCAATACTGTACCATATCTATCAAGATGTGGTGCATTTCTGGTCTCTCCTTGTGCTGGAGTACTTTTGGCTGCCTAGAGCCAAAACAGCAGTGCTTAATTTGAGCCGGAGCTTTCCGGTGCTGAGCACCTGCATTTAATTGGTTTCCAGTGCTCGGCACCGGCACCTAATTGTCAACACCACCGTTAGGGCAGCCTGCCACAAGGTGGCGCTGTTCATGTAATTTAGAGATTAGCAGTATAACAGCTGTGTAGGAAAACAATATACATTAAATAATTACTAATACCTGCCTCCCCAGCCATTTTTTTTAACTCTGGTGACCAGCAATAATCTGAACTGTCGCATTTACATGCGAGAGAGATGCTTAGTAGTTGTTTTGGCAGCAATGACAGGGGTGGCCGGTGGTGCAAGCTGCAGTGGCCTGTTGACCAGAGCCCTGGCACTTAATATTTTACAAATTAAGCACTGCAAAACAGGCATCCTTGCACCATGGTGCAAGGGTATCTGCATTGCAGGCAGAATAGTTTTTGTGCAGGAAAGGACATCTTCCTGCACAAAAACAATCCTTAAAGGCTTTGGCCTCTTTCTAAGTGTGCTGCAGAATCCTAAAGCAGTAGGGCAATAAGATGCTGCTTGAGCCACTCTTATCCTAACGTAAATTCCAGTAAGTATACTCCATTATGGACAAAGTAAATTCATTAGGAACCATAAACCAGTATCGCTTTACTATTTGGCTCAATCGGTACTACCACAATAGGTCCCCGGCTCAAGACTCAGTTATTGTATTGTGATCAAAAGAAAATATAAGTGTGATATATGATAGATTTCTCTTCAATTCTTCTATATTTATAAGCACTTGTCATTTGGTTCCTGACAAGATTGATTCTGGTTTTCACTGAAGCGTCACTACTAAAAGCTTCTTGCCCTAAGAAAGACCTTCATAAAAAAGAGGCTCCATCTAGAATGTCAAAATGTGTTGGCATATAGACGTGAGTTGATGGCGACTAGTCTCACATTGGTAGACGGTCGATCTGGAGAAATTACTGCACATCCAGAAGGGACATATTTGAAGCTTTTTTTGTCCCAACACCCAAGGATTTTTGTTGGTTTTAAATAGAGAGAAATGTATTCGTTGATGCAACAATCAATATATTGTTGGATGCTTTTCAACTTTTTTTATGAGTGAAAATTTTCAAGTAAGCAATGGACACTTTTACATGTATGTATATATGTTTCTTTGACACCCTTGTTACATTTCTTGATATTTTATGAATTAAGTCAGTATATGATTTGTGAGATGTAATTAACGTACAAAGATGTATGTTCCATAAGATAAATATGGTATATAAAGAGAACTAAATAAGCTAATATGTAACTCAGTTTTTGTATTATTTAAAGATTGCCTTTAAACTTGAGGTAGTAAAATTTTAAAATGTTATCCAGGCTATATAGGAAAGATTAAGTAATATGAAGTCGTATTGAGTAAATAGTTACACATACCCAGAATAAGTATGAAGTATATGAAATATTGTTTTAAACATAGGATTGTTGTGGGTATCTTGTATCTGTTCGTTCTATTTAGAGCAGACACCCTCTTTAGGTCAAGCCTAAAGTCAATGCGCAACCACTTCTCTGGTGAAGATCTGCTGTAGTTTAGTTCGTGACGGAAGCCCGCCCACTCACCCACCCATATTTTTCATTGGCTTGTGTCTTTACCCTTCGTAAATGCTGTCTTCGGATTTGTTTATAGGCTTGTTAGTCCCTCCTGTCGTTTTCTCCAGTATTAGGGTGTCTTTCATAGATTCACATGCTTGAATATTCCCTGTCGTCGGAGTGGGAGTCCCACGGTAAATAATATATCAGTAACATACTATTTAATATGTATATGTGACACATAACAGATGAAATGCATATTAGAAAACAGGCAGTAAATGCCTAGACATAATTCCTTTAATACATATTATTGCTATTTTATTTACCGTGGGACTCCCACTCCGACTACGGGGAATATTCAAGCATGTGAATCTATGAAAGACACCAATACTGGAGAATCACCTGTTTACAGGTAAGTAACAATTGTTCATCTGTATCCTCCCATGGCTGCCGGCCCCTTTACTTCGAGTGTTACACGGTACCTGTTATTTAGACTGCACTATTTTCTTTAATGAGGTTCTCCTACGCCTTCTCTACTCCCCTTCGCTCCCGTTGTACCGTGCCTTCTCACCCACTCCCCCGCCCGCATTCCCCTTGTCTGTGCCTTCTCTCCCCCTTCACCCCCGGCCCCTACCCGCACTCTCCTTTTCTGTGCCTTCTCCCCCTCCCTCTGCCGACACTCCCATTGCCCGTGCCTTCTCCCCCCTCACTTTCATTGTCCATGCCTTCCCCCCGCCTTCCCTCCCGTTGTCCTGTTGTCCGTGATGGCTACCGTTTGCAACGCAAAAGGTCTCGCGTAAATGCAAGTCCTATTGCATTGCAAATGCTTGTTTTTAGTTCTGCACCATACTTGGGAGACGCCGCTAAATAATGTAGCAGGTGGGGTTTATTCATTGCCTTCCCAGTTGGTTCCTTACATGTGTGCTCTCGTCATCCTACAGATGTGCCCTCACCCCTTCACTTTGTAACTAGCTTATGCTTCATATTCATAACCAGATTATTACTTTCCCAGAAAGCTCTGCTGTGCCAGCTTCTGGCTGTGCGTAGCACCTTTGTCGTGCTGCCCCAGCCCCTTGGCGGTAGCTAAACAAACAGTTAATGTGTGAATCTCAACACCTGGTGACACGGAAGAACAGCAGCGCAGCGCCACTGCCGGGGTGCAAGCCTCACTCGCGTTCAAAAGAGGCCTAGGGGCAATAAACTTGAACTGGAGAGAGCCTGTAGCAGATCCATATGGGCTTGTACCCACATGCACTGTTGAAATACATTGTATTGTATTGTAATTGCATTTATATAGCGCTTACTACCCCTGACGAGGCGTCGAAGCGCTTTTTCGGCGGGTAGCCCGCTACTCCGGGACCCATAGAGGATTAGTGTTGAATTAGTATAGTGAAACATGCAAGTACATTTTAAGTGGTGGATAGGTTAGTCAGTTATTTGGATTTGGAATGATAGCAGCAGGATAGAGTAGGACAAAGGTTTGTATTTATCGCTCGCTTGTTGACGCATGCTATTCAGGGAGCCTCTAAAGGATTAGTGGTGAATTAATATGGTGAAATATGAGGTAATTTCAGTGGTGGATATTATTCTGTTACTTGGAGTGAGAAGGATAGCGGATGGATAAAAGGGGAACAAAGATTTGCATTCATATAGCACTTGTTACCCCTGATGGGTGTTGAAGCGCTTTTCTGGCGAGTAGCACGCCACTCCGGAACCCATAAAGGATTAGTGTTGAAAATTAGTATAGTATAAATATGAAGTAATTTGAGTAGTAGATATGTTATCACCGTTTAGACTGATTAATACGCTAGAGACCGGATATTATGTTTAAATGCACTGCCAGAACAGCAGAGACCAGGGACTGTTCATGGCCAGGAACAGCAGGATGCAGACCTCGGTGCTGAAATTAGCCGCTAATAGAATGGAGATCGGAGCTGTACTTGGGCCCAAAGGCACTTTAGCTCAGTGCTTTAAGAGGGATAAAAAGACGGAGCGGTCCTAAATCAGATGTGGCTCGAGCAGGCTGTATGTGAGGTATGGCTCCGTTATTAAATGCATGAGAAATAGTGTTGTGTTGGACAAATTCATAAATGAGTCTCACTTGACAAAGCATAATTAAATTCAACAGAAAATTGTATTTAACTGTTCGTATAGCACTTTGACAAGGGAAGTTCAAAAGTTAGTGGCACTGCATTTGTTATTCATTTGAAATGAAAGAATGCCATTTGCCTAGAACACCAATGGTAAACAACATTAGACTCTTGCCATTCAATCCCTGTCATAAAATGGACTTCTGCTGACATTACCTTACGGCACTAGCATGTGACAGGCAGCAATGTAGGTTTTTCTTTCCCCCTTTCAGCTGGTAAATAGTGAGCCCCATAGGTCCTGGCTCACGGCGATGCAAGGCCCCAGACCGCTACAACACTGCTCTAGACACAATACTATTATTTATACACACCAACAGATTTATAAAAGCAGAAACACTCTTGTGCTACATGATATAAAACTAGAGACAAAGTACATTATACCTGTTGTGTCAGGAGAGTGTCGGGCACTGATAATATTAAGGCAAAGTGACAGGAGAATAGAAACTATGACACTGTCTATATGAAGTGATGAAGCACTGGAGACCAAGACACTGGGTTATACCTGCGGACCAAGAAGGGACCACTGCACTGTTTGTTTGTAGTGATGAAAGTCACTGTTGCAGCTCCCATGTGCCACCTACTCCTGATTTCGACATTTGCATTAGACCTGGTGTTTTTTTACAGCTCCGGAGACCAGAGTTATGAGTCTCTAAGCTATTCTCCACAATGGTTTTGCTATTACCTCTCTGCAGAGTGTTCAACTGTGTAGGAAATGTCAAGACTGGTGGTTAGGGGCGGGTGACTATAGTGCGAGGGATACAGGCCTTTGTCCTGCACCCTTGAATACTAATACGGTCCTACTTTCGCTCACTGGCATACCCAGTGCAGATGGCCGAAAATGTGACCCCTCACTTAACCCCGAGCATGCATTGTATGTGGACAACATGGTTGGGTACATGAGGGGATAGGGTACCCCTTTTTGTAGGAGGCGGATGTCACAGATGTCAATAATGAAACTTTCTATCTCCCCATTTGGCCCCATGCATGTTGCCACAGCCAGCCCTCCTTTCAACGCGCCAGATGGCGTCACTCTGATTGTTAGATAAACACATTACAAATTCACCTGTGCACAGTTGTAGCTTGTCCTTTTGTGGCTATGTCAAATGAAGAGTAGCGCAGTTCACTGAAGTATGATGGAAAAGTAATGACACTTCTGTGCCACTTTGTGGTCACTTTCCAAGTACTGCACAGGTGAAACTATGCCACCAGAATATGTTCCAGGAGAATTTATATGTATCATTTAGAATAATTTTCCTCAGAGCATGCCAAAGAATGATGCCCAATAAAGTTACCTGCCCCTCAGAATATTTCCCAGACAATGATTCTCAATTAGGATAATTCCCAGCATGACAGATAATATAATCTAGAGAATAATACCTTTGAAAATATGTGCCCAAAATAATTCCATTCTGATTATGTGCCGAACAGTAAAATAATTCAGACTGTGTGCCGTGGTAAAAGCTGTATCTCATTATCTGCCAGCGATCAATGTCTAACCTAATATGTGCCATTGAATAAAATGTGTCAAAGTATGTGGCATATACTAATTCCACCTGGAAGTCTCTAGACATCTCAGTTTGAGGTGCTCAAAAGTTCTTCAAACAGAGTGTTTGTCAACTTGACAAACAAGATGATTTATTTTGTCAAAGCGCCCCTTGACACGGTTTAACTTTAATGTTGGTTGCGCCTCTTTAGACGCAGTTTGTGTAAAAAAAAGGGCGTGGCTTTCATGAATGTGAAAATGCTGCATGGGCGCTAATAATTTGCACTGCAATTGGTGTTGCATTTACAAGAGTTTCAGCTATTGCATTGCCAATAGCTCAAACTCTCGTAAATGCGAGACCTATTGAATTGCAAATGCTTGTTTCTGTTTGTCACTACCAGGTAAAGGCAGTCAATTACAAACAAATAAAAATTAATGCCCACCACACTCTAGGAGAAAAACCGCAAGGTTTGGGGGCCAATTTAATCCTGCATTTCAGAAACAAATTACCGCTTTGGGAGGTTTTTTCTGCAAAATGAAAATGTTTGTTGTGCAACTGCCTAAATGACATCAGCTGTGCAACACATTTTCAGTGCCTTCACAGGAGCTACCATGGCAGAAGGGTGTGAAATAAAATGCCAGTCATTTCGCTCTTTTGTGGCCAGTGTGCGAAAAAAGGCATTGCAGAGGTGGACAGCCATGGCACACAAAAATTGTGAATTCCTCTTAATACCATCTAGAGAGGGTACCAGATTGCTCGACACCTCAACACTTTGCCTCACCATTTACCCGATCACCATCTATTTAGAGTTATTGTGGCCGGGTATATAGAATCTTGAATCTGGATGGGACAGAATATTGTTACAGCAATATCGAGAGACAAAATAGCAAAACGTAAGTGCACAGAGGTATGTAAGGATTTACTATTCTCAACTCCACAACTTCGAATCTTGAAGGTAAATGTATTGATCACCAAGGAGTTAGTTATAGAAAATGTATAGAAACTCACCTTTCAATATTTTATCCCTTGATATTGTTGTAACGATATTCTGACTCGTAGTAATTTGGGATTCGATATTCCCAGCCTACACCTTTAGAGTGGACATAAAGTCTTTGAATCACAGCACCTGTACTTAATCTGTGCTGATAGTTGCAGGTGGTCAGTGCTATCACTGTTTTGGGGACAAGCAATTAAGTTTCATCATCAGATGTTGACCTAGAGTGAGAGGAGATAGGCAGAAAGGGAGAACAAGTATTTGCAATGCAATTGATCTTGCCCTAATAACTCGCCTCTACAATACTGGGATCCAAGGAAAGGCCTTAGACTGGATCACATCGTTCCTCTCCGACAGAACCCAGAGAGTCCGCCTCCCACCATTCCTCTCCGAGGCCTCCAAGATCATCTATGGCGTACCCCAGGGCTCCTCACTCAGCCCTACCCTCTTCAACATCTACATGAGCCCCCTCGCCGCCATCGCACGCAAACACAACATCAACATCATCTCTTACGCCGACGACACCCAACTGATACTCTCCCTCACCAAAGACCCCCTCACTGCCAAAGCCAACTTCCAGGACGGAATGAAAGATGTCGCAGAATGGATGAAGCTCAGCCATCTGAAGCTCAACTTGGACAAGACGGAAGTCCTCATCCTCGGACAATCCCCATCCGCCTGGGACGACTCCTGGTGGCCCACGGCGCTGGGCACCGCACCAATACCCACGGACCACACACGCAACCTGGGATTCATCCTGGACCCCTCCCTCACGATGACCAAGCAAGTCAACGCAGTCTCGTCCTCATGTTTCAACACCCTGCGCATGCTCCGAAAGATCTTCCGGTGGATCCCCACAGAAACCAGAAAGACGGTCACCCAGGCCCTCGTCACCAGCTGACTGGACTACGGAAACGCCCTGTACGCAGGAACCACAGCCAAACTTCAGAAACGCCTTCAACGCATACAGAACGCCTCTGCACGACTCATCCTCGACATCCCTCGCCACAGCCACATATCTGCCCACCTGAGAAACCTGCACTGGCTCCCCGTCAGCAAGAGGATCACGTTCGGGCTGCTCACCCATGCACACAAAGCGCTCCAGGACACAGGCCCTGAATACCTCAACACCCGTCTGTCGTTCTACACTCCCACCCGCCAGCTCCGCTCCACCAGCCTCACCCTCGCCACCGTCCCTCGGATTCGCAGAACCACCACCGGAGGAAGATCGTTCTCCTACCTGGCAGCCAAGACATGGAACTCCCTCCCCGCACACTTACGACTGACCCAGGACCATCTCACCTTCAGAAAACACCTCAAGACCTGGCTATTCGAGCAGTAGCGGCAACCCTCCCTCCCTTCAGCGCCTTGAGACCCTCACGGGTGAGTAGCGCGCTTTACAAATTGATTGATTGATTGATGATTGATTTAGCTATGCAGCACATTAGCCTGGGTGCTGTAACATCTGCTGTTCTTTAACATGGAGGGAAAGTAAGCACCAAACTGCGTGGCACGCCATGTATGGGAACACATGGAGAGAAATATTGCCTTTCAGCGGGAAATGCCATAGTCCAAATCTCTGTTTTTAATATAAAATAAGGGCCTTCGGTGGTCATATCACTGAAAATACAAGATTTGAAAAAAATATTATTGTCTATAGGTGCTTGTGGAAGACAATTTCTATGGACTGGATTCTTGAGAATGCTAAAGTGATTCTGGTATTTTACTGACCCCTGCTTGTCATTTTCTATGAAGAAAGTTAAATAGAGACAGTTGCCAGAAAAATAAAAAAAGAAAGTATCTCAGCAGAAAGCAATTCTGGTATTTTACTGACCTCTGCTGCTCATTTTCTATCAAAAAAGTTAAACAGAGTAAGTTGACCAGAAAAAAAAGTCCCTAAGCCGAAGCAGATAAATCCTAGGGCTGAACTCCAGAGCCCACAAAGAACATACACACATAAGTATTTAATAAGTATATACTAAAGTATATACAAGAGGTCTGGAATGCTCAACTTAAAAATGGTGCACAAATAAGAGAGGAAACAGTGCCAAAGGGAGAAAGCAGAGATGAACAAGTATTTGCAATGCAATAGGTCTCGCACGTAAGGGTGTTTGAGCTGTTGGCATTGTAAATGACAATGCCTTTTATTTATGTGTTATTTTTGAAACAGAAAAATAAAAGGCATTGTTATTTACATTGCCAATAGCTAAAACTCTTGCAAATGCAGGACCTATTGCTATTTGAAAAAATAGTGCTCGGCGGCTGTAAATAAAGCCTACCGATTAACAACACAAGTAACAGGGAGTGCCGCCATGGGAGGTTACAAAATGAGACAAAGTGGTACTAACGAGGGACTACTAAGATAATTGAACAATGAACAGCTGCAGTTTACATTGGTACAGCGCTGGCTACTTAAGTTATCCAGTATTATGGGTGTCTTTCATAGATTCACATGCCTGAATCATCCCTGTCGTCGAGATGGGAGCCCCGGTAATATAAAAGTAATGTCCTATAGACATACATAGAGAGAAGTATGCCTAAAGGCCTTGCCTTAGTAGCCTATCTATGTCCTTTTGTAAAAAGGACCAAATTCCTGAAGGTAGCCAATCAGCTACCACCTCCCTCTAGAACCTTCCTGCCAGGAGCCTCAGTCTCTCAGATTTTCTACTGCACGTTGTGCTAGGGAGTCCCAGCCTGAGCTCTCCTCAGGTTTCTTGAATTTCTCATTTTTTCCACTAAAAACTTGGATTATTCACCTCAACTATGGCTGATCAACAGAAGAAAGGACTATTTAGAGCCTGTTCCTCTTGTGGCAAGAAGAGACTGCACATTTATGACAAACATGAGACTTGTCTCTACTGTCTTTATCCGAATCATTCTGTCAAGGAATGTAGGATTTGTAGAACTTTCTCTATCAAAACTCTCAAAGATAGAGAAGGAAGACTGCTCCTCTGGTTAAACAGACTTAAAACCAGAGATGATGATGTGCTGTCCTCGGAGTGCAGTGAAATGGCTTCAGTTTCTTCAAAACTGTCTTTGAAAAGGCCAAGGGATGCCTCCCCTAGCCATTCAGACGTCCCTCACAAAAAGACTACTTCTAAGTCTTCGGAGGTAAGATCAGACACGTCTGGGAAGGAGCCAACAACTTTCAAAATGCCATTGCAGTCTTCGTCGACGACCGCGTCGACGTTTTCTTCAAGAAAAACGACATATGTCTCCACGTCGACAGTTTCGATGACGATGGCGTCGTCCGCCTTTGCTTCCACGACGACGACCACCCAATCGTCGACGATGGGTAAGCCACTGTCGTCAATTGTATTGATTAAAAAGCAGCAGTCATTTGTTAAAGCTTCGTCGACATCACCGTCGACGACGACGTCGACGACGACGATAAAACAAAAGTCGACGACGCCTTCACCGTCGACGAAGATTCCGTCGACATCCGGTGTGTCGTCGACGAGAGTACCGTCGACGCAGAAGTCACCACCGACGACGAAGGCACCGTCGACGACTAAAAGTACATCGTCGACAACGAAGTTACCGTTGACGACGACGACCACACCATCGACGATCACATCGCCGACGACAGCGCCGACGACGAAAGTCTCGTCGACGCCAGACAAACGGCCATCATCTTTACCGTCGACGACACCGTCGACGACCTCATCGTCGACGACGACATCGTCGACACCATGGAAAAAAGCGGAGTTGATAACATCTAAAATGATTACCAAACTGCCCATTACACCAGAATTGACATCACCCAGTAGGGTTCAAAAACTACCTCCAGCCTGCTTATTACAAACTGATGAATCTGATGATGACCACTTCGAACAGGCTACAAGTCCATCAGATCTCAATGTCAAATGCCAGAGTACTGACGATGACGGAGATGATGTCATCTTTACGGAAGAAACTACGCAGATACAAGAACATACTCGAGTCACTCCGATGATATGCCTGCCGGCTGAAATAGTCTCTGACTTGCAATTCTTGATCACAGACTACAAGAAACGATTCCCAGAATCACCAGCGGCCTCGTCCAAAGAGAAGCCTCACGAGTCATCCAGACCGCACCACTCCCCAAGATCACGACCACCACCTTTGGTTATGACGCAGGACAGTGAAGCGGTGCATAATATTCAATCTTCTGACGAAGAAGATGATGTTCCTGAAGAAGGAGAGGTTAGAGACGACCTCTCCCAAAACAGAGACGGCGAGGATTACGTCGCTCATTCACCAGCCACGCCGGAACCCAACACTTCAGATTCTCCACCAGTGGATATCGGCGGATTCCACAATTTAATTGAGAGAGCAGCCATTAGATTCCACATGACCATGGAATCAAAGGAAACCAATTGTTTTCTTTATGACTTTAAAGATCCTATAAAGAAATCGGCGAGGTCAATTCCCATAATAGATTACATCTGGGAACAGGGTCAGCAACTCATGCAAACGCCTGCTTCTGTATCTATAGTGGTGCCGAGACTAGATAAAAATTATAAGGCACCAACATCTGCACCTACTTGCCTTAATACGCATCCCAAGCCTGACTCAGTAGTCACCCAAGCCGCTCAAAAGAATTCCAGAAATCCATCCTCGCCACTCTCAGCACCACCAGACAAAGAAGGCAGAAAATTAGATGGCATCGGCAAACGATTCTCCACAACGTCTGCCATGACTGTAAAGGTGGCCAACGCCATTGCTCTGCTAGGCAGATACAATAGACAATTATGGGAAGATATAGTTCCGTATCTAACAGATATACCAGAAGATTTAAAAGATGAAGTCCAGTCACTCCTTAAAGAAGGACAGATGTCCGCATCGGAGATAATTGATTCAGCTGTGGATGTCGCCATGACAGGCTTTAGACAGCTAGCAGGCGCAGCTGTCTTGCGCAGACAAGGATGGCTCAAAGCAACGTCCTTCCGTCAAGAGGTCCAAACCAAAGTTTTGGACATGCCCTATGACGGCCAACATCTATTCGGTACAAAGATAGATGAAGCCTTGCAGACGATCAAGAAAGACACGGACACTGCAAGAGCTCTCGGGACTTTACAATTTAAAACTCAGTCCTTTCGTGGGAACAGAGGACGAGGTCAACCAACATACAGAGGATCCTATCCAGGAAGATCCTCTTACTCCTACAACCAAAATCGCTCACAGTATCAGCAGCGACAGCAACAACAAGGTCGTCAGACATCCTACGGGAGAGCGAACTTCAGGGGTAAATCCCAGAAGAAAACGACCGGCGGACGACAATGAACTATTTCAGCAGACACTCCCCACACCGTCGTGTCCTCTCAAGATTGGAGGCAAATTGACACATTTCCTCCACAACTGGAGATCGATAACGACGGATCGGTGGGTTCTCCAATTAATCCAGCACGGTCACACATTGGAATTCAACTCAATCCCACCGTTAACTCCTCCTCGCAAACTTCCACACAAGCACCTTCGTTTGCTCCTACAGGAAATCTCTTCCATGCTGAAGAAAGGAGCAATAGAACGAGTTCCATCCGCCCAGAAAGGGAAGGGATATTATTCCCGCTTCTTTTTAATTTAGCAGAAAAAGAAGAAATGGAGGCCCATTCTCGATCTCAGGGCACTCAATGTCTTCCTAAAGAGCCAATCGTTTCGAATGGTGACAATCTAGGAAATCTTAGGATCCTTAGAGGAGGGAGACTATATGACGTCTTTGGACCTGCAAGACGCATATTACCATATCCCAATACACCATCGCCACAAAAAATGTCTTCGCTTCGAGGTGGCAGGTCAACACTACCAATTCTGTGTCCTACCATTTGGCCACAAATCAGCAACACGCATTTTTACGAAATGCCTGGCTCCAGTGGCAGCTTTTCTGAGACAGCAGAATCACCAGGTCTTCCCCTACCTAGACGACTGGCTGGTGAAAGCACCATCTCTCACAGACGCACAGCTGTCTTCAAGCGCCTGTCTCAATATTTTCCAGTACCTAGGTTTAACTCTCAACTACGAGAAATCAACCTTGCAACCCACCAGAATTATAACATTCCTGGGGGCAACTCTAAACACCATTTCATCCAAAGCCTTCCCATCTCAAGACAGAAAACACAAACTGATGGCTCTGGCTACCGCAGTGTCTTCAAAAAAGTCCATCAAAGTCCGAACTTTCAAATCCCTTCTAGGGATGATGTCTTCTTGCATTCTGCTAATCCCTCACTGTCGACTCAGAATGCGCCCCCTTCAGGAGGCTCTGAACAAACAGTGGATCCAATGTACAGGCTCTTTCGAGGATCACATAGTAATCACTCGACAAATAACCAAGGCTTTGCTGTGGTGGACGATGAACAAGAACTTATCCAAAGGTCTAACGTTCTTGATACCAGCAACTCCACACGTCATAACAACAGACGCTTCTCTGGAGGGATGGGGTGCAGTTCTTCAGGATCTGCAAATCAGTGGCAAATGGACGGACAGGGATAAAACCCTGCATATCAACCTCCTAGAACTGAGAGCAGTTCTTTACTCTCTTCAAGCATTCCTCCCTCGCATCAAAAACTCAGCAGTGCTTGTGCGCACGGACAACACAACCACAATGCACTACTTGAACAAGCAGGGAGGGACGCGTTCTCTGACACTGTCTCGAGAATCGCAAAAAATCTGGAACTGGCTACTGCTCAACAATATTACATTGACAGCGGAGTATGTCCCAGGAAAGGACAACATAATAGCAGACGCTCTCAGCAGACAGCGGTCACTGTCCCACGAATGGGAACTGGACCAACAAGTTCTCAACGACATCTTCTCGGCATGGGGAACACCACACATAGACCTCTTTGCCACCAGGGAGAACGCCAAATGCCACAGCTTCGCAAGCTGGCATCCCCAACCGAGGTCACTAGGAAATGCATTTTCCATCGCATGGCGCAACGTGTTTGCGTACGCATTTCCGCCATTTCCCCTGATAACCAGAGTCATTCGGAAGATGAAAATGGAACACTGCACCTTGATTCTCATTGCCCCATATTGGCCGAGACAACATTGGTTCACGGACTTACGTCGCCTGTCTGTTCGACCATCGATCCAACTACGTCAACACCCAACTCTTCTCTCAATGTCCAGAGGCCACGTACTCCACCCGAATCTGAAATCTCTCAGATTATCAGCATGGCTCCTGAGTACAGAGAATTCTGTCACCTAAACATCCCGCAGGAGTGCAAGGAGGTCCTAGCCAAAGCAAGGGCTGTCAGTACAAACAAAACTTATTCCTTGAAATGGAAACATTTTTGTATTTGGTGTTCAGACAACAATATCCATCCTTTCAGAATCACGCCAGAGCAAATACTTCCGTATTTACTACATCTGGCGCAAACAGGGCTTGCACATGCCTCCATTAGAGTTCATCTAGCAGCAATCTCGCGCTTTACAAGAACTTCGAGAGGTCCCTCACTATGGTCCAACAGGCTGATAAAGCAATTCCTTAAAGGACTCTATAGATCTTTTCCAATGCCAAGACGTATACCACCAACATGGCACCTTAATATAGTACTCAACCAATTGATGAGACATCCATTTGAGCCCATACATAGGGCTGATCTCAAATACATATCTTGGAAAACTGCTCTTCTATTGGCCTTAACATCAGCAAGAAGGGTCAGTGAGCTACAAGCGCTTTCTATACAAGATCCTTTCATGCAATTCAGAGAGGACAGAGTCATTTTAAGAACTAATCCTCGCTTCATTCCTAAAGTCCCCTCGGACTTCCATCTCAATGAACCACTTGTACTTCGCTCATTCTTCCCGAACCCCAGTACTGTGGCTGAAAGATCCCTCCATTCTTTAGACCTCAAGAGATGTCTAAAATTCTATCTGGACAAAACGAAAAATTTCAGAAAAACAAATCAACTTTTCATTGCCTTCAGCAGACCTAGAAAAGGCATGCCACTCTCTAAGCAAAGCATTTCCTGATGGATATCTGCGGCAATTGCCTTTTGCCATGACAAAGCCGGACGTCCGTTACATTCCACAGTCCGAGCGCATTCCACGAGAGCTGTCTCCACATCGGCAGCACTATTCGCTGGAGTACCGATTCTGGACATTTGCAGAGCAGCGACCTGGAAATCGCCGCATACATTTACCAGGCACTACTGCCTGGATACAGAACTGATGCAGGATGCAGCTGTGGGCCAGGCTGTACTTCGCCATCTATTCCACTGAGATGAGCCTTCCTTCTTCCCACCGTCCTGCAATGGTATGCACATTTATTACTTATTACTTGTGTTACTGATGGTATATAGTCGTATGATATGTTTTATCTCAGACTAATTCTTATGTTCCATCGCAAATGTGCATAATGTATTGCTTGCTATTCTGATTCAGGCATGTGAATCTATGAAAGACACCCATAATACTGGATAAGGAATGCGTTACTTACCTGTAACAGCAGTTATCCAGTATTGGTGTCTTTCATAGATTCACATGCAACCCTCCCACCTCCCCAGGAAGTACTCATCTCTCACTCCAGAACATTCACTACGTCTACCTAGCTTGGTGCGTACACAAATCTGAGAGACTGAGGCTCCTGGCAGGAAGGTTCTACAGGGAGGTGGTAGCTGATTGGCTACCTTCAGGAATTTGGTCCTTTTTACAAAAGGACATAGATAGGCTACTAAGGCAAGGCCTTTAGGCCTACTTCTCTCTATGTATGTCTATAGGACATTACTTTTATATTACCGGGGCTCCCATCTCGACGACGGGGATGATTCAGGCATGTGAATCTATGAAAGACACCAATACTGGATAACTGCTGTTACAGGTAAGTAACGCATTCCTTCCACTGAGTGACTGCTGAGTAAACTGCACAGTTTTTATTTAGAAATAAAAGCTGCGTCACTGTGGTATCTTCTGCCCAGAGAGTCAGGCTCCAGTCCACACTGGTCATCATCGTTTCGACTTACAACTCTAAATATCAACTAGTCGGTTTGGTGACTTACTGGTGACTTACTGGTACAGTATTTAAATCTACTAATAGTAGTACTATCACCCTCAAATCTCTCCACCCAGTACAAGTAACACTGTACGGGCATTGGTTGCTACTCTTTAGTAACAGTTTATCACCCACATGTAGAAATAAGCAACAGAAAGGTGACCAGTCAAGCTTTGCAAAGGGCCTTCCACTGCTCAGCAACACGTGCCGCTGCATTTTTTGACCCGTTTGAGCTAGAAACATTTTTCTTTGTTAAAACTGTACATTATGCAGCAGATGATGGATTGAGTGGCAAATGCGGCAAATCAATAATTATGCAACAATTTCAGTAGCCGCACAATTACATAATTCCAGTGGCCCTGCCAATAGCCAAATCAATCCAACCGTAGGAGCTATAATCCAAGATGCCGCTGTGTTGTGCCATACCAAAGAAGATATAATAAACAGGACCAGCTACAATTAACCCTGTAACTATTCTGTGTCATACTACAACAGTTCAGCCAAACCCCCAGCTACTGTACATCAAAATGCCCCAGCGTTATTCCACTGTAGTACAACCTAACCCATTCACCTGCGGGCATCATTTCAGGTTCAACCTCACAAGAAATAATTTGTTTCTTGTTTTTCTTTTAAGGTGGAGACACTCTGACACCAAAGCCTATAGGTGAGGGGGGCAACAAACAACATCCCGTTGAAAAACCAGTTGCTACATGCAGAGGGACATATGTTGTTCAATTACTGGGCTTTCACTTATCCAATGCATTCTGGGATTTGTAGTATTAGTGGTATAGATGGTTCTGCGGCCCCTCACCTCGCTTTAGAAAAGACAGTATTGATTTCTGCAAACCCCACCCTGAAAAAATAGCCTCTGCTGAAACAGTGGTTCTGAAGTAGCTTTTCACACAAGCTCGGGAAAGAGAAGCCAGGACAGAGGGGCGACACGGAGTTACTAAAGGAAAACACTACTATGAAAAAAGCAGATGGGTGCTCACGACACGTGGGCGCCTGTCAAGTGACAACACGTTAGGTGTGGAGAAGAGTCTGCTGTAGGTATCCCCTGCCCCCACCCAAGCATGTGCACGAGGAGGCAGACTGGGACGTGGGCGTGAAACAGGAGCCGCATTCATTATCCTGCAACCAACACTGACTGAAGGCATCCATGGTGGGAGCGCTGTACACCGCACCCCACCCTACCAAAGGAATCCCTCATCATTTAAAAAAAAAATCAGCTTTATTCAGGTGACCTCTCACCCTTTCAAAATGCAGACACATTTCAGAAGAAAACACAGATTTCACATTTTGTAAACAAAACACCTCGCCCCGCCCCCACACTTCATATGAGCTACATATAAAAACAGCGAACGTGAACAATATCTGACATCAGGGAGGCCAGATAAATACTCGTCACACTGAAACAACATATTCATATACACCTCCACGCTGCCATACAAGTACGACACCGCGCTCTGTGTCTTTCTAATTTTTTTAACTTTAACATTGAGCGCATTGTCTTTGAAGTGGGCGCATTGCTCAGTGTTAAAGTAAAACAATCAAATAAACAGTAAACGGTGTCCCAGAAGTGGACGCCGCGCTTAACATAAAAGTGCAATATAACGTAATAAATAAAGTGAGCAATGTGTCCTTAAAGCGGGTGCTGCGCTCCGGATAGAAATACAATAAAATAGCATCCGCCATTGTGCCTATAAACAAAATAGTGCTGACCTCCTAGAACAAGCAAACAAATCCCCACGGCCCTCACTTACCTACCTCCGGCCACAGAAACGCTGGAACACGCTGTGACGCACACCGCAAGTCGGCCTGGAGCGCGCCTCGGAAGAGACGCGGGAGGACAGGAGCGTGACGCGCATGAACGTGCACGTTGACGTTCCCGCGCGTTCACGGACCTGAGTCGGCTCGTGCCCAGGTTTGGAGCTGCTCGTTCACAGCTCTGACTCCCTTGGCAGGGAGGACGGCGGCTATAAGTCTCGTTGGCGGCAGCGCTTCGCGCTGCAACGCCAGCGAGACCTAAAAAGGGCCAACAATATTTCATACATTCAGAAATAGTGGATGGTGGAAGAAATCGGTATGAGGTGCAATCAAGCATATGCTGCCTTGTTTTGGGGCTTTTCAGATATTTCTCACCACCAGCAGGAAGGAAGCATGAATGAAATTCTTGGCAATCTTGTAAATGTCAGTGTAATATTTGTTCTTGATTTTTTCTTAGATGGGAGGAATGGAAGCAGTAATCACTGGATTAGCAGATGACATCAAGATCTTGAAAAGGCACAGGAAATTGTTTACTTTTCTTGTTTCCTTTGGCACCTTCCTGCTCGCTCTCTTGTGTATAACTAACGTAAGTATTAAAACTCTGACTTCTGATTTTGTAATGTTAATGTAACTAGCTAGGTTTAGCCTCAAATTATACGTTGAGAGGTGCCCAGAAGCATTCTGTGTGATGTTCAATATTTTTACAATAACAAATGATCATTGGAATAGCGGATTTTATGACATCAGAAAAATGCTAGCGGTTCAAGTTCATTGCTTGTGAAAATGTAATTTACCACAAAATCTTCCATCTCACCATGCACAATATTTTGCATTGGAAATGGGTATCTACAAAAACAATCATTTTCTAGGTCGTTTATGTTCAAAACCTTTGATGTCGTTTTTTTCCTGGACTCTGAGGGAAGAAAAATCTAACTTAATGTCTTGGTTACTAAACTGTTTCCACGTGTACATCACTCTTGTGTGGGAAAACGAGTTGACAAAATACAGAGGTGCTTCAATAAGTCAACATAGATATCATCTAAAACATCATCATGA
Source organism: Lissotriton helveticus (assembly GCF_964261635.1). NCBI lineage: Eukaryota > Metazoa > Chordata > Amphibia > Caudata > Salamandridae > Lissotriton > Lissotriton helveticus. Next base: position 445,113,450 of record NC_136073.1, read on the forward strand.
TAATTAACTGTGTACAATTTTTTGCCACGAATGGACAAACTTCTGTAGTCATAACGGATACCTGTTGAAGTTTTGTTCCTTGGAGATAGTGAATATTGTAGGTCTTGCAAATTTGATGAACAGGAGCAGAGTGGTAAATGTGTGTACATTGTTGAACCAAAATAAGGGATCTCTTTTCTTCACTTGATTTTCAAGAATGTCAATAGGAGGAAAATGCTCCATATGACAAAACATTTTTAACGAGAAGAATAAATAAAATCCATACTAATATTATAAAGAGAGAGCCCAAACCTTTGAGGCGGGTAATCTCAGTAACCACAGCACCAATCACAACACCCAATACAGCGTTGGAAAGGGCAGTTGCAGCAGAAGGACATAGGCTATGCAGACGGCGCGAACTTGACCCGAACTGAATCAGGTATCAGAACGCTTTACATAGCACCAGTTACGTTACATGAGGACACACGTTCATTTTTGTTAGGCACGGGGAGATTAAGTGATTTGCCCAGAATCACAGGATGTTTGGCGTCGTTACCAAGACTCGAACCCAGATCCCCTGGTCCGAGGACGAGCGCCTTAGCAGTTAGGCCAACTCCTCTATACATTTAAAAGGTAAAAGAACCGTGCAAGCAAAGTAGTCCCTTGTGGGCGTGTCTACGTTGTGCTGTGGGCGTGGGCTGGGGGCGTGACTAACGCTGGGGGTGTGTGGTACGGCCATCACATCGTGGGCTGTGGGCTTGTGTTGGGGGCATGACAAACGCTGGGGGCGTGTGTCCGCCCTTCATGTCATGTGAGTCGTACATACAAGCGCCAATTACGTTGCTGCGCAGCATCAAGGGGCACGCTGGGGGCGTGAGAAACGCTGGGGGCGTGTGTCCGGCCTTCATGCCATGTGAACGCAATTGCGCCGCATCAAGGGGCACGCTGGGGGCGTGTGCTACGTTCCGCCCTTCATGCCATGTGGGTCGTACATTAATCAGAAGATCGTCTGCTGTGGCCGTGTGCTGGGGGCGTGACAAACGCGTTCACCTGGAGGCCTGGTAAGTAACGTTACTGCAGCCTCTCCTGCGCGCTGTTACTGAACTCTCTCATTCAAGAAACTTACTCGCGCCTGCTACCATCAACCAGGGCTCTAGCCGGGCTCAGGCGGCGGATCAGTACACTAATTACATGCGCCTGATAACATCAACCAGGGCTGCAGCTGGGCTCCAAGCGGGGGAACACGCGCCTGCTAACATCAAACAGTCCTGCATCTGGGCCTCAAGCGGGGGAACACGCAAATTAGCGTGTCTGTGGGGACAATTACTTCAGCCTCTCCTACTCGCTTCACTCAACTCTCTCATTAAACGGATTTACCCGCGGCTGATAACTCTCTCATTCAACGACATTACACGCGCCTGCTAACATCAAGCAGGGCTGTAGCCGGGCTCAGGTGGCGGATCACTACAACAATTACACGTGCCTGCTAACATCAACCAGGGCTGCAGCTGGGCCTTCTCCGTCCCTATTCTAATGAAACAAAAAATGTTGTCTACCGCGAGATTTTAAAATAAATTGCCCTTGCCAAATACACACATTACACACATTCTATTTCATACCCGGACAACGTCGGGACGGGCTTCTTGTGTCAATATATTTGTACAATTTCACAATATGCTAACCACGCATGTGCAGATGATTACTATCTATAAAGCCATGACTTGGTTTCAGGAAGATACGAACATGAGAAACTTCATGTAGGCTCCCTGTGACTTTGATGAACATAGCAAAAAATTGTCAAACTCGGGTGGACGTAGACATACCAATCGTGATAGAATTATGGTGTCAGAATACACATTACGTTTTTTATTATTTCCTTCCTTCCTTTCATGATGTTTTGGTGATCTATTACAAAAGTAACTGATTATGCAGCTTTGGAGAAATGGAATCCATGAAAACCTTTTAAGCACACTTATGGCATGATTTAGAGTTGTGTAGTTAAGTAAAATCCTCTGATTTCTGGAGGAAGTGCTGCATTCAAAGAAAAATAATTAAGTGGATTTTCCACCGATATCCATTTGCCGTGGTGGATGCAATTTCACAAGTGGATTCCCTCCTGTATTAATCACTTAATATCTGAGGTATTTCTGTTGCCAACAAATTCTAAAATAGCCCTAGTTTATTGTAATGAATTTAAAGAAAATCTAAAAAATAGATATACAAACAACACAAAAAGAATGAGTGGTACGATGAAATGTTTTGCTGTTACATTACATAAAACATTGCCAGACTTCGGGTGGCAAGGATCTACAAACGTCAAGGACAAAATAAATAATTTCTTTACATTTAGAGGAAATTACATCACTGCATATAGAAGGACCTAGACTGTTCACAAATGTATTGGTGTCCGAAGAGTTAGAACAGTCAGTATCAGTTCCTTACATGTTTATTTGTAAAGCACATGTTCACACCTGGCACTTAAATAGCATGTTTATTGTTACAAAACACAACGGCACTCATTGTATCAACCTTGAAAATTAAAAGACTGAGTGGACACACCGAATTGAAACCTGTGAACATGTGTTCAAACACAGATCCCTAGAGTCGATCGATTAGTCCACTGAGCCAACACATATGGCTCTCTTGACTCTCAACTGCTCTAATCATATCAGCCAATCAGAACACAGAAATAAGTTCATCCCCTAGTTGGTACTATTCATGATTGCACTATAGCCCTGATCAAGTGCATCCTGATGGACACCTTATTGGCTGAGTGTTCCTAACTTAGGGGCTCATTCGATGGCGGAACGATCGCCACCGCCAGCCCGGCGGTGGCGATCGTTCCGCCATCACAATGAGATTTACCCACCGCCATATTAGGATGGCGGTGGATATCGTGGCAGACACAAAGTCCGTCCGCCGCTTTTCCATCGGTGGCAATCGCACCAGTTGCCTGGCGGGTGGAGCAGGGCCACTAATATGGTGGCGGTGTCTAGCAGGCACCGTCTGCCATATTAGGATGTGGGTATTGGAGAGACCTTTCCTTGGCAGTGATGCAGCCATAGAAAGGCTGTAGGGAATTGGGTCCCCCCTTTTTCGGGGGGGTGTCACTGCACTGGGGGGTACCCATGGTACCCCCCTGCATTTTCATGCACCAAGTGGGAGGCACCGCATGGTGCCTGCCATGCGGTGCAGGAATATGCGGTGCAAGCACTTTTAACATTGCAGCCAGCAGCACCGCCGGCAATGTTGAAAGCCCAGGATGCGCCCTCCAGTACGGCGGGCACATCCTAATTGTAGTGGTGGGACCGCCACATGTCTGGTGGGCAGTCCCAGTCACCGCTACGGTGATTTGTACCGCCCGCCATCGTAATCAGCCCCTTAGTGTGGCATCTGACTTTAAGTTGTTTTGGGAACACACGTCCCTCTGGCCAAGCGTGTTTTATTGTGGGCCAGTCTCCTGAGACCATTGTGGTGTTTCTGCCTATCTGTGGGATCGATCTGGGTTTTCCGGTTCGCACATTTGTATAAGGGTTACAGTTGTTTCTGGCCTAGGTTGCAGGACCTGCTTGACCACATGTTTCTGAGTTGAGAGGGAGGTCCTATCAGGTGAATTCAACAATACAGATGCAAGTTCTTTCTTATACATACATATATCATGGTGTATATCGACATCATATTTATCTATATTAACAACCGTTTAGGTTTTCTTTTATTTTTGAGATCCTCTTTTGTGCTGCCGTGGGCCAAGTATCATGCTTTTCTAGCTTATAGGAAATGGAGTCCATGCAGATATTGTGAGTGTCCTTTTTATTGTCAGTAGATAATACGTTTTCTTTTATCGTCCGAAGAAACAACTTCATATCTTTTTCAGTGCCAAAAGCTGCTGAGTTATGGACAGTGTCATTAGCAGTGGTGCCCTTTGGGCCTACAGTTTCCAGGCCTCAGCGGATTACAAACAGTAGTTTGGATTGCCACGCATCTGCTTTGCCTATTTGGTAGTTCCTACTTGAGGTTGATAGGTCTGAGACATCAGGTCTCCTGGGAGGGGGGAGTTAATCACAGCAATGGTCCATTATTTCACAATTGTCCATGGGTTGAGAATACAGCACTCTGCTTCACCTTTCATCCGTGTTTGTATTGTGAAATAGCAAGGGTGTAATGTGGTCTTCTGTTTTCCACGTAACCTCTGCACAGGCAGCACAGTTCTTTTGATTGCATGGACTGTGCTGTAGGGGAATCACTCTATGGGCCTTAGGCATTATTCCAGGCCGAGCATAACCCCGGTCTTATGTACCTATTTAACTGATGTGATGGGGCACAGCACGAGCAGGCCAAGACATCCCTGGTTGTATCCCAGCAGGCGGAAGGCAGAAGAGCAGTCAACAGTTATTTTCTCCAGGACCCCAATGAACTCCGAGTTAGGATGTGATATTGGCCTTGATTATGGATGCAGATCATTTGTTGGGGATACTGGTTCTCTACAGTGCATGTCTGTATGTTCCAGCTTTCAAATCACCCCCAAGACTATGAACAGCAGATGGCAGGTTGGCTGTCTTAATGAGCGGGCTGTGATCTCAGTGTGTCGGACCCTTGTGCTAATATTGGTTGGCATGTAGGAAGGAGTTTGCAGCTGTTGTAACTGACCCTTCTGCTGTAGAATGTGGTGGTCATGGTCACCTCTGGTTCATACAAATGCAATAATATTGCCCGGAGTGGATCTTGGCTGCAGTTTCCTCAGCGCATGCCCAGCATCTCGTACCACAGATCATGTACGATTTCTGACTCTGTAGTTGACTTTGATGCATTTCAGCAGCCTAAATTCTGCATTTCCTGGTGCTCACTGATCCATGCTGCCTCTCCCACAGCACCACATATACAATTCAGCAGTGTTTTTACATGGATTTTGTAGGATTGTGGCCTTCCGCAACAAGAGCCTTTCTGTAATACAGCCATTGTGAGTGCTGGTGTTCTGGCACCCCCTGGTGTGTGTATGTTAGTGTGTATGTGTGTGTGTGTGTGTGTGTGTGTGTGTGTGTGTGTGTGTGTGTGTGTGTGTGTCTGAATACTGATGCCAGTGGAGACCATTCTGGAAGCCTTTGGTTTAACAGGGCACACGATAAATGATGAAGATAGCTTTCTCAGACAATGAAAGTGGATTGCCTGTATGCCTGTGGCTAGAGGATGAAGAGTAATTTCTTACAGACTATGTTAGTCAGGAACTGATTTTTTTTCTTATGGAGCCCTGCCAGCTGATAGGCGTGAGCATTTTCTGAAGTTCAAGTTGAGGAAGTTTCAAGGCCAAACCTATCCTTTTCTATGTTGCTGATTAATGCTTCAGGAAGATTTTTGATAGCCAGGTGCAGAGATCTCACACTTGTGTTTATGTTTTGGTACTCCTGCTTGGAGACTGCCGCCCCTTTGTTAAATGATGTGGCAGCACCACTTTACAAGGTTATATCTGGAGAGCAGCCATAGAAGATGACTTAGAAAGAGAACAACCCAGACTGATTGTTGAGTTTGAGACAATGGATCCATATCCCCTGTTTGCAACAGGTGTATAAAAGTGGGATTAAAAATACCCCAGGAAGTCCATTGTTCTTCAGATCAAGAAAGGGATTGCTCCTCGGAATACTCAAAAGAGCTCCTGTGTGAACAGGGAACGTGCTTGCCAAATAGCCATCCTTCCAGAGGTGACCATCACCCAGTCTGCATGTTCTTCTGGAGCAGCTGAGGGCCTGCCTAGTGCCAAGAAGACTGCCTGACCACTGAGAGTGGAATGGAGTGTTCCTGGTCCTACTCGAGGAGAGACTATCCAAGGGTAGAAGCTCAACATAATTCCAGCATAAGGAACACCCTGAGAAAAAAGACTGCATTTGGGACGAAGCAAGGATTGACCAGTCATATGAGTGCATCCCATGGCCACTCTGTGTGGTGTCGATTTAGAACTGCTCCAAAGACTTCACCAAAAAAAGTGTGGACATTATCTTCTGACAGCTACTGCAGGCTGCAAGTGGGTCCTGCTGCTGATAGACGGAATAAAAAGGCACATCGCTACTCAGAAAAGCAAAGTCAGCATGAGTGACTGTAACTACACATTGTCGCTAAATAGGCCATCGGTGCTGAAACCAACCCTGATGCGAGGAAAGACTACCTCAAAGATGGAATGAGCGGGCTGCACTCATCAATATATCGGGAAGATTCCCTAAATAGGACAACCTTAGGGTACAACTGCTTTTACCCGAGAGTCCATTCTAAAGGTGCAACCTCAGGTCATACTTGTCTACTGATCTCCCCGCTAAGCTCCCATTGAGTTCCAAAATGATGTCTTCATTAAGTCATGACCATGCTGTGCCTCACTACTTAGCCTAGCTAATCTGACCGCGCTTTAATCAAGGTGCACCCTCAAAACACACCCTCGAGAGGATCACTCTGTGGACCCCTGCTCACTCCAACCTCATTGCCAAAACATGTACACTAAGCTATCTCCTCTACGACCACTCTTACACATTGCAGTATGGACTCCAGACTTAAAAAGTATGGCACTAACAGCCACACAATTATCTGCCCGACCAACCCCTCCAAAAATGCGACTAAAACTCTGAAACATAGACTCCTCAAAGCCAACCCAGAAACCCTTATCTCTGACCCATACCTCTGTCCAAAAAAAGGTACTATTACGAGCAACCTGATCTTCTACACTAAAAGAAGAGCTCAGTGGTGATCGACGTTCCACTCCCTACTCGGAATTACCTCAACCAAAAAAATCCCTCACGGTCTCCGACTTTTGGTTATGAAGTCTCCCACTTTTAGTGCAAATGGCACTATATCCATATACAACAATGGGACTATTCTAATTCAGGCCACCGATCGCAGCCTGGACATATTTGATGACAGATTTGCCCTCTTTAAAAGATCTTCAGTCACTAGCGACTCACCTACTCAATCTGGGTACAGACCTTCCCTCACCCCATCTCAGGAGGTCCCTGATCCCTCGCTAACGGACCACACCCTGATGAGCACCTCACCTAATCAGATCAACACACACAGGACCACAGCTCCTTCAACCCCTTGCTCCCCTAACTCACCCTCCGTTCCACAACTGGACCATACTTTGGCCAATAATCACGGTTCATTTGTTAGCCCTCAACCCCAATACTTCACCCACCCCCTCTCCACTAGCCCATGCCTACATAATAACTCTCTCACTTGACAGCGGGCTTGCCCACTTTCCAACAGGAGCTCACTCAACCTTCCTCCCCCTAACCTCCCTGACATCGCCCACTCACCGAGCGCGCCCGTACATCGGAGAGGGAACTATCCATTAGTGGATTTCCCCCACCCCTCCCGTTCTCCTGCCCTGATCTCCCCTCTACCCTTACCACTGACCAACCCACCTTCTCCCCTCCATGTCACCCATACTCCCCATTCTGATCCTACTTCTAAGCCCTAGAAAATAAACTGTGAACTGCTAACTCTCAAAACTGTCATTCAAAAACTCATTAAGACCACCGAAGAGCTAGCCCTTGATCTCTCTTCCAACATGTCAACACGTGAGATCCCTCACCTCTCTTCCAATGTGATATCACATGAGATCCCGCATATGATCCTCTCAAAACCCCCTACCCAGAGTTCAATTACCATTCCCTACCCTAACGCCCCGTCTAGACCTGCCAGATCCAAAAATCCATATTCTGATCCTGATATTCTCTCCCTCCTCCTTGAGTACACCCCTCCTCGTTCAGCCATCTCAGTCCCTGCTAGATCCTCACAAACTGCCCCACAAAATTTCCTTAACTCGACATTCCCTCATCATTGTAAGATGGAACCCATCCAAAGCATCACTCTTAACCCCCATAGCAACCTTACCGATTACTATAACAATGCCATGCTATCTGCCTTGAATGATACGGCCCCTCTTCAACTAAAAAGTATCCCCATAAAAGACTTCAAACCGTGGTTCAATGACAGACTAAATGCGGACAGACGCAGTCTAAGACTAGCTGAACGCAAGTGGAGAGCCACTCCCTCCTCTGAGCTGCTAAAAAGTTTAAGATTCAAAAGAAGTCGATACACCAACTCATTAGAACGGCGAAAGCCAACTTCTTCAAATACCAACTTGACAAAGCCAAAAATCGCCTGAAATGTCGTTATGAGCTCATTAAATCACAATCCAACGACACCTCTATCCAAGCTCAGCACCTCTCTTGCCCGCAACCAAACTGCGATGCGGTTGCTGAATTCTGCCTCGAAAATACGAACAAAATCGAATTAGATCTAAGGTCTGCTGCACTCATTCTCTCGCCCTCTCCTGACTCCTCTGCTCTTGCCTCATGGTTTCTCCCTCACAAACAATACTTCATGGAGTCAATTCACTTCCCTCAATTACATTACCATCGTCAATATTCTCTCGACCCTTAAACCCTCAAATCAATTCAATTACCCCCTTCCCCCAACTTCTTTAAAGAAATGAGAGGTTCACTAGCACCGCTCTGGTCCAAGATCATCAGCGCCTCACTTCTTCAAGGTGAGATCCCAGACTGCTTGAAGGCGGGCCTAGTGCTCCCTATTCTCAAAAAACCCTTGGCTGACCTTTTCAACCTGAACAACTACCGCCCAATCACAAACATACCCACCCTGGTAAAACTCCTGCAGAAATGTGTTCATGGACAACTACGCAAACAAATTGAGCAATTCCAGCTTCTCATTCTATTCCAATCGGGCTTCCACACTGGCCACATCACCGAAATGGCCATCACTCCCATAGTGGACAACACTCTCACTTTACTTGACCAAAATGAAGCCTGCCTTTTAATTCTGCTTGATCTCTCATCTGCTCTTGACACTGTTAAACTTGACAATCTACTCTACCTCTTGGAACGCAGGATGGGGCTCCCAGGCACAGTCCTTAAATGGTTTTCCTCTTTCCTCAACAACAGACCACAAAGAGTTAAATCCAACCAGTCTCTCTCCAACCCTAGTTTCTGCACACTGGGTGTCCTCCAAGGATCCTCACTCTCACCCACCCTCTTTAACCTTGTCCTGGAACCATTGACTATAATTCTTAAATCCTCCAACATCCAATATCACATGTATGCGGATGACACCCAACTCTACATGAAAATCTCCTCCCCCAAAGACATCAAATCCCTCAACAGTACCCTGCTCAAAACCCTCAATTGGCTAACCTCCAACCATCTAAAATTAAATGGCCTCAAGACAGAATTCCTCCTCATTGCACCTGCCAGGCAAACCCCCACTGTGTTGAAATTTCTCTGTAACCTCACCGCCCTCAACTGCACACCTCACATCATTGACTCCACTAAATCACTGGCAGTTGTGCTAGACAAAAACCTTAACATGCAAGACCACATTAGATCATCGACCATAGGAGCAAACTTCCAACTTAGCATCATAAGAAGACTCAAACCCTACATTCCCCATGATGACTTTAAAGTGCCAGTGCAAGCACTTGTTATCTTTAGACTAGAATACGGCAGTGCAACTCTTTGCGGACTGCCGAAACTCAATTTAGACCCTATCAGAGCATCTCTGAATGCTGCTACTAGACTCATCACGGGTTCTAAGAAGTCCAACAACATGTCGCCGGACCTGAAATCATTCAATTGGCTTCCCTTTGAGGCAAGGATCCAACTAAAGATCACTTGAATGACTCAAAGAGCACTAAACTTCAACACCCCACGCTACCTGACAAACAAGCTGGAACTTTCTTGTGGCTCCAGGTCCACAAGGATCACCGGCACACTGCTGCTTAAGCCTAAGAAATTTAATAAGCTTAAAACCTACAATCGGACATTCTCTGGCAACGCCTGAGAATCTGGAACTCCCTTCTAGTGGAAACAAGACTGATTACCTCTACACTTGCCTTCAAAAGGGAAGTTAAAGCTCTACTAAAGAACAATCCATTGAACAAGATGCTGTGCTCCTCTTGCCTCTTACTTACTGTATGAATCTTGTTGGTTGCGACCCATTGTCACCTGTCATATTGGTTTGTTTGATCTTGATGTATATTGCCCTACCGGGTGTCCACCTTAATTTCATCTTGCCCCTGTTGTATATTGTCCCACTGTTACCCTGATTTTTCTCCCCTTGCTGTTTTCCGTTGTCTACCTAAACTGTGTGTAAAGAGTTCTGATACCCACCTGGGTCATGTTCACGCTATACAAAACTTTAAATAAATAAATCGCATAACCTGCTCTACAAGACCATTGCACAGGCATTGTAATGGCAAATGACTGACAAATGCTCCAAGAAAATCGAAAGTGAAGACTTTAGAGTTTCTGTCCAAACTATATATGTGGTAGTAACTGTTAAATGAGTTCCATATCTAAACCTGTGACATAATCTGTCCTACTACCTTATTCATGCCTCTGCTACGGAAGGCTGGAGTCTGTAGCTACTAGGGTCTGCCGACTTTGTTGCCACTAGGGTTACTCAGTTGGTATAAAATGACTTGCACCAGTGGTATGCAGCATTTAATTAGATCAGGGATACAACTCTATGGGCCCATGCATCAAACTAAAAACCGGTCGCAAACGGGCATATTCGCAGAATCTGCCCCTTTGCGACCAGTATTTTTGCATTTGGGATGCATCATCCCAAAAGCAAAAATTGCAATTTAAATAATCGCAAATTTGCGGTTACTTAAATTGCGATTGCATTTAAGGAATCGCAATTGGAGATGCCTTAAACGCAGTGTATGATGATATATAACATAGCAATTTTGCTATTAGGGGACGCTAATTACAGTCAAATTAAACTTGATGGTAATTAGTGAAAACTTAGAAAAATGCACTAAAGTGCATTTTTCAAAGTTCGAGGTTACACTCACACATGCCCTTGGGGCATGTGTGTGCTCAACGTGGGTTCACTTAGCAATTCCAGGGGTGCTACAGGGTGTCATCTTGGCACCCTAGCACCCTTGAAATTGCATGCGCAATTTGCAAGTACCTATTGGGTATTCACAAATTGGCATGCAATTCCCATTCATTCCTATGGGCCTCTGGGCCCATAGGAATGAATGGGAAGCAATTCCTTAATTGCGACTCGCCATTTGAACTGAAGCACTGAGGCATTTAACTCTTAAACAAAAGTACTTCAATCAAATCAATATTGGAGCATGAGAACAAAATTATACTTCTGAATGCTTTTAAAATGGAGGAAATTAAAATGAAAAGTTACCTTAATGATTATGTTAACTCATTTTAATGTTCTCCTATCTCAAAGGGTTGTATTTACAAAACAGCAGGCCTCCTGCTCCCAGTGGTAAGTGTGAAAAATTTGAAGTGCAGAAAAGGTTAATACTTTGAACATTTTACAGAACATTCTTCTACACTGTAAATGTCTCCTATTTAATAAAAAAATTGTGTATGTTTGTGTTATACATATAAAGATCTCAAGAATCAAAAGAGAAAGGGATAAGTTAAAGTTCCACTCAACTTCTCTTAAATGAACATGTAAAATCAAAAGGAGTGGAAGAGTTGTGTTGATACAGGGGGTGGGGAGGGCAACACCAAAATTGTTGTGAGACCCTCAACAGTGTTGTTCTGCTAAAGGCATTTCTCCCATTGGCTTACTTAGCCACTGATCGTTACATCACTGTGCCTTTTCCTCCACTAGGAGGGATTGTCTCTTGAATCTGATACCCTTTTGGATCCACCATGTCAGGAAAAAAAGTTGAAAAATACCTCCTACCTTTAGATAGGACACATTTTATTGAGAAGATCGAAGGTAGTGGTATGATTAAAAAATGCGAGATGTGAAATGAAAGGTATTAGGTGTCTCCCACATCTATCTCTGGACGAATCATGTCAACATGTTTCAGTCAACTTTTTGCCCTGTGGGTCAATGGCATTCGTCAGGACTGAAAGGTTGTTTTATAGCATCCTTTCATGTAGTCAAAATAAATCAAATGGACACTTTCCCTCCTACTTTTGAAGTGTTTTTCTTCTTTTTTCGTCATATGAGACTATTTGTCCTGTCCTTAGTTACTGTATTAGAAGATCTTCATAGGTCTGGGCAGAAGCACAGTAATACTATTCCTTTCATTAGAGAGGAGAAACTTAGTCCTTCAGTGTGCACTCCACAACACATCCTCTCCAGCCTGCATCTAAATATAAAGATGCCACATATGGTGAAAAGTATGTCTGTGCCACAAGTAAATATGACACAGTCTCTGAGTCACATATACCCCATTCATAAGCACACATGTTCATGCATCCACAAAGAGCATGCTCTCACTGACACTCATCGCAACCCTGTCATAGTGCCCCTAGTCAAAGTATGTTTTTCTAACCATAGTATCTGCCTCTATGGACATTAGCCTTAAAGTCAATTTAGCTGGGTGAGGGGGTGTCTTGTAACAATGCATGAGTTGATCAGCCTTCAGTAGCTCACAAAGATTTTCACTGATCAGTAGTAGCTCTCGCTACAGAAAAGGTAGGAGACCCCTGCTCCTCTTGACTGAAGGTTAAGTTATGGTGTCTGTTGGCTGCACCATTGAATTCTGAGCTCTTGCCCCTCACTACCCTGAGAAGCATGTGATTCTTCACCCTTGCTACACAAGAGTGTAGAGCCATAGTAGGATGAACACCAGTGGTAAACAGCCCATGGTTGCCAGGGCTGCTTTGGGTTCCCATAAAGCTTGTGGATCCGCAAATTCATAAAATTGTGTTTTTAATAAAATTGTATTGGATAAAAATGTAGTTGCAATGGCTGTACCGGGCATGGGTATATCCCCGGGAGGCTGGAAGGGTGGTGCTGACATCAATTTTAAAGGGAAGAGGGTCATGCGTCTCCCCTCACTGAGTCTGTAAAGCCCCGGAGACCACATCCTCGGGTCCTATATCAATATTAAAGGGGAGTGGATGCAAAAACCCCCTCCCAGAGCCTCTTAAAGCCCCAGGGATGTCAGCCTCCAGGTACGGCTCTACACTGATGTCCACCCCCTAGACACCATATCCCTGTATGAAAGAGCACCAGGCAGGGAAAGTATATCTGCTCCTACAAGGCAGGAGCTCTAAAAATGCTTCTGCTGGGTAGGAGCAGACATCTTTCTCTGCCCATGCTCTTACAGGCACTGAAACTCACATTGCTCTTGCCTTGCTGGAGCAAGCAAAAACAGGGGCTCTATTGCAGGGTATGAGAATAAGCAGGGAGGCTCAATGAGGTTAGTGAGGCTTTTATTGGCCTTAATACACGTTTTTTCCGAGTGAACAGTCTGTAATAGGGTAGAGGTGGTCTGAGTACTTCTCTGGCGAGACGCGATCCCTCGATGAGGTCCGCCCCCTTCTTTTCCACTCCAGCGTGACGTCATCAGGTAGGGTAGATAAGCGATGGCCCAGCATGTAAGAAAAAGCAAATAATCTGGTTTGAGTATGGTGCTCAGAGCTGATGTGTGATGAGGAAGGGGTAGTGAGGTGTCACACGGTGCCCGTTTCTCTATCTATGTGAGGATAAAGCTCAGGGTAGGGATAATAGGGAATTCAGGGTCACGACCACTAAAACTAAGGTCTTCCTTTTTACCCACCCAACCCGTAATACGCTTGCGTACCTGCGAGAGACACGCTACTCCTGGAGTGTGGCTGGGCGACACACAGGAACGTTGGCCTCCTGGCTCCTGGGGTTTCCGCGGGTGCTCTTCTGCCATCTCTCCTCCTGTTTCTTTTGGCTCTGGACTGCTCTCTGTACTTCCGACCGCTCTGACTCCTCAGGTATTCAGAGACACCGGTATCCGTCTTCTTCCTGGATTTGAATGCCAAGTCCCCTCTTCGTCATCACTGGGGGTGAGGCTTACCGAGAGATCACCACAGTTAAAGAAACAGTGTCCCTTTTCGTCCTCTACGTGCAGTGTCTGTATATCCGGGTCTTTCCATTCCTCCGGCTGCTGAGAAAAGAGAGGTGAAAGGGAGTAGGTCACACAATCCCAGTCATTAAGTGAGTCTGCTCTGCTCTGGTTCCGACCCCCTTGTCACATACCACCCCCCCTTGAATTCCCCCGATTGGGAAGAGGGAATGTGGAGAGATAGTCCGCATTGCTATTCTCTGTACCTTTTCGATGTTTCTCAGTAAAGGAGAATGGCTGACGGGAAAGAAACCGCCGAAGGACCTTTGGATTTTGAGCAATGTTCTGACTCATCCACTGAAGGGGTGCATGGTCCGTGTATAGGGTGAATGGGCGGCCCTCGAGGTAGTATCTCAGTTTATCCACAGCCCATTTTATTGCCAGGCACTCTCTCGATTGTAGGGTATTTTAGTTCTCAAGGAAAGAGTTTCCTACTAATATACAGGATGGGATGATCTATACCCTCAGGGGATAGTTGTGATAAAACGCCCCCTACGCCATAGTCCGACGCATCAGTGTGGAGTAAGGTGGGAGAAATCAGGGGAAGAGAACACAGGACTGATGGTTATCACCCTCTTCAAAGAGTTGAATGCTCTCCACTTGGAGGAGGTGGGATGGAGAAGGACCTGGGGTTTTACATCTTGTTTGAGGGTGTCCGTCAGGGGGGCAGCTGCCTCCGAAAACTGGGGAATAAAATGGCTATAGTATCCTATCAGCCCTAGGAATGCTCTCATCCCCCTCTTGTTGCTAGGAAAAGGAGTCTCTGCTATCGCTCTGATCTTTTCAATCTGGGGTTCGATCACTCCGTGTCCTAACACATACCCTAGGTATTTTGCTTTTTGGTAACCCACCCGGGACTTTTTGGAGTTTAAATGCAGGCATGTCTGTTGTAGAGAACCTAAGATGATTTGCAGGTGACAGAGATGGGTCTCCCAGCTGGGACTGAATATTACGATGTCATCCAAGTAAGCTGACGTGAACGCTTGGTAATCTCTAAGTACATTGTTCATGAGGCGTTGGATAGTTGCCGGGGCTCCATGGAGGTCGAAGGGAAGGATGTTAAACTCAAACAAATCATCTGGGGTGGCGAACGCGGTCTTCTTGCGATCTTCCCCGGGTAAAGTTACCTGCCAATACCCTGGGGTCAGGTCCAAGGTGGTAATGTATTTCGCCATCACCTAGTTTCTCTATGAGTTCGACAATCCTCGGGATGGGATAGGCATCAAAAGAAGAGATGTCGTTCAGAGCCTGGAAGTCCATGCAGAATCTTGTGCTTCCATCCGGTTTCGGTACCATCACTATGGGTGAGGACCATTCACTCCTTGATGGTCTTATGACGCCTAGCTGTAACATCTCCTGAACTTCTTTTCAGACTGCCGCCCTCTTGGCCGCTGGTATCCGGTATGGTCGTTGTTTAATGGTTGTTCCAGTGGGCTTCTCAATTCTATGTTTGATTAAGGTTGTTTTTCCGGGTTTGCCTGAAAACAGGGATGAGAATGGTGATAGGGCTTTCTGCAGGCCTTCTTTCTCCTGTTCTCTTAGCTCTTTATTTATAACCAACTGTCCTAGGGTAGAGGAAAAGGGGGTTTGCGTCGGTAAGGTGAGATGTGCAGTTTTCAGAGGAGGTCCCAACCATTTCTTCAACAGGTTTATGTGGTAAATTTGGGTCTTTCGGGTGGTTATTTAGATCTTGTAACTGGTCTTCCCTATAGTCCCTATGATTTTGTAGGGTCCCATTCATTTGGCCTGGAACTTCTTGGTGGACGAGGGTAGTAATACCAGTACCCAGTCATTGACTTCATGTCTTCTCCATTTCTTTCCTTTGTCATAGCAGATCTTCTGTTTCTCTTGGCTCCTCTCCTAGTTGGAATAGAAGAGATCTGGGTTGTCGTCCATATAGCATCTCAAATGACGAGCAACCGAGGCTACTCTGTGTCTGTCCCCTTATGACATACAAGGCCAGAGGTAACAACTGATCCCATTCCCTACCATTTACTAAAATCATCCTCTTTAATGTTGATTTGAGGGTCCCTTTGTATCTCTCGACAAGACCGTCGGTTTGTGGGTGGTAGATTGAGGTTCTAATCTGCCGAAGATCTAATAGCCCACAAACCTCCTTTATCAGTCTCCATACAAATGGGGTGCCCTGATCCGTCAGGATCTCTTTAGGGAACCCTACTCGAGAGAATAGTTCTAGACATTTCTCAGAGATCAGACGCGAGGTTGGGGCTCTCAGTGGGAATGCTTTGGGGAATCTTGCGGCATAGTCCACTATTACGAGAGCATATTGATTTCCTCATCTTGTCTTTGGTAGGGGTCTTATCAGATCCATCCCTTCTCTTTCAAATGGGGTCCCTATTATCAGGAGGGACTGCAAGGGTACTGCTGGGTGATGGTGAGTATTTATTTTTTGGCAAATGTTGCACGCCTGACAATGGTTTTTTACGTCTTTATAGATACCGGGCCCAAAAAAATGCCTTAGTATGTTCTGAGTGGTATTTTCACTCCCATTATGTCCCGCTGTTGAGTGGGAGTGAGAAAAAAACATGATTTGTTCCCTAAAAGTTATCAGGACCAATAGTTGATGAGGATCCTCCTTGTTACCCTGGCAGTATAACAAACCGTCTTTAATAAGAAACCGGGGAAAAACAGGGGTTCGACTGTCCTGGGAACTATGCACCTGTTCCCACGCATTAAACAATGAGGCGTCATTGGCTGGAGCGAATTTAAAACTTTTATCTAAGGTCCATGGCTCAGGAGTTATGATGGCTATAGCTGGGGTGTTTCCTCTCTGTTCTAGGGGTTGTTTGGAAGTCTGGGCCTCTAAGGTGTGTATAAATAGATCCAGGAACTTGGGGTTGTCTGTTCCTATAATCAATTCTTCTGGCAAAGTGTCCAACACTCCCACCCGTATGACATAAGTCCTACCGTCAGATAGATATAGGGGTATGGTTGCTACTGGATAAGGCTTGACATCTCCATGAACACATCTGATGTGGACCATGGTGTCGGGGACCACCTGCATGGGTTTTATAAATACCTCCTGTATAACGGATTGCCTACAACCTGAGTCATGGAGGGCTTTAACCTCTTTCCCATTCACCCATACACTCACGTGAAACGCACTCCCCATCTCAGCGGTGTAAAGAATGGACTTGGGGACATATCCCACCTCCATGGGCTCTTCAGTTGGTTTTATTTGAGGACACACCCTAGCAATGTGTCCTCAGGCCCCACATTCAAAACATTGAGGTCCCTCAAACATGGGTATCTCTGGTCTGCTGGGCCGTGGCTTGGTTGTTTCTATGTTCAGGCAAGGCTTTTTCTCGTATTTCGTCGCCAGTGGCCGACTTGGTCTTTCTAGTTCCCACACATACTGCTTTGGTTGGGCTCTGGAGTAGGTGGAAGACATATCAATTGCTTGTTCCGTAGTCAAATGCAAATGTTCGGCGTAACCGTTTTTGCGTATTGAAAGGTAGTGCATCTAAGTACTGTTCGAGATAAATTTTATCCATTATCTCTTCTTTAGAACTAGTAGCCGGACTGAGCCACTTGTCTGCCGCCATCTTCAATCGGAAGAAAAAGGTCTTCGGGTTCTCCCCGCGAATGCCCCTCTTTTTAAACCGTACACGATATATGCCGCCGTATCAAGTCCTAGATGGTCCAAGATGACGGTTTTTATGTCTGCATAGGGAGTGTTTCCTGCCGCGTTGGCCACTTGATAGGTGGATTGGGCCTCTCCGGTTAATAGGGGGGCTAGGAAAAACTGCCATTTCTCTACATGCCACCCACAGGCTCGGGCGGCTCGTTAGAAATTAAGCAAAAAAGGCGTCAGGGTCCTTCCCTGACACTTATTTTTATAGGGAGACCCCAGAGGGCCCGGGGAATGGATTACGCTGTTCACCATGTGAGGGGAGAGGCTGGTCACTCATCATCTTATGTAGCCCCTTTATCTGTGCAGATATGGTGTTTTTAAATGTATCTCTGTTGGCCTGGATTGAAGTCAGTTGTTCTACTGCCCATCTGAGTTGCTCCTGGCCCTTCACCAGGTGTTGTATTAGTGCATCCATCTTAGGTGTACAGATGGGTGTCAGATTGCCCGCATTCTCCACCACTTGTTGCATTGTATGAGAATAAGCAGGGAGACTCAATGGGGTTAATGAGGCTTTTATTGGTCTGAATACACGTTTTCTCAGAGTGAACAGTCTGTAATAGGGTAGAGGTGGGTCTGGGTCCTTCTCTGGCGAGATGCGATCCCTCGGTAAGGTCCGCCCCCTTCTTTTCCACTCCAGCGTGACATTGTCAGGTAGGGTAGATAAGCGATGGCCCAGCGTGTAAGAAAAAAACAAATAAACCAATTTGAGTATGGTGCTCAGAACTGATGTGTGATGAGGAAGGGGTAATGAGGAGTCACACGGTGCCCGTTTCTCTATCTATGTGAGGATAGTGCTCAGGGTAGGGATAATAGGGAATTCAGGGTCACGACTGCTAAAACTAAGGTCTTCACCTTTTACCCACCCAACCCGTAATACGCTTGCGTACCTGCGAGAGCCACGCTCCTCCTGGAGCATGGCTGGGCGACACACGGGAACGTTGGCCTCCTGGCTCCTGGGGTTTCCACAGGTGCTCTTCTGCCGTCTCTCCTCCTGTTTCTTTCGGCTCTGGAAGCTCTCTGTACTTCCGACCGCTCCGACTCCTCTGGTGTTCAGAGACACCGGCATCCGTCTTCTTCCTGGATTTGAAGGCCAAGCCCCCTCTTCGTCATCACCAGGGCGTGGCTTATCGAGAGATCACCACAGTTAAAGAAACAGTGTCCCTTTTCATCCTCTACGTGTAGTGTCTGTATATCCGGGTCTTTCCATTTCTCTGGCTGCTGAGAAAAGAGAGTAGAAAGGGAGTCGGTCACACAATCCCAGCCATCAAGTGAGTCCGCCCTGCTCTGGTTCCGACCCCCCTTGTCACAGGCTCCCACAGGGTGGGAGCAATGCTTTCTCTCACAGTCTCCAACATAGTGTGCTGTGATTGTTGTGGGGTATAGGAGGTTGATGCATACCCTCCTCTCCTTTTATATTAATGTAAGCACCAGCGGATGGGGTCCCTGGGTCCCAAGGAAGCTCAGGGAGGGAGACTGCACAACCCCTTCCCTTAAAAAATAAAGACCCTGAGATAGGGGCCCCTAGGGCCATAGTGTCTCGAAAGGGGATCTGCGTGCCTCCATCCCCAATAATTTTTCAAAAAGGATGCCCTGGGTGGGTATCCCGACAATAAAATTAACAATTATTAAGTGACAGGAGACACTTATAAATTATTCACTGCACTTTCTAGGAGCGCCCCATAAATAGCCTGCAAGCGCTTTTTTGTTTATAAATTTATAAGCTTATTCAAGACCCTAGAATAGGGAGGGGCACCACCAAGCTTTTTTTATAAAGGTTATGGAGGGGCTGCAGAAAGTGCTGCACTTCACCCTCAGAAAGATTAACAAAAAAGTAAGTCTGAGGAGATCTTACCATATTTTATAAACCACTCTTAGCTGGGCTTATGCTCCTCAGCTGAAGTGCAAAGCCCCCTTGTGGCTGTTTTTATAATTGCATTTTGTGGGCTAAAAGAATTAGGCAGAGAGATGTGTTTATATAAAAAGAAAATGTTTGAGTCTTTCAGTTAACATTTTTCAGTCCAGAAAATGCAATGATAAAAACTATGTTAAAAGAAAGACTCAGACAGATTTTTTTATTTATTAAATCTTTATTAATTATTTTCATAGTAATCATTATTAATAAACATTGCATTCTGTGAATTACTGAAATATAAACTAGATTTTGGGGAAATATGGTAATAGGCTCAATTTTTATATTTAGGTTTTTGACTCTTTGGCAAAGTCAGTAAGACTACCTGAGTGCAGTCAGCACATGTGAGACCAACTGCACGCTGCACATGGCAGAAGGTGATGCATGGGATGGGGTTAGCTTTATGTATTGTAATACAATATTACTTTACATGAAAAACCCTGGAAATTGTTCAGTGACAATATTGTACACAAAAAAAACACTGAAATATACCACTTATTTTTATCTCTAGTTACCATACATCATGCCCTAAAGTCACTATAAATGATGCCCTTGCCATACACATCTAACTACCCCACATATTACATCACTTATGACATGTTCTATAGCATCATTGATAACATGGGTGCAACATTCAAAATGGCATCACTGATTGTTGGACTTGATCCTTTTTTGCAGGTTCACCCCTAAACGTTTTACCTTTAGCCTTTGGCATGGTGGTAGTGATTTTAGGCCTCAGCGCACTTTAGCACTGTGGCCCAGTGTAAAGTGCGTTCACACTCTGAGTGCGTGTGGTGAGATGGCCTGCCCTCCCATAGGAATGCATGGGAGATATTTGTGCCCGTGGTAATTCCTGATATGTGGGGAGTGCAGGGGCGAGTTTGGTATGTGCAAACTCGTGGTACTAAATGCTGCGCAATGGTGTGCGCAGATTTATTGTGTCTAGTGTAGAAGTGCCACTTTTTTAAGTTGGCATTTCTGTGTGCTGTGAGATATGAATTGCCTGTCTGGCTTGTGAGTGACAGGGGCTGGCTGGTGTGCTTGGCTCCATGAGCGAGGGTTAGTCTGCCCTGTGGTTAATAGGGAGATATGCATCTAGATGGGAGGCAGGAGTTGCACCTGGGACCTGAATAGGGATGTGCCTTCCCTCCACAATGCTGGCTCCACCTCCTGTGGTGCGTCTGATGTCCTTGGCCTGTCTTGTGAATAGGGAGAGGGGGTGAGCAAAACAAAGTGCTCCAGAACCAGTTGCATCTGGTTCTCCCCTTGCCTGCACCTTTTAGACAAAAGATTTTTGTGTATAAAAGAAGGGGCTGTGACCCCATGAAAATGGTCTGGTTTGTGGACTTGAAACTACCAGGGCCGTGCTGCTGCTGGGGCTCAGGGGAAGGCTAGACTCCCTGGGCTCTGCCCTGCCCCTGGATGCCTTGAAGACTTGATTCCCTTGGCATCCTCCTGCTTTGCCCCAGGATCCCTTCTCTATCTTTAAGGACCTTTTTCCTGCCCCAGCGCATTGAGAGCGCTTTATTTTTATTGACCTTCCCAGCGCTATGCTTATTATTCCAAATCTTTCCCCAAAGTAGGACAAATGCATGGGTTGGTGCAGCGCAGTGCTGCGTGTCCTGGTGCAGGGAATCCCGGTGTGAGGGATTCCCCCATGAAGCCTTATTGCGGGTGTCGACCCCGCTTACCTCATCATAGTAAAGTCAAGTCAAAAAGGCTTTATTTCAATAAAAATTATCATAAAAGCTGCACAATAAAAACACACCAATTCATTTGAATAAAATACAGCAAATTAATTACATTCAACTATAAAAGTCTGGGTTTTCCGTGAAAAAGGAAAACATATTAAAAAGTTTTAGTTAAAAGAGAATTAAATGATTGCTTTAAGCCTTTTGCTTCTAATACACCAGGCCCACGATAAAATTTTTGAAAGGGTACAAGCATACAGTGGTCGTGAGTCTGCCATTAAAATACGTAGTGCCTCAACATGATGCCTGGTCCCCAGCAAGCGGCACAATTGCTTAAGCCGTTTTCTTCTCGGTCGGGCATATTCCTGACGCTCAAACATAAAGTGTGCCACAGACTCCTGTTTGTGTGGGCACGAGGGGCAAAACTCTGTGGTCTGGGCTGGCGGTTTCCACCGTGATGTAAAGGTGTGCAGGGGAAGAGTTCCGGATCTAAATTTAAAGTAAAAGGACCTATCAAGTGGTTTCTCAATAATGTCTAAGTAAAGTTCCCGAAGTGGTAGGTCCTTAAATCTCAGGAAGTCCTCCGTCAGCCTGCCCAATGTACACTTTGTACTCCTTTTAGTCAGAATCCAGTTCCAGTACAAACTCTTGAGTGTTGCCTTGGGGGGAGATGCCTTGTTTGCCCACGCTTCACTTAAGCCCAGGTCACACAAGAGGGATTTCATGTCTCTTAGCCATTTAATTTTGTGCCAACCTGGTAGTGACATGATCTCAGAGAGGCCTTTCGCATAATTGGCGAGCTCCGGGACTCGCCACAACCTGGCCCATAGTAGTAGGGGCCGGAACTTTGTTAGGTCTTCAATGGGTCGACAACCTAGATCAAGCATAAGTGGGGTCATGGGAATGCCTTGGGGAAGTGACATAATTGCCCTACAGAACTTCCTCTCAGATCTTGACAGTTCGTTTATGTTGCAGGAACCCCATAGCTCTGCCCCGTACAGAGCAGAGCTAACTCCCTTTGCTATGTAGATATCGATAACAGGGGCTATAGGTCTTATAACACAAGAGCGTTGCTCCTTCAAAAGAGCCCCAGTTACCCTCTTATGGGCTAGCAACATTTTATCTAAGTGGGGGGCCCGCTGCATGTTGTGCGACAAACGGATGCCTAGGTAATCAAATACTTCTACCCTCCCCAGAGGTACCCCATTCAGCTTGGGGGGGCGTACAGATTTTTTGGGGGGATTCATTACAAGATACTTTGTTTTGTCGGTATTGATTACCAGGCCCCGTTCTACACAAAAGGTCTGGAAGTTGTTAAGGAGTTTTTGGAGACCCATTGGGGATTTGGACAGGAGGAGCGTGTCATCGGCAAAGAGAAGGGTGCGGACACGCTCCCCCGCCAGGGATGGTTCGTCTGAAGGGTCTTTCAGCAGATGCTCGACCACTCCGTTGATATGCAGGGAGAAAAGGGTGGGAGCTAGAACACATCCCTGGCGAACCCCTCTATCTACCGGAATGCTACTGGTTTTCTCACCCCCTGTGCCCCATCTTATCTGGGCAAAGCTGTTATCATGGAGTTTTACAAGTAGCGATAAGATGTAATGCGGTATCCCCATGTTAATAAGAACTCTCCAAAGGGTCTCTCTAGGTACTAGGTCAAAGGCAGTCTTTAAATCTATGAACGCGAGATAAAGACTGCCTTTGCCTATAACCACCACCTTCCAGTACACTAACATTAATCTAAAGGTTTGTTCAATTGTGCCAGTGCCCACTGTAAACCCAGCCTGATAGTCAGAAAGGATGTTGTTATCATTGATCCATTCCAATATTCTGGCTAGCAGTACCTTCCCCGCTACCTTTTGGCTTATGTCCAGCAAACTTATAGGTCTGTAATTGGACGGGTCGTCCCTGGCACCTTTTTTGAAGATGGGGACGACCTCCGCCCCCTTCCAGGATGTGGGAATCGGCGCACCCCTGCAGATGGCAATAAGCAAGTGATGGATGAGTTTCCCCCATAAGGGGATGTCTGAGCGCAATAGATCCCCTGGGA
The DNA here is from genome assembly GCF_964261635.1 of Lissotriton helveticus. NCBI lineage: Eukaryota > Metazoa > Chordata > Amphibia > Caudata > Salamandridae > Lissotriton > Lissotriton helveticus. Next base: position 445,136,598 of record NC_136073.1, read on the forward strand.
TACCATCAGGACCAGGAGCCTTTTGGGCATAATGGTACTGATGGCATACTCTACTTCTTTTATTGAGAAGTCTAGGTCTAAGTCTATTTGATCTACATCCCAATCCTTTTTGGTTACAGATGGGGCCACCTCCCGTCCCTGTTCTTCAATGGGGATATCTGGGATGTTATAACCGGACTGACGGGTATATAGTTTAGAGAAGTGGGTGACCCACTCTTGACTAGTGATATTGCATGTTATAAGGTCACTGTCTGGTCTGTTTCTGGTTCTAATTGTGTCCCAGAAACGCCTCGGAGCTTTCTTAGCACTTGCCTCTTTTAAAGTGCACCAGAACTCTAATTCCCACTCCTTTTTTGCTCTAGCCAATACTCGCTTGTACTCTTTCCTAGCCTCTTGTATCTGGGGTTGTAATTTGGCTTTAACTGCCTCGATCAGGCGGGATTTGGCATGTCTGCATGCAGATGTATACCAGTCATGCTTTCCCTTGGTGCTCCGGGGTACCTTATTCCTCCCCACACTCCCCTTTTTCAGGAAAATGTCCCCTATGGACCTAAGTGTATCCTCAAAAATGGATGTCACCTTAGGTGATGCTATGGCTAGGTTGATGGTATCCAGTTCCCTTTGTGAGGCAAGAGTAGCTCATTAATTATTTTACATTTGGCTTCATCAACAGAAATGTCATTCCACTTTAAGCGTCTCCCGCAAGAAGAGACGGAGATTTTATGGGCATGTTTGGGGGATATTTCAACTGCATTATTAGGCCAGGGGTTCGTTAAGGATAGAGAAAGCGAATTATGATCGCTTTCTACCATGGGTAAAACTGCCATATCCTGTACTAAACCCCATAGTGTAAAGTCCAGGAGAACATAATCAATTCTTGATGTATGGTTGGGTCTATTATATGTGGCAGCACCCAGAGGATCTGATGGTGTACGACCATTTACGGCTCTTAGGCCAAACTCCAATGTCAGCGCATTTAACTGAATTGCACTATGGGACCATCTTTTAATCGGGGCGATAGTTAGGGCTGGGATGCCCCTTCTGGTGTCATCCTCACCCAAGTCCAGAATATCATCTAAGGAAAGTGGCTCATATGTGCAATTGAAGTCACCCGCAACTAGGGTTTGGGCACCCCCAGCATTTTCTCTTAGTTCTGCTTCTAGAATGGTTACAATCAGGGACATAGACCCGTGTTTAGTGCCTCTGACATATATATTAAACAGATCTAGAGTTAGTCCCCTGCGAAGGCATTTTAAAGAGAGTCCTAAAATATCTGGACAGTTGATCTGCTTGAGTTTTATACTACAGTTAAGGGAGATACTAACCCAAATAAGCAGACCCCCCGAAGGACGTCCCTTACCTTTTATATGTTTTTCCGCAGGCACAAAGTGTGTGACGTAGCCAACACGGTGGAGGCGTACTAAGCTCCAGGTCTCCTGGAACAAACATATCTTGTGGTCCTCCACCAGAGAGTTCCACTCTGGTGACCCCAATTTCCGATGGATACCTGCAAGGTTCCAACTAAGAATCGTTAGAGGAACCTTGCTTTCATAAGCATTGCTTTTTTGGAGGGCCAGAACTTTGTTTAAAGGTATAACCGGTGATAAGGGTGTGGCCTGGGCGTTACTAGGCTCTGGTGCATGGGTAGGGTAGGGACATAGATTTGAGATTTCCATTAAAGTGTTCCCCACCTTATCTAAACTCCGATCTGGTGACAAGGTATTGGATTCCTCAGAATTGAGTCAATCCACCTCATCCAGAGCGCAGAACCTATTCCAATGCGCATGCTGGGATAGAAAAGGATCAAAGTCAAGGGTACTTTTCCAAGGGGAGTACCACTATAGAAGTCTTTGCTGGGGAACTTGCTGGTATGCCCTGCTCATAGGAATTCTATTCCTTGGCATGTGCCTTTGATGTGAGGTAGGATAGAAATATGACAGATGTAAAGGGTGGATTTGTGTGTTAGTTCCACTAGCGGGTGCATTACATATATATTCTACTGCAGCCATATCTCGAAAGTTAATGGTTATAATGTCCCCTGCTATTGTTTTAATACTTCTGCCTATCCATTCTCCACGTCTAACCGTTAAAATTTCTCCAGAAATATTAGGAGGTAAGGGTCTGTTTAGCTGTAACCATTGTGCACATTTATTCCTTAATTCGATTTGTGTTTCCTTTTTTCCCTCCTTCATGGGTGGCACTCCTGCTAATACAACAACGAAAGGAAGGGCTTCAGGCGGAAGATTGATTGTCTTAAAGTGTGTCAACCTTGCCTTATCTGCTTGTGTATTTATTTGGGCAGTATCTGAGGTTGTATTTTTAGAAGAATTTTGTCCAGTTTTGTCAGCTGGGGGCGGTACATTTCCAGATCCTTGTCCATGCCTCAATTGGGCTTGTGGAGTAATAGTAGATACACTAGGGTTCAAGGGTGCCAGAGTTTTCTTCCCAATCAGAGTATTATTTTGGGTTGCGTCCTTAGGTTTGCTGGCCAATGGTTGGTTGGCTATTGCAGCCTTATCATTTAATATGTTGTTAACAGGACCCCCTTTTGACCCCCCTTTGTTTAGTGTACCATCAGTTGCCACTTGTCTGGTAGGGCCCGTCCCTTTGTTGTTTATTAAGGACGTCAATCTGTCGATTTTAGACATGAGTGGTTTGATATGGGCAATGATCGTGTCTTCAAGGTCTGCTTTGAGATCAGCAACCATATTTGCTACCCAGCATGGTATTCCTGATGTTAAATTAGGCATAGGGGAAACTAGATTATGGTTTGGCGTGGAGTTCTGACCCTTTTTTTTCTTTTTGTATACACAAGTTTCGCTAACTTTTTTTGCCACTAGGTTGCTTGGATTCGACTTCTCCCCGTCCCGTGAAGAGCTCAAGCTGGGCTGAGAAATTTCAACGTCCCCTAATAACTCAGTGGCGGCCTGAGCACACGGGAGCTCAGCAAAGGAAGAGGTGACACCAAGACTTAAATCTATGTCGTCCGTGGCATCTACAGAAACTACCAGAGGGTCAGTTACAGCGTCTTGTGAATCGTGGACGAGTATTGTCGGTGGTAGGGACAACCTCCTTTCTGAATTAGCTATTGCAGTTGATACTGACCCTATAGTCTGCTGCAGCATTATATCAATTGCTGTAAGTGTGGGAAATGATTTGGGGGCAGGCACCTTCTGTTTGGTGTTGGATCTTAAGACGGGCATCCTGGTAGGTTTAGTAGTCTTCCTCATTTTGCTTCTTCAGTGTAGCAGTAAAGGTAGGTTAGAGGGGTGGCCCGGCCCAGCCTTCTCTGGCCTCTGAGGGCCGTAGAGGGCCCGCCCTTTGCCCGGGCTTCACCCGGCGACGCTCCCGCGCGCTCCCGCGCAGCGGGATGCTGGATTCAATAAGTAGGGAGGGTTACGGGCTGTGGGCGGAGCAACAGGGAGAGCGGACCAGGTGATGTCTCTAGGCCAGGCAGGGACTCCTGGGAGATGGAGTCCCTGCAACGCTCGCAGCCCTGATGCAACCTTCCTGTAGAAGCCCACGGATCTCGGCTCCTTCTAGCCGTCCAAAGTGCCTCTGTCCCAGATCACAAAGCAACACCCGCGCAGCGGGTGTGGAGAGGTCGGCAAGAGAAATGCAGAGAAATGCAGCCACAGCAGTTGACCCGGCAGTAACGATTCCTCACAGGACCAAGTCTTCAAGGAAACACCTCATGATATATAATCCGTGTGCCACCCCGCTTTTTCATATGTAATTACGGGTGCCACCCCACTTGCTATATTTATTTTTAGACTCGAGGGAGTCACCCTAAGAGATCACCGCCGCAGCACCAAGGCCGAGAGCGAGCCGCTGACGTCATTCTAAAGGGCCGCGCTGGGATTGGCCCAAGCCAGCCGAAACTCCCGCAGCGTCACCGGTGTGTAGCGCGGGGATTGGCCCATCCTTGAGGGCTTCGCCTCGCTGTGACGCAGAAGCAGAGAGGCCGGCAGGACGCTCTAATGCGGGGCTCCCATGTTGGAGGGAGAGCCCTGCCGTAGCGGACGGAGTACAGAAGCCCCGGGTCCCAGGGCTGCGCAGGGACGGCATGAAATGTGAGGAAGAGCCCCCGCCAGAGAAGAGCAGCCTGGTGAGTGAGCAAGGGCTGGGGGGCTCCGTGTGGCTGAGGGTTGGTGCCTGATCAAGGCACAGTGCCCTTGCCTAGTCTTGAGCGGCCCTGTCTTGCAGCAGGCCGCTCCTCCGAGTTTAGGCGCATATTTCCTTAAAGGCCAGGATTGGTTAAAGGGCCCTGACTGCTAACAATCCCAGAGGGGCACACCATGGGGCATATTTACTTCAGTGGCATATGTTGTTTAAAGCCCCGTGTGGCTCCCCTGCCTTTGGGCACCATTGTTGTTTTCCCGAGCAGCCCCCCGCCTGGTAGGGGGCTCCCTCCACCAAAAGGGGGCACATAATTGTTGAACGTGTCCCGAGGGGCCCGGGTCCTTTGCCCGCATTTTCACACTATTGCCCCCAGAGCCTCCGTAGCTCCAACAAGGCCCCAGTTGTTTCAGGGCCCGTGTTTGCCCCATCACCTACAGAGCCTCGGTGGCTCCACCAGGGGCACATTTATTTAAAGGGCCAGTGTTTAGGGGGCCAGTTCTTCCCCTTACTGGGCGCACCATTATTTCAGGAGCCAGAGGGCTCCAAGACACATTTTTACTTTCAGAGCCAGATGGCTCCAATGTGCGGCGTGTTTGTTCCCCAAGGCCAGTGAGGGCCCATGCCGCATTTCTACTCCTCAGCTGCCCAGCAAGTAGTGGGCAGCTGCACCGTTTAGGTTCTTCTTTTATTTCAGGGGACATGTTCTGTTAACCCAGGAGTGAGACGCACTCCTTTGCCCCCATACCTTGGCTTGCACAGCTGTGCAGCACTTAGTGCCAGGTGCAAGGTTTAGGCCTTCCTTGAGACTCCCAGCTGCCCAGCAAGTAGTGGGCAGCTGCCACGTTTAAGTTTGCGCAAAGTGCGCCCCGTGACTGTCGCTGCTTAGGCAGCAGCCTTGACTTTGTAGACAGAGGGCATTTGAGCCCCTTATAGATGGCCAGTTGGCCCAGGGGACTATTAGGTTTGTAGGGCGCAAGACCCTAGTGTACTTTCTATAGGTGCTAGGAAATGTAATGTTTGTAGTATGATTTATGCACCTTGATTTATGCTCATAGATGTGCTTTATGAATATTAGGTTTTACCTATTGTTTTATTTCTCTTCGGTGGTCTATGTTTGATTTATTCCCTACTGCAGGTTATGTTATTAGGTTTATTCCCTAATGCAAGTTATGTTTAGGAGTTGTGTTCTACTAGATTTATACTTATGAGGTTGGCGCAGATTAGAGTTCTCACCTTATGTGACATTGTGCCTGTTCTGATTTATGGTACAGGTTGACGCTGAGTATATTGTCTGCCAGTGATTACTGGCTGTGTTCTAACTTCATATATATTCTTACTGTTACTATTTCTTTACCAAGTGCTAATTCTGACAGTGGCCCACGTGGCCCTGTCATGTGTAAATAATCCCTTGTAAATATTGCCTGTGCCAGTTGGCACAGTGTATATTGTGTGATTACTATCTGATGTGTTTTTATTATAATACAAAGGCTATTTTTATATAACCTTGTGTGGAGTTACTTTTGTGGTGTGCCTAGTGTGTTGTTACTGTGTGTGTTGCGCAAATGCTTAACACACTGCCTCCGGGATAACTGCTCGTGCCAAGCTACCAAGGGGGTGAGCAGGGGTTATCTTTGGCGTGTAACTCCCTTTCCCTGACTAGAGTGGCGGTCTCTGCCTGGCTTTGGCGCAAGCCTTAGCCAACCAGAGATCCCCATTTCTAACACTGATGATAACACTGTGCATGGTGGGGAGATAGTTATAGGTACTTTACAGCACAAGTCATAGTTACTAGAGACAACTATAACTAGTGAATGTCTCTCAAATTTTCACCTAACTATAACGTTAATTTGTTTTTTTTCCAGCAAATATATATTTACATACTTGTACACAGTCCTAATGATTGGCAATTATAGGTAGACTCACCAATTGTAATTGTAACCTCTTGTGTGCTCCCCTAAATCTCAATTCTAGAGACACCACCATTCTGAAACAAAAATGTGACTCTTCCACAGTGTGCATCTATTTTAGATTCACTTTTCTGTGAATATGCTGTGTATAATTCGGTCAGGTGTATCTTTAAACACCAAATTTTACATTGGGCATGAACAATAGCTATGTATGACTGACAATGATGTCACCCATATGCCCATAATGCCGTAATATGAGACTCTCTTTGCAGATAATTTTCAAATGTGACTGACTCTTCCTCAAATGCAAAGGTAGAAAGAACACAGAAGCTAATAAATAAGTAATATATTTTAAGAAATATTTGAAAAAAATCCCTTTGAGTAGTAAAAACATATGAAGGCGGATCACAATACCAAGAAGAAAGCTTTTTTTCAGATCATACATTGCATTTTTGCCAAAATATTAGGGGCCAGATGTAGGTAAAATACATTTACTGATTCTAGAATACCGATTCGGTATTCTAGAATCGGTAAATGCTATGTAGCTAAATATTCGGTAAGTATTACCGAATCGGTAAGATTCTGTATTTACCTAATCTGTATTTACCGATTCGGTAATTGCCATTCATTCCTATGGGTCTGGAGGCCCATAGGAATGAATGGCAATTACTGAATTGGTAAATACCGATTCTGTAAAATGGGGGACACATTCAAGGTGACAGGGTGTCACTTTAACACCCTGTTGCACCCCTGAATCGTGCTTGTGTGCACATGTGGCACACATACATGCCCTAAGGGCATGTATGTTTGCCACATGGCACAGTTAAAAATGCACAGATTTGCATTTTCAAAGGTATCAGTTATTTACCACCAACTTATAGTTGGTGGTAAATAATGAATCCAAAATCTGGGAAAAGCACTCATTTGAGTGCTCCCTACATTAAGGATTCGGTAATTTACCGAATCGGTATTTAAGAATTCGGTAATATACCGATTCCTTAAATTACCAATTTGGTAACTTACCGAATCCTTAAATTAAGCCCCTACATCTGAAAAGACTAATACCGGTCGGTAACGGCTGAAATTCTGTAATTTCGGCCATTACCGACCGGTATTAGGCTTCCTACATCTGGCACTAAGATCCTTACAACTTTTGGGGGGAATGGTACCTCATACCATTATATATCTAAGTAGAATATTTCAGCTTTTTTTAGTCTCTCTTCAAGGCAGACCTGACCATAGTCCTAGTCACAACATTTTTTTCAATTTCACTGAGCAGGTTTTTTAATGTAAAGATAGTAAGAACACGTTTCTTATAAAGATAATTACATTCTCTGAATACTGGCTTATTTACTTCTTTTCCAGGGTGGAATTTATGTATTCACACTGTTGGACTCATTTGCAGCAGGCACATCTATCTTGTTTGCTGTTTTGATGGAAGCGATTGGCGTTTCATGGTTTTATGGCAAGTATTATACATTTAATTATTAACTATTCTTGTGAAAATTTGGGAAGAAACAACCCAATTAATGCCCTAATTACAATTATAAACTTTTTATGTATTCTAAGATCATTTATGTTCAATACTAGAATACAGTTTTTTTTATCACAGCTGTACATAATACTCAGTTGTTTCCTGGTTGTGTGACACATTTCTTTCGCTATACAACTATCTTTGACAATTTCTGGCGATCTAATACCTAGTGTACCTATACTTCCATGTATTCCCTATCCTCAAACTGTTTTACGTGGTATTTGCAATACTCTTTTAAAATATCTTGCTTCTACATCTCTAAATTCCCTTGTATACATTCGCTCTACGTGCCTCCTAGAGAATTGATTTTGATTGGCCACTGAATGCCTCCGATATACCAGTGAATCCAAGCATGGGTCTGAATTACACAGCTCCTGGTAACTGCAGAGGGTACTCGTCACTACCACAACAAATGTACTTGAGTATTCTTTTAAACATATAGACATACTGTGCTATGAATTGGCCTTGGACAGACTCCTACCGAACCCCACTGCTTGTTCATAGAGCATTGGTACAACAATAAAAGGCCGAACACTGGATAGCAGCAAAGTAGGGATGAGCTGTTGCAAGTTGTCAGGAATTTCTATATGTCTATAATTGTTGCTTTTGTAAAGTTCCTCCTTTAACCTCCCCAACCTGAGTCCATATACTTGATAAATGATTAATTTAAAGGTACATTAGTGACTATTGGTGAGACAGCCAGCACTATCATGGGACCGTGTTCCCTCATTTGCATGATGGCATGGCCCCATGTATAGGAGGGACATATTTTGCCTCTGCACCATATTAGGGACACAGTGCAGTGGCAAACTGGCCCTTAGGAGATGCACTGAAAGTGCGCCACAAAAAGATGCCACACTTTCAGTGCACCTTCTATAAGAAGGTTTCTGGACGAGATAAAAGGAGTCCCATTGACTCCCCCCTCAGACATCCCCCTACAGGTGAGTGCAGTCCCTCACTGCACTCACCTGCAAGAGGATCTCTCTCTCTCTCCTCTTCAAAGAGCAGGTGGCATGCTGTCTTTACTATGAAACACAGTGTGGCTTTGAAGCAGTCACTCCGTACTTCACATGAGTTTGCGGATGCACACCATCTGAAAGGTGCGCTCTGGCGCAAACACGGAAAGTGCACCCTATGCATAGCACGGCCAGCCATCCTAAACATGTGACAGAGATTGAGTTTAAATTTAGCGCCCCCAGTGCTCAATTTATGTCATACTTCTCAAGGACTATGACGCAGTTTTGAACTGAGTGTGGTCTTAAAGAGAGCCGGACTAAGGTATTGCTGCAGATTCAGCTATTATTTCTTCATTGGTGGACACTGACACTGTGCCCTCAAATAAGCATTCACAGCACATGCAACTACCCCTTAGAAGTGGACTGCACTCTGGTACTATGTGAGGGTATGTAACGCGACTTTGGTGAAACAATGCTTGAACTAAAACGTGCGCACATTTAAATCCAATAAATTGTGTCTCAGGTAGTTGACCACTTGCTCGCAAGTTCACTTTTGACAATTTCAAATATTTTGATACCTCGTACCATTATAACCCGGTATTTTAGATAACAAGTGAGATGATAAACGGATGAGCCACCCTGTGCCAAACAGAACTATAAACAAGATATTGTACTTTTGAGAATTGAAGTGGTAGTATCATGTCAATTTTGTAGTTTGGGATTAAATGAAAATTGTGTCTTGTCAAATACATTTTGAGAGTTCCATTTCAACAGGATGTAGAACCTATAGAAAAGACCTGGACGCAACTGTATAACACTTAACTGCTCTGCATTGACTTTTCCGAAAGATCTTCCTTTCTTTCATTAATTTACTTCGTGTTGTCTTTAGTTTTGTTTTGTAGATCCATTAATAGCAGAGGTTCAGTGGCGTAACACAAAAAGATGTAGTCCCCTGCAGAATGCAGTAAGGGAGCCCTGGGTTTCTCATATCTCACAGCTAGTTAGTGGCCTGTGAGGAATGGGGCTCCCTGAAGGGTTGGGGGACCATCGAATGTCTATGTTACGCCCCTGCATATGGTAGCGTGACCACCTTGAGTGGAAGATATCAAAAGGAAAAAAAACACACTAACAATATGAAAACAAAACTAGTTGATCTTGCCTGGTAATAACTGTGGTTGAGTAAGAGAAATTCAATACTACAAATGGCGTGACCCATTATATTAGTTTTATAATTTAAGGTGGGTTCATTGTGCGATGCTTTAACTAGAAATCTCTAACAGAATAATTCGCTTGTGTAGATTAACATGAAGATTTTGTTACCGCCTGCATTTTGACAGTACAGTTTTTCAACCAATTCTTGCTAGGTTAGCGAAGAGTCTTTTCAGCTGCTGATCGGTGTTTAAGAAGCACATATGATCAGCCCATTATAAAGACATGTGCGTCATTGCTCCTGGCTGTCTTTGAAAACTTGCCGGATGAAATCTGGCATTGTTTAGCCCACCTCTGCTTTCTCTGGACCCCCAGTTGCTCGGGTGACCCCGCTGGAAGTTAATTCCTGCCTGGAGACAAACATGACATTTTGGCAGAGATCAGCAGAGCTAAATCATTTAGATCACATTTGAAAAGTATATTCTGTTCTTGATTGAAATTGCCTCGCGTTTTGCCTCGTGACTGTTTGTATCTGGCTGGGTTCCAGTCTCTCGCTGTGGTCCTTGTAATAATCTGGCTCCTGGGATTTGAATTCAATCAAAGTTCAAATTTTAATATTAGTCGGTCTTTAATTTTGATTTACATATTCCAACAAAATGTGAACGAAATGGCAAGTTAGTCACACTTGGCTATGACAGCAATCTTTGCTGACCTCGCCAAGTGCTTAAAGCAAGGTTCCAGACAGCTGCCACGCAGGGCTTGATGTACAAATACTTGGAGGTCTCACAGGCTGTAATTCAAAATATCACAACTTTTCCTACTGTAAAAGAGTGAGCCGAGCTAGAGTGTAGAAAGTGGACTTTTCGATTCGGAAATGTCTTCCCAACTCACAAAGTACTTTCTACACTCTTGCAATTTTGTAGGCAGAGGGGTGTGAAAGGATTGTCCCCTTCCTCCTAATAAAGCACAGTGGAATGTACCAATGACCTATGACTGCAGTTGCGGCAAACACAAGGCCCTACAGTGGGTGCATTAGTCCACTAAGCCACCAAAGCCAGGTACAAACCCTACCTGTCAACATAGGTGACAGCCATTTAGAGAGAGAAACAGCCTCTGGCAGACGGCTTCCATTTTGTGAATGCCAGCTGCAGGCAGAAGGGGGAGCAAATAGTGGCTTAGACGACCCAAAAATGCTTTCCTCGATGTTAGTCACTGGATGCCAATTTTTTAGGTCAACACTAGGCAGCACTAATGTGCTGTCTGCAAGACCTGCTGTAATCAATAAAACAACTTTATTCCCGCCTGCTGCTTACCATGGGTGCACTCCAGCATTGCTCTTCTTTGCTGCCTCCTAACTTGTTTGCACAGCTGTTACCTCACTTCCATTCAAGGGTGAGGAGCACCAGCCAACTACAGTTTCTTTACGCTTGCATTCTTTAACTGTTGTTTGGGAGAACTCTTGTTTTTTAACCGCTACCGCGTTTTCCCGCTGTGCGCTGGAATTTCAAAAATGCGCGGTTTGTGACAAAGGCAGCTCGTCATCCGCGTAGCGCAGGTAACACCCATGACGAGCTGGCTTTGTCATCCGCATCAAAGGGGTTAACGTTTGCATTCGGCCCATCGCTGATTGTTTTGGTTTGCTTGTCTCTGCTCATTCATGCGCCATTTCCTCTTTCTTCACGGCCACTGGCCATCTCACTCACTTGTTTTATTTGTAGTATTTTATTGGCCAAAATACAATTGATGCAATCCTTACGGCTTTTGTTGGGGTATATTGGCAACTTTTATCATGGTCACTATGCTCACGCATCCGCGGTCGGTAGTAAGAGTTCCTGCATGGCGGTGACGTGGGGAGGGGGAGGGGCAGGGTGGGGGGTAGTAATGTATGGATTACGGAGTTTAAGAGGTAAGTAAACATATAAATAAATAAAACGAATTTCATTCCGCGCACTGCAAAGCATTTGGTGATGCGGTGCACGCAACGAAATTTGTTCTATTTATTTATATGTTTACTTACCTGTTAAACTACGTAATCCAAGCATTACTACCCCCCACCCCGCCCCTCCCCACGTCACTGCCCTGCAGGAACTCCTACTGCCGACCGCGGCTGTGCTCACAACTTCTTTGTTCATACGCAGTTACTGCGCATGTGCAGAGATGGTATATGGTCATATTTATAATGTGTCCTCCTTTAATTGAGATATGGTTAATGTGACTCACAGTATTGCCTGTACAGAGGTATTGACCTTTGTGGTATGGATTAATGTTCGGAAGTGCTGTAATAGATTAATTCGCTGCGATGTACCTGGGGAGAAGCAAACATTGGTTAATATGGCTGCTGAGTTCATTGTGGCTTCTAACGTAGCTTACTGTCATGGGGCCCGATGTAGGAGCCCTAATACCGGTCGGAAACGGCCGAATTCGGCCGTTTCCGACCGGTATTACGGTTTTCTCACGTATGGGGCTACATAAGTACAGATTCGGTAATTTTACCGATTCTGTACATTTACCGATTCGGTAAAATACTGAATCGGTAAATGGACGGAATCGGTAAATAGAGATGTAGGTGGCACTTTGAAGAGTGCCACAGGCCTTCAAGAGTCGGTATTTTACCACCCAATCCAATTGGGTGGTAAAATACCGAATCCAGGTGTGCATGCACATCTGTGCATGCACACCTGTGCCATGTGACACACAGACATGCCCTTAGGGCATGTATGTGTGCCACATGGCACACAAGCCTGTAATTGGGGTGCTAGAGGGTGTCAAAGTGACACCCCCTGCACCCTTGCAAGAATAGGTAATTACCGAATCGGTAAATACCGCTTCGGTATTCCACATTGATTCCTATGGGCTTCAAGGCCCATAGGAATCAAAGGGGGATACCGATTCGGTATTTACAGAATCGGTAAATACCGAATCTTACAGATTCGGTATTTACCGAATCAGAATTACCTACATTTCCCCCCCTCTAATTTACAACTTCTTAAATACCGAATCGGTATGATTCAGTATTTTAGAAGTGGTAAATTAGATTTACCTACATCGGGCCCTAAGTGTTCGTAATTAGTAGTAGTCCATCGACCTTTTCTTTTGTTGGTTAGAAGTGAGTATATAAGGGAATCAAACTTATTATAGGTCCCATGGTGGGTCCTTTGAACATGGCTCAAGTGAGCCACCCATGCAATTTTACAGCGTTTGGTGCAAAAAACTGACACCAGCTACCCAGACTGTACTCCAGCTTTCAGTATGTCACTACTCCGACGCCATTCGAAATTAAACGAAATTGAAACAGTTTGCAAGCGCTTCCATTGATTAATTTAGTCAGAAAGACTTTACCTCCTGAGGCGGAAGCCGGGAGCGGTACTCTGCATTTCACTGCTTTTAAAAAATTACTTGATTATGTGTTTGCTTTTAAAATTTGCACTGTGATCCTGGCTGGAAGCGCGAGGGTGCTGATTGAAAAACCCTACCTTCCTCCAGCGCAGCCCTTGCCACGCAGCCGATCTTAACGCTACCGAGGCAACCCAGATAAACAAATCTTGCTGCCATCTCCCGCCGCACCCCTGGGCCACGCCCCTTTCACGAGGCCACGCCCCCCTGATTACTTAAGGCGCGATCTTACAGCGTCCCACAGAAAGACTTTACCTCCTGAGGCGGAAGCCGGGAGCGGTACTCTGCATTTCACTGCTTTTAAAAAATTACTTGATTGTGTGTTTGCTTTTAAAATTGGCACTGTGATCCTGGCTGGAAGCGCGAGGGTGCTGATTGAAAAACCCTACCTTCCTCCAGCGCAGCCCTTGCCACGCAGCCGATCTTAACGCTACCGAGGCAACCCAGATAAACAAATCTTGCTGCCATTTCCCGCCGCACCCCTGGGCCACGCCCCTTTCACGAGGCCACGCCCCCCTGATTACTTAAGGCGCGATCTTACAGCGTCCCACAGAAAGACTTTACCTCCTGAGGCGGAAGCCGGGAGTGGTACTCTGCATTTCACTGCTTTAAAAAAATTACTTGATTGTGTGTTTGCTTTTAAAATTTGCACTGTGATCCTGGCTGGAAGCGCGAGGGTGCTGATTGAAAAACCCTACCTTCCTCCAGCGCAGCCCTTGCCACGCAGCCGATCTTAACGCTACCGAGGCAACCCAGATAAACAAATCTTGCTGCCATCTCCCGCCACACCCCTGGGCCACGCCCCTTTCACGAGGCCACGCCCCCCTGATTACTTAAGGCGCGATCTTACAGCGTCCCACAGAAAGACTTTACCTCCTGAGGCGGAAGCCGGGAGCGATACTCTGCATTTCACTGCTTTTAAAAAATTACTTGATTGTGTGTTTGCTTTTAAAATTTGCACTGTGATCCTGGCTGGAAGCGCGAGGGTGCTGATTGAAAAACCCTACCTTCCTCCAGCGCAGCCCTTGCCACGCAGCCGATCTTAACGCTACCGAGGCAACCCAGATAAACAAATCTTGCTGCCATCTCCTGCCGCACCCCTGGGCCACGCCCCTTTCACGAGGCCACGCCCCCTGATTACTTAAGGCGCGATCTTACAGCGTCCCACAGAAAGACTTTACATCCTGAGGCGGAAGCCGGGAGCGGTACTCTGCATTTCACTGCTTTTAAAAAATTACTTGATTGTGTGTTTGCTTTTAAAATGTGCACTGTGATCCTGGCTGGAAGCGCGAGGGTGCTGATTGAAAAACCCTACCTTCCTCCAGCGCAGCCCTTGCCACGCAGCCGATCTTAACGCTACCGAGGCAACCCAGATAAACAAATCTTGCTGCCATCTCCCGCCGCACCCCTGGGCCACGCCCCTTTCATGAGGCCACGCCCCCCTGATTACTTAAGGCACGATCTTACAGCGTCCCACAGAAAGACTTTACCTCCTGAGGCGGAAGCCGGGAGCGGTACTCTGCATTTCACTGCTTTAAAAAAATTACTTGATTGTGTGTTTGCTTTTAAAATTTGCACTGTGATCCTGGCTGGAAGCGCGAGGGTGCTGATTGAAAAACCCTACCTTCCTCCAGCGCAGCCCTTGCCACGCAGCCGATCTTAACGCTACCGAGGCAACCCAGATAAACAAATCTTGCTGCCATCTCCCGCCGCACCCCTGGGCCACGCCCCTTTCACGAGGCCACGCCCCTTACGCCTCTACGCTCACACTAACATAAATTATGTGTATCTTTCGGTCGCGCAGCGGACGAGCGCAGCGGGCGCGACGATGGCGCGCCAAAGGCGCGCCTAAGGCAAGCCCGTCTGCGCCCGTCCGCGCCTGCTCCGTGCCTAGGGCCAGCCACGCTGCCTCTACTCCATCAAAGCCAAGGCTCACCTGGACTAGATCACAGCTTCTGGACATTGGTAAGAAAACATGCTCCCCGTCCAAGAGATACGACTTACCCCCTCCTAATCCTCACTCTCTGCATTATCAATGCGACTACTGCCAGTTCAACCTGTGCCCACACTGGACACGCCCCCAGGCTTTTACTACCAGTCATTCCCCTTTCACCAAAAATCACTCCATGGGACTAGTGAATTGCCGCTCCTTACCCGGTCACACCACCGATATCTGGCTACTTCTTTCTTCCACCTCGTGGGATGTTCTATTCCTAACGGAAACCTGGATTAAAGATTCTTCCAACCCAGACATCTCTCTTGCCACACCCCCTGGCTATCACTATACCGGCATTTGCCGAGAAGGTCCCAAAACAGGTGGGGGAATCGCTGTAATCCTAAAGAACCATATGAACATCACGGCCAGAAAAATCCCGAACATCAAACCCATAGAGGCTCTCTACTTCTCGATCAAAGACTCCACAGCGGCCATTGCCTCTGGGATATTAGTATACAATCCCCCCAACACCCCCCAAACACCCATCTCTGACCTACTGGCAACCATCGCTGATCTCTCGATTAAACATCCCCACTTCTTGGTACTGGGAGATTTCAACCTCCATGTGGATATAAGCAGCTGCAACCGCGCCAGCCATTTCCTCCAATCAATGGAAAACCTAAACCTATCACAAAAAGTCAAGGGCCCCACGCATACCGCAGGTCACACCCTCGACCTCATCTTTTCGAACCACAAACAACTGACCATTCTTCAAAGTATGCCCCTGACTTGGTCAGACCACTTCTTAATCCCTTTTGTGATTCACTCAACCCAAGTCTACAAGAAAGAGGCCGCCACTAGAACTCAAGGAAGGAAATGGCATAAAATATCCTGCCCTACCCTTGAACCTCTCTACCATAACAACGTGAACCCCTGTCCTGACGACCTTGATATAGCGGTACACACATTTAACAATGATCTTACAGCGGCCATTGAGAAACTAGCCCCGCTACAAGCCCTCACCTCCCGCAGACAAAAACCATCTGCCCCCTGGTTTTCCCAGGAACTCAGAGAACACAAAAGTAAATGCAAAAGGATGGAACGAAAATGGCGACAGGCCTATGACTTAGAAGCCAAAGCGTTCTACAAATCCGCCCTAAAAGAATTTCGTATAATGAAACGTAACACTATGAGAACCCATTTCGCAGAAGCTATCTCAAAGGCAAAAAATTCTTCTAAAGTCCTCTTTAATATCGTGAAAGATTTTTCCAAGCCCAATGCAATGGCTACCACTGTTCCCCCCTCCCAAGAACTTTGTGAAAATCTCTCTGACTTCTTTGAAAAAAAAATCTCTAATATAGCGGAAAATATTCTGCAGAATGCCACAATCTTTACCGAGGAACCCATCATCTGCAGTAAATTTTCATTTTCCGCATTCAACCCCATTACGAAGGACTACGCCCTGAACCTACTAACGAATTGTAAAACGGGCTCACCTTTGGACCCAGCCCCGGCATCCATCATGAACGAAATTGCCCCTCTCATTATCAACCCTCTTCTCGAAATCTGGAATGCATCCCTGCGGACAGGTTTAGTCCCTTCAACCTGGAAACACGCCATGCTTATACCAATCCAAAAAAAAACGGGCATTGACCCTGCCTGCCTCAGCAACTACAGACCAATTTCACTTCTACCAAAGCCCGCAAAGGTGCTGGAGAAAGTGGTCCAGGAGCAACTATCCCACTACCTCGAGTCCAACGCCTTGCTCCACGATAATCAATCCGGATTTAGACCCAACGTTAGCACAGAGTCAGCCCTTCTTGAGGTATCGGAATCAATTCGAGAATGCACGGATAGGGGAGAGGAGACCATGCTGGTCCTCCTCGACCTATCCGCTGCTTTCGATACCATCTCCCATGACACTCTCCTCTCACGCCTACAAGAGGTCGGAATAAGTGGTATCCCCCTCACCTGGATTAGATCTTTTCTCACTAACAGATTTCAACAGGTGATGCTGAGCCCCTTTTTTTCTGCCAAGAAACCTCTCATCTGGGGCGTACCGCAGGGTTCGGCGCTCAGTCCTCTCTTATTTAACGTCTACTTGAAACCCTTGGCCAAAGCAATCGAACGGTGGAGTGTCAAAGCTACTTTTTACGCCGACGACACGCAATTGGTGTTCTCCTTCAAAGATCACACCGAAATAACCTTCCACAAATTCCGACAATGCATGATAAACATCGCCTCCTGGATGTCAAATAACAACTTAAAACTAAATACGGACAAGACCGAGGTCCTATTCTTTAATCAAAAATCCCCAATCCCCTCCATCGTCTGGTGGCCAACTGAATTGGACCCCCCCCTGTACCTGTTCAGACAGCCCGTAACCTTGGCGTCCAATTCGACACTGCCCTCTCCAGCAAGGTACAAATTAATAAAGTTACCTCCGCGTGTTTCGGCAAATTACGCATGCTAAAAAAAATAATCCCCTACCTTCCATGGGACTCACGAAAAACAGTAATCCACTCCCTCATTACAGCGCACTTGGATTACGCAAATAGCCTATACGTTGGGGCTCCTGCTTACCTCATCCACCAACTTCAGAGAGTGCAGAACGCAGCGGCCAGGTTGATTTGCAATATTCCATTTCGCCACTCTATCACCCCTCATCTGATCAAACTCCATTGGCTCCCGGTAAGACTCCGCATCCAATTCAAAGCCCTCACCCTGGCTTTCAGAGCGATGAATGATCGAGGTCCTCTCTACCTTCGTCACAGAATTAAACCCTCACTTGCCTCCCGGAACCTCCGTTCCAACCACCTCCGTCTGATGTCCTGTCCCCGCTTTCGATTAGCCCGCATGGGTGGAAGAGGCTTTGCAGTAACCACCTCCAAACTCTGGAATCAACTGCCCATCGAATTGAGATTCTTGACATCAGAACCCCTTTTCCGAAAAAAACTCAAAACCTGGCTCTTCTCCCTCATCTAATTAACTCTGCAAATCCTAGTAACCCCCCTCCTCCCCCCAGTAGAGGTTATTTCTTTAGCGCAGGGACACCTCCGCCGGAGGTAGCTGTGCGCTCTACAAACTACTAAATGAAAATAAAATAAAAAAAATAATAAAAATTAATTTTAACAACTCTCCCTGGCTGACTGGGGGAAAAAGGTAAATTATCGCTGCAACAATATTTTTTGTTCAATTGTCTGAATAGTTTTCGGCAGCACACTTGTTCCGTAAGCGAAAACATACTAGGCAGATGGATAAGGCAGGTGAGACAGTGTCATTTAATTATAAGATCAGACATACTAAGTGCGAAGCATTATTCAATAAACAACGATTTAGATTATATTATACCAGAACTGGCCACAAACGATTTGGTACATGGGTTAGTTAATTTGGAACAACACACTGCCTCTGTTTAAATCACAGATCCAGATACAGTTCACCCCCCCAAATATACTCCCTCCTAACAATAGGAATCAACTGAGCACACCAGATAGCACCACTAATGCCATTCAACAGTTAGTGCCTGCAAATAGATCTACTTGACAGACACCAGGATTGTTCTCTAGCAGCGACCTGTTGGAAACACAACAGGAAGGTTATTACCGATGTATATTAAACAACCTACAGGTGGTTCACACATCTAATGCTGTGAGCGGACAGTCCCCAGTTCCAACCTTACCATGAATGCAGTTACCCACACACCTGATATCTCACAATGAGGGCAAACATCAGTCATTTCACAAATGCATCATGAAATTGAGATTGCTCTCCTGGAACATCGCAGGGATTATGTCTAAGATTGCTTGCGAAGACTGGGGGAGACTAATAGATACCTATGACATCTGCCTCATTCAAGAGACCTGGGCAGTAAATTAAATGCATAGGGCTGGGTTCATTAACTACAGCATAGAAGCTACCCCGTCTATAAAATGTGACCGTGCAGGTGGACCAATAATCTGGACCAAAATTGAAAGGAGGGTTCACATTAAAATGCTAGATCTTGATAGCCCAAATTTACTGGCTGTGAGTATTAAAACACAAGGTCCAACCATTCACTCTTGCTGGTAAATGTTTATAATATGTTCACCTCTCAACACCAGGACTCACCAAACATTGTACTTGGATCAATACCTTGAGACAGATAAGGCATACCATCACCTAGTGGTAGCCGGGAATTTTAATGTAACATTCAAGCCTCTTGAAGTAACCAAAAGCATCACTGATGAAGAAGACTCTGATCGAGGCATTCTATTGCTCAGTTATGAAAAACCAGCAAAGCACGTGCACGTTCATTTATATACATATATACTTCTTCATTGATAATCCTTTTTAAGTATAGTTTATTTACATCAATATCCACAAACAGTCAATATTTGTTTTGAGGAGAATCCTACATAGATAAAAACTTCTAAAAGTATATAATAATGTATCATTCTTCAAAACAGAGGATCCTGAAAAAATAAGTATTTATTTTTGGACACTTTACAATTGAGTGTGATAGATTTATGAACGTAGAATGATAACTCATGAATGATTTCACAAAGACCTCCTATGAGATATTGAGGCTGTAGGGATGCCTCCTGTGTGAGAGAAGACATGAAAGCCAGCATTGGGATTACAATTTCCAGGACGCTATGCTACAAGTAATTCTTTAAACTAACCCTGGCATCCAATCCCAGATAGGAACAGAGTCATATCTTTTACAATTTTAGAAGGCCATGTGCAGCACAGAACGGTCAGCTGCTGTCTAAATGGTGCTCTAGTGACCATTTCATCTGCCACCAGAATTCTTCCCATTTTCCACCAATGATTCTTACCCACACACAGCAGGGTGTGTAAGGCTTTAGGCCAGTTCTGCTTATGATCAAAGAGGCAAAGCCCGAGCACGGAAAGGCCCACAGTGCAATCTGAAAGTGGCAGAAGGGCTGGTCTGACAGGTCAGTGTGTTGCCCATTT
This sequence comes from Lissotriton helveticus, assembly GCF_964261635.1. Classification (NCBI taxonomy): domain Eukaryota; kingdom Metazoa; phylum Chordata; class Amphibia; order Caudata; family Salamandridae; genus Lissotriton; species Lissotriton helveticus. The sequence goes on from NC_136073.1 coordinate 445,156,554, forward strand.
GCGATCCAGTTTGTTTGCTCCTGTGGGCTGTTTTTCACTGCTGTTATCCATGATATTACCACAGACCCTTTAATAGTTCCTCGGGTGGCTCAGTTGTGTTTAATGACAGGGGTGAAACCCTACTTAAACAGCAACCACAATTCTTATCAGGGTGAAACACAAGCAAGCCTCAAATTAAACTGTGCCTAGCCCTCTGGTAGTTTGACACAAAAGGGATGTATGACGATACAACGCACACTTTTACAACGCATACCTTTACAACGCATTTTTTACAACACAACATCCATTACAACGCACACTTTTACAACGCATACCATTACAACGAATTCTAAAAAAATACCTTTACAACGCATTCCACTACAACGCATACTACATTTACAACGCATACCATTACAACGCATTACATTACATTGCAAATAAGGTAAGTATTGGATAGTGTAGGGGTTAAAATTACTTTTCTAACTCCAGGGGGTGCAACAGTAGGGAAAATATTGGATAGTGTAGGGGTTAAAATTACTATTCTAACTCCAGGGGGTGCAACAGTAGGGTAAGTATTGGATGGTAAGTTTTGCGTTGTAATGGTATGCGTTGTAATGACTGCGTTGTAATGGTATGCGTTGTAGTGGTGTGCGTTGTAGTGTCATGCGTTGTAATGACTGCGTTGTAAATGTATGCGTTGTAATGGATGTTGCGTTGTAAAAGTTTTGTTGTAATGGTAGTGCGTTGTAAAAGTTGCATTGTAAACGTTGTATACCACACAAAAGTATCCAGGCTTAACTTAGAGGGAAATGTAAAGTATTTATGCAGCACACAAATAGTAATGAAGTGAAAATACAACACGAGAGAAATTCAGCAAAATGTAGAAAATTAAAGTGCATTTTTTATAAATATTTTGACACCAAAAGAACAAAAATCCAATCAGTCAGATCTGAGTTATGCAACTTTAAAGTTTATGGTAAAAACTAGTGCCTAAAAGATCAAAGCAGCAACTGCAGATATCCAATCAAGAGAAATAGGGTCAAAGTATAAAAATCCAGCCAACCACAATGGAGTGCGAGATGGATACAAATTGGATTACAACATAAAGTATCTGACAAGGTAGAAGTTAAGTCGGGTAAGCCTGCATTTGGTGTTCAATGAGGAGGCGTCGTCGTCAGGGAGCAACTGGATGAGGGCAGGTAAAGATTAAACATTCAGACTCTTTTTTAAAATTCAAAAATCTCTAGCAGGATGAGACTTGAGGCTGTAGCCAATGAGGGCTCCTCGAGGCAGGCTACCCCTTCTGTGAAGAATTGCTGAACATGATCTGCTGCTGCACAGAAGAACATAAAGGGAGCTGCTGCAAAGTCAAACTAACCGGCAATGCACCTTAGGTGGACAGATGGCAGATTGGTGTTGGTCCTCTCTCAGTTCTCAGTTTTAGCCAATAAAATTCTAAGTCCTAAGTTTTGGACATTTGGCCATATGGGCAAATTTAGCTCTGCTTCTAAGGATTTAGGACTGGAGAGGCACCACTTGGTGGGTTGGGACTCACTCAGACTGGGCCCAGGTGTGGGTTCAAGATGGAGCCTTTTCTGTCCCTGAGGCTATGATAAGAGGTCTGCCAACTAGCCCTTGGGGTCACTCTGTAGTCCTGGGTTAAAGAGTTGGAACGGGGTTTAAGTCAGGCTTCAGGAAGCAAAAAGACTGTTGTGCCCTCATGGGGAAATGCAAGCCCATGCCAAAGGGCCCCTCTTCCCCAAATAGTAAAAAAAGGTGTTCTCTGGTGGTCCCTGGGTCAGATTGCAGGTTAAGACCCCCTATTTACCCCCAAGGAGCATTAAGACTGTTGTACCCAGTGGTGGCAGGAGCATCGACCAAATGCCAGGGACACACTCTCCCAAACAGTAAATAAAAATGTTCCATTCTGGTTTAGCGGATTTATTGCTCCCCTCCCCCAGGTGGCAGATTGGGGTGAAACACCGATAGGGGTGGGCGGAGCATAAACCTGGTTCTGGGTAGGGGTGCTTATCCAATGAGTTCAAAAATAATATTTACTGGTAGTGTACTGTGCTTTCTGCATCCCAGAAGATAGATTGGTGGGAACTATTGGAGTCAAAGAATGACTGAATAAAGTTTCCCACTCTAATTTCTGCAACAGTAGGGATACTGTTGGACCTCGGAAGTGTTAGATTTACTATTCCTATTCCGGGTCACTGCAATAGTAGGAAAAGCATTGGACTTCGGAGGGGTAAAATTTGCTATTACCTCTCCATTGTAAACAACAGCTGGGAAAGTGTTGGATTTCGGAGGATAAAAATTTACTATTCCAACTCCGAACAGCACAACAGTAGGGAATATGTTCGACTTTGAGGGCATAACATTAACTATATCCACTCCAGTCTATTCAACAACGGAAAATGTTTGATTTCGGAGGGGTTAACATTATTATTCCCACTCTAAATGACACACAAGTAAGGAAAATGTTGGACTTTGGAGGGGTAATATTTACTATTACCACTACAGTCTGTGGAACAGAGGGGAAAGATTTGGATTTCAAAGGGATTACCTTTACTATTTTCATTCCAAACAGCGCAACAGTAGGGAAAGTGTTGGACTTCAGAGGGGTAAAAGTTAGTATTCCCACTCCATTCTGTACAACAGTAGGGAAAGCGTTGGACTTCGGAGGGGTTACATTTACTATTCTCACTCCAAATAACACAACAGCAGGGAAAGTGTTGCACTTCCAAGTGGTAACATTTAATATGCCCAATCCAATCTGTGCAACAGTAGGAAAAGCATTGGACTTTGGAGGGGTTAAATTTACTATTCCCACTCTAAACAAGGCAATAGTAGGAAAAGTATTGGGTTTAGGAGGGATGAAATTACTATTTCCACTCCAAACAGCTCAAAAGTGGGGAAAGTGTTGAACTGCTAAGAGGTTAGGTTTGCAGTTTCTGCTGCAGTCTATGCAAGACTACAAATCTGGCAGCCTGCAACTAAAATATAAATGAAATAAATCAGAATTTAACAATAGACATAATTAAAAATGAATTGAATTATTATTCACAATTAATAATTAACTGTTATTTACTTAATCCATTATTAACTTGCCATCCTAGAACCTTACAAACCTAGCATCCTGCCTCTAAAATATAAATAAAATAAATCAGTATTCCATATTTTACATAATTAAACATACATTAAATAACTAATTAGCAATTAATATTTTTTTAATTAATTATTGCTTAATTAACTTCCCACTCTAGACCCCTATAAACCTCATAGCCTGCAACTAAAATATTAGTAAAATAAATAAATGTTTCATAAATATACATAATTAAAAATCTACTAATCTAGGTCTGCTTTGCTGTTGCTTTGCTGTTGCTCCCGTTCCTGCCCTGGTTGGACTCGCTGTCCCAGGGCACACCTGGCTCCACTCCTGACCGCTAACACCTGCTGACAGGGAGAGGCGCCTGCCATCGAGCTACAAAGCGCTGCTGCAACCCCCGCAGCACGGTCTGCTTTGCTGTTGCTCCAGATTCTGCTCTGGTGGGACTCATTGTCTCAGGCACATGTAGCTCAACTCCTGAACACTCACACCTGCTGACAGGGAGAGGCATCCGCCGTCGCGCTACAATGCGCTGCCTCAACACCCACAGCTCGGTCTGCTTTGCTGTTGCTCCCGATCCTGCCCTGGTGGGGCTCGCTGTCCCAGGGCACACCTGGCTCCACTCCTGACTGCTCACACCTGCTAACAGGGGGAAACGTCTGCCCTCGCGCTACAAAATGCGTCCTCAACCCCTGCAGAGCTGGACATGCGCGTGACGCACCATAGCGTGTGTCCGGGCCAAGAGCGGGCCCATATGCATCCGTCTGTGGCCTGTTGAGGCTGGGCTGGGCCACCCCTCTTTGGCCTGGAGCATTTTGGTTCTATTCAACGTTGCTTGACATCAAGGTACTGTTCCACATTATTGAAAAACTTTTTGGGGAGCTGAACTGTACCCATTTGTAAATACTGTTCTCATCAAGGCTGACTTATTTTAAGTATTGCTCTTTTCTAATATTTTATTTTGGGGCTATCTTATGCCACTACAATAACCACCGACTCGAAGTGTATGAGTTCATGATTGTAGGTATTATTGTACTCATAGGTAACTCTTTGCTGGGCTCATAGGTTCCTGCGGTCATCTAGAACTAAGTGGGCCTGGGAATTGGAGGAGAACTCATCCTTAAAGAACATTATATTCCTTTTTTTTGTGCTTGCCTCCTTTGAAAACATTTTCTATTGCAAATGGGCTAACATAAGGCTGTGAAGGGTGGGCATTGGGCCCCCAAAGGGACGAAATTGCAAGTGTCTGTGAGAGAAAGTTAGACAATGGATACCATAGATAATCTGTTATTGGAATGCACAGATCTGGTCAATTCTAACCTGCATCCACCCAATGCCCAGCCCAATTACAAATGGTGAAGCATCTTTTAAACGGTACACAAAATATTTGAACAAGCTAAATCTAAATCCCACCCTGTCCTTGCCAGGCCCCACATAACGATGGTGTGTGTCTCAATCAAATTTCAGTTCCATTCAGTCAAATCCATTATCTATAGAATTGACTATTGAGAGCAGCAATCAGCTTTTGCCCCTCTCTATTGAGGATGCTGCTGCACCAAATGAGAACATAAAAGTAGATGTCTAATGCACTACTAATTGTGGGACTGTTGTACTACTAAAAATATGATGCAAAATATGATAGGTGTAATTGCAGACCTAAGGAACCAAATCAAAACACTTCAGAGGACTGTTGAGAGCTTTGAAAGGAAATAATTAATTGTTCAGATATCTACCCCGGGGCTCTGGAGTGGTTTACAGTAAATAAAAGAATGCCCAGTAATATATGTTCAGGTTTAAATGTCTCCCCGGTACTGAAAAATACTATTGACTCATAGCCAGTTGTAGTTTAGGAAAAGGTGTGTTCGGCTGCCAGGCAGGGCTGGGCTCAACCCTTTCACTCTTGGCTGTGTCCACTTGAATGGGAACATTTACACTGACCCAGCAGCAGAAGCCTTTGCCATATGACTGCACCCAGAGTTCTGCCGAAGTAAGGAGATGTTGGCCAAGAGGGAAAGTTCAAAATGGGATTTACACCTGGGGTAATGTGGGGGGTCAGCCAGCTATGATATATCTTGACAAGGTTCCCAAGCTAGCTACTAGGTTCAGAGAAGATTCTGACTTCTTGATTAACAAGGTCATTTATTGCTTTAGAACAACCAGACAATGATAGGCACTAATCAGGAATGATATTATAGGAGTCGGAAGGTTGTGCACCGCTGACCAGTGACTATGATAAATTGCATATCTCATTTGCTAATAGTAAGTTGGTGGAAGGTCTTATGGCAGTCGAAGCCCATAGCATTTCTAATGCAAATACATAGATCCAAATAACGTTTCGGGATCCCATTACACTGAGTGAGTTAAAGCTCACACAGGTTGAGACTGGGAAGGAGGCAGTCAACAGTGGGTTAACTACCCCCTTGCACCGATTACAGCCTCAGTCACTTCTTTGTTGCAAGTCTGTTGCTAGTACTCAGGTGGAGGAAGTGCAACCCCATTTGCTATTAGCTCAAACACCAACTAGTCTGCTCCAGCTTGGTAGGGAGACTCAGGTACGAAATACAGGGGATGAATTGGGGGATCAGATTTTGTTTTCAGAAAGTATGCCTCCGGACACAATCCACAATCAGCAGGGGTAGCATGATAGGGGAACCATACTTGCCTTCTTTAACTGGGTCTTCTCTGCCTCTGGACCCTCATTTTAAAATCTTGACATGGAACGTAGTAGGACTGACTAAGCTACTGGCGGAGGATGATTGGGGTGATTTTATAGAAACATTCAGCATCTGCCTCTTTCAAGAGGCATGGTGTTTAGCCCCTGCCCATGAAGTGGGTACACATCCTTTTGTGTGCCTGCTAACCAATTGCAAGGGGTAGACACTTGGGGGGTTGTGCATATGGATTAAAACATCACTCCAGTGCAGAATATTCCCTGTGCCCGTTGCCCCCAGTGACATACTAGCGGTTAGATTGGTTTTTTAGTCTGGGGTGATATTAAGAATTTATAATGTTTATAATAGAATGGAGAACAGCAGTAAGGAAACAAAAGTAATTAGCGTCTTGGAGCAAGCACTGCTGGAGAGCTCGGTTAAAGACAGGCTTTTGGTGGCCCGGGATCTGAATGCCACTTTTAAACCCATGGCTGTTTCTCTACTTGATCTAATGCAGGACCAGGACAGCCAATGAGATATTCCCTCTCCATATATTCCCACTGTTAGGCGGACGACAAAGGCAGTCCAAATATTGCCCATGACACTAAACCTTGATCGGAGAGCAACCAATGGTAAATGTCAATCAGACAGACACGGTAAAGTGACTTTCAATAGGGTAGGTCATAGTAGTAGA